>NC_134586.1:87508519-88721519 GCF_037038515.1 Microtus pennsylvanicus | reverse complement strand
GCGGGGAGGATTCCCAGGAGCGGAGAGCCAGGGAAATCTCATGTGCTGAATCTCGGGACGAGAGAAGGAATTCTATTCTCCAGTCTGGGCTGCAGAGGTAGAGTAGCTTTTCCTGTAAATGGTACCTTACCCTCAAAGCTACTGAGTGCAGTCTCGTGAAGGAGCGGCTGGATCCAGTGACTGGGGACGGCCCCAGTCTGTTTGGCCAACAAGACTTGGAGACAGGGAGATCACTCAGCCAGAAAAGTGTGTTCCATGTACATAGGAACCCCTCTCTCAAAAGCAAGGTGGGGGGCTGGAGAGATGGTCCTGCGAGGTTACCCCCTCTCCCAGTTTAGCAATCTCGGTTCACCCACAAGGACCGGCAGGTTAGCTATCCTGTAGCTATAAGGATGCTCATAAATAAATAAGTTAATAAATACACTCTCCCTAAATAAATAAACAAGCTTTCAAAAACAAACAAACAAACCAAGGTGGAGAGCTCTGAGGTTGACCTGTTGTCTCAACAGACCTTTCTCTCCATCAGCAGAAGGACAGCCCATGCGCTCTGCTCCATACCTGTAGCGCTACGGGTTTTGACAGCTCTGATGTACCAACGCTTAGCTGACTCTGGGCCTTTGTTATCTGAAGTTTATCTGGAAGCTTCTAGACTCTAGAGGGTCCCTGTCTCCACTGTCCATTTACTGTTAGAATACCTGCTGGTGGAGGCGGCTTGACTTGGATCTTTCACGTCAAGTGGGTCTTGCTCTTGTGTGACACTTCTTGTGTTGTGCATCTAGCAAGGCTGGCCCTGGGATCTAGATTCTAGGTGGCCCAGGTGCCCCGACAGTCTTCCTGCAGTTCACAAGCTTCCAGCCTTCTCCTTCTAGGTCAGGGGAAAGAAAGTTTCTGCCTATACTCCTCTCGAAGGCACTGGATGCTAGCACCGGCTCTCCAACAAGCTTGGGCATCTATTAGAGAAACCACACCTGCTTTGCATAACAAACCTAGGGACTGGCTATCCCGAGGCTTCAGAGACAGCCCTCAAAGGCTACTGGTCACAGGGCTTGTGCCACCTTCAGAAGCTGAATGACAGAGAGGTTGTGACATTGACACCGTGAAGGACATGGCCTCCTGTCCTCCATGCGTCTGAGATTACCCTGACTTTTCGTGTCTAAGTCTGACTAATACACTACCAGGCGTCCTCCATGAGATTCTGTAGCCTTTTGCCCACTTGCTGCCTGTTTCTGTTACCCGCTCCATGGTCCTTTGACGTCTCATCTCCCCGCTCTCTGCTCCCACCTGTTTCCCAAGGTCTTCCATTTAACTGGGGCAGTCCTACAGTTCAGAGGTTTGGTCCATTGTCATCATGGAGGAAAGTATGGCGGCCTGCAGCAGACATGGTGCCGGACAGGGAGCTGTGAGTTCTACATCTTGATCGGCAGACAGCAGGAGAGTGCACACCACACTGGGCATAGATTGCACACAGGAGACCTCAAAGTCCACCCCCACGGTGACAGACTTCCTCCAACAAGGCCACACCTCCTCATAGTGCCACTCCCTATGGGTCAAGCATTTAAAAACATGAGTCTTTGGGGGTCATGCCTCTTCAAACCACCCCAGAGGTCACCACATGAGGAACTGTACTAAATACAGGGTCGCAGCATTAGGAAGGCTGAGAACCTAATTGACCCCAGCCCCCAAAGAAGGAAAGAAGAACTTTCCATGTGTACACAGACGGCAGTGTCATCACTGACAATAGTTACACCATGCTAATGCCACCAAAGTCCCCTAACAGCTAACTGGCCATGCAGAATTACTACCCTTCATACTGTCAAAAGATGTGTCTCCAAGAGGCAAAGCTGTCGCATGCTGTTATGGGAAAGGCCATCGACAGAATCCAGGCCAGTACCCCCAGGTGCTGACCTGCACGAACCCTCCCACTGAACACTAGGTATTTGCTAAGGATGGTACAGGTATCGGGGACTCTGGTGCTGGGACAGAGATAAAAAGCCACCGTCTGGACAGTTTAACAAGTACAAAGCGTGTGACTGCCATGTGCCAGTCAGAGCTGGAGGTGGTTATCTGGGCTGCCGCTCAGAGAAGGCTGCCCAGAATAAAAATATTCTTCCATCCGCATCAGTCCCCAGAGGCCAAGGTGTCAGCAACCACTTCAGGAAACACTGTCAAGTTCCTTATGGCTTGCTTTCCTGAGACACCACCTGACCGGCCACGGAGTTGTGACTATGGAAGGAATTCAGACCTTCAGACAAGGAAGATGGGCCAGTATGGGACTGACTAATAATATATGGAACATGGAGAAGTTGAAAATTACATCACTGTAGACAAGAGATGCATCTTTCCTTTGCTATTCCTCTCAGCGACTCTGTTTCTGTCGCCACAAGCAATCTGCAGGTTGGTAAGAGCGCCCTCGTGTGTCCATGTGGTGGAATAGCCATGTGCAAGCGCATTGGCTTCTAGCTGTTTCTTCCATCTTGCAAACCTGCCAGAACTTTGTTGAGACCTCTCACCACATGACTTCAGCCAGCCCCTCAGAGGAAGACCAGCATCAGGAAATCTCTGACCCTAGCTAGGCTAAAGGTTTCATCCCTTCGTATATATTGCTCACTTACAATCTTATAAATGACTGAGGATCCCAATGTGTTTGTGTGGCTTCTATCTGTAAATTTATTCCTGTTAAGAGCCAGCACTGATTTTCTTTAAAACTGCTAATTCATTTAAAATATGACATTTTGTCGCAGTGGAACATTTTTATGGAAATAAGGGATGGGGACTGTAAGGAATGACTCAGTTGGTAAAGCATTTGCCTCACAAGCAGGAAGACAGGGTCGGAGTTGGATCTGCAGAACCCACATTAAAATGCTGGGCCTGGTGAATGCATGCTTGTAATCCCAGTATGGAAAAAATAGAGACAGGAGGCTCCCATCGACTCCCTGGCCAGCCTACCTAGCCTAATTGGTGAGCTCCAGGTCCTGGTGAGAGCCCCTGTTTCAAATGAGATGATCAATGTTCCTGAGGATAATTCCAAGGTTACTCTCAGGCCTTACACACACACACACACACACACACACACACACACACACGTACGCATACACTCGCACATACACACACACTCAGAAAAGAAAATAACTCAATTTTGTAAAGCAAGCACCTTTATCACAAAGCTAGTATTATTTTACGTGTTTGCAAATCTCCCTTTGGGGTCTGGATTAGCAGAAGGCAGCCGATTCTCACGTTCGCTTCTGCCTCTAATCCCTTGCCATATTAGGTCACGTAGCTTCTGGGAAACTCTGTGCGCAGACAGTGAGACTGAAAAGGGCAAATAAAGATGACATGCTATTATGGAGACACTGGCCTTGGGGTCCCCCGAGATAGTCTTGGGAAAAGGGGGTGGGCAGATTGCACTGAGAACTGCTGGTTAAGAATGTGCTCACGTGGGGAAGTGTTTGAGAGATGACAACTCAGTCGGTGAAGTGCCTAGTGCCCGGGGTACATGCATGAGTACCCTACCGAGTTGAAACCCCAGTACCTGTGTAAAACGCTAGGCTTGGTGGTGCTGACCGGCTTGAAGTTCTCCCTTGTAATCCCCGTGCTGATGATGCAGACACAGGCAGACCCCCGCGGCTTGCTGGTCACTCAGCTTGCTACTGGGCAAGTTCTAGGATGATGGAAGAGTCTATCTCAAAAAAAGTGAGAGAGAGAAAGAGACAGAGAGAACCGAAAAAGATGCAATTGCATGCGTATGTGGAGGTCAGAGGTCAATGTCAGTTCTTCTCTATTGCTCTCCATATTTTATTTTGTTTAAGTTTATTTAGATACAGGGTCATCCTCTGAGATCAGAGTATATTGATTGACTAGACTGGCTGGCCAATGAGCCCCATATTCCATCCCATCCCCAACACACACACACTCCCCAGATTCTTCTGTCTTATGCTCCTAGAGCAGGGATTACAGGCAGAAGTTTCCTCACCCTGGCTTGTTTAGATGGAAGCTGCGGGCTCAAACTCAGATCTTTGCATTGCGAGTATTTAATCCACACGGTACATCATCTTTATAGTCATAAACAAACAAACGAATGAATTTTTTAGTGACTGTCTTTGGTCTCATTTCTTTCCCCAACCAAAGACCTATGTGACTCAGAAGATGGACAAAGGTCCAGGTCCCGGGGTATTCTATGCTGAGGAAAAAAAAGATGTCCGTAAATAACTATTTTCTGTCCCATAACATCCATCACAGGCAGGGAGGTCCATTCGTGGGCAGCGTCTCAGCCACGGCTTGCAGGCCAAATACCTTTCAACCTTTCAGAATTTTACTTACCCACTGTCTTGTTCCATTGCTTGAAGCCTGCCCCAGCAGCTACGACACCATTTCAAGATCCTTTTGAACTACCAACACAAGTTGGGATGGCAGATCTCTCTGCTAATATGTGAAGGCTGATATCTGGATTGCCCAGAGCAATCTTTTCCCCCAGTCTAGCTTCCACCATCCACAAACACCTCTGGGAGGGCCTGGGTGCCGGCTCCCTGCCCCTGTAAACTGCACTGGGCATCCCCTCACATCTATAAGCTTCACTGGGGCCTAAGGTTGATTACTCCTTTCCCACAGTCAGTAGTGACCTGGGCACTGTCCTCAGAACAAGACACTGATGTCTCAACACACCTGGATACTTCTCTCTGGGGAGGGGCCTGCCTGAGCCAATGGGATGTAGAAAAGAAGCAGGGACCCTAGGTTGAGGGTCCTTCTGGGTTGGGACCTAGGTTGGGAAGTGATTCATTGGACCAACATACCAGATGACCAGAGATGTGCGTGTCTTGTGGGTGGTTTCTGAGCCCAGGGGTCTCTATAAACGACAACTGATCACCACTGCCATGCCCTGACGCCTCAGCCCAGGTTCCTCTCCATGTCATTTTGAACAGTCCTAAAAAAGGGAAAGGAACTCATGCCCCCAGCTGTGTGATCCTGGCTAAGTAGCTGTACGAACCGTAGATGCCAGTGTCTTAGTGTGCTACATGCAAGGCTGGTACAGCCACCTTGCTCCAATTCCTGGGGCCGCCAGACCATAGACCAGAGTTCCCCACTGTGCCTGCCCCTGTTGTAATCGCTCTCGGAACCCAATCCCTGCCAGTGCGGCATGTTTCTTTGGGAGTCCTCAGAGTACAGTCAGCGGGCATGCTGGGGCAATGCAAGGATGGGTGTGGGCTATGCACGGATGCTAGCTGCAACAAAGTCAGGGCTAACAGCAGGAACACTTCCCTGCACTCTTCAGTTCCCTGCTTCCTGGAGCATGTCTGTGTTGATGCCTGCTTGCTGGGTGAGGATATAGTCACGGAAGCCTGTTCACTGAGCAGGCGTCCTTTTGTTGCACAGTGTGTGCGTGAGGCCAGCGAGGGAGTGTGTGTTCCTAGTTAATGTGTTGGAAACCACTTCAAGGTGATTGAGCGAAAGGCTTCCTGTTTCTGTTTACCCTTTACTTTGTTAATTGCACTTTTCAATGGTTTCCAGGACCCTTAGGTCAGAGTCCCAGAGGAGCGTGGGTGTCTGCTGGAGAGTTTGGAATAGGTCATCTCTGCCATCAGCCTGGGCAGACCCTTAAGGGATGCTGAGGGTTCAGCGTGGTCAGTTACCACTCCCAGGTGACAGCTCAGCCTTGCCCTCATTAGGCCTTCCACTGTTTTCCCAAGAGCCACCCTAGAGTTCATGCCCCCCTGGACCAGACCCCGGAGGACGCCTCCACACATGGGCCTTCTGCTCAGTTCTTCGCCTCGGCCGCTCCACTCTCCATTGCTCTCAGGGGAGCCTGGCATGGCTTTGTCACGTCTCACACCTACTAGCATTTGTTTTAAACTGAAACTTAGCTCGCACTGAATGGTCCACGCCTTGTCCCCCTCGCTGTGTCCTTAGCTGGTCCTACGTATTGGCCTCACCTCCACAGCCGTATGGCCAGACGCTGAGCCCTTGGAAGCTTGGCTCTGACTTGTGTTCTAGCTGTCCCCGCTGAGAACCCGGCCATGTGCTACATACTTAGGAGTACTGGGAGAATGCTTGCCAGTGTAGCCTCAGGATGGGGAGGAAAATATGGACAGAGGGAGTGAGACTGAAGGGACAGTTGTGACAGTGTTCGGGAAAGAACCTGAGTTGGTAATGAGGTTATTGGGATTTGGGGGAAGGAGTGTTCGGGGTCTTGGAGGGCTTTAAATTTTTCATTAGATTTACTCATTTTATTTTGTATGTATATTTTGCCTGCATATGTATGTGCACCACATGCATGCTTGGCATCCACAGGAGTCCGAAGAGGGCATTAGATCTCCTGGAACTAAAGTTGTGGTTGGCTGTGAACTACCATGTGGCTACTGGGAATCAAACCCAGGTCCTCCGCAAGAGCAATACGTGCTCGTAACCTCTGATTCATTTTTCCAACATACTTTTGTGGGTTTGAGGCTGGTCATTTGTAGCCCGGGCTGGTGTTGAATTCATGATCCTCTGGTTTTCACCTCTCAGGAGCTGGGATTCCAACTTTGCACCACCTGAGGTTTTGACAGTGGTGACAAATGCCAATAGCAGGTAGGGAGAGAAACAGGCACAGTGGAAAGATAAGCAAATGAGGCAAAGTCACTCATGCAGCCACGCTCCTCTCAGCTAGAGTTACTGAAGCGGCGAAGGGAGCGACCTGTGAATGCCACAAACTCCAGGCATTTCACCTGAGCCAAACCCCTCAGCTCCGGACTCAGCAGCATGGCTTTTTGAAAACACTTCTAACAAATACTGACATCTGCACTGTAAGTATGAAGTGGGGTGGGGCAAAAACACAGGTGTCTGTCAACTCCTCTAAGCCGGTTACCTGGCAGCACTGAGAGGTGACAGCTGCCAGTCTTCGAGAGGGACAGCGGTACTCATCTCTGCAGCCCCATACAGGAGACTTGAACATCTCAGTCTCTGTCCACAGAGGGACGGGAGCCACACCTTGACAGGGCAGAGCTCTATAACTCCTCATCATTTTGCATCTCAGTGTGAAATAGAGGTAGAGGCTAACCTCAAGTCATGAAGAAAACCTAAACGCGGTCCAGGAATAAAAGATATTAGGAGGAGAATGAAGGACCCGAGAGATGGCTCAGAGGATGAAGGTAAGAGGCCACGAAGTCTGACAACCTTACCTCAATCCCTGAGTCCTGTGTGCTCCTAAAAGTTGTCTTCTGCCCTCCACACATACACAGTGGCACGCATGCACCCATGTACACATAGAACCAAATAAATAAATAAGCACTTTTTTTTAAAGAGAAGGAAGTAAGTTAGTCTCTATAAGTAGATGTGTCTCCAAAACTGCTAAAAGTTATTTAAGGAAGCTTAAAAGAGAAATCCTCTGCCAACTAAAAAAACTAAAGCATCTCGCTCTCATTTTCCCAAACACTCTGTGTATGTGTTCTTGTCTGGGAGATTGGACATGCCCTTCACAAGTCAGGGGTGAAGGCAGATGACGCACTGGGGGTGCAGAGAAGAGCAGGGGTCAAGGTCAAGTGTCTGGCACTACTAACACCCGTGGCTGCCTCTTTCCAGCATGACTCAGCCCCCCAAGTCTCCAGATGACAGCTTCTGCCCCAGTACTGAAGGAGTCCCTCAGAGGTCTCCCGTCTGTCTGTTCTACTGCCCACGATCCCTGGACCACTGAGTCCTAGTCTCCAATCAAGACACCTCGGCGCTAGTAGCCACTGATTCCTTTCACATCGGTTCACGCACTTGATCTCTCCAAGAAAGGGCCGGGCTGAGTGCTCACACCATCAGCGCCCAGAACTCAGAGTTCAACGTTTACCCAGAGGCAGTGCGGCAAAATGAAATTTCCCCGGGTTCAAATTCCATCTCTGCCTTTGCTAATCACGTAACCCAGGGAAAGAGATTTAATATCTTGGAGTTCCCCTTCCACAAAATGCAGGAAACAAGTGATTTTTTTAAATGTTATCTGCATGTGTGTGCGTGTGTGTGTGTGTGTGTGTGTGTGTGTGTGTGTGTGTGTGTGTGTAAGGGATGCACACCCCATACACAATACCTGTGTAGAAGACAGGACAACTTGCTGCTCTCACGTGGGTCCTGAGTATCAAACTCAGGTCTCAAAGCCTGGTAGCATGTACTTTACCTACTGAGCCAAGCCATCCCCCATAGTGATGTTTAACTCATGGCCATGAACATCAAATAGATCGGCATGTACAAATGACTCCTTTGGAAGTGCCTAGACAGACGCTTGACAAATGAGTTATTATTGCTGACACAAGGTACTTTCTATGTGTCGCCCTTGTTAGCTGTCTCAGACCCTTACTTTACAAGGATACCAGTTATGAAGAATGCCCAGTGTCACACCAGTTCAGCAAAGGAGACATGCATTGTCCAGTTCCTCAGCTTGGGCTCCTGAAGCACAGAGGCATAAACTGACTGATCCAAGGACACAGTACCAGAAGGTGGCAGAGTTGGGACAGTGTCTGCCTGACTCTGAGGAGTCAGGAGCCTCCCAGGATATCATAACTGCTCATCTTGGAAATGTTAGAGTAGTTCATGGCTTTTGACACCTGAAATTCCTAATTTCCAATCTGCTTTTAGAGGTTGAGTTCCTAAGGGCTAAGAGGCGGAGATTATCCATTGACCATGCATCATGCCCTGGCTTTGATCCCCAGCACTGAGTGAACCTGGCATTGATGGCACATGCATGTAATCCTGGCACCTGGGAGGCTGGAAGATCAGAAGTTCAAGATCACCCTTGGCTATATAGGGAGTGAGTTTTGAGGCCAGCTAGGGAGGGAGTGAGGGAGAGAACGAGAATCACCCAGATATTAGGAACCTTCAGAGCTTGGGAGGAAACTCTTGGAAGGAGTGGGCTTCCAGTTTTTCATAACAGAGGCAAGGAGTGTGAAGAAATTAGCAATATCCTGACCCCTCCTGCAGTTCTAAGGGTTGCACAGTACACCTGGAGAGTTCTCACCCTGGGCCCCCCATGCAGCTGCAGCCAGGTGCTGCCTGAGGCTGGAGACATCTCTACAGTGTCCTCATGCGCATCCTGAGGCCGGGGCTGGTGGTCAGTTGGGGCCTAGAGAGATGCTATCAGCCAGAACCCCCATATGTGGCCTCCTCATCACCGCAGCAGGACATCTGATTCCACAAACAAGAGGGAGGAGAGGAATGGAGGCTGGGGGCCGGTGGCATTCTTCTGATCAAGTTTCGGGCGTCATAGTGTCATTTCTCCGGTGACCCATCATCAAATCAGTCACAAGACGAGAGGTGGTCCTGCCCACCACCCAGTAGGAGGCACGGGAACGAGCACACGCGATGGATTACACCATGAAGGCCATCTTTGAAGATCCCAGTCCTGCTATACAAACAGGCTTTCCTTGGGAGAACTTTCCACCGAGAAGAAAAAGGGGACTGTACTCGCTAGTTTTATGTCAACTTGACACAAGCTAGAGTTATCAGAGAGGAGGGAGAGGCAATCTAGGAAATGCCTCTGTGAAATGGGGCTGTAGGCAAGCCTGTAAGGCATTTTCTTAATTAGTGATTGATGGGGGAGGGTCCAGCCCATTGTGGGTGGAGCCATCTCTGGGCTGGTGGTTCTGAGTTCTATAAGAAAGCAGGCGAGCAAGCCGTGAGGAGCAAGCCAGTAAGCAGCTCCCGTCCATGGCCTCTGCATCAGCTCCGGCTTCCAGGTTCTGTCTGAGTTCCTGTCCTGACTTCCTTCAGTGATGGAAGTATAAGCCCAATAAACCCTTTCCTCCTCAACTCGCTCATGGTCATGGTGTTTCATCATAGCCATAGAAACTCTAATGAAGACAGTGACATATGGCAAATTGAGACCATGTCGTCACGTCTGACAGAGTTCCTTGTGGGGGTGGGGGCAGGGGAACCAGCCACAAGAGACGTGGCTGCCAGCACAACTGGCTGTTTTGCCAAATTGTCACTAAAATAAAGAGGATCAAGGCCGCACTGACTTCATCATCCGGATTGTTCTAATAACATGTAATTTGATCCCCTGCTGTGGCCAGCAAAGCCGCAAGGGCATGTGTTTGGGGTGCCCAGTCACCTGCGCAACAGGCTGCTGGCTGGAAATCTCCACCCTGTCCGCAAGCAGGCAGTTCTTAAATCTTTCTGCAATGGCTTCTCTTCTGTAGACAAGATGGGAGGTGAGTTTGCCTTTGGAATCCTTGAGATAGCCCCAGCCTCAGGAAGGGCCTTCTGCCTCTAGCCCAGCGGTGCTCAACCTGTGGGTTGTGACCCCATGAGGGGTCATATATCAGATATCCCGCATATCAGATATTTACATTACTATTTGTAACAGTGGAAAAAGTACAACTATGATGTAATGAAATTATTTTGTGGTTGGGGGGGGGGCGGTCACCACAACATGAAGAACTGTATTAAAGCATGGGGAAGCATTAGGAAGGTTGAACACCACTCTGGTCTCTCTTCTGGGGTCAAAGTCCCAAATCTTGCAGCTCCAGGAATCTAGTCAAACCAATCAAGAATTTCCCTCCTAGAGAGCAGAAGCACACTGGGTCTGACTCCTTCCCACCCTTTACCAGGGGCTTCTCTGTTCAACCTCAAGACAAGCTGATGTCCCATGGGACTCAGTTCCCATCACAAGCCCTGCAAGAGTTCTTAAGATTGAAGCATAGAGGACCTGTTTAAGTGTGGTGGGTTGCGGGGGCTCTCTTCACTTCCCCACAGCCTCTGAGCCAGCCAGCCACTGGCTTTCGGCTAGCCTCTCTCACCTCCTGCTCCCTGCTCCTTCCTGGGGAAAACCAACCTCCTCTCCCAGCATCTGAGGCTCCCATGTCCCACTGGGCCCTTACCCCACGGGTGCCTTCTGCAACAGCCACAGAGTAGCTCCACTTGGCTTTGGAGTCCCTACTCTTAGGAGCCCTTTCTGTTCTGGGGACACAGTAAGAACAGCATCCAGGAGAGGGGCTCTTTAGTAGGGGCTCTTGCATCTCTCCTGGGTGTTGGCCATTTCCTATGAGCTGCCTCTCTTGCCCCAGGAACGGTAGAGGGTGCCGTCTGTCCCTCCAAGATTCCTCTACCTAAATGTTGCCTGCTTTCCCATTCCCACCCTCAGGCCCTCACTGCAGGACAAAGACAAGACCCAGAAATACCTAGATAAGTGATTCCACTCACAACAGCCAGACTTAGAGAAGTATTAACCATCGCCACCCATGTCATACTATGGAGATGCACTGAGCATTGCATGCTTGACTTTCGAGTATTTATATATATAAATCATTAAAATAACCCATACAGTCAGGTGAGAAAACAAAGTTGAGGGAAGGTAAATAAGTTTTATCACCCTAGGAAATGTTGGCAACACTTCAATTCCAGGCTGTCTGTTTGCAGACTCTGGGTTAGACTCCATGTCATAGTTTTGCTCTATCCTGAGCCATGGCTTGTTGGTTCTGAGTCTCCTGACTTTGCCCTGGTGAGGAGGAAGGAGAGATGGCTGGCAAACAGGAAGGGGTCCCACGAGTTACGGGGAGCAGTTGAGGCTGGATGCTTCCCTGGGACCAACGATGGTAGATGGGAACTAGGTAGTAAACGTTCAAAGTACAAAAAGAAAAAATGTGTCCACAGACCCAGCTGCCAACTACTGTGACAGTGACATCTGATAGCTTCTGGGGGAGCTTCCTGAGGTCACTCCTCTCCTCCTTCATTCTTCCGGAAGTGCCTTTTTTTAAAAAAAAAATAAAGTGGAAAGTTCATAAACCTTATGGCCAGGTTCCTCACCTGCCATTTACAGCCATGTGACCTCAGGATCTTCAGTTTCCTTTTCTGTGAGGGTGGATAATGCCACCTGCCCACATGGTTGTGACTGCAAAGACTGAGACACTGGGTATAGGGCACTCCGCGTGCAGGAAATGGAAGGCATAACAATGTCGACGCCACCACCTAGCTCCCTTAGAGGGCTGGGCCCTGTGGCTGTGTTAACCAGGCCCAGGTCAGAGTGTGGAGAATGGCCCATGCGGACCCTCACCCATGGCCACGAGCCAGCCGGCAGAGGGAACCAACACTGCACATCTCTTTGACAGTGGTCACCATACTCTGAGGAGATGCAGCGAGTAAATTTTTGTTGCCTCAGACAGAGGCCCATAGGGAAAAGACAAATGGCCCCCAGGGAGGGGAGGAAGTAGGAGAGGCCCCTTCCCACAGGGCTGAAACCAACACTGGGGCAGGAGATGAGGGCAAGACCCTTGAGCCCAGGCCCAACTCAGGATTTGGTCAGGGTCCACTCTGGGCCCAGGTTTCCTAGGGCTGGGGTAGGCTAGGGTACCCAAGCTGAGGAAGTCCTCCCATTGGAGGAGGCACACCTGATCAGGGCAGGGGCTGGGACCCCTGGGCTACACAGCGGGAAACTGGGCTTACATAGAAAATGGTTTTGCCACACGTCTCAGGAAGGCCAAAGGCAAGATTCAAGCTGAAGACTTACTATGGTTTCTTACTGGGTTCCGAGAATGACCGTGGGCAGGATGGGTCAATGGCTTGTTTTTCTAGAATTCAACCCCAGGGCACTGTGTGAGAGCTGGCCAGTGCCCGCCTTTCCCCTGGCAACAGGGTGGGAGTGTGGGGCAGGAAAGGCAGGTTTCCTGTCCCCTCGGGCTCTGCAGGACCGGGCCAGATGAGGAATTTCCGGTAGAACAGGGCTGCCACTTACAGGGCAGCAGCTCTTCTCACGGCCTTGGCCATGACCCTCATCCCCATATTCACAGTCCCTGACAGGTTCCACCCTAGGAAACTACCTTCTCCCTAGGATGCAGCAAAATGAAACACGGGGATTGTGGGGTGCAAGGACTGGAGGCCACCCAAAGATGACCTTCTCCAACCCCGACCAAGTGTCACTCTGCACAAATGGGGAACCCCCAACCCTTCTAGTCTGTGTCTTCACAGGATCGAGGAGATTCCGAGGGCTTCTTCAGCCAATGAGAGGTGTGAACTGAAATTCCAGGTAGAGAGAAGATGAAGAAGAAAGATCCTCTGGGACCACCAAGGCTGGTTTGTCCGGAAGTGCCAGTCTGAAGCCACCCAGAGGTTTGGCTCTGGGTAGTTACCCCACCTACTCCGCTAGGTAGCCCTCAGGGGCCAAAGGCCACATTCCCATACCACTTCTGCTGGAGACCAGCCAGGCTCAGTCAGAGTCTCTCACTGCCCTGCCAGTCCCACACCTGAATTACCTCAGGTTTGGTCTGAGGGGAAACAGTCAATTTCAGTTTCCTGCAGGAAGGGCTCCAGGTCAGTTCACTGTAAGGACCCACAGTAGGCGGTGGGCCCGCAGACCTGAAGTCACCTCCTGTCCCTGTAAGGTCCCTGCGGACTTCCAGTAAACAGAGATGGGACCCCCACCCCCACCCCACCCAGGAACTGATTCACAAAGACTTTTGAAGATAACCTCTCAGGAGCTCCAGGGAACAGGACGTGAAGTGTCTGGAGACCCATTTATTCGTTCATCAAATGCAGGTGCATTTGCCTTATCTGCCTTCTCCCGCACGCTGGGGCAAAAATACACACCTGACAGAGTGACCAGAGCAAGCGAATTGCTAACCCCATTATGAACAGGAGGGCTCTGGACTGTCCAGCTCTGGCATGAGGAGCCTCTCATGACCATTTCTTAGCCTCTGTCGGAGATTGGACAAGAACAGGACTGGATGCCGAGGTTATGTGAGAAAAGAGATCCTTAGTAGCCCAGGCTGTCCCCGAGGCCGGGACGACACAGCCATCTATCCATCCACTCGCAGGCCACTGTGGCCAGGATGGAGACCACAGCTCATGAGGAGAGCCAAGTTGGCAGATAGAGACACTATAGATCCCTCTACTAGGGGTTAGGCTTGAATGACCCAGCAATCAGGACGAGCTCTCCAGGCCCCAGTTGTGGCCGAAGGACCACATTGCTCTAGCATTCCCTCACCCTCCGTGGCCAGGAACAAAGGGCTTGCCCTCAGGGTTTCCATGCAGCTGCGGCTCTGTGGACAGGAACCAGAGGGCGTCATGCCACCTTTGAAACATCCAGATCGGGTGTTCCAACCGGAAGCCCAAATAAGGCCTCAGTCAAGACTCCTCCTCCTTCTGAAACCAGGCAGGGCCAATTCAAGGGAGATAAAACCCTAGTGAGGTCCCTCCAGCTGGAGGGACCAACATGAAGTCATAGCCTAGTGTGCCCTCGCTGGAGAGGCCTGCTGGCAGGGCGCTTGGGGGAGGTTTTTGGGGACCTATAAGGTACCCAGGGGGTTGGGCCTTCCAGTGACTGCGTCCTGCCCTCCGCAGTGCTAGGACTGTGTGAGACCTTGGGCAAATCAGCCCACTTGTTAGAGCCTGATAAGTGAGTGAGTCACGGCAGTTAGACACTGTGGTGAACTACAAACCTCGGCAGTGAATCACGTCACCTCAGGGAGCCGCCTCTTTCGCTCCTACGTACAGGAAGAGAAAAGGGATGGCTGTTGGGGACTGTCACATCTGGGCCATGAGACTTCTGCCATCTGACTTGGCTGGGAAGCTCAGAATAATAGGCAGAGGAGTCCAGGACACCGATGTCACAGGGTAAGTATTCTAGTGCTGCCTCTACTTGCTATGAACCTGAACAGCTACTTCAGTTCAAAGCACAAAGTGCTCTCAGCCTGGCCCATCCTTCTCTCCAGCTCCAGGGAAAATCAGGCAAATAAACCCAGCAGACAAATAGCAGACATATATGTACTGTGCTCACAAACAGGCAAAATGTATATGTGCACACAAATTCCCATACATGTATGATCACACATGAGTATGCATGCACATATATGGACCTGTATACATATGAACACAGACATACATGTGCATGCAGAAGCATACTTGAAGCTCACACAATGTTGACAGCTCAATATTGTGTGGCCAAGCGCTCTAATCTCTAACTCAGAGTCACTGTTAAGACAATGATTCCACAGCCGCTACTATTCACTAAACAACGACTCCCCTAGAACGCTATATGGTGAAGCCCTAATCCTGCAGGGCCTTGAACTGTGGCTATCTTCCAAGACAGAGTCTTTAAAGAGGTGGTTAAGCTAAAATGAAACCATTTGGGTGGGGCCTTAATTCCATTTGTTCTCTGTGCAAGCCGGGGAGAGGCCACGTGAGGATACAGGGTGACTACGACCATCAGGAAGAGTAGCCCCAGAAAAAACTGCCCATGGGTGCCTTCATCATGGGCCTCCAGCTTCTAGGATTGTGAGCAGATACAGTTCTGATGTTCTGTATACAGGCAGATACAGGGCCCTGGACGTTACGGCAGACCTGGGAGACTTACACAGTCATCAGAAGTCACCAGGTTCAGACATAGGCTCCCTGTTTTCCCTCAGGAGCCATTTCTTTGGATCCAGCTCTGTTGGGCAAAGGCATACATTGCTCTCAGACCTCATTTTTGGGGTAGTATCACCCCCACTCTCCTCTAGGTAGCTCCTTCCTGATCAGTTCCAGGCAGACCATGGGCATCTCAAGCTATGGGTCACTATGGGCCTCCCTCTGTTCAACTGCCTAAGATCTTGTTTTGTTTGGGGGGGGTTGTTTTTTTTTGTTGTTGTTGTTGTTGTTTTTTCTGCCCTGGTCTGCTTCCTGTACCTTTGCCTGCCTTAGCCTCGTACTCCAGGCTCCAGGCCTGGCTGCAGTTAGTGCGGGATGATGGACATCTTCCAAGGACAGAGGTACCAGAACCAGAAAGAGGAGCGAAATAGGGTAGGGCGGCCAGTCTCTCCTTAGGCAAGAGCACCTAGCAGGTAAAAAGCAGGCCATGTACACATGTGTTCTCCACACAAACACACGCATACATGCGTACGTACTAGTTCCCATGCACTGTAATCATGCACATTTATACACATGTGTACTTATAATACATATGATCAGAGACTTGTAGGAAAGCCTTTACCAGCTCTCTTCCATGTATCCCAAAGCTGGGAGCCTCATGGAAGCGGCAAGCCCTTCCTCACATGACTGGACAGCAGACCTCCTGACTCAGCAGGCCCTGAGGAGTCTTGCTACACAGGCACCTTATTGTGCTGGTGATGACTAGCTCTGGATCTGGGGACGGCTTGTGTCCCTGAGCTGGGACAACCTGGTTACAGAGGAGGTGGGGGCTCTCTTTCTTGAGTGAATGGCTGCTTTGATGTGCCCGTGTGTTTGTTTATTCAATCTGCATTAACGAAGCACCTGCCTGCATGAGGCACCACGGGAGGCTTTGCTCCGGGAAGGATGAGTAGGCTGTGGAAAGGGCTGGCTGTTATGCAGGGATGAGACGGATGAGTAAGAAGATGAGTCCTTTCTCTGTAAGCAAGTGGGCACCTGGTGAGGTAGATAGGCCTACCCATGCAGCCCAATAAACCACCTCCCCAGAAATTCTGTATGGCTAGGCCGTTCCTGGGAGAGTCTGCTTGCCCGTCAAGTATGTTTGGGGTTAGGGCTAGAGCCCCAGTCCCACAGACATCTCTGTGTTCCTTGATCCACTATGTGGGAGTGTTTGCTTGATGTCACTCTGCAGGGGGATTGAGGAGAACAGCAGAGCAGGAATGTGTTCTTAGTTCTGGGGTGCGGGGCAGAGAGTGGATGAAGGCTGTTCCCCAAGACTCTGAGCATGTGATCTCACCCCTCTAGTTTCTCAGGCTGCTGTGGCTTGAGGGAGGACATGCTAAGGGTTTTCCAGTGTCTAGACAGACTTCTCAGTCGGTGAGTCCAGGACTAGCAAGGACCATGGAAGTGTTGGTGAGGTGGGAGCAGAAAGCACTGGGCCGCTGTATGTCCACAGAGGAGAATCACATTAGCAAGGCCCACAAGCTGCTTTCCCAAGTGCCTTATCTCTTCACCATCCACCTCCTCTATGCTCAACTCAAGGGGCCAAGGGTAAGTGGGGAAGAAATACACAGCATGCTGACCGACTGCATCTTAACTGAGTCTTTCTTCTCAAGAATGTCTGGCTCTGCATCCTCCCTGCATGTCTGCTGTTTTCACGCTTCCTTCTTCTCTGTCCTCAAATGTCGCTACCCCTTTGTGAATATGAAGTTACATTTTTTAAAAAATAGTATAGTGCATTGCAGAGAAGGCTTTCACTTGCCTCGTCTGAGACCCATGAACTGACGTACAGCTGTCCTGCCAAGTAGGGTTCCCATCTGAAGCCAGCCTATTGTGAGTGGGACACTTTCCTCTTGCCTGAACAGTGTCTCTCTCACGGTGCCGTCCTGTGCCTTATTTCTGCTTGTCTCCAGGAGTGGGCATGCATGCCTTAGGAGCACCCATCCCTTTGCATACAAGGAGCAATGCCTCCACCAAAGGTCCTTTGCTCTCCAGAAGCCTCTGCTCCGGTTTTTGCTCTGTCCCATGGCAGTTTCTTCCACGAGGTCTTCATGTCACTGTCCATCGCTAGCGATGGGGATGCACACGGAGAAGTGCCCTGTTGGGTGATCTGTTGTGGTGTGAACATCCCAGGGCACGCTTACACAACCTGGATGGTCTATCCTATTACACACCTAGAGTATATTGGAGGGGATGGTGTAGCCCATCCCAGGGCACGCTTACACAACCTGATGGTCTATCCTATTACACACCTAGAGTATATTGGAGGGGATGGTGTAGCCCATCCCAGGGCACGCTTACACAACCTGATGGTCTATCCTATTACACACCTAGAGTATATTGGAGGGGATGGTGTAGCCCATTGCTCTGAAGCTGCACACCTGGAGAGCAGGTTACCAGAGGAAATACTGTAGACAACTATAACATAGTGGGGGCATATCTGTGTATCTGAATACCTCTAAGCACAGAGAAGTACAATACTAGGCAATGGAACATTTTCAGCGTATTATTGTTTGCAATCGCTCTCACCAAACATAGCATCACTGTGCAGCACGTGGCTATCAAGCCCTCACTCCTGGCCTCTCCATACTCACCACAGCTAACCTCCCATTCCCAGTACTCCACTAAAATGTTCTCGTCAAGGTGTCCAAAGATGCTCGTGTTGCTGAAGCTGTGATTACTTCCTCTTCGACTTGCTGGCAGCATTTGGCTGGCAGTTAGTCTTTTCACATGAACGTTCTCTGGACTTCAGAAATGTCCTTCGGGCTTGTGGGGTGGGGGTGTCTTCCTTCACTCCTCCCCCTCCTCTCTCTCTCTCTTTTTCTGTCTCTCTCTCTCTCCTCCCTCCCTCCCTCCCTCAACCCAGGCTCCTCTCTGGGCTCAGTCTCTCCGTCAGCATTTGGTCATGAGCGCTCTCTTCCAGACTCCTCCACCTGAATGACCTCAGAGCCACCCTGGCTGAGGCTTCCTTCTGTTCTGACTTCTCCACTGAGCCACAGGCTCACATCGACGTGCCTCCTCCCTTTGGCTATTGTATCAGGCTTTCGGGGTTAGCACCGATAAGGCAGAACTTTCCATTTCTGTCCCCACCCCAACCTGGTCTTTCCTGTCTCGATAACTAGCAGCAACACACACTGTAGTTCAGACTAGAAAGTCTCCCAGTGGCCCATAAGCACACCTCAGGATGAGTGGCTCCCTGCCTAGCCTGGGTGCACTCATGAGAGAATGAGGAAGGAACTACAGTGTAGATTCTTCTGGGGTTACACGAGGGCTACATCCCCATAAGTCCACTGAAAGTTGAAAATATCATGATCCGAAGTGTATTTAACACACGGAGTGGCTGAACACCAGAGCTTAGCAACAGTCACACTGCAGACTACAGGCTACGCACACTGTGGACTATGGGTAGTTCCTCTCAAGACTGGAAGGCCAGGAAGGCTCCCAGCATTCACACACGCACACGCACACACCTTCACATAGTCTCCCACCCTGCCTATGCCCCAGGAGTGACTGCAGTATACAGACCTTCACAACTGGAGTGGCACTTCTATTTAACTTCAAGAAATTCTCTGCCATTCGGAAGGACCCACAGCATCCAGAAACTTCTATCCCCTCCCCCAATTATAGTCTTACGGACAAACCAAGACAAGAGTGCAATCCAAAGCACATGAACGGACCTGAATACAGATTCCCTCATATATCCTTTTAGCGCTAACTCCTGTGTCTGGTGATGCGGACTGTACAGCAGCTGGCCCAGGAGGGAACTTCAGCCGGGGTCTCCATAGGGGAAAGAGAGAAGGCTGGGCTATGAAAGTAAATACACTCATCGTGGTCCCCAGCGTCGCATGATTTAACAGGAATATTCATCCTTACCTTGGTGTGAAAGTGGTAAGGATCCAGCACAGATGTGACTTTGAATTTGGAATCCTGGTCTTTTCCAGGCTAGCTTGTCATGGACTGCCCGATCCCCCTGTGTGATGCTCGGCAGTGGAAGTGAATGAGCCCGTGTTGGCAGGGAGAAGCCACCCACGACAGAGTGTGCGTCCTCTATGTAAGTGTTCAACATTGAGCCGTGGAGACCATAAAGTGGAGGGAAAGGCCAAACAGAACCTTAGAGGTCCCTGTTCTGGGACTCCATAAGGAAGACCAAGGCTGGCAGGCATGCTGGTATTTATGACACAACTGGGCGAACTGCTTCACAAACTGCAAGAGGAACTTGTGGGCACCTTGAGGGAGGGACACTTCTTCAGACATGTGCGTGAGAAGGCTTCCTGGGGTGTCATGTCCAAATTGTGACCTAGAGGAAGAGAAGGTGGGGGCAGAAGAGGCAGAGAAGGGAGAGGGAGAGAGAGAGAATATGAGCACACTGGCACACCAGACTGTAGAAGGGTGCCCCTCTGGGATGTCCAGAGGAGGAGAGCAAACTCTAAGCCAGCCCATCATCAAGACCCTATTATTCATTCCTTCGTTTATTCTTTGGGCACTAATTCCGCTGTCTGGAGTCACACGAGCCTATATAGAAGCTGGGGGAGCCAGGAGCAAATAAACCCAGGTCTCATTGGGTGAAGATATAAAGCTGAGTAGTGAAAAGAAATGTAAAGGAGGTTCCAACTCTGCCACTCCATGCAGAGGACATTGTTGGGTCCACACACCACACACACACACACACACACACACACACACACACACACACACACACACATGCCTGGCCTCCAGGGCTCTTGCTAGCCAGGCGGGAACTTGTATCTGAACTGGTCCTGCTGCCAAAAGAGCCTGTCTTTCTACTCAGTCCTCCTGCCCTCGCTCACCACACACAGGGGCACACATGTCGTCTTTGCTCTGGGGAAATGCCTGCACATGCATGCACACAGACACACACATTCACATAGTCTCCCACCCTGCTTCTGCCCCGGGAGTGACCCCAGCAGACAGACCTTCACAACTTTCTTAACTTCGGGAGCTCCTCTGTTACTTGGGAGGACCCACAGTGTCCAGAAACTTCTACCTCCTCCCCTAATTATAATCTTACAGACAAACCAGGATGAGGGAATGCAATCCAAACTACATAGTCTACATAATAGTGTGGTTTGGGCAGACTTCTTGAGAGAAAAGACTGTCAGCTCAGCCTTAAAGAATCATGGGATAGTGAGAATGATGAAAGATTTCCTCTTGGTTTTTGAAGGACATAATAAATTCAACCTTGGGGGCTGGAATCATGACTCAGTGGTTAAGAACACTGACTGCTCTTCTAGAGGACCTGGGTTCAATTCCCAGCACCCACATGGCGGCTCACAACTGTCTGTAACTACAGTTCCAAGGGACCCAACACTTTTATCCAGGCAAAACACCAATGCATATATAAACAAACAAACAAATTTTTAAAATAGCCTTTTAGGATGCAAATGAAGATAGTTGACAGTTAACCTGGCTTCAGGTAGGTCAGAATAATGCCAACAGGACTCTGTATCTACTCCTATGCCACAAGTAGGCGCTTACCAGACCACAGACCAAACTGATCTCAGCATGGCGCTTCCTCAAGCACTCCACCAGGAAAGGACTCTGATTGGCCTAGCATGAAGACACATACCTAATTCTGAACCAATCATTATGACTAGAGATATGGAGCTCTCTGATTGGCCAGCCTCTACCTACCTCTCTAGCAGACTAGCTCCATGGGAACTGCAGCAGGGGATGGGCCTTGGGAAACAGGCTCAGTTACCAGCACAATGGAATAAAACAGCAAACAAAACCCCAAACCAGCAGTACAAGGACCTCTGCTTTGAATAACAGTCATCTCTTTGATACTCCACATTTCTTAAGCTTCCATAAAATTTATCCAGCGTGTTTATTAGGAGATAACGCTAAGCCAGACGTACTTATCATCAGTTTCGCTGTAGCACATCCAGATATTAAACATGATCTGTTCCCTTGTAACAGGGACCAAGAATCCTGTGGGGTCCCTTGAGCCATTTATTCTGGAACAGAGTGGTTCTCAACCTTCCTAATGTCATGACCTTTTAATACAGTTCCTCATGCTGTGGTGACCCTCAACCTTAAAATTTCTTCATTGCTACTCCATAACTATAATTTCACTACTGTTATGAATTATGAATTGTAACGTCAATATCTGAGATGCGAGCTCCAAAGGGGTTGAGAACCACTGTCCTAGAACAATGAATTTGGAGCTCCTGTCTTCCTTAGAAGACAGAGTAGGACAAGACCATTCCCCTGCCCCACCCCCCCGCCCCTCCCCCGCACTAGCTAAAGGTGTGTTTGCACTGGAGGAAGATGCAGGGGGACTGACTGAGGCTTAGGCTTCTGTGCCACTGAGACTTCCCAGCAGGGTTCTGAAGCTGAGGTCTGTGGTTCAGGAGAAAGGTCGTGCCCTCTCTCATCTGCCTCAGGGAAGAGTGAATCAAGTAAGTACCTGCCTGGTCAAGTCTGCATTACTCCTGTTTTCCCTGCCTTACCACATGGGGTCCTTTCTGTTGCAACCATCAAGCTTCTGCGGAGGCCTGAACAGCACCTTCCAGTTGCAGCCCGGCTTTGGCTCTAAGATACTGTATTAGTGACTTCCCTTATCGCTGGAAGGGAAAATGGATGTGGGGGCTGACTATTCCAGCTCACAGTTTAAGATGAAACCGTCCATCATTACAGGGATGATGCTGAAACCCCCCCACACACACACTCCCCCCCCCCCGTCCCCCACCCCACCGCTCTTCTCTGTGGCGGCAGGAACATGAAGCAGCTTTCTCACATCGTGGTCAATCAAGAAGCACATAGCTTTGGACCAGAACTGAGGCTGGGCAATAACCCATAAAACGTCCAAACCTCGCTGGGTGGCAATGATGCACGCCTTTAATCCCAGCACTTGGGAGGCAGAGGCAGGCGGATCTCAGTGAGTTGGAGGCCAGCCTGGTCTATAAGAGCTACTTCCAGGACAGGAATCAAAGCTACACAGAGAAACACTGCCTCAAAAAAAAAAAATCCAGTCCTCAGCAACCAGCTTCCTCCAGTTGGGTCCTGCTACCTATAGGTTCTACAGCATCATCAGCCTGGAACCAACTGTTCATATACATGAGCCTATGGGGATCTCAGATTCAAACGGTATCAGGCAGCTTTTCCACAGCTCTCCAGAGCCTCAGTGCCCTTGCCAAATGCAGCCTATTGTCGCTGGAATGTTCATACCTTCAAACCCGAGGAATGGCTGAGATGCCTACTTAACATATCAAAGCAGATGCTGGCTGCCAGGTTCTCCCTGTACCCCTCAGTGCCTGTCACAGGGCCCTCCTGGATGGCACATCCCACCCCTACCCTAAACTTACCCAGGCCAGGAGCTGGGCTGCCCTTCCCTCAGCTGCTCTTCCCTAGATAAGCCAACCATTTTGGTTACCTGGTCTTTTTGTCTCTCCTTTGGGCCTCCTAGTTGCTGAACCTGGCTCCCCTCTCTCCCCTCTCCATATCCCCACATGGCTCAGGGTCATGTCCACTCTGGACTCTCCCAGATGTCCCTGCCTCTGGCTATGCTCTCACACACAGCTATAATAAACCTCCTCCACTACACCCGGGACCAGTCATGGTTTTCTCCTTTTTATTTCTGCTTTTCATTCACATCCATGATGCCTCTCCCACCATCAGTCCATAGCTTTCTAGAGAGAAGAACCCGGCTTCCTTCTGCTCCCGAATCCATCAGTCATTATGGAGTCATGCCCATTAGATGCCAAGGGCCTGTTAGAGACAGAAAGCTTCCCGGGAGTCACACACGCTCCAGTAGGGCAGACAGGCATGGAAACAGAATTATGACACAGTGGGATGGGGGTGCGCGCTCAACACAGGGAGGGCCCAGGGAGGCACTGAGTCAGTCCTGGATAGGGGTGTGAGGGAGGGGAGTAATGGCGTTAAGAGTCACCTCAGGTCGTCACAGGCCAGACTCTGTTTTCACGCTTTAAAAAAGCATCACATTCGGAAAGTCCACTCCATGAGCTTTCCAGGCGGAATCGTTCGGTCTTATATTTTGTACCTTCCAGACATAGCATATCTTATGCATCAAGCAAATGTGTACACAGGCACACACTCCGTGGCATGAACGGTCCAGGGATGGCTCCACCACAATAGGCTGGACCCTCCCATATCCAGTAATATTATACAAAACATAATTGATTTAAATTTATTTGAGTTTGTGTGCTATGCACTTTTCAGTGTGAATATATAATCTGACAGAGTGGCGTACTGTCTGGGGATTACAGCCAGACAAAAGAGAACAAGACAGAGTATGTCTAAGAACACTCGCAGAGGGAAGTGAGCCTGAAGGCAGAAAGCAGAAGCCTGGCCTGGGCTCTATTAGCTGAGTCCTGGGTAAGCCTGAACTCCACCACCAAGTGGTCCAGGGACAGGATCGCACATAAGTCATGTTTGCTTGGGTCAGCTGAAGCGAGATGTAGACCATGCTGGCCTCTCTTGTCCTTGTCCTTTCAAAGTATTGCAGATGATGGCACAGCTGGTGAGGGGCAGAGCCGGACTCCTTAAACTCTGGCTCCTGCATCCTCACATTTGACAGGCTCTTGTCAAGAGGCAGGAGGATCTCTGTGAGTTTGAGGACAGCGTGGTCAACATAGCAAGCTCCAGAACAGCCAGTGCTACACAGAAAGACTGTCTCAAAAAAAAAAAAAAGAAAGAAAAAGAAAGAAATGGGTGTTTTTCTTTTGATGTGCCCAGGGGTTCTGATTGCAATACCAAGCAGAGTAGAATGAAGAGGTGTGTGGCTGAGAGACAGGCGTCTGCAAAGGGGTGAGCACAGGAGATTCTGAGAGAGCAAAACCAAACTTCAGGAGATCCTAGGTGGCAAGGTGGAGGGGAATGCAGGGTGCTGCATGCCCCTGATGCTAAGGTTTGCATCTTTTAACACAAGTAATTAAAGTTAATTTAAGAATCTCTTGGCTGAGCCAGGTCGTGGTAGTACATGCCTTTAATCCCAGCACTTAAGGAGGCAGAGGCGGGCGGATCTCTGAGTTCGGGACCAGCCTGGTCTACAGAGTAAGATCCAGGACAGTCAGGGCCAAGGCTACATAGAGAAACCCTGACTCAAAAAACAAGTAAGTTAGAAAAGAGGAGAGAGAGAGAGAGAGAGAGAGAGAGAGAGAGAGAGAGAGAGAGAGAGAGAAGAATCCCTTGGCTGCCCATCCCCAATCAGGATACTGACCTCTGACCCATGTCTAGATCCTTGGCATGGGAACCCCAAAGGCAGTTATTTTTGAAAGCCTGGCATCAGATGAATCACTAGGGTTGTGCTTTGGGTCCTGTGACTTCTAGGGGTTAGCATCCTTCCCTAGACTGTGAGAAAGGACACAGGCCTTAAGCATGCTAGAATGTTTTCAGGTAGAGGGGCATGGGGGCAGGCATGCTGCTGGGCACACCAGAAGCAAATTATTCTTTTCCAGCTGAGCCCTTGGAAACCTTCCCCGAATTTACAGTGCATACTAAGTCATTCCCTTATCTCGGCTGGCCCTTTGGGGCCTTTGACCCCACGGCTGGGTGAGGCAGGAAAGGAGAGGAATTTGCCCTTTTGTGTGTCCCAGGTCTCCAGGCTCAGCTTTCCCAGGCTCTGTCCCTGCCCCTGAAGTACCCCTCCCTGGTCATTAAGCTCCCCTGTCTTTCCCTGTCTTCCCCAGCAGGGACCCTTCGGAACCAGGAGCCTCAGCCTGAGGCAAGTGTTTATGAGTAAGGAGGGCCTGTAATCCCTGCCTACGTGTCTGCCTTCTTCCACCCATTCCACTCCCTAGCTGGGAGCCAGGTACCTCAGTCCCTTCTAGGAAGCCCCACAGCTCTTATATTGTTCTTAGGATTCAACCACCATAACCTTATGCCACAGCCCAGGAGTGACTCACATTTCTGGATGTCAGAAATTCCAGAATTGGTCCTTAAGGAGAAAAACAGGGTGCCAGGAGAGTTACAATCCTGTCCACTCCTGCTCTTTCCCAGCCTCACACAGCTGCCAGGTGACTCGCTTCTAGTGCCCCCCTTCCTCTTCAGAGCCCGAGAGTAGCATATCTGTACCTCTTGTTTTCTGGCCTCTCGTTTTTATCACCGTAGCTCCCACTCTTGCCTCTTTCTGACCCTCTTGCTCACCTCTTCTGAGGACTTCTGTGATTTCTCATGGCCACCAGACCATCCAGGATGATCTCTCTATCTCAGGGTCCTCACTCACAGTAGGAGGAGGACGTGGATGGGAGGCCATTATGTGCCCCTGCGGATCATGCTGCACCCTGGTCTAGCTGCCCCTCTCTCTAGCTGGGAGTATGCTGACTCAGCGGCTGGAAGCACAGAACCAAGCGGGCTCTGCCGCTCGACCACAGGCGCAGGTTGGCTAGCACCGGACTTTCTAGCACAAGACTAGCATGGACTAGCATATCTAGTATGGGCTCTCAGAGGACCCGCCTGAATCAGTTTTCTGTCCCCATCTTCCTCCACTGGCCCACCAGTTCCTCATTCTTCGTGACTTAGCTTTGTTGGCTTGTCCTGCTCTTCTCTGATCCCACAGCTGACCATCTGACTCATCATCCCTTCTCGGGTTTTCACCCTATTCTGTTTCCTGTGTCCTGACGCTGATTACAGGACATTGGGAATACCCACAAATTGGCCAACTCTTCCCCATCTAGGAGCAGCCCAGGCCCTAAGGGACCTCTTTCCAGTTAGTGCTGGCTGTCCATACCGTGCGGTGGCT
Organism: Microtus pennsylvanicus; assembly: GCF_037038515.1. Lineage (NCBI taxonomy): Eukaryota > Metazoa > Chordata > Mammalia > Rodentia > Cricetidae > Microtus > Microtus pennsylvanicus. The sequence goes on along the minus strand of NC_134586.1, from coordinate 88,695,478 downwards.
TCCAATGGGCGTGGAGCCCCTGGGAAGAAAATAGGCATGACGCCAATCTGAGTGTTGAGCTGGAGGTACCAGAGTGACAGACAGGGCGGGAAGGGAATCCTCCGCCTCAGGGTGTTGGGGCTGAAGAGGAGGGATACTTGAGGCTTCCAGTTAAAGGGGCAGTTTAGTAACTTCTAATCCCTCTTTCCCAGCATCTCTCTGTAGTGACAGTAGTGTGACCTTTAACAAAATATAAGCCGACCCCTAGCGTCGCCGGGCCCGCAGGTCTGCGTGGAGCTGCGATTGCGGGTTTCTGCTCCGCACCATGGGGTTTGTGAAAGTTGTCAAGAACAAGGCCTACTTCAAGAGATACCAAGTGAGATTTAGAAGGCGGCGAGAGGGTAAAACCGACTACTATGCTCGGAAACGATTAGTGATCCAAGACAAAAATAAGTACAACACACCCAAATACAGGATGATAGTTTGTGTAACTAACAGAGACATCATGTGCCAGATTGCCTATGCCCGTATAGAGGGGGACATGATAGTCTGCGCCACCTACGCACACGAGCTGCCGAAATACAGAGTGAAAGTTGGCCTGACAAACTATGCTGCCGCCTATTGTACCGGCGTGCTGCTGGCCCGCAGGCTTCTTAATAGGTTTGGTATGGACAAGATCTATGAAGGCCAAGTGGAGGTGACTGGAGATGAATACAATGTGGAAAGCATCGGTGGTCAGCCTGGGGCCTTCACCTGCTATCTGGATGCTGGTCTTGCTCGAACTACAACTGGCAATAAAGTTTTCGGGGCCCTGAAGGGAGCTGTGGATGGAGGCTTGTCTAGTCCTCATAGTACCAAACGATTCCCTGGTTATGATTCTGAAAGCAAGGAGTTCAACGCAGAGGTATATCGTAAGCACATCATGGGTCAGAATGTTGCAGACTACATGCGCTACCTAATGGAGGAAGATGAAGATGCTTACAAGAAACAGTTCTCTCAGTACATAAAGAACAATGTTACTCCAGACATGATGGAGGAGATGTATAAGAAAGCCCATGCTGCTATACGAGAGAATCCAGTCTATGAAAAGAATCCCAAGAGAGAAGTGAAGAAGAAGAGGTGGAACCATCCCAAAATGTCTCTTGCCCAGAAGAAAGATCGGGTTGCTCAAAAGAAGGCAAGTTTCCTCAGAGCTCAGCAGTGAGCTGCTGACAGCTAAAGCAATTTTCTATGAAGAGTTTTTCATAAAGATAATAAACTTATTGACCAAGCAGCAAATATATATATATATATATATATATATATATATATATATATATATATATGCCACAAGAATGAAGAAAGCAAGCGGGTGGGGGAGAGGGTCAAAGAAGAGGAAGAGGAGGTGGTGGTGGTAGTGGTAATGGTGGTGGTGATGGTGATGATGGTGATGTTGGTGGTGATGGTGGTGGTGATGGTGGTGGTGATGGTGGTGGTAATGGTGGTGGTGATGGTGGTGGTGGTGGTGGTGATGGTGGTGGTGGTGGTGGTGATGGTGGTGGTGGTGGTGATGGTGGTGATGGTGGTGGTGGTGATGGTGGTGGTAATGGTGGTGATGGTGGTGGTGATGGTGATGATGGTGATGTTGGTGATGATAATGGTGGTGATGGTGGTGGTGGTGATGATGGTGATGATAATGGTGGTGATGGTGGTGGTGGTGATGATGATGATGGTGGTGGTGGTGATGATGGTGATGATAATGGTGGTGATGGTGGTGGTGGTGATGGTGATGGTGGTGGTGGTGGTGATAGTGGTGGTGGTGATGGTGGTGGTGATGGTGGTGATGGTGGTGATGGTGGTGATGGTGGTGATGGTGGTGGTGGTGGTGATGGTGGTGGTGGTGGTGATAGTGGTGGTGGTGATGGTGGTGGTGATGGTGGTGATGGTGGTGATGGTGGTGATGGTGGTGATGGTGGTGGTGGTGGTGATAGTGGTGGTGGTAATGGTGGTGGGGGGTGATGATAATGGTGGTAATAGTGATGGTGATGGTGGTGGTACTGCTGGTGGTAGTTAAAAAAGCCAGTTCCAGCAGGGCGGTGGTGGTGCACGCCTTTAATCCTAGCACTCCGGAGGCAGAGGCAGGCAGATCTCTGTGAGTTCGAGGCCAGCCTGGTCTACAAGAGCTAGTTCCAGGATAGGCACCAAAAGCTACAGAGAAACCCTGTCTCGAAAATCAAAAAAAAGAAAGAAAGAAAGAAAGAAAGAAAGAAAGAAAGAAAGAAAGAAAGAAAGAACAGAAAGTTAGTTCCTGGACTGAGGAGAAAATTCAGAATGGATACAATTCAGAATGGTCATAATCTCTGCAGTGGGGGTAAAGGAGGAAGTTCAAATGGGGGGCAGTGAAAGGTGCACAGTGACAGGGACGGAGATGTCTCTCAGTGACCGAGCACCTCCCGGCCATGTCCTCCCTGCAGGGTCTGGGTTCTGTCACTAGCACAGTGAAGGAGTCAGAGGAGTGGGGTGGGGGAGAAAGAGGAGGAGAAGTAAGAGGAAGAGGAGAGAAAAAGGAAGAGGAAGAAGGTGGGGAGAAAGAGGAGGAGGAAGAGAAAGAGGAAATGGAGGAAGCTCTTTTGTTCCTGGATCCCTTCTGCTTCCCCCTCACTCCTCGCCTCAGGACTTCCCTCTCACTACAACTGACAGTTACACAGCGCTCTACCCTGGGGATGGGGAGGAGAGGAAGCTCTGAGGAAGCCCGCCAGCTCAGGAAGAAACCCTCATCTGGATGCTGCGGAGTCCCTGAGAAAGGCATACCCAGGTCATCCCCAGATCCCCCCCCACAGCCAAGTCTGTGTTTAGCAAGCCCCACCCTAGAGTTATATAAAAGCCAACATGCTAAGAACAAAAGCAAAATGCCCTTGCCAACCAAAAGCACAGCAGCAGCAATAGAAGGAGTGGTAGATAAGGTTCAGGTAATGTGGAAATTAAGAAAAGCTAATCAAAAGATAGAAAATAAGAGAAAGATTACAATAGGGCTAGGGGTGTTGCTCATCATTTGCCTATCATGCAGGAGGCCCTTGGATCTGCATACCTGCAACCCCAGAACAGGGGGAGGGAGAGGCAGGAAGAGGTTCCAAAGTTCAAGGTCATCCTCAGGTAGGTAGCAAGTTGGCAGCTGATATATTTGAGACTCCACGTGGAAGAGAGGATAGGGGAGGGGTGATAGGATAGGAAAGGAAGGGAGGAGAGAGGGAAGGGGAAGAGGAGTGGGAGGGACAAGAGTGGGGGAAAGGGAAGGGAAGGGGGAAAGGGAAAAAGAAATATTTAAAATATCCAAGCTATCTAATATGAAAATAACAGAAATTGCAGAAAAAGAAGAGGAGGAGGAGGAGCACTGGCAGGGGTTGAAAACAGCCCCATGCCAAGCACACAGAAGGTAAACTTCAGATAACCAAGACAAAACATGCACAAACAATACTGAAGAGGTGGCTCAGCAGTTAAGTACTGGCTGCTCTTCCAGAGGACCTGAGTTCGATTCCCAGCAGCCTCATGGTGGCTCACTGCAACAGTTCCAGGGCATCCAGCACCCTCTTCTGGCCTTCTCAGGCACAAGGTACGCAAGCATGCATGCAGGCAAGACACTCATGCACATAAAAGAAATGAGCTTCAAAACCGCTTCTACAAGATTTAAAGGGCACAAGAAAGCATGAGGACTTGTTGTGGATTTGATGATCTAGTCAACAGTGCTGGAACACACAACAGGGAAGGGAGCCTCAACGTCACAGAGGGCAACGTCCATCTGCCTAGAGTGTCTCAGTTTCATACGGGAACAAGGACGTGCTAGACACGTGGCAACACAAGAAAACTCCCTCCCACGGAACCTTTCTGGGGAAATGGCTGAGAGTGGCCAGACCTGGGCAAAGAGCAGTGGGGAGGGTCTCTAAGAGGTCAAGGTGGCTACAGTTGGTAGGGCAGCAACCACAACTGGGATGCACAACTCAAGCAACAGGCTCCAAGTGGTCGGCTCGGCTGGATGCCAACAGTTTCTAGGCAGACTTTCCAACTCAGGATGGAGAACCAGGGTTGGTGTGGCCTAGGGTAAGCTCTATTCTGCCTGATACTGACCATGTGCCCTCTCTTCTTGCCTGTGGTCACTCCACAGATGTCTGGGATTGGCCCTGTCCCTACGAAGTGGATTTAGCCCACGGGCTTAAAGGAAATGTTGGACAGCTCACCAGAACCTGGCTGTTCTTGGCTCTCTGATGGCACATCCAGCTGTGTCATTATTGGCTTTTACCCTTTACTCTCTTGTTCTTCGGGGACCCGCCACCCAGCTCCCAAATAAATCAGAAACTTATTCTTGCTTACAAATGCCCAGCCTTAGGTTGGCTTGTTCCTAGGCAGCTTTTCTTAAATTATCCTGTCTACCTTTTGCCCCTGGGCTTCTTCCTTTTCTTACTTCTGTATACCTTACTTTCACTCTTACTCCGTGTCTGGCTGTGTGGCTGGCCCTTGGTACCCTCCCTCTTCTTGTTCCTTGATCTTCTCTTTCCAGATTTCCCCTCCTATTTATTCTCTCTGCCTGCCAGCCCCGCCTATCCTTTCTCCTGTCTCGCTATTGGCTGTTCAGCTCTTTATTAGAGCAATCAGGTACTTTAGGCAAAGTAACACAGCTTCAGAGTTAAAGAAACGCAACATAAAAGAACAAGACACATCTTTGTATCATCATGAAAGCAAATGTTCCGCAGCATAAACAAATGTAACACACCTTAAAATGATATTCCAGAGCATGGAGGAGTGCTATAAGTTCTGACGGCTCTTTGCAGAGGACCTGGGCTTGATTCCAAGCACCTACATAGCAGCTCCTAACCACCTGGAACTCTGCTTCCAGTGGATCCAGTGTCTTCTTCTGGCCTCCGAGAGCACTGGGCACACCCATGGCACACAGACATACATGTGGGCAAGATACTCATATACATAAAACAAAATAAATAAATCTTTTTTAAAAAAGCTTAAAGGAAAAGATTGTTGTCATCAATTCTCTCCTTTTATTGCTCCAAAGTTTTGGCTTTATGTGATGTTCTCCACCTTGTTATGATATCCTTTAGGGAGCAAAGGACTCAGAGCACCTGATGTGTGATGTAATATAAGGTGGGGAGGGAAGGAGAGGAGAAACTTCAAGCAGCCACAGTATATTGGAAACAGAAGATACACAAACATAGCTAACCATGCCCAAAGCCCCCGGAGTTCCCTTTAGCATCTTCACCCCATGTGTGTCAGGGATTCATTTTTTTAGGCCACTTAATTACCATGTGACCCATTGCCACCAGAGACATGGAAGGCACTCTAACAACTCAAACCCGGGTCACCCACCGAGCAAGTGAGACGCTTGTGTGGATGTGCTTCCTAGATGCAGGAGCAGTTGGAAGGGCCATCAGACAAGAAGTCTTGCTTTATGCTCCCCCAGCACTGGGGAAGGAACACGGGGTAGCACAGCAATCAGACAAGCACTTTGTCCTGAGTGTCACCTCTAAGTCCCCAGCCGTCCTAAAACCTATTGCTGTATCTAGGCTCCCTTTCGCCATCTCTTTCTGCCCAGTGAGTTTTAGTGTGGCAGACCTTCAACAACCCAAACATAATCCATCCTAGCTAAGCGGTCAAGGACATTAGGAAGATGGGCGTCCTCCAGAGACCTGAGGCTTACTTGGAGGTTGTGACGTCAAGAACACTGAAGCCACAGACTAGGAGCTGCCCTATCACTGACTGTTCTATTATGTAGTAACTATTATGTTACTACAGCAGACTTCTGTCACGGCTGTCCTAAATGGTCAGAGGTCTTTGCCCCACACTCTCTAATGAAGACCCCCCCCCCCCGCATGCCTCATCATCTACACTAAGACAGTAGAATCTTGTCTGTGTTGTCTTCCCTAAGGAATCTGGGGACACGCTCTGGCTTCCACCATGGATGGGAGGGACTGAAGATGTGGGAAATTCTCCAGCATAAGAATGTTGCTCCAAACAAGGGAGAGATTCAGGGATGGGGTGCATCAGACAAGGGAGAAAGATGCAGGGATGGGTTGCACCAAACAAGAGAAAGAGATGCAGGGATGGGGTGCATCAAATAAGAGAGAGATTCAGGGATGGGGTGCATCAAATAAGAGAGAGATTCAGGGATGGGGCGCATCAAATAAGAGAGAGATTCAGGGATGGGGTGCATCAAATAAGAGAGAGATTCAGGGATAGGGTGCATCAGACAAGAGAGAGAGATGCAGGGATGGGGTACATTTCATTTTTGCAGCATAAAGACCAACCTGGGAAAGCAGGCCCACAGGAACCAGATTGCCCACAGACTCCTTATCCAACTAGAGCTACAGCTTGTCCCGAGGTCATGCCTCCCAGTGTATTCTGCAGGTTCTTTGCCTATAATCCTGTCCACTGCTGAACCCAGAAGCCTGGCCCTGAGCCGGCTGCCCCTTCCCTACTTCCCAAGTCTTCGGAGCTCAGAAAGCCTCTCTCAACATTTGACTGAAGTACGGAAGTTGAAGATGACGATGTTGGGGCAGCTGGCAAAAGCTGTGGACAGATAATAAATCCCCAAGAAGGATTTATTCCATGCCACTGAGTCAGAGGTCTGGGACGCGACTGTGAGACCTCTGGCTGGCAGAACTGGTTTCTGAGGAAAAAGCTGGGGTCTTGCACCCAGAATCACCCACATGAGCAGCTGTGGAGATGGAGGCTGCTTCTTCAAGCCTACCTGTCCTTTGGCATCACCAGTCTCCTATGAAGACGAAGAGAGAATACTGAGAAGAGGAGTTAAAGGGAGGCTACCACCTAGGAAGCAGAACTGGCTCATGACTTTCTGGAACTTTCCAGAGACCACGATGAGCTAGAAGTCACCTTAAGATCTGCTTCTGACTCTAAGTTAAGCCTATGAAATACAATGACTTGGATTCTCAGTGCAGACAGGCCCTGGGATGAGACAGGCAGGAATGGGGAAAGCCGTGACCCACTTGCCTTCCGTCTGCCTCAGCTTCCCCAGGTTCCCCTGCTCACCCTGGTTAGGACAATTCGTGGACAACCTCTCCCTGTTAACCTCAGCCACGGGGCAGAGGTGGGCTCTGAGCTGAGGAGGCACCTTTTCCCTGCTTTCCGTGGATCCAGCACCCCAGGGCCAGACTGTGGAAGCCCCAGGGCCTGGCATGGAGCACAGGAGGAAGGCAGGGCGGGGGCGAGTGGATGAACTCATCCTTTCCTTCTCGCAGACTGTTCTGATCGTAAAACTCCAGACGCTGAGCAAATGGCCTCAGGTGTATGTATGCTCGCCAGTTTCGCTGGGTTACTAGTCAGGAAGGCAAGAGGCTGACCTGGTTTCGGTAGAGCGGCCCTACTCTCGTGGGCCTGCCTCTCGGCCTCTCTCCTCCCCTCCCTTCCCTTCTCTTCTCTGGAGAGGCTAGTTCTTTATCAAAGCCCAGCAAAGCAAAAGGGTTGCTTAGGGGTGTCCTAGGACAAGTCTCTTCTCTAGGGAGAGAAACAAACAAAACAAACAACAACAAAAAAAAAACATGGTCCCCAGGATCTAAGTCTTAGACCTATCCCAGCCTTACTGTGTCCTTTCTACCTCACTGCCAAGCCCTGGGGGTCCAGAAAGTCTCCCCCATGGCACAGCTGGGGGACTAAAGCTGGGAACAGCCATGACTAAGCAGCTAATGGAGACTATAGGGGTAGCCCCGAGACTTACCTTTATACCAAAGAAAAGGGCCAGCCTTTTCCATCCTTGAGGGGCCCCTTTAAGCAATTAACCCCTTAGAGATATTAGCACCTCAAAGAACTAGAATTCTCACCAGTTCATCATGTGAGGAAACCCACAAGAGGAAGGGAACAGATATACAGTCAGAGGCCTCATTCTCGTTTCTGAACTCCCAGCCTCATCCCTGTCCCTCGGTGTCTTCTGGAACAGCATGGAAAAAACAGAGGTAGGGTGCTGTGGGAGGCTGTGGGGAACTGTGGGGGGCTTTGATGGACTGTGGGGGCTTTGAAAGGCTGTGGGAGGCTTTGGGAGGCTGTAGGAAGTTTTGGGGGCTGTGGGAGCTGTGGGAGACTTGGGGAGCTGTGGGGGGCTGTAGGAAGTTGTGGAGGCTGTGGGGGGCTTTGGGAGGCTATAGGGAGTTTTGGAGGCTGTGGAAGCTGTGGGAGCTGTGGGGAATTGTGGGGGACTGTGGGCTGGTTTGAGGGAACAGAAAGGTAAAGCCTTGCTTTTAGCATTCTCGTCACCCTGCCTCCCATATAAAGGCTGAGGCAGTGTCCTGGCAATGGGGTGGAAAGGACCTGCCAGGTTATTTGGGTGTTGTTGGTACCAGAACAGTAGAGGGTACCAGATCTGTCTATCTGGGGACTGCCTGGCCCTGGGTATCGCAGCTATAGTTAGTGCCTTGGTTCCTACAGCTGCTGCCCCCAAGTTTATCGTAGACATTCTAGAGCTGTTGGAGAGAACACTTTCCTAATCAGAGGTTGGAGAGCCTTCCAATGGCTCCTCTATATCAAGTCAGTATTGTGGGAAGGAACCTTATACTCTGGGGGGGTGGGGAGGCTAAGTTGCCTCCATATTGGTCTTATTGCTGGTAATCTCTGGAACTCTTAGCGCACAGCTGCTTCCTCCAGGAAGACAGGGTCAGGAAGGGAAAGCAATTTAACAATTGAGGGTTGAGTCCTAACTGGCTCTTAATAGCTCTCCAGTCCTGGATGAGTTGCCTGCCTCTATGAGGGTTTGTTTCTGGCTGTTGTGGCATTGCCAGGGAGCCGGGATGAGATGGTCCACTGAGGAATAGTGATGGAGAACCTAGCAGGCCTTCAAATGGTGGCGGCTGATGACATTGAAGGTGTCTAGGAAGTCCTAACAGCACAACCGTCAGGTCCCGAATCCATCTTTCTGTCTGTCCACCCTCTCAGGCCATGGGGTCAGACTCTGACTTCCCTCCCTCTTCTGGTCAGGGTGGGTGAGAGGAAAAGGGAGTCCCCAGGTAGGACACACATCGTCCCTCCCCCCAGTGCTCTAATCCTGGTCCCTGGAACCTGGGAGGGGCACTCCCTAGTGAAGTCATGATTTGATTCCTGGGTATCGATAGAATGTGATCGTCCACCATAAAAAGGAACAGTACGGGGGCGGGGAGATTGCTCGGCCTCTAACGCTGCTGTGCGGGTGTGGGGACCCAAGTTAAAACGGGCAACACACCAGGCAGGCATGGCAGCCACCTGCAATTCCAGGCAACCTGGCTAGCTAGAGCAGCTAGCATCGGCAGACTCAGAGTTCAGCAAGAGACGGTGTCTCGCTGAAGAAAGTAGAGAGCAACGGAGGAAAACTCCCAAATTCAACTTCTGGCCTCCACATGCACCCTCACTTACGTGAAAACATGCATGCACACAGGCACATTACCACACATACACACACAAAACAGAACAGAACAAAAATCAGGAAATCAGAACAAAATAGTAACACATCCCATGGCAGCCTGGGAACTGGGTAAGGTGTGGGCGCAACTCCAACCTGTAGAAACTGTACCCACAGAACTCAGTGCAGGGGTTACCTGAGCAATGGGGAGTGGGGGAGCTTATAGGGGAGTAGAGATACCCAGCCTCTTGTTTGGTGGCAGGCCCATGGCTATTTCCGCTTGGTAGAGCCAATCAATGTGTACACGTGATCATAGAGTTCCGCTACTATGAGACCTTAATAAAACTAGCGAGAAAGACCTTCTGGTTGGTAAGATGTGATTTCCAATGCGACCCGTGGGCCTGGCCACACCCAGGGGCAAAACTCTCTCTCAGGAACCTGGAAGAAGTGTGCCGTCCTTAAGCAAGTGATTAAGTAGCTGGGAAACGGGGAATTTGAAGTCAGTCTGGGAACATCTCAGAGGTGCTGGTCTTAAACAGGCTGCAGGTGGTGAACCGACTCAGACTCAGTGCGCTTACCTCAGCCTCCTTTTCTTCCTGACTCCGCCTGCCCGTATCCCCATCTGACAGCCTCACTCCAGGTTCTACCTGGGGAAAGTTCTGTCTTTTATAACTATCAAAAAGTCCTCCAGTGGTGGTGCAAGCCTTCAGTGCCAGCACTCAGGAGGCAAAGACAGTCAGATCTCTGTGAGTTCGAGGCCAGCCTGGTCTATGGAGGGAGTTCACTCCATAAATAATCACATCACTGTTTTTGGTTGGTTGGTTTTGTTGCTGTTATTGGTGGTGGTGGTGTCTTCCCCTTCTCCTGGCATGATGGGGACAACCTCAGCCATGCTTGGGTCATTTACTTGGGAAACAGTAGACTCTCTCTTCCTTTTGCTTCTGGAAATTTCTGCAGGTTATAAAGGCAAGGCTGACTTTTTTTTTTCAGCCTCATCCTCCTGCCGTCTGCTGCTGCCAACCCCATCTCATCCTGTCCCTTCTGCCTTCTCTGCTTCTATGACAACTCCATCCAGTGGCTGTCACTCTGCAGTGTGGGGTGTTCTACACTGAGGGCAGATGACTTCACCTGCTCTGGTAACTTCTTTCCTCCATTCCCTCTTTCCTCTCTCCAGCACTCCAGGGGCCTGGGAACAGGGGTGGGATATTTGGTCCGTGTTTTCAAATGAATATTTACTCATGGATACTGGTTACTTCTGCTGCGAAGGGGAAGCCAGCTCAGACAGTTCAAGCCTGGCTACTGTGCTGAGCCGCCCACATGAAAGGCATGGAACAGGCCGGCTAGACTTGACAGCCCTGGACTCGGGATGAAGAACCAGAGTCTCTAGATCATTCACCTCCTCTCTCTTGCTGGTTCACTCTCTGCTTCTCATCCCCTGGTCTCTCTGCTGCTCACTCTCTGCTTGCTCTCTCTCTCTCCTGTCTTTCTGTTCTCTGCATATGCCACCCATGGGTGCACACACATGAACACATACATGAATACACACATGAACACATACACACAAACACACATGAATGCATACACATGAACACATACGCATGCACACATATGCATGAATACGCACATGAACACACATGAATACACACACACGAGCACATTCTCTCTCTCTCTCCTCTCTCTCTCTCTCTCTCTCTCTCTCTCTCTCTCTCTCTCTCTCTCCAGAAGCCAGGAAACAAGAACTAAACAATAAAACCCTCAGCCAATAGACGTCCCCGGGCTGAGCAAGCTGGGGCCTTCTAAGCACAACCTATTATTTTGTAAGGTATTTCCAGTTATGTGTACATTGCCTTTCGACTAACCCTGTCCTCACAGGGTCCAGTACTGGCCAGGTCTGAGGATAGGGTTAGGGGTGGGTCAAGGCTGGAGAGGGATGATTAACTCTCCTCCAGCTCTTGCCCAGGAGACCCCAGTACCTAGATGAACTCCAACAGAGCCTTGTCTTCCCCCACTTCCATGGCCACCAGCCTGCGAGGCTGGGGGCTGGGGGCTGAGGGCTGAGGCGAAGTCCTGGTCAGCATCAACCTTGCCGAATCCCCTGCCCTAACCTGAGCTCACATCAAAAGACCTTGGCTCTCAGATGTGAGGCTCTAGCCTATAAATCCAGAGAATCTGGCCCTCCCGCTAATGAGCTGTCCGGGCTGGCTGGAGCGGGGACCTGAGATCCTGTTTCACTCTGCGGCGGTCTGAGTGAGGGGTCCTGGGGACCTAGAGACCCAGACTGCCCATCCCCCCACCAGGACCCTACTTGGTGGGCCGAGGCCTTCTATGCTCAGTAAATCCTGGGGTCAGAGCCAGGGAGGCCTTAAGGAGCTACTTTTTGTTCTCTGTGCTCCTGCCCCGAGGGGCCCCAAGGGGCTGCTCCTGGGCCTGCTGCTGGCCCCACAGGAATTTTAACCACTAACATCTGGCCCCCGGAAGAGCACATGTCCTCACCTCCTTTGATTGCCCTCACACAGGGGTCTTTTTCCATTTTAATTTGAGGTGACCTCTGACCTGTATTCTCATTCCCATAGATTCCAGATATTTCCTGTACCCTCATATAACCTTCCAAGTCAGTCCCCACCTGACCATAGCCCCTGCTGAGGAGTCCTTGCCTGCCTCCAATTGCAGCTGAGCTAGGCTACCAGCCCCCCACTATTCCCAGGGGCCATGGATGCCTGGATAACTGCCAAATATCTCCCTGGGTCCCGACTTTTTTGGCACACCCCAAGGACTGCGACAGCAGCTACTTGGATGCCAATCCTCCACACCTTGAAGGTTTACAGTAAGATAGCAATAGACAAGTTGGTAAGTGTGACTCCGTGTCAGGGAGTCTGGTGACTCAAGAATAACAGATGCCAGAACTGGGGAGACAGCCTAGTTGGTAGGACCTGAACTGGATCCCTCAAACCTAAAAAGAAGAAAAAAAAGTCAAGAACAGACATGTAATTTTAGTGTTGTAGAGGTACAGACAGGTGGATCCCCAGGGGCTGGCTGGCCAGTCACTCTGCTCTATACCTGATGAGTTCATGGCCAGTGAGAGAACCTGTCACAAACACACAAACACACATGCACACACAATACCACACAAACACACAGCAAAATACCCTAAGGTCTCATACACGCCCACACACGGATAACAGCTGCCAGTTGACAGATGAGGGAGAACAAACACACACACACACACACACACACACACACACACACACACCAGCTGCCAACTGACAGATGAGGAGCCTCCCTAGAGAAGAAGAGACAGCGGTGTGCATCCAGCTGTGAAACAGACACAAGCAAAGCCCCCAGCCCCCAGCCCCCAGCCAGCGCCCAAGTGAGGGATTTTTGGAGCTGTGCTAGTATGTGATGAATCTCCATCTGGGTGGCGAGCCTCAGTTTGAGCCGCATATCTCAGCAATATGACCAAAGGCCAAAGGTTCCCATCGAAAGGCACAGAAGACAAAGAAGTGGCCATCAGGAAGGGGACCAGAAGGGACACCAGACCCTCAGCTCTCCCCTTTGATGGCACTGGATGGTGTCCTTCTTGGAGGTCCCCGCTGGGTGTCCATCACTGGACTAACCTGGGCTGCTCATGGGCTACCAAAGCCATCAAGTCTTGGTCTCCACTGGTGATAGGCTAAGAGACCAGCAGAATCCAGAGCCATAAGTAAGACAGCCCCACCACTGAAACTGGAGCCAAAAAAAAGGAGGAGGAGGCTGGGAAGGCTCCTGAGGTAGGGAATTTACAGCAAGGCTTACTTGCACGAAGATCTCCGATCAGTCACATACCCAAAAGGCACAGGGCCATCAGGCACATACCCACAAGGGACTGGGCCATCAGTCACATACCCACAAGGCACAGGGCCATCAGTCACATACCCACAAGGCACAGGGCCATCAGTCACATACCCACAAGGCACAGGGCCATCATCAGTCACATACCCACAAGGCACAGGACCATCAGACACATACCCACTAGGCAAAGGGCCATCAGACACATACCCACAAGGGACTGGGCCAGGGCCCAGCAGTCATTATTTCAGTGCGACCAATCCCAAGAAGGGCCTACAGTCCTCCAGAGCCATAAGCTCCGCTCCCCACACCCCAGACCTGAGGTTAAATGGCACTATGGGAGAGTTTCTCACTCCTGAACCCTCAAGCCTGCCAGCGGCAGCCTTCCGGTTTAGTATGACCACATGACTCCCTAGTCAAGCCCTTCCCTGCCCTCTTGTCATGTGTGACTCACACCAAACTTCCTACCCAGCTAACCATAATGATGTCATCTTTACTCTCACTTACTCTTCAGCAAATCCCCTCGTTTCTTCCGATCCATCATCCACAGCAGAGCCGGGAAGGATCTCGGGGGGGGGGGGGGGGGGCGAAGCATCCGGGGCCGTCTACAGTGAGGAAACAGACTCCAAGTGGGGCAACAACTCCTCTAGGTCAGAGGCTGAATTCATTTAGAACTCAGCTGAGAGTTCAGGGGGACTGATCTGCTCTGCTGGTCCCTTTTAACTCCAGATGCTGGTTCCAGAAATCCCAGGGGTTGCCTCTAGAACACCAAGGCGCCAGGGCAGCAGGAGGTCCGGGGATCGCCCCAGCCATTCTGTGGTGCTTTGGCTATAAAATGTCTCCCATAAACTTATGTTTTAAAACTTTCATCTTGTGGTGCTGTCGTGGAAGGTTTTGGAACCTTTAGCAAGTGGAGCCTTGCTGAAGGAAGGAAGTGGCTAAGTCTTAAGGTTCGAAAGCTTTTCCCACTTCCAGGTCACTGACCACTTCCTGACTCGGAGACCACGTGACCATCCGCGTCACTCCATCCTCACCAGGTTAGCTGTATCCAATTCTAAACTGTAAGCCAAAATAACCCCTTCCTTCCTTAAGTTGCTTCTGGTGGGGGTATTTGGTTATAGCAATGAGAAACGTAACCAACACGCCTTCCTTGCCACCTTTTGGCTCTTCCTGGGGGAGATATGGAACCTCGGGCAAAATGGGGAAGAGGATAGGAGAGCACATAGTGGTGAGCCAGGAAAAGGACTGAGGTGCAGACTCACAGAGATCTGGAAAAGTGATCCCTGGGGATGGGGATGGGGCATCCTCGATTGTTGGACCCTTGATCCAGCAAAGACAAATGGAGGACCAAGCCCTCAAGGCGTTGGACTTAGAGAAAATGTTTCCGGAACAGTGGGTTTCTAAGTACGGCAGTCAGAGAAAATGTTTCCGGAACAGTGGGTTTCTTAAGTACGGCAGTGCTCCGACAGTATCCACACCACCCAAGAATTGTATTGTGAGAACTGCAATATTCAGGACTGAAGAGAGGGCTCAGTCAGTAAAGGGCTTGGCGCATAAGCACGAAGACTGGATTATTAGATCCACAGAACCCACTTCTTTATTTTATGCTGATCTTGGTGGGGTTCACTTGCAATCCCAAGGCTGGGGAGACAGACACAGGTGGGTATCTGGAGCTTTCTGGCCAGCAAGGCTAGCCTACTCAATGAGCCCCGGGTCAAGGAGAAACCCTGCCTCAAAAACCAAGGTGGATAGTGTGGGCAACACATACTCAAATACACACACAAAACGCAAAGGATTGTAGAAATGGCCCAGTGTGTAATACCATATGATGCACAAGCCTGAAGATCCCATTGCAGAGAAAACATAAACCCTGAGTGTAACCACACACGCGCCTGTGATCCCAGTCTTGTGTGGGGCAGAGATAGGAGCATCACTGGGGCTTGCTTTGGCCCACAGACTAGCTCCAGGTTCAGTGGGAGACTCTTATCTCAAGGTAATAAAATGGCATTCCACATTCTCCTCTGGCCCCCAGAGATACAGTTCAGCTGGTAGAGTGCTTGCTTTCCTAGCACACGGATTCTATCACAGCAACTACATGAACTGGATATGGTGGCACCCACCAGTAATCCCAGCACTCAGAATGTAGAAGCAGGAGGACCACAAGTTCAAATAACGAACATCCTCTTCAGAATAAAATCCTGTTTATTTGCATACAAATCCTGTCCCCCAACCCCAAACCAGCCGAAGTAGGATACTGGGGAGCCTTGTGAACCACTTAGCGTTTCTAACACATGCTCAAATTTGAATGTCACTGTCATGGTCAGTGTTTCTATTGCCTTGATGAAACATCACGACCGACACAACTTGAGGAGGAAAGGTTTTAACTGACTTACACTTCACACATAGTCCATCACTGTAGGAAGTCAGGATAGGAACTCAAACAGAGCAGGAAGCTGGAGGCAGGAGCTAATGCAGAGGCCATGGAGGGTGCTGCTGACTAACTTGCTCAGCCTGCTTTGTTAAAGAACCCAGGATCAGCCCAGAGATGGTACCACCTACAATGGGATGGGCCCTCCCCCACCAACCACTGATTAAGAGAATGCCTTGCAGGCTTACCTACCGTCTGATGTTATGGAGGCTTTTTCTGAAATGAGGCTCCCTCCTCTCAGACTTTAGCTTGTGTCAAGCTGACATAAGACTTTCCAGAACAGCCACCTTCATAATGGATGGCTGAGCATTTAGGAGCTCTTAGACCTAGTCAGTCAGCCCCTTGCCAATCCTGGCCCTTAGGGGTCCCCCAGTTCTTCTGTAGACCTGCTTATGCACACTGTGGTCCCCTCCTGGCTATAGCAGAGTTGGACTGTATAGGCAGAATATTCCAGAAGCACCTGGAATGAATGACATGGTTGGAGAGGAGCTGTGGAAGCAGACGTGATCCCAACATCATCTGTGTGCCTACCATGCTTCCTTTGTCTATACAAATGGGATTCTGCCTCAGTTTCCCTGCCTTACACTCTAGCTTATCATTAGTCTTCGGACTCTGCCTTGGGCCTCTACACACTCACCTGAGTCCATGCTATTCCTTATCCCGGACTCTTCCCAGATCTCACTCCCATGCCCTAGCTTCTGGCTGAGGGGGTGATGAAAGCCATGGTTGTGCTGTCTGGGGTCTCCATTATCATGTGTGCAAGCTGTCTACTGGACAGCTTGTCTAGAGGACAACTGGAGAAGAATAAAGTCTAGATCACATTCCACTCACCCACATCCCAGAGTGCCAAGGGGCATTCACTCAGTGGGCACCGTTTCCTAATTTGCATATATCACGGCCCTCTTCCTTCAGGTTCCTTTGTCTTTAATCTGGACCTTCTCCTGCTTGCCCCAGTCTACACTGGCTGGGCCTCCCCAGTCTCTCCCATCTACTCACACAGCCCGGGCATACACTTCTCAGCCTCTTTGCTGGATCGAATACTCCATTTTTCTCTCCATATCCCTCTCCATGGACTCTCCTGTGACATTTAAGATGACATCATACCAGTGAACAAATAGCTTGGTTGATGGAAGTTTGAGGTCATTTTATTACAGCATTTCCTAAGACATCCGTTCAGGGACACATCTGCCAGGCTGCTGGACAGACGTCCCTTATATGGCCCACCTGAGGCTCAGTCCCTTGTAACCCATACCCATGAGCAGCCTTGGGTTCCACTGCCCCGGGGCAGCACTTCAGAGACTCAAGGATCATGTCTACATCTCCTTCTGTTCCCATCTTTCTGGTTCCCTTACCTATTCCGTGGGTGCCTCTGTCTCTCCAGCAAGTGGCTCAAATTCAGGTGTGCAATTGATTTTTTCCAGACAGCCAAACATACCCCCAGAAGGTACCTAGCTTTTCTATTCTAACCATTTGGGATTAGGCAAAATCCTTCTCAAACATGATATATTCCCCTTCCCCTCCTAGGATAAGTAGGAACAGACACGGCCTTTTCTTGTGGCCTCTAGATACCAATTATTTTTTTTGGGAACCACAGTAAAGTGTTTTTAATAACCCAAGTAATTACACAATCATTGTAGGGAAAAAATAGAAAACAGATCAATGAAAGGAAAGAGCAGAGTCACCTGAGCTCCTACTAGCCGGGGCAATGACTAATGACTTTCTATTGTATAACCTTTCAGGTTTGTTCTTCCTTCTCCTTCTCCTTCTCCTCTTTTTCCTCCTCCTCCTCAAGTCCCAATACACACAGATGTACACTTCAGGGTATTCAGTTTTCTTGATTTAATGATTGCTTAGACTCCCAAATGCCCATATTAGCAGGCAGTCTTATTCCTCTGTACTCCTTAGTCCTTACCTCCCTACTGTGGTTTGATCATGAAATGTCTCTCCTGGGCTCAGGTATGCACCCTTGGTATTATAGTTTGGGGAGGTTGTAGAGGTTTTAGAAGCTGGGATCTAACTGGAAGAAGTGGATCACTGTGGGGGTGAGGGGTGGGGAGACTTGGAGTTCTAGCCTGGACCAGCAGCTTCCAGCTGGTATCTTTGTTTCCTGATCCACCAAGACATGAGTAAGCAGCCTCAAGCTCCTACCATCACCATAGACAGGAGTTGGTCCCATGACCTTGCCTCCCATACCATCAGGGACTGCAGCCTTTCAAACCGTAAGCCAAGACAACTTTTTCCTCGGGTTGCCTCTTTCAAGTATTTTATCACTGGGATGAGAATTGTAATTTAGATGTCCCTCCCAAGGAAATCAGAGTATACTGGGTCCTAGCAGAAATTCTGATTGCAAATAGCAATTGGAGAGAAGATGGGTTAGAGCCTCTGTGCTCATACATTTTGCTAGTTAGGAGTGAAGGACCGGTTCGTCAATAACTGATTGACCAATCATGTCTGGTCCCTTTCCAGCCTGATGCTGCAGGCTAATGTCTGTGTTTCTTTCATTGATCCTTGGAGTCAGTGGGTTTGAATACTGGCTCACTGTGGGAATAACTAGGGAGTTATGAATGGACTAAACCTTGCTGCCTTGGCTCACCACTAAAGAAATGAATTAAAACAAAGCCAGGGCCTCTCAAGACAGGGAGCAGCCTTTTTTTTTTTTAGATTTATATTTTTTGAGGGGGGATGGTTGCTGAAAAAGCCTGAAGTGGGTGTTTGAACCAGAGTTACAGGCTGTTGTGAGCTACCCAACATGGGTGCTGGGAAACAAACTTAAGTCCCTTGGACCTTGGAAGATAGAATTGCTCTAACTACTGAGCCATCTCTCCAGTCGAACTTTGGTGACTCTGACATACAGTCAATGCAGATAAGAACTGGTCCAAGTACAACAGGTGTCCTGGACCTTCCTTTATCCCAGGGCCCATGTCTTACATTTCTGTATCTGGGTTTAGGTAACTTGTTCCCATCACCTATCAGTTGCTATATCCAGCTCCAACAGTACCCCTCTTGCCATATGGCAGGGATCTCCCTCCCCACCACATAGCATTGCTCCCTCTCCTGGCCTTGACGGTGTCCTCTCTCCCCTGAGACCCAGACCTGACGTGTACTGGGTAAGTGACTGTCCCTGCTGACCCTGGCTTGGACAGTGCCCCTCACCTCACACTGGGCATTAGAACATGCTGTCGCCACGCCCACGCTGGCGGCCTCTGCGCCTTCACTCACTCAACGCTGGCCCAGATGCTGTGTTCTCCTTTCTCTCCAGATCCCTGAACTACTGGAGAAGTGTCCTTGATTGACCCAGCCCCCACCTCTAGCCCCACGAAGCCCAGTTATGTGTAAACAAAGTGCCACAATTGTGGATAGACCTTGAAAAAATTACACCAAGGGAAAGAAGCTAGACGCAAAAGGTCATAAGTTCCGTATTTATGTGAGATGTGCAGAACCAGCAAATCCATAGGGACGGAAAGCAGATTAGTGTTTACCTACAGCCGTGGAGAGGGGGAGGTGGAGGCTCTACTGTTTGGTATGGGGCTCTTTGAGGGGAGGATGAAAAATTCGGACCTGGATAGTGGTGGTTATACAACCTGTAACTATACTAAAATCATGTAATTGTATGCTTTCAAATGGTGAGTTTGGTGGTATTTGAATTATGTCATAATTAAAAAGAAATATTGGTTGACGAATTCCCCCTGCCCCCGCCTTCTGCACTCTCTTCTCAAACTTTGAACTTTTTTTTTCCCCTTATACCAAAGAACCACCTGGAATACTTGCTGGAAGTGCGGGTTCCTGAACCTCCCTTTAGCTGCTTCAGAACCAGTGGCGGGCGTAGCCCAGGAATCTGCCTTTCGTTACTCTCTTCTAAGTAAGGCTTCCCTGTAGCCCCAAGGCTCGGGTGAGAGAATTTTCTGAGCAAACCTCAGAACCTCAAAAGACAAATAAAATTCTTTAACCTATTATTTCAGGGGGGGAAATGCCGAAGCTTTCAAACACAACCGAAACTTTGTTTTTCGTCTGCTTCTTATTAAAAACAGACGGGAACCTACAGAAAGCCCGTCAGGGGTAGGTAATGAAGTGAGCATGATCACAGTAAAAGGACAGAATGGAAAAACTGCCTCGCCTGCAGCAAACCACAGAGAAATTGTCTCCTCCAGTGCTCAACAGAGCCATTCAGAGCAACATACCTCGGCAGCCGCAAGAGAACTTCATTTGGGGAAGGGGAACTAAAATGGGTAAATCAAGCTCACTGCCCCCTTGTGCAAAGGTGGGCTTGCAGACACCCACTCCCATGGACTCAGAATTCTAACCTTTGCTGCACACTCCCTGATTAGGGCTTTCTTTGGCGTTACCAGGAAGCCAAGCTGTAAATCGGCGTTAGAATCTGATCAAAAGCGATGTCTGCATGCAATTATTTTGTTTTGAGACCAGAGCTCAGAGGCACCGGCTTTAAAGTACTGGCATGGTCACGTGAGGGGCTCTCACATACATACACACGCATGACTTTGGGCCCCGACAAAGAGACAAGACAAAGACCTGGGTTTCCTCATTGTTGTTTCTTTGTTTCCAGGGTGGTGTCTGACTCTTTCAGCTGGAGTGACCCTCTCCTAAATTTCCCTGGCCCTTCCTCACTCCAATACAAGAGGAAGTCTCACTAATAGCCCCTTGCCCCCAAAGTAGCAGTTAGTGAAATCTGAGAACAGATATCCCTTGCTTAACAGAAATGCACTGAGCAAAAGTCTAAATTGAATAAGGGGTAAATGAAAGGAAATACCATTGGCGAAGCTGTCTACTGAGTTCTGAGTACCACTCTGGGCAAGTTCGTGGAGGAGAAAACGACACCAGAACTCCCACATGGAGGCGTCATGGGGCCTACGCTATAGCAGGGAGTCCGAGGTTCCCAGTGGTCACAAGGTGAGAAAGCAACTCTGTCAAGGCGCAGCATCCAGCTCCAAAGACACCTAATAGATCTTAACTCTCCTGAGGCTCAGCAGTGAGCTGGGAAGCACCTCAACCCCCACCTAAGTCTCTGTCCCCAAACAGCCTGCCGGCCACCAGGATGCACAGATTCGCAGTCTAGCTGGGAGGGTTAAATAACATCATTAGTGTGCCTTAGAGCAGTAACCGGCACGAGTGGAGGGCTAAGAACCATTGTCCCAGAATAGGGATTGGTTCCATTGGCACTTACATTCCCGTCACTGTGTCAACCCTTCCACTGTAGGAGGAAGAGGATATAGGTGTGCAGGGGTCAGGGGTCAGGGGATGAACGGATCACTTGGCAGGTTAAAGAGGGCACACAGCAAGACCAGGCACTAAGTTACGTATCTCTGTGAGTCTCGGCATTCCCATCTGTAAAAAGTAAATATAATGTGTTGGGGTGATGGAAGAAGGTCATTGGCTAATAAAGGAACTGCCTTGGCCCATTTTATTGGTTAGAGCATAGGTAGGTGGAGTAAACAGAACAGAACCCTGGGAGGAAGAGGAAGTGAGGTCAGACTCGACAGCTCTCCTCTCGGGAGCAGACACCTCAGCAGAGACGCCATGCCCCGCTCCCGGGCAGACACACGCGATGAAGCTCTGACCTAGAATCTTCCCGGTAAGACGGGTGCTCACAGATTATTAGAGATGGGTTGATCAGTATATCAGAATTAGCCAGTAAGAGCTAGAGCTAAAGGGCCAAGCAGTGATTAAATGAATACAGTTTGTGTGTTGTTATTTCGGGCATAAGCTAGCCGAGCAGGCGGCTGGGGTGTTGGGGACGCAGCCCCACCGCCCTTATTACTACATTGGGACCTGCGAGATGGCTCAGCAGGTAAAGGAGCTTGCTGACAACTCTAAAGACCCAAGTTTGATTCCCCAGGACCCACATGGTGGTAGGAGAGAACCAGCTCTTGATGTTTTCCCTCTGATCTCCGCATGTGTGCAGTGGTTGTGCACGAAAGCACACAATAAATAAGTAAATGCAATTTAAGCATTTTCAAATAAAATAAATATATTTTGCAGCATTTAGGAAAGGGACATGAGAGAGAAATAGAAGTTCTGGGCTCTAGGTCCACTACAAGTCTGTGGTGTTGTGGCTTGTTGGCGAAGGCCACTGCCATCTGTGATACATGTGCATGGGCAGCTCCGTCCAGGAGATGATGCCAAGTCCAGCAAGCCCCCGACACGAGTGTTAAGACCCAAGTGTTAATCTGGAAACGGGAATGCCAACAATGGCACAGCATAGTGATGGCAAGCGTGGCACCCGGAGTCAGAGATTGTGATCAAGGCTCCCGGATACCAGACAAGATTCACTTTTTCCTGCCTCCCTGGGCTCTAGCCAGATAGTGTCTCTCTGTCACTATCTGGGAAGCTGGCTCCTCCCTGCTTCAGTTCCTCACTTCCGATCTCCCCTCTGCCCGTCCTTTCCAGAACCCCCCTTCCAGCCTCAGTCATTAACTATGAGAAGAAAGCCCCACAGGAAAAGAGACATGGCTGGCTCACTAAAGCATCCCGATAGCCCAGTTCAGAACCTGGACCACAAAAACACTGTCAGCATCTGCCAAGGGGATGAATGAATGGATGAACATCTCAGACTCCACATCATGGTTTGCCTCTCTTCATCCTTCTGGAAGCCATGTCTCCTCATTAGATATTCCTCTCACCCTCTCACTGACCTCCTTATGATGTCCAGGGGACAGACAGACACCGCCAGCCTTGTTTGCCTGCCACCACAACAGTGTAACATCTACATTCTGAAGGTCTGTGGTGACGCTCAGTAAGCAAGTCTATCAGTACCGTTTTCCCAGAAACCTGTGCTCAGCCTCACATCTCTGTCACCCTGAGGTAATGCTGACAAAACTTCAAACTTTCTCATTGCAGTGATGTCAATCGTGGTGATTTGTGCTCAGTGTTCCTTGACTGTTTTCAAAGCACCAGGAACCACAGCTCCATGGCAAACAAAGATGACAAACGTCTTCTGTGTCCTGATCGCTCCGCCAACAGACTGTGCCCCACTTTCTCCCTTTCTGCTCAGGCCTCCCATTTCTAGAGACATAACAGTATTGAGATTAGGTCACTTGATAACCCCACAATGGCCTCTAAGTATTTCTTCAGATGAAAGACTCACACCATCCCTTCCTTTAAACCAAAAGCTAGACGTAATTCAGCTTCATGAGGAAGGCGTGTTGAAAGCTGAGACAGGCTGAAGGCCGGTTTCTCCCCTCAACAGCCACATCATGAGTGCCAACAGAAAGTTCCCAAAGACGTTAAAAGTGCTCTGCCTGCAAGCACACACGTGACCAGAAAGACATGATTACTGATATGGAGAAGAGTGTTTTGTTTTGTTTGCTTGTTTGCTTGGTCTTTCCAGACAGGGTTTCCTGGAACCCACTATGTAGACCAGGCTGGCCTTGATCTGAAATACCTCTGCCTCCCAAGTGCTGAGATTAAAGATGTGCACCACCACCGCCTTGTTGGAAAAGAGTTTAAATGGTCTGGATAGAAAGTCAGAGGAGCCACACGTTTCTCTAATCTTGCCTAATCCCTAGCAAGACTGGATTGCAGTTCTGTAAGGTTTCTCTGAATGGGGCATGGCTATCTCATGAGGTGTTAGGAAAGAAACCACCTCCCAAGCATCTAAGTGCAGAGGGGAGCAGAGGTACAGAAGCAAGTTGTCCAGCAGATACCTAGCTAACCAGAGTTCTGTGTAGATAAAGCAGCATTATCTGTGGGAGAGGGTGCCAGGTAGGATTGGCATCGCTAGTGAGAAGCCAGAGTCTGACTCTCTTGTTAGGATCCAATACCACTATCAGTCCAACACTGAAAAACAGTGCTCACTACTGCAGTGAGTATTCTCTCATGACCTTGGCCTATCTGACCCGATAGAGACAGTGCTTCTGGTCTGCCAATGTGACCCCTTTAAAGGAAAGAGGGGGGAAGTTGCGTGCTCTCTCTCATGTGGTGGTCAGAGATCAGACTGCTGGTTTCATTCACAACCCACCACCATCCTACACACACACACACACACACACACACACACACACACACGGCAGACCGGAAGACCACAGCAGCTTTTTTACCTTGCTGTATATCCATGAGTGTTTTCCTAATAAATCCTTGACTTGCTTACATGTGGCACCCAATGTGGTTAGGATTCGGTGCTCACCGCCACTGTCTGGGTTCAATTCCCCATCAGGGAACCAGTAGTCTGACCTCTGACCTCCAGAGAGAGAGGGTAAGAGAAAGAGAAAGAGAGAGAGAGGATATAACTGTCTCCTTTCCTTTAAAGGGGTCACATGTATAGACCAAGGTCACGGGCAGAGCAAACACCCCCTCCAATGTGCCATTTTCACAGTTCGTAAAAAATGAGCTGGGCGGTGGTGGTGCACGCCTTTAATCCCAGCACTTGGGAGGCAGAGGCATGCAGATCTCTGATTTGGAGGCCAGTCTGGTCTACAGAGTGAGTTCCAGGACTGGCTCCACAGCTACAAAGAAAGCCTGTCTGGGGGGAAAAAAAAGAATTTCCATGGGGGGCTGGAGAGATGGTTTGGTAGTTTGAAAGTGCTTGGAGCTCTTACAGAGGACCCGATTTTAGTTGCCAGTACTCACCTGATGGGAGGGTCTCAGAGTAGGCGATAACTGTAACTCTAGCTCCTCAGGATCCCATGCTCCCATCTGCACCCTGTAATTTGCATGTGCAATCACACACAACCAAGATAGTTCAGTAGATAAAGGCCCCTGCCACCAGGCCTGATGACCCGAGTTCAATCCCTGAAATATACATGGTGGAAGGAGAGAAGAGAGAAGTTGTCATCTGACCTCCACACATGAGATGTGACATGCACATGTGTGTATATGAACATGCCCACATCCTCAATAAAAAATTCAATACATAAATAAATAAATGTTAAAAGAAGAATTACATGAAGTGTAGTCTCCCTATGCTCTCAACGTGGAGCAACAAAGCTCAGAAGACAGCACATCTGCCGACAACATGGCCTACTGAATATTTTCATGCCACTGTCGAATCCTATTGCTTGGCGGGGGTGGGGGTATTCTTAAAGTCTTATAATTGACCTGGTCACCCCAGAGCGCTGGCCGAGCTCTACTGCCATACGGATGCATCCCCGGGATAAAGAGTAAGGGCGACTCCCAAATCTTGTGATGTAAGAAAACACATTTAAAAAGGCTGCAGCCACCATAAACAGGGGTTCCGCTCGTGAATCAGGCAGCACTAGGAAGGGCTGGGAAGACGCTGACTCCGCCCCTTACAGATGGCTTTGATGGGGTTGCTTCAGTGGAGGAAGTGGCACAGCTGTGGAGGACGAAGGGTGACAGCTAGAGTTAGGAGTGGCATCTAAGGCTGTGGCTGGGTTACCGTGGTTTGTAATAAAACTCTATAGGGAGTTGCTTTGTATGCGTGAGCATAAAAAGTGGTTTCTCGTGTGTGTGTGTGTGTGTGTGTGTGTGTGTGTGTGTGTGTGTGTGTGTTTGTGGGTGTATGTATGTGTGTATGTTTATGAATGTGTGTACATATGTATGTATATATGTATGTGTGTATGAATGTGTGTGTATGTATGTGTGTGTTTATGGGTGTATGTATGTGTATGTTGTATGTGTGTATGTTTATGAATATGTGTACATATGTATGTATGTGTTTATGAATGTGTGTATGAATGTGTGTGTATGTATGTGTGTGTGTTTATGGGTGTATGTATGGACATGGGCATGGAGGCTGAGGGTAGATATCAAGTGTCTTTCTCAATTACTCTACCTTGTATTTTTTACACAGGGTCTCTCGGGGAACTTAGAACTCATTTATTGGCCTAGGCTAGGCTGGCCAGCCACTGAGTTTCAGGGATCAACCTGTCTCTTACTCCCCAACAGGGGTTGCAGACACATGACACCTCACCTAGCTTTTACACGAGCTCCAGGAATCCAAACTTAAGTCCTCGTCCTGGTAATGCAAGCATTTTACCAACTGAGCCCTCTCCCAGCTCAGCACTAAAGAACTTTCAATTAAGCTCTAGAGGTTGTTCCTTTAGGACCCAATGCTATCGCTCACTTCGCAGACTACAGTCTCACATAAACATAACCGGATGTGACTCATTTTACCTCCATATTTGCTTCCCTTTGGTTGTCTGGAACAAACCTTGCAATATCTCTGAGGTATGCATACATGCATAACGTGGGAGAGACTGGGTGATATTGTCTATCTGTTTACAAAAGTCTTGCCAGACAAAGCTCTGGGAAAGCAATGTGCACGCCTGCTGCAGAGGGGCTAGAGCTCCGGCTCTGTGTTTGAAGTGCTCACTGTGCAAGCATGAGGACCTGAATTCGAAAGCCCAGCCTCCACGGAAAAGGAGGGAGAGGGGCCGGCGAGGGGCTTGCCATAACAGAGTCCAACAACCTGAGTTCAATCCCCAGGGCCAACATGGTGGAAGGCGAGAACTAACTCCTACGAGTTGTCTTCTGACCTGTGGCAGGTGCTCCCCCAATAAATAAACAAATGAATACATGTAATAAACAAATGAGCATAGTACACCATGAGGCTGTGATCCCAATACTGGCAAGGAGACAAGTGGATACCAGGGACTCACAGGCTAACCTTTCTAGGAAGAAAGGAAGGAAAGGAGGGAGGGTCTGAAACCTCATGGCATTGGCCTCCTGTGAGTCTCCCCGGCCTCGTCACAGCACCAGGCAGAAGCAGATGGGGAGCTTCGCGGGGTACAGGTACCAGAAAGTGAGCAGAGGCACCCCAGCTTGATTTACAGTGACTCACTGTCCCGGGAACTAATCCAGTCCTGACACCTCTCCTCCTTTCTGAAGACAGCACTGGCGGAGTCCCGTGGCTGGAGTCCCCAGACTTAGTTACCTTTTGTCAGACCCCGCACACTGGGGACCAGGGACAAGCTCGCAGCTATTCAGTATGCTGGCCACAGGCCTGATGCTTCAGGGCTGCTGGGGCTCAACCTGGCGTAAAGAGGAGCTGTGGCTTTGCACCTTCCCTTCCTCAAGTCCGTGAGACTGGCTTGATTACAGCATCCAAGGACGTGTCTTCGCTCACGGGGTGGCATTATTATATGTATTTCTCAGTGTTTCTTCCGATGTTTACATTTTCCACACATGATATGCATAGGTCTTCTAGACCTCAAGTAAGATTTTCAAAAGTGTGTCTAGATGGCTGATTTGTGTGGTTGTTGTTTTTCTTTGCCTCTAGAAAAAAAATTCCCTATTTGAGACTGAAAATCAATAGAGTAGGAGGCTTACTTGAAAGGCCTCTCATTGCCTTGTAGCCATTTTTGATGGGAGACATATGGTCCCTTAAGTGAGGGGACACTGGTGGAGTTAATTTGATTTATTCCTGGTGTGTTTCCTGAAGCATATGGAGAAGACTCAGGCTGTGTGTCTAGAGGGGTGTGTGATGTGGAAAACTCGGGAGCCGAGGTTCATTTGGTACTCATAGCTGACTTTTCGAGGGTTGCCTGGCAGATCCGGATGTAAACCTCAGCTGCACGGGGGCAGAGTTAAACTCTGGACATGTGGAGGCCAGAGACTGGGCTGAGAGAAGTCGCTAATTGGCAAATGAATACCCCACAGACCACCCTGTCACTTCCTTCTTGCTGGCAAGTTCTGCCATCTGGGCGAACGGGCTTGTCTTGATCATGGACACACCACTGGGCATAGGCTGCCCTGAGTTGCAGGGAGTTCCAAATCCCACAGAGTTTCAAGAAACGTGCAAAGCTTGCTGGAGCACCGAGCACGCAGAATCCAGACTGCAGGGACTGCTGGCTATGTTTTAGATCCCAACGTTTCTTTTCTTCCTGTTTTAGGTAACTTATCTGAAAATAAGGTTGATTTAAAAAGATAAAAGCACTTGCTTCCATAGTCTGAGTGGCGTGTGCTGAATAACTGGGAGAAAGACTGATAACCAGTCCTCTCACTCTGTGTGGAGTGGTATATTTGGCCAGTGTTTAGTTACCATAAGAAAATATTTGAGGTTGGAAGCCTTATTGATAAGAAGATAATTTTATTATGTTTTTGATTATGTAGACCAAAAGTTCCCGACTGGACAGTTCTGTTTCAGATCCTGATGGGCAAGTTCCTCTTGCCTGGAGCCCCACGTTATGAACGCGTCATGGAGGACTGTGTACATGATGAAACGACCATAGAGGAGACAGGAAGACAGAGAGTGGAAAGGACAAAGTTTGGTATCTGTGGTATCTATCTATCTGTCTGTCTGTCTGTCTGTCTGTCTATCTGTCTATCTATCTATCCATCTATCATCTATCATCTATCCATCTATCTATCCATCTCTCATCTATCCATTATCTATCCATCCATCTATCCATCTATCTATCTATCCATGTATGTATGTATCTATCCATCTATCTATCTATCCATGTATGTATGTATCTATGCATCTATCTATCTATTTATCATCTATCTCACTTTTGTGTATATTGTTGTTTTTGAAACAGGGTTCACATAACCCAAGGTAGCCTTGAACCTGCTATATAGTAGATGAAATGAGACAGCCTTGAACTTCTGATCTTCCTGTCTCTACCTTATGAGTGTTAGAGTTACAGGCATGAACCCCACAGTTCATGCAGGGCTGGGAGTAAACTCAGGGCTTCATACATTCTATCCAAGCAATTTGCCCACTGAGGTATATCCCCAGCCTACAACCCTCTCTCCTGACAACTGAATGTCCTGTGAGAACTACATTAATCTCTTCCAAAGACAGCACCGGGTTAGCGTAATTACCCTGTACTTGGCCCTCTTGAAACTCCAGTTGCTTCTTGAAATTGCCATGCTGGGTCACATGGCATTTCTCCTTTAAAAAGAACATTTTCATTTGATTTCTTATTTAATTTTATTTTATGTGTATGGGTGTTTTATCTACAGTTATGTCTGTGTACCACATGCAGAGGTATCTAAAGACACCAAAAGAATATTTTTTAAACAGGGTTTCTTTGTGTAGCCCTGGCTGTCCTGGAACTCACTCTGTAGACCAGGTTGGCTTCAAACTCACAAAGATCCACCTGCCTCTGCCTCCCAAGTGCTGGGGTTAAAGGTGTGCACCACCACTGCCCAGTTTGAAGGAGATGTTTGATACCCTTGGTACTTGAGTTGTTACCTGTCTTTTAGTCACTTGGAATTGAACCTGGTCCTCTGGAAAAGCAATCGGTGCTCTTAACCATTGAATCATCTCTCTAGATGGTGGTATGCCTATGGGTAGCTTGTTGAGGAACAGCCAAACTCGTTTCTATAGCAACTATACCATTACACATTTCCCACCAACTCCCAGTATTCCACTGGCCACAAACTCACCAATTCTTTTTATTAAAAAGGAGCAACACCCACCCCTACAAATGCCCCTCGACCGAAGGATGGATAAAGAAGATGTGGTACATTTGCACAATGGAGTAAAACACAGTGGGGAAAAAAATAATGGCATCTTGAAATTTGCAGGCAAATGGATGAAGCTAGAAAACATCGTATTTAGTGAGGTAACCCAGACCCAGAAAAACAAATATTGTATGTACTCACTCATAAGTGGCTTTTAGACACAAAGCAAAGGAAAACAAGCCTACAATTCATAATTCTAGAGAACCTAGACAACAAAGAGGACCCTAAGAGAGTCGTACATGGATCTAATCTACACAGGAAGTAGAAAAAGACAAGCTCTCTGAGTAAATTGGGAGTGTGGAGATCATCAGAAAGAATAGAAGGGGAGCGGGGAGGGAAGGAGAAGAGTAGAGAAAAATATATAGCTCAATAAAAACAATTTAAAAAGATAATTTTTAGTTGTAAATATACAACTAGAGTGTAATGATCTATTAATAAACAATCCATTGGTAAGATTTTAAGAAAGTTACAAAAAAAATGTATACTACAAAAAAAAGCAGCAGCCACCCCAATGAAGTGAGGTGCAAGCCCACTGTGACTCTGACTTGCTTTTCCCTGATGACTTCTAAGGTTGAGCATCCTTTCACTTTCCTGTGGTCCCCTCTGCATCTTCTTTGGAAAAATGTCTACTCAAGGCCTTTGACCTCTTTTGAACAGTGGTATTTGTTTTTGTAAATAAGCTGTATGAGACCTGTATGTATTCCATATATTAATCCCTATCTCATGAGATTTGCAAGCATCTTCATTCACCCTGGGGGTCATCCTCCCACTCTTGGACAGTGGCCTTCACACAGTCTTCCTGCCCTGTATTTACGCCTCCCCGGCTTACACATGCAAGTGTCTGCTTTGGAGTTAGTTTCTCGAGCAGCATGTGAAAGGCAGACTCCTGCTTTTTGCTTTGTTAAGATTTCTTCTTTTATTTTATCTGTATGAGTGTTTTGCCATGTGGGCTTACGTGTGCCACGTAGGTGTTTATTGCTCTCAGAGGTCAGAAGAGGCATCAGATCCCCTGGAACTAGAGTCACAGACAGTTGTGACCTATAATGATGCTAGAAATTGAACCCAGATCCTCTGCAAGCAGCAAATGCTTTTAGCCACTGAGTTCTCTCTCCAGCTCCAGGTTTCTGGTTTTAACATGTTTTTGTTTTCCAGGAAATGTAGTTAAACTTTAGATGTCATCCCCAAACCCCTACCTGCTCTCAAGAGGCAGAGCTGCAGCAGTTCCGTGTCCATTCAGCTCTTTTCTCACACCTATTTGCAAAACTCTCACCAAATAGTATTGTTGGAACCGTATTATCCTGAGTCTTGGGGGCACAGTGGCTGCAATATAGACAAGGTCTTTAACCTATCCGGAATTGCATTCACTACCAGCAGGAGTACAGGGCTACGCAAGAGGGTCAAGGGTCAAAGTTGTTTGTTTGTTTGTTTGTTTGTTTGTTTTAATAACACCTACACTTCCGTCATTGTGGGCAGACATGGCGGTAGACCCAGGAAAGAATGTGGCAAAAGAGATTACATTCTCACGATGGTAATAATGGAGCACACTTGAGCGCCAGTGAAAATGATTGAGAAGGAAGGGGGGCAAATCAAATGATGGAGAAGAGAGGAGACAATTGCAGGATTGGGTCGTGGTCCTCAGCAAGGATACAGGAGATAGAGCAAATGCTCTTTGTAAGGACCAGAGAAGCAAGATGGGGAGAAATTAAGGCTGGCGCAGATACTGTAAGGGATGGAGAGTTGGTATCGTGAACTATTCACAGATAGCTAGTTGTCTGTGAACTATTTTTGTTTTGTTTAAGTGTTAACAAGGTTAAGAACTGGCTATGATGGGTTAGCAGGGGGAGGAGGGGCATGGGAGATGTGAGGGGTATAGAGAGGCAGTATAAAATAATCACCGTGGGAAAAAAGGAAATCATACTAGGGAGGATTTTAGGATTACCAGGTTGCATCACGTGATCGTTTGAGGTTTGTGATCACAAACTTAACATGAAAATTACCACCAGAAAAAGTGTGTGCACATGTGTGCATGCATGGTGTGTGTGTGTGTGTGTGTGTGTGTGTGTGTGTGTGTGTGTAAATTTGCTTTGCTTTTTCTCTGGGTGTGCATGCAGACCCTACCACACAGAGGCGGTGAGATTTGGTAAGGTCTCTTTAAAAACAGAATCAATTAAAATAAAAACACTCTTAACTTTGACCCAGTCAGCCTACCGCCTGGAGCTCTATCTTCAAAGTGGCTTTACCGACTCGTACTTCCCAATAGAATATGAGGGTACTGCCTGCAACTTCAGCAGCCCTGACCTGGGAAAAATTTCCTAGTTTGCATTTCTGATAGATTTAAGTATGGCTTCTCATAGCTTTGACTCACAGTCCCTTTAATTTGGGGGACATTATATCCTTTCAAAGGTTTGTGAGTACTTAGGTGTCGAACTGAGTTTTTTTTTAATAACCTTTACCTAGTTTCTTGTGTGTTGTTTAGGTTTTGTGTTTTGTTGTTTTATGCTTTTCAAAGTCAGTATGTCTTGCTATGAAAGCCCAAGGTAGCCTCAAACTCAAATCCTCCTGCCCCTGCCTCTCCGCTGCACCCACTTTTGTGCCTTTTGGTGAATTTGTTGATCTCTCCCTTAGAAGATGTTGTAGTAGGTGTCATATTTCACAAGATTTCACAATTAGTAACTATAAAAAGTATTTCTTCTAATGCCTTGGAGTTTTTAGTTTAAATTTTAAATGTAACAGCACACCCAGAACATTGAATTTGGAACGCTCACTTCCACAAACAACCAGCTCCATGTTGCCCCTCTCCAGTCTCAGCCACCTTTCCTCCTTTCTTTTCTACCTCAATGCCTTATGTGATGGTCAATTTTAAATATCAACTTGCCACAGACCACACTCACCCAGGAAGAGAGCACCAGCTGAGGAATCAGTGGTCTGCAGGGACGAGGAGGGTTGTCTTGTTTGCCAATTATAGCCCACTGTGGGCAGGACCATTCCCTAGGCGGGGGTCATGAACTATGTAAGACAGGAGAAAACATTTCTGGTGGGAATGCAAGCTGGTACAACCCCTTTGGATGTCAGTATAGCGATTTCTCAGAAAATTAGGAAACAAGCTTCCTCAAGACCCAATAATACGACTTTGGGGTATATATCCAAAGGATGCTCAATTGTGCCACAAGGACACATGTTCAACTATGTTCATAGCAGCTTTGTTTGTCATAGCCAGAACCTGGAAATAACCTTAATGCCCCTCAACCAAAGAATGGATAAGGAAAATGTGGTACATTTACACAATGGAGTACTACACAGCAGAAAAAAATAATGACAGCTTGAATTTTGCAGGAAAATGGATGGAGTTAGAAAACATTATTTTGAGTGCGGTAACCCAGACCCAGAAAGACAATTATCACATGTACTCACTCATAGGTGGTTTTTAAACATAAAGCAAAGAAAGCCATCCTACAAATCACAATCCCTGAGAACTTAGACAACAAGGCAGACACTAAGAGAGACTTACATAGGCATAATCTACATGGGAAGTAAAAAGTAGAAAAAGACAAGATCTCCTGAGTAAATTGGGAGCATGGGAACCTTGGGAGGAGGGTAGAAGGGGGAAGGGAGAGGCGGGGAGGGGAGCAGAGAAAAATGTAGAGCTCAATAAATATCAATAAAAAATGAAAAAGGAGAAAACTACACAAAAACAAGCAGGCAGTGAGCAAGGGTGTTCATTTTCCCTTTGCTCTTGACTGTGGCTGTGCTGTGAGTTCCTGCCTGGACAGCCCCTCAGTGACCAAGTGTGATTTGCAAGCCAAATCAACCCCTTCCTCCCCACGCTGCTTTTGATCAGGATGTTTTATTAAGCAACAGAAATGAACCGAGGGCACCACTCAATCCTAACTCCAGCAGCATGGCTCTGTTTTCCATTCCCATCATTTTGTCATCTCAAGAATATTCTATGCACAGAGCCAATAGCATGTGACCTCCAGGGTCAAGTTGTTCCTTAGATCAGTGGTTTGCTTCTCTCAGTTGCTAGGATGTGGAGGCACCATACTTTGTTTAACTGTTTGCTCACTGAAGGATGCATGGGTTGTAATATCCCAACTTAGGGATATTAGTAATGAATTTACTGTGAGCGCTGGTATACAAGGGTTTTCACATGAGCCTAAATTTCACTTCTCCAAGATAAACATTCAGAAGTACAACATTGGGTCCTGTGGTGGTGTCTTGCTTAGCTCTTTAAAACATTGACAGGTTGCTTCCAAATGACCAGAGCTTCTTCTGGTGCAACCTGCAAAGTACAAATGACCCTGCTGCTTTACATCCTGCCCAGTGTCTGATGCTGCCACCAGGCTTTTTGTTTGTTTGTTGGCCATCTTGATAGGTGTATAGTGTTACAGCTCATGGGATTTTAATTGTCATTTTCCTAACGACTGAAGATGCTGAGCATTTTTGTGCGCTAACAATCCTAAGTACATTCTGATGAAATGTCTGTTTGTGTCTTCTGCTTTTTTTTTTTTTTTTTTTTTTTTTGGTTTTTGGTTTTTCAAGACAGAGTTTCTCTGTGTAACAGCCATGGCTGTCCTGGAACTAGCTCTGTAGATCAGGCTGGCCTTGAACTCACAGAGTTCCACCTGCCTCTGCCTCCCGATTGCTGGGATTAAAGGTGTGCACCACCACTGCCCGGAGAGACTTCTGCATATTTTTTAACTTGACTGGTTTTGTTGTTGTTGTTCCTGCTTAGTCTGGAGGTTTTCCCGTGCTCTGCGTAGTAGTTCTTTATAAGAAATGTATTTTAAGAACACCTTCTCCATGTCTGTGACTTATCTTTTTCTTTCCCTTTCTCCAATAAAGAAGTTTTAAAATTTGATGAAGTCAATTTGCCAATGCTTCTGGAGGCCACTTCCAGGGCAAAGGGCGAAGTTAAGAACTTCCCTTTTTTTTCCACTAAAAAAACTACAGTTTTATTTTTTTAGAAATTAACTCAAGAGTTGTTAATTTCCCAGCACTCATGAGGCAGAGGCGGGCAGAGCTTGATGAATTGGAGGCTAGCCTGGTCTACAGAGTGAGCTGTAAGCCAGGCAAGGCTACACGGTAGAACCCTGTCTCCAAACTAACTCAAGTCAGGGCTGGCAGGATGGCTAGCAGGAAAGACTAGCACTAAGCCTGTTAGCCTGCGTTGAGGCCTGGTGGAAGGAAAGAACGGGTTCTTGTGAGTTGTTCTCTAACATCCACATGCATACACCTGTACACAAAATAAATAAAATTCAAAAAATTAACTCAACCCAAGATCTCTCCTCTGTTTCTCTCCTCCCACCAAACCCGATCCCTTCCTCCTTCTTCCCCATAAATGTCCAGGGACTCCAGCTCTATTCTAGACTTCTCTGTGTAGGTTTACTTCTAAGTTCTCTGTTCTGTCCCATTGGCTCAAGCTTCCATCCCTCTTCCAAAGACTCACAGATCTCATTATCTTGAAATTACATTGGTTAATTCCCGTTGATTGTCAAATCTGGGACTGTGCACTTGTAATTAATTCCAGCTACAGGGAGGCTGATATAGGAGGATCACTTCACCCCAGAAGTTTGAGAGCAGCCTATGCAAATTATCAAAATTCCAGAAAATGGCTGGGGGGTGGGGGCTAAAGACATCTGCCACGAAGACTGAGGACCTGTGTTTGTTCCTTCAGACCTATGTGTTTAAAAAGAGAAATGACGCCCACAAGGTGTCCTATGACCTCCACAATGTGTGCCACATATGTGTGTGTGTGCGTGTACACACATACACAGAAATACGATAAAAAGACCCTTTTTCAAAAAGACAAAGTAATCATCCTTTTCAGAAACGAATGATCCCTTCTTGTGCTTTCACATTTTTATTCAGTTTTAGAATAACTATTCTATAGCTTGTAAAAACCTCATTTATTTCATAATCTTTCTGTGTTCCAGAAACATGTAAACACTCTTCTGCGTTTCTTCTGATTCCTTTGAAGACTTAAAAGATGCATTTAGCTGTGTATGTGATCTGGAGTTCATGATGAGGGTGAGGTAGGACCAATCTGACCTCATGATTTGCAGTTATTTCTTGCTTATTTCTTGTTTGTTTGTTTGTTTTCTGAGACAGAGTTTTACTGTGTAGTTCCAGCTATCCTAAAATTTGCTCTACAGACCAACCTGGCCTCAAACTCACAGAGCTCCACCTGCCTCTGCCTCCCAAGTGCTGGGATTAAAGGGGTGCACCACCAAGCCCACCATTCTTCCAACATTGTTAAGAGAGTGTTTGCTGACTCATTGGAAACACCAAATTCATCATATACTAAATTTCCATCTATCACCCATGTTCTCTCTCTCTCTCTCTCTCTCTCTCTCTCTCTCTCTCTCTCTCTCCCTCACTCCTATCTTTTTCCTTCTCATGTTTGTTGAGACAGAGTCTAGCTCTGTATCCCAGCCTGCCTCTATGTTGTTTGGCAATCTTATAACTTCATTGTGGAATATTCCTTTACACTGTGTAAATTACACTGTGATTGGTTTAATAGAGAAGCAGACTGGCCAATAGCTGGACAGGATAAGGTTGGGAGGGAGAATCAGACTAAGGACATTGGGAAGAAGAAGGGCGGAGTCAGAGAAGCCAACAAGACACAAAGAAGAAACAGGAGGTACAAGATGAAAGAGAGGTAATGCCATGTGGCAGAATGTAGATTAATAGAAATAGATTAATAATTTGTAATAGCTAGTTAGTAATAAGCCTGAGCTGTCAGCCAAGCATTTATAATTAATATTAAGCCTCTTTGTGGTTATTTGGGAGCAGTTGGAGAACACAGAGATGTCCCACTTACACTTCATAGTAAGTTTTGCTAAAGTATGTTAAAATGGAGACCAAATATGAGTGAGTACATCCCATGTTCCTCTTTTTGGGTCTGGCTTACCTCACTCAGGATAGTGTTTTCTATTTCCATCCATTTGTATGCAAAATTCAAGAAGTCCTTGTTTTTTACTGCTGAGTAATACTCTAATATGTATATATTCCATACTTTCTTCATCCATTCTTCCATTGAAGGGCATCTAGGTTGTTTCCAGGTTCTGGCTATTACAAACAAAGCTGCTATGAACATAGTTGAGCATATACTTTGTTGTATGATAGGGCCTCTCTTGTGGGTTTTTGATCCTACTGCACGTACTGGCTTTGGGGGAGCCTAGGCAGTTTGGATGCTCACCTTACGAGACCTGGATAGAGGTGGATGGTCCTTGGGCTTCCCACAGGTCAGGGAACCCTGATAGCTCTTCGAGCAGATGAGGGAAGGTGACTTGATCGGGGGAGGGGGAGGGAAATGGGAGGCGGTGGCAGGGAGGAGGCAGAAATCCTTAATAAATAAATAAATTAAAAAAATAAAAAAAAGATGAAAAAAAATGGAGACCAGTCCTGAGCAGACAAAACCAGTTAGTTCTATAATGATCTCAGTCCTGCTTGAACTGCAGACTTAGGAGAACTAACACAAGCAATATATTTCTTTGCTTCTATGTTAAAGAAAAACAGAAGTTTAAGCCCAGCCACTTGGAAATTTACAGAGCGGAGACTTACCAACGGGACAAGCCAGGCAGCCGTAGAGTCTGCCCTCCTCTTTGCTTTTTGTCCTTGCTCATGCTTTGAGAGTCTCTCTTGCTCCTGCAGTGGAACTACAAACTTCTGGCTTGGAGCTGTCTAATTTACAAATCAGACTCTTGAAAGTTTTGGTGTGCCTTGGTTTACCCTTCTAACAGCTTGGAGGTCTGGTGGGATAAGTTCCTCTTCAGAACAGTCTTTTGCTTGCTTTCTTAGTGTGGCTCTCAGTTAATCATCTGTCAATGGGCATTAAGACTCTGGTGAGCTAGGGAGTGTGAGTGTTGTGTTGTAGTGTCTGGAAGGAGATCTGCATAATATTGCAGTTTCTCAAGATTGTCTAAGTCACCCCCTGAGGGTTTACCTTTTATGATTTTCTCAATGTCTCTCAGACATCTTTAAAGCTCAACCCTAAGTATTTTGTGAATTTTAATCATTGAAAAGACTTTTTTTTTACATATATTCCTAAATTGGTCACTGATGCATAGGAGCAAAACCTTTCATACAATGTCCCTACCTCCTGGGACCACTCTGTAGTAAGTGACACTGGAGCTAAAAGAGAAGGAAACCTGGGTCCAAACACAGGTCCTCTGGATCCAAATGCCCATCACATCAAGCATCCCCTCCAAGCCAAGCAAACTTCTGGAATGTGTATGGATGGCAGATGGCAAAGCTGCAGGAGCCTTCCTGTGAACTCCTGAGTGAGGATCTGGCTGGAAGGTTCCAGAAGAGCTGTACAGTAGTCTCTGTTCCCACGCTATCAGCTGTGTCTCACGGGCTGGTCTGCAGTGTCCCCAGGGTCCTTGACCTACCTCTGAGATCACAGCCTGCTCGGCATGGAACCAAACCTGGGTCCAGCCTGGTAAATGCTGAAATGAGGTCATTCAAAGGCTAAAGGACCATTTGCAACAGGGTTGCTAAAGAGGCCAGGACACGAAGGGCAAGGTGAGAGGTGAAGGTGAGGACCTGGAGGGTAGGGCTGGAGCCAGGTAGGCAGCAAACAAGTTCAGGAAGAAATGAGGCCAGCCCTAAGGTACCTGTGTAGGCAGGCCAGGAGGCAGGAGATGGGTGGCCTGGCTAGTGGTGGGTGTGAGGGAGAAGGCGGGGACTTGAAATGGGCTGGGTGAGTGCCACCATGTGCCTGATCCCTGACTTCCCAGCTAGTTTCCTCGGTTATCCCATCCAGGAGTCATCATGGTACCTTCAGGGTATTTCGCTCTATCCTGCTGTGTCAGGAAGCCATAAGATGCATGGTTCATATCCTCGCACCAGCATCCTTGAGAACTGTCACTGGCAACAAGGGAGCGAAGGTCCCAAGGTGGGAAC
The DNA here is from genome assembly GCF_037038515.1 of Microtus pennsylvanicus. NCBI lineage: Eukaryota > Metazoa > Chordata > Mammalia > Rodentia > Cricetidae > Microtus > Microtus pennsylvanicus. The sequence goes on along the minus strand of NC_134586.1, from coordinate 88,657,595 downwards.
CGTGAGAAGTCCACCCCTCCTCCCACTCAGAGCACTCAGTTCTGTGTGATTTCAGAGGCTGGGACCAGGGTCTGTTCAGCATCTTAGCTTTGTGACAGTCCGTAGACAGGGACAGTTAGAGTTTCTCGGGTTACAGGATGCTTATTTCTGCAGATCTAGGGTGTCGCAGTGGTCAGCATCCTGCTGAAAGTTGTGTTTCTCTAATTTTGTCTCCAGCTCTGATTACATAAGGAAGTCCCTGGCTCTTGTGCCCCCGGTGCAGGTCACAAGCCCACCTAATTAAAACTGAATAAGAAACCATGAGATGGCTCAGTGGATGAGAGCAACTGCTGACAAGGTTGAAGGGCTGAGTTCGAACCCCAGGACCCACATGGTAGAAAGAGAGAAGTGATCCTGCCAGCTGACCTCTGACCCCCACACATGAACACACAATAAATTCAAATGGATGTGTTTTTAATGAATAAAATGTCTGAGTTCACATAACCAATTCAGTTCCAGGAAAGTTTTAAAGATTCCTGGGTTATCTCCAGATCTGCTCGGACTCAGATTTTAGACACATTCCCTCATGACTACAAAAGGGATCCCCGAGCAGTGGGATTCTAACACACCGATGACCTTATCTAAAGCGTAACTTACATAGAGGTTTGTTTAAAAACGCTTGGTCTGGAGCGGCGAACCCTCATAAAGGGAGTGATTCAGAGACTCCAGTGTTGCACAACCCTCGCCATCATCCGTCTGCAACGCTCCTGAGCGGTGATAAAGGGCGCATCGCTTTAGCTATGCTGTGCTGCCGCTGCAGTGAGAAGCAGAAATCAGGCGCGCTATTGTGTAACCATGCACAGGACCATTCTTGCAAAACTGAAACTCCCACCGAGCAGCTCCTTCCCCCATTTCACCAGACAGCCACAGTCTGTGTGCTCTTTCTATGAACCTGGCTTCTGGAAAACACCTCCTAGAGAATGAAGTCGCCTGCTCCCTGGCGTGTCGTGACTTCACTTAGCCGACTGTCCTCAAGCTTCCTCCACGCTGTGAAATAGGACAGGATTCTATTTTGCAGAGTCGAATGATATTCTTTTGTTTGTGTCTACCACATTTTTTGTTTGTTTGTTTTTAACCGCTAGTTCTTTGGTGAACTTGTTGGCTGTTTTGAGGGTTTATTTAGCTTTTAAACATGGAAGTGAAACCTTCTCAAAAGCTTTCTGGGGACTTCACTTAGACCTTCATAGGCAGAGTTGACTCAAACACCCACGTGCTGGCCAAAGGCAGGCTGGGAAAGGAGCTGCTGAATTTTACTGCTGCATTTTAGCCTCTGGAGATAAAAGGGGTTCTTCTGTCGGCAATAGGTGTAAGGTGGGTCTTGCGTGGACCACGGTTTCTTGAACTTGTGACTAAAATGCTTCAGAGTAGCCCAACCTCCAAACAGCATCCATTTGAATAAACACATTTGTTTTGTTTTGTTTTGTTTTGTTTTGAGTGAGTGAAGATCTCAAAAGAGCCCTGCCGAGACTCACATCTGGCCTCAGCTTCCTGAGAATTGAGATTACAGGTGTGAATCAGCCAACACAGTGTTGTGTTTAGTGTTGCAGCTGCTTGTGTGATATGATATCAAGTATAATGATTCTTCTAGGAGGTCATGGCTAGCTTGGGCACAATCGAGGCCTATTGTTAAAATATCTTCCCAGAGGGAGGCATGAACATCTAACCTAACTTCCCAACGACAAACCATGATTCCACCAAAATTGACTCTGGAGAACCAAGGAGTTTATTACACTTCATTATAGAACATAGGTCAGGGGTTACTTATGGGGTGGGGGTGCTCCTTCACAGAATAGGGTGTACCTGGAAAGCTTTTGCCTAGCAAAGAGAAGGGTTTTCTCATACCCAGTAGATGGAGTCCTCCCTCCTCCATCTCCCCAGGCCTATATACTCGAGTCCTTCCCAGAGGTCCCATACAAGGCAGAGTTTATACAAGTGATAGGGAGTGGCTGGATACTCAGGTGAGGATCTTGGGGCACCCTTCCCCACTGTGAGGGTATGTAAATATTCAACAAACCCAGCTGGCATGATTCTTTTGTACAAAGTCACAGATGAACGCCCCGAAATGACAACTGCTTGGCCCAGAGGACAGTCACTCCCAACAGACCCTGTCTCAAAGAGTAGTTTCCTCTAAGACACATTGGGGTAGAGTCTAAAGAGATGACTCAGCCCAGCAAGTGTTCACGTGGCATAAAGACCTGAGGTTATCCCCAGAGCCTATGTAAAGCAGCCGGGAGTGATGGCACACAGGCCTGGAATCTCAGTACTAGAGAGACAGACAGAAGTGGATCCTATAGCTCACTGCCTGACCCGTCTAGCCAATCAGTGAGCTCCATATTCAGGGGGAGACCCTGTCTCAGAATACAAGGTGGGGAGCGAATGTATAGATATGTACACACAGGAAACATTGTACTGAAAAAGACCAGATACTTGGCACACACAAGGCCCCGAGCTTTATCCCCAGCACCAATTATGAATAATAAACAAATAGTAATAATTAGAGCCAGATCTGGTAGTGCACACCTGTAATATCCGCACCCAGGAAGTTTTGAGGCAAAGATGATGGGACTTTGAAGCCAACCTGGACTACATAGTAAGCTCCAGTTCAACCTGAGCTGCAGGATGAGAACTTGCCTTAAGAAAACATTTACAACTAACCTGGGCTCTTAGGGGTTCACAGAGACTGAACTGACCATCATGAAGCCATTATGGGTCTGACCTAGGTCCTCTGCCCATACTTTATGGTTGTGGCTAGGTCTTCTTATGGGACTGCTAACAGTAGGAACAGGGACTGTCTCTAACTCTTATGGGGGACTGCTAACAGTAGGGACAGGGACTGTCTCTGACTCTTATGGGGGACTGCTAACAACAGGAACAGGGACTGTCTCTGACTCTTGTGGAGGACTGCTAACAGTAGGGGCAGGGACTGTCTCTGACTCTTATGTGGGACTGCTAACAGTAGGGGCAGGGACTGTCTCTGACTCTTATGGGACTGCTAACAGTAGGAATAGGGACTGTCTCTGACTCTTTTGCCTGCTTTTGGACCCTTTTGCTCCCTCTGGAGTGCCTTGTCCAGCCTTAATACAAGGGAGGGTGCCTAGATTTACTGCAACTTGAAATGCCATGTTTGTTTGATATCCCTGGGAGGGAGGTCTGCTCTTTTCTGAAGGGAAAAGGGGGGGAGAAGTGGATGGAGGGGGGCAGAATGGGAAGAGAAGAGGGAGGGGAAACCATAGTCAGGATGCAGTATATGAGAGAAGAACAAATTTTAAAAATTAAAAAAAATATTTATTGGGCCAGCAGGAGGGCTAAGTAGATAAAAGTGCTTGCTGCCAGGTTTGAGGACCTGGGTTCAATCCTCAGGCCACACATAGCAGATTGAAAGAGTCAACTCCTACAATTTTGCTCTCTCCCCACACCACACACACACACACACACACACACACACACAAATGTTAGAAAAAACTTTTTAGCAATATTAAGAGTTAGGTTGTTTTTGTTTTTAAAAAACTGGCTTGAAGAAAAGAGGTAAGGGAAAGCTACATTGAAGACACATAAAAAGGGGGCAGAACTAAAGGCAGGGACCAAACGGTCTGTGTTTGGGACGCAACGTGGTGGAGTGTGAGGTTTAAGAGAGAGGAACACACAAGAAGATGCAGCCCAGGACCCAGAACCCAGGGAGAGCTAGCTCTCTGACTCATGGCAATCGCTGACTTTCCCTTCAAGTGAAGGTACTCAGGTGATGGCGACACTCTCAGCTCCGTACAAAGGTCAGATAAGAAATAGATTTTTTTTTAGCATGCGTATTTCCCATGCCATGTTAACTGGGACAAAACTGTTTAAAAAACTATTCTGTGCTTACCTGAAACTCGCTTTGGATCGGATGGCCTGTACTTTCTGCAGACTTTTCTACTTGTGTGTTTTCTCTGCTACGCGAGAGACTAGGACAGAGCGTGGAGACCCTGATGTGTCACGGGGCTGCTGGCCCTCCGCCTGGGAGCTGGACAGACATGAGACAGGCAGGGGCTCCTGAAAGGCTGTGGACTTTTGCCTGGGAGCAGCCCCAACCCTGGCACCGGGTTCAGTCCCACTTTTCACACAGCCTGGGCACAGCCACCAGGCCTCTCCAGTTTCCTACCTCCCTACCTCCCTCCGGGCTGTGAAAGGGAGGGACCACAGCAGCCAACAGTTGTGTGGGGGGGAGTATCACAGATAGACAGACAGACAAGTAAAACATGGGAATTAGCTCTCTAACAGGAACGGCTTACTTACCACGGACCTAGGCCAGAAAACGTGTAAGACGTTTCTAAATTTACGGCTATACCTGTCACTCCTCTCCTCTTCCCTCTCCTGACTATCATAAGCCAGACCCGGGAATGGCTCTGTTCACAGAAAGGCCTGAACTATGTGTAGGTGGCTAGCTGGGTTTCAGTTGACATATTCTTGGTCCTACTCAGGGGTCTTTACAGCCTCACATCACACGCATATCCCTGCATTCATGTCACACTCACAAAACATACACACAAACTGTATGCATCATACACACAAACTACATACATCATACACACACAGAGTATCAGTCACTGGAAAGTGTGACTGACTCCTTCCATGTGCTGGCTCATGTGAGAGAGGGGACAAGCTCTTCAAACCAAGAAGCAGTCAAGCAATAACCCATCTCTCTGGGCCTTGCCTTCCCTGGCATCCTGGGGTTGGTCCTGCCTGCACTATCACTGGGGAGAGTGGCATTTAAACAAAATGCGACCTGTCACATCAGGAGACAATCAGTCTCCAGGGGGAAAAAAACAGGCCTTAGCAGCCACCAGTGTTCGTGCCTGGAAAATGGTGGCTATGATTCACACCAAGTCAAGGAGAACAAGATCCGTGGTGTCTCCTGTCTGTTCCATGGCCTGGCTCAGCCCGTTACTCACATCAGAGCAGGGTGACACAGACACGGTCTAGTGCTTACTCATGCACGTGTGCCCTAAGAATCGGGGGCCTGTGTGTCCTCCTTACTGGAACCCCTCAAGGGCAGATAGCGGATCCTCCTCGGTGGTGCGGTGTAGACACATCAAGGCACAGGTGGAAGGCTTGAGCAGCTCAGTCCAGTGTGGCTGTCAGGCTCACTGCCACCCTACTGGGGGTCCTTCAGGAGCATGCCACACTTTGGAGCAGGTGAGGGTGGTCCTTCATTTCAGGGTGATGGCTAGCATTGGAAGGAGGCTGCCCATGGCTCCCTCTCTGCTTCCTACCCATCTCCAAGGGCTCTCCACAAGGAGCGACCTGTCCATACTGTTGCAGGGGAACCAGGTCTTCCACTCCACTGTCTCTTTTGATGGCCACTAGCCCCTGAGTGACTCTTCACTCTGGCATCATGACTGTCAAGGTACCAAAGATCGAGGCTCCTGCCTTTGGACCCCACAGAAATGACAGTTCCACTCCCATGGCTAAGCCCAACACCTCTTAACCACCTTCAAAAATGAAGTCTCTCTCTTCTCCTAGAGCCGATGCCCCGTCTGTTCCTCAGCATTACCAGGAACAAGGACGTGGACCATGTGGGAGAAAGAAAACACAACCGAAACACCGGCTGGTGCTTGGATGGTTCAGTTGGCAAAGGGCTTGGCGTACAAGTACAAGGACCCGAGTTCAATCCCTAGGTTCCTAAAAGGGCTGGATATGGTAGCCTGTGCTTGTGGTGCTCACCCTGGAGAGGAAGAGATATGAGCCCTGGGTGACTCCTGACCAAGCAGCCTGGCAGAATCAGTGAGTTCCAGACCAAGAGGGGCCACTCCTGTCTCAGAAAACAAGGTGGATGGCATTGTGAGGAACGGCAGACACTCCAGGCTGCCCTCCGCCCTCCATCGTGTATCTGTGTGTCCATATTGCCTTTCTGAGCACCACATACTCTTTCCGAGTTGGGGACCAGTGTTTTGAGCTCTGCAGCTAAGGAAGTGCAAAGGGAAGGGGACAAAGTCTCCCTAGAGGATGAAAGTCTTCTTGGCTTCTGACGCCTCCCCTCCCTGCATGTCATTGGTCATTCCCCATTGGTCATTCCCATATAGCAGGTGGAAGGGGACCACTGTTCGCGGAGAAACTCCTAGAAACTGCTTCCCTCCCACAGCTCCTCCCTTCCCGCCGTAAAGTCCAGGCCCCGGGGAGGACAGAAGAGCCCTCGCTTTTGAGTATGGGGGTACCCTATGTGAGGAGAGACAGGGGGAATCTGCCTGAGGCTCCCACAATGCTGGGTCACCTTCCTCTTTACTTCAGGGCTTCCTTCCTAATTAGAAGCCCAAGAGAGAGTCCCCTTCAGGCCACTCCCCAAATGCTGCAGCTGCATACGCATGCGCATAGGGGATTACACCCGGCTACCGGTGTAATTACACCGAGGGAGACCATTTGAGGAATGCAACAGCAACGACACACCAACCTGTGCCCATCAGGACAGTTTTGTGACTGACACACTTCTCATATCAAGAGTGGGGAAGAGGTCCAGGGAGAAAGATGCATTTGGCTAGCAGAGTCGTGGTCTCAGATGAGAATGACCCAGAGGCTGGGCGTTTCTCCAGCAGTCCTGCCCTGGGTCTGATGGGCCGCTTTTACAACAATAGTTAACTTTTTATAGGTATTTCTCCTGCAGCAAGTTAAATCACATCTGCTAGGGCAGACATCCAGGTTCAGAACGGGTAAGATGGAGCTGCCAGCCCCAGGCTCTGGCGGGCAGGCTTTCCTGCCGTAAAGCTGTGTCTAATAGGAAATCCAGGCTGGCATGCAGGGCGCGGGTTGCTGGCTGTTCCCTTTATGGGCTCAGACCTAGGCAGACTCAGCTTTTTCTCCTGTGCCAAGTCTGGTCAAACCTTCTGGAAATGGTGATAAGAGAGGAGAGCCTGTTGTCAGAGCTGATCTCAAGCTACGACTCCTAGAATACAGAGAACTGTGGGGGAAGAAGGTCAAGGACACCGCCCAAGGCGGCAGAAGTGAGCCCCTCCCCCCCCCCCCCAAAAAATGGTAAGAAACAGGGCCAGCGGGGCATTGGTGGTGTACACCTTTATTCCCAGCACTCGGAAGGCAGAGGCCAGCAGCCAGCCTGGTTTACAGAGTGAGTTCCAGGACAGCCAGGGCTTTGGGGTAGAGTGGAGGTAGGCATGGGACTACCCACTCAATTGAACCAGCAGCATCAAGCAAGATTGCCATGGGATGAAAAAGCAAAGGGAGAATGTAGAAGGGTTTCTACTCTGATTTCTTGAGTACCAGGACCGACACCTAGGCCAGAGAACATAACCTGATGAGATACTCAAAGACCCTTACTTACTTCACCATATTGTGGGCTTTCCAAACAAAGAAGAAGCCTTCCCTGGTAAACCTTCTCAGGAAGGGGAAGGGCAGCAGAGAGGTCATCCATCCACCACCACTCAGGATAGCCTTAGCTCCCTGTTCCAGGGTCCATTCACCATCCCACTCCTCCCGAAACACCCAGAAGAAAGCGCATCCACCTTCCTTGTCCTCCTCCTTGGCAACTGGTTTCCTGGTCTCAGGACATACCTTCTTTCTACAAAAAGCTGGGTCAGGCTAAGCAACCCTGACCACCTGCAGAAAACCCAGGCTAAAAGGTTATAACTAAACACAACTTGGTCTGGTAGCATCTAGCTTTTCCTGGGGGGTGGGGAGGGAGGATGTCAAAAGACACATAAACATGATCATCAGCCCGTTTTTAAATCACCACGCGAGACAGGGAATTGATGTCCAACTTGACAGCGGGTTCTAGAGATGAAAAGGGCAGGTCTGGGTGATGCAACACAGTCTGGGGCTGGTGAGAACTCTAAACCACAGCTTCGGGCTCTGAGATCAAGGCCTTCCCCTACCTACCATTTGGCTGACCAGAGAAAGTCTGGCCTAAGAGCATCAGATAAAACCTACAGGCACGCATAAAACACATCTATAAAAACCCTGGATCTATAAACATGTGAGGGACAAACTAGTAGACCAAGAAGATAAGTATGGATTCACTAACTCTGACCTCAGATCCTGACCCAGGATAGCCGGTACACAGCCAGGTGCCATGCCCCGTGCCTGCGCCTCTTCCGAGACCTCACCTCTGGGCCAGGAGAAGCTTGGCTTGTGCTAAGAGCCCTGCAGTGTTTACTGCCAAGGTTCTCCTGTGCTGGATCAGCTGTGTTGCCTTCCCATATGATGTAGCACAATTAATAAAAAACCCAGAGACATTTTGGGGTTCAACTTGAAGACCAGAAAAGCAGAAAATATCTCCAGGACTGGAGTGGGTACACCTCCAAGTGTAACTTCCTTCCTGGTATCAGAGACAGGAGGGGGAACACACACAGCTGGTGGGTGGGGTAGAGCTAAGTGGTCTGGGGAGGGTCACTCTCGGCCAGGAGGGGAGTCCACCTGGAGAACACAGGCCTGGGAGAGGGGGTGCTGCAGAAGTGAGAAGTGGGCTTTATCTTGGGCAGCATGTATCGAAGGGGACATGGGCTGATGGTTCTAGGAGCCATAGGAGCAGGTAGGAGCAGTGGAGTCCCGTCTGGGCCTATCTGCCCCCTACCCTCTGAGTGTCAACTTCTCCCTCAGGTTCAGTGAGGGCCATGGAATCTCAGCCTGACAGTTTCGGCTGCTTAGACAAGTCAAAGGAAATGCCAAGTGACCCTGTCACAACATTGTCTGATGACAAAGGACATGACTTCCTTCATTTCTGCTTCCCCAAAATTTATGTGTCTCCCAGGTAGACATGAGCTCAACTCCAGCACTCTAGCTGCAAAGGAGTCTGGAAATGTAATCTCAGTTTCTCACTCTAGCTGCAAAGGAGTCTGACAATGTAATCAATCTCTCTTTCTCCCTCTCCCCCCCCCCCCCCGGCCTCTCCTAGTAAAAGAGCAAGGCATATTGGAAGGTACTGACAGTCTGTCACACACATGTGACATTTTAAATCTACATTTTACAGATGGCCAGCGACACTGGGGTCCACAGAGAAGCACCGCTCGAGGCCAGAACTGGCACAGCTATTAAACTGGAAGGGCGCTGAAAAATGTTTTAAAACCAGCTGTGTATAGTTACAACATGAGGGACACCTTTGCTAGATCAGTGAAGAGGACCAACGTGTGACTATTTCCTCTATCTTTAAATTTGACAATGTAATAACTGGAAAAGGTATAATTAGATTTTATCTGCATTATTTATTTTCCCTTGTATTACTTTCTATTACTATTAATTGTATGCCTGAACAATCAATAAAACAAAAACCAAGCCATCATTTGTTGCTTGCCAACTTTTACTTAGCATAAATATTCCCATGACTGTTGCTAACACGGTGTCAACAAACCCAGAAATGTGGGCAAACAAGTGATTCATGTTCCTACCTATAAGGCTCAGTGGTAGAGAATTTGTCTAGCGTGTACAAGGCCTGGGTTTGATATGCTCAGCATAGAAAAAAATGTCAGTCTATAGACAGTTATGTAAATAACTCTTAATAGTAAAATGCTTGCAGAGTGGTGAATTTGAAATCCTCTTTTTACCTTTGCTTTTAATGTAATTTATTTGATGGTAGTTAAGTTGTTAATGATATATCTATCAACTAGCACACAAAATCCCTGAGACTTCGGTAGCTTGTTCTCACCAGTGCATAGACGTCAACTCCAAACCATTACCAGTTTAGACCCAAGTCTCCAGTGACACCCAAGCCCAAGCTCTTCACACCAGCTCAAAGCTGACACAACAAAAAGGCCCACAGGCTGTGGGTAATGGAGTTGAGATTTGAAGCTATTAACAGTTTAGCCACAAAGCCAAGTACCTCATCACTATCATTTAGATAATTGTCTCTGATATTTTCCCTTGACCTGTTTACCATGGGTGGGCCTGATGCGTGTGCAAGACAGGCAAGGAAAAGAGTTCATAATGCCTTGCAGGGCTCTTCTATCCCATACCCAGGCCACTTGAAAGTCACTAAACCTCTGGCATAGCCAACCTTTGTTCTCTTACTGCAGAGAGCAGACCTACCCAGGTTCACCCACAAGTCGGGGGCTGTGTGCAGACTCAAACACAGACTTCCCCAATCATCCACAGGCAAGGCATGTCCACAGTTCTGGTCATATACCCTCAGTGTACCAACAGGAATCACCACTGCAGACAGGTAAGAACTGTCCTGTGTAGACACAGAGCTTGCTGACCTGTGAGAGACAACCAGTATGTGCCACCTGCACCCACGTGCCCTGTCTTGGTTGCTGCAGGCTGGGGATGTGGCTCAGTTATTAGAGAGCTCATCTAGTATGCAAAAAGCCAGGATTCAAACTGCATCCCTGCATACAAGAGGAGGGGGAGGGCGCACACTTGTAATCCCCGTACTGGAGAGGAAGGAGCAGGAGGGTCAGAAGTTCAAGGCCACCTTCTGCTCCCTGGTGAATTTAAAGCCAGCTTAGGCTTCATGAAATCCTGTGTCAAAAGAATGAAATGAAACAATGGGGTTGCCGCTCACTCATTTTATAAAGTAATATTTAAATCTACTAAACTTCGGCAATTTTACACATTCAGCTCCTTAGTTGCAAGATGGCTATTTAAGCATTTATTAGACGCTTAAGTATTTGATTGCTGGCGGTTGGATAGAGTTAGCTATCATAACACTGAAGACCTATTTCTACCAGCATAGAAATTTCTACTGGAGGGCACTGGGTCTAGGAGGAGGGCAGATGAACCAGAAGACAGTGCCTTGACCTGCAGGAACTGAGCCAGTGGCTGTCAGGCATCTCTTTTTCTTCTTACTCCCCTGGCTCAAGCAGTCTTGCTTTTTTTTTTCCTCCCTTGATTCTTCCCAGCTGCCTGACCAGAGGTCTGTCTGCAGCTGTCCTTCACAACCCAGGGATGGAGAACAGCACTTGTGGGAACCTGCCTAGAGCTGACCAGGAGCCAGCGCTCGTGGGAGCAGCCCAGCCTCCCACAGAGGGCCGGTAACTGTGGCCCAGTGTGGGTGGAGCTTAAGAAGCCGCCTATCTGCTTGCACTCGCAAAGACAGCTTTGACAACAGAGACCCAAACTCAGAAAAAAAGAGTGCTGAGGTAGCCGGCCAGGATACCGGAAGTGGTTCTCCTGATTCCTTTTGGAAGTCACTGGCCCCAGGAGGGGCAGGCGCTTCGCATCTGTATCCGGCACCTTTGATGCGCCCCAACATCCTTTCATGTCAGAGATGCCCTCTGCCAAGTACACCATGTGCTGTTTGCTCTGGGGTTTTCCTTTTATTCTTTTTTTTTTTTAATTCATCTCATTAAACTGAATCTGTGCAGGGCACCAGAAGGAGGCCTCCGGAAAAGCAATACAGTATAGTTTATAGGGCAGGGGTGGGGGGGAGCGCTGAAGGCAAATCTCTTTGCTCATCCACCCACAAGCTAAGGCTGGGAGCCTCGTGGTTGAAAACCTCTTTGGATCTTTATAGGATTGGTGTATACTTCTTGTGGATAAACATAGCATCCTTCTGCTATCTTAATGGAATCCAAGTAGACGTTTGATAGAATCCCTTCAGAAGCCACATGGAATCCTCATAGAATTCAATAGACTGTAGAAACTTAGACACCCCCCCCAGTGGTCCCTCCACAGTTCACACAGGTGCAGGTGGGCACACACGGGGGGGGGGGGGGGGAATGCATGCTCATGTGCACTGTCCCTTCCAGTGGAAAGGAAAATCACCTTGAAACTGACCTACTTTTCTTGGAGAAAATTTAATATTGGGGCTAGATGGCTCAAGGACAAGTTTTTGTGGCATAACAGAGTAGAGCTCTCTTAGGGGAAAAATGCTTTAAAATTATATTATTTATTTACTTTTGTGTTGTGCATTTGTGTGTGGTATATACCATGATGTACTCCTGGAATCCAGAAATAACTTGCAAGCATTGGTTCCTCCTTCCACAATGTGAGTCCCAGGGACTGAACTCATGTCACTAGGCTTGGTGACAGATACCTTTACAGAGTGTGCCGTCTCATTGTCCCAAGAACTCGCTCTTAAGTCATACTGGTCAACAAACCTGGTCCCTTGGGAAAAGGTGGATAATTTGAAATAAGGATCTGAGCACATTTGAGAAGTGGCAGCCCTAAGTCTGTCCGTACCATCATTAACAGTCGGGGTGGGCACAACGTTCTGCAGCATGTGAACCTTCAAACCGGGAGTGGGAGGGTGTTTTATTACTGTCTAGTCCAGTCCCTAGGTCTGTAGCTGGCATATAGTAGGTCTTCAATAGCTATTTGTTTAACGAATGAAGATATCCTCACAGGAATGGACTCTAAAGGCCAGAAGGGGGAAGGGGCAATCAGGAGTTCATATAAGTATAGACCAAGTTCTGGCATTTCTGTAGAGGGACCCAAGCAAGCAAGCAAAGATCTCCATGTTGGGTAGATATACTGAACTGCCTGCTACTGTGGGAAGAGGCTAATGATGGGGTCTGCCCGCACCCAGGCAAGGTTTGTCTAGAAGACGAACTAGAGGGAGGTGAGCAGCGCAGTAGTACCAGTGTGCAGCTGTCCTGGTCATGTGGCCTGCGACAGCGGTGAGGTCCTTGCAGGGTGCGGAAGCATTTCCTGGCTATCTGTGCATCTCGTCTTGAGCAGTCAGGTTACTGCCATCCTCCAGAGCTATGCCCTGCCCTGGATGTGCTTCATAAATGTGAGATGAAGGTCATCCAGGAACCTGGTTGCTGAGGAAATTCTGCCTCTTCCAGAGGGCCTTAGCGGGAGTGCTATAGTCTTAAACAAACCGCTCTCTGAGGATCCCCTTGTGTCTCACCATGTGGGATGCTACCCAGATTTCCTTTAAGACTGCACAAACCTCAGCATTTCGGGGAAGCGCATCATTTCAGTCCCCCCAGAACAAAGTAAGCACCTAGTGTCCTTGAGTGACGGCATCTCTGGATGCCAGTACATCAGGTAAAGGCAGAAGCACATGGAGCCATGGCAATGACCCGAAGAGGCAGACAAGTTAGGAGTTTGTATTTAGTTGAGATTCAGAGCAGGTAAATAACCTTTCAGTTGTGTGTGTCAAGGCAATGTTTAGGGAAACACTTGCCTCAAGTGTGGACGGGTCCTGGGTTGTTTCTTCTTCCTCTTCTTCTTCTTTTGGGCAATCCCCTTTCCTACTTGCTCTTCAGGTATCCTATTAAATCACAGGTCTACTTCATCCTTAAGAATAGCCAGCATTACTTACTGGATGTTTTATATTAAATATATAATTGCTTTTAATTTTTAAGCTATGATAGCAGTATACTTGAGTTTGAAAAGTTTTTTTTTCACCTTTCAGTGGTAGATACTTCAACAGATATAGATGAGCTGTCTGATCTTTGCTTCCAAATAATAGGGAGTGGGTGGGAGGGGACATGAAGTGAAATTGGAGCAGACACTTGATGAGGTTTGCTGCTGACTAAGTGGAGATCCACCACACTGTTCTCTGTGTTTTATATTTGCTTAAATGTTTCTAATACAAAAATCATCCAAGCCAGGCATGGTGGCACACACCTTTAATTCCAGCTCTTGGGAGGCAGAGGCGGGCAGAGTTCTGTGAGCTAAAGGCCAGCGTAACAAGTTCCAGAGTAGCTAGGGCTACATAATTAGACCCTGTCTCTAAATAAATAAATATGGTCCCTCTGTTCCAGTGGGGTTACAGCAGTAGAGATTTTGTGTCCTGGGGATAGTTGCCAAGGTGTTGAAGTCTTTTTGACTGTCTGATCTTGGGAACAAAGCTACGAAAAACATAGAGGCTTAGGCCAGCCTCACAGCAGAGGACTCTCCGGCCAGCAGTGCTGAAGTGAGGATCTTTGGGCTAGTGGCACTATCCGTGAATGAGCCAGAGGATGATCTCACATGTGAGTTAAGCGCTCCAAGGGTGATTATTCAACAAACTCACACTCCAGAGGTGAGCAGAAGAGCCTCAAACAGTTATTCAAATCTATTCCCCAAATCCACTGGCCAGTATAAAACATTTCAGATAATTTATCACCATGTGACATTTAAGAAGTGGATGGAAAGACAGCAGCAACTATGTTTACACTTGGACAAGAGTAGAATCTGGAAAGTCTGGCCGCCTGACATTCAGGAGTCCAGTTGGTTCTAAGTGCTTCTCTTGGGCATCCTTGTACCCCATCACCAGCTAGAGGGTTGGCCGGTCCTGTTGACAATACAGAACCCTGTCTTAGGGACCGAACTCACACAGATGTACTTGTTGACATGTCTAGGGACAGACAGAGAGGAAATTAAAGTGACGGACTTGTGCACACTTGTCATTCAAAGAACTGTAGCAGAATCTGGACAACAGTTGGCTTTCATTGTAACACGCCTGAGGATTGAGAAGCCTCGGCTTCTCCTTGATCCTTGCAAATAGGGCTGTTTGCCTAAGAACGCCACGACTGTTGAAAGGCCAAGTTTGCTGAGATCGGGAAGATACTGGGGGCTAGTGGGCATGTTTGTGTGCAATTGAAGATGAGATTAGAACCTTCCCCTTCCTTCAGGATCTGCTTATTTTTCTCCTACCTCCCAGGTACATCCATTATGTGTTGTTAAACAACCACATGGGCTGGCAGGTGTGAGATAACACAGGCGATGGGTATGCGAGATACAGTAGAGGAGGCAGGCCCTGTCTCACTTCCTCGGGACTGTTCCAGCACCTTCTACATGCCTTCCTGGCACAGCATCATGTATCACACACACTTCCTGATGCCGTACTTGGGTCTCCATGGCTTCAATCATGGCCACGAAGGGTCACTTTGGGCCCAAGGACTGTAAAGTACATTGGGCATGTAAGGGACCTCGAGGCTTGTCACTCACCATGACAATCAAGACTGGCACATCAATTTCTTTAACCCACATCCGACCTCTTTTTGCATCCTAAATCTCCTTCCCAAAGCTGGGTTTCCTGATCACAGGCCGTAGGAACAGGAGGAGGATGAGTGAATGGATAGAGTGGCCATGAGGCCTCATGGAAAGCCTTATTTTCAGGCACCAACAGCTCGACAGTGTGTAAATCTCAGACTATAGTCTGAGATTACATACAGAGGAAGGGAGGATGAGAGCGTGCTGAGATCTGGGGTTGCGGAAGGGACATACCACAGGATGTCAGCATACCATGGAGGGGGAGACCCAGGAAGAGGTCTCAAAAGCTCTTGTGGAATGGCCTCAAGTAACTTCCCTGTTCTGGAGAAGCATTGTCGCCCAGCACACACACACATACATACATACATGCACCTCCCTGTAAATGCATGCACATACACATGTACACATTCAAGGACCCCAGAGAGAGGTCTGAGGTTCAGAAGCTTCCCCTTCAATTGTGTGCTAGTTCCAAAGGACAGGGACACAAAAATCCCATAGGACCAAGGACAAGCCATCTGGCTGCCAAGACTGTCCTTTAAGGCACACGTCTGAATTAGTCCAAGGAACGTCTGGATGGCTATACCATTTCCTGGGAAACAATGCTCCACAGATCTGGCTTGCAGGACATGTCTCTGGTACCCAGGGGATGTCCCTGGTACCGTCCCCCAACAGCGGTCTCTGCTTCTACCCCAGCTAGTAACAGCATCGCGGAGGAGCGTGAGATGAGAGAAAATATCCCAGGTCCCCGTAATCTCTAGATAAGTGCCCCTCACCCCACCTAACTATGACAGATGAAGAAATGTGGCAAATATTGTGACTCTCAGCTGCAGTGGCACTGGGCCTGAGCCAAGCCTGTGCCAGCTCTTCCCGTCTCCTCATGGGCAGGGGGATGGGGTTCTTCAGGCCCAGGGGAGTGAACAAGGCCTTGCTGGTCTCTTGTCTTTCTCACAGAGTCAGTGCAGAACCCCTCGCCCCCACCCCCACGTGGGCTCAGAGAATGCCAGCGAACGTGGGCAGAATTTAATTGCCGGACAAGTTCAGGTTTGCAACTTTGATCCGTAAACCTGGCGGGGCTGGGCGATAGTGAGAGCGTGAGAGCCGAGTGCAGACGAGCGTGGGGTGAAAATTCACCTTCCTCGTCACTTAGACTGTGTGACCTTGGGAAGGTGCTTCACACTCACGCCTCCCCCACAGCCTGGAATCTGAGCGTTTTCATCTGAGAGAACTGGGGAGAACTATTCCAGTTCACAAGAGGGCACTGAAGGGTGCTTAGACAAAGCATTACAATCAGGCCAGCCCACACCTGGTGACCACTCTCCTCTCTTTGGAAAACCAGCTAGGCCCAGCGACGAGGGTTTTAGACTTGGTTCAAGACACTAGGTTTTCAAGTTATTGGCACAGTAATCACCTTATAAGTGTTCTGGCCCTCACCGTCCTGAAAGGAAACCATGACCACTATCGTGAAACCTGACAAAGGTCACCTAGTCGATGGTGGCACTGGGGTTTGGGGCAAGGCCTTTGGGCAGTGCTGGCTGTCCTAGCTATGCCACTAAATTGCACTGAGTTTGCTCCAAGAGAGGAAATGCAAGAAGTGTGTTCTTGCCTTCACTCAGAACTGTTTACCTAAGGTCTACCTAGGATAATCAGAGAAGAGGTCTCAGCCCCACTGCAGAGTGTTCTCTGTGGGGTCCAGAGGAACAGCCCAGCTCAGGCCTGCTGAGTGAGAAAGCTTTGCTGAGACCTGGCAGAGGCAATCCTGCCCCATCATGTCTTTCTCTGCACCCTGCATGCCTGCCAGGGTGCCTGAACAATGATTAACCAGCAGCGGGCAGGCTGGTGCAGGCTGGGGCGGAACAGTGGGTGAGCTCACCCCTTACACAATGACTGCCACACCCGCCTGCCCGGCTCCAGGGACTCCATAGAGCAGGGCCAGAGTCATTCCCAGGAGGGATAAAGGACAGTCAGGCTAGGTGTGATAACTGCAGTCTTTGCTAGGCCAGTTCCCCTCTGTAGCCTCTAGGCCTGTGGTGCTTGCTATGTTTTCAACTCAGCTGGAGATGTCCCACAAACAGTGTCACCTGACCCCTTTCCAACTGTCTCAGTTATAAAGCACCAGCCAAGACTGCCTAGGAACAAGTAGGAGCTGCCGGGTCCCATTTACCCTTATTCAGGATATCCGAGGGTGGAAAGCCGGAGAAAACCCTCTTCTTCTTCTCCTGGGTCCCCCTGAGCCTTGCCCATGGTTTCACCTCTGGTCACGGGGAAGCACAAGTGTGTGCATGTCCCAGGCATGTGCACCCCACACCCAGTGCCCGGGGCCCCCTCCCTGGGAGCACTCCAGTTCCCGAGGGGGCCGTATGGAGATGGTGAACTCAGAGCTCCTGTGTGCCAAGACTGAATGTGGACTCCTGCCATCTCCACACCTGCCCACTCCTCCACCTCCCTGAAGGCTGGACCTCTTGTTTGTTGAATGGAGTACTAAAGTCCTTTGTCCTAAATGAACTGTACCATTTCCAGGCTTCTCGGCATCAGAGGCTGGGAAGTCTGGAAAAGATTGGTGCAGGGACAGGGCTGTAAAAAACAGCTGTCAGTGAAGGTAGGAGAGTTGGGGGTGTTATAGATGGGGCTGTGGATTTCTTCCCAAGCCACCCCCCTTCTTCAATAAACAGTAAAAGCTGGTCTGATAGAGGGTCTTAGCTGATATAAAGGGTCATTCAGGCTTTCTGGACAAGGGTCTTCAATGGTTTCTCCACAATCGGGGGAAAAAGAAAGAAAGAAAAAAAGAAAGAAAGAAGCCTATTCTAAAAAAATTCTGACATGTTTTTGTCTCAGATTTACCAACCCAGCCTTGGCGGCCCCAAGCTCTATAACATACTTAGAACACTGCTTCTTGTTCCTCCTCCCGAAACCCAGACTTGAAAGCCCTGGGTCTTGTGGCCACCCTGGAGCCCTCTCCCCAAAGGATACCCTCATTCCCCACCTTTGCCTCCTGCAGCCCCTTCCTCCTCCATTGAGAACCTCCGGGGCTGTGACCTGGGATGGAGGGAACTGAATAGGCCTCTACCGTGTATGCTAGTGGAGAGTCAGAAGTGAGAACAGACTGGAGAGGCCTGGGTCAGTGCCAAGGTCTTAGATGGCAACCTAATTCTAAGCCTAGGTATGTTTATTCTATTTATTGGTTGGTTTGTTTGTTTTCTATTCGTTTGTTGCCTTCACAGGAAGTCTATGAAGCAGATCACTTCATGACCAACAGAGGGTTTTTGTTTGTTTTGTTTTGTTTTTGAGACAGAGTTTCTCTGTAGCTTTGGAACCCATCCTGGAACTCACTTTGTAGCTCAGGCTAGCCTGAAACTCACAGAGATCCGCCTGTCTCTGCGTCCCGAGTGTTGGGATTAAAGGCGTGATCCACCACCACCAGGCTATAACCGGCACTCTAGAGATGAGAGATTCGGGAGCCCTTGCCTAAGACACACAATGAACATGTAACAGGCTACCATCTGATGCTGCCAGGTGGACCACTTGCACAGGCAAAGTAAGGAGGAGGTATTTCCTAGCCAGCTGTCTGAGCTGCACGCATGTTGGGAGTCTGTCACTCAAGGACGGAAACCATATGATTACTCATTGCGTATAGAGAGGACTTTTGACAACGTACAATATCCCTTTGTGATGAAAACTTCAGGAAATGGAAGGAATATACCTCAGTGTACAAAGGCAATACACGACAGACCTATAGCCATCAATATGGCTGCATATGGAAAGTCCCAAAGCATTTTCCCTAAAATAAGGAACCACACGAGAGGGCCTGCTGCTTCCCTCCTATTCAATATAGTGCTCAAAGTCTTAGCTAGAGCAACGAGACAAGAAAAACACATGTAATCGATACTAATGGGAAAGCAGGGAGGTAAGGTATCCCTATTTGCATATATTTACATATCCCTCTCTGTGAGAGATCTTCGAAATGATGCTGCCATGTCAGACAGAGTAGTAGGAATGGGGAGGGACCACACAGAGAAGAGAGCAGCATGACATCCAGGTGGGAAGATGGCAATGATCCACTCTGTTCTCCCCGGTGAGACGTCACACTGAGAATGACCTGAGAGCCATTGGGACTCTGTCCTCTGAGCGAAAGGCAGAGGATCATTGGACCCTCACCTGAGACTCCAGTCATTCATGCCTGCCTGCCCCACCCCAGCTCCATATATGGCCCCAATTAGGCATCATTTAAAGAGGATGCCCGACTCTGTAGGAGGTAGAAAGTTGAGAAACAGTAGGGACTGCATTGATGAAACTTTGAGGTCATCCGTATTGGAGGGTGGTACTTTTGGAGACCACAGCTGCTTGGGGGGGGGAGTCACCCACACGCCTATAACACCTCACCCATGGTCTTGTAAGTTAGCGATCAACTCATTTGTTCAGGTGCTCGAGTCATTTCTTGGGTCTACCCTTAGAGCCCTACACAGAGTGAGCAGAGGTTCACACATCTCCAGGAAAAGGGATACAAGAAGAGGGGTCCCTTTCAGATGCAAGAAGACTCTTAGATGCATGAGCTTGCTTAGGAGTGACAGGGCATGCTGGGACCTCCAGGAGAGGTGTATGAGAATTCTAACTCTGGAAAGGCTATGAGCTACGTAAAGCCAGAGCAGCCAGCCAGTAAACTTGGGTGGAGGGTTCCCACCAGCCTGCAAAGCCCTTCCACTTGGGAGTTTTAAGTCTTCCTGTGAGGGACCCATGCTAAAATACTAAGAGGTAGGGGTCAAACCCAGGCTTTCCCACAGGGTGGGTCTGAGTGCTGAGACAAAAACACGTCACGGCCAGAGGGTTAAATCCTGAGGCCTTCCCAGACCTTTCTTTATAGGTCTCATAATTGCACTGCCTGCTTATGACACTGTCCTTCCAAAAACAAACACTCAACCGGCTATTTCTCAACTGAGTCACTATTCACTTCGCCTTCTCCCAGGAAATCAAACAACTCCACGCTGCTCCTTCGTTGCTCTGCCCACAGCCATGCATCACCCTCTCTTGGAACCCACTTCCAAGGCCCTCTGCTCTTTCTCAACACGTAACACCACACTGTTGTCCAACTCAGGAGTGGCCTTGGTGGCTTATCTCACATTCTCTGCCTTTAATGGGGGTGGTGATTTGAACAGTGTGTCTCTCTCTTGGACCAAGAGGATTACCACATCTCTTGAGAGAGTGACTGGCCTTCAGCCCTCAGCTTGCCTCCTCTGGGCCCAGTCTATGGGGCTGGTATTCACAGCTGTCTGGGCAAGGCCTGATTCAGCCTTTAGCTTCACAGGCAGACAGCGAAAGCCTTGGAGAACTCAGGCTGACCCACTGCCTTTAACAAGACCGGGGAGGGTGAACTTTATCCCCAGTAGGGCAAAACAAAAGAGTGAAGCCCAGAGAAAGTCCCTAGACCTGTCAAGGCCACATGTGATACCAGGACCTTGGAAAGCTCAGAGAGGAAGCTGGAGAGATGGCTCAGTAATTATAATTATAAAAACTTGGACTTGCTGCTCTTGAAAAGGACGCAGGATCAGTTCTCAGCACCTACATGGCAGCTGACAATTGCCAATAACTCTTTTTTTTTTTTTTTTTTTTTTTTTTTGCTTTTTCGAGACAGGGTTTCTCTGTAGCTTTGGTGCCTGTCCCAGAACTAGCTCTTGTAGACCAGGCTGGCCTCGAACTCCCAGAGATCCGCCTGCCTCTGCCTCCCGAGTGCTGGGATTAAAGGCCTGCGCCACTACCTCCCGGCTCCAATAACTCTTGTTCCAGGAGATCCAATGCCTTCTTCTGGCATCTGTGGGCACACAGACAAACATACAGACAAAACTCTCATACACACAAAATGAGAATAAATTAATGTTTAAAACCCCCAGGAAGGCCTTTCTTCTTAGAGAGCATCCTGGATCTAGCCTCAGATCAAGGCTTCTCCTTGGCATACCTCTCAATGCAGAGCTTGGGTGTGTTTGTTGGCAAGGACGGCGACCCAGACTCCTTTTCATCTGGAAGATGGGACTAAATGATGCTATACAAGAAGGCAGAGGACCTTTATTTCTGCTACTGCCTTTTCCTCAAGACTCCAGCCAGGATATACATGTAAGGCCTTTCCATGTGAAATTCCCCATTACCATAGGTGTGGGGCAATGACCTTCATTATTAGCACGCACAGGGCTCAGACTACACCAGAACAGACAGGGTAGTGCTCAATCAAAGTTGAGCAACGTTCACACAAGGTATGGACAACCCAGCAGACAGGATGGTGTTGACTGGCAGCTTCAAAAACTCATGAGGCTCACTGCTGGGGAGGCAAGTTCGGGAGCCGGAGCTGAACCCACACCTATGTGCTACAGCATCATTTATACAGGAAAATGGTGGTAAAGGCCCAGAGGAGCCTTCTGAGACCCCAGTCAACCCTGTGCAGGAGGCTGGAGCAGCTCCAGAGAATCCCTTTTGTGTTTCTGTTTTCCCACTGCCCTGAGGGAGCATGGGTGCAGAAGCCTTCTCTGGGACAATCCACTTCCTGTTGGGATTCCCCAGGAACATCCCTCGGGTCACCAGGCAGCTTCACACAGCAGCCCTTCAAAGAGGCCTGGAAAATCAGAGCACTGTATCCAAGGGTCCAGGGTGGAGCAGCTCTACTCAGGCAAATCTGACTTAGGGTCATCCTACCCACATCCAGGACACTTTCAGGAAGGAGGTCAAGAGGTCATCTGAACAGGAAGTTCTCAGGTCACATCAAATGTTCCACATCACAATCCCTTCATTGAACCTATTTCCAGGAAGTCCTCGGCCTCACTGCCAGGGTGGGGGAGGGGCCTTTTGGTGTCACTGTCACAGGTCAGAGCGGTTAGCAGTTCTGCTATTAAGTACATGTGGTAAAAGCCCCAGCTATAGACACTGGCCACTCACAGCAGTTCCCAGCAGTCCCATGACAGCTCAGCACAGGGAAGACAGTCATGTTACCATTACCCAGGCCTCTAGGGACAACCCAAGGAGGGGGAGGTGCAACAGACAGCCCCCCCCCAGGTGGGCGTGAAAGCCAGATATTATACTCCTGCTGGTGAGGAATGAAGTTATGGCAGGGTCCTGCCAGCGTCTCTCTGTGTATCTTTGCTTTGCCCTGGGGGTTTCTAATGGCTGAGTCACCAGGCAGCTACCTCGACCTGGGGACTCATCAGGCAGACAGACCCTTTGCGTCACATACGTAGACTTCCTCGGTGTACTTTTACCTCCTGCGACCACTGTCAAACTCCCTGACCCCCCAGTCAGGCTCTTGTGTGACAAAGCTTTTCCTAGGGAGACGTGACACACTTCTGTTCAGCCCAGATGGAAATCTCACGCCAGACCAAAGTACTGAGAGCAACCAAGTGCAACTTGATGAACCACGAGTTTTCTTGGGGTCACTTACAGGAATACGGGTGAGGGGTGACTTAAAGGAGCAGCAATGATTCAAAGGTCAGCTGCATCACCCAAGCCCACCCCAGCATGGATGGCAGCTGACAAAGCTGGGAACCTGGAGCAGACTGCACAGCCTGCGGGTGGCTCAACAGGATGGAGTAGACTTCCCAGGTGCCTCAAGTTAATCTAAACCTCTTCCAGGCAGGTGGCCCTCTGAGCGTACTAACCGCAGCTTGGTTCTGCGCTTCTGAGAACGCTCAGCTAATAAAAGTAACAGTAAAGTTTACTCTGGAGGGTGGGGCCTAGTGGACCTGGTAGGTTTCGGGGACTTCCTGAAGATCTTTTGAGTTGTGTGCCTTCTTGAGTTGTTCAGGGAGCTTCCCTGGAGGAAACTGTTGAACAGCTCAGGCCTGAGGAAAACCTGAAGACTATGAAGACTATCAGGGTGGGGGAAGGACAAGCTGTTTCAAAGCCCCTTTCCTCAGAAGTTTTTGACATTTCAAACAGGTCCTCCTAGCACTCCGGGATCGAGCTCAGTGGCTATCTCCTCCTGGACAGCTTCTCTGTGAGGGTTGATGGGATCAGAGAGCAACTGGTAAAGCAGAGGGCAGTCCCTGTGGGAGACACAAGGAAGAGAGAAGGGAGAAGCCACAGAATTCATCTCTAGGGACTCAGCAGGAGGCTGGCACTCGGTGTCCTAAATAAAGCGGTATGGCAGATCGTCAGGTGCAAAGAGAATCTCTCCTGTACAGGACAGAGGAAGCATCCAAATTAGCCTAATTGTCTCTCCAAAATGAAGATGGATGGTGGGAGGGGTCAGCTAGCCTGCATCTCATCTGGAGGCCTCAGCAGACTGAGTAACCCTCACAGGAAGTAGCCCTGAAGCCAGGAGGAGGACGGTGGGAAAGCCAGCTGGGAACCGGAGGTCAGCATAGGCTTCCCACTATGGACCCTGCCCCACAGAGTCCATGGCGAGTGCTCCAGGGTTGGCCAGGGTTGGCTGCTGTAGCAACACTGAGACTGATGTCGTCAGTAGTGCTGGCTCCATGCAGAGAGGCTCCACAGGAAGGCTTCTGTCTCCCATCAGCTCACCTCCCTCCCAAACTTTGTATCTAATGTCTGCAGCTTTGCAGGCTTTTCCAGGGAAGAGGCATCTTGCCCATCTCTCCAGACCAGTTTTCCCTACTCCAACCCCCACCCCCGCCATGGCGGTGCTGAGTCCAGCTAACAGTGGCCAGGCCCTGAGGTCGGCCATGTCTTTCTAGAGGGATGATGGCATCTCTAAGGGCAGGGATACGATCTCGGTGAGAAGCTTGGAGCTGAATGTCCAGTTGATGCTTGGTAGGGCCTCAGCTCTGCCCCTTAAGCCCCTCAACCCTGCTTTCACTCTCATGGCCTACAGACTCAGGGAGCCAGTCCAGGTGGGATTTCTCAGAAGGCCTGCCTGAGGCTCAGCTTGCATGAGCTTGCTAACAGCCATCCAATTTCTAGAGTAAGCCTAGGACCTAGTTTTAGCCAGCGGCCCATCAAGGAAGCTCCTTCCAGTCATAGCTTGCTGTTCCTCTCTTCTTAGAAGCCAACTATTGATGAAAGAGTCATGGGTACAAAGGGAAGGGTGGCTTCATGTAGTACCACAAACATGAAAGGGGGTATCTCTGCCTGCCGCCTCAGGGAAGGCTCCTGCCGCACACAGTACAGCCTTTGGATTTGTAGATTCTTTCATGGATGGGTTCTAGAGACCCACTCAGCCATGCCCACAAATATTCCTGTTCATTTACAACCCAGGTAGCAAGGCCAGTTCCTCTCTTCAGGACGATCTGTGAACGCTACAGAAGCCATGTGTCTATTGTGGGGCAGGAGGTGTGGGCTGAAACCACATGGCCGTAGAGGGAAACCCTGGCAAGACCGACTGCTGCCTCCTGGGTGGTGGCTAGGGCTGCAGCTGGCCCTGCGCCTTTCATCTCCAGATGCCTGGGCTTCCGTCCTCACATGGTGTCCAGAAGGTTCCAAGGGCTGCCCTTGCTCCATGCTGCCGGTGGCAGTGTTGACAGCAGGGGGCTGTGCTGCTCAGAACTCTTGAAGCTTGTGGATTTCGGTTTTCACCACACCCGTCCCTGCCCTCAAAGTCCTGAGCATCCTTTCAAGGGTGTTTATTAACTGAGAATGGGAAAGAGGGTAGTCTGTGGGTGGGGAAGGGCAATGAGGGTTTAGAAAGCAGAGACTACTTTTTACAAAAGGAGCCCTCTCTGGTGGCTCCTGGTGGGCACATTTGGGCTACTGTGTGTCTATCAGGGTGATTGGTGGTTGGCATCTGGCTGCTTGGAGAAATAGCTTCTTTCCTGGTCACAATGAAAATTACATGCCTGTAAAGCTCCCTGTGCCCATGAAGGGCGCTGTTTCCAGTGTTCACAGAGGTCACATGCTTCTACAGACCCGGTAACTATTGCTGGGGTCACCTGTACCGGGATAGACTTCGAGTGTGAAGAAGGGCTCAGAAGATGCACAACCACCAGTCAAAATTAAGTTTTAAAACTCAGGTGTCCACTGCCAGAGTAGCGTCCTCCCAAGAGACCCACCTGACTGGTCCCTGCAGATACTCCCTGAGGTCCCAGCTGCTTCTGGACCAGCTAGTCCATTCCCTGCTGCATATTCCTTCAGAAGACAAAGCCGAAGGCAAGTAGTTCAGCCCCTTCCTGAATGGAAAGCCAGGATTAGATTAGGCCAAACCCCAATGGGTTCTGGGATCAGTCAAATCTCCACTTTGGGATCTCAGTGGTTCCTTCCCCTATGTGTCCTGGGGAGAAAGGACAAGAGAGGGTCAGCCTCCATCCCTCCTGCATTCTCACAAGTTACCCTGAACACACACACACACACACACACACACAGAGAGAGAGAGAGAGAGAGAGAGAGAGAGAGAGAGAGAGAGAGAATTCTGTGGAGGAACTGGAGAAGCCTATGACCTACCCTAGTAGTGGTTCTGATGCTGCGACCTGAATCAGAACCTTACACAGTCTGGCAACCATAGACATGGGGTACTGTAGCCCAGGTGACCTCAGCCGCCCCCATAATGACCCCTACAAGCTGTTCCTTGTTGTGTCCCTTAGCGCCTTCCCTCTACTCCTTATTCACACCCAGGACCAGGAGCAAAATGCCGGGAGAGACCAAAGTTAATGCATGAACGAGCACATGGATGGAAATGAGTGCGTGGTCCTCTCTCCGTCCTCTAATCCCCTTCCCGTCAGCATCCCAGGGCCTGGCTAGGGGGCAGAGCCCAGGTGTTTTTCATTAAGAGTTTTATTGCAGATTCTCAGGCTCCAGCCTAGGAAGGCTGAGAGAGGGCCTAATCCTGCGCCCCACCCCCAAGCTGAGCCCCCACACAGCAGGAGTTAGGTTACCAAGCAGAAGTCTGTCCTCTTTCTGCCTTGCACCCCCTTGATAGGTCATCCAAGTCCTGTCTTTACTACTGCAGCAGCCAGACCAGAACATCCCTTTAAGAAACAAAGCTAACGATCCCTTGCCCTCATTTAAAATTCACTGGAGACTGCCACTCTTCCCTCCTGGTTTCTTGTTTTTAAATACAGCCTCTGATTCATGGCTCTTGTCCATTCCCATGGTGTAAATAGTACCGCCACTGTGGTCAGCTTCAAACCACCGATGTAAGTCTCTGAACACAATCAGCTCTCCTAAGTCAACAGGAGCTCAGCATCATTCTCTGTCTGCACCTCCTTTCCTGACCCCTGGTACCCCTCCAACTCCATCCTCCACCACTTCCGTACCCCTGATACAAACTCAGTGCGCTGAATGTCTCCTAAGTGTTACTAGCACTTGCCTAGAGCACCCTGTCCCCTGCCTGGCTAACTTCTTCAAGAACTTGGGATTCAGTGCCTGCTCCTGTAGTGAGACTTCTCTCACCCCATGCCGCATGCTCACAAGCTCTGCCTACAACACTGCCTTTGAACCGCTCTGTGGTTGATAATGCATGGGGGTCCTTGCCGTGGGACGGTGGGCTCCTTTTCTGTTCACCATGGGTCTTGGGACCTGACCTTGAAGAGCCCACTGATTGTAGAGAAAGTGAGCTGCAGACACAGCCCTAGGGGAAGATCTCCCTTTGAACCCAGGACCATCTCCTAGGCTTCCTTATGGAAGCTTGAACTAACTTTTTGGCTAGCATCGTCAGAACTTGTTCTGTCCATAGTCCCCTTACCGGGAGGACGTGGCCACCAGGCTCTGGTGTGAACTATGCCACTGGTATAGAGGCACAGAGATGCCAGAGGTGGGGAAGAAATGAGCTTCCATCTTCCTCCTGGCTGTTTGGTTCATGCGGGGCTCATCACCATCACGGACCGATGCAACTTACAGGCCCTTCTCCAGACCACCCTTTCCCGGGCTTTGGGGGTTGGGTTAGTAGCCTGAGCTTAGGCAGGGCAGCTGGAGCTGGAAGAGTCCCTCCACCTGTCCAGGTAGCCTCTGTCACCCGAGTGGGTAATCGCTACCATTTATGGAAGGCTTGCAGAGAGCCCACAGCCAACTGCTCAGCAGATACAAACATTACCTTAATTTATGCCTGAGGCCTAATGATGAGCTGAGTGCTGTCTGCCCCATTTCCCAGACAAGGAAATTGAGGTTCCGAAGAGTTTACAGTCAGGCAGCAAGTGGAATGGGGTTTAAAGCCAAACCCTGCTTCGGAATTACACATTTTCCCTAACATAAAGGGTAGGTGTGTCTAAGGTCAGTGGTTTCTAGGCATGTAAGTAATACTAGCTCTCACTCGGAGAGATCTAGATCCCGGTGGGTAGCAATTATCAGGAAAGTCCATTTGCCTGTCTTTTTTCACAGTTTCAGCGGAATCTGAAGAAAGGTACGCACATCCTTGGGTTTCCCATAAGGCAGTGGACTCTGCTCTAGGTCCTTTGCTAGTGTGGCAGAACTTACCTAGACACCTGGGTCTGCGATCTAGGCTGCTGTCTGGCACAGGTAAGGACGGGGATTGTAAAAGCAAGGCTGATAAAGTCGCCTGCAGGCACGGCTTTGCCCAGAATTCCCTCTTCCATCCCCACTGTGGGCAGCCTTGCGCAAAATTTCCCCTTTCCACGAACACTTCCTTTTCCTCATCTGTAGGGTGAGAATTAGAGCATCACTCCAGCAACCCTAGAGTATCTGGGAGACCATGAGAGACTGTGATGGTTGTGACAGCTGAGCACTGTAGGCAGAAGCCCTGCTTGGGGTGGGGTGAGCCTGGGTCTGGCTGTCGGTAGACATGATCACCACATCTTGGAAGAGTCCCAGAAGATGTACCACACTCTCCAGCTGGTGGGGAGCTGAGGTGCAGACGGGGAATTGAGGGGAGCATAGTGGGGTAGATAGTCACCCCGGGGCTCTTGACACCTTTCCAGCCTTGAGCTGTCACTGGTACAATCACAACACACATCATTGACTGAGACCAAGTACCACCAATAGGGGGCCTCAGCCCTGTGGCATGCTGGGAGATAGTTCACTTGCCTGAAAAAGGATTGAAGCCGGATTTTGAGCTTATGTGACCAGTTCAGGAACCTTGCCTGAACCCCCATCTTGTCTTCCTCTGTGGACTCTAAAGAAGTGACCATATCCCCTTCACGACACTTCCAGTTGCACAGGTTTGGACTTGAAACTCACTCTTGCCTGTCCACTGGGTGTGCAGATTTCAATACATCCGTGCAGGCAGGCAGACAGACAGACAGGAAGGCAGACAGGCAGACAGACAGGAAGACAGGCAGGCAGACAGACAGACAGGAAGGAAGACAGGCAGGAAGACAGACAGGCAGGTAGGCAGGAGGAAGAAGACAGGAAAGAAGATAGGCAGGCGGATGGGGAGCAGTTCCCTTAGTGGATTCTCAAGGATGACTTTTTGCCCTTTAGTGTGGACTCTGCTTCTGGATCAGGATTTGCTCTTAGATATAAGTATTTTGACTGCATAACACTATGCAGACATAACTATCCAGACTGGGTAACACTATGCAGACATAACTATCCAGACTGGGTAACACTGTGCAGACATAACTATCCAGACTGGGTAACACTGTGCAGACATAACTATCCAGACTGGGTAACACTGTGCAGACATAACTATCCAGACTGGGTAACACTGTGCAGACATAACTATCCAGACTGGGTAACACTGTGCAGACATAACTATCCAGACTGGGTAACACTGTGCAGACATAACTATCCAGACTGGGTAACACTGTGCAGACATAACTATCCAGACTGGGTAACACTGTGCAGACATAACTATCCAGACTGGGTAACACTGTGCAGACATAACTATCCAGACTGGGTAACACTGTGCAGACATAACTATCCAGACTGGGTAACACTGTGCAGACATAACTATCCAGACTGGGTAACACTGTGCAGCCACAAAGGTAACAAGGTCCTAAGAACTCCAACTGGGATAAACCCAGTGCTGTCTCCTGGGGAGGCTAGACTCAGATGACTCGTGCTAACTGATTTCACCCACAGACTATCTGGAAACCTATGTCAAAACTTTGAGGACAGAAAGATCTGAGAACTGATTGACCATTAGGAGCATGGAGAAGTGTGGGGAGCAGAGTAAATCTACATCAAACCATAGGGTAGAGACACAAAGTGTGCACATTTGTAAAAAAAAAAATACACAGTACGGGCAAGTCTACTGTTCATAAAATATATGTTTATGTATATGTTTATTTTATTGAGATGGGGTTTCAGTACAAAGACCAGGCTGGCCTCAAACACAGAGGTCTGATTGCCTCTGCCTCTGAATGCTGGGACTAAAGACATGAGCCACTATTAATACGCTTTATATGGTTTTAAAAGGGAAACTTTTACATCTCCTTCCTGTCTTTTCTTTCTTGGCAGTGCTTAGGGTCTCATACATAAAGTAAGCACTCTACCACTGAGCTACAGGCCAAGCCCTGCTTCTCCCCTTCATCTGCCTTAACTTGTAAATACAAAGTATAAAAGAAATTTAACCAAAACCAAGAGGGAATTTTAAATATATTAAATTTTAAAAAAATAATTTCCCATTGTGGAGTATTTTTTAAGTATTTCCTTTAGGTCAAGTCCTAGAGTCTACATGGAAAAGAACTGAAGCCAGAAGCCCAGTTAACCCCCCTCACCAACTAGGGCCCTAAGACCCTGTACACCACACACCTCTGTACTCAGCTCAGCGGGACACTTGTTCCCTTTGGGGGATTTAATGGCTCAACTCCAAGAAGACATATGTGGGTCAGTGTATTACTACGTGTTGAAATCCTGGAATTTCTGGGTTGTTGACAGGGTTTAGGGGATCATAGTATTTAAAGTAGGGAACTGCCCCCTTTCTTGTTGCCCTGTCCCCTGTCATTCCCCACACAGCCAGAGAAGGAGAGACGTGGCACAGATGATCAGGTGTGTGGATAACTAGTTGGGTAGTTCACACAGAGGACCGTGTCCAGCTTTGTCACTCACTGGATTTGCCAGGGTAGTAGGCAACAGAACCGAAGGAACCCTGGACTTACGCCAAAACCACTCAACCCACTGACAGGTCCTTCCTGACAGGTTTCACAAGCCATTCACAGATCCTTCTCTGTGGTCTTCATAACCTGAATCTCCAAGCCCCCTAATACTGAAACAGTGGTGATGTAGGAGGGTCATCTGTCTATGTGTTACTTTCATTGGTTAATAAAGAAACTTGGCCCTTTGATAGGACAGAAAATTAGGTAGGCGGAGTAAACAGAACAGGATGCTGGGTAGAAGGCAGTGAGACAGATGCTATAGCTCTCCTCTCCAAGATGGACTCAGGTTAAGATCCTTCCCGGTAAGCCACCACCTTGTGGTGCTACACAGATTATTAGAAATGGGTTAATCAAGATATGAAAATTAGCCAGTAAGAGGCTAGAACTTATGGGCCAGGCAGTGTTTAAAAGAATACAGTTTCTGTGTAATTATTTTAGGCAGAGCTAGCCAGTAGCCAGGAGCTGAGCAGTGGGAAGCAGCCTGCTGCTCCTTCTACAATAGTGGGACTTCCTGAAGACTCGTGCTAATCCCTCCAGTATCTTAGTGTTTGAGAACCCAGGATCCAAGGGGAAGAAAGGGGCTGGTGAGGAAAGTGAGCTCCAAATCTGAAAAGTTAGATTTCCTGGATGTGTGAGGTAGGGGGGAGGTGGGGAGAACAGCAAAAAGAAACACAAAGACTGCAGCGATAGCTCAGTGGGCAAAGACTTGCCAGCAAGCTTGAGGACCCAAGTGGATTCTCAGTATACAGCCTTCTACAGTCCCAGACGGCAGGACACAGGCTAGAGATTGTTGGAGCAAGCTGGCTAGCTACACTAGACAAATCAGTGAGTTCTTGGTTCAAGTGAGAGACCCTGAGTCAAAATGCAAGTTGGAATACACACACACACACACACACACACACACACACACACACACACACGCACATCTTGCATTTTATGTATGTGTATATATGTAAGTATGTATGTCTATATACACCTCTGGCCTCCACATACGTGTACAGATACCTATGCACACATCTAGACTCACACACATTTGAGTATTCATATATAATGTATGCACACAATACCACACTTGAATGTGCGCACACACGCACAAAAACATGAATAGTAAAAAAGTGTGATAAGATTCCTCACTTCATCATCAACTTAAAAAATTTGAATGAAAAGACTCGTGATGCCATCTCCACCCCACACAAAAGCAGATGGGCCCATTTGATAAGGTGTGGTGCTGAACCTGAGACTCTTGCTGCAGTCTGGATGCAGAGACAGCTGTTTCAGAAGACAGGTGTGAAGAACACCCCCTTCCACCCATCTGGGACCCCTGGCTGGAAGGACTCCTCAAGTGTGTGAGGTTGTGGTAGTTCAGGAAGCTGTGTGAGGTACTGCCCAAGGAGAGCAGCCTCGGCCTGCTAACCTGGCGTCTGCCAGGAGAAAGAATCGGGATGGCGTCAGTCTATCTGCATCACGGAGGGTACTCCACAGTCATTACGAGAACAGGGCGGAACCCTCCACAGGTGCTGACATGCTAAAGGAAACCACACAGATCTCCCGTGTAGAGAGCTGGCTGTTTTGTGCAAGTTTTAAAAGCATAGGCTTACCCTCGCAGGAACATGCATGGAAAAAACACTCTGGAAATGTACCCTGAAACCCCACTAAAGGAAGTTGCCTTTGGCCTGAGCCACAGGTGGGGAGGCAGAGTTCGCTTGCTATTTGTACTTTCTCGCTCTGTTTGGACTTCTAGTCACATGCCCACAAGTATTTTTAACTTTTCAAATGTCATCATGAAGTATCTAGATGGTAGGACTGAGATAAGGTTAGCTCTGTCGTCTCCATCCATTCCTCTTCCTCCCTCCCTTCCCTCCTCCTTCTCTTCTTCTCCCCGACCCCTCTTTCATACTTCTGATCAAACCTAAGCCTGGTGTGTGCTAGACAAGCTCTGAACTCCATGCCTGCCTTCCTTCCCACTCCTTTCTTCTTCCTCTTTTCTTTTGTTTTTCTTTTTGGTTTTTCAAGACAGGGTTTCACTGTAGTTTTAGAGCCTGTCCTGGAACTAGCTCTTGTAGACCAGGCTGGCCTCGAACTCACAGAGATCCGCCTGCCTCTGCCTCCCGAGTGCTGGGATTAAAGGCGTGCGCCACCACCACCCTCTTTTCTTTCTTACCTTCTTTCCTTCTTTCTTTCATTCTGTCTTGTTCTTCCTTCCTCCCCTCCCCCATTTCTAAACAGGCAGTCCCCAAGTTACCCAGGGTGACTTCAAATTTGCAGTTCCTTTTGTCTCCCCTTTTGGAATGACTGGGATTATAGGCCTGTGACACCATGCTCTGCTAGTTTTATATTTTACACTTTTCTAAATTAAAAAAAAAAAGACTCAAAAAAAATCAATGTGTTTTAATGTTTTGCAACAGCCACCTCCCTTCTCTGCCCTGGAGATAAAGTCCACACACTCTAAAACTGGTGTCATGGGAGGTTCCCTGCCTACCTTTTCTCCAGTTCCCACTCCCTGGACTCCTGGTTGCAAACCTAGCCGATGCCATTGACTTCCTAAGAAGTGGGGCATTGTTGACTTGGGACCTTTGCCCATGCTGTACTGTTCCATATTCCCTCCCAGATGCCCCTGCGCCCTGCCAGCTCCTCTTTCCACAGCTGACTTGGGGTACAGATCACACTTGCCCCCAGGGACAGAGTCACCCTGCCTGGTTCCTAGTGTCTTTCTCACTACCACCGGGCTCTTCCTGCGATAGCATGGCTTCCCACTGACTGGCCTCTCTCAGTCCCTTATACCAGCCTGGAGAGCAAGGTCAAGCCCAGCACCCAGCCTGGCATGGAGGAAGCTTTGCCAGTCTGGATTGGCGGAACTGGCTGGTGGCTGAACACTAAATGAAGAGCTGACACCGGCCCCTCTGCAAGGTGGCACTCGTTTTCCCTGCCCTAGACACAACCAGCGCCGAGGTAGCCTGCAAGGGCAGACAAAGCAGCCGGCAGCAGGCCGCCTGCTCAGTTCCAAAGTGGCTTTGATTTCCTCCTCTGCGGGTGCCAAGTCCCTGAACAAATATTTTCCTGGAGTGGAGGAATGGCTTAGCTCTCAGCCTTAAGTGCTGGGAACAGCGTCTGGGGAAGGCAGGTTCCAGGAAGCACAGAAAGAGCTGGGGCCAGGTCGCTGCTGAGGGAGGAGGGGTCACCGGTGCTGCCCTCTGTGTGGCGTCCACCACCCCATAGCTGAGAAAGGAGTCCACGCCCAGACCCCATCAGACACACACAAGCAACTGGCTTGCTTGGCATGCAACCGTGGCTAGCTTTGCCCTGGGCTTCTCCATCCATAAATTAGAATCCTCTGGGACTCTGAAGAAAACGCTGGGCATGGGGGCTTCCCTAATTCTACTGAAAAGGCTACGGTGGAGCTTAAGGAAGCTAATCAGAGTCTCAGAAGCCCTTTGATAAGCTACTTTTCTACGGCGGAATCAATACCTAAGCGCATGACTGATGGTTTATTTGTGTAGACCTTCACCCTTGTAATCACCACCCACACCAAACCAGAGAATATTTCCTGCATCCTAGAAGGCTCCTTTGTGTCCTGCCTAGTCAACATCACACCCTTGGCCAGAGGGCCAGACTGGTTTCTGTTATAAGTAAACTAGCCTCTGACAGCTGGGCTATGCAACCTAGGTTCCTCGGCTTCCGGCTTCAAGCAGTTCGTAAGCTGCCTGTGCCGAGAGTGCCTTGGTACTTTGATTCCTTGGTTATTGCCAAATAGTATTCCTGTGTATGGATATGCCACCAGCTGCTTTTCTCCACTCCTGCCGAGAGACATTTACTTCCGTGTCTGGTGTACGACGGCTGCAGATGCTAGGCGCATTCTCGTGCACATCTTTTGACAGACACCTGCTCTTGTTTTACTGGAGCCACAGAGAGACAAATGCCTTCAGTAATTGCTGTCATGCAGGTCTCCCATACTCACGTGAATTGGCACTCCATGCAACAGCCTGGAAGCACTCCAATATAACCCCCCCAACACCATTGCATCTTCTATTTCTAGATGGGTGGAGGGGGATAGCTTATGTTATTCATTCATGTCTAAAAGTTGTTGGACTTCCGAGAAGGATAGCATCCTAGCTAGGTATGGCGAACCCCCAAAGCCTGCAAGAGTTTGCTGGCTCAGACCATTGCACAGCGATCCTCTGCCTTCAAGGAACTCCCAGGGCAGCAAACATCTTAGCAAGGGAGGTGTAAAAGGAAGAGTGGCCAGGAAGTAGTGGGAGTATTTATGTGCCTCTCCCAACTTGAAGTTGAGTGGCCACTGAATAAAACAGCTGAGGACCTGATGGGGCAATTCCATCATAAGAGTGTGCATGGCCAAGGGTAGGCACACAGGTAAGGGGAAGCTGTGGTGCTGGGTAATAAGGGAGGGGGAAGGGAGGAAGCCAGAGGTTTTGCCACAGCTAGGTGGTAATGGAAGAGCCTGAAACTCTGCAGCCAAAGTATTTTCTAAGCCCCTCTAGGCCCCTGGCTCAGGACCACTTCCCACCTCCAGGGACCAGAATCTCACCCTCAGAGAAGCCCATCATGCTTCAGGAGCCAAGCTGGACAAGAGGAACATAGGCAGCTTGACAGGCACAGGGGAGATGGGATGCCTCTAAAGTGGCCATGATTTCTGTGCCTCTGCAGCCTGTTTGCCTACATGTGTGTCCTGTCCTACCAGGTGTTGTTCTGGGACCAACCACCAACAGTGCCTAGACCAGCAGAGGGCTCGAGATTGCTCACCTCAAAGGCTACTGTCCCCTCTCCCCTCGTGACCTCTCCTCACCAAGACCATTAGTTCAGAAGGCTTATCTCACCTCTTTGCCTTTGGGCTCCCTTCAGGCTCCCAAGGGAGAGCAAGATCCTCCAGGAACAGGCTTCAAAAATGCCGATAGTTCTGCCTCTGTGTCTCAACCCAGGCCCTCCATCCGTCCTCCCCCAACCATCTGCAAGGCCTTCTCTTTCCACAGCTGTCGCTAGACTGCAGTTTTGCCCTTCCTGCACTCGCTTCAGCTTTTCAGTCAGTGCGAGCATCTGGATCCCTGTCTTTGGCTGAGATGGGCCTTCTTCCTGAAGTGCCTCTTCTCTATGTCAGAGGCCACTTACACTTTGCTCCTCCAGACTCGGTCCAAGGGCCGCCTAGGTGAGAGCTCCAATGACCCTGACGCTGAGCTGAACCAACGTCCCCATGCTTCCAATCACCACTAGCCTCCACAGAACTCTGCATTGGCCACCGCTTTGTCCTTCTTTGTCTCTGCCATCTCTGGCATCATCGAGAGCACAACAGAGGTCCCGGATCTTCATTCTGAATGCGACAGGACATTCGGAGCAAAACCCCAGAGGCAAGCAAGGCGCAGGCTGCAATTCCAACAGAAACCAGATGCAAATTAAGAACATGACACAGCCGAACCCTGCTCAGAAGAACCCTCGAAGGGGAATTCCATGACTCTGACTTCCTACGTGGAACACTAGCACACTCATTCCAGTGGCGGGAGCTGGGGACGAAGGGACAGAAATGTGCCCTGTGGCTCCCTACAGAGAAGAGTCTTGAAAAAGTGGGAAAGGGGGCAATGGCACACAGGACAGCGAGCTGGAGTGAGGTGGGGACAGATAGTCCACCCACATCTTAGCTTCTTTCTGGAGGTCTTGGGTAAAATATGAATTAATAAAATTAATGGATAGCTCAGAGGCCAAGTCCATCACTGTTTTTGCTACCCAGCCCAGGGGCTGGGGAAGAACCAGCATTCTTGCTTTCGGTGTTTAAGGAACAAATGAATGAGCTCAGGGAATGTTTTTCCGGACAGTGACTAAAGCTAGGATCTTGCTTAGGCCAGATAGGCAAGTGTGCTACCACTGAACTACGCATCACCAGCCCTCTTTACGCTTAAACTTTTTTAATTAAAATGTTCAATTTCTGAAGAAACTGTGATGACTCCGTCCAACTAGCGGCCTGGACGCCGCTCCACGGGGTACTGAAGGAAAACAGTCCTCATCAGCATCACCCAGCTGCAAACCCTGTGACCTCCAACAGCAACCTGCCTGTAGAATATACTGGTAGAGTGGGGGCACAGATGTCATGGGAGGAGCCAACCATTTTTTGATCAGACTTAAGGCTCACTCCATGAGATGGAACCCATGCCTGACACGGCTAAAACAGCCAAGAAACTGAAACTAGAGGGGTTGTGGGTTCTGGGGGAAAACCTATCGCTATTATTCTGTCAAAGAACATAGCCATAAAATGACTCCTAATGACATACAGATATATATCCCACAGGTCAGGACATCACCCGCTGTCATCAAAGAAGTGGTTTCTTGCAGTGGATGGTAATGAAGACAGACCTGCAACTGGACAATATGCAGAGCTGGAGACTTTGGAGCACCCAGTCCTAAATGGGATATCTTTACTAAACCCCTCCCCCCAAGGTCAGAGCTCTACTTAGAAGAAATGGAAAGAATGTAAGAGTCAGAGGTGGTGGCTGACTCTGAGGAAATGGCATCTTCCAGACGCGACGGGGCGCATGCACATAGGAACTCGGAGACTGACCGCCCACACAAGACCTACACAAGTTCAAACCACACACAATCACACAGGGACAAAGGGAAGTGGACACAAAGTTCCACCCCTTACCAAAACGCTATTAGGAAGCTATTTGCGATGGATACCTGATGGGAAAACGAAAATAAATGTTCTCTAACGGCATGGCGGTGTACTGGTATATCGACCATACACACCAAAGCGGCCCAGGGCCCATGTTTTTTCTCTGTGTTTTTACTTATCTACTTACTTTTTTTTTCCTTGTTGGGATGTTTTGTTGCTTGTTTTGAGTTTTTGTTTCTTAGGAGAGAGAAGTTGGTTGAGGAGGGATGTGGGGAGGAGTTGGGGAGAACAGAATCAAAACACATTATATAACTTTTTAAATAGGAAAAATGATTTTGTTTATTTAGCTGGGGAGGGTGCTCGTGTGTGCATGCAAAGGCCGGAAGGTAACTTGCAGCTGTCTGCTCGTTCTCTCCCTTCAGGTGGCTCTGAGGATCGAACTCAAGTTGTCAGCGTTAGTGGCAAGCACCTTTTTACCTACTAGCCATCTTGCTAGCCCTTCTATTTTCTTTTCTTTTTGAGACAGGGCCTCTGTCATTTGCCCAGGCTGACCTTGAACTCGCTCTGCAAATTGGGCAAACTTTCAACTTACCAACTTCCTCCCCGAGTCTTCCAAGTCGCTGGTAATATAGGCATGGGTGAGACTAGGCTCAGCAACCAGCTCTACTCTTGGAGTATAACGCATGGGAAGAGACTGTTTTATGTGCTAAGCAACCGGAGCCCATAGGCCCTGCTGTACCAACAGGTACAGTTCCTCCTGCCCTGCATCACCGAGGACCAGATGAGACTGCGAGGAGACAGCTAGCTGCCCCATAATCGGGGGGGGGGGGCTCCTCAGTGTTCTGTGGTTTTTTTCAATTTGCCGGTCTTTCGCCGTCACTTCTTCCCAATGTACAGACAATACTTGCAAACCTTTACCCCGTAAGACCATTTGCCAGTGAGAGTGTTTTAAGAGTTGCACAATGAGCAAACAGAACAAACAGCAAACCCTGAAACTCAGCAACAGCAGAGTGCTCATGACCCCAGGGGAACGGGATAATCCAGCTGGAGCTGACGCGACACACTTAGAGAGCTGGACAGGTGCAAAGCCGGGAGTCCTGGGAGAAGGTGAGCCCAAAGTCCTGCCCTGGGGCCTGAGCGAGGACAGCAGAAACTGTTGCTATTTGGTACCAAGCCCAGAACCCAGGTCAGTTAAACTCCCATTCCAAAATCCAGACCGAGCAGGACATGGCCGAACCAAGAAGAGACTCCACAACCACCAAAGAGTCTGCTGTCCAAATGGACACGTACCATTTATTGCAATTACACGAACGAGCCCAGCCTGGGGCTTGGGCACTGTCTCTCAAGCTCTCAGCTGAGCGCTGTCTCCGGTCTGACCCCACCCCCACCCCACATCACATCCAGCCATTACGTTCTGGCAACAAGTCCTGGAACGAAACAGAGGGAACAGGTCTTTTGTCTAGCTGAGCCCCCGAGCAGCCTTGCCAGCAGCTGGAACATCGTTGAGCGAGGAGTCCTCGGAAGTGCCCCAGCAAACACGTGGGAGGAAGCCTGTCCCAGGTGTCTGCTCTGCAAACCAAGCATGACCCTAGTGACCCTAGGTCAAGTTACGCTAGAGTCCTGGCTACTTAAACCATTCAGAAGAGCGGACATCAGGCCCTGTAAAACCTTGGCTGATCCTACCAACTTCCAAAAGAAGTTTGACCAAAAGAACAAAAACAAAAACAAAAAATCAGAGGAATCCTGGACCCAGGATCCTACCCCTCAGAGATTGGAGGCACATAGCCTTGAGCCAAGCTTCCCTGAGCTACCAGGGTCTGAGAAAAGGCTGGCTACGTCTACACCACCAGCCCAGAGAAGAAGCAAAAGCAATAGAGTTCATAGGACTCCTTTATATTAAAGTTTATTACATCTGCAAAATCTACTGTACAGAACCCATTGGATTAAGTAGCGTTTTGCCAAAAGCAAAGACTCTTGCTCTTTGGGAAGGATTTCTGACTCCAGCCTGGGGCAGGGCCACAGGGGCTGAAGGTGAACTTGGTTCTCGATGGAGGAGCCAGTGCCAGCCATACTCAAGATGCGCCTTGTCAACTTCCAGGAGAAAGGTGACCAGAGATGGTACCAAAGGCGGGAGAGTCTTAGACACCCTCGGCACCCCTCCCCCACTTCAGTCTTCTCTCCCCTCCATCCCTCGACTGTGCTCTAGGAGTTAAGTTCTCACACAGGCTCGTCCAATGTTGCAGTGGCCCAGGCCATGGCCATGGCCCTGAGTTCATGCACACAGGCATGACTGGTCAAGAGGTGGCTACCCCATGGCATCCTGGACTAGCCAGCCTACTTACGGACCACCAAACAGATAGTTCATACATACCCTGTTGCACGCATGAGTGACAAACTTAAGAGACAACACACAAACCAAGCCTACATTTTGGCATCCGGATTTGGTTCTTCTAGGTTTAAAAATAAAAACGAAAAAGTCTGAATGACCCCGATGCTGTCTCCCGAATGTAGATTAGGGAAGCGAGGTGAGGGACACCAGTCGATTGACTTGCCTTACCCCAGAAGTAAAGCCTACTGGGGTTCTGAACAGAGAAACTAGAGGAAACATGTGCAAAAACGAGTTGATATCTAAAGTAGGCTTCCCCACAACGTGAAGTGAATTCCAAGGAGCCCCGAACTCCGTCCCCTACCACAGCATGGCCAACAATAGCGGTTTCTATGGGTAAGTGCTATGGCATATCAACCGAAGCCCCTCTCCTGTCCCTCGGATCCTCCAGCCGTAATAATAGGCTACCTAGGTCCAAAGCAGTTGGGTCCCCTTTCTCTCCAGAGCTGGGTCTCCTCCCGTTTGGAGAAACCAAGTCAGAATAGTGGACATCGGGCGTGGCTGTGGTAGAAAGGTCAGATGCAAGAAACCCTTTGCGCCCAAGCTTCTAGGCAGAAGTCAAAGAAGTAGAATGAATTCCCAGCACACCCTGGGACTGCTCGGGCAGGACCAGCTGGAAGGGTCTGGGTGCTGAGGAGGCGACACAGTGGTGGGGAGGCCAGGGCCTGAAGTTTTTCACAGAAGAGGCGAGTGGGAGCCTAGTGAGTGGCAGGGGCGGGGGGAGAATCATTCCTCCATCAGGCGTAGAACTCTTCCTGCTTGGTGGGTTTCTGGTAGGCGCCGCCATTGGCTTGTTTGGGTTCCTCCAAGGAGTAGCTGCCTTCGTCCTTCTTCTTCATCCGGTACAGCATGAAAGCCACCAGGCACACGGCAAAGATGAGCCCCACCAGGCCTCCGGCGATGACACCTAGGGAGTGGACAGAGGCTGGCTCAGTTGAGCAGCTATGGACAACACAGGAAATGGCCTGGGTCGTACTCACGCCTTCTCCTTCCACCCCATAGCCAAGGATGGCTGTACCCCACACTACCACAGAGCCACAGCCTGCCTTCTCTTACCTACTCAAAAGAAAGACTCACCTCCCAGCACTTCCTTCCTGTCCAAAAGGCCCTGAGAGGCACCTGTGGCTCCTTCATCCACTGGCTGCTGATTCCGTTTGTCAGGCTCTATGGCAGCCACAGCTGTGTTCTCCCCAGATGTTTCAAAGGTGAAGTCCTGCAGGAGGCCAAGCTGGGATCAGGTCGGGCTGGAGCCATTGACACAATAGCAACCTGGAGCACTGCCATGCCCTGTTGGGGTTCCCCTCCCACCCCACATCAGACACATCCAACCTAGGCCACCATCTGTCATAGAATGCAATCACACTCGGGACCTTGGCACAGACACCACCCTGAGTGACACAAAGCACCCATTTCTGTATGAAAATCCCAGGATGCTCTAAGAGAGAAAAGTCATCCTGGTGTAACGTTGGGTGGCTAGCTCTTGAATGATGTCTAAGGAGCCTCCTGCTGATCTTGTAATCAGTTTGTTCAGGGCAGGAGGAAGGTGGAACCCTGTTACTCCATCACTGTGGCCAAGACTACAATATACTTTAAAGGGCAATTAGGATGAAAGGTGCCAGATGCCAGGTACTAGTGGCCACCCAGGAAATACAAAGTCACTCACCTGCTCGCCAGAGCCCTCCCCTGTAGGAAGTTGATTGGTAGCTCCATCCTCGACAACTTCTTTGACGACAGAAGTACCTCCTTCTGTCGCACTTGGAGGTTGGTGGTCAGGCTGGCCAGGCGCTGTGGGAACCAAGGTCTCATGGAGGCCAGGCTGCACATCTCTGTGGGGATGAGATGTGACAGCCTGGGCTGTGGTGGCTCTGACTGTTGAGACCCGTTGGGTGATTGGGAGTTGTGTGGTCTCCCTGGGCTTGGTGGTGACCTCCATTTCCTTGTCCTGAGCGGTGAGGCCAGTGTCCACTGCCGCCACCACTGGCTCTCCCTCCTCAGGCTTCTCTACAGTTGGCAGGATGGAGGTGAAGGCAGCCTCGGCGATCCTTCTGGTGGGCTCTGGTGCTGCGGGTGTGGCTGTCAGGAGCCACACATCCTTCAAACTGGGAGAAGTCTGCCGCGGCAAAGTGACGTCTGGCAAAGCACCTGCAGGGTCAGAAGTGGGGGTGTCAGGGTAGGGAGGTCCCCGAGTGTCAAGCCTGACAAATTCATGCTATGAGGAGACGGGGGCCTGAGTCCCCCAGGGTGAACTAGCCAAGGCAGAACTCTGAAAACAAGGCCACAAAAGATGCACTTTTGCAGCCTGCTCTCTCAGCTGTGAGGAAGAGACGAGGAATCCGGGAAGGGGCTCTGCTGGGAGAATGGGCTATGGCGTCATAGATGATAGGACCCTAAACCAGGACACTCATCTACCCTGCCCTCTTCCCCAAAGGCCCAGGAACACATGGCTACATCTTATCTCTTATCTCCCAGCCCTTTGCTCTGGTTTGCTTCCCACTGCCTCTCCGACTTCCCTTTTCAATACTCCCCACCTCAGTCCTGGGAGACCTCTTAGGCTAGCTGTAACAAAAAGCCTTCTCTTTCCCTAGACAGATGGAATCAAGGACAGGAGGTGAGGGCAATCCTATAGACAGCAGACTCTGTGCTACCTGCAGCTCCCAAGAGCCTGTGGGTCAAAGTATTCCCATATCACAGACGGAAACACCAAGGCTCAATGGAGTCAAACTCCTTCTCCAAGGGTTGTCTCTAGATGCTGCCTATGGCGTCTTAGAGCCACTTCACTTTTTTATCTGGGGGTTCCCCTTAGCTAAACTGTGTGCAGCTGGACACCAGCTTCTTCCCTGGGGCACTGTCCCTCTGACTCCAATGGCTAAGGGCGGGATGGGAATGAAGGGGGCTCACTAAAGCTAAGTGACTGCCGGCTCACACACTTTAGCCATGACCTGTAGCCAGCCATCTCAGGGTTCTGGGTCCACCTTACCTGCGCCCGAGCCAGAGAAGTTGTCAGAGTCGTCCCCAGAGCCATCCTGATCTTCAGGAGGTACGTTTACAGCCACGATTTGCTAGAAAAGATCAAAAAGGGGTTTGAGATGAAGCTTGGCCAATGCCCCAAATCACTGAGTTCCTGTCTTGGGCAGCCGAACAGGCTCAGCCAACCATCCCAGTTACACATGCAGGAACCCACTGCATGCAGCTCTCAGCTCCGGGAATCCCCTGGTCCTACTCATATCCCCGATGCTATAGCGACCTAATCTGGTGCCAGGCAGAGGGGCAAGTATGGGGACCCCAGGGTACTCTGTCTAGTCAGGGGACCCAACTAGGGAACACAAACTGCGATCCCTGTGAAAGTCATAGGCTGATCCCACCCTGAGAATCATGCTTGGGGGCCACCAGTGGGGAGCTTTCACAATCCCTCCAGAAACAATTTATACTTAGAAAACCAGCATCCAGTTGAGCTAGACCCTGGGGTGTGGGCACAGAAGCTGGGCCAGGCCTGGCATGGCGGAGCTGTCTGTGCTGAGGCAGCTCTGCCCACACAGGGTGGCTCCAGGCCTGGTCACAAGGACCGTTTTCTCAACCACAGGAAGGACTGTATCCTGGTCTTGTTAGTGAAAAAAGGCCGGGGTGCCCTTTGGGCCAGGGACAGTGAACACTAATCTGAAAAGACTCCTGCATTCAGGAGGCTCCAGTGAATGGGCGGTAGGCCTGGGATGGGCTCTCCTTGGCAACAGCAGCTGCAGGAATGTGGCCTGCCTTGCCGGCTCCAGCTCCAAGGGGCTGCAGGTGGTGGAGCGCAAACACAATCCCACAGAACTTGGGCAGGGATGGGGGATGTGGAACACGGCCCCCAGCTAGGCAGGCTGGGAAAGGAGCAGAGAGTCAGGCCCATGGCTGCTCCCAGCACTGGTTCCAGGACACCAGGTACAGAAGGCCCAGGTAAGTAGGTGAGATGTGGGAGCCCAAATAACCCAGCTCAGTACAGACCATCTTTCAAGGGCACCAGCACAGACCAGAACAAAGAATGGAGTAAAAAAGAAAAAAATAAAACAGCTGGGAGGAGTGGTGCATGCCTACAATCCTGACGTAAAAGATTGCAGCAAATTTGAGGCCAGCCTCGTCTACATGCCTTCTGGGCCATATAGAGAGACTATATAGAGAGACTCTTGTCTCAATAAAACAGAAAAAGAAGTGCATGGTTCAACTAAAGGCCCCTGAGACCCCCTGACCTCTGTCATTCACCAGCTGAGTGGCCTTAAGAATGTCACTAGGCATCTTACGGCCTCAGTTTCCCCACCTGTAAAATGGATGCCAGCGTTAATGTCTGCACTACAAAAGGGTCACAGAATTTCTACATGAGGAACACACAGCCTTGGTAGGTAACAAGTGTTTGTGCCCGTTGTTCTAAGCAACGAGTGAGAGCTGCCTGACTTGTGGTGAGGGACTCTGGGGT
The DNA here is from genome assembly GCF_037038515.1 of Microtus pennsylvanicus. Lineage (NCBI taxonomy): Eukaryota > Metazoa > Chordata > Mammalia > Rodentia > Cricetidae > Microtus > Microtus pennsylvanicus. The sequence goes on along the minus strand of NC_134586.1, from coordinate 88,614,354 downwards.
CCGTGGCCACTCCCGGTGCCAGGAGGCTTGTATGAACAAGAGGGCAGAGGATCAAGACGGAATTTCAAGAGACGAGGAGGCAGGAGAGAGCCGGTTCACTAAGCCTCTACAGAACATCCAGAGTGGTGCAGCTGAAGCTAGCACCGAGGAAACAGGGTCACCTTGGTCCAGGAAACTTGGCAGGACCCAGAGAGCCCTATTGGCCTCACTCATGAATAGAACAGAGCAGAAAGAGTCAGGCATGGCTGTTGGGGAAATGGGAGAAGCTGTGTAAGCCCTACAGGCTACTGAGGGCAGTTTAGTGTGTGCAGAAGCTGCTAGTCATACCGAACTTCCTTTAGAAGCACAAAGCAAAAGCATGCTCTCCTCCCTTGGGACAAAGGTTTTGAGCTTAGACAGGCCCAGCTTCAAAGAGTTGATTCACTGGGGTTCAGCTCCAATGAGCAGCGACAGCACAATGCTGTGATGCTTTAATACAGTTCCTCATGCTGTGATGACCCCGCCCATAAAATTATTTCGCTGCCGCTTCATAACTATAATTGCATTACTGTTACGGATCGTAATGGGAACAGCTGGTCTGTGACTCCAAAGGGGTTGCGACCCACAGGTTGAGAACCCACTGCAGTAGACGACGTTCATTTGGACCCATCCATAGGTCAGTTGAGAGTCCACCCCCTCACATGTCAAGCCACACCAAGCCTATGCTACTCCAGGTGGTACCCCACATTCCCGTGGTAGCCATCTCTGTGACTGCCTCCTTAGAGAACAGCGCCCTCCAGATGGGAACAGACCCCAAGATTAAAACTTCTTCCTCATTCTAGGCCCCAACTCCACCCTCTCCTAACCCATGGACTCCCTCTGTGGGAGGGAGAACTGGAGATAGGTCAGAGGTCCCGGATCGAACTAGGGCAGCCTAAGTCACAACCAGGGGTGCAGACCTTATTCAACGTGAGGTAGCTAAGGCTGCGAATGTATACTGGGGTGGGGTCCAGACAGACATAAGGCAGCTAGCCTCCTCCCTCCATAGAGAAGTCCCCAAAGCCAGCAATTTCCCAAAAGGGAGGGCTTCTCTTAGAGCTAGATAACGCGGGCTCTTCACAGGGAAGCAATCTGTTCCCCCTGGCTTTGCTGAGTTTATCCAACACTATGATCGTGTTTACACAACAAGCTTCTAAAGCAAATCTCTACTGAAACCAGCAAACCAGGTTCAGGTCAGGGAATGGGTGATGGTGGTGGGGTAACCCCATCCTATAACCCCCTGTCCTCTGTTAAGGGAAGAGGAGCAATTCCCTGACTGCCCCATCTCCACCCTCAGCTGGGACCTTCATAGTGGTATCACAAGGGAGAGAAGAAAAAAATCTCGGCCGGTGAAGAAATCAGGGTGGGAGGTGGGGGGAGGTGGTCTGAACCCTGATTCCCCTAGTTCCAGCTGACTGGAGTTTTCGATGTAACTTCAGGTACCATTAAGAAGCCTGTTGTGTTCTTGAGGGCTCATAAGGACCCTCCCCAGTATGGCTTCTGACCTGGATTCTTCCAGACTGTTAGGGATGTCTAGGGATAAAGAAACTCCCATTGAGTCTCCCATCTCTTGCTGCTCACTCAGGGAGGTAAAGGCAAGTCAGTCTTATCTTTCTCCTCTGTGGGCCTCAAAAAAAAAAAAAAACATCAGCCGTTCAGATGGCTCAGCAGGTAAGGGTGACCCGACTTTGATCCTGAGACTCAACTGAAGACAGGAAAAGATTCCTGTACCTGTAGGTTGGCCTGACCTTTTCCACATGCCTGTTGAGGTATATGTACACCACACATGGATACAGGTGTGTAGAGACATACACACACACACACACACACACACACACACACACACACACACACACACACGAAACTTTCAAAGAAAATATAGCATTGTAAGAAAAAATTTCGTGGTCTGGGCCATGAAACTCAGGGCCACTTAGCTCCCTCCCACTGAAGCAAAGAGCCTGGAAGCTGCCTTATTTGAAAACTCAAAGTTAGAGGTTTGGAGGGCAGAAACATGGGGCGTAGACATCTGCTTCGGGCATCCCCTGGAGCTGTGTAGTAAGGACCCTCTTGAGATACCCAAGTCAGGGACCCAGTGCAGGAAAAAAAAAAAAAAAAGGCAAAGGCCTCAGTTTTCCCTCCAGCTGAAGAGAATTTCCAGCACTCTCTGGTTCCAACACCTCTCCCCAGCAGCTCCTCCAGGTCCACCTGAGATTACCATCTCTGACAGATAAGAAACAGCCCCTCCCAGGGTGAAGGACCTACCCAAGGCCATCTAGGCCAGTGTCCCCACACCAGACAGAACAATTCTCTCTTCCCCAACCCCAGGCCTAAGACCCACCTCCCTTGGCTGAATCCATCTGCTTCAAGCAAAATGGCCTCAGTTTCTTAACCACAGCTGTACCACCAGGAAGCAAGATGTGGGCTTAGCCCTGCCTAGCAACCCAGGTGGGTACCAGGCGCACACTAGGTCCTGACTCAATGTGTGTCAGGACAAGGTACAGGAGAGAGTTCACCTCCAGTTGCAAGCCCTTGCCGAAGAGCATGTTGGGAGCTGTGGGCAGAAGGCTGGCTGGGATGCTTAACGGAGTCACTTCCTGCCAGCTCCCACACCCACACTGACAAGAAGGAAGGCCACCCTCAGTGGCCGGCACTGCAGTCTGATGGAGTCCTATGTTCTGGCAGCTTAGGGCTGAGGGAAGTCTGGCTTCCAGCCCTTTGTCGTGGCATCTTGAGTATGAATCCACCTCAGCTGTGCCCCAAAGCACAGTACCAACTGGGTGTCTCCAGGCTCAGGGATTATGGACTTTCGGAGAGGATGCCCATCTGGCCCCCATCCACCAGGAACAACGGTATCCGTGGCTTCTAATCAGTGCCCTAAGGTACTACCACCGCACCAGTGGTACCTAAATCACACGGCCTTACAAAGCATTACTGACTCCATAGGGCTGGATACCTTGTGTTTTAAGGGTAAATCACTCACCTCCATGCCTGACAACCCAAGTTCCATCCCCAGGACCCACATGGTAGGGGGAAAGAACTGACTTTCCCAAGTTGCCCTCTGACCTCCCTCCACATGCATGTCTGCACACACACACACACACACACACACACACACACACACACACAGGCACACACACAAAATGGGATGTGAGAAAAGGAAAATTTTAAGGTCACAGAATTTTGCTATTAAATATAACTTCAAAACTCTGTAATCATCACCTCGGAACTTGAAGGTATAAACAAGTGAAGGAATAGACTGGGCTTGGCCCCAACAGAGCTCCCAGCACATACCCAGTGCCTCACCACAGGGGCTTCAGGAAGGAGAAGCCTGGGGGCTGGGATAGGAAGAGCCCCAGTAGAGAATAAGACAGTTCACTTGGGCAGTGCTGGGAACGTCTGGTCACGGAGTGGGAAAGGGAGGGAGAACTATGGGTTGTCTGTGGCTGCCTGGTGCCATGACAGAAGCCCAGCTTCCGTGGGTGGGAGCCTAGTCACTGAATCAACAAGCCCCATTAGTCACGACAGCCAGTGACAAAGGGCCGCTGTTATCAAAGCAGTTGGGTCACAGCCATTCCCAGGCAGCCTGGATCCCAGCTAGTCTGGGGCCTCCACACCTGTTCCAGAAGCCCAGGCTCCAGTCACACGATCTCCGTCCAATCAACACGCACCGCTGAGAAGGGCAGGGATACACGGGCCCCACGGGCACACCAGGATAAACACCTTTCACTCTCATCCAGCCAAGACTCCACGCCATAACCAGCACCCCAGGAGGCTTCAAGCAGGTTCACGATATACAAGAGATCTACCCCTACCCCAGTGTCTTGATTAGACCTAAGGAAATAAGAGCTATGAGGAAGTCCTCTCCCCACAGAATTCACAGCTCTGGGGTGCTGAGGACACTGAGCTATACAGAATTCTAGATTTCACCTCCCTCTGTGCAACTGGACACATGACCAGAGAACGACATCCAAACCACCACCTGTCTCCAGGGACCCCAAGAACTACCACAATGTCAGATTGTACTCCGAGAGCAGACATCTGAGACAAGGGTCCAGGTACAGATGCGTGGCCAGGAGCTGAGGGAGGCAAGACCTCAACTCCAGTTCTCTGACTGAACTCAGTGTTCAAAGACAAGGCACCAAGCGGGCAAGAGAGCTCAGTAAGCCAGAGCCAGGAGCAAAGCAACCTGGGAAGGCTCCAGATTATTCTTTACTTCTGATGCCTTCTCTCTCAGCCATCAAACACCGTGGTGCAAGGAGTTACTTCACCAAGGAGCTGAGGGAACATTCGATCTTCCAAAGGCCCTTGAACTCACCAAGGAAAGCAAGGACCTCCTTCCTGCCAGGGCCAACCAGGAACAACCTTGTTTTTCCCAAGCAGCTGGCTTCCTAGCCCAACACCCTCACCCTAGCTGCCCCATAGTGCAATGTGACCGACATCAGTGGGAAGATGCTAGTGCTAGCGACACTGAGCTATCCCAGGGTGCCCCAAAGGTAAAAGATGGGCCTCAGGGGCAGCTGTGCTACAAGGTGCAATGTTTCTCCAGAAGGGTAGAGCAGACAAGAAAGAACATGGCTAAAATTCCCTCCTATCCTGGTAGTCCTCAGCCTGGGGTCTTGACTGTTCTCCTTCCCACGGTCACCTTTTCCTCAGTCCTAGATGAAGTGTTGGGAGCATGTAGCGATAGGGTGGAACATCTCCAATGAGGGTCTCTGGGACAGTCCTAGCTCAACTACTCCCACGCTGGGTGTCTGAGAAGCTCCCTGTGTGTCTCCGGACTCACTGTGTGGGTAGGGAATAACGTGGCTTGTTTGGATAATCCTGAATTCTTTTAAGGCCCTCACGGGTCATGCTGGACAATGTGTGAGGATTAGAGGCCAGAGTTTCATGCTGAGGTGATGCCCAGTCCCTCACTTCTCTCTCAGGGACCTAAGAAACGATAGGGAAGCCTCAAGATCCGAAACCCCCTCCCCGCCCCTTCTAAAGCCACCTCCAGGAGGGAGGGCCCCCACTGGTGCCTTGAGGCAACACCCAAATTTCCGGCTGACAGGCACGATGATTTATCAGCTTTCTGTCTCTCCACCAACAGTCAAGCTGGGACCTGCAGAGAAGGTGACTGGTGACCCAGTAGGGAGGGAGGGAGAGGCCCAACCCAGGGTGGAGCCAAGGCGAGGACGGGCAGGTGAAAAGGAGTATCAGCTGCCTCACTAGGCAGCACAGGACTCCGAAGCACCTCCATGGCCCAGACCCTGGCAGCATTTCCACAGACAGAACCGATTTCCCAGGATCCCCTGGGTGCACACACATTCCCCCACCTCAGCAATCCCCATCGCTGCTCTACACCTGCCAGTCACCCTGTGTGCGTCATGCGACTCCTGGGAATGGGTAGAGTGCAGAGACAGTGTCCTTTCTCAGTTGCAATAACCCCTTTTGGTCAGCATCTCCCTTTAGTGTAACATCAGAGGGCAAACCAAGGTCAATGCCAGAGCCAAGTCTCCCAGCACTAGGCCCCTTCCCTGTACCTCCAATCTCGGGACCCACAATAGGTCAGTGTCATTCGAACACCCTGATGCCCACACCTCCCTGTGGGGCTGGCACCTGCCCTACAGTCCACATGCCAGGACTAGCCTCTGAGCAGGCTCAGCTGAGAGCTGGGTGTGGCGCTGGGACTGGAAGACCAGTTCCTCCACAGCTCCCTCATGCCAGAACCCAGCTAGGACAGGCAGGGCGCGATTTCAGTCAGTGTAGAGCAAGGGCACCTGGCGAAGGCCCAGCTAGCCTCTTACCAGATACTGCTCCTGGAGGGAGCCAGACAGAACCCCACTCCTGACGGCCACCACCTCTCTTCAAGCCCTTGGGCCCTGACTAGCTGGATATGCTTAGAGAAAATGAGAAAACCCAAAATAGCAAAAAAAAGATGTCTTAGCCAGGCGGTGGCGCATGCCTTTCCAGCACTCGGAAGGCAGAGGCAGGAGGATCTCTGTGAGTTCAAGGCCAGCCCGGTCTACAAGAGCTAGTTCCAGAAAACCAAAAAAAAAAAAAAGGAAAGAAAGAAAGAAAGAAAGAAAGAAAGAAAGAAAGAAAGAAAGAAAAAAAGATGTCTTATAATTTGGGCTCTCCTTTCTTGGAACAAACCTGACTCGGCTACCCATCCATATACCACAGGGATTTGACAGAACGCTAGCAAGAGGGCTTCCAGGGTCCAACCTACGACTTGTATACTAAATGTTCTCCGGCTGGGCGGGTCAGCTCATTCTCAAGGGGCAACCAGACACCATCGTGACTGAAGTGACGGGCAGCAGACCACAAACATGACATCCAACAGTGGTGGTTAGGTGGAGGGCAGGGACACTAGACACAGTGACTTGATGCCATCTCTTGCCACTTCCAAAGAGCAGGCCCAGGAGGCTCTCTGGGTAACAGCCTGTGTAGATGAAAGGGGCAGCCAAGGCATTTGCACTGTCCCCCACCCCACCCCCACCATCGTCCTGACCCCAGACTACCTAAAGAGAAACTGGGTCCTCTCGGCTTCCCTTGGGCACATCTTGCTGGCCAGGGCCAAGGGACTGGAGATGACTGACGAGTCTGGAGGATAGAGAGCAGTGCAGGAACCCTCACCATGATCACCCCTAGGCTGCCAGCACCCCCAAAACCTGCTACCTAGCTGATTATAGACTCAGCGGGGCATGGGGACCCGACACCTGTGCCTCCTGGACTTCTCTGGCCATTTGACCCCTGAACTGGCTAAATAAAGTGTCCTTGGGTTTCAGAGACACAGACACTTGACACACCTGCAGCAGCCAGGGCTCCAGCTGGGAGGGTGGGGACGCGACTCCAACTCTAACCACCAAATCTCTCTTCTTGAGTCCCTGCAGTTGTGCAATGCCCTCCCGAAAAAAATTAAAATGCCCGTGGGAGGGACTAAGGGGTACTAGTCATTCACATTAGAACAATCAGTTTCCTATGGGGGAGGGGCCGATTTGGGAACTGGGGTTCTACAGTTGGGTAGGAGCTGTAACCGAAAAAGATTATCAAAGGGAGACTAGAAGGGACCAAGAGCAAACGTCTTTATAGCCTTTGTCAGGAGGCAGGTGACGGAAACACCCAGGAAATATATTACACTCCCCTTCCCTCTTGAACTACAAAATGTCTGTGCCTTCCCCCTCTCACGTATGTAAAGTACAATTCAGACAGAAAAGACACCCCAAAGCCACTGGGAAGCAAGCAGAAGGCAGAGCACTCTGGGAGGGGTCCCATGGCAGGGTGGGCTAGTCTGCAGGGTAAGACTCTCTGAGGGAAGCCTGTGGCTGAAAGGATGGGTAGGTTCCTCAGTTCCTGGACCAGCCCCAGCCCCACAGGAACAAAACACCCTAGGCCCTTTCACTGATACCTCACAGCCTGGAGAGGCTGGAGGCTCGCACAAGCACACAGTCTTTGTATTTGACACAAAGGTGACTAACAGGGAATATGGGGGCAGCCTTCAGCTACCTAGGTTCTTGGGCCAGCAGTGGGTGGGAGAAACTAAGGACCTGACCCAGGCTGTAGCCGTCACGTGACCCGGGCTGTTGGGGGTCACATGAGGCACAGAAGCAAATCCAGACTTTAGGAAATCAGTCATCAGCAGCCACTCTTTCTTGAGTAACACGTGGGGTACCGGTTTGAGCACTTTCCCTCAATTAGCTAACCTGTCTTTAAAGCCACTTTCGGGCCCTCGTGCTGTACCCATTTTACACAGTGTGGACACTGAGGCAAAGGGGACAGTCACTCGTCAGCGTGAAGAAAGGCCAGGCAGATTTGCTTCGTCAGACCCCAGTCATCATCACAACGCAGCCCAGAGCCCTACTCCACAGAAGAGCAGCCCTCACCAGCACTGAGTGGGCTCAGGGCAAGGGCCTCCACCCACCTTGCACTCTGGCCCAGTGTGTTTGCGTCTAAAGAAAACCTGCTTCCTCTCAAGGTAACCTACAGATCCCTACAACTGGAACCCTGTTCCCCCAAGCCTCCCGCTAACCGTTCCCTGGTGCCTGTGTTTCCCCGTTTCCTCCGCCTTTGATAGCCCAGCCCATGCAGCTCACGTCAGGGCCCAGCCTCATAGAGAGACTCAGTGAAGATGAAAGTCTGGACTGTCAGAAAAGGTTTGGGCTTCTGAGGAAGGAAAAAAGCCGTGTTTGCAGACCCTGTGACAATAACACTCGCGGGGCAAGACCAGGAGGGTCATTCACATGAAGGAGAATCTACACTCTCCTACGTGGGCACAGCCGCTGGTGTAGCCCATACTCAGTGCTCCTATAGTCTGAGCTCCTGCCAGACGACAGAGAATGCCAACCACTTCACATATTCAAAAGTCCTTCCAGGCAGGATAGTATGACCCCATTTCCCAGGTGTGAAAACTGAGGCTTAGCAGAGTTATGTGCAAGATGGCATAGGAACCAAAAAAGGCAGGATGTAGTCCAGGTGGGCCAGATTCTACCCTACACTTCTCTCTAACCTACCCTGGGTGAAGAAGCCAGCTAATACTCCAGGAGCCCCTTATTCAAGCCCCGGAGATACGAGTGAGCTTGGACACCCAAAGGTAGGCAGACCCAGACTTCTGTGGAAAGACAGGTGGCCGGTGAGTCCAGTGGATGCCCGGCCTGTCCTGCCTCAGATCCACCAATGGAGTCCTCAGGACCACTTCTAGGAAGTTACAATCCGGGCCAGCCTCCTCCTGGGGGTGGGGGAACAGAGGGAACGCGGTGCCTACTTGGAATGCCCTTCAGAGGGCAAGGGCAGGGAGGTAGGGGAGACCACACAGCCCACAGACCAAACCTAAGGCCCGGAAACAAGGGCCCCATCGCTCCCCAACATGCCATCCTGGGAACACTGTACCACACCCCTCAGTTTTCTCTGGGAGAAGCTGAAATGACGTCAGCCTCCACGCTCCCACAATGGTCTTGGAGGCTCCTTAGACACTCTACAGCCTGGGGCCCTGCGAGCCCAAACCTGACCCCCATATCCACCTGGAACTCTCCTAGGAACCTGGACCTCCAAGGTCTGAGTGCTTCCGGGTCAGCAGCGAGGCCAAGGGCTGCTGCAGAGAATACCTTAGCATCACTCTGTGCCCCTCCGATACAATCATGTCCCCAACCAGTGAAGCCCCAGGAACATCCTTAGCCACTGCTGTATGGCAACCAAGGACCAGCACACACTGGATGCCAAGGGTAGACATCAGTCCCCAAGTTCCCCCAAAGAAGCCCCATCCTAGGACCCCATGACTAGTGTTCTCAGCCTTCCAGTTCTGGGTCCCCCTCCCCTGGTTTGCCCAATGGCTATAGGTGAGCAGATCCGGGCATCAGGCCCAGCTCCTGCTCTTCCATGAGACAGAACGGGGCCTCTGTGGCCACATAAAAATCTGGGATAGACCTAAGTGGGAAAGATAAAGGTATCTCGTCCCTGTCATTGTACTGGAAGGCTTCTCTTACCATCCTTGGAGACAGAGGCACAAGGCCATCTTGTATTTCCTGACGCCCCATCTACGAGACCCCCCCCCCAAGCACTCTCCATAGCCAAAACGCTGGCAAGTCTAAAAGCTTGAACAAAGTCTGCTTCGTAGTCTAGGCTCCCAAGTAGATCTTATGAGGGCTTGTGAAACTCTGAGATAAAACCCTCCAGCTGGCCAGGGAGACCCAGGAGAGGGCTGAGTCTCGAATGCCCTTCACCACTGTCTCTAGTCTACTATGGTGGGTCTACTCCACAGACGGGCACTCTCCCTTGGTGCATTCCCTGGGTACCCCCAACAGGTATTCTAGCCAGGTTGGCATTTCAGGCAGAATCCTCCTAGGGCAGCAGAGACCCAGGTGGCACCTGAGACGCCCACAAGCCCTGTGACACAGCCAGGATAGGTCATGAACACCCGAAGACAATGAATTCCCCTTTGCCTCTCGGCCCCCCGAGGCCTGTCTTGTCTCACTGCCCTGCCCCACCCCACCTCATGCCAGTGGGCGCCAGTGGGTCAAGGTGGATTGGGTGAGTCTCCAGGGAGGATTCATGGGGCCTGGCATCGTGACTCAGCTGATGAACGCAGTGATAAACACGCCCACCTGCCCACTGCCCCAACCTGCCCGGCACAGCTTTCATTCCTGCTGATGAGCGGACCTTGGGGAGGATGCCAGGATGCCAGGGTGCCTGGGTGTGGGTGTGGGTGCGGAGAACAGCACCTGGCCTCCACCTCCAGTCTGACCTGGCCCAGAGGGCTTCATCCACTCTAGTTCCCACAATGAATGCCAAGGGCACAGATCTGAAAACCTGCCTCACCTCTGTTTCCAGAGTGGTCTCTCCTGAGACCCCTGGAGCATCCAGTTGTCTCTGATGAGTCTCCAGAAGGAATAAGGACAGAGCAAAAGCAGTCTGGGAGGTCCTGCAGGGCCACCTTTACCTATCCCAAGACAAGGTCTCACTGCTAGCGCATGACTCTTAAAGACGCAGCAGTGGGAAGGAAGAGGTCCTGGAGCAGATGTCACAGGCCCAGAGGGTCAACTACTTACCTGGACCACAAGGAAGTCAGGGACAAGGCTAGGACAAAGAAAGGAATAATTTCTGCATGTTTCTAAGCCAGGGATACAAAGAACATCAGATGCGCAGTTCAGAAGGGGGAAGGCACCCAGAAAAGGAGGGGGCTGCAAATAAGAGGTGACCAGGTTTCCCAGATGTTTCTACCACTGCTGAAGAAGTCAAAGGAAAGCCTGGTGGAAAGAGACCGCCAGGGCTGTGCAGGCATGGCTGCAGCCCCTGAGCATGCCTGTGTGCCTGAGTGCACACACGGCTGCAGGCCTCAGGTGAGTCACTGGGCAGAACTTTTCCCAGGGCTGGAGGCCAGAGAAACGTAACCTCTCTATATAATTAGGCAGCCCACGAAGCCACAAACACCAGGAGACAGTCTGAGACCCTTGAGAGGCTCCCAGCAGAGCTACCTCTGGAAGCCTCCGAGTTCCAGAGTCAGCAGGAAAGATTCCTAGGCAAATCTCTAAAAGGAGAGTTAGTCTACCACCAAGACCAACACCACCACACCCACCTGTCAGTGGTCCAAAGACTTCCTCCTGAGTTCTTCCCAGTCATGTGAAACCTGCCTCCACTTGCAGCCTTCACCAGGCCTCCAGACTCCCCAATCACACAGCACATAGAAGGCGGTGGGATGCCCCTCTTCCAATACCCACCCCTTGCCAGGGCTTCCCCAGCATCAACAATGGGGAAGTAATCTGGAAAGCTCCTACAGAACAGGCAGCAGTATCCTGTATCTACAAAGCAAGCCATCCCAGAGCGAGCGGGCTGCCCAGCCCCACCCTCAATGTCCCTCTGTAGCTGAAACGGCACCAAATTTGGGTCTCACTCTAAGGACCTCATGTGTCTACAGTCTGCACCAGAAGCTATCTGCTTATGGTAAAAGACAAATACCCATGCACTTTTGGCACTTGCCAGGGTACTCCTGTCATTCTCGATAGAAGGTTCTAGGAAGTGCATTTCCACCTAACACTCAGTCTCTCCTGGAATAACCAATAGGGAAATGACACCGTGCTGACTCTGCTCCAGGGCACAAGGTCCTGGAGGTGAAAGCGCTCTTTCTAGACTTCCTGTTCCAGTATTTTCCCTCTGCATGCACTAAAGCAGGCTCTCAGGGGAATTTCCAAACCCAGCACTTCAAAATCATTGAATTGGGGCAAAAAAAAAAAAAAAAAGGCAACTAGGAAACAGTATGTTCTGTGAGCTTTGGGACTGGACTAGACATAACTTAATGTCCAAAACACTCCCCTATCATAGCCCCGGCATTGGAGAGAGCCAGAAGGAGCGTGCAGCATAGGAGCCAGAAGTCTTGTGGCCAGGATACCCACCTCCCCAAGGCTTACAAAGGCTCTGCTAAATCTGTAAGTGTGTCCTCCATGCCCCTCCCAGACAGACTCCTTGGCACTCAGTCAACAGCGTGTGAACTTTGTGTAACCTAGGGTACACATTGCCCACTGTCAGGACTCCACTGCTGTCTCCTGATCTTGCCTTTCTATGAAGAGCTCTTGCCTGTACCCAAGCAACCATCAGGTACACCCAAACAAGGCCCAGGGTATTGCCCAATACCCAGGATTTGCCCAAAGGCACAGTGTAGGCCAACTCAGTCCAGCCAAGTGCCCCCTCTACACAAAGTGCTCACAACCAAGTAAGATCTGGAAACACCAGGCAGGGCCTCACAGGGCTCAGCCAGACCTCATATGCAGGGTGTCTTGAGGTTGTAGGCACTGACAACGCTACAGTATATTTATATCATACATATACTTAAGTGTATACATATACACGCAAGCACACACATGCAACCTCATACCAAAAGGCCTGTGTCTGCCACTTTCCTCTCTGTGGAGGGCTGGCTGGCCTCTCTAAGCCGTTTCTTCCCCATTCAAAAGATGAGGCGATGGTGTGGATCATAAAGGCTGAGGAGGAAAGACTAAGCTGGACAGGAGGAAAAGCAGCAAGCACGCAATTAAAGGTAACCTTAACTAGTATCAAGAGCTGTCTTTCCTCGGGCACTTTCAGGACAGGCACTTTCACACCATCTCTGAGGAAATGAGTGCGCAAATGACAGAATGAGGGCAGAAAGAACAGGTACGGCGACGTCTGTGCTGCGGACGAGGATGGGCAGAGTGGAAAGTGAGTCACTTAAGATTACATAGTAAATTAGTGGCAGAGTTGAGCTTCAGTATGGGGTGCTACTTGATCCAAAGCTGTTTCTGACCTGCCAGACAGCATGGGGGCTCAACTGTGTAGAACACGGACTAGAAACATACGCTGAAGAGAAGGGGGGAAAGACCAAAGCTAAGAGTCCCAGCCAGGCACGGTGGGCTCATGTCTGTCATGTCAGCACTTTGGAAGTCGAGGCAGGAGAATGGCTAAGACATCAAGGCCAGGCTAGGCAACAGAGTTGAGAATCGGTCTCAAAACAAAAACAAAGGCCTTTGCTAATCAACACATAGAGTGAGCTAGCGTTGTTAGTCCAAGGTAGCTGGAGCCCAAAACTCAAAGAGGAGAGGCGTCTAGGGAACCCGGGCTCATGCTCACGGATGCTTCCTGGCACTGTGTACACGTCTTCACTGAGGGAGGTCCCTAAGTCCTTCACCTAGCTAGTGCCTCCACATCACTCCAGGTCCAAGACTGTAGGGGTGGCAGCTCCCTTTTGTCCAGTCTACCACCACACTGCAGCGACCTCAACAGAGATCCATGAGGGGTATCAAATTCACACAGCCTGAGAGTCACCCAAAGGTGAGACCTTTGTTCTTGTAAGAATTATAACGAATCTGATTTGTTTTTTGGCCTGCTAAAGAAAATAAACCAGAATTGAAGAGAAAATGTGTTTGCGCTTGGGCACACCAGTGTCACTACCAGAGTATAAGAAGGAAAGGGGCAGTTAAGAGTAAAGACCATCAGGCACGAGGACACCATGTTCTGCAGAGCCGCACAGAACCAGGAGACTGCTTGACCTGGCATCATGAAGAGGGGGCCTAGCATCAGGAGGGATTAAAAACAACTAGCCTTTTATTGTTGAGGATAACGGAGAGGAAATAAGGGTTTCAGAATTCTGCTCCAAGAAAGAATGCTTTGTAAAAGCAGGGAGCGGTGGCATGCATCTTTAAATCCAGCACTTAAGCCCGGCAGTGGTGGTGCATGCCTTTAATCTCAGCACTCGGGAGGCAGAGGCAGGCGGATCTCTGGGAGTTGGAGGCCAGCCTGGTCTACAAGAGCTAGTTCCGGGACAGGCACCAAAGCTACAGAGAAACCCTGTCTCGAAAAACAAAACAAAACAAACAAACAAAAAAAATCCAGCACTTAAGAGTCAGAAGCAGGTGGATCTCTGTGAGTTCTAGGACAGCCTGGTCTACACAGTGAATTCCAGGGCAGCTAGTGCTACAATAACGGAGACCCTGTCTCCAAACAACAACAAAAAAGGATACTTTGTAAGGAGGCGATTTTAACTCAGGGAAAAGCGTCTGACTACCATGATGATACATTCTCAGAGGATTTCAGGAATCCCAAATTCTGCTGCAGCTCTGGGAGGAGGGGGGATGGAGGCGTCTAGAAAGTACTGCAAAAACCAAGTTTTCCTGTCATTCTTTCCAGGCCCTGCTCCCCACCAATGTGTGTTAATGAGGTTTTACTGAGGCCCATCAGGAGCCACAGGTAGGCTAAAACCAGCTCCACCCTCTCTGGGGAGCTGAAGCCAGCAGTGACATCACCTCCAAAGGCTGGGCCCATCCTCCCCCACTCCCTCCCACTCTGCCAGACCTCCGGGGAAATGTCTCTACTAGTCCAAATAATTAAGGAAAGAAAGAAGAAAAAACAGCAAAGAACTATTTCAGAGTGACTTTTTTTCCTTACATAGCTGAAACAAAAGACCATGGGGACACACACACTGAGGGACAGTTTAGACAAACCTGTTGCAGTCTCTGGGGAGTGGTTCGCAGCAAGACTCCCCTGGCCCATTCAAAGGCAGACACCCAACAGTCCCTCTCTGTCCCACTCACTGGTCCCCAGAGGTGTTCTGACCTGCTTCCCACAGGAGCTAAGGGAGCCCTCGGAAGGGGACAAGATCTCTGGCAACCTCTGGGTATCTGCTTCCATTTAAAGCAAATCCCAACTGCTTTCATTATTGGGGGGGGGACGCTCTGGAAATGCCCTCAGTCTTATGTACCCACTTCTAACCCAACATGATATTTTGTTTTTTATGGAAGAGAACAAACCCAACTTTATAAAATAAGAAGCAAAGAGTACACCCTTGTCTTCAAGTAGGAGTCTGTCCCCAAAGCTCAGACAGTGACTGAGCTCAGACTCAGCTCAAACCCTTCCTCCAGGAAGCCCTCCCAGGTCTGGAGGTCTCTCACCTTGGGTCTGCCTAGAGGGCTCAAGCTCCCAGGCCAGAAAGGAAACACAGTCCATAGAGAAACGGCCGCCAATTGCCTACCCAGCCGTGATAACGGGAGCTTGAGGGCCCTAGTTCACAGGAATATCTGCCTCACCAAACACAGCAGGAAAGCGATCGACACCTCTTCAGATCCTGGCTACAAAGAAATGCAATACAGCATCTCTACTGCCCCAGTGAGGCCTCACATTGGGCCTGGAGAGTCGGGCTGGAGGAGGTAATGCCAGGCGGGTCAGGGAGACAAGCCAAGCGGCTCCACTTTCTTCTCCACAGTGGTAACTTTGATTCCAGGCATGATCTGAGTCCCACAGAAACCACAACCCTCAAGAGCAATTTCTTGGACCTTAAAGCAGGGAGTGCAACGAAGACTCAGTTTGGAAACCATATCCCTCCCTGAGAACCTTGATTCAGCACCCTACAGCCCCCCAACTCATTTGCAATTTGATAGGTATCGAGGTCCTCTCGGACTCCAGAGTGATGGAGTCACCTGGGAAGCGGCGAAGACAATGCCCATTAGCAGTGATCGGGGATGTGTCCAGGTGCCACTTGATATGCACACGACCTGGGTGTCTATCAGCGCTCAGCTCTCCCTCCCTGTGCACGTGCCTCTCTTTGCCAGGACTATCGAAGTTAAGCAGACCAGATGTGGCGGTGGGAGACTGCCACTTCCGGAAAGGATAAAGCCTGAGGCTCGGCACCTCGCCTCTGCCTCTCAGGGGGATGGTCAAGCCGGCCAGTCGAAAGGACCCCCGGTACTCCATAGTGGGTGCGGGGGCTAGGGGCGTGGACACCCGGCGGGCAGCGCTGACACCTGGCGGCGACCCGGGACCCGGCCCACGTCAAGGGCCGGCGCTGCGGGGCGGTTCCCAGGGAAGGGTTACAGGGGCCGAGAACAAAGCGCCCCCGTTGGGGAAGGCGGGCTAGCGGACGGCGTCTGGGGCGGGAGAGCACTTTCTGGGGACCCTCGACAAGCTCTTTGTCGGCCAAGTCGCTCGTTAGAGAGACCGACCCCCGTCAAAGGTGGATGGCGGCATCCTACTCAGAGGCCTCCCCCCACCAATCGCCAGCTCCACGTTCGTCCCTCTTTCCCCGCGGCCCTACTGGGCGGGCCAAGGGACCCGCCTTCCCTGCGCGCGGCTTCAGCACAAAGCCGAGTCGGGGGAGGGGAAGAGCCGTACCGGGGTCCACTCGCGGGGAGGGTCCCCAGCGCTGGCCATGCGGAGGAGGCCCTCCGGGGGGCAGCACAACTTCAGCGACCCCAAAGTTAGGTTCTTAGGGTCTTTAGCGTTGTGAAGCCAACTTCCCGGAGTCTCCCACTGCCGGCTCGGCCCAGCTCACCTGGGACAGCCAGAGAAAAACTCAAGGGCCCCACGCATCCCTCCTGTGTCCCACGCACAGTCCTGATCCCGGTCCCTCCGGCAACCCGCACGTCCGCCCCCTCCCGCTCCCACGCCGGCTCTGCTGCGCCCAAACTTGTCCGGGTGCAAAGGGCCGGGCGCCCGGGCTCCCCGGCGCTGGGGGCGCAGCCGACGCAGTCTGGTTTGAATTAGGGTCTGCGGAAAGAGCGTTGTGGCCATGGCCACTGCATCCCTTCGGGTCACTGGCGGAGACCAGGCCGCTGAGGTGGCCAGCGAGACAGCCACGGGAGAGAGTGACTCCAGGCGCCGCCACAGGCCGGCGGACTCAGACCCATGTGGAGTCATTTTACTTAACTGGGAGCCGGGAACCAGTGAAGGCTCCACTCTGCGGGACGCCCCAGCCCCTACCACAAGCTGTGGGACTCGCGTGGCACCCACGGACCGTGGAGGGAATTGGGAGAGGAGTCCTTATTTAAGGGCTCACCATCCCTGGATCCGCCAGGCAGCGCGGGAAGAAGTCCCCGCTCCCCTCCCCCTCCACGTGCCGCCGCTTGCACGGCATCGGCGGGTGGCGAGTCCAGGCTTCCCGCCGCCTTCCAGCCCTGCCCCGGGCCACACTCACCGGGAGGACAGGCTGCAGGCGCAGCGCCAACGCGCAGAGCCAGAGCCAGAGCGCCGCGCACCTCATGCTTCCCAGACCGGCGGCGGGAGCTCGGCAGGCTGCGCTGATCGGAGTTGCGGGTTGCGCGGAGCTGCGGGACCGCTCTACTGATTGCGCTGCGCTTTGCTGTCCCGAACGCCTGCCCAGCACGCTGCTGTCCTGAGCGAGGGTTGCAGGTTCCTCCGGCTGGAGTCAGCTTCCAACTGCCAGATCCCTTCCTTTGCGCCAGGCTCTGTCTGCTCTGGCCCGCACCTCTCCCGCCGAGCTCCGCCTTATAATAAACCCACAGGCTCCTAGCCGTTGCAAAAACTAGCTGCCCACCCCCAGCTCCGCGGGCCTGGGTAGCCCCAGTCCCCACCCCTTGGGCCCCGCCCTCTTGACTGCCCCGCCCCCTTGGAGCGCCCCACCCCTTCCACGCCTCCTAGGATCGAAGCCCACCCCACTCCTGAGCTCCCGCCGGTCTGAGCCCTGCCTTCTTTCCCTGAGCACTGGTGCGGGCTATCTGTGATTCCCGCGTGGTGTCTTCCTTGATGAGTGGTTGATGGAGACCCAGATGCATCTACTACTACGGCCTTTTCCGGAGTACTGAAGCGCTGCCCTGGAGAAGGGCGATTATTGGTCCCCTGCGTGTTAGGTTGCAGCGCCCTCTGGATGAGGGAGCCCAACGCCCTCCAGGTGAGCAAGATTCTGGGGGCCACCACGGAGCCCCACAGCGATGAGGCTATATATAAACCGAAGGACAGATGTGTTGTTCCCACCTCCCCACCGGCTGAGGATGGGCCCCTGGTGTCTTGGAGCCTTTACCCGCAAAGTGTTGGGAACTCTGGGTCTTTTAAAGCTCTCTGGAAGAGCTGGATTTTTTGTTTTGTTTTGTTTAAGTTTTTGTTGTCTTTCTATAAGAGACAAAGCGCTCTCTCTTCGTAGCCGAAGACCAAAGGAAAAAAATAAATGGTCTCTTTGTTTCCAGGTGACCTCAGGCATCTGAGGAGCTCCAGTTGAGTTCCTGTTCCTTAACGATTCTCTATGGGGCCTGGACCCCACGGTTTCCAACACCCTTCCAGCACGTCAGTCAAAAAATAAAAATTAAAAAAAGAAAGAGCCGAGAGAGCCTGCGGGAGTGGTAAACTGAAGTGAGAGCAAAGGGGAAGAACTGGCCCTGTCTTGCCTTCAATCTGTAGATGGTGCCAAAGGACCTTCGTACCTGAAAGGCAGAGGCCAAAGACGGCATCTTCTTCATCCTTGTTCCTTGGGCAGGGCTAAAGACACCTTAAGCTCTTAGAAGTCTCCAGTGTGTAGAGACTACACTATGGAGCCCGCCTTCTGGAAGTTTAGTAACCACTTTTACCCCAACACCCCCCCCCCACAGAGGCCTCCAGCAGTGGCCCATAGCCCAGCACTCAACAGTGTATGACATCGGAAAACTCTCCCTTAGCAAGCAGGTCCCAAATTACCCAGGTCTATCTATGGGCTATAGATC
Source organism: Microtus pennsylvanicus (assembly GCF_037038515.1). NCBI lineage: Eukaryota > Metazoa > Chordata > Mammalia > Rodentia > Cricetidae > Microtus > Microtus pennsylvanicus. Next base: position 88,595,911 of record NC_134586.1, on the reverse strand, counting down.
ATGCTGAATTCTTGCTTGGATCCTCGGGGTCTTGGTAAGGAGCACCCTAATAGCAAGGCTCAGGGAAGCCTAAGACCCCAAAAGCAGGTCCCTCCTGGAGGCTGGCTCCAGGGTCTGAAGTCAGCTCTTCAATCCTCCCAACCCAATACGGAGAAGAAAAAAAATAGGACAACCTGGTATGTTACCTTCTGGTCCTCTCAAAATAGGGGGGGAAATGGAACAGGAAGGGATTGGCGGGGATGTCTCATGTTCTAAACATGACCAGTTTGATGTTTCCTTCAAACTGAATAAATTTACCTCCGATCCATGAGTCTGTTTGGGGGCAGACAAGGAAAAGGACTCCTATAAAGAGGCTGTAAAAAAAGGCATATACAGAGAAAGGAGGTGATAGCTCTACTGGCCTTAGAGCCCAGACACCTCCCTGCCCTCCGTACACAAGAGTGCCTCTGCCTCTACCACCCCTTACATCTAAGGGATCATTCCTGCTGGCACCTCTTACAGCCAATACACACTGCTGTGGTTGATTACCTCTGCCTGTGCAGAGAGGGGGCTGGTGACTGAGAACTCGCTGGGCAGTGGTGACACACACCTTTAATCCCAGCACTCAGGAAGCAGCAGCAGGCAGATTTCTGTGAGTTCGAGGCCAGCTTGATCTACAGAACAAGTTCTAGGACAGCCAAGGCTACACAGAGAAAGCCTGTTTTGAAAAAATAAATAAATAAAGCAAAAAGAGTTGGATACTAGGAAATTAATGCCTGGCTTAGAAGAAAGTCTCTAGCCTTCCTGAGGCTAGAGGGCCTCAGACAAGGCCATCTTGCTTTGCATGGGTTATTAAATATTTTCCTTTCCATCGTTGGTGAATCCCTAAGTCTGCTGCTTGCTTGCTTTCTTTCTTTCTTTCTTTCTTTCTTTCTTTCTTTCTTTCTTTCTTTCTTAACAAAGTTCCTCCAAGGACAAGCCGATCATCTATGGGTCACTTTCTTATTCTTCCTACAAACACATATGGCTTCCCACTGGGAGACATGCCCACTCTTGGTTGAGGTAGCAACTGGTGGTGAGTGGGTGGGAAGTTTAGCACCTGACTGTAGGGCTGCATGGGAGGGGCACCTGCATGGGAACCTAACGTCTCTTCGTCTCTTCCAAGGGAGGTTGACTGTATCTGTCCAGCTGAAAATGCACCAGCCCTCTCACCAACGAAGACTGACTTCTCTAGGCCGTTCTTCCCACTGTCTCAGAGGGCATTGCTAACGTCCATCACGGAAGAGAAAGTGAAATCACTGTGTGTGGTCCCACATTTGAATTCTGTGTAGTATTTCTAAAATGAAGATGGTTAACTCCTGGCATGCAAAGCTTTCCAAAACTTATTTTGAGGCAAAATGTGTGTTTTAGGTAAAAATGTCTAATATATAGAACATATGCTACACATAGTGATATGTGTACATACATCTATTAATGTCCATAATGTTTTTTTAAAATGTATATAACCGGGCGGTGGTGGCGCACTCCTTTAATCCCAGTACTTGGGAGGCAGAGGCAGGAGGATCTCTGTGAGTTCGAGCCCAGCCTGGTCTACGAGAGCTAGTTCCAGGACAGGTTTCAAAGGTATAGAGAAACCCTGTCTTGAAAACCCCCCAAAAAAACAAAAACAAAAATGTATATAATGTATATAGCCTGGTATAATGGTATATGCCCCTAATCCCAGCACTTGGGAGACAAAGGCAGGTGGATCTCTATGACTTTGAGGCCTGCCTGGTCTACACAGTGAATTCCTAGACAGTCAGAGCTGTGTAGTGAGACCTTGTCTTGAAATACCAAAACACAAAACAAATAAACAAAAAAGTAGATAATAAGAAAGGTCTGGAGATAAGAACCACAGAAGACAGCCTCTGTGTTCAGTCGGTTGTTTTGGGTTGTTTTGTTTGTTTGGTTGTTGTTTTTTCTGTTTTGTTTTGTTTTTTGGGTTTTTTGTTTGTTTTTGTTTTTTTTGTTTGTTTGTTTGTTTTGCCGGTAGAGTTTCTCTGTGTAATTCTGGCTGTCCTGAAACTTGCTCTGTAGACCAAGCTAGCCTCGAAACTTGCCTGTCTGGGATTAAAGGCATGCACCACCACCGCCCGGCCATACATGACAATCTTATTGTCCACTCTCCCTGTAACTTTAGGCAAATTCCTTAAGTATTCTGACATAACACATGTAAAACACTAAGCATTTTATCTACACAAAGCAGGACCCTAGAAATGACGAAGAAGTGTAGGCTGGGCTGGACTCTAACGAGATTCCTGGGCTCACCAGTAGGTGCATAAATCCCAGGGCTTGGTTGGTACTGCACAGGACAACACATGCAGGAGTGCCAAGCTCATTCTGTATTCTTAAAGCATTTAAAACAAAAAAAAATATCTGTTTATATTACTGGTTTCATTTTTATTGCTTCCAGGTAGGGTTTTCCTTTCTTGGCCAGACTGTCTCAAACTCACAGCAGTCCTCCTGACCAGCCTCCCAGGGCTGGGATTAAAGATGTGCTTGATTTTTTTTTCTTTTTTGAGACCCATGTATCCCAGGCTAGCCCATACCTACTATGTAGCTGATGACCATGAACCGTGGTCTGTCTTCCTCTGCTTCCCAGTACTGGGTGTTGCACAGATGTATACGCAGTGTTAAAGACCACACTTGGGGCTTCACGTTAGGCAAGACTGAGTTACTTTTAACCTCAACAATAAACTTCCCTCAAGCCTGAATAACAGGACCATTACCATTTGTGTCAGGACTGGCTTTTCAGTCAGTGGCCTTACCCACTAAGCCATCTTGCTCACCACCACCCCCCCATTTTTTGTTTTGAAATTTCATGTGTCAACTCCACTGGGTTAAATGGGCCCAGGTAGATAATAAATATATTCACGTGTATTGAGTGTGCTTCCTGAAGAGATGATGTTTGAATTAGCAGACAGACTAAAGAATATTTACTTCCATCAGTACAGGTGAACATCACTCAAGACTGAGTATCGGGGAATAACAAGAAGAGGCAGTCTCTCTGTGTGTGTCTTGTCTCTCTGTCTGCCTCTATCTCGCTGTCTCTGTTTCTCTCTGTGTATCTCTGAATGTCTCTGTTTTGCTCTCTATCTCTGTCTTCCTATCTATCTCTTTGTTTGTCTCTCAGTCTCTCTCTGTCTCTATCTCTATCTGTCTCTCTACTTTTCTATATCTTTCTGTCTCTATCTTGGTCTCTCTATCTCTCTGTGTGTCTCTATCTCTGTCTCTGCTTCTCTCTCTCTCTCTCTCTCTCTCTCTCTCTCTCTCTCTCTCCTTGAACGAGACTTGCATTCTGCCCCAATGCCTGGCCCTTAAATTCAGAGAATGATAACAACACCTGAACCTTGGATCTGTAGCCCACAGGCAAGAGACTGTGTGATTTGTGCCTAAATAATCTCAAGGGCCAATTCCCATAGTAAACTTATTGCTGATATTTATATCCTGTTAGTTCTGCTTCTCTGGAGGCTCCTGAGTAACACACAGACACAACTGTGCTCTCCCAATTTATGTTCCATGTTAAGAGTTAATTCATGTTGACACTTGTAGCCCTGATTCATGTATTTTAATTGCTGTATTATAATCCTCCTCATTGTTGCATTATAAAAATGCCACAATGTATCTGTGGACACTTTGTTGTTTCTGGTTGTTGCTGTGTTGTTGGTTTTAAGAAGTTATATGCAAGGCTACTGGCAGCCCTTTGCTTTTGTTATTTGTTTTGTTTTTTTCTTGGTACTGAGGACAGAACAGGCTAGGCAAGTATTCTACCACTGCGTCCTTCTGTGAATGCTTACGTTTGTCCCCTCAAGTGTGTATGTGAAACTTACCTCTAGAAATGCAATGAATGCCTGGATTATCAAACAAATATTTTCAAATTTCTTATAAATTATTTTAAGCAGTTCCTCTAAACAAATCGGTCTCCAAATGACCCATAACCATGTTTATTCCCAATGGCAGTTAGGAAAATAGGCATTCTTTTTTAAAAAAAATATTGATTTATTTTGTGTGTGTCTGGAGAATAGGAGACACATGTGTTACTGTGTATATGTGGAGATGGAGGAAAGCTCTCAAGAGTTCTCTCCTTCAATCACGTGGGTCCTCGGGATCAAACTCAAGTCCGCAGGCTTGGTGGCAAGCGACTGACCTGTCCCACTGAACTCTAGTCCGCCTGGCTATCCTCTGACAGTCCTTTCTATGCCTTGGTAAGGATGGACCTTTTCTGTTTTGTCCGTTGGGTTCAGGTCACCTTACAGTACCTCACTGTTGTTTGATTTCCCAGCGTCTTTCCCATCATAAAGCATCTTGTTGACATCTTTCATTGCTGCCTGGTTGGGAAGACCTCGTTGCTTGCTTCCCAGTCTGCTCTCCACCCCTTTCTCGACACAAGTTCCCCCAAATTGGGCCAGGGAGGTGGCTTAGCCTGATGACCACAGCTCAATCTCTGGAACCCACCTGAAGGTAGAAGGGGAGTATCGACCCCACAGACTTGTCCTTTGACCGCATATCCTGCACATACAATAACAATAAATACTTCTGTTTAATCCCCTAAATTTCAGCCATGTTCTTAGCCATTGTAAGGAAAGAGCACCTCTCCCAGCATACTTTACAGCTGTGTGCAGCCATGTGATTTGGAGTTTGCCAGTGGCAAATGATCAGAGACTATATGTATTTATGTGTGTATGTGTGATATTCATATATATATACCATATATTGGTATATATTCACATATATATCAATATAAGTATATATTCACACATATTGGTATATATTCCTATGTATTTATATATTCATACACACACACACCTTCAGGAATGCTCTGAGAGAAGATGACATACCCTCTTCCTCCCCTTTTACCTTTCCTCCTAGCTAGAACACAGATACGACTGCAGCTGGAATAACCCTCTTGGGCCATGAAGTAGAACTCAAAGCAGAGAGCAACCATGCATGGCACAAGAACAAGAGGGAAGCGGCAAAGACTCCTGGCCCCCACGGAGGAGAGCGCTAACCCTGGGCTGCCCAGCCAGACTCACACATGACGATGGCAGGCATACTTCTTTTTCGGTTTAAAATGCTAGATCAGGATTTTCTATCTCCTGCCAGCATATCTAACCCTAATACAAAGATTAAATTGGCCTTCTACGAATGACTAAGTAGATAATCCCAAAAGTGTGGGGAGGACATCTGAGAGAGGGAGAGAGATGCCCCGGGAGGAGACAGGGAGAAGTGACTTTCAAGGTGTGGCTGAAAGTTTGCTTCTTGGAGGCCAACCAGCCACTTTCCCAGGGTGGATTACGTGCTCAACTTCGCATCTGATTTAAGTCACCTAACAACTCCTGCACCCAAAGAGGAGTCGACACGAGGGAGCTGTGCTTAGGACAGTGGTTCTCAACCTGTTGGATGTAAACCCCATAAGGTCGCATATCAGATATTCTGTATATCAAATATGTATATTACAGTTCATAACAGTAGCAGAATTACAGTTATGAAATTGCAACGAAAATAATTTTATGGTTGGGGGTTGCCACAGCATGAGGAGCTATATGAAAGGGTTGCAGTGTTGTGGAGTTTGAGAATCACTGGCTTAGAAAAAGCCTGTCCGAAGGCTGTGCAGCCCTTCCTCCTCTAAGGCTCTGTGACATTGCTCCAAGAAACACAAGAACTTGGTCTGACACCCACGGTGGGACACAGCAGGGAGAGCTTCTTTTCCCTACTTCTCTTCATGTTGCTGGGGCCCATTAGTTGACAAGAAGCCACCTAATGGAGGAATGGTGTATTTTGGGTCACAGTTAAAAAGGATGGTTGCTGGCAAGATGGTTTGGTGGTTAAGGCTCTGGCTGCTCTTCCAGAGAACCTGGGTTCCAGTTCCAGCATCCATGTGACAGTTCACACAGAGACTATGAGGCGGGGAAGATGCAGAGGCAGGAGCATCCGAAATGGCTGGCACACTGAGTCAGCAGACAGGAGGCAGAGAGCAGATAGGTATGGAGCTGGGCTACAAAACCCTGGGCCAGTTGGGTTGTGAATAAAGACACCTGCCATGACCATGCCTAACAATCAGAGTTAAACCCCCAGGACCCACATGTGAAAGGGAACTGACTCCTTGTCTACCCGTGCACCAACAAATGCGATTCAGTAGGCAGCAGGTGACCTGTACTTAGATCTTGTGTGTCACCATCCTCAGCCATGCCTCGTCCCCAATCTCATGTCTATTTCCATTACGGAGTCCCCCTCACCTGCTATGTCGTTGCTAATATTTGGTGGACCATAAACAAGGTGGAACGGGAGAAAGAAATGAATACAGTTCCTATAAATATCATTAGGACTATGCCTTCCCTAGTGCGGTCCCCTGAGACCACTGAGCTCCACCACAAGCTGTTCCCAAGAATCCAGAGGCCCTGGAGCCTCCTCATAGGGAAGGTGGCTTGTGGTTCATTTATTTGGTAAGCTTGCCCACGGCGGCTGCGCCAGCCAACCCAGGAAGCATGGTTTAGAGCCACTTCCACAGGAATGGCTTCACGGTCCTCTGAGCTAAGGATTCAGAGGTGTGTGCTTCCCGCTTGACAGTTGCCCCTAGAGTTGAACTTCACCCAGCCTTGCTTAGGACGCAGAGAGTCTATGGAAGTAGGGACGGACCGGGACTGTATCCCGGAGATCCTCAAGTGAAAACATACGGTTTTCATTTTCTAAGAGTTCACACGGTCCTGGAGGAGAAGGAGATATAAACAATCTTTATAAAACAAAGAAGTGTGTGTAATAGTGGCCTGTTTACCAGAAGCTGGAAGGAACAATGGCTTCCAAATGCAGGGACAACTCTCCAAAAGGTCCCACAAATGAGTGAGAGTGGAGGTGAGGGAGCCTTAAAACAGTTTGAGCCTGACCACGGATGGAGAAAGTTTGGGACTGTATATGAGTTTCCTGTGGATGCTGTGACAAATTACTGCAACTTTGGGTGGGGGGGACTTAAAAATAACACACATACAGTCTCTTCCAACGCTGGGAGCCAACTGTACAGGGCTACTATCGGGAGTCAGCAGGCCTGCACTGCCCCTTGAGGCTGTAGTGAGAATTGGTCCATCCAGTTGACCCTGAAGAGGGCGTTCCTCGCCTCGGGGCTGCAGCTCTCCGCCCTCCACAGCCGATGTCTTCGGTTCCCTCTGTTCCAGCTTTCCCTGCTTCTCCTCTGTGTGGAAAAGTCTTCATTTGGGCTCCCTTTTATAATAATATAAATAATATGAAGGACTGGAGAGATGGCTCAGCAGTTAGCGACCGCTCTTCCAGAAGACCTGAGTTCCATTTCCAGCGTCCATGTGTATGTGGAGGAAAGGGCAGAATCACCTGTTAACTCCAGTTCCAGATATCTGACACCATTCTGACCTTCGAGGGCACCTGAATCTACATGCACACACCTTCACTCAGACACACAATGAAAAATAAAATAATCAATCCCTTTAACAACAATAAAGGCTATCAAGTTGGATAGGGTGGCTCATGCCTGTAATCCCAGCACTTGGCAGGCTGAATCAGGAGGATTGCTGTGAGTTCAAGGCTGTAGCTGTGCTTTCTTGTTGGGACCTCCAGCCTCCAAATATCAGCACAGAGACTTACTATCAATTATGAAAGCTCTGCCTACAGCTTAGGCTTGTTCCTGTATAAGAACTAAGCTCTTTTTTTTTTCATTTTGTTCTTTTTTTCCCATGATATTTATTGAGCTCTACATTTTTCTCTGCTCCCCTCCCTATCTCTCCTCTCCCCTCTTCAATCCTCCCCCAAGGTCCCCAAAGAACTAAGCTCTTATAACGTAATTTAATTACTACTAATTTACTACCTTTTTTTTTTTTTACTAATTTTACATTTCTACTAATCTACTAATTTATATTGGGGGAGCCATTATGGGGCTAGCAAGAAACCTGGAACTTGAGAAGTTCCCAGGAGTCCACAAGGATGACCCCCCAACTAAGACCCTAAGCAATAGTGGAGAGGGAGCCCAAACTGGCCTTTCCCTGTAATCAGATTGATGAATATCTTAAATGTTACCATAGAACCTTCATCCAGCAACTGATGAAAACAGAGACAGAGACCTGCAGTGGAGCACTGGGCTGAGATCCCAAAGTCCAGTCGAAGAGTGGGAGGAGTAAGAATATGAGCAAAGAGGTCAAAACCATGATGGGGATACCCACAGAAACAGTTTACCTGAGCTAATGGGAGCTCACCAACTCCAGCTGGACAGGGAAGGAACCAGCATGGGACCAAACTAGGCCCTCTGAATTTGGGTGACAGTTGCGTGGCTGGGGCAGACTGCAGGGTCACTGGCAGTGGCACCAGGATTTATCCCTACTGCTTGTACTGACTTTTTGGAACCCATTCTCTCTGCATGAATACCTTGCTCAACCTAGGTATAGTAGGGAGGGCCTTAGTCCTTCCTCAAAACAATATGCCTTACCCTCTCTCGGGAGTGGATGGTGAGGGGAGGTGGAGAGAATGGGAGGAGGGGAAGGAGTGGGAACTGGGATTGGTATATAAAATGAAAAAAAAAACCGATAGTTTGTTTCCTTTAAAAAAGGAAAAGAAACAAATATCCCACAACACAAGACCACCAGCCTGGGCTACAAAGGGGGGGGGGCACTGGAGAGATGGCTCAGAGGTTAAGACACAGGCTGTTCTTCCAGTGGTCCCGAGTTCAATTCCCAGCAACCACATGGTGGTTCACAACCATCTATAATGAGATCTGGTGCCCTCTTCTGGCCTGCAGGCTTAAGTGCAGACAGAGCACTTGTACCTAAAAAATATACATATAAAAATAAATAAAATTTTGGGCTGGACAGATGGCTCAGAGGTTAAGAGCATTGCCTGCTCTTCCAAAGGTCCTGAGTTCAATTCCCAGCAACCACATGGTGGCTCACAACCATCTGTAATGGGGTCTGGCGTCCTCTTCTGGTCTTCAGGCATACATACAGACAGAATATTGTATACATAATAAATAAATAAATAAATATTTTAAAAAAATAAATAAAAATAAATAAAATTTTTAAAAAGAGAAGAGACAAAGTTTTTTAAGTAGAAAGGAAATAAAGAAGGGAAGAGGAAGACGAGAAGAGAGGAGGAAGGGAAAGAATGAATATATATGACCAAATTGAGGTGAGATTCAGTGGTAGAGCTTGTACAAAGCCCTGGGTTCAATCCCACCCCTGCAAACTAAAGAAATAAAGTCTATATGATTACCTCTAAGCTTCACCCAAATAATCCAGAATAGTTATCCCCTATCTCAAAATGCTCCACCTAATCACACTATAGGCACTCAGCTGCTCCCCTACCCAGCTCCATCGTTTTGTCCGGTAAGGAAACACACATGGGTTCCAGGGGGGTGAATATAGTTTAATTTTTGTGCTTCAAGATGGCTTTGTCTAGGCAGAAGGAACTCCTGACCCTTCAGAGTGACAGAGACAGGATCAGCAACCCTCTGGCTACTTCATGGAGGACAAGGTGCCGAGGAAGAGACTACATCCTACAACACGGGGAAGATTGGAGGAAAGCAGCCATCCTGAGGGCAACAGGATGGGGATGAGGGGAGGTGCGCAGGTAAGAGAGGATGGGTGGGGTGGGCACACGTGCGAGGCTGAAAATCTGGGCTCTGGTACAGTTCCGGGCAGTGTGGGAAGCGGTTCCTAGGTACTGAGGTTGGGTGGTGGACCCCACCCAAGGCTGGTGACTCAGTTTAGGCTGTCTCAAGAAGCCGCCTTTGTCAGAAACTTGGACAGGAAGCCCGGGCGAAGGTAGGTGTGCCAGCACCAGATACACCCTTCCAGGTGTGCCGAGAAGAGTCACCCTGAGCCACTTCCTGGGATGGGACAGCTCACTCCTGGCCCCCAACAGCTAGCCCACATGACAATCATCACTGACCCAGTGTCTGAGCAGCCCAGGCAGCCCCTGACTCTGCCCCAGCCCCTGTGGAAAGGGAACCAATGTAAATGATCCTAGCGAGGGGACCAGAACGGTGGGTCTCTACAGGGGTTCACAAGAGCCCTGCAGATATGCAATGTCCTTCCAAACACTCTCTCTTTACCTGGGTGACTTTGGTCAAGCATAATAACATTTTAATTTGCCCCACTGAATTAAGGAATCCAAGTGTCCACTCAAGGACTGGAGAGGAGGGAGGAGGTAAGCCTGGGTGAGCTTGTGCCTGGCACACGTACGCATGTGGCACTCCCTACCTTGAGGCAGACTAGAGATGTCCCAGTCAGGAAGGTCAACATGACAATCTTATTGTCCACTCTCCCTGTAACTTTAGGCAAGTTCCTTAAGTATTCTGACACAACACATGTAAAACACTAAGCATTTTATCTACACAAAGCAGGACCCTAGAAATGATGAAGAAGTGTGGGCTGGGCTGGACTCTAAAGCGACTCCTGGGCTCACCAGTAGGTGCATAAATCCCAGGGCTTGGTTGGTACTGCACAGGACAGCACATGCAGGAGTGCCTCACTTTCGGCTCTGAGAGGCCTATGCAAATTTACATAACACAGCCCCAGCTGAGTTCCTTCACCCTAAAGGGACAGCAGATTCCTTTAATGGGACTCTGCGGGCAGAGGTTGCCAAGTGATTGCTTTGGTAGAATCTTCAAAGCTATTTGACCTGGAGAGAGAGAGAGAGAGAGAGAGAGAGAGAGAGAGAGAGAGAGAGAGAGAGAGAGAGAGAGAGAGAAAGAGAGGAGTGAGTTGACTATAAGAAATCCAATTTCTGCTGGGAGGTGGTGGCACACACCCTTAATCCCAGCACTACCCTGGAGACAGAGTCAGGCAGATCTCCAGGAGTTCAAGGCCAGCCTGGTCTACTGAACAGGTTCAAGGACAGGCTCCAAAGCTACACAGTGAAACCGTGTCTCAAAAAAAAAAAAAAAAACGAAACAAAACAAACAAACAAATCCCCGATTTCCACTCTCCGGTGGAGCTGGCAGAGCCAGCACAGCCTCTGTAGTGCTACACTGAGCCGTGAGGGATACCAGGGAGCTCCCAGCTCCCGAGTCCTCAGGGATCTGAGTTCTCCAGCCGAGCCCAGCAGTGAAGGAAGTTCTCTAGCCCGAGCTCGGCAGCAGACTGGATTCAAACCCCGATTCTGCCATGTTGGATGAGCCACAGAACCTCTCTCTCTCAGCTCCAGCTACTGCCTCCTTGTGATAACACTAACTAGACTTCTCGTGGAGTTGGGGTGAGGGCTGTGTTAGTCTGTCTGGTGCTACTAAAACAGAGTCACAGGTCTGTCTTATGCTGCTACCACAGAATGCCACAGGCTAAGAAACTTATGCTAAATAGAGGTGTATTTGCATCACTGTTCTGGAGGCTGGGAAGTCCAAACTTAATGGGTCAGTACCTGGTACTTGCTCCTCCACCCTCCCTTGATGGAAGGCAAAAGAAGAGAAACTGTGTGTGTGTGTGTGTGTGTGTGTGTGTGTGTGTGTGTGTGTGTGTGTGTTTGGGGTGATGAGCAGGAGCAGAGGGGAGGCTAACTTGTTTTTTTATAAGGGAATCCTCCTGAGGTAATGCCAGTCACCCATTCAGAGTCCCCATGACCTAACTATGCATCCAGTGTCCCGCCTCCACCCTCTCCACCTTGTGCACGGGGCTACCAGAACAACTTCTAAGCACAGGCAGGATGAAACGAGGTAGTATAGACAAAACAGTGTCTGGCTCTTAGGAAGTGATCTCGAGTGTGCAGTGATTGCCCTTACGATAGTTTATAACATTGGCCTGTGATTTTAGAGCCCACATCTGTGGAGATCTGAAGAGACGGTTAGTGCTTGGCAAAATTTGCTTTTCTTGGGTCTCATTCCTGCCAGTTGGTGACCCCTGGAGACCACACAGGGCCCTGGAAGGCTCTCCTGGGACCCGAGGTCTCTGCTTTTCCTGTCTGCAACGGGGGTGTGTAGGGTGTTGCGGTGCCTGCGCCCGTGCACAAACACGCAGCCTCACCCACGGCACAGTCTATGGTACACAGGCCTCCATGAGCCTCTTCAGCAGTATTTACCTTTGCATCCTCCTTTGGAAGTTCTGCAGGGTGCGTGTTAAGACAAAAAGAAACGCCTCCCACTGTGGGGTGCTGGACAGGAAGATGGTCATTGCTCTCGGGCCTCACCTCCCAGAGACAGGACTCACTGAACTGACATTCTGACAAGACGCTAAGCCCAATAGGAGTGGGCAGATCCGTTGTCCCAGGGTACAGAGTGAAAGAAGGGCGTGCCAGGCAGAGTACAAGAGTGAGCTACTGGGAAAGCTGTCAACGGGCCTGTTCCAAGGAACCCCACCCACTAGGCCTCTGATTGGAAGGTGGGGTGAGCTGGGGGTCACAGAAAGGCTGTGCACACACTGGTTGCCAGCTGTACCCACAGGTAGTAGAAATGCTGCGGTTTTTCCCTGATTTAGCCCTGACCAGGAGAGGCTAGAAACGGACGAGCTTAGTCCCACCCACTGCTCTCTCCATTGGCCACTTCAAGCAGTCACTCAAGCTTTCCTTAGAAACCGCTGCTTCTCCCCCCATCTCTCCGGAGAGTGAGATAGAAGGTTCAGCAGTTTAAGGCAGCCTGGGCTGCATATTGAGACCCCATTTCAAAGGGGAAAAAAATGAACAAAACCTAGGCTTTGTGATTATTTTCATGAAATTAATATTTGCTGGTTAGAGCAAAGTGAAGCCCCTACCAAAGCTTATTGTGAAGGAGCCTGGTGACTTCCTTAGTGAGTTAATACGTATACGTCAGCAGTGGTGTATGACAGGTGTAGATTCACCTTATTAAAAAGGTGTGACCCTGGGGAGATGCTCAGTAAGAGCATTTGCTGCTCTTGCAAAGGACCAGAATTTGATTCCCAGTACCCTCATCCATGACCGCAGTTCCAGGACTTCCAGCGCCCTCTTCTGGCCTCTTTGGGTACTGGAAATGGACACCACGCAGGCAGATGAAATACAGGCATAATTTTTTTGTTTGCATTGGTATTTTGCCTGCATGTATGTCTGTGTGAGGGTGTCGGATCTTGTCATTAGAGACAGTTGTTAGATGCCAAGTGCGTACTAGGAGTGAAACCTAGGCTGGGACCTCTGGAAGAACAGTTCAGAGCACTTATCCACTGAGCCATCTCTCCTGCCCCCATCTTAATTTTTCAGACAGGGTCTCTCACTGAACTTAAAGCTCACCAACTAAGAAAAATTGCCTTTTCAGCAAACTCCAGGGATCCTGTCTCTGCCTTCCCCAGCACTGGCATTATAGGCAATTGCTGTGTTTTATTTGTGGGCTCCAAATTTAGGCTTTATGACTGCATGTATGTATGTATTATGTATGTGTGTGTTTATTTATTTAGGGATGAGAGGTGTTGCCTATTCTGTTGGAAGCTTGGCCTCAGCCAACCTGCCTCAGTCTCCCTAACTGCTGGGATTTCAGGTTCACTAGTGCACCAGGCTTATGGACCATTTTTAAAACTCCTGCCTGGGAGTGCTGATGTATGCCTGTATGATGTGGGAGTGATTTCTTTCTAATCTGTTGCTTTCATTGGTTAATTAATAAAGAAACTGCCTAACACAACAGAGTGGCGCCCGACATGATGGACTAAATCCACTTAAAAACCTGAGAAGGCTTAAAAATAAGGAAAAGATAGCTTTTTGCTGTTTGTGGGTGGCATGCTGCAGAGAGAAATTGTCCTGACTCAGCAGCAGGAAAAAACTGGCTGTTTTAAAATGCCGGCTTTCTGGGCTGTGCCGCCATCACAATCTCTGTCTGGCTCCTACGAGAGACAGAGCTTTTGAATGGAGCATTTGGAGTAAAGCTCTACGGCTTGCTTGATGGCAATGTGGACTGCTGGGTGCCTGGAACTGTGTGTGGCTCAGGGGCACCAAATGGCTCTGAGGCAGGAGCAGCTCAGCTCCACCATGCTGAACTGTGCTGGTCTCAGGCAGGAACTACCATAATTACCATAATAATAGCGCAGTTGAGGTTTAGACTGGGCAGGAAACAGGCTGTACCTTATTACCATATTACCTCTACAAGGCGCAACTTAAGTTTTTAAGAACTGCTTAACATTTTAAGAAATGCTCCTGGATAGTAAAAAAAAAAATGACAGATTTACAATAAAACAGATTTCAGACATAAAAGACCACTAAATGAATCACAATGTTGGATGAGTGATAGGCTTGAAAGAGAAAAAAAAATAGAGGGGCTGGAGAGATGGCTCAGTGGTTAAGAGCATTGCCTGCTCTTCCAAAGGTCCTGAGTTCAATTCCCAGCAACCACATGGTGGCTCACAACCATCTGTAATGAGGTCTGGCGCCCTCTTCTGGCCTGCAGGCATACAAGCAGACAGAATATTGTATAATAAATAAATAAATATTTTTTTAAAAAAATAGAATAAAGTTAATGCCCATAAAAAAGGGTAAAGTCTTTAAAGAAACAGAGTACAGATAGTTAGTTATAGATTAAAAGAAATAAAAAAAATAAGCCACGTAAAAATGGAAAATTCACAGAGAGTCTGGATTATGTACATTGTGTTTTCTTTAAAATTTTTCACTGTGAAGGAGCTAAGTACAGAGAGACATTTCATTATATGGGCTGCCAAGTGGAACCAGAATGGATATCATGAGGGGATGACTTTAGAATTTGGGTCTAAGGATATGATGCTTTGGAAAGGGTCTTCTTTTGTTTTCACAGAGGATGAGACCCTGTGGATTTCTTCTATTCCAATATGGTATGATAGACCTCGCCCTCCTGAAAGGTTGCTGTGAACACCCTCAAAAAATTACTTTGCTCAACTGCCGACTGAGATGAACCTAGCAGACAAACAGGTTATCCCATAAAAGACCTGAATAACAGCGCCACCATTCAGCAGGAAGCAGTTTGAAGAGAAAAAACTATGCCCATGTTCCCAAACATTGTTTATAAATGTTCTTTTACATTTAAAGGGGGATATGATATAGATATAAATAATTTACATTGGTATGGACTTTAAGGTCAATTTTGTTATATGTATATGTATTTCTGATATTGATTAAGGTATTGTGATTGTGTAGTTCATTTAAAATGTAATGTATAATTAGGAAATATAGGTTGCTAATGGATAATCATCGATGATAGTAAAGCTTGTAGTCATGTTAGTTAGATCTTCTGAATATATAGAGATATATTTCAGTTAGATAGGCATTCTTCATATCTTTCAAAGACTGCAGAATATGGCATTTTAAATGTTTTAATAACTTAGGGCTTTTCATGACAATGAGACACTCTGCTCCTGGCGGCTCCAATCTACTTCAAGAGGAAGATGGGCATCGAAGAGGCTCGTTATGGAGTTTGATAGCTATTTGGGCAAGAAACTGCTCTTGCCTGGACTGATGCATAAACTGGACACAAAGAATCCGCAGAGAGAGGACTACTGAACTTGCCTAAGGTGAGATGGTCTTTCGGGGTTCCTGATTCATGAAAGAGTCTGTGAGACATTCTGCAGGACACAGCAGAAAGTGACTGAACTGTCTTTGGAATTTCCTGCTTGATGAAAATGTCTGCTGAATACTATGGGCCTGAAGGCTGAAGATGGATGCCCCAACGGTACAAAAGAACTTTGGGTGACTGTCCAGGCAGCGAGATGTCTCTGTCATTTCTAGAGTTTTCTTATTTCTTGTTTACTTAGGTAGTATTATATCCTTCTGGAGTCTTTGATGGAGTTGAAGAATGAATAGATAGTTATAGTTTTCCTTAGTTATGATAAAAGATAAAATAGATATAAATATTGTAACTGTAATTCTTGCTTGATTACTGTTTTGCTATATGTAATTTTATTATGTTAAAATGAAAGCCTTCTTTTTTGTTTAAACAGAAAAAGCGGAAATTATGTGGGAGTGATTTCTTTCTAATCTGTTGCTTTCGTTGGTTAATTAATAAAGAAACTGCCTAGGCCCATTTCATAGGCCAACCCTTAGGTGGGTGGAGTAAGCAGAACAGAATGCTGGGAGAAAGAAGCTGAGTCAGGGAGTCGCCATGATTCTCCCACTCCAGACAGACGCAGGTTAAGATCTTTCCTGGTAAGCCAGCTCGTGGTGCTACATAGATTATTAGAAATGGGTTAAGATGCTGAAACTAATGGGCCAGGCAGTGTTTAAAAGAATACAGTTTCCGTGTAATTATTTCGGGTAAAGCTAGCCATGCGGGCGGCCGGGTGCCGGGAAAGTAGCCCGCTGCTCATATTACAACACCTGTAAATCTGTATTTGGGAGATGGAAGAAGGAGGATCAGGAGGTCAGGACCAGCCTGGGATACATGAGAAAAATCTAAACACAAAACATAAAAATAACACATAGACATATTCATTCATAAAGAATTTAACAGGGCAGTGGCCATGGAAGTCGGAATCACCTAAGGAGTGTGTAACAACTCAGCTGACGAATCAAGGCAGTGGTGGTGCTCACCTTTAATCCCAGCACTCGGGAGGCAGAAGTAGGTGGATCTCTGAGTTCGAGGCCAGGTTGGTGTACAGAGTGAGTTCCAGGACAGCCAGGACTACGCAAAACAAAACAACAAAACCAGACAATAGAGGCATAGAGGGACAAAATAAAATATCACCCTGGGGCTGGAGAGATGGCTCAGTGGTTAAGAGCATTGCCTGCTCTTCCAAAGGTCCTGAGTTCAATTCCCAGCAACCACATGGTGGCTCACAACCATCTGAAATGAGATCTGATGTTCTCTTCTGGCCTGCAGGCAGACACACAACAGAATATTGTATACATAATAAATAAATAAATAAATAAATATTTAAAAAATAAAATATCACCCCCTTCTACCTCTTCCTTGTGCTCCCCTCTCCCCAGTTTAGCCGAAATTTATCCGATCTTTTCCCACAAATTTGCATACACAAGCGGTGTATGCACACGCGTGGTTGTGTTCATGTGCTTTTTAACACCTCCTGTGACTTACCTTTAGGACTTAGCAAAGTTTTAGAAAGTCCAGACACGGTTTTGCTGCTAGCAGCTTGCAAAGTGGCTCTCCCTTGATTTATTTAACTTTCAACGGTTTTGCAAGGTGGTTTGTTGTTGTTGTTTCCGTGTTTGATTTAAATAAGGCCGGGCAGTGCACTTGGGAGGCAGAGGCAGGCAGATCTCTGTGAGTTCGAGACCAGCCTGGTCTACAAGAGCTAGTTCCAGGACAGGCTCCAAAACCACAAAGAAACCTTGTCTCGAAAAAAAAAAAAGTACTTTGCTGTTAGAATTAGCGCTGCTGGGATTTTCAGGTGAACACATCGCTAAGGCGAAGACCCTCTCTCGGGACCAAGGTGGGTAAACTGAGATTGGGAGATTCTGAGCTGTCCAGAATCCCTGGATAACGGTTCTTCTTGTGGGAGCCTTGCCACAATTTTTTAAATTGCCCGGGGCTCTATCCTGAGCCGGGACTTGGGAGTGCGCAGTGACTCAGGTAGGTAGAGATCTGCTGAGAGAAATAATCAGGTCTTGTCTGGTGGGCGAGTATACCACGCCCAGTGACGGGTGAGTCAGGCACTTGGGACCCTGCACTGCGTGGGTGGGGAGGTCAGGGAAGGGTTTCCTGTGGAAAATGGTTGCTTAGGTGGAATCCACAAGCAGAGGCGCAGGTAGAGAAAAAAAAAGGCCAACAGGAGGCGGACTCGGACAGCTGAAGCTCTTGGAAGGCTTTCCCAAATGCTTAGGGCAGGTGAGGGAATGGGACCAGATGGGGTTGATGGGGTCATGTGGGGTGAGGCTAAGGAGCCTACCAGGAACCTGGCCCTACGTGAGGAGGTGTCCCTTTCTTTTCTCTCTTTCTTCTCTTTCTTCCTCCCCTCTCACCTCTTCTACCTTTCCTCATCCCTTTCCTTTTTTTGGTATTCCCTGCACCGCCCCACCCTCTTTACCCAGGCTTGCCTTGAATTCCTGAGCTCAGCTGATCCCCCCCACACACACACAGCCTCCTGTGTAACCAGGACTGCAAGCTTAAGATACCCTCCAACTAGTTTCTCCTGTTTGACCCTTGATGTGGTACATCCGCTTTAGCCGCGAAGAATACCGTTGTATTCTTTGTCACAATCCTTGATTTACTCTACGATCATTCTTGGGGCTGTACTTGTTAGCTTTTTTTGTCAACTTGACACAAGCTAGGCTCATCTGAGAAGAGGGACCCTCAACTGAGATAATGGTTTCAATCAGATTGCCAGTAGTTAAGTCTGTGGGGCAGTTTTGTTGATTAATGATTGATGTGGGAAGACCCAGCCCACTACGGGTGGGGCAGCCCCTAGGCAGGTGATCCTGGGATGTTTTGGGAGGTGCTCGTCTTTAATCCCAGCACGTGGGAGGCAGAAGCAGGCGGATCTCTGTGAGTTCGAGGCCAGCCTGGTCTACAAAGTAAGTTCCAAACAAAAAAGCAAGCTGAACAAACCATGAAGAGTAAGCCAGAGCACCGTGTTTCTCCGCGGTTCCTGCTACCGTCCTGACTTCCATCTCTGATGAACCATGCTCAGGATGCTTTTGGTCATGGTTTATCACAGCAATCGAGAGCAAACAAGGATAATTGCTAAACAGTATTCCACTCGTTGGTCGCTTCTGTTAATTCATTTGTGAGGATACATTGGTTGCTTTGAAGTTTGTGGCACTTGTGAATACAGCTTTCCCTTCTCGTCAACACGTTACTGACAAATAGCTCCTGCGGATACCAGGGTGACTTGGGTTCAGGTGGGAGTTGGCAGCCATGATCAGTCCTGTTGCTTTCAAACAGTAGATATGCCTCCTGTCATGGTGACATTACTGGTTGTCTTGTGGTCAGGACACAAAAGAAGGGAAGGAACCAAGACCCCACAATCCCTTTGGAGGGAGGTGTTGTTCTTTTTTAAAAAATGCTCCAAGATCCCCGCAGCAGTAGGCAGCAGAAATGGCTGCCAGTCCCAGAGCGGCGGCCCGCCATGTGGCGGCAGACAGCAGGCCCTGGGAGCAGCCAGTCCCAGGCAGAGACGGCTGCTGGTCTCAGAGCAGTGGTGGCGGGCCATGTGGCAGCAGGCAGTGGGCCCCAGGCAGAGACGGCCGCTGGTCCCTGAGCAATGGCTGGTTCCAGGCAGGGAAACACATGGCGGGTGGGCAGAAGACAGAAACATGGATAGGCAAGACATGCAGGGTGAGGTTGAATGTTTACTCACGGGGTTATGGAGGAGGAAGGGTGAAGGGGGGGACAGAGAGAGAGGGAGAGAGAGAGGAGGAGGAGGAGGAGGAGGAGGAGGAGGTGAGGTTGAATGTTTATTCAGGGGGTTATGGAGGAGGAAGGGTGAAGGGGGGACAGAGAGAGAGGGAGAGAGAGAGAGAGAGAGAGAGAGAGGGAGGAGGGTTAGGGTTAGGGTTAGGGTTAGGGTTAGGGTTAGGATTAGGGTTAGGGTTAGAGTTTAGGGTTAGGGTTAGGGTTAGGGTTAGGGTTAGGGTTAGGGTTAGGGTTAGGGTTAGGGTTAGGGTTAGGGTTAGGGTTAGGGTTAGGGTTAGGGTTAGGGTTAGGGTTAGGGTTAGGGTTAGGGTTAGGGTTAGGGTTAGGGTTAGGGTTAGGGTTAGGGGTTAGGGGTTAGGGGTTAGGGGTTAGGGTTAGGGTTAGGGTTAGGGTTAGGGTTAGGGTTAGGGTTAGGGTTAGGGTTAGGGTTAGGGTTAGGGTTAGGGTTAGGGTTAGGGTTAGGGTTAGGGTTAGGGTTAGGGTTAGGGTTAGGGTTAGGGTTAGGGTTAGGGTTAGGGTTAGGGTTAGGGTTAGGGTTAGGGTTAGGGTTAGGGTTAGGGTTAGGGTTAGGGTTAGGGTTAGGGTTAGGGTTAGGGTTAGGGTTAGGGTTAGGGTTAGGAGGAGGAGGAGGAGGAGGAGGAGGAGGAGGAGGAGGAGGAGGAGGAGACCGAGAAGGGGGTAAGCAGAGAAGTGGGGAGAGAGGCAGAAGAGAAGCTGCCTCTCCGAGAGGAAGATGGAAAAGAGAGCGAGCTCAGGCCGGAAGCTGAAGATCAGCCTGCCTCAGCAGATGGGGAGGGGAATGGGTGTGGCTTGTCTCTTAAAGGGACCAAAACCATAACATTCCCAGGTCTTCCTTATAATAAAAAGCACGCATGTCAAGGAAGCAGAAAAGGAAGGGCCCAAGATGGCGGTGGGCAGGTCGGAGGTAATGAAAGTGGGCGTGGCTTGTCCCTTAAAGCGACAGGAAAGCACAACAGGAGGGCACACTTTGGATGAAGTAAACTCCTGCGGCTCCCTCTCTTCCTCTTCCTTTCACTGTCCAGGGGACCCCGCTTGTGACATGTGGGCCTTTGGGGCACAATGAAGATGCAGTCTGTTACACAGCAAGTATAAGCGCTGTACACAGCCTTTTGAAGTAAACTTAACCTTTTATATTTTGGGAGGAGAGATACTGTGGAGGCCCAAAGAGGCCAAAGGTCAGAGAGTTTGGGACTTATTTTTAGTTCATTCGAGATCGTCATGCTTAAAGGTCCCACCTAGTTGTAAAGCAGAGTTCTGCTCTCTCAAGGCTATTGTCAACAGGTGTGGCTAGTTGTCTGGCCTCTTGCTCCTACCTAAAACAAAAGTCTAAGGATCCAACTAAGTTCCAGTTCCCTCTATGGAAATAACTTGGGATTCCACCCAGGGAGTGGTTTGCCTAGAGAGTGTTTGGTGTAGGGCAAGAGTCAAGGGCATAAGCAATGAATGTACCCCAGGACTTTCAATTTGTGTTTTGTTCTACTCCTACCTTTTGAAATCAGGGGTATATTAAGCTGTTGGAAATTAAGCACGGACGAATTTTCAGTACTCACAGAAATTCCCTCCCGATACTATCCTATGTGTTTCTGCATTTTACTATTTTTGTTCACGTCTTTGTATTCTTTACTATATTTCTAAATCCCCACGCCTCCACTCTGGAAGAAAGATAATTGTGTCGAGGCTGGCCCCTGACAAGATACCAAGGAGCAGGGCTGCTGGGCCCTATGGTAAGAGTCTTTGAATTCATCATAAATAGCTGCATGTACATTGGCCCTGCCCCCAATTTCATGCTTGTCATACTGACCACTGGTGTAAGACAGTCAGGTAAGAAGAAAGTACAAGGAATGAGGCGTCATCAACCTCTAAAAGTAGCTTTGCATTCTGGAAGTGGCCTCTTCCCTGGGAAACACTTCTACTGGTGAGATGTAGGCTGGGGGTGGGGATGGCTGGGTGGGTTTGGAGTAGGTGGCTACTTATGATTAGGAGGGAAATGTGATGGCAAAGTCACGAGCTGGGCTAGTGGCCAGAGCAAACTCCAAGTTCTGGGCGTTGATGGCTGATGGCAAGAACCGAACCTCTCATCCGGAACAGAACCCAAGAGTAGGTGCATTATTGGGAAAAGCAGAGTAGGAGGTAGAGAGGCCTCAGGCTTAGGACTGCAAGCTGGAGATGCTTCTGGGTGGTCCAAAAGAAACTTCTAGAAGGTTGTTGCTGACAGGACAGGCTTGAGGTGAACTTGACATGATAGGAGCTCATGAGGTATGGGACACAGGCTGCATACCTGAGGTGTGATGGGGACATGTGGAAGGGCTAAGGGGAGAGAACACAGGGGAGCCAGCTCTGCCTTGGGGAAGAAGGGATATGATACTCCCATGAGAGCATCCCTGGAATTGGAAACAGTCACTAACAGCATGTCCTTCAACTAACATTGATAGGCTCTCACAACCACCCTGAGAAGACCCAGGCTACTGTGCTAACTTCTGTCACATTGTTCGGTGGGCAGAGATGGGGAGGTGACAAGGGTGAGAAGCCACCTTGTTTTTGTTAGAACCAGTTAGGAGCCTGAGCTGGCAACAATGGCAGATTGACTGATGGTCTGGTTCTCCAATCCAAGCCAAAGATGCGGAACCCCCTGGATACCCTAAGGCAGTGGTTCTCAACCTTCCTAATGCTGTGACCCTTTAATACAGTTCCTCACATTGTGCTGACCTCCAACAAAAAAAAATTATTTTTGTTGCTAGTTCATAACTGTAATTTTGCTACTGTTGTGAATTCAAATATCTGTGTTTCTCAATAGCCTTAGATGGCCTCTGTGAAAGGATCATTTGGGTTGAGAACCACTGCTCTAAGGGATTTTGATCAGTCTGGAAGATAAACATGTCTGAATCCTATTCTGTAAGCCTATTAGCCACAGGCCTGGTCCTGGGCCTGGGTTTCTCACAGTAGGGGATATGGATGGGTGGATGGATGGATGGATTGAGGCAGGGAGGGAAGGAAGGAGGGAAAGATGGAGGGATGGATGAGTAGATGGAGGGAGGGATACATGAATTAAGAGAGAATGAACAAACAGATTGAAAACTGCCGATAACTTACTAGATAGATCATATTTCAATCTGTCATTTAATCAATAACTGGAGGTAAAGGACTTTTTTTTAATGTTTTTTTCTCACCCAGACTTTACATTCATTCAACAGATATTTACAGCAGACCAGGGAAATTTTGTCCTATGGAATTACATTCTTTTTTTTTTTTTTTTGGAATTACATTCTTATTGGTGAGACACAGTAACTCCTTAAACTTACTCAACTATTTCAGCCTATCAGAGTGTGAAAAGAAGAGGTGTCAGCAGTCAAAGACTTAAAAGAAGCTGGGGCGGGGCCATCAGGAGGCTGGGACCAGCGGAGCAGAGGGGCGGGATGGTAAGTGCAGAGCTGAGAAAGGGGAGGTGGGAGAGACAGGACCAGAACAGGTCCTGCAGAGCAGCGGCTCTTCCTAATGCTGTGACCATTTAATCTGGCTCTTCATAGCGTGGTGACCCCCAACCATAAAAGTATTTTTGTTGCTACTTCATAACTGTATATTGCTGTTGTTATGAATCCTAATGCAAATATTCTTGGAACTAGAATTTGTCAAAGGGGTTGTGACCCATGGGTTGAGAATCACTGCTGTGGGGCCTTGCCAGTTCTGGAAGAATTTTGGTTGAGGAAAGGAGCCATTTCTAAGGTTGTGCAGTGCGGTTCTTGTGGTGAGGTGACGGCTGCGCACTGTGGGACAGCCAGGTCTTTTAGTTCCTGTAGCTTCGGGTTGGTTGTGTTTATTTGGGGTTTACATTTTTGTGTTTGTGTTTAGATAGAGTCTTGCTGTAGATTATTATTTTAGGGGGCTGGAGAGATGGCTCAGTGGTTGGGAGCATTGCCTGTTCTTCCAAAGGTCCTGAGTTCAATTCCCAGCAACCACATGGTGGCTCACAACCATCTGTAATGGGGTCTGGTGCCCTCTTCTGGCCTGCAGGTATACATGTAGTCAGAATATTGTATACATAATAAATATATTAAAAAAAGAATATTATTTTAATATTTTGTTTAATATTCTATGTTGTGGAACATTTAATGACGTAAAAATGTGTTGCTTTTGTTTATGTTGCATTTGTTTAACTCTGTGAAGCTGTGATTCTCTGCGTCTAAAACACCTGATGGTGTAGTAAGAGCTGAATGGCCAACAGCGAGGCAGGAACAAGGCTAGCTGGGGCTGCCAGGCAGAGTATACATTTGTAAGAAAGAATAAGACTCGTCTGTGATTTTTTTGGGAGCTGGGTGGCAGGGCCCCACCAAAGAAGCCAAAAGAGTAAAACAAACAACAGGGTCTCACTGTGCAGCTCAGTTTGTCCCCCCCCCCCCCTTTTCCTTTCTGTTTTGTTTTTAAAGCTCATGTTCCCCAGTCTGGCCTCAAATTCAGGATGCAGCCACCGATGTTAACCTGAACTTCTGATCCATATGCCTCCACGTAGGCATGAACATCACACCCAGTTTTATGTGGGCCTGGGGAACAAACCTAGCTAGGGCTTTGGCTTCCTGTATGCTATACAAACACACTACTAACAGAGCTACATCCCAGGCTGGTTCCATTGTTTTCGACAAGTATTAAAGATATGTTCTATCATCAGTGGGACCATAAAGTCCCTATTTCCACGAGTAGCCCTTACTAGTACAGTCTCTAGAGCCACAGACTGGCTTGTGAAAGCAACATAACTTGTTTTGCAGTTCCAAGGGCTAAAAGTCTGAAACCAGAGTGCAACTTCCTTCCCAATTCTCTGACGAAGATTCTCTTGTGCTCCTGCTTCTGGAGAGGCAAGGCGCCTGAGTTCACATACTAAGCCTTATCTCTGCTTCCGTCATGAGGCTATGTTGCTCCCCCACTCCCCACCCCTGCTTTTTTCTTTTTTGGAGACAGGGTTTTTCTTTGTAGCCCGAGCTGTCCTGGAACTCCTCTGTAGACCAGGCTGTCCTTGAAATTGGAGACCCACCTGTCTCTACCTCCCTAGTGCTGAGATTAAAGGTGTGCCCAGCTATCCCTCTTGTAAGAACAGATAGCCTACTGGATTTATGACATACTCAGAATGACCTCTCTACCAAGACCAGTTGCATTTATAGGTTCCAGGTGGCCATAAATTGGTGGGACCCAATATTCAGTTTAGTACACCACTGTTGACCATGACATAGATTCTACTGAAACTGAGATTGTGAAAACTTTGAAAGTTGGACAAATGCATTTTTTTTTTTTTTTGCTTTATATGGCCATGGGACTTTGTGGGTCAGGGAGTAGAATGTGATTTGAATGATAAATGTCCCCTGGTTTATAACCTTTGAATGCTTGGTCCTCAGTTCATGGCTGTTTAGGGAGGCTT
Organism: Microtus pennsylvanicus; assembly: GCF_037038515.1. Taxonomy (NCBI): domain Eukaryota; kingdom Metazoa; phylum Chordata; class Mammalia; order Rodentia; family Cricetidae; genus Microtus; species Microtus pennsylvanicus. The sequence continues at coordinate 88,571,258 of NC_134586.1, read as the reverse complement.
AGTTTTATTTATGGCCTGCTGTAGGAAGCATGTCACTGGAAGCAGATTTTGTGAACTTAAAAGACTTGCGGCATGTTTGCTGTTTCCTACTTACGGTTCTGAGATGTGAACTCAACTGCTCCTGCCACCATGCCTGGTGCTTGCTGCCATGTTTCCCCACTATGATAGTGACAATCTCATCCCCCTGGGAACTTTAAATCCAAATAAATCCACAAGTTGCCTTGGTCACTGTTTTATAACAGCAATAGCAATATAACTACTACAGCATTGTTTACGGTAATATGTCTAATCCCCATTAGATCAACTACAGGAAGCCATAGGAACACTTCCACAACTCCAGATTCCTAGGGTTGTAGTTGGACTTCTGGGAGTGCAATAGCCAGGTACTCCAAGGACCCAGTGTAGCCAATGTGTGTGAGGAAAACAACCTTGACTTGCCAGGGAAGTCAAAGAATTCCTGGGGAATGTATTTCAGGGAGCCAAGCAAGACCCTGCTGGCTTCTTTTCTAAATCAGGCTGATTGGCCGTGATCTCTCTACCTTCCAATCTCAGCCTTTGGAGTGCTGGGATCACACACACTTTGGCTAGCTGTTTGTGGAAGTCCCATCTTTTATTATACAGAAATTCTAGGAGAGTGGTTTATGCCAATAGGCAGACTTTCCTTACTTCCATGCTTTGCTTGCTATATGCCAAATAAGCAAGTTTTTTTAAGTGTTCCTGTGGTTTCCTTTAGGTAAACTCAAAACGGATGCACTGGGTGGGTGGGTACATGCTCAGACTTTCCAACTGGCTGAGGTTAAACTCAGACATCTATGTATGTGTACCTGAGTGTACTTATTTGCACCATGTGGATGTGGGTGCTCATGGAAGACAGAAGGGGAACTGAAACTCAAGTTTCAGGAGTTTGTAAGCCACCTAGTATGGATTCTGGAAACCGAACTCAGGACCTCTGCAAGAGCATCAAACACTATCACTCAGCAAAACTGCCCGGTTCCTACTTTATCAGACACAATAAAGCCGTCCTCGATGTGTTTCAGTGGTGTTGGAGATGATTCAAGGCCTGACGTGGTTGGGAAGAGTGGCACTCCTGAGCTTTCATTCCTAACTTGCCCTGGCCTTCGTAAGCATCTAAGATCCTGGAGAAACTGCCCAAAGGCCGTGCTCTGTAGTTGGGCTTTTATCTTAAAAGACCAGACAAAGGATAGGCTTCTGCACCACACACCCCCTCCACACTGCAGTCCGTCACCCTCCTGACTGCAGAGACTTTAAACTCAGGCAAGCTGTGGAGGAAGAAGACACACACACACACACTATAAACAACCAAACTCGGAGCTAAGCGAGTGTAAAGGTGTTCCCGCTTTCTATTAGCATTATAGAATCTCCACTTTAGATTCCAACAGGTACTGCACCCCACCCCGCAGCTATAGAAACAATGCTAAAATAAAACAGCCTGTCTCCATTAAGAATCAAGCCCTGGAGCTGGAGAGATGGCTCAGTGGTTAAGGTCCTGAATTTAATTCCCAGCAACACAACTATCTATAATAGGATCCGATGATCTCATTTGGTGTTGCAGGTCTACACGAAGACACAGCACTTATTTACACAAAATACATAAATCTTTAAACAAAACCCTAACACCTGGGAATCTTTAATATATTTGAATTCCTACAACCAATGAGCTAAGAAATTAGCACTAGCCCACCAGGGCACCCAGGTTGCTAGCATACGCAACTTTACAAAATAGCAAGGTTATGTGGAAAGTATCCACATGTTTTAGTGATGTTAAGTGACTTAATGAGGCAATCTAGACTGTAACTGAGATACAGAGGGATATTTTATCTAGAGAAAAACACAAGACCAAGTTTATTTCATACAATGTTATTCACACGTTTCATTTCTAATTTATACATAATATACAAAGAAGTGAAGATAACATTTCATATGAACCAATAAGAGCCAGGACTTAGACAAACTGGTCCAGAAACAATCTATACCAAAAGGAGACACTCAAGAGTAAGCCTAAGCGGTTTCTGCCCAATCAGATTTATTCTGAAAAGTCAATTTTTCTAAAGTTCCATGCCAACATACTAGAAGGTGGAATCAGGGTGGGCACCAAAACTGGCAGATCATAAAATTTCTACACAAACAGGTATTTTTCTAGAATATGCCTAAAAGTATCAGGAAAACTGGGTTGTCAGCACTGGGAAGTATGAATCAGGACTTTCTCTAGGACTTGCCACTTTCTGAGCTGAGCGACAGCTGCCTGAGCACACAAAAGCAAGGGTGAACAGGAACCAGGAGGGCTGCTAGTCTCGAATACTGGCAGCTTTGACCCTAAAACCACTGGCTGATGCAGGCAAGTTATGTTCAACCCAGAGCCAAGATACTCAGGCTGGCAAAACAAAGTGGAAAAGGAGGGAGAGTGTCACTCTACATGGGAGAAAAATGTGACAGGGACATGCTGATGAACCAGTGTGACTGAGAATGGTGACAAGGAATGTTGGGTTAGAAAGCTAGAATAACTCAACATCAACATGAAAGACTCCTGGCACCCCAAACTTCATGTCAAATTTTAAGGTTCATGATATGAGTAACAAAAGAATAGAACTTTATACTCAATATTGTGCTCTGATTGCTTTTGTTCTGCAGACCTCCAGAAAAAAAAAATCCCTTCTACAATTTATCTGACAGAAATATCATGTTCATTTCAGTTTTCAGCACTGAACATAAGAGGGTCAACATAAATGTTCATACAAAATACTGACTTCAACAAAATACAAAGCACTTTCTTTATCTTTCAGAAACTGAATATACAAAGCAATTTTTTCCAAAATATTTTCATAGGCAAAGGATTAAAAACGATTTTAATTATACACATATGGTCACAATTTTGCCTTAGAAAGATTGTTGGGAAATGTACATAAGGCCGCTTGTAAATGTACATCATGTTACTGTTATAATGTCTTATGTCCAGAGGAAAAAATGTTATCATACAGATTTGCTCTTACTTGGGAGTAGGCTATTCAAAAATACAGTACTCTTCTGTACAAAGAAAAAAGTCACATCACATTTAAGATGGAAAAAGCATTGGCCTCTGTGGTAATCAAATCTCAGTCCAATACTTTCTATTTACTATGCACAATACCCTGACTTCAGGTGAAAGTGATCCAGATCCTAGCATGTCCACTATCAACAGAGTCAACAACTATGTTATAAAACAAAATGTTTTCCACAATAATAAAAAGAAAGTTGGTTCATACTTCTGAAACCATATAAAGATAAAAAATTTTTTAAAAATCACTCTCAATTTGGAGAAATAAATTTACATTATACAACACTATATTGCCAGGTTAAAGAGGGCAGGGATGTCAATGTACACTAAATGCAAATGTTTCCCAAAGAGATAAAACAGATTCCATTTACAGCATGAAGGTTTACAAATGTACACCTGTACAACCAAGGAAAGTTACTACGAAATTAGCAAGGCTTTCATAACAAACACTGAAACAATATCTGCTTTCAAATTGTAAACTTACATCTACCCCTACACACACACAATGTGTTTATTTATAGGAAGAAAAAAAAGCTCTCTGAATATGCAATCATGCTAAATGCTGAGCTATCAGTTCACTTCTCAGTGGCCTCTCTCACCTCTATCAGGTTCCTATTTATGTACTACTATGAAAACGCAGAATAAACCAACACTTCCTCAACAATCTTTAATTCTATAATTAGAACAAAATACAAACCTCCATCCATTCTCGTTGCAAACCAAACTGAAAAGTTAGTGTGGAATTTAACTTTTCATTCAGTGCAAACTCAACTGAATGGAAGTACCACCATGATTGTTTTTTCTAATTCATTACAATAAGTATATACAATTCTTCTGTACATTGCCAGGGACATTATAGGGCAGTAATTTTATTAAAACCACATCCACTGTAAATAATGTTATCTCAAATCATTTTATTCTTGTCTGTTTTTCTGAGTTTTTCTTCGCATGATAGTTTGTGAATTACCAAAATACAACTTAACTTTCTTTTTAAAATATTAATAATATTTATGCAGTTGATTGTTAATCTGTTATAAAAGGCTTCACATAAAGGAAAAAAATAAGAACTATAATTCTATGTACATCTATATAAACCTGTTGTGCTATGGGGTTGTAGACCTACCAGACTGCAAGCCAGTTTATTAAAATACTGTACTTTTCCCTTTAAAAACTATTTTTTTTGTGACTTTACAAGGTATAAATTTACAAAATATGTGACAACTTTTTTCCTTTTTTTGTTTCTTTTTTTTTGGGGGGGTGGGGGTGGGAAGGGGGATACAGTTACATCATATACAGGCATTCTGTGCTTCACCAGAAATCCAATCTGATAGGTCTCCACTCAGGGTTGAAGATAATTTATAATTCACCACCCCACCCCCTAAATATACACAAGAACCTTAAAAATTTACAAATGGATGAAGAAAGTCAATAAATAGTTTTGCTTAAAAAAAAATCAAAGATTCATAGTTGAATTGTGTTTTGATAATTCACAAAGAAAACCCATTCTTTAAACATGGTTGAATCATCTCCTTTCTCTTAAAGCATTCCATTTGGTGGTCCTCCGATAGGCCCTAGATCTGGGCTATTTTTCAAATAGTATTTTTCCAACTTGGCCAGTATATGCTTCCCATATGTGTATTTGCGAAGAGTAGTAATATGAGGTCGAATCTGAAAAACAAACAATCTTGTGAGAAAAAAAACCCCAAGTTACTGTAGTTTCTGTTTTTAATTCATATGTGTGTGGTTTGGACAGGCCAGTTCAGTATACGGAGGTGAGAGGACAACTTAAGAAAGAGTGTTCTCTACTTCTACTCTGTGTCCCTGGGGATTGAACTCAACTAGGTCTTCGGGCTTGATGGCAAGTACCTTTTACCTACTGAGCCATCTTGCCTTGTTTATGATTTAAAATAGCTCCCTCAAGTCTGGATCATCATTCTGCTAAAAATTACAAAGCTACTTAGGTACAAAACCAATTCTGAAACATAATTTTCTCAAAAATGCTTAAAGAGGCAACATTTTTTTTTGGTTCAATAAATAACAAGCCACTGCTGTGTCACATGCCAACAAAGGAAGCCCCTAATATAAACATATACTGCCCCCTTTCCAGCTAGATGTGCAGTGAGTACAGTAACTGTCACAGAACAGACTAGTAAAAGGCAACTCTTCTCACAGGGACACACAACCTGTAAGATTCCTGAATACAACTGGGCAATATCTAGGAAGTTATCCTACAAAATAATTTTTCAAGGACCTTTATAGAGCGCACTATATATATGGTTAAAAATACTATGTATACTATTGGCTCAGTAAGTACTATAAATTAAAAATAAGGTTAAAATCTTTAGAAGAGTCAAAAAGCAAAAAAAAAAAAAAAAAAAAAAAAACAACAAAAAAAACGACACAACAATTTGAAGAATGAATTTTTAAAAACTCAGTGCTATAATTATGAGCTGCTAGAGGGTGGTGATGGGGCACACATTTAATCCCAGCACTGGGAGGCAGAGACAGGCGGATCTCTGAGTTCCAGGCCAGCCTGCTCTACAGAGCAAGTTCTAGGACAGGCCCCAAAGCTACAGAGAAACCCTGTCTCAACACCCCCCCCACCACCAAAAAGAACCCTTAAGAGCTGGTGTTTGTTAACTGCCACACACCAGCAATGGCTCTGATACAATGCATGGGATGAGGGGATCTTGAGAATATTTTTATTTTTGGTTTTTCGAGACAGGGTTTCTCTGTAGCTTTGGTGCCTGTCCCGGAACTAGCTCTTGTATACCAGGCTGGCCTCGAACTCCCAGAGATCCTCCTGTCACTGCCTCCCGAGCATCCCAATTTTTAAATCGTGACTTGAGAATTTACAATGGAGAGGAAATGGCCTTGCAAGGACTGCAAAGACAACAGAGATCCTTCATGTAAGGATCCAACAAGGCTCGAAAACAGCCAGTGCTGGGATTAAAGGCGTGCGCCACCACCGCCCAGGGAGAATATTTTCTCTTGATAAAGGGAAAAGGTTCAAAAGGGGACAGATGTTCCATGTTTTCTAAAGCAATCAAGCCAAAAAGAGCATTAACACCCCCTTCCCCCCCAGTTTTGTTAGTTGATGTACTGAAACAAAATCTTGGCAAGTTATGTAGAAAAGCATCAGACTTTCAATCCTCCCACACTGGCCTCCTAACTAGGAATTATAGGCTTGGATCTCTTGAGGCTAACTTTAGAGTTCTTTTTGACATTACATTTTTATGGAAATTAATGATTTTTTTTTAAAATTACACTTATGGGCTGGAGAAAAGTCTTACTGTTTAAGAGCACTTGTTCTTTTAATGAAGTGTGTTTGAAACCCAGCACTTACATGGCATCTCATAAACACCTATAATTCCAGTTCCAAGAGGTCTGATGCCCTCCATGGGCACCAGGTACATACACATGTAGTGTGTGTGTGTGTGTGTGTGTGTGTGTGTATAACACACATATATGTATATATACATATATATACAACACATATATGCGGCAACATTCATTAAAATAAATGAATCTAAACCACAACAACAAAACTCCAAACAAAAATTACGCCTTGTGTGCAAGCACATGTGCATCCTGACATTCAGGCAGGACAATTTGCATGATTCAATTTTCTCCTTCCGTTACGTTTGGAGCCCAGAGGTGCAATACAGTTCAAAAGATGTGGCAGCAAACAACTCTACTGTACAAGCCATTTTGCCAGCAGAACTGGTGATTTTAAAGAATCATTAGAGTCAAGAGGGGAAATAGCTTGAAGTGTAATAACTAAAATAAAGAAAAGATTTCTTTTAAAGGGATTAATTAAACTGTGTGTATGTATGTGTGCATACAGGTACCCACTGAGGTCAGAGGAGGGTACCAGAGACCCTAGAATTAGGAGTTATAGGTGCTTGTGAGCCACCATGAGGGTGTTGGGAATTGCAAAGATTCTCTAAAAGAGCAGCCCACTTATTGGGAAAATCTAATACCATTAAAGAAAACAACTCAGCATTCAACCAATAAACTACTTACTGCAAATCGAATAAAACTGAACAAGACAGGGGAGGAAGACTAACATTAAACCTAACAGCTGAGAAATTAATGTGATTTTACAGTGTCAACTAAGCTGCCCATGTGCTTTAAATGTTGTCTATTGGAGAAATAAACCCTACAAAAGTGTGTATGCAGTCACAGGTCACACAGAGGGTGTGACCTCATGGAGCTGTGCACCAGTTACCTTGTGCATGATTATCTTCCTCTGAGCAGGCTCGGCCATATCAATCATCTTCTGAACCACGTAATTGGCATATTGATCCTTCATCATGGTGTATAAGGCACTGTGAGGACCATCATTCTGACAGCAAACCTCGTCGATCAGTAAAGCTCTCTCAGCACGGGAGGCATGAGTAACACACTTTTCTACTACATTGCTAAAAATTAAAAGCACACACAGAGAAACTTTGTTATGTCATTTCTTTATAGTCAAGTAGTCTTGACTTTTCAATTTGTTCCAATGTACTAGAAAAGAGAACACAAGATAAAATTTCTTGGTTTGTAATTACTTTTAAAAACAGAAATGGTTGCTAGTGGTGGCGGCCCACACCTTTAATCCCAGCACTCAGGAGATAGAGGCGGGTGGATCTCTGAGTTCAAGGCCACCCTGGACTACAAGAGCTAGTTCCAGGACAGGCTCCAAAGCCACAAAGAAACCCTGTCTCAAAAAACCAAAAGAAATGGTATCACAAAATAGCCCACAAATTTGACAACCACAAATTTAACTATAGGCCCACTAAAAAATTGTATAGAAAAGAGCTGGAAAAACTGACTGTTGTAATACCTGGCAAATTTGTGTTGACTCAGGGCTAACACCTTTCCTCTGATTTCAGATACAATTTTGCTCTTGTCTTCAGGTCGACCATGTTCCAGTACATGCTGAATAACATAATTGCCATACTGATCCTGTAACACATTTAAAAATTACTTTCCATCATTAAGAATTGAGAGGATACAGTAAGCTTTGCCTCCTCATTTTTATACTTTTAACTACAAATTACATCTCTCAAAAAATATTCAAAATACACAAATATTTCAAATTCTTAGGTGACATACCTGTACCAACTGTTCTGTGTGTTGGTGAAGCTCTTCTAAGATGGGTAAGGTCTGCTCTGCAGTGCAGTGCTCTAGGATACGCTGAATGACTCTGCAGCCATAAGGATGGGTTGAAAGCACAAACACCTTGAAATAAATAAAAGAAGGAAATAATGCACATATCCTATTATTTCTCAATCACTGTATCAGATTGACAAGATAGATGCTAACACCCAGCCAAGTGGTGGATCCATAGCTAATACAATCACAGCATCAGCATTCTCCAGCATGGAGATTATCTGTGTATGGAGGTCTGAGGACAATTTGGAGGAATCTGATTTTTCATTCACCATGTGGAATCAGGGGAACAAAACTCGGATCACCAGGCGTGACAGCATTTCCCCTTGATTTGCTGAGCTTCCTAGACAGCCTGAAGATAATTTTGATTAAAAAAAAAAATCTAATGGGTAAGACCTGGTACTAGTTGGTAGTTATTTTGCCTGTGTCAATATAGTTTCAAGACTTTTCCCTGCTCTTCCATCAATTACTATGTTTAATGAAAGTATCCAGTATAATATTGTACTCAAAAGAATGCTAAATTCACATCATAAAATGCTCTGCTAAGGAAACGAATACAAAAACAAACAAAAAAAATCAATCTTACTTGTCCTTTGAATGCATCAATGATGAACTGCAGTGACTGCGGCTGAACACATTCAATACATTTTTGTACAACATGGTTTCCATTCTGATCTTTCACACATTTGAGCACATGACCATCTAGCTCCTTTACCATTTCACTCTGCAAAAGTCATTTAGATAATTATTTTATCCAGAAAACCCAATGGAGCTACAAGTATTCACGAAGAACAAAGTTAAAAATAACGAAGAACAAAGCATGCTAAAATTTTATAATACAAAAATTTAGAAACCACCCAAAATACAAATTATTAAAGCAAATCACAGATAGTAATATTAATGATATATGCTGAAATAACTCAGTGACAATGAACCTGCCGTATTTAAATTACAATTTCCACTGTGTACATGTTCCTGCATTATCTTTTTTTTTTTTTTTGGTTTTTCGAGACAGGGTTTCTCTGTGGCTTTGGAGCCTGTCCTGGAACTAGCTTTGTAGACCAGGCTGGTCTAGAACTCACAGAGATCCGCCTGCCTCTGCCTCCCGAGTGCTGGGATTAAAGGCGTGTGCCACCATCGCCCGGCTCTCCTGCATTATCTTATATAACAGGTATCTAATACACCCCCCCACCCCGCGCCCCAAGACAGGGTTTCTCTGTGTAGCCTTGGCTGTTCCTAAAGCTTACTCTATAGACCAGGCTAGCCTGTAACTCAGAGATTCACCTGCTTCTGCCTCCAAGTGCTGGAATTAAAGGTGTGTGACATCAGCACCCAGCCAAATAGACACTTTTAAAGCTCTTATTTCTATGACCTACTTAGCATCTGCATCCGTTGGTACTAAAGAGTTATCACTAATGTTCACATGAGTTTATAAAAGTGCATAAAACAGAGTATAACATGGGATGTTAGGTTATCTATCTGTATTTCGCTTATTATCAATAATTGTCATTAATGATGGACATTTTTCTTCTTGTCTAATGCCTATAAAACTAATAAAATTTTACTATAATTTGTATGTCTGATTAGAATAGAAAATATTATTGCTAAGAAATGGACCCATATAATCTAAAGGTATTTAAAGAATCTCAACTATATTCCAACACAATTATGAAGGAATCCGGTTAAGCCAACCTACAACATGAATTTATGTCTAAACTAAAACAGACTGAATTATAAAATACAATTAACCTAAAAATTCCAAAATTAAAAAAGATTCTATTCTTTATTAACTAGTTCTCATTAAAACAGTATTAGTCCCGGGCTGGAGAAATGGCTCAGTGGTAAAAACACTGACTGGCTGTTCTTGACGACCTGAGTTCAATTCCCAGCACCCACACAGCAGTTCACAACTGTCTGTAACTTCAGTTCCAGGAGATCTGCCATCATCATACAGACATGCATGCAGGCAAAACACCAATACATATAGAATAAAGATAAAGATTTTTAAAAAAAAAAAACAAAACGAAACAGTATTAGTCCTTTTTATTTCCAAATACCCAAGGCACAGCTACTGAAAGACTATGCTACTATTGACACCTATGGCAGAGAAGTTCTTTGAATAATTAAATCTGTTGATTTTCTCTACTGTGCCATATTTTAATGAATCTAAAACTACAAAATTTCTTCCACAGGAATAATGGAGTTTTCCAGATTTTAAATCCTGTAACTAAAATACACACACACACACACACACACACACCCTACACACTTACCCATTTACCCACCTCCTTCCTCCTTGCTGGCTAGTTTTATATCAACCTGACACAAATTAGAATCATTTTGGAAGAGGGAACCTCAATTGAGAAAATGTCTCTACCAAATTGACCTGTGGGAAAGTCTGTGGTTCATTTTCTTAATTAGTTATCAATGTGGAAGGGCCCAGATCCCTGTGTTGGTGGCCCTGGGTTGGTACTATAAGAAAACAGGTTTAGTAAGCTATGAAGAGCAAGTCAGTAAGAAGCACCCTTCTCCACGGTCTCTCCATCAGCTCCTGCTTCCAGGTCCTGCCCTCACTTTCCTTGTGTGAGCTGAAATAAACACTTTCATCCCTGAGTTGATTTTGGCCATGGTGTTTTATCACAGACATAGAAACGCTAAGTCATCCTCTTCCTTTTGTTTTCAAACCTATAGAATTTATTTTATTGTCTAAGTCAAAAATGGCTTTCTAAATTATTAAGATGAAGTTAAGAAAAAAGCTATTTTGTTCAGATACTGTCATGCTATATAAACAAAATTCCACACTGAATGTCAAGTAAATTATTTTTTTCTAAATTTCTATGTGTATCTGCATGAGATTATGCCATTTGTGCTTGGTTCTGAACTGAACTCTGGTCCTTTAATAGAGCAGCATGTGTTCTTTCCAGCCTCAAAGAAGTCAATCTTGTTTAAAGGAATATTAAGTTTCTTCACTAAATAGACTTAGGGAAAAAAAGCATATACACACATGTATGTATATACTAACTAGAATATGAGAATGTTGTTTGCTTAGTATTCTTAAAATAGAAATATTAGGTAGACCCACATAAAAATTGGGAGCAGTGAAATGCTTGCTGAAACTACAGATAATAACAAGGTAAGCAACTGCAAAGACATATCACTGGGCACTCTATCTGGCAAACTCCATGGAATGGGTAAGATTTTGTGAAAAGATCTTAAGTCTCCTGGTAGAAATCTTTAGGATATTTTTTTCTTCAAGATTATGAGATAAAAAGAAATTTAACTTATAAATTAAGTATTACAAAATGTATATCTCAACTTACAATTACCTGTTGATCAGAAGAAATAGACTCTAATGCTTTCTGTATAACACGGCAGCCATACATCTGCAAGGCTAATGGTAGTACATGACCACGAATACGAGTAGCCAGGGCTAATTTCTGATCCAAACTTCCGAACTGAAAGACAGTAAGAAATGAGCATGAGACTACTTTGGTACCTATAGTAAAAATCCAAGAATCCAGAAACACTTGTAGTATTTCCTTGTTATTATCTTGACACCATTACCCCCACCAGACAAGATCACACTATGTAGCCCTGTCTGGCCTGAAACATTCACCTGTCTCTGCCTCCTGAGTGCTGGAAGTGTGTGTGCAACCTAAGTTATATGCAATAATGCCTGGCTTATCTGTATTCTTTTTAAAATGCAATTATTTTTTAAAATGAGTATGTGTGTGCCCTCAAAAGAAGGTATCAGAGTCTCTGGAACTGAAGTTATAAGTGGTTGTGTAAGCTGGGCGGTGGTGGCACACGCCTTTAATCCCAGCACTTGGGAGGCAGAGGCAGGCGGATCTCTGTGAGTTTGAGGCCAGTCTGGTCTACAAGAGCTAGTTCCAGGACAGGTTCCAAAACTAGAAAATCCCTGTCTCAAAAGAGAAAGAAAAAAACCAAAAAACAAACAAAAAGTGGTTTTGAGCCTTGCAATATGGCTGCTAGGGGAACAACAAGCACTCTCAACCATTGAGCCATCTGTTTAGTCCCACTATGGCATTTTTGAGACGGTCTGTGTCACTAAATCTATACACTGTTGATTTAGGCAGAGAGCCTCAACCAAAAAGCCAAAGATCCTGTCTCTGGTTCCCCAGTGCTGGGATTACAGAGTCTTACCATCATGACTAGCTACTTATCTGAGGCGTTTGGGGTCCAAATTCAGGTCTTTTTTGTTTGTGGGAGGAGGGGTTCAAGACAGGGTTTCTTTGTGTACCTTTGACTGTCCTGAAACTCACAGAGATCCACTCGCCTCTGCCTCCGGAGTGGTGGATTAAAGGCATGTGCCACCATGCCCAGCTTCCAAATTCAGGTCTTTATGCATACACGACAAGCAGCATTTACTAGCTCTGGATATATGAGCCCAGCTTTAATATTGAAAATGACCATTGCCCAACTTTAACAAAACTGAATAATCATACAAAATAAATGTACTTACCTCAAAAAACTTCTGTATAACATAGTTTCCAAAAACATCTGTCATTAACTGATAGGCTGCCTGTAGAATCTCATTAAATACCATCTGTCGCTCAGCTGGAGTAGCTCTCTCTAGCTTTTGCTGTATGAATCTATAAGGGAAAAATTTAAATCACAAGATGAAAACAATCTTTCTAAAATCACTTGCGTACTCAAACTTTGTACTTGCGTGTGCAAGTAGAAAAGGATCTTGTGATACACCCAGGTCACTAGTGCAGCCTCAGGGACATGCCACTTCAGTTAATATAATTAAAATGCTTCTTTCATCTCCATTGAGGGGAGGGAATGAGAAGGGAGGGGAGTGAAAAAAAGGAAGTCTTACCATGTAGCCCAGGGAGATAAACACTTAGATTCCTCTCTTATTAAAGGCAGCAGTGTTCAACAGAAACAGTGGGAAGTGTGAGGAACCATAACCACCTACCTGGAGCCATGCTGGTCTTGAGAAAACTCGACTATATGTCCAATCAGGTCTCTGAGCTGAAGGTTGGGGAAGCGGTTGTTCCTGAAATCTTCCAATAACCTACTGCGGCCGGAGGGCATGATATCAGATCTATTATAGCGGAGCCGAGAAGGAGGAAAGAGCTGGCTGCTGGAGCTAAATAGACTGGAAGTGCTTGAAGCACTTCGGTATTTTGCTTCTGCTCCAGGTGCTGCAGAGATATACCGACCACTACCATTTGTCAGTCCTCCTACAACAAAGCAGCTGTGGTCAGCAAATATTTCTGACAAGTTATTTCACAAATAAGTTACAATTTAAATTGAGCCAATAAACTCTAAAAAGCTTTCAGTTATATTAAAAAGCATGTTATAATTAGCTAGTAAAACTCAAATCTAGAGCCATGGAAATTTGCAGTCTCAGGATGTAGCTCAGTGGTAGAGAGTTTGCCTAGCATACTCAAGGTCCTGGATTCTATCACCAACACCACAGGAAAAAAAAATTTCATTTACAGTATAGTATAAAGGAATAACATTGAGTGTTAAATCTGTACTTTTGGGAAACATTAAAAATATATTGTCAAATATACTTCAATGTAAAAACAAGTCTTTTTAGTCAATTTACTGATGTCTGAAACTTTTAAATAACCCATAGCAGAAATACTTTAAAACCTGAAAATGTTTTATTAAAAATATTCTCCATAAAATGTTATTACCTTGTAGATACAGAATAATATTAATAATTAGCAGTTATTCCTAGAGCCATAACCACAACCCTCCAACTTACATTTATTCCATACAAGAAAATAAAAGGCAGTAACAGAAACAAACTTAAATGAGGAAACTTTCTATTATGCATCACGACAGCTAAAATACTTGACAGTGTCCTTTTAAAGTAGAAAAATGTAAAGACAACTATAAAGTGCAGATTTAGTAGTTATAAAAACAATATCCACCACCAGCTATCTCTTATACCAACTGTACAGACAGCAACGCTACATAGTCAGTCCAGGCCACGGAATAGAGATGACCCCAATACCAGTGGAAAGTCAGAGATGTTACAACCATGAAAAGGCCTGGAAGCAATAAGTTAACACTGCAGTGTTAACGGCACTCTTTTTCCCTCTACCTCTAGCATTTATCTACTCTTAACATAATTTTCTTTCTGTGACCCTCACACTTTACGGTATATTAAACACTTATCTAAAATCATTCACCCTTTGTTAAGTATCATCAAACTATACCAAACTACATACTAGATACCTTATACATACTTACTAAATGACAACTAGAAATCTTAGGAGAAAATGTTATTTTTAAAGTATATACATGCATGTGGTTGCATGACTGCCTCAGAGGACAAACACCAAAGCCCCCTGTCCCCCAGAGCAGCAGTTCTCAACTGGTAGACCTTAACCCCTTCGGGGGGTCACATATTAGATATTCTGCATATCAGATATTTACATCATGACTCACAACAGTAGCAAAATTAAAGCTACAAAGTAGCTAAGAAAATAACTTTATGGCTGGTAGTCACCACAATGTGAGAAACTGAATTGCAGCATTAGGAATGTCTCCCGAGAACCATTGCTGAAGAGCTGGAATTACAGGTGAAGGCACATGCCGCTCAAAGCTAATCCTGGGAAGCCAATTTGGGTCCTCTACAAAAAGTATGTGTTAACTGCTGAGCCATCTTTCCAGCTTATAGACATTTTATGTGACATACAGCCCCTAAAGTTTCTTTCTACAACAATCCTATTTAAAGTAAATAATTTAACCAAATTCTGGTTCAGCTTTATCTAATTATCTCAATAGTCACAATTAAAATACTCAGTGTGTGACAAAGTTCAATTCTGTTCAGATTTTATCACTACTGTCAACCCTCTGGTTTTCATTATATGTTCTTATGAATGATTGATTGCCAGCACATTTATTTATTTATTTTACATTTGGGGTGGGACGGGGTGCTTGTGTAGAGGTTAGAGGACAGAAGTCACTACTCTCCTTCCACTATGTGGATTCTGGGGCTCAAACTCAAGTCAGTCCTCAAACCTGGTAGCAAGCACCTTTACCTACTAAGCCATCCCAAAGGCTTATGTCATTTTACTTTTGAGATAGGGTCACACGCATTCCAGACCTGCCTTGACTTTGCTATATGGTCAAGGAGTACCTTGAAATTCTCCCGATGCTCTTGCTTTCACTTCTTAAGAAAAAGAACTACCACACCTGTTTATGTGGTAATGGGAGCAAATCCAAGACTTTGTGTGTGCCAACTGATCCACACATGTTCCAGGCAGTTTGTTCTTTAATAATGCAGTTAGCGTGACTTTTAAAACACTATACTCACTCACAACTTACACTCTCTAATTGTTCATACACACACTTTTTGTGCCTCACTATTTGTACCACTGCTTATCTTTATTGTAAGTGGGGTCTAAACTTACCCTTAATGCGCTAATAATAACTACTAATACCAAATTCCTAAGGTGATTTAATGTGACAATACCTATTTTATGCTACCAACACTGATCAGTAATCTCTGTATTAGACATTCCTTGATCCTATTCTATTTGCTGCCCAAAGCCAAGTCCCGATATGAACTTCATTTAATCAATAATGCTAAATCAATTAGAGTTTGAAAAGACACTATTTTTAGATGATGAAGTATGGGTGGTAAAATTCTAAAATTTAGAGAATCTAAAACTGTCCAGTAAGCTCTACTCCCACTATTTCAAAATTATTTTAGAACATGCAAACAAATCAGTCATTCTTATTTATACTTCTGCTGCCACTGATTCTGAACCAGTGTGCCCCACACCTGGTATGTGAGAGGGTGACTCACTAGTTTTAAAACAACTGTCTGAGTATGTGTGTAGAACAAGCAGACCAGTACTATCATTTTGGTCTGCGGTCTTACAGTAAAGTGACAAGCAGCTAGTCAGAGTATGCTGCCTTCATATTCATTCATGATAACATAATAAAAGAGAAATTTAGAATTTTTTTAGGTTTTTATTAATTTTTCTGATAACTCTAAAGATTCTGAATTCTTCCATACTAAATACCAGCAAATAAAAACACTTAAAGTAAACTGGGTATGGTGACACATGGATCTTTCTGAGTTCCAGACCAGCTAAGGTTACATAGTAGGACACTGTCTCAACAAACAAAACATTAAAATGTCGAAATATAACAATGTAGCAACAAAACAAAACACATCTGACTAGCTTCAATTACAATTCCACCTCCCACCCAATCTAGAATACTAATTCCTAATCTGCCTTCAGACTTGTCTCTCTCTACCATCTCTTTTCCTCGTTTTAAAACACTGTGTGCATGCATGCAATGTGTTCAGGTGCAGGTCAGAAGACAACTCTGGGCATTTTCTTTCATCTTCTTCGCATCCTAGAAACTGAAATCTAGTCACTAGGCTTGTTCCATGTTAAACACCTTTACCTGCTGAGTCACCTCACTGGCCAATCTTTCCTTCCTTGTCAAGTTTTAAGTGGCTTCCGTGGAGCTCTTACTATATAGCTGAGGATAACTTTGAAGCTCCTGATACTTCTGTTCTATCTCTCAAATATTGGGATTAGAGGTGTGCCTATTCTGTATTTGCTAACCTAATGTGCTTAGCAATAACCTGAAAAATATTACAAAATATTCTATATTAAACTGATATAACATAAAATTTTAAATAAAACATTTCATTATCTCGTGTTTCCCCAAAAGTCATTATTAGAATGTTTTAAGGCAAACATTTACTAGAATCCATTTTACCACATTCTATCTCCCATCCATTCTCTGACTGGTTAAGACTGATTCTGCATTGGGAAATCAGGGTTGAATAGTGCGCCTGTCCTGCAAAACATTTTCAGGTTTCAAGCTCTGACACCTGTTTCTGACTACAGAAATAAGACCTCTGTGGACTTAAGTAAAAATGAGGTCATACTGGGATACAATGGGTCAAGAGCTAACATCTTTTAAGAAGGAGACCTTAAGACAGTGTTTTTCAACCTGTGGGTCACGGCCCCTTTCACAAGGGTCTCCTGAGATCATCAGAAAACAGATATTGACATTATAATTTCTAACAGTAGCAAAATTACAATTATGAAATAGGAACGAAAACAATTTTACGGTTTGGTTACTACAACATGAGGAACTGTATTAAAGAGTACCACACTAGGAAGGTTGAGAACCAATGCCATAAGAGACTCTGGTGGCAAAAGTCATGTGTTTTGACTTGATGGTGGCAGATGAGTTTTGCATCTTCAAGCCACAGAAAAGGGAAAACTGACATCAATTACCAGAACCACAAAGAGGGTAAAGAAAAGTTACCTACAGAACCTTCAGAGTATGACCAAATATACACATTTATTTTAAACTCCAAATCTTCAGAAATACAGAATATATTCCTGTTACCCGGCTGTCCATCCACTGATAAGAACACTGAGTACTAGTATACATAGACATAGAATGCATGTACCTCAGTGTGAATGATAAAAGGACAATAAAGCATAAAAATTAGGGTATTTCCCAGATTAATGACTCAAATGTTATTGTTTTTCACTTTTTCCTCATATTTAAAAACTTTGTTTACATACTAAAGTCCACATCTTTCTCTTCATTGGCAAAAATGTTTTGTTTCATTTTAGTAATGGCATATATAACAGAATGCCATCATTTCAGTAACCCTGCGACACAAATGTATTCTCATTTTGCGTTTAAGCCTGAGAAGCTAACATCCTAATCAAGAAATCATAACTAATTAGTTATGAGGAATAATCAACTTAAGTTTTCAAAAATGCTCTGCTTCAAAGAAAACATTTAATATAATTTATAATATATAAACTTGGAAAATAACTGATATTATATAGGGTATAAACTATGTAAAAGTTTTCTAATGATTATCAATACTTAAACATAAATATATAAGCATTTTGTTGAAAGAAAGAAGGACTACTACTACTACATGTTGAAATTTACTTTTATTTCATGTGCTTTGGTATTTTGTGAGGGTGTTGGATTCACCCAGAACTGCACTTACAGACTGTATAAGAGCTGCCAAGTGGGTCCTGAGAATTGAAACCAGGTACCCTGGAAGAGAACAGCCAGTGTTTTTAACTGTTGTCCTATCTCAAGCTCCAAAGAGTTATTATTATTATTTTAAGGCTTACATGTTTAAATGTTGAAGTGATCCTAGTAAGAAGTGTTAAGTCTGACACCACATTAATAGGCTAATATAAAAAGCACAAATGTAGCAAGTGTGTCATGTTAAATGTACAATTTTGTGAGAATATGCATACAGACACCGAACAACTGTAGACCAGAAAGAAGTTCCTTTATACACAGATGTATCTGGAATTTCTATTGTCTATGATTCTTTACTAAAAGCAGTATAGAAGTCTTGTCTTGTAGACTCTAGAGCTCTAACTCAATGCATGGTATATGGTGTCATCACAAGGCACATAAGCCCTCCACTCATCACAATATTTTAAAACAGACCAGGTTTTAACATATGACCCACATAGTCTTCTTATCATTTCTGTTAAAAATGTTCCACCTCCATTATTCTATCAAAAGGGAGTGGTTCTGTATGGTTTCAAAAACTGCTTGGATTTCTTTCATGAAAACTACCTCCTAGATCAATCAATGAAGACAAGAATACTTGGAAAATGTACATTCTTATCCTCCATCAAATATCAGCAAGGTAAATTTCTACTAGTTACACACAAAGGTTACTTCATCCAGAAGTTTTATTTGGCTTTTCTCTAATACTTCTTGCGATAGTAAAATGGCCATTAAGGTGTATCTGCATTTCTTTTTAAAGATTCCTAGTGAGATTTCATGTTTAGTTGCTTCAAATTTTCTTAAGGATTTACTTATTTTCTTGAGTGTGTTTTTCCTCCATGAATGTAGGTTGTCAGGGTCCAACCGCAACATAAATTATTTCTCTGGACTGACCTGGAGGCACTGGAATAATTGAGACATAGTTTACATAGCAATATCAGGGTTCATTTAATTCCTGAAAATTACCTGCGTTTATTTTTAAAACAGCTTTCATCCCCAAAAGTAAACTGAGGGAGAAGTTTATTAGCAGTCTGTTTTGGGGTAGCAGGGCTAAAGTCGTATCTGTCACTAGCTTGGATTAACAACTCTTCCCAGGTGACCTCCATAATCACAAAGAAGGGAGCAGAACAACATTAGCATATCCTCAACCAGGAGACAGCCAGTCTGTAAGTGCTATGTGACCACCTCAGGCGCGACTGTGGTTTAAGAGTCTGGCTGCGGCAGGGCGGTGGTGGTGCCCACCTTTAATCCCAGCACTCGGGAGGCAGAGGCAGAGGCAGGCGGGTCTCTGTGAGTTCGAGACCAGCCTGGTCTACAAGAGCTAGTTCCAGGACAAGGCTCCAAAGCCACAAAGAAACCCTGTCTCGAAAAACCAAAGAGAGAGAGAGAGAGAGAGAGAGAGAGAGAGAGAGAGAGAGAGAGAGAGAGAGAGAGAGAGAGAGAGAGAGAGAGAGAGAGAGAGAGAGAGAGAGAGTGTGTGTGTGTGTGTGTGTGTGTGTCTGGCTGCCATACAATACAAAAATATGTAGCCTGTATAATATTGCTCCACAGTTGGTGCACCATATAGATGCCTGGTTGCCCTCAGAGCTCAGAAGATGGCATCTATCCCCTAGAACCAGAGTGACACACGATGGTGAGATAGAAGTCTTCTCCAAGCACACTTGGTTACTTACGTGCACCTAACCACCGAGCAATCTCTACAGCAACTTGGCAGCATCTTTTTAAAATTGATATTTATTGAGCTCTACATTTTTCTCTGCTCCTCTCCCCCTTCAGTCCTCCCCCATGCTCCCAATTTACTCAGGAGATCTTGTCTTTTTCTACTTCCCATGTAGATTACATCTATGTAAGTCTCTCTTAGAGTGTGCACTATTGTCTAAGTTCTTTGGGATTGTGGTTTGTAGGCTGACTTTCTTTGCTTTGTTTAAAAACCACCTATGAGCGAGTACATGTGATAATTATCTTTCTGTGTCTGGGTTACCTCACTCAAAATAATGTTTTCTAGTTCCATCCATTGTCCTTCAAAATTCAAGCTGTCATTATTTTTATCTGCTGTGTAGCACTCCATTGTGTAAATGTGCCACATTTTTCTTTTGGCAGCCTTTCTTAATTATATAATTATATAGGTTATAAATTATATGAGTTGGGTTATTTCTCTTAAGCCATGATTACTAGCAGTATCAAAGCTTGTTCCATAAGTTATGAATATAAATTGCATCTTGAATACACAAGCACATTTATTATTAAGTGATAAAGGGCTCAAATGGAAAGATATTGCGAAAGATGTACCAAACCTAGAAAAATCTTTAAAAAACAAATCACATATACAAAAAGTAAAAATCCCATAACTGGCAAATAAAACCTTTAGTTTTTTTTTTTTTTTATAGTGCAACAGTTATATACATACCCAATTAAAAAAATGGTAGCCTGAAAGCTACAACTTGTTGAGAGTCAATCTACTGCTGCCCAGGCTGGCTTTGAACTTACAAATCTTCCTGCCCCAGTCTTCCAAAGGCTGGAATCACAGGAGTATAACAAGCCAGCTTAACTGAATCTGCTAACTCTTTTTGTAAACTAATTTATTTAATGTGTGCGTTTTTGGTATGAAGATGTCAGATGCTCTGAAAATGGCGTTATAGACAGTTGTGAGCTGCCATGTGGGTGCTGGGAATTGAACCTGGGTCCTCTGGAAGAGCAGCCAGTGCTCTTAACTGCTAGCCATCTCCCCAGCCCTCGAGTCTGCCAACTCTTTTTTTTTTTTTTTTTTTTGGTTCTTTCAAGACAGGGTTTCTCTGTGGTTTTGGAGCCTGTCCTGGAACTAGCTCTTGTAGACCAGGCTGGTCTAGAACTCCCAGAGATCCGCCTGCCTCTGCCTCCCGAGTGCTGGGATTAAAGGCATGCGCCACCACCGCCCGGCTGAGTCTGCCAACTCTTAAAGTTATGTAAAAGTCTGGACTTTAACTTGCAAGGCATTGGGAAAAATAAACCTAAAAACAATTCTAAACACAACCCTGCCAACAACAAACTTAGTATGAACTACAAAGGAAAGTTACTGTTACTACTGGAGAGAATGACTACCTTACTACAGAACTACATTATTTAATAAAGTAAGGCAACAACATCACAAAATGTACAAACCTGATAAGAGAATAAAGACTGTGGTTTTTCTTAGCCAGAGCACTCTTGAAATAAACTATAATTTACAGTCAACTAGCAAGTGAAAAATCTGAAGATAATATACTAACAAATTCACTTTCCTCACCAAGTTACAATAAGTCAAAGTTTGCTACTTATAATTATTAAAGTTTTTATCATATAAGATTCTAAAATTGTAAAACAAAATCTCTCTAATTTATCCATACAGATAATACAAAGAAATAAAAGAATCCTTTGAGAACTATCTGAATAAACCATAGAGGCACAATCAATATTTTTTGTTGTCTACTGGCTGAAAATCAACCACTTCATTTAAAAATGGTGTGTATACATCTACTTGTGAGCGAAACAAAACTCAAAGTTCACTGCCCCTTACTCAGACAATTACTCTAGTCCAACTTACTGATAAGACCATCTTTTTCATACATTAGAGTAGTAACTATGGTCATAAGTTATGTAATTAAACAAGCACATCTTTCTCTGGGTAGAGTCTATTTGTCCATACCAATGTCAAAATCCTAGTAACTACAATTGTGTAAAGTTTTGGTATCTGGCAGTATGAAGTTCTTTTAAGTACACAAGACTACTTTGTATATCCTTGGTTATGCTTTTCCAATGATTTTCAAAATCAGTTAATAATTTCTTTTTAAAAACTTGAAAAGATTGGTACCACTAAATGTATCCATTAAGTTGGTTTACAATACTGAAGTCTTTTAAGCTACACAGTATAAAAATGAAATGGTGGGGCTGGAGAGATGGCTCAGAGGTTAAGAGCACTGACTGCTTTTCCAGAGGTCCTGAGTTCAATTCCCAGCAACCACATGGTGGCTCACAACCATCTATACTGAGATCTATCGCCTTCTTCTGGCCTGCAGGCATACATGGAGGCAGAATGTTGTGTACGTAATAAATAAATCTTAAAAAAAAAATGAAATGGTAAGACAATGGGAAAATAATAAAACAATAGTAAATAAATGATCAATTAAGGTCAGCAAAGCTGACAAATCAAGTAAACAAAAATTTTTAAAGCAAAAGCTCTCATCTACAGAATACTTCAGGGGTGGGTATAAATTTTAAAACATATAAAATATTAAGACTTAATTTTCTATGTCTCATCCCATAAACCCTTTCCTCCATTTAAAAATGTAATTGGCATATATAGTTCAATGGAACAGAGAGCAAAAGGAAAAACTACATGAAGACAATGGTCGACAAAGTTAAATGCTTACATGAACACACAAGGGATCCTTGAGTTAAAAAAAAAATCAAGTGTGCCATTTGAGTCAAACTGTAACCGGGAATTACTTCTGTCTGCATACTATTTCTTTTAATATAATATAATAAACTACCAGAAAGTTCAGCAAGTACTGTGTGTTACGGAAGTGCAGCCTTTGCAGCTGGGCATTTATTGCCAATCATGGCTGTAAGCCTATTTTCAAACTTTTTGCCTCCTGAGGTCTAGTACAACTGAGCATTAACTTAAATGCTCAGAACTACAAGTGTTTTGAGTTTTTTCAGATTTTAGAATATTTTTGTAGAATTCAGTGTCAAATATGGTAAGGTTGAAAATTTGAATGCAAATAACAAGAGTGCTCAAAGATTCAAGTTTTGGATAAGATGTCCAAAATGTATGATCAACCAAATATCCTGTATTAAATCTACAGTCATCTTAACTGAGAAAATACTCACAAACATTACAACCACAAAGTCACAGATATTCTTAAAGGGTTCATGGTTAATTTTGACTGTCAATTTGACTGTTTTTAGAAGGAACAAGGAGACAGGCTTCAGGCTCATCCGTGAAGGGATGGCTTATCTGAGAAAAACTATTCCTGAATGAGGACCATATCCTGGGTTCCCAGAATGAATAAGGGGATACAAAATGAGCATGACCAGTTATGTCTCTCTAAATCCTGACTCCAGATGTAATGTAACCACCACAACTGCCCGGCTTAAACCATGAGTCAAAATAAACTCTTTAGCCTTACTGCTTCTAGTTGGTTATCTGGTTACAGCAGTGAGAAAAATAACTAATACTAAAGGTAATGAACAAAATCATAAGAGCAAAAATTAACTTGTATATAACCTAAGACCTAGCTGTGATACTCTACAGCCTGCACATGAGCTACCCAACTTAGATTAGGAAATATTATTTCAAGGAGTAGGTACATACTTGCACCTTAAAGATGTTTAGACATCTATCATATAATCCTCAAGAATAAATTGAGAAAGCAATCTAAAAGTCTGATAATATTATATAATAAGCATTCCTAAGGAAACAAAATCCTCAGGATAATATAAACTTTAGTTCCTGAAAGGCTAAGTTAAAATACAGTTCTCAAACACTTTTTAAAATCATTCCATTCCTCATGTAACAGCATAATATATAAGGAATAAAATATCAAAGGTCAGAAATGTAAGCTATAAGTCTGAATCTTTTGGGCTCATTTGTTTTTTAATTTCTTCATTTTAAATGGACAGCATTGAGCCAGTCTCTGTTGACATTAAGAATGAAATGATGCTGTATTAAGAAAAAAAAATGACTGATGCTATTCAATTAACACTTTGAAATATTTTATACCGGTTTTTCCTTTTAACTATCACATACAAGACACAAAAATGAAACACAGCCTAACAACCAACTTGCTACTTATTCATCTTATAATTTCCTCGAAAAGAAGCAGCTGAATAAATAAAATTTAGCAAATAACTACTAAACAGGAAAAACAACCCACCTTTAATATAAAATATTACGACTAGAAGAAAAGGTCAGTTCTAAAGTTTCTAATCCAGATTGAGTATACTCCTATTTACTTAACATTGATGAATCTTCAGAATTCATAGCCACCTTTCAATCAACTGATTCCACTGAGTTCAAAGCTCACACTATAGATTTTATTTATTTCTTTTCTTGAGGGTGGAAGCACACATTTTGAGAAGCCATTTATTGTATCAAAACTAAGGAAAGACACACAATGGTGCTTTATTCCTAAATTAGAAGTCCCAAGCTAATCTAAATACTAAGAGCATAAGCATTAAGACTAATTAGAAATCATTAACATTTTAGTTTCCTAAAAAGGGAGGTACAACAAGGGATTACTTGTCTAGCTCTAGAAGAGTAAAATAATATTGTTAAATAGCCAATGTTCCTGATGAAGTATGAGGTACAGATGGTCCTGACTGCCACATTCCAACAACCACAATGTAAGCTGAAAAATCTACATGCACAACATGCACCTAACTGAGCAAGCACCATAGCCTAGCTTACCTTAGATGTGTCTATACTCACATTACCATACAGTTGGGCAAAATTAACAAGCACCACGTCTGTTAAATATGATTAACATGATTGTATGGTAAGCTCTTGTATCATAACACAAGATCCAGAACTAATCCTCATCTAAAATAGTCATTTCCACAAGGGTGTGATTAAATAATTGTAGGTAACATAACTGTTCTCTCCTCAATATAACATCAGGAAAAAAAGGGGGAAAAAACCACACCAAAAAAAATCTCGCTTACTATTCAGTGCTTACCCTGAAGCATAAGTTTAAATAAACTTCAACAGGTATGTGGTTGATACCTGTAATTCTAGTACTTTCACGGTAGAAAGATTACAAATTCAAGTCTAGGCTTGTATAGTGAGCTGGAGGTTAACCTGGGCTATATAACAAGATTCTCTTTTCCTCCCCTAAAAAGCAGTGACACAGAATTGATCTGAGGGAGCCAAACATAGTATAACTTTTGGTGGAAAACTAGACATCAGCTAATTATTCTGAGAGTTAGAAACTAACAAAAGTTATCCTAACTGCTATAGAGATAGCCTTTTAGGGTAACTCCAGAAGTTATAAAGGAAAATTCATCATAGTGAAATTTATAGTTACACCATGTTGTAGCCGCTTAAATATATATATATTTCTGTTTTGTTTTAAAAAGAGGGTTTCTCTGTATTACAAATCTGGCTGTCCTGGAACTCACTCTGGCTTCAAACTCACTGAAATTTGCCTGCCTCTGCCTCCCAAATGCTTTGATTAAAGGTCAGCATTTTTTTTTTTTTGTCTGAAGAAATGTTTTAGGCGATGAACATATGGTTGCTAAAAACATTTATGTCAATAGTTTAGCAATCTCACAAAAGAGACAACAAGATGTATCTTGATATAATGCAACAGAACAAAAAGTACCCAGAGTTGCATCTTGCCAAACAATCCCATCAACCCACCTAGATTGAACTTTTACAGGAAACATCAAAAAGAAGGCCCATGCTTACCACCACCATAGGGAAGCAATCAGCAAACTCAAGAATGTGAGAAATTTAACAGGACAATTTCTTCAACAAATGAATGGAAATAAGGAAAAAGTGGGGAAAACAACTATAAATGAAAAGACAAACTAAACAAAGGCACTGTATTTGGACCATGACTCAAACGAAATTAACTACAGAGATATTTAAGTCAAGCAAGAAAATCAGTCAATAAGAAATGAAGTTATGATAACAATGTTGTGGTTATAGTAGTTTAGAAAAATTAACTTGATTTTATATTATATATTAGAAGGCTAAGGCTATTTTTCAATATTCTAAGTTCAACATATTAAGAAAATACAGGTTCTAAATCTAAGATTTTTATTTTAAAAATACTCAAAACTTATGAAATAAAATAGGTCTCCAATAAAAGTGACTCCATCCAGTCAGTGGTGATGCATGCCTTTAATCCCAGCAGTTGGGAGGCAGAGGCAGTTGGAACTCTGTGAGTTCGAGGCCAGCCTGGTCTACAAGAGCTAGCTCCAAAATATTTGGTTCCAAAGCTACAGAGAAACTCAAAAAACCAAAATAAATAACTCTAGCAATTCTCATGATATGATTATATATTTACTCTTTGAAGAAAAAAAAAAACCTTTTTTTTTTTTTTTGGAAACAAGGATTGTTGCTTTTGGGCGCTTTCTGTGGAATTTAAACAGCTAGCATAACCAAAAGGAGAGCTGAGTTTTAAAGTTAATGTCTCATCAAGAACTTTGGAAATGCTAAGCCCAAGAACCACTGATAACTTTAACAGTTGTATGTTCATTACTCCAACTCTTATCCAAGAATAATCTAGAATTAATTTCAACCAATATTAGTAAGGCAGAAGGATCTGCTCTTTCTTTTTGAAATAGGGTCTCCCTAAATACCCTGGCTAACCTTAAAATTTACTAGTATCACTCCAACGTAGTTGTGACTATACAGCATGTCCTCAGAATTCTATGTGTGCCAAGAAAAATGTTATAAAATCAAATATACAAAGTCTACATCTAATAAGTATTGTATATATCAGCAATCTTGATACTGACTCACACAGAAAACTAATTCAATGATATAGAATTCAAAATCACTTTCTAGAGAACTGAGGCAACAAGGGCTTAGAAAGATAATCATTAATGTGAAGTCAGCTTGGTTTATTCAGCAAATTCTAGTCAGTCGGCTCTTAATAGCAATACCCTGTTTCAAAACAATAAATACTTTTTATGTCTCGGAGGACAGAAACTTTTTTGCATCATGATCCAATTGTAAGAAAGTATAGAGTAGATTACTTTCATGAAAACGGTATAAAGAGCAAATTCACTAATCTGAATTATTTTCAATTTGCAGAGGATAATCTTGCTAAAAACTCATTGTCAGTAACATGACTAAAACTAGGGGAAATCGGGAGCTTGCATAAAAAAGCAAGACTGGTAATTACTAACTGCCATTAGAAGTGAGCTTGAATATCTGATTTCCAGCTGAAGTTTAGGGGGCAATAACACTAGGCTATGACACAGAAAGCTTGCTTAGATGTTGAGTATTTCCCACAACTGAGTAGAATTTTTCTCTAAGTAATTCGGTCAGACTCATTACTATCTAAAAAGGAGAAACACACATCCAGATTGTAATGTAATTATAGACACCTAAAAAAAAAAGTCACTTCTATTCACTTTCTTAGCAAGTTTTATAGAATGAATCCACTTATACACACTCTAAGTGAACGAACACAAGCAGTAACAATTAAACAGAACCTGATCTGCAACTTACCTATGAAAAGATGACAGGACACAACAAATATAATTTTAACAAACACAAAACTATTGCCATATAACTGTTCTTATGGTTTTCATTTTTCTTTCTTTCTTTTTGGTTTTGGTTTTTCAAGAGAGGATTTCTCTACGTAACTCTGGCTGCCCTGCAACTCACTCTGTAGACCAGGCTGGCCTGGAACTCAGAGATCTGCCTGCCTCTGTCTGGGATTAAAGGCGAGCACCAAAACACCCGGCATTTTTATGGTTCTTATGCTCCAAAAGTCTGTACATGTTTCAAATGCCTGTCTTAGAGTGGAGGAAAGTCTGGTAACAATAGAATAACCCCCCCACAACTCTTGTGACTGTTACAGGTGATAACTGAGGCTGAGGCTAAACTCCAGGCAAGTTTGCTACGATAGTGCTGCAAGGTAGCCCTCAGGACTCCGTCTGAATAAACTAAGTGGCACATATTCAATATTCCAAAGAGCAAATCTTCCAAAGAGCAAAATTTCAAAATATGGGATGTAGGACAAAAATCTTGTAACAAAAGAAACCTAGCTCACCATGTAATATAAATTAAAATGACCACTACCAACAAATACCTTTGTTATATGGACATTTACTCTTATCAAATGATCTTGAGGGAAAAGTTATATATCCATATATTGGAGAAGAGTAAGAGTATTACTAAATTATAGTCTATTTATAATGTTACTTAAAAAAAAAGAGCTATTTTAAATCTTTCCTTCCAAGTAGATAAAGGCAACAGAACCCTTTACTTTTAGTTTCAGTTGTATTTTTTTTTTTTAAATCAAAGCCGGGGGCTGGCGAGATGGCTCAGCGGTTAAGAGCATTGCCTGCTCTTCCAAAGGTCCTGAGTTCAATTCCCGGCAACCACATGGTGGCTCACAACCATCTGTAATGAGGTCTGGTGCCTTCTTCCGGCCTGCGGGCATACATGCAGACAGAATATTGCATATACAATAAGTAAATAAATAAATATTTTTTAAAAAATTAAGCCTAATTTCAATAGCGATATTTTTTTGGATGAGATAGGGTTTCATATATAGCCCGTAATGTCTATAATATTTTAAAACCCTTCAAAATATACTGTTATCTGTATGGGCAAATGCTTCCTAGAGAGGAATAAAGGGTAACCATCAATTTAATGATTTGGAGGTGTGGAAATTTTAACTAGAAATAGAAATAAAAGTCTTAAATGTTTCGCCTTTAGAAATATAACACGCTCAAAATATTTTTCCCCTTAACATATTCAAAATAAAGAGAAGTCCATCAACTTCTCTAATGTACAAACATTAACTGATATTTTCTGATAAAACCTTTTGGTAAAATGGCCAACACTGTACTAAACTAAATTACCTAAATTACTTACATCCCATTATTGTGTAATTAATGTTTTCTCATAGTGTGCCAAAACTTGATAGTAAAAATTTCTTTCACTATCATGTATAGTTGACTTTTCAGATGCTCTAAAACACACAAATCAAAAGCACAGACATGAAAAAACACACCGTTGTATGTCATAAAAATAACATAAGATACAAAAGAGGGTCTTTACCTTACTGTACATTAGACCCTCACTTTGAATTTCAGGAAAGTAGAACTTTTTCAAAAGGCTAGTATCTAAAAGCAAAAGCAATTTGGCATGTTTTATCCAACATTCAATATTTTACATATATTATAAACACACACACAAACACACATACATGTATACATACAAATAAAAAGGGTTTTGGGTTTTTTTTTACCTAAATGCAAACTGGATGAGGATCCATGTGATGAAAGTGATGGCGGTGGCGTAAGTGAATGTCCTGGAGTTTGGCTTGGCAGAGGCATGCCTATTGGACTTGGAGAGGAGGAAAATCCCAGACTATTGTAAAATGGTTGCCCTATGGGTGCTAGGCTGCTACTAGATCTTTTGTACAAGTCAGAGCTAGTAGATAGAGACTCTCTCCTTGTGGCACTACTACTTGCAGAACTGCCAACTGAAGAAGAAATAAAAAAAACCCTAATTACATACAGTGTTAACTGAATAAAACCTATCCCCAACTCTTGCTGGGCAATAATAGAAGTGATCACAATAATTATTTTTCGAAACCTTACGGAGAATATAATTACTGTGATAACTATATATACCAACGTAGTAATCATAAAAGGGTATAAATGCACCCCAATAAATCAATAAACAAATCCTTAACAGAGCAGTCATATGTTTCATTATTTCACACATATTTACCACTAAACATGATTACTGTGCTTTAATACCCTGGTATGATTTATAAACTCTGAATTGCAAAGCTGTCTGTTTTAGGACATAAAGATAAAATTCAAATAAAGTTTAATTTGGTATTATCCTAACGTCTGGAATCTGTTTTTTTAAGATTTCGACTCAAGGTCAAAAAAAAAAGATATTAATAAATGTAGTATTCATAAATTTCCCTCACCAGTCATGTCTGATTTGAAATTTAACTATGTTCAAAATAAAGCCCTTTAAGTCCATATTGGCCCGAATATTACTGGTTGGTTGTGAAATAAAAGCAGAAGCTAACTTCTTAGTATTGTTCATGTAATTTGTTAAAAACTTCCTGAACACCAAACTTTCTCTTGGAAAATTAATGTCTCTCTTTATTATACTAAACCAAAGACATTTTTACTTCTTTACCCCCAAGGACCCATCATTCCTTAAGATTCTAGCACTGGCCTCCTGAGCTCCTTATTCAAGTTAAAAGTTCCCAATCCCCAAGCTAGCTAGGAGAGCATGCGCAGAAGAATAATCCAAGATCTGTCTGTAAAGCAGCATGCATGTGGATAGTTAAATCCTTTACTGAGAATGTTAAAGGGATGTCCCAAATCCCTATCTTGACTCATTCAGAACATATGGTTTCAAATAAATTTCTTACTTTGAAATATCAATCTCTTTTAACCAAATACCTTTAATATAGTAAAGAATTTCAAGTAATATTTCTTAATGTGACAAATAAGGTTTAAGGACAAGCTCTATATTCGGACCAATATGGCAATTCTTTCCAAGGAATTGTAAAGTCTATCTAATGTTGGTTTTATATCCCAAGAAATAAATAAGTCATACATGCATAAGTAGGTCATACATAGTATGGATTAAGGAAAACAATTAGAAAACATAAGTAAACCAAGTTGAGCTTATAACACTAACAGGAACCATGATTACCCTGGTTTTTGTCAAAATCAAATACCTAAACAGAAAAAAGGGGTCAAGGACTTATGACACTGCACCACACAAAAGATTAGAATGCAATATTTGACTTTCATAATAGCCAATGCAGTTTCTAAAATCCTGGCCATGTCTTATGGAAAAGTTCACATTTTAAGACATTACATGAGAATTAGAATCTGCAAGAAAGTTATATAAGCTTTAATAGTAAAACTAAATTAAGCCTAAATGTAGTAAATCTTTTAGAGTTGGTGTAGGAAACATTCTCAATATATGCTATTTTCAAACATGCTAATTTAAAAGGACACTGTCAAATGATTGCTTGAAACATTCGTTACATACTGTACTTATCTAACTGTTTTAGTAATCAGTTTATCTGATAAGCTGACACCAGCTCTCTACTAATAGCAGTTGCATTATCATTCTTTTGCCAAATGAGTAAAAGAAACTGGATATGACACATGCAATAGCCCTCCAAAAAGAAAATATATTTTTTTGAACTTTATTCTTTTGAAGGGGGGGTTCGAGACAGGGTTTCTCTGTAGCTTTGGAGCCTGTTCTGGAACTAGCTCTTGTAGACCAGACTGGCCTCAAACTCAGAGATCCGCCTGCCTCTGCCTCCCAAGCGCTGGGATTAAAGGCGTGCGCCACCACCGCCCGGCTTATTTTTTAAAATATTTTTAAAAAGACAAATATTTTTTTAAAATGTCAGAAAGAAAATTACCTCAATACATAAAGCTCTTTAAAGCTTGCTCTATATCTAAATTACCTACAACATTGACAAATGAAACATACCTAAAATACTAAGAAGCTTGACAAATGTTGAAATCATTACTCACTCATCAACTATGCATGAGACATTTCATCAAACTTTCAATAAAATATCACTCTAGAAATAACAGGTAATGGGAAGGATGATTTAATTGCTACATTACATTGGCTACCACTCCCTGGCCAACTGTATTATAAATTGGGGTGTTTAAAACTACTCAACAATAAAACTGTAATATTTGTAAGAAAACTCTATGTAAAAACAGACAACTATGTATTTTAGAATCCACTTAAGTGTGCCATAGTGTGACACAGAGATAACAGACCTGTTTTAATAATATGTATGTATAGCACTTGAATGGATTCTCACAAAATGTCCAAAAGAATGGCGAAGATGAATTTGATTATTTAGAGGCAGTTACTAGTGTCAAGTGTAAAGCCCCTATTTTTAATTTAAAATTTCATTTTTACATGGTACTAGGAATTGAACTCTAATGCACGCTAGAAAACTGCTCTAATGTTGAGCTATGTGCTAGTCTTATTGTTCCTAAAAGCACGTTTTAATGACTTATTTCCCAGACCAGGCATCAGAATAAAGTGAAAGGCATGAAGGTTAGTTCTGAGACCAGTGCCTTAAAATAAGGGGAAATTCCTCAACTAAGACAAATGGGAATCTGAAAGAACCGAGTTGAGTGACCTAAAAATCTGCACCAGAACATCAGTAATATATTAGAGAAAGGAATATGGAGTTTATCAAAGCTGTTCCACACCCCCACCTCCAAGGATAATAAGGGAACAACATGCATAGTTTAGAAACTATATGTTGTGACCAGGATATTTCTATTTTTAAGATATATGTTCTTTCAGTTTTCCTCAGAATATTTAGGATTCTTTGGGGATAATGTGTCAACTGAGTTAGAATTAAAGAATGAATCTCATGAGTGCATCACCTGGACATTAAAATAATCAACTGCAAAGAAATGAAATAAGTAGAAAATTTAAAGGATTGGGTGGTAAAGTTGGCTCAATGTATAAGAGCACTGGCTGCTCATTCAGAGGAAACCCAGCATCCATTTGGTGGCTCACAACCAACTATAACTCCAATTCTAGAGGATCTGACACCCTCTTCTGGCCTCTGAGGACACTGCACACATGTGGTGCAAAGACATGCATGCAAGCACAACACCCATACACATAAAATAAAATGGAAAAGTAAGTGAACACAATCCCCAAATTCACCAGATTTGCCCTAAATTGTGCTCATTATTCAGGAAATTTTGTTAGGCAAGTATGACAGTCTTTTATTATGTTTCATTGGAACCGAAGGTGACTTTTATTCCCTACAATTTTATAACTGTTCTAGTCATTTCTGCTACAAAGATGAATATTAAGAGTTTAGAAGGCACATCAGTAAAATGGCAAGCACCTGATAACTAGCACTGTACTAGTTTTGCCATTTTCTTTCTTTTCTGGGACAGAGACAGGGTCTCATGAAGCTAGGTTGATCTCAAGTTCACTATATAACAAAAGATGACCATAAACTTCTGATTCTAAAGTATTGGAATTATGAACCTGCACCACCACACCCAGTTTATGCTGTGCATGCTAGATAAGCACTCTACCAACTGAGCTATACCCAAAGACCCAGTTTTGTCATTTTCCACATCAGAAAAGAATATGAAGTGGTAAGAAAATAGATGGAAAACAAGTACTAAGGATTCTAGAGCATTAAATATAAATGTTGAAGATTTTGGATTACAGAAAAATCCCTTGAAGTCCAAATTCATATTTGTGCCCTCTTGAAAACCAATTATATCAACAGAATTAGGGTAAGCTGTCCTTACCTAATGTGAATGTTTTAAAACTGTGATTTCTTAAAATAAGTAAGAGGCAATCTATTATACTAATTTTAATGAAAAGGGCTAAATTATTTAAGTATATTAGTAGTTTCTTAAAGGACTGTTTAGAGTATTTCAATATTTATTTACATGTTATGTCAACTAGAGAAAATCATTATCAGCTACCCAAACCTAGTAAGAATGCAATAATGTATGAAAGAACACAATAATGACTATTTTTGTGGTTACATTAGCCATATGTTAGGTGGCAAGGTATTTACCTCCTCCAACATTATGGAAAATAATAAAGTGCTAGTGATTTATAAAATTTAGAGTACTAAATTCTTAAAATCTGGAGGTATGGAAAGATGGACTGCTGAAATGAGCTCAACATTTACAAATCCTGAAAGATTGACAGGAATTCTGTGAAATTAAACTAAAAGGCCCACACTTTATTCCTATCCCTCCTACACTATGTTGTCACTGCTTATCTTTATATTAAAAACCCAAATACCTCAAGCACTCTTAGCAAAGTATACTCATTTTTAAAACAAAATTACCTGAGGAGCCAAATCCACTGAGGGCTGAGCCTATAGCAGCTCCCAAAGAGCTACCACTTCCAAAGCCAAGAGATGCGCTTCCAGGTTGGCCAGGTCCATGAGAAAACAAAGAGCTGCTCTGGGAGCTGTTAGTCAAAGAGCTGCTCCCATAAAATGAGTTAGACTGCAGGTTAGAGCTTGGTTGCTGCTGCTGAGGCTGCTGTGGTGGCTGAGTGCCAATTGGCCGAAACAGACCATTTGTGCTGCCCGTGAGACTATTTGTAGTTCCTCCAGCTGCTGCTGCTGCTGCTGCAAAACAAATTTCAGATACTTCTTCAAACTACCCAGAAAAGAATATTTAAATATACATATTTAACTAAAAAAAATTAAACTGCAGAAAAAATATCTCTAAAAATGTCGATTATACTTACCAGCCTGTGCTGCTGCTGAACTAATTAAGACAGGTGTTGGAGCCATTAACCGTACTGGAGCTCCAAGGCCAGTTCTTGCTCCAGGGCCAACCACTAAGGCACCAGTCTGATCATAATAGGCAGTTGGAGCTAGTACTTGGTAGCCTAGATAACATCAAAATGAGTATTGATTAATGAAAACACTTTACTACAGAAAACATGAAAGGCTACTTACAGATTATAGATTATGAAAAATTACTTTCCTTAAAATAGAAGCTATAGGCTACCAAAAACTAAATTAGAAAAATATTACCATTTGGTCAGTTATAAAGATAATGGCTTGAAAGACATGAGGAAGTGAGTCTATAAACAAGTTTACCATGTAAATTTTAGAACAAATGCCTCATGATCAATATTCTCTTAGACTTTCACTTGCAAGCACTGCTTTAAAATCTTGAAATATGGGGTCTAGAAAAATGGCTTAGAGACTAAGAACATTCGCTATTGTTGCAAAGGACATGGGTTCAGTTCTTAACCCCTTCATGGCAGTTTATGAGTGATTTCAAGAGATCCAGTATATCCATGTAAGCAAAACACTCACACACATGAAAGTTTTGCAAGTTCAGATGCCAGCCTGGTCTACACAGTAAAGTTCTAGGACTGCCAGAGCTACAGCTACATAGTGACACCCTGTTTCAACAACCACCGCCCCTGAAAAGAAGTTAAGCAATTTTCTTAAATAAATAATCTGAACAGATAACTTAAAATATCACTAAGAGTCTCTTTGTGAAGATTCTCACACAGGCATCTGATTCTCTTTCACTCTAGACATTGTGTAAAGAATAGGACAGTTTTACTGTAGGCTTGTGTACGAGGCAGATAACGTTTTCACATAATTTAAAAATATAGGAAAGTGAAATTCACCTCTAAGCAGTTTCTCTCACGGGAATTCTTCCTCTGAACCAAAAACACACAAAAATTACTCACGTGACAGTTTTGTTAATTTTCCCAAGGATAGTACATAATAAATACTGCTCAAGGCACTGGAGAAAAGTTAACCATGACTAACAGACATTTTGGGGCTATAAGGTTTAATTCTCTCCTAGAACTCAGATTGAGAAAGACTTGTCTTATACAGCTATCTGTGAAAAATGTATCAATAACCTTTTATGCTCTCATGCTTCAAAAACATGGAACACACCAATTACACAAACACAGCAATTCTGAACTGTATTTTATCATGACCATGCAGAAACAAAGTCATAGTAAAATTACAATAACAAAGAGGCTTCAAAAATAGGCAAATTCAGTTTGTTAATGAACTATATTGGGATAAACATTTTATCATTATAACCAAAATATAAGATTCAAAGAGTACTCCCACTCAGAAGCATTATGTCTAGTTAGCAAGTAAAGATGATCCCCGTCGAGCCCAATGACCCGAGTTCTATACTATAACCACAAGCAGTAGACTTCTTCTGACCTCGACAAACTTGCTCGCCATGCCTCAACTAAATGAATAAATGTGGAAGGAAGGAAGGAAGGAAGGAAGGAAGGAAGGAAGGAAGGAAGGAAGGAAGGAAGGAAGGAAGGAAGGAAGCCCATTTGGATACTGGGTTGCAAAAATGCTTTAGAAAAAAAATTATACTTAAATGATGCATATAAATTCCGAATAACAATTTACTAGTCATTTCCTATAAGACCTGCTCATGTGGCTGGAAAGATGGCTCAGTGGTTAAGAGCACTGGTTGCTCTTCCAGAGATCCTGAGTTTTATTCCCAGCAACCACATGGTGGCTCACAACCATCTGTAATGCGATCTGGCACCCTCTTCTGTCATGCGGGAATACATGAAGGCAGAATGTTGAATACATAATAAGACCTGTTCGAGACTGTAAATCTCTCTCAAATTCATCCATTCTCACTATTCCTGCCCAAATGGATTGAAAGGTCATGTCCCTTATCTCACCTTTATAATTTTAAGCTCCAGTTATCTTTCAATAACCAATTTGGGGTAATCCACTTGGTCTCCAACCTATACCTTACATGTTCTGGAAATATGGATGTTCAAATTCCCTAAGGGCCACATGTTGTTCATCACTATAGGGTGTACTGTTTCCTTGTATCATGTTTTTCTTCCTCTCTATCTCATTCCCATAAACTGCTCACACACTTACCCACCTGACATATTTATCAAGTAACTACCATTATGTCAGGTAGGAGGAACAATTAAAAGAAATATCTTTGTTCCCAAAGAAATTATTTTCTACCACAAACACAGCAAAATAAACAATAAGTAAAAGATAGGCTGGAGAGATGGCTCAGCAGTTAGAGTAGTACACACTGCTCTATTAGAGGACCAAAGTTCAGATCTCAGAACCCAGGATGGGTGACTCACAGGTGTTTTTAACTCTTGTTCCAAGGAGTTACACCTTCTATAGGCACCTGCACACACAAATGTAATAAATAATGACAGGTAACAAATAAATATTTTTAAAAAGTAAAAGAATATGCCAAGAGTTTTAAGTACTGAAAAGGAAGAAACTAAAAACAGACTATATTAGTAGCACTAGCTACTAACAGCAGGGTCAACAATTTTAAGTTATAGGTAAAACAAAATTCTCTGTATTATGTAAAAATGCCAAAGAAATCTAGAGGACAAGCCAAAAAGATTTGTATAAGAGGTGTTCTCCTAATAGTGTAACAGAGATTTAAGATTAAGCCTCTAATAAGGCTGAAACCAGGTAAGGATGGAGAGTTAGCAAAATGGGCAAGAAGGACTTAAGACTTTTACTCAGAAAAGGAGGAAACCATTAGAGGATCAATCATGAGAAGAACAAGGGGCTGGAGAGATGGTTCAGTGGTTAAGAGCACTGACTGTTCTTCCAGAGGTCCTGAGTTCAATTCCCAGCAACCACATAGTGGCTCACAACCACCTATAATGAGATCTGAAGCCCTCTTCTGGCCTACAGGCAGAATAGTGTATATATATGAATAAATCTTAAAAAAAACAAAAAACAAAAAAAAAACAGATCATCTGATTCTCTTTCATGCTAGACATGCTGTAAAGAATAGGCTCTAAGGACAGAACCTCTCTGTAAGGGCAGAAAGGAAAAGATGAACTACTAGAGCCTGGATGGAAAGCTAATCCAGGTAACATATAAGCCTGTATAGGCCAGTGACAGAAACAAAAAGGAGACTGGATTCTTAAAAGTATCTATTGAGAACACATGTATAATATAAGGGGGAAAAAAGGACCTGCATTACTTACTTCTATAATAGACCTATTTATAACAACACATAGATGGGACATAAAAATTCACATTTATTCAGTCCACAATTCCCAGTTTATTAACATGAAATTCTACAGACTGTTTTCTTTCTCTCTTGAAAAATGTGGATAGGTACTGGCCTGCATGTATATCTGTGCAACACGTGCCTGCCCGGTGCCAGCAGATGCCAGGAAAGGGTATTGGATGCCCTAGACCTCAAATTAGATGGTAGTGAGACACCATATGGGTTCTGAGAATCAAATCACTCTAAAGGTGACAACCTGATCTCTTAATCACTAAGCCATCTTCCCAGCTCCTATTTCTGGCTCTTTGTGATAGGTAAAATTTTCCTGATATTGCATAATTACATGTGATACTGTCAATTTTAAATGTCAACTTGACAATCTAGAATTGGCTGGAAGAAGACTCTTAGAATGTGAGGTTATCTTAGTATATATTAGTTCAAGAGAAAAGTCAATGTGGTTGACATCAGAAACAACAAAGAGAGAAGATAGCTGTGTTGAGAATTCTGATATATTCTTGTCATTCCCACAACTAGGTTTCACAAAGCAAAAACATTTGATTTCAAAGTATCTGGATCTGGGTTGTAAATAATGTATTATCAAGTAGGCAAAGCTTCAAAGAGTTTGAGTTACTCACTCCTCATTTAACATTTTAAATCTCTTACACTATGCCCGCCACCTCCAACCACCCAATCAAGCAAAAACAATCTCCCCAAACTACAATTATAGACCAAACGACTTATATACCTGGCATGCCTGCAGCAAGACCCTGACCAAAAGCCAAAGTTGGGTTTGCAGCTGCTGCAAGTGATTCTGCTTGCTGCCCTTGTTGGCCCTGACTGGGAGTAATAGGACGCTGACCTGCTCCAGCACGAAGAACCTAGAAAGGACAAATGACTCTCTTAAAGCAATATAATAACGAATTCATCTCAGACAACTATGTACATATCACAAGTAGATTTTGAATCTTCTTTGAAGAATGAAATGTAGATTTATCATGAAAAGTTATAAATGATTTTATCATTAAAAGAGATATTTAGTTCTTAACTATAATGATCTATAAAGAAACATGGAGGTCCTAGGTCTTTGGGTAACAATCGTTTCTAATATTTATGCCCTTCTTTTT
Source organism: Microtus pennsylvanicus (assembly GCF_037038515.1). Taxonomy (NCBI): domain Eukaryota; kingdom Metazoa; phylum Chordata; class Mammalia; order Rodentia; family Cricetidae; genus Microtus; species Microtus pennsylvanicus. Next base: position 88,532,654 of record NC_134586.1, on the reverse strand, counting down.
TTCCTAAAAAAAAAAAAATCACCCTTCTGGTTAAAGAAATAGATAATCTTAAAAATTTTATTACAGGGGGCTGGAGAGATGGCTCAGAGGTTAAGAGCACTGGCTGCTCTTCCAGAGGTCCTGAGTTCAATTCCCAGCAACCACATGGTGGCTCACAACCATCTGTAATGAGATCTGGTGCCCTCTTCTGGCCCACAGGGATACATGCAGGCAAAATATTGTATATATAATAAATAAATAAATCTTTAAAAAAAATTTTATTACAATTATTTTCCAAGGCTGAAAAATGAAACATGACATGAAAAGCTAAAAGGAAGAAACTATGATTTGTCTTTAAGATTGTGACACAGCAAGAAATAAAACACACATACACACACACACACACACACACACACACACACACACACACACACACACAGAAAACAACAGAAACAAACAAAAAACCAAACTGAACCAAAACAAAATTTTGGAATCCAGGGAACTTTAGCTCATTTCAACATGAACTCTTCATACGAAAAATATAAAGTAACACAACCATGATGAAATTAATAATACATTTTACAAATATCCAAATAATTCAGGGAAGAGTGGAATCAACCTAAGTACACACACTCATCAGCAACATATATCTGGTTAAAGATACAGGCTAAAAAAATTATTAAATGACATATGATATACAATGGCTGAGCTAAACAATAGCTTCTACAGAGCATCTATATCATTAAAAAAAATTTTAAAAAACTCAAAGCAAAAATTAGCAACCAAGCAAACAACGAAGTATTTATTAAGTTGCTTTTGTAGAATAAATAAGATAAATACAGAGAAAGAATTTCCATAATTACCAACAATGTATTTACATTTATCATAATTTTTGAAAAAGCCTGAAATAAGATTATCTTCTCTGGAGGAAGAGACAGGAGGATCTCTGTGAGTTTGAGGCCCTCCTACGCTATATAGCAAAACCCTGTCAAAAAACTCTACCTAATTAATAATTTGTTTAAGAAATCAAAGGTAACTTAGAGTGAAAATGTTTTACCTTTTCTTGATTAAAAATGTAAAGCACTTAAATATTTTTCGCCTTTTACTTAATATCTAAGACAAGCAAGCTCTTTGATATGGACATCAATAATGTACATTTTTGTTGTTTCTTGAAGCAAGGTCTCACTATTCATGATGGACTGGCCTCAGATTTCAAGACCTTCATTCCTCAGCGATGGGGATTAGAGACACCAGTTCAGATGTATTAGCAGTATCTTTTTCTTTTCTTTTCTTTTCTTTTCCCTGTTTGGTTTTTGAGACAGTGTTTCTATGTGTAATAGCCCTGGCTGTCCTGGAACTCAACTCTGTAGACCACCACAGCCTTGAACTCACAGAGATCTGTCTGCCTCTGCCTCAAGAATGATGGAATTAAAGGTGTGCAACTTTTAATTAAGTTTTAAAAATGTTAGACATCTGAAGAAAGTAAAATAACAATGATGATCAGAATATAAAAACAAAAGTCAGTAACTAATTGTGCATCAACTATATATACTAAGTACCATGCTACCTACTGAGGAAACAGACATTTTTTAAATACCAGGAACTCATAGAATTTAGAGGATTCTCAGTTTATTTCATGAAGAGAGGCCTACCTGCTGCTGTCCAGGCTGAGCTTGTGATGCTGCTTGCTGATTGGCTGTGTTGTTTGCCGCAGCTGCAGCTTGCTGCTGAAATAAATTAGCTGGATACACCCCCCACGGAACACCGTAATACTGAGGTGGAACCACTGCTGGACCTAAACCCCACATGCCCCACCAAAAGAAAAAAAAAGTCACTAGATTTTACATATGAGATCAGTTACTATTAAATTATAAAGGGATACAAGCCAAAGACTTAGGAGCTGACCATATCCTTGTAATTTTTTTTTCTGCTCACCCATACTTGCTACATCACATTATTTTTTTGATTCTATTAAGATATAGTATCATAGTATATGTTTGTGTGTGTGTGTGTGTGTGTATTAAACTGAATAGAGTCTCAGTCTATAGCCAACTGGTCTCAAAACTCTTAATGCCTTCCCTCAGCTTCCAAAGTATTACAAGTACTTATTTCCGTATCCACCTTAGTACTGATTGTCAAAGACTAGAGCATTAATGAGAGCAGTGGCCTTACTAAATTGACTTGAAACAAAACTCAAGGCTATCAATGAAATAACAGACACTTTATCATTCACAAGTACTGACTGTCAATGTATGGGTCTAGTGTAGACACAGACAATATGGTACTACATTAGATAACATAAAACTAATGCTTCTTAAAGATAATACATTAATTGAAAAAATATTTTGATGATTAAAAAATTAAAAAAATTTACTTTGTAAAAAATTAGTGAACAAACTTGGTGACAAACAACATTTGAATTGTGAGTCTTCAGTTTAAAGACGTTTTTCATTTTTCCTATTTGAAACAGAACTGGCCATCATCCTTACAAGCAATTGAGAATCATAAGACAAATGAGACATCAGTGTTTATGTGGTCAGGAAAATGAAAGTAGTAGTTAGGACAAGAACTGGATGATTCAAGCAAAGAAAACAAGAGTAAAGAAAGCAAACTAGGCCAGGTAGCAGTGGCACACATCTTTAACTTTACACTTGGGAGGCAGAAGCAGGCAGATCTCTCTGAGTTTAAGGACAGCCTGGTCTACAGAGTGAGTTTTAGTACAGTTAAGACAACACAGAGAGATCCTGTCTTGAAAAACCAGAAGAAAAAAAAAGCAAACTAGGAAAACAAAATGAAATGCTTCTGTTCTACTTGATATCTAATAGATTATATAGAATAAAAGATGAGCCCTCCAAAAGGAATGAGTAAATGTCCCGATTTCTGACAGATAATAACAGATGTCCTGATACCATGTCAAATCAAATTAGGATAATTAACTTATTTACTTTAAAATCCAAAGTCACCTTGTTTAGAAAAAAAATAAAGCCCAGCACAAATGAACCAATCACTAAAATTAAAAGCTCTTCTAAACTTAAAGGCAAAATATATTTCTAAAATAAAAGATAGCAATGTAAACACAACCTATATGGTGAAGATGTTTGAACACAACAATCATGAGACTAGAGAGATGGCTTAGTGGTTAAAAGCACTGACTATTTTTTCAGAGGACCCAGGTTCAATTCCCAGCACCTACATGGCAGCTCATAACTGTCTGTAACTCCAGTTCTAGGTACCTTTACACCAATTAAAATAAATAAAATCACAAAGAAGTTAAAGAGTGTAAACCAGGCAGTGTCGGTATACTCCTTTAATCCCAGCACTAGGGAGGCAGAGGCAGACGGATCTCTGAGTTCAAGGTCAACCTGAACTAGAGCTAGTTCCAGGACAAGCTCCAAAGCTACAGCCAAACCCTGTCTCAACAACCCCCCCCCAAAAAAAAACAGTGAAAACAAACTCAAACTACCAAGAGCCTCTATATTCAATATAGACAGAAACAAACAAGATTCTGAGCAAGAGTCCTAATGGAGATGTGCTCTACAAGTATAGTAGGATTTTCAAGATTTAGCATGAAAACAGTGCAAAATCTATTAATAGTTTTAAAATACTGATTAGATAGTAAAACTAAAGTACTTTCATCTGTTCCTTTACTTTTGTATTATGGCTATCCAAAAAATTGGTAAGCTGTATTTTCTGTCTTATAATAAATACATTTCTACTGAACACTCATGGCGCTAAAAGGCCCAAGATAAATGACCTCTTGAAGTTGCTTTTTTCAGTCCTATAGGTAATGTACAAATGTCTACTAACATTAACATACTGATATTCAGTTAAATGGTACCAGAAAATACACACTCTTATGGAATCACATGGTACAGATTTCTTTCAGTCTAGTCTAAACCAGACAGCAAATAGGAATTTGAGATTAGTTTTTCTTTCATTTTTTAAAAGCAATGTCTTAAGTTTGAAAAGTCACAAAAAGATGGACTGTCCAACAGTCATAAACAGTAACTGGTGACAATCACTTCACTGAAGGTATCTCTGAAAGGCAGAAGTACCATCACACTTTCAGAGTTACTCCACCAGCAGACTCATGCCAGTCAATCCAAGAATGACAACACCACAGTCTTGCTTTATATAAACAATACTTAAGGACTGAACATATTTCTGTATCTATAGTCAATTCAACCTAAATCAACTTTCCCCCAATGACTTTACACAAGAACAGCAAATTATTCTATGAGTAAAACCGCACCTGACCAAAAGCAGTTAATACAGCTTTGGCTTACAGGGATAACTTTCAGTAAAGTTTCTTCCATACTTTTTGCACCTCAGCTTGCTTGTAATGCTTAAGAAACTTCCAGATGTGCATTCTTTTCAAGAGTTACGCCTACCGCCAGATTATGTTCTGAAAAATAATGTCACTTTGTTTTGTGAGTACTGGGATCAGTTTTCAAATGAAGATGTATGGTCCACATTGTAGGACTTCTAAGTTACAAACCAGAAGTAAAAACCAACTAACTAGACACAGGGATGAAAAAGAGTTATTGCTGCGTTGTTGCTGCTCTGTAATTGTATAGTTGAAAAATAAACTAATTCCCTGCAAATTTCATTTAACTACTAACAATATATTAGTTTCTCAGAGGAACGCCAAATTGCTCATAGACAAAAATAAAACTTACATCAAGGTTAAAACTAAATTCATAACAAGTAACAATGATGAACAACAAGTTACCTGCTAATGTTGCTGCTGCAGCCAATCCTGCTGCAGTATACGGGTCGGTCCCTGGAGGAGCAGCACTAATAATATATGGATTTGGCACAAATGCAGCTGGAGCAAGGCCTGCTGAGAATACACCAGCTATATTTAAAAGGGTGAGAAATAATAAATAAAAATGTAAAGTATTTCTTCACTAGGTAAAAACATTTCTATTCTAAATCTGTAGTGGGACCATGTATGATTAAGGGTTCAATTTTTTTTTACTGAATAACCCCATTTACACAACAGATAACACCAGCTGTTTCATAGGGCTTTTACAGATATTAAATATATGAAATGAAGGTATAGTGTTAGTGAATAAATATATAGTAGTCAGGCATTGGTAGTGTATGCCTTTAATCCCAGCACTCAGGTGGAAGAGATAGGCAGATCTCAAGTTCAATGCCAGCTTGTTCTACATAGTGAATTCCAGAACAGCCAGGGCTTCACAAAGGAACCCTGCCTCAAAAAACAAAACACCAAGTAAGTGTTTGGATCTAGATCTATTATTATTCAGTAGTTGTTTCTCATTCAAGCTTTCAGCATAATTGAGCTAAGAATTTAGTAAAAAAGAATTGACAGAAAAGTAAATTACCAATGAAAATATAGCCTGATGTGTTTTACTAGCAGAGAAAAGTAATATCTAACAAACTTTGTAAGTGGTTGGTAAGGTAAAAAACTTAGAGTAAAATTAAGTAGTGCTGGAACTACATCTACAAGATTCATCAAGATACCCCCATAGCAGGTGGTCCCGGGGTGCATAAGAAAGCAGGCATCACAAGCCATAGGGAGCAAGCCAGTGAGCATTGTTCCTCCATAGTCTCTGCTTCAGTTACCACCTCCAATTTCCTGCCTTGAGTTATGGACTAAAAGATGCAAAATGAAATAAACACTTTTCTTTCCAAGTTAAAAAAAAAAAAAAGATTCATCAAGAGCTACCAGGTTCATCCTAAGTAGTCCTTAAGGTAATAGGGAAACAAAAAGCAATTTAAAAGAGAGAGACTTTAAGTTTATTTCTGGCTTTTAGGTTTATTTCTGAATATAATAGAAGTCCATACAGATTAAGTAAAAAAAAAAAAACGAAAAGGATTAAAAAAAACTATGTATTTGAAGCATTCTTGTTAATAGAGAAGGAACTTCTAGGCACTGACAACTACCACACAAAACAAGATATGCACCATATCAATGTAAAAAACTGGAACCAAGATTAAAATGTGGAACTGAGCAAAGCATGGCAGTGGTGGCCCGTGTCTTTAATCCTAGCACTCCAGAGGTGGAGGCAGAGACAGGCGGATCTTTGTGAATTTGAAACCAGCCTGGTCTACAAATCGAGTTCCAGGGCACCCAGAACTGTTACACAGAAAAACCCTGTCTCACAAAACAAAACAAATACATATAATCAAGTTTGATAGCTTATAATTCCTTAGAAATATTTTTAAATTATTCAGGTTTCCTAAATTTTCATCAAGCTGCCAAGATGGTTTCAGATCAACTAAATTCAACAAGTACCAACTACTGAATAAACTCTGACACATAAAAATCAAATTTTCTTAAATTCATTTCATTAAAGCAAGTATTATGGTAACAAAACTTGACAACTTCAAACCACAAGAGACTGATATCACTTATGAATTGAGGATTAAGAGCTGTATAGATTAGCTCAGCAGTTAAATGTTTGCTGCTCTTACAGAGGATACAATTCTTTTCCAGTATCATAGCTATACTACACAAACTCCGGGGAATCTGCTACTCTTTTATGAGTTCAAAGGGCACTTACATGCACATGCTCACACTAACTGAACCCACATACACATGAATAAAAATAAATATTAAATTTTTAAAAGAAAAAAAATTGAGGGAAATCAAACCCAGGGTTTCACGTATGCTTGGCAAGCACTTTACCAATCCACATGACCTCTGGATTTGAACAAAAGAATGACAGTTTGCATTCATTAATAAGGGTAATTTATGTCATGTTAATTTTTCCTAAGTATGTTTTTAAAATCCAATCTGATCTTCTGAAAGTAGATTAGATGATTCTGAAGTTCATACAAAAAACAAAACAAAACAAATCCCTCCAAAAACTTTACAAAGTCCAAAGATTTTGTAAAATTTTAAAAGATATCATAAAGTGCCAATACAACACCTGTTATTGTTTCACGAGCAGGTAAGAACCACTACGTTTTCAACAGTAAGGACTGAATTAATAAACATATGAATAAAGAAGGTCCAAGAAGAAATAAGGCCAGAATAGATACTGCAATTAGGAAGAAATTATAAATGCATCTATCCTTATAAAGAACCAAAGTAAAATTCCTACAAAGTCTTAGCAGCACTAATACAACAATACACATCTGAAGGAAGAGTTGGTCCTTACAGAGCACTTGTGGGCTGGGAATACAGCTCAGTGGGAGATACTCAGAGACCACAGAAGGTCATAATTTCAATCCCCAGCACCAAGCAAACAAACAAACAACAACAACAAAAAAAAACCAACAAAAATCACCACAAAAAATACCTGAAACTTTTCCAACTACATGATAAATCAAAATCAGACAGACAAATCTAGAGTGACGGGATTATACAAAATAATTTATGTACTATATCAATGTTATATTGCCTATTTTAATGTACAATAATAATTACTTTTCTCTGTTTTCTTGAGATAGGGTTTCTCTGGGTAGTCTGCCTATCCTGGAACTCACTCTGTAGACCAGGCTGGCCTCGAACTCACAGAGATCCACCTGCCTCTGCCTCCTGAGTGCCTGGGATTAAAGGCGTGCCACACTACCACACAGCTAATGTACTATAACTATTTAAGAAGGAAGATTAGAAGAAGCTAAATAGAAGGGTGTTAAGGGAATTCTCCATACTGGCTGAATTTCACAAAACTATAATTACCCTTTTAAAAGCCCACAACTATACTGCATTTAAACATTTTATCTCACTCTATATTCTATATATATACTATATATTCTAATATATACTCTATATTAGAAAGAGAGTCAGAATCAGAGCTGACAGAAGAAAAACAAAACAGCTATTAGCAGGATTTATCAATGTTGAGAAACAGTAAAGATGTGTACTTGATAGGTAATAAAATAAAGATAAAACTAACCCTATTATAGACAAAACATGTACAAGGCTTGAATTTTATCAGTAATAAATATATAATTGAGTTAGTTCACAGTAGTTAAAACGAGATATCAAAAATGCCAAATTTTAAAGAAAATCTCTTAGGATTATTGTTTTTGAATAATTCTAAAAATAAACACTCTGTCAGGATAGTAGAGATAAATAATAACATTTTGTTTCTGGGCATTTGATTCTTGACTATTCACTGAAAAAAATCTTAGGAACTAAGAACATTAATTGAGTATAGATTTTCAAATTTTAAAATGTATGTTGTGTGTATATGTATGTGTGTGTGTTTTCTTGCCACAGAACACATGTTGAGGTCAGAGGACAACCTGTAGGGCCTGGTGCTGCTCTCCTTTAACCATAGATCCTGGGGATTAAGATTAAATTTGGGTCAGGCTTTGTGACAAACACCTTCACCCAACAATTTTGCAAGCCTAAATTACAGATATTTAACCAAATACAAAAAAAGGAAAATAAAAAGCAATTTCCTCCCTTAATCAATCTGTAGTATGCAATCTTTTACTACTAACCTCAAAGATGTTTTTAAAATAAACAAAATGTCACCAAATCAAGAAATGAAAATAGACACATTTCATATACTTTAACAGAAGATTTTTCTGACAATAATGAAAAAGGAAAATTCACAGACTTACCTATATGTGGCTGCTGAGCTGCTGCTAATGCATATTGCTGCTGTTGAGCTGCAGTTAACTGCTGAACTGTTAGTGCATTAGTCCTCTGAAAGAGCTATCAGGAAAAATATTTAATACAAAGATTAATATCAAAACACTGCAATTCTTATTAGAAAGTTGTGAATATTTTGAACATTTATTTGAAGAACTTTCTTAACCATAATGATATTTTAATAAAACATTGTCAAAACCCCTATCATTCATGTTAATGATTTACAGCACTTTGGTTACACAAGTAAAAAGAGATTGCTAGAAAAAGCATGCTTACCTGCTGCTGGGAATTGTAGTCAAAAAGGCCTACAGTAGCTCCCGAAGAGTCCATGGGTACCTGATTACCAGGATAGTCAAACTGTAAGGAATCCAGACCAACTTGGTCCATGGCATCCAGATTCTGAGTTTCAGGATTTGAAAATTCTTCAACAAGTGGTTTGTTAGCTGTAGGATTAGGAAGAGGACCCAATCCTTCTGGGGGATTAGTACTGGGGCCAAGGCGCTCAACTACTTCAGTTGGAGAGGCTTGACGACTTCCAGGAGTACGACTAAATAAAGAAAACATAAAAGCACTATGGGTAAAAGTAGCAAGTCAAAGGGTAAACTGGTGAAGTATGAAAAAACAAAGGCTCCTCAACATATAAAGAAAGGTTTTCTGAGCCACCAACTATTACATTTCTCACATTTTTTCTATTTAATAACTGATTAAGAGTTGACATAGTTTCAGTATTTTTATTATTACATCAATTTGAATACCATATCATATAATTCAACCATACAGGTTAAGACCAATACACAGGTAAGAAAAGTTGTCCATTATTACATCTTAGGACTATACCATCTAAAACTTGTCTAAAATCACAGACAAAAATTATGTAAGAAAACAAGCTACTAGACAAATATGGAAAGGTTAAAAATAAAAATCCACTCAACAACAAAACAAAAACCAACCAGACATCATGGTTATGGTTTCAATTACTGAAAGAAGTCTTAACTAAAACAAAAGGCTGACTTGTGACTCTGGGGTTTTCTAAGCAATTTCTTTTTTATCATTTGGGCCTGTTTCCTTAATCAGAATGAATGTATGACTGGGTAGCTCGTTATAACTAAAAGAATGAAAGAGAGAAAGAATGAGCAAAAAAGCAAACAGCAGACAATCAACCAGCCTGCCTTCTCGAAAGCCCCATATAATAGTTACCTAAAAATCATCAAGTTATTTCTGTTGAAACAATCAAAAAGATATGTAAATGTAGAAAATTTTCAAAAATTAAAGTACATAAACACACACAAAAATTCTATATAAACAAAATAAAATGTAACATTTCTCTACCATACTATGGCTTCTCCCCTGGTGTCCCCAAGAAATCCATTAATATTGAATTAAAATTTCAGCACTGGTTTCCATTTGCATCAACATCCTTCATGTTTCTAACATTCTTTTTACATTATGTTTAATCCTCAATTACAGTTTTTCTCTTCTACATATACACTTCCTCCAAGTGTGCTGCTTTGAGGAACTAACTATGCATTCATTCAAAGTATAAGCAAAGCATAAGTATGTAAGCTTGGTGGCAATAAGGCACTTTACTTAATGCCAGCTATTCCATCAAACCTAACAAACCCTAATTTGAGGTATTCTACATCAGCCTAAATTTGCTAGCATATACAGAGTAGTTTACAAAGTAACTATTAATTATAAGATCAGCTCACTAGGCATTTAAACATTCATGCTATTTTCTAGCCAATCACTGTCTTTGCAATACTACAAATGTTTTTCGCTTTTAGCAATGCATGGGAACAACAGACCAAGTTTTTTTTTTAAACCCGCCTACTCGAAACATAAGGGAAAACAAAACAGGATTTCTTTCAAATCAGCCGTTAGAAAAGGTGGAATAGCCCTAAACTTCATTCATTTCAGTTTTATTTCAGTAATATATAATATGCATTAAATATTTATATATGCATTACTCAAATTTAATAAAGTTGAAAAAGAGACCAATTGGTAACAGTTATTTTTCTGAAGCCTTTTTACATGTCAAGTAGAAACTGATACTTTTTAATTAGTAAATCAAACATATATAAAAAAATAAACAAAAATACTAAGATAGTAGTTCATATTTTTGGTGGCCTTTTTCTTTTTCCTCGAGACTGGGTTTCTTTGTGTAGCCCTGGCTAATCTCGAACTCATAGAGATCGCCTGCTTATATTTCCCGAGTGCTGGGATCAAAGGAGTGCGCTACCACTACCCGGCTCATGTTAATGTTTATAGGGAGAAATAACCTTTCACATAAAATGACTCAATACAGCAAAAGCAGATTAAAAAAAAAAAATATGCTTTCAGTGGTGCTATTATCTTGCTATAGTTAATGGTGTATTAACACTTCGATTATAAATATATAATCAACTGAGTTTTAAATGCCTGACCTTCACTAAAACATAATAGCAGTAAAGTAAAATCAGGAAAAGGTTCTAAATAAAGAACATTAAATTTCTTTCTTGTCAAAAGAGGTTTACTGGTTTTGGATGCTTTTTTGCATGTGGAACAGAAGAAAATGGAACTTTAACAGTTACTGAGGCAGGAAATGCAGGACTATAAAATGCAAGTAACTATGCTGTTACTGAATTCCCATGGTCCATGAGGTAAAGGCTCAACTACTACCAGAGGCTGCAGAGGTCAGCCTGAAGCATCAAGTTTCTAGCATACAGTAAGTGTGCAGTGCTTATTCTAAAAAACAACAGATAAACAAAACTATGTTATTTAACTGCTAGGGGAAAAATAAAAACCTTCAAGAATTCCAAGTTTAAAAGCCAATCATTTCCTATTTGAAGGAACAACTATGCATTAGCACAATTCACATACTCTATGAAAAATCATGGGTTCCTAAACTAATTTTGCCTCACATATCTAAGATAGGAAAAAAAAAAAAACAAACAATGGCCTGGGATGGCAAAGCATTTAACAGAACAATACAAGAGAAAAACCCCACTGGAAGATACTCAAGCACAACTTGAAAGGAGGGGAAAAATCATATTAAGCCTCTAATTCACTAATTAGCAAAGAATAAATCTCTAATTTAATTCATAGTTGACAAAAAGTAATCACAGCCTCTAACATTATTCTTCCAACACAACACTCTGTTTTAGATACGGTTTTGAAAATTTTTAATGATTTTTGATCATTAATTCCATTAAAAAAAATTCATCCAGATTAACACAAGATACCAAGGAAATAAAGCAACCCTAAATTGGAAAACCATCAAAATAAATTACAACAACTAACTGCAATAACCCCTAAAGAGATACGTTTTTCTTCTTGAAAAAGTTAAAAATCTTACTTAAAATCTTTGCAATCGGCATCCATTCCATTTGGCAAACCTCTGCCATTTATTTTAGAGTCCTCATCATCTTGTTTAAGATCTCTGTTTTGGTCCTCCTCAAATGGAGAAGCCTTTCCTTTTTGATCTCCTTTCTCAGGTCCATCTGTTTCAGCATCTCTAGTACCCTGAGGAAAAAGAATCTGTTTGATTCTCAATACTTAATAAACACAAAAAAATGGCACCAAAAGGTGACCTAAAACTACCCTATAGGGTATGTAACAATAAAATCAATAATTTTTTTTTAGGTGAACTAATTTAGCAAAGGCCAAAAAAAAATTAGTAAAATCTAGGCATTTATAACAGAAGGGCTAAGTCAACCTTAACTATAGCGATACAGGAAAAGCAGTAACACCACAAATTAGATTATAATACTTAATTCATACATAATTTGATTTAGTTTCAGATTAAATACTATCAGGATTAAAAATTTTCATTTTGTAAAGTTTTAAAATATGATTTGGTTTGTTAACACAGTTAAAATATACTTAAAATTATTCTACAATTTCATGTATTTTGTGAACTAAGTGAAGAAAACAAATGGCAAACACCTTTAAATTTCTTTCAGTTCTATGAACAGAAAAATACACTAATTAAGCTGGACACAGTGGTCCATATTTGTAATGCCAGGACATGAGAGGCAGAAGCATGACAACTGCCATGAGTTCAAGGCCAGCCTGGTCTACACAGTGAGTTCTTGGCTAGCCAAAGTTATACAGTAAGATCTTATACCAAAAGGAAAAAATAGAAGAGCAAAAAACCACAAAGCAAACAAAATCACTGAAAATACTAAATTTTACCAAATACTATTTGCAATGAATACCTGCAAGTAAAATTAAATGGATAAAACCAAAAACGGAAAAAAAAAATACTAAACTTTTGCTCAAAATACTTACAAAAGTTCCCTTCCTAAATCGAGAATCCAATTTATCAGCAGGAGAGGAACTTAAGACATATTCTACCATGCTCACACCAAGGCCTCCACTTTCTGAGCGCGGAGAAAGAATTGCATTTACTTCACTGTTTCCATGAAAACTCTGTCCAGATCTTCTCTGTACCATAATAGGCTGGGACATTGAATGATCTGTTTGAAAGAAAAACACAATAGACTTTTACTTTTAAGCCAAGTAAAATACAATCATACAAATTAAGATACCAACCTAAAAATAAATAAATCAGTATTTCCTTTTAGTGTAATATTTGTTATGCACAAACAGCTTTTCATTCTGCATAGCTGGGACATCTTTTTTCAAATGATACATTATATTATTTGTGTGTATATGTGCATATATGCATGCACATGCGTAAGTCAGAGGACAATTATTTACAGTTTCCTCCTTCCACTTTGATATGGGTACAAGGGATCAAACTCGGGTTGTCAAGCTTGTAGAAAGTGCCTTTACCAGCTGAACCATCTCACTGGCCTTAGAGCATGTTTCTTAAAAAAACAGGTAAGACGTCAGAAGAAGACAACTTTGTGGGGTTGTTTCTCCCACAGTTATGTATGAGTTTTATTTAGTGATAAAAGCTTATGTAATTAGAGTCAAACAAAAAAAATCAATGAGGCAGAAAAATGACTGAAGGCTGAGGTTGTTTTTAAGTATAAAACCTAGAAGAGAAAACAAGAGATCACAGTTCTCAAGCTCAATTATACAGACCCACAACACAGTCATTAACAACTAATACCAATTGGGCTTAGAAAAATCAAATCCCAGAATTTTATGTTCATGGTGAAAAACCAAAGTATCAGATAAAGACTTTTTAAATACTTTCTAGTTTCATTTTAGAAAATTATGCCTCCAACATAAACACTTCTGTTGAAAAAAAGCCTATTTTTAACACCTGAGAGCTAGCATAACTTAAATATAATCAATAAATTGGAGACAGCATTCAAATAACCCCTTTTTCCCATTTGTACTCATTAAGAGATTTCCCCTTATATCCCTTCCTTTAATCAATCACCCTCACAGTTTAAATACAAGCATACTATGAATTATGATAGGCATTATCATATAATGGAGAGTCTAAGAACAAACAAGACAACCTGATTTAGTAATTATTATTACTATTACTGTGATAAAAAATCATGATCAGGGCTGGAGAGACGGCTCAGTGGTTAAGAGCATTGCCTGCTCTTCCAAAGGTCCTGAGTTCAATTCCCAGCAACCACATGGTGGCTCACAACCATCTGTAATGAGGTTTGGTGCCCTCTTCTGGCCTGCAGACACACACAGACAGAATATTGTATACATAATAAATAAATATTTAAAAAAAAATCATGATCAAAGGTAACTTGGAGAGGAAATAGCTTATCTCACAGTTCCACGTAACAGTACATCATCAAAAGCAACTGTTCTCCTAAGTAAAGGATGTGCTTCTCATAGGGAACGTGAATCCCAACACAAACTTTGTATTTTAAATTGATAATTTATTCTAATATAGCTCAATTAGACTACAAGAAAAACATTCTTGTTTGTTTTTCAATACAGGGTTTCGCTGTAGTTTTAGAGCCTGTCCTCGAACACTTGGAGGCCAGGCTGGCTTCAAACTCACAGCAATCCACCTGCCCCTGCCCCTGAGTGCTGGGATTAAAGGCGTGTGCCACCACTGTCAGGCCTAGAAAAACATTCTTAAGGGTGTGAATCTTCTCTTTCTAGTCTCCAGGTGGCATAATTTGGCTGAACAACAAAGAAAATTTCTATTATTGTAAGGAAATATAAGCCAAAATTAGCTGCTCACAAAATTTTCAATCTATGAATTTTCTACAACTCCCTTACCTTCAGGGTTTTAACTTTGTAGCATTTATTTTATATAGGGTAACAAAAAGATTTTTTATTAAGTTTTAAATCTCTTTATATTAATTAATAATTATATTATTGATCTGGATGATAAAAACACTTACTTAACAAATTTTTAATTAAAAAAAGATCTATCCAGGCAGTGGTGGTACACACCAATCCCAGCACTTGGAAGGCAGAAGCAGGCAGATCTTTGTGAGTTCAAGGTCAGCCAGGTGTACAAAATGAGTCCAAGGACAGCCAGCTGGTACACAGAGAAATGGTCTCTTGTATCCAAAAAATAAAAAAATCTGTTGGCCTGGCACAATGGCTCAGTGGTTAAGAGCACTTGCTCTTGCTATGTCCCCAGGTTCAGTTAATGAATCCATAGGCAGCTCACAACCACTCAAATTTCTAGTTCCAGGAGCCAGATGCCTTCTTCTGATATCCTGGTACACACATACACCTGTAGGCAAAAACACTCAAATACACAATAAAACAAATAAATCTTTTAGGGGAAAAAAAAGACCCTGTTAATTTATTCACAAAAAATGTTAAGGTCGGAAAAGCAGGATCTGTCTGCCTGTGTCGCCCAAGCACTGGGATTAAAGGTGTGTGCCACCACTGCCTGATCTCTAGTGGCTTAGCTCTGCACTCTAATCTTCAGGCAAGTTTTATTTGTTAAAACACAAACAAAATATCACTACATTTCTTACTTTGTTTATTTTGTTTAGCTACTTTACACTCAGCAATAAAAAGAGAAAGCATCTATAAAACTTATTTACCTATCTAATCCTTAAATTTGATTCATGGGGTCTCTGTGAGTTCGAGACCAGCCTGGTCTATGAATTGAGTTTTAGGATGGCCAGAACTGTTACACAAAGAAACCCTGTCTCAAAAAACTAATAATTAAGTCCAAATTTTACAAATAAGGCCAGGTGGTGGTGGCACACATCTTTAATCCCAGCACTTGGGAGGCAGGGGCAAACAGATGCCTGATTTGTAGAGCTAGTTAGGGCTGTTACACAGAGGAAACCATCTCTTGAAAAAACCAAAACTGAAACAAGGCCAGCCTGGTCTTCGAGAGCCATGGCTATACTGAGAAAACACAAAATAAGAAAAAGAAAAATCTAAACTATAAGCTTCAACAAAGGTATCACAGTTTTTTCCCCCAAATTGTTTATGGATAGGCAGGGTTTTAAAAACACTGAATTTATTCAACTTTCTCATCCAAACACCAATAACTTACGAGAAGTTCCCCACGCAGTCTCTCTCCATTCATCATCCGCAAGAAATATGCCTTTTTGTCCATCTTTTGTTGAATCATCAGGTTCCCAAAACTTTTTGGTAGGCAAAAGCTATTTGAAAGAAAAACAACAACAAAAAACTTTTATAATATCATACAATTTACAAAGAGTAAGTATATAAGGAACTGCAAACATATCACTCATATATACACATTAATCTTCAAGCAATCTTTTTTCCAAGCTCTCTCACTGAACATCAAAGTAACTCCTCACTTATGCACTGGCTCTAATAATTCTAGGCCTTCAACTATACTGCTAACATTTTTATTATATCCTGATTGTCTTTCTTTTAAATTTTTCATTAGATTTATTCCATTTGTGTAAAAGTTTTGCCTGCATATATGCATGCATACCACATGAGTGCTTAGTGCCCAAGGAGGTCAGAAGGGTATCAGATCTCCTTAGACTGGAGTTATTGATGGCTGTGAGCCACAATGTGAATACTAAGAACTGAACCCAGGTCCTCCGAAAGAGCAACAAGTGCGTTTAACCACCGAACCATCATCTCTCCAGCCCCCTCATGATTTTCTTTCTATATTAATTCTCTTTAAAAGACTTACTAAATTTCCTAATGATAACAAAAATGCCCAGAAGTTACTAAATTTTCTTTCACTTCAATAACCTGCATTTGAACTATCTCATCAAATATCCAGAATATAAAGTTTTCTTTTTCTTTTTTAGTTCTCATTCACCAGAAGTAAACGTCACAACTCTTACTAGCTCTTAAATAGGAGCAATATCTCAAGCCCAAATCAGAAGCTGTGAATTAACACAGTACACATAAAGAAAAACACTAACGGTATTTTTGAGGTAATAACCTCAAGGCCTTATGCTCTATGCTATATGGTAACATGTGAAAATGAAAGTCAGCAGGACCATTCAGTAACTCTCTCTATTCCTGACAATTGGAAGCAGAATTACGTTTGTTTGAACAGATTTGTTTTCTTAGATATACATTTGGCATTTTAAGTAAGCATTCATAAGACACTATTTCATCCTATTAAAGGCCAAGTCATTGAGAGCTCATAATCAGACCTGTATAATATTCTAGTACTACATTGATCACACTAGTTACCTGTGTTTGCCTCTTTAAAGGCATGGTGACCTTATCTTCAGAGAACTTACAAACAGAAGGAAAGAAAACATGACTCAGTAATACCTGATTTAGGGTCTGAGAGATAATGCAGTAATATATATAAATATATATTAGTGTATTTTCAGGAGGAGGGGTAAGTTGCAAGGTGAGAAATACAATAAGCATAAATGAAACATGAAACCATGAACAAAATTTAAAACTTAAGATAATGCAGTGTTATACATATAAAGATGTAAGAAGACCCAAATTTGACACTGGTAAAGCTAACCAGGTTGATCATGAGTAACCTTAAAAGCATGTTAAGGAAACTCAGTTTTACTAAAGCAACAGGAAATCAAGATAGGTTAGCAAGAGCAACAGTATGTGTTGTAAAACCAGTTCAGCAAAATCACAACAGAGCCAAGACAGTAAGAACTGAAAGAGTGTACTGGCAGAAAAGAGCTGAGAAATAAATGGATCTAGGAAGACATTTGGAAGATCAAAAGGAGTTGATTACAAATGGTAGGAAAATGCATAAAACCTTAAGAAATAATAAATGATAGTGTTACTAACCAAACTGAGAAGCAGTGCTGAACGGAAAGGAACATGTTCCTAATTTTTACAGATTTTTTTTTCTTTTCTTTTTTCTTTTCTTTTTTTTTTTAAAAAAGTCAGTGTTTCTCTGTTTAACAGTCCTGGCTATCCTGAAACTCGCTTTGTAGACTAGGTTGGCTCTGGCCTTGAACTCAGATCCACCTGCCTCAGCCTCCCAGTGCTGAGATTAAAGGCATGCACCACCACCACCTGGCCTACAGATCTTTTATAAAATAAAAATTTATAATTTTTAAGAAACCAACTTTAAAAAAAAAAGCCCAGTTTTTACAGGTTAGGATCTTTCTAAATGTCATGTCTCAGTTAAAGTACAGACATTTTAAAGAATAATCTCCTCTGACAAAGACTCCAGTAAGTATAAAACATTTTATATTTAAATAATATAAGATAAAGTTTTAACTAACAGGAGCACTAATCATAGGCATAGAAGTAGCTAAAGCATTCATCTTCTGAGAGAAATAAAAATAACAGTATTCTGGTGTGGGAGGTCCTTCTGTCTATGTGTTGCTTTTACTGGTTAATGAATAAAGAACTGCTTTGAACCTATGGCAGAGAAGAACAGAACTAGGTGAGGAAAACTAGGCTGTATGCTGGGAGAAAAAAGGGCAGAGTCGAGGAGCCGCCATGGCGCTGCTGTCAGAGTCAGACATGCAGAAACTTTGCTGGTAGGCCATAACCTTGTGTTTATATACAGATTAATAGAAATGGGTTAAATTAATATGCAAGTGTTATTCAATAAGAAGCTAGAGCTAATGGGCCAAGCAGTGATTTAATTAATACAGTTTCTGTATGACTATTTCGAGTCTTAGCTAGCCGGGCAGCCAGGAACTAACAAGTGGCTCTCTCCTCCAACAGTATTCCACTGAGAAAACTATTCCATTTTTTTGAGATTATATTCCCAGAGTGTCTTTACAGACCACTGCCTTAAACAGCAAAATGCAAAACTAGGGATTAGCATAGTGGTAAAGCACCGGCCTAGCATACACAAGGTCCTCTGCTTCATTCTCAGCACCACAAAAAATAAAATGCATATCGCTTAAGTAGGGGAGAAAACCCATGTCAAACATTCAATATGCCAATTTTGCCAAACACTAAGAAAAACTGCATTTCTTACTTCGCAAACATATTTAAGTTATTGGATACACAGGAAATAATTTAGCTAAAATCAACACTTCTACTAAAAACCTCCAGTACACTCTAGAAATGCTTTGTTAATTTTTTAAAAAGTACTTTTAGTTGAGTGTGTATGTGCTGCATACAGTGCACGCACATCACTGTGTTTAGAGGCCAGAGTCAAGATGTGCCATTGTCTATGGCTCTCTGCCTATTTGCCCTAAGACAAGGTCTCTCAGCACAGTAAAACCTTACCTTTTTTTTTTGGAAGGGGGGGGGCTAGGTTGGCTGGCCAGTGAGCTATTGATTTCTGCCCATGGCTGGAGTTATAGGCGGTCATGGCTACCTACTCATGCTTACCTATTCAGCCATCTGCCTAGCTCCTTAGAAAATATCTTCTGTGACAATTTAAACACTCATTTAAGCACTATTCCTAGCTTGTGACCCTAGTTTAAAATAGATTGAACATAAAATAGATGAAGGCAACTACTCAAGAAACAAAGAGTTAAAAAAAATTGAGAAATTGGAGGTTAAATAAATTGAGACAGAAAGAGATCTGTCTTCAAGAATTCTTTGATTAGCCAGGCGGTGGTGGCGCACACCTTTAATCCCAGCACTTGAGAGGCAGATCTCTGTGAATTCGAAGCCAGCCTAGTCTAAAAGAGCTGATTCCAGGACCATGGTTGGGAAATCCAATGTTTCTTGTCTTCAACCTCAAAACTCTGATGACTGACACAAAAGTTTTTCCTCCAGAAAGAATTTATGGCTGAGCAGTGGTGGCGCACGCCTTTAATTCCAGCACTCGGGAGGCAGAGGCAGGCGGATCTCTGTGACTTCGAGACCAGCCTGGTCTATAAGAGCTAGTTCCAGGACAGGCTCCAAAGCTACAGAGAAACCCTGTCTCGAAAACCAAAGGGGAAAAAAAAAAGAATTTATGACTTGCCCTCTCACTGTAAAGAAACAAATAAGGATCCTATCTATACTGCCCCATAAACAAATCTACCAAATTTCTATTCCAGTATTTGAGGCATACTTATCTATAAACTGTTGAACAAAAAGCTCAAGCTAATTTAAACATAATTAACATTATGTTTAAAACTAAGTTCATATTGCTTATCTCTGAACTCAGATGCTTTCAAGAAAAGGAATGTTGTGACAACAGACCATAAGGAAAAAAGATGATGTATAAGATCACTCTACTATAAGTTCTCTCTCTCACACACATACACACGAAGTTGTGGAGAACAGCAACAATAAAAAAACATGATTTAATTATTTAATTCTCTCTCTATATATACACACACACACACACATAAAGTTGTGGAGAACAACAACAATAAAGAAACTATGATATAATTTTCTGAATTTCTATAATAGTGTTCTTATAGCCTTTTAATCCTTTCTGTAAATAAAAGATAGTAACAGTTTTTAGCTTTTCAATTTATTTCTAAAGAAAATATAATAAATCTGCTATTAGATTGAGTCTACAATGAAAGACCACCAAGAGACTGTTTAATGCATCATCTAGCACATAGTAGCCATACTAGGAACCTTTCATAGCCAAAGTATAAATCATTTAATTACCTGGTTATTTCAAAGAATTGCATCTCATTATCAAGATTTTATCTCTAGCTATTTAATTTTATTTTTTCTTGTGTTGTTTAAGCATTTCAGAGAGATGAAACCCTATTTATTACTTAAGAATAGTTGTCTAATAAAGTCTTTCTCCATAAGGAAACACAGCCAGAAGGTTAAATACTAGAAGGGTTACATACAGCTGATAAAGAGTACTACTGGGATTTAAATCCTTAGTCGTTTCATTGTAAGGCTTTTCTCTTTGCATTTATTATTACAGAAGTTTCTTTTTCAATCTTAGTGTAATTCATAACTATTCCTAAGAAATTCCTGTATTAAGATTATCACTCGATAAATAAAAAATTTAAGATTACTAATAGTCTTAACTCTAAGAATGGTTAAAACAGTGATTTTATAAATATACTGCAACCCTCTAAAACACTGTCTGAAATAGCTGGTTTTCTTTGTAGGTTTTGTTTTTTCAGACACTTCTCTCTGTGTAACCCTGGCTGTCCTGGTATCATGTAGCCCACAATGGCTTTGAACTTAGAGATCCTCTAGCCTCTGCCTCCTGAATGCTGGAATTTAAGACATGTACCAACATGTCTATATAATAAAGCTGTTTGATTCCACTTATCCCTAACAACTCAGATCAGTAAGAGCATTTGAGTTAAGTCTTATTTCTCTTTTCAAAGAACTCAGCATTAATTGCATAGCTTAGTAAGATTTCTGTAAGAACAGAGCTACTCTATCATTCTATATAAGATTTTGTTTTTAAGACAGGACCTTATTTTATAGTTTTATCTAGCCTGGAAGTCACTATGTAGAGCAGGCAGGCCTTGATTGACAAAGGCCCACCTGCCTCTGCCTCCCTAGAGCTGGAATTAAAGGTGTTAATTGCCATGCCAGGCTCTACTTGAGATTTTAAAACACCAATTTTCTTTAATATTTTTCTAAAATACTCTGTCAAAATAGGAGAATTTGTTACACTAAGCTATGAAACTGCCTCCTCCAATAAAACTCATTAGCTCGGTGATCTTAAATTTTGGTTTCCCCAAAAAATTTCGGGCAAGGTCCTTTTATTCTGTTATTTCAAGATTCAACAAGAGTCACCTATATGACAGTTAATAGGCATGAGCTTTGCAGTATACTTGATTAAAATACTGCATCTCTATATAAACCAATAAAAAATAACTCTTCCTATGGATCATATTTGTTTGTTGTAAGCCACATGCTATAATGAAAATCAGTAGGTCTTTGACAAAAACATGCTACCGGAGGAAAAGAGTGACTTTATGAATATATAATACAGACTCGTTTCTATCTTTGGATGAACAACTTAGAGTCTGACCTATGGATGATAGTTTAATAAACCCACCAAGAAATACAAAAATGGTACATTTAAAATGAGTCCTAGAAGTAAACATGATTCTCCATATTAGAGATTTATAACAGTTAAGACCCAATAAGCAAAACCTTACCCTTAAAAGGAAAGAACGGGACAATCTATTAAAAGGGGGATTTTTTTTTTTACATTACAAAAACAACTCCGATAAGCAATTTTAGAAAATTCAAGAGCCAGAGAGTACAGGCTGCTTTAATTTATTCCAATGAGTGAATTCTGGAATGAAACAAACAAGCACCTCACCTGTCAGTAAAGGAGGAGAAGACTGGTGAGAGAGAGACAGGCAAAGAAGGAAATCCCAGAAGGTTCCCTGCTGCCTGTGAGATGAGGAAAGATAGAAAGGCTTGTGGGAGAGAACCCAGAGACAGAGATTTGATAGGCTTCTTAGCTATCTCTTAGAAGTAACAATATTACTGAAAAACTGTTTTAAATTTTAAAAAAAGCAAAACCTGCTTATTTAAAAGTATTTTTTACTGGATGAAGGTCACTGATGAAACGGGCCTGCAGCCCTCCAGACAGCAGGAAATTAAGGCCCTACAGCACTCTGGGTATCTACTAATAAAGAGTGGATTTTAGCTTATTTAACTATTCTGCCCAACTCCTCAACTTAAAACCTTTGTCTACCCATAGACAACTAATTCAACCACTGCTTCTGACCATAATTTTTAACCACAAAGGTATATTTAGCTTTCTCAAATTTTATTTTCAAATAGAAAAAGTCAATTTGTATATAAATCTATAATACACATAGAAGAATCATACCTAGAATTGATGTAGGATTCTCACTCACTCTTACAAAAACCAAGTCTGTCAAAGACTGGAAACAGAAACAATTCAGGGATGCTTTATTATTTTAGTATTTTAAGATAGGGCTTTCCTACATAATCTAAACTGACCTTGGCCCACGAAATGCTGGAATTGCACAGCATTCCCAGAACTGCTGTTAAGATATACTATTCTACTTTATAAAAACCAAAGAAAATAAGTGGCAGGTAAAAAACAAAAACCCTTCCAACTGTCTCTGTTTAGTCTGCTCAAGTGTAAATAACGCCTGAAGAGCCATTTTGCTACAAGATATAGGCTTTCTTTTAGGAGCAAAAAAGTATTCCCTCTCTCAAATTTTTCTTAGGGCCCAGATTAGATTTGACCTTATGTACTGTATGTACTGAACTAACAAGTTTATTTTGGCAATACTTAGCTTAAGCACCTTAACTCACCCTTAAATCAGTCCTCTGAAAATGACAAACTCTTTGGAAAACGCTGTTCTGAAGAAAGGGAGGGTTAGCTAGCTGCAGGGTGCCCTCTTGTGGCCCAAAGGAGTGACTGGACTCTCTTTCTGCATCTGAAGAGCACAGCATTGGATGGAGTGAGTCTCATGAAGGTCTCTAATCTACTAAAGTAAAATAATCTCCAGGAGCAAGCAATTAATTACACATCTTAGGTCTGTTTACTGTTATTTTCTACTATCAAAGTCCACACTTGAGTGTGTAATATAGAATACAACAAGGCTATGTCCACGAGAGTTTTTATCAAAAGTTTCCTAAAGTTCATTAGGAATATGAAAAACTAAGTATTTTAGATGCCTTAAAATATGTAATGGTATGGTTAACTGGGTACCCAAAGAAAACTATAGATTAATAGAAAAGATAACATCCTTCCAAAATTGTAGAGTACCTATCATGCTAAGCATTCAAAGCTAGCAATTTATAGGAAATAAATACAAAACTGTAATCGGTAACATAATGAAAGTATTTATAGGGAACTAAATGAGAAGTCAGATGAGGAAGTTAAATTCTAATGCAGATAGCAATGGGATACTAGGCAAGTCTTACAGAGGATTAGAAGTTTATTAAATATCTTTGGTGAACAAGAAAGATTTTTGGGAAAGAATAGTAACAATCAAGCATAGCTAAAGCAAACAGCATACATATATAAAATGGCAGAAAAGGATGTATTCTTTTGAGCAGAGCTAATTCTAATTACATGACTCATTACCAAATATTAAGACATTATTTAACCAAGTCAATCAAAATCACCTAGACACAAATAAGCACACTAATAATGTCTTACTGAATTTAAGTTACAAAATGAGCAACCCCCCAAAAAATCACAACTGCACAAATACATAATTTCAAGGGCTTTTTAAAAAACCTATATCTGAAAGCTGCAACTATTATTTCCAAGATTTATGGTTTAGAAAAATAAACTTCAATGAAAAATTAATGTGAATCACAAATTTTTAGTATTGATAAGTTCTTACCTCTCCCATTCCCCGAGATTCTAATGCAAGAGCTTGAAAATCATGATTCATTTCATCCACAGATCAAACCTGGTAAGTAACAAAAATTGAAAGTTAGCAGGAATTTAATAAAGTATTAGCTATATGGTATGGGTATTAACTAATACTACCACATTCCAAAATAAAGAAGAATAGATGTTTCTATGAAGACAGGTTTTCCCAAATAAATTACTCGAGAGCAAGCTACATTGAAATGGACAAGTTTTTAAAAAAAAATAACTGTATGCCAGCAGACCACTACACATTCTTGTGCAAGAAAATGAAGTAAAAAAAAAAACAAGAAAAATGAGTCCAATCATTAAAGCATTTCTTTTTAAGTGTTATAATTACTACTACAAAATAATTTTATGCTAGTTAAGATTGTTAGGATTTCTGAAAAATTAGCATCATTTGTGAACCTAATTTATGTAATTTTTCCCTGTAAATATTTAGCAAATAATTAAATGGTGCTGAAGGCTGGAGAAATGGCTCAGAGGTTAAGAGCACTTACTGCTCTTCCAGGGGTCCTGAGTTCAATTCCCAGCAACCACATGGTGGCTCACAACCATCTGTAATGAGACCTGATGCCCTCTTCTGGCAGTGTAGGCACTCTATACTTAATAAATCTTTAAAAAAAATAATTAAATGGTGCTTTACTTTTTAAGTGAAAACATTTAATCTACAGTGAATTAACTACAGTTTTGTTG
Source organism: Microtus pennsylvanicus (assembly GCF_037038515.1). NCBI lineage: Eukaryota > Metazoa > Chordata > Mammalia > Rodentia > Cricetidae > Microtus > Microtus pennsylvanicus. The sequence continues at coordinate 88,507,872 of NC_134586.1, read as the reverse complement.
TGGTTTCCTCAAGAAAGCATTTCTCAGCCCTTCCATTCTCAAGAGCTGACCACTCCCTCTTATGTGACAATGTGTTGTTATTGGTCCCCTGCCTCCTCCAACTAAGAAACTAAAGAAAAAATAAAAAATAAAAAACATGCAAGCTTGAAGGTTCTCCAAACTTATAGCTTTGAAATTCAACTAGAAAAAATCCTATTATCTCCCCCCCCCCCACCCCGTGCACACACACACCCTTCACAGTTTGACAAACTGAAAGAACTAACTATACTCCTTCCTGCAATACTCTCTGTCCTACTCTGTGGCTATAGTTAATTTTGCTTTCCTAGATTTCTAGTTACTACTCCACGGATTCCTGTTTTCCCCCTCATCTCTTAAATCTTAGCATTCCTTGTGTAAGACAATCTCTATTCTCCATGCTTTGGGAGCTATCCAGATGACAGCTCTCAAATTTGTATTTACAAACTAAACAGCTTATTCTCCACAGCAGTGACATTTCTTTTCATTTTTTTCTTTTGTCTTTTTGGTTTTTTTTTCTTTTTTTTTTTAATATTTATTGATTTATTATGTATACAATATTCTGTCTGTATGTATGTCTGAAGGCCAGAAGAGGGCACCAGACCTCATTACAGATGGTTGTGAGCCACCATGTGGTTGCTGGGAATTGAACTCAGGACCTTTGAAAGAGCAGGCAATGCTCTTAACCTCTGAGCCATCTCTCCAGCCCGGTTTTTGTTTTTTCAAGACAGAGTTTCTCTGTAGCTTTGGAGCCTGTCCTGGAACTCGCTCTGTAGACCAGGCTGGCCTCGAACTCACAGAGATCCGCCTGCCTCTGCCTCCCGAGTGCTGGGAGGCAGTCATTTCTAAACTGGTAGATTTTTATTTTCTTGATGTACCACAAAAAGTGTCCTTTACTTCCTTTCTTACAATCATTTTCATCATTTACCAAGTCCTGTTAAACCAATCTTACCCAATTTAATCTGTTTTCCAGCCCTTTAGTTGAGAATATCATCTTTTAAAGATCCAAACACTGCAATCGTCTTCTCACCCTTTCATTCTGCAATCTAATCTCCAAATTATCTTTCTGAAACTACTCTGATCATGTGACTCCTGTAGTCTCATCCCTAAAGATAAAGCTCAAACTCTTTTATGTGGCTTACAAAGAAATATGTTAGCTAGTGAAGATGCCTGCCACCAAGCCTAACAACTTGAGTTTAAACCACTGGACCCACAGGTGGAAGGGAAAGGATGCCCTCGGATGTCCTCTGATCTCCACTAAATAGTTGTGGGGAGCTGATGAAGTCCTGAGTCAGTGTGTATTGCTGGCATGGGCACAGCAATGTCAATCAAGGATGCCTCAGACCATGACAACAGCTAAGCTTCTTCTAAATTGTAGTGTTTATGAACATTAACCAGTGTGTATACAAACTAGCCACAGTTTTCTCCTCTCAGATGACTGCTTCCCTACAGAGACCTCCTATGAGGCTAGCTAACTTTAATTCTTCCTCATGCTGTGAATTAATACACAGGCTGAATTTTCAGGGATCTAGCAGATAGCCTCCATTAGAATGAACAGAACCCACATGATCCCAGGTGGGCTGTATGTGTAGTTTTTTCATTCCCACATTGTCCCAGTTAGGTTTCCTGGACCAAAAGGCAAATGTTAATTAATAAAACAAATTATAGTTCAGACATCTGGTAGTTTTAGAACTCTGAACAAAGAAACTGATGTTTCTTCTCTATGTTCTGATACAAAGAGTTGCTACGTAGATTTGCTGTGAACACTAAGTCAGACAGGAGTGGTTGGTAGGTAAACATTCAAGTCAGCTAGTAAAAGAGTTTGGGGTGGGGTGTTTAGAGAGATGGCTCAACAGTTAAGAGAACTGGCTGCTCTTCAAGAGGACCCAGGTTCAATTCCCAGATCCTGCATGGTAGCTTACAGTTGTCTGTAACTCCTCTTCCAGGGGATGAATGTCCTCATACAGACTTACCTGTAGGCAGAACACCTACGTATATAAAATAAAAATAAGTTACTTAAAAAAAAAGTTTCAGAGGCTGAAAGATGGCCCAGAAGTTTAAGTCAGAGGACCAGAGTTCAGTTCCCAGCACCTGCATTAAGCAGCTCACAACTCTAGCTCTTCTGACCTCCTGATAGTCCCCTACATGCTTGCACACACATAAAATAGACAAATTACAAAACTAATTGAAAAATAATCAATGGATCTAGAGAGCAAACAAGTTTTTTGACTTGGTAGAAACATGGGATTAACAGTTCTTACTAAGTGAGTATTTCATTCACCTCATTAATTCAATAAGCTTTTACTAGACTTACTGAAAAAATTTATAAAGAAAAAGAAACTCAAATATAGTCATACTTGTCATTTTGGTGGATCTTATATTTCTTAGTAATAAAGAAGTTCAATTGGACCCAAACCTTTCTACTATAAACTCTAAACTAAAAACAACAACAAAAAACACCCAAAAACTATTTGCAGGTAATAGTAAAAAACAAACAAACAAAAAAAAAACAAAGAAACTGAGAGCCTACACTCCAAAGAAAGATCCTGCAGAATAGAATTTTGTTTTTTCTTTCAATGGTTTCTTTTGTTTGCTGGTTTTGTCCAAGGGACAAACAAGGTGGGCTTTGAAACTCCTATAGCAACCCACTCTCATAAGTCCTAAACTAAACCACAACAGTTTGGAGCAACCAGAGCTGCTGTATAACAAGGGGAGGAATCCCAGAAAGAACGAATACAAATTCTACATTTAAATTAAAATACACATAGATGTAGATGATCCTGGGACTACAGGTCTAGAACCATGCCAAGAAAGCCAATTAAAGATATAAGAATTAAGCAAATTTCTGCTGCTGACCACAAAAATCATAGGAATTTAGATTTTGAGTTACAAAAAAATAAAATACAACATTCTCTACAACAGAATCTAATCCTCCACCTATCAAGCATAAAGTCTGAAATTCATACTAAAGACCTATGAAGAAACTAGAAAACGATGTAAATAGAAAAATTAACAAGAACGATACTGAAATCAGGCCGTGCCCTGACCTATGTTGCTCTGTATTGTTTTTTAAAAAAATCAGTTTTCACACTGTACCTTGCCTTAAGAGACTCTAAATCACAAATAGCTTTTGGTTTGTCAAGACAGGGTTTGACTGTACAGCTCTGGCTGGCCTGAAACTCAAGATCTGCCTGTCTCCCAAGTACTGAGATGAAGCCTAGCTACACCACAAGTAGCTTTTGACTCCATTTTGAGGTATTGTGTGCCTAGGTAGACGCATGAAAGGCATTATTTGTCCAGCACCACCCACACGGCAAACTAATAAATGACTTAGTCCAGCAGAGAGTGCCACCCTGTACATTTATCTGGGTAAATCCAACTTTTACGGCACATGGGCTTATTAAGACCACATCAGGAAAAACAAAAGCCAAATATTTATCAGATACATCAGACCAGGGCAAGAATCTGTTTCACTTGAACGCAATAAAGAGACAAACACTTAGCACAGTGATAGCAATCTCCTGTGTGTGTGTGTGTTAGAGACAGAGAGAGACAGACAGGCAGGCAGAAAACTCTCTACTTGCCTGAGAGAGAGAAAAATAGGCAGAATTCTCCACTTTCCTAGGGGTTTCAGCATGGTTCGGCCCCTTCTGTTGACAAGGTCTGCTGTCTGTTCACAAGTCTGGACCTGCCACCCACCTCACAGTTCATTTATCTAGATTCAATCCTGCCCTTAGCTTTGTTTATCTTACTCCGGCAACTCTGCTCTGACCTTGCAGCCTGATTGCAAACAACTAGCAGCCAGCAATTTCACCAACTGAGGTTATTTAACTTAACAACAGACCCAGGCTTTCCTATCAGCCACTCAGGCCCTTTCTTTGAAACTCTGCCTCTTTGACCTTTGCAGCTATTTTGTAATCTACATATATACATATAGATGTATAGATAAACTATGTCACCTGAGAGTTAATGCTAATAAATAAGATTGTAATAAAAAAGAATATGTTCACCTTAGCCAGAACTATCAAGGAAAGCAGGAATACCTGGCAAACTGCTGCCATTAAAAGCCTTATTCTCTGTAAATTTACTGTTAAATAATGCCTGACACTGTCTATGTTTCTGACATAACGTGTTCATAACAATCAATCAACCAACATCAAGCTAACTCATGACAGACGAGGAGATAATTTAAAGTAACTATCAACTGTACAAGATGAAAAAAACATGCTTCTAGCATGTGAATCTGATGATTAGTGTCAACTTGACAGACTCTAAAATGGACCTCTGAGAATGCCTATGGGGGATTATCATGATTGCATAATTGCAGTGGGACTGACTTTGATCCCGAGCTACAGAAAATGGAGGAAAGGAGCTAAGTACTAGAATCTCTTTATCCCTGTATCCTGATTGTGGATATCAAGTGAACTTTATGCTGATGCTTTGACTCCCCTACTACGATGGACTGTACTTTACACAGAGTTATATATAAACCCTTTCTCAAGCCAAGCATGGTGTCAAATGCCTTTGATGCCAGCACTTGGGAGGCAGAGGCAGACTGATCTCTCTGAGGTCAAGGTCAGCCTGGTCTACACAGTGAGTTCCAGGATAACCAGGGTTACACAGAGAAACCCTGTCTTAAAGAACAAACAAAAAACAAACACACACACATAAAACCAAAACCCTTCCTCCTTGAAGCTGCTTTTGTCAGGAGAGTATTTTTTTTTTTTTTGGTTTTTCGAGACAGGGTTTCTCTGTGGTTTTGGAGCCTGTCCTGGAACTAGCTCTTGTAGACCAGGCTGGTCTCGAACTCACAGAGATCCGCCTGCCTCTGCCTCCCGAGTGCTGGGATTAAAGGCGTGCGCCACCACCGCCCGGCTTCAGGAGAGTATTTTTTAACCGAAGAACAGACTGAAAAAGATAGTAAACTAATACAAAATTTCATCACTTGAGAGAAATTAGATCTAACAACCAAATGGGAACACTAAAATATACCTCTTTCAATGTCACTTAATATCAAACTAGATAATAGAAGGGTCAGTAAAACTTGAAAGTAGATAAAAAGATTTCCAATCTAAAAGATGGGGGAGGGGAAGGAGGAAGAAAAATAAAGGTCACAAAAGGTGGTCAACACCTGTAATCCCAACACCTGAGAGACTTAAAAGCAGGACTTCTGGGACAAGGACTACTGGTGAAGCCCAGGCTAACTAACACGGATACATGGTGAGCCCTTTCTTTTTTCAAATATTTTATGTATATGACTGCCCTGTCTTCATGTACACCCGAAGAGGAAATAAGATCCCATCTCAAATGGTTGTGAACCACCATGTAGTTGCTGGGAACTGAACTCCAGACCTATATATAAAAGCAGTCCAAGTGACCTTAACTGCTGAGCCGCCTCTCCAGCCCCCAGTGACCTTAAAAAAACCAGAAAAAAGGCAGAGCTTCCTAGGTGAGGCCAAACTAGTGAGTAAGGTACAGGCTTATTATCCCAGCACTTAAGGAATCCAAGGTCATCATTCTTTTTTTTTTCAAGGTCATCATTCTTGATTTTGGTAATTCACCACCAAAAACAGGAGCCAAGAAAATGGCTCAGTGGGCAAAGATGCTTTGCTGCCAAGGCTCCCCAGAACCCAAATGGTGGAAGAATAAATGACTCCCAAATTGTCTGACTTCAACAAGTATGTAACGTGGGTTCCTATCCAAACAAATACATGTTTTTGTAAGTTTCTTTAAAAATAAAACATAAAAGCCGGGCGGTGGTGGCGCAGGCTTCCCAGCACTCGGGAGGCAGAGGCAGGCGGATCTGTGAGTTCGAGGCCAGCCTGCTCTACAAGAGCTAGTTCCAGGACAAGCTCCAAAGCTACAGAGAAACCCTGTCTCAAAAAAAAAAAAACCAAAAATAAAAAAATAAAACATAAAAGCCAGGCGGTGGTGGCGCAGGCCTTTAATCCCAGCACTTGAGGCAGAGGCAGGCGGATCTCTGTGAGTTCGAAGCCAGCCTTATCTACAAGAGCTAGTTCCAGGACAGGCTCCGAAGCCAGAAACCTGTCTTGGGGGAGGGGGGGAAGACAAACCATAAAAATGGAGTAAGACTGTGATAACTCTGCACCACTTTGTGAGAGATCCCACCAGGGCCCAACCTACTGAAATGTGTGCTGCATTCAGCTGCAAACCTAAGACAGTCTCCTAGTCTAAATGACTACTAACTCTGAACCTGTACACTGTGCAACAGGACTGAACAAGTGTAACACTAAGTTTTAGTGCATCTAAATATATGGAAATACAGCAACATGCTGCATCCACTTATGAGAGTTAAAGAATGCTGGATTAACAAGAGTAGATGTGAAGACCTGGGACAATACTTACATTTTACTGACCCAGAAATCACAAATCTCCTTCAAAGATGATATTAGTACCAATCATCTAATTAAACATTTTTATTCCAGCCCAGTAGAGTCACTAGATAAAAACCTATCAAATGTTTCTACATAAAAATATTTTACCTCTTTGTTAAATCTCAGAGACTAAATCCTCAAGAAGGCAAAATATACATGTCCATAAATGCAAATAAGGCCTCCCATTAAAACTCCCTTAAAAAAAAAAAATCAAGGGGCTGGAGAGATGGCTCAGAGGTTAAGAGCACTGACTACTCTTCTAGAGGTCTTGAGTTCAATTCCCAGCAACCACATGGTGGCTCACAGCCATCTATAATGAGATCTAGTGCCCTCTTCTGGTATGCAAGCATACATGGAAGGAATGTTGTATACATAATAAATAAATCTTTAAAGAAAAAAATCAAGAATTTTATCTCTTTTAATCAAGAATTACAGTTTTCATACTACAAGGCACTCAGTCTTTCAATAACTTTGAGAAACAAAATGTTTGTGAAACTGATTTATTTTGGAAAAAATACTACAGAGATCAACATATTTTAACTAATGATAGCTTCTAATTTGATAATAACCTGAAGTCAGATAATTTAGAAGGCAATGAAGATGACCCGCTTTAGACAACTACTAAGATAGCACAAAAGTGATTGAAATCATGCCAAAGGCACAAGTGAAAAAGATGTTACTCCACCAAGAAAAAAAAATAGCAACCAGTATTTCTAAGTTTATGTTCTTTTCTAATTTAACATCTCAGAATTGGGCTGGCATAATGGCTCAGAAAAGGAATCTACTACCAAGCCTTATGACCTGAGATCAAGACTCCAAGACTGATAGAGTGGAAGGAGGGCACCAACTTCTACAAGTTGTCCCTCAACCTCTACATGCACATGGCAGGTATGCATGCACACCAAAACAAATGTTTAAAAATAAATTAAAACCTCACCGCCCCAAAATCAGAACAAGACAAATGCCTCATAGTATAATTAATATAGTATGAAATAGTGCCACTCCTTATAAAGTATCGTGCCTAAAAAAAAAACAGCTCCAAACCCAAACTTTAAGAAAGTAACAAATCCAGAATACAGGGGTAAGGGAGAAAATAACTGAGTTCACTAATAAACCCACAAAACGAAAAATTCCAAACTGGGGGAGAAAAACCAACTATTACGTAGACCTAAGGCTTTACTATCACATTTTATTTTAAGGTGTTACATCTGTTTATGTTGCATTTGTTTGGCTCTGTGAGGCTGTGTTACTCTGTCTAAAACACCTGACTGGTCTAATAAAGAGCTGAAATACCAACAGCAAGGCAAGAGAAAGGATAGGTGGAGCTGGTAGGTAGAGAGAAAAATGGAAGGACAAAAAGAGCAGGAGCAGGAGGAAAACAAGACGGGAAGGATGGGGGGGGTTGCCTCTTGCAAACGGCTGCATTAATAGAACTATTTACCCACCAATGCTTAACTGAACAATCCAAGCTTAACAGAAAAAAAAAATGGTTTAATGGTAACAAAAGCCCATGGACTTTTTAAAAACGTTATTAAAGTTGTTCCAATACAACATCCACTATATCAAGAAAAATACCAAATATCAGTTCTTTGATGCAATTTAAAAGATTTTTCTTTAAAAAATTTCAATGTGCATCTTTGCGGGTCAGGGTTTCATAAAACCCAGGATGGTTTCAAATTAACTATGTAGGCAAAAAGGATCCTGAACTCATCTTCCTGACTCTACTTTCAAAGTACTGGGTTTACAGGCAAATGTCACACCACCAGGCTCAGTAATATTATTTAATCACTTCTTTCAAATAAGCTCCTGTTCAGTACATGTTCAGAGACATGTTGTTCTCTGACACCCAGCAGCTCTTTTGTAAGCTGAGAACATGCTTAATCAGTCAACGGGGATCACCCATTATAGACTTAAACACAGTACCACCACAGCCTTTTCTGTCTATGTGCTGTGTTATGTGGGAGCTGTCTGTACTTGCTAGTATATATGTGTAGGCCAGAGGCAGATATGAGTTATCTTGCCACTCCAGCTTTATATGCTGAGACAAGGCAAGAGCTGAACTTGAAGTCTTAAAGTTTATCAATTCAGTCAAGCTGTCTGGACAATGAATTTCAGTAATAGGCTTGTTTTCACCCATGCCTGGCTTGTTATGTGGGGTGTCCAGGAATCCAAAGTCAGATCTTCAGGCCTACATGCCAGGCACTTTACTGAGCCAGTTCTCCATCTCCCATCATAACTTTTACATAAATGTTAACACAGAAATCCCAATAGCAATTTTCAAGACAACTTAAAAGAAAAAAAAATGAATGTCTTTATATGTATACTAGCTCTTCCAAATAGGCTAAATAAAATATTGATCTAATATTATAATAGTTTTTAAGTTTATAACAACTCTGTTAACAGTTAAAAGCTTTAAATATTCTAATTCATGAAATAGTATAAAATATATGGTTTGTACAAATCTTTGAATTAAATAAAAGGAGTCTTTCAGGTAATGATAAATTGCAATTTCTCAGACATTCAAGTAAACTATGAATTGTTGATTATTTACTTCTCACCAACTAAATTTCAGTGAGATGAAACATTCAAATATCCTAAACTCTAGAGGCTGCAGAGATGGCTCAGCAATTAACAGCACTCACTGACTGCTTTTGCAAAGGATCTGGATTCAATTCTCAGCACCAATATGGCAGTTCACAATCGTCTGTTACTCTAGTTCTGGGAGATCCAACACCTTCTGGCTTCCCCAGGCACCAGTGCACAGATATACACACAGGCAAAACACCCATACACACATAAAAAACACTTAAATTTATATTGTAGTTTTAAAAAAATTTTAATGAAAACTTTTTAAAAGGAGGCAGATCTGTGATAAGATTCTTCAATACAACTCAAATATAATTCTATGTTCTTTAAAAATTTTAGTACTAACAGAGGAAATACAAAAACAAAAAACAAACTGGGCATAGTGGTACATGTCTTTAATCCCAGAAATAGGAAGGCAGAGAGGCAAGCAGATCACCCTCGTCTACAGAGCTGAGTTATGAGACAGCTAGGGCTACACAAAGAAACCCTGTCCCGAAAATCAAAACAAACAAATTAGTGATATTTTGTTTATGTTTTAACAAATAAAGCTTGCCTGAAGATCAGAGTGCAGAGCTAAGCCACTAGAGGCCAGGGAGTGGTCGCACTAACCTTTAATCCCAGGATTTAGGAGACAGGGGCTGAGGGATCTCTGTTAATTCAAGGCCACCCTGGGCTACACAGATTGAATCTGTGAAGAGAAACAGAGCTCACACAAAGGTGATCCCCAGCACTTGGGATTCCTTGCCTTTAATCCCAGCACTAGGGAGGTGGAGACAGGTGCTCAGTGCAGTTTGAGGTTTGGTGGAGACAGATGCAGTCTGAGGATAGGATCGCTCCTTTGATCTAAGCATTGGTAGAGGTAAAAGAACTCTCTAGTGGCTGGCCTCTCAGCTTCTCTGATCTGCAGGCAATCTTTACTTGTTAATACATAAACAAAATATCACTACAAACAAAAAAACAGCAAAGTAGATATTAAATAATAAGACTAGTAATAAGACCAGCAAATAAATTCTAAATTGACTAACTTTTAACCATTTATGATTTTTTTTAAAAGGGCCTACTATAAAGCCTAATGACCAGAATTCCATACTCAGAACCCATATTGTAGAAAGAGAAAACGCAAAGTTGAACGGTCACACACACACACACACACACACACACACAGAGTGAAATTTTTTTTAAGATTTATTTATTATGTATACAACATTCTGCCTCGATGTATACCCGCACGCCAGAGGAGGGCGCCAGATCTCAGTATAGATGGTTGTGAGCCACCATGTGGTTGCTGGGAATTGAACTCAGGACCTCTGGAAGAGCAGCCAGTGCTCTTAACCTCTGAGCGATCTCTCCAGCCCCCAGAGTGAAATTTTTTAAAAAATTTATAGAAAAAGATATCAGGTATACCCTTCAATATCCAAAATATAACTCTGCTTCCTGAAAACACATGCAGTGTGACAAGGCAGCAGCCTGCTACTGCACACATGCAGTCTCTCAATAATTAATGATCCCCTCAAACTTCGGCTATAGTTCTGATAATGGTTCAGGGGCCTGTGATTGTCACAAAGATCTATATGATGATTTTGAATGGGTTTGTAACATGTTCGGAGCTCCATTACCTGCCATCTGAAATGCCTCGAGATTCCTACAAATTCTTCAGATCATGCCCTTGAAAGAGAAAGCCCCATTTCCAACTGCCTACCATGAAAGACAATGACAGCCTAAACACTAGTTGGGGCAAGTAAAGGACGGCTGTTCTAAGTCAAATTTGAAATGTAAAGGGATTCATTTTTAGATCTTGGCTTTGAGCTAATAGTGTGAGCACCTTTCTGTTTACCCAAAGAATATCACATAATCATCTAATAGACTGTTTATGCTTTGATGTACTGCATCTCACCATATGCTGAACTGTAGCTGTAAATACTGGCCCCATAGTAAGAATTTCTCTTTGCCTCCCCATCTTCATTCTTGAGGAAAAGTTCAAATGTGCTAGCACAAAACCCAAAAAAAGAAATTATCTCCACATATAGAAAAATAGTTTATGTTCAAAATAGTTTTTCTAAAAAACTATTGTTTTTAGAAAAGAATTATTTATTTCTCATTCTAGTACATACACTTCTGTAACTTTGTTCAGAAATAGTCGTTTTTGACTTGACTCTTAATATTCAGACTAGACTGGTTTACTGATTTCCTAAAATTACCATTTGGAAAATTAACATGAAATAATATTTCACAGGGGAAAAAGAAATCATACCTATTCTCTGGAGTCAACCTTATCTCCTAGCATTACCATTTAAAGGACTATTCTTAGAGAAGGGATAGAACTGTTAACAGGTAGTGTCTTCGATGAAATTCCAGTAGTATTTTTCCCTTATCAATCTCAAGGACGGGTTACATGCCAAAATCCAAATACAACAGAGAAAGCAATTACGTAACAATTTTAGGCTGGCTCCAGGATGGTACTTAGTTTAAATCTTCCTGAACTATAATCCTGGGTGTCCAAAGTCTAAACAAATATCCAAATTAGATGACTTCAGTGTCCCATTCATATCTACTGTCAGTTCTCTCCCAGCAGAGTCATTATATGTAAATCTCTCTAACTGAAAAATAGTTAATCTATCTCTTGATAATATTAGTGTCTCTAAATCTTTATTCGTATCACATTATGTGTGTACATGACAAAAATGTGTGGATGCCTCTATCACAAGGTTCATGTGGAGGTCAGAGGACAACTTGACAGTTCTCTCCTTCAACCTTTTCATTGGTTATGGGGAACAACTTAGATTTGTCAGGCTTGCAAGAAAAATATCTTTACTAAGTCATCTCACTGGCCCTAACTTCTTTATTCTTTTCAGATTCAACTATATTTACGCAAAGCTTTTCCTGACCACTGTATTCTTTCTTTACCTCAGAGGCCACAGTCACTTTTGTAAGATCACTTCAATGACAGCTAACATACTGCACTAAAATCCCAAGTTAACCCTTTCTCTACAGTATAAATTCCTTAAGAATATGAATCACTGATAACCAACATCTAAAGACCAACTTAGAATCCTCAAACAAATGTGCTTCTGATAATATACCTTAAGGAAAAGAGTACATTCAGAAAACAAATATACTTATTTTCAACTTTCCTTGAATACTTTCTCAACAAGAATTCCAATTTAGAAGTGGCAATTTATTTTTAGCAAGAGCTTAAGAGTACTCCTCTTCTGCTGGTGTAGAAGCCACAGAATTTAAAATTAAAGCATTTGTCTCTATTCTTTGAAAATCAATTGTAACTGTGCTTCAGTCAAAAGGTCCAAGACAAGCACAGCAATTTACCTATAATCCCAGCAACTTGTTAAGAGTCTCAGGGGTTTCCAGACTAACCTAGGCTACATAAGATTCTATTCTTACCCTCTACCCTACTCTACCCCATCCACACACCCAAAATACAAGAAAACTTCTGTAGAAAAAACTAGACCCATTATCTAACTTCAGAACTTGATGCAATACTATGACTAAAGACTCAGATTTTGGCCTCCTCCGGAGGGAAGGCTCAGCCGTTAAAGGCTAGGCTCACAACCAAAAATACAAGAGTTCAGTTCCCAGCACCCACAGCTGTCCCTCCAGGTACCATTAAAAAAAAAATCAGATTTTACTACAGAAATAGTCTTGCATTTAATCACAAAAGTACAGATAAAATAGTTCAAGGAGCGCATACCTGTATCTAATTTTTAGAGACATGGTTTTTTTTGTGTAGCCCTGGCTATCCTGGAACTTGCTCTGTAGACCAGACTAGCCTGGAAAGCTGAGATACATCTAGCTCTGCCTCCCTAGTGTTTGGATTGAAGGCGTGCACCATCACTACCTAGTGTATCTAATTTTTCTGATAGTTAACAAGTCATATAATTCAGCCTATTGTTTCTTTACTTACAATTTTGACTGCCTATTACAGGGCTATAGATTCATTCTGTCTCTATATTTAACTTAGTTGTACTGTCTGAATAAAACCACTGTACCTTAATTAAGGCTTAGTTAAAACCAATTGTTTAATCTTAACTAAGGTATCTCTAGTTAGTCTTTTGGAAATTGTGCCAAAGGGATACTGAGATGTCAGTAAAGTACTTAAGAGTGAGAACCTCAGTTCAGATTCCCCAAAACCTACATAAAACCAGTTCCCCAATGGTGGATGGAAAATGGAGAAACAAGAGAAACCACTAAAGCTCCAGCAAACCTGTTGCGCAATAGCAAACAAGAGACCCCCACAATTGCAACATGGTTGAGAGTAAGAACCATACCCAATGTTATCCTCTCATCTCCACACATGTCCTATGCCCATTCATTTCTGTGCTCAACACTTGAACATACAAAGAAAAGAACTTGCTACTTTTGGTAAGTCAACTACAACAGAAATCAGGCTTTTTGGGGTTTTTTTTTTTTTTTTGGTTTTTTGAGACAGGGTTTCTCTGTGGTTTTGGAGCCTGTCCTGGAACTAGCTCTGTAGACCAGGCTGGTCTCGAACTCACAGAGATCCACCTGCCTCTGCCTCCCGAGTGCTGGGATTAAAGGCATGCGCCACCATCACCCGGCTGGTTCTTTTGTTGTTGTTGTTTTTGTTTTTCGACACAGGGTTTCTCTGAAGCTTTGGAGCCTGTCCTGGAACTAGCTCTTATAGACTAGGCTGGCCTCTAACTCACAAAGATCCACCCACCTGCCTCTGCCTTCTGAGTGCTGGGGTTAAAGGAGTGCACCACCACCGCCCGGCCTTTTTTTTTTTAAAGGACTATAAATACAGAAATAATACTCTCCTACTTTCCCAATCCCATCACATTATGTATTTGTTGGCCATCAGTTACATCTTTTATTATTTCCAAGGATATCCAAAGACACTATGACACAATATTGCCATCTATGAACTTCATACATGAGAATCACACAAAGTATTTCGTAATGTTTTTAAGTGAGTTTAGGGTTTTATGTTTAAATGCATCCATAAGTATTCTTGATGGCATGCAGCAGAAGGGCCAAGAGTTGGACATGACTAACAGGCAGTGCTGAGTAGATAGATATCTTGGTCTTGTAGTATATCATAACAGCCTAGCACACTAAATCCTTTCCAGGAAACAAATTTGGGGGTAGGGAAGATCAGTGTAGAGCCCAAGCACATCCTTTGCCAGAAAGTAGGTGATAATGATCTTGTTTCTTCCTGTCCCACTTGCAGTCAATTAAAACATAATGACACCCTTTTGCATTTGATATTGCTTTTCTGTAGTTGGTTGCTAGTATGACAGGCACATCAGATGGACACATCTGGATGTTTTTCAGTACTCTAAAGTCTTTTATCCTTCCACAAAAGAACATAAGAAAAGTCAAAGTAAGTGACATGGATTAAGACTACAGTATCTAAACTTGGCAGAATGGGGCTAAAGAAACCATCCTTTTGTTTGAACAGTCAAATCACTTTAAATTTCTTAAGCCATTTTAGACCCCAAAAAGGAGTCAGACAAGCCTCAAACAAAACTACCCATTTAAAAAGTCAATGAAAGACAAGTGTCCATAATTCAATTAAAATTTAAAGGGACTCTCTGTAAAGTGATACTTGTTAACTAGGCAAATCCTAAATTCGCATTTATAAATAAGTTAAATCTCTTGGAATATATTGGAAGAAAAAAAAATCACCTCATCTCTAAATATACTATTTTCTGAAAAATTAAGAAAAACCCTGTCACCTACCTATATAATTCTAGTGTTCCACACACCAGAAAGGTCTGAAAATACTTTTAAGTTCACATTTCAACCACAAAGCAGTAAATCGTAAAAAAACTGACTAGTCAATATAATAGCACTATCAGACCATTATAGTTTGAACATTTTTCTACTGCACCAGAATTCAGAGCCTACTGAACTGAGAGGCAAGGTAGACTGATGGTAGTTCGACAATCTCTATTACTGATAGAGCTACGCTGGAAGGTGTAGTTTTAACCTAACACAGACACAGGAAGCATTAGACAACTACTGTCCTCTCCTTTAGAAACAAGTGTCTGTTCTGGTTGGTCTCCTGAGGTTGAACACATTTTCTGCAGGGGCACACTCTCAGGAAAACAAGGAAAGGGTTCAGCATAGCTTTTAATTTCCTATTACAATTCACCTAACAGACAAACAAGGAGAAAAGACAGTAAGTGTAAGCCAGTTTTCATGCCTTCTTAAAAATATGAAATAAGAACAGTCGGAGCGCTGGCTGAGAGGATGGGAGCCCGAGGTCGCCGGTTCGAGTCCCAGGTATGTCTGTACTGTGTATGAATGTCTCTGTGTCTGTGCTGTGTATGAGTGTGACGTGTGCATGCATAATTAATCGGAAAAAATATGAAATAAGATATCTATTTAATGTCACAAGCTATTACACACCTACAAATGCAATCTTTTTATTAACCTGTTAGTAAAATGGTCTCAAGCTGTGAATGACTGCTAAAGTCAGATAAAGTCATGTGAGATTTGAGTATTTAAATACTGTAGTTCAGATATAGGTTTTACAAATATGAAAATTACAAAATATTTCTGTTATAGAAACTCAATGAAATTCCAAATTAGGAGCTATGAAGATGTTGAGAACAAGAAACACAAACTAACTTCCATTTCAAATTACTATGATGAGCATACATAAAAAGAAGGCAGGGTATGTACCTGGGTGGTAGAGCACTCACCTTAGTGTGCACAAGATCCTAAATTCCAACAACACTATCGTCTACACAAACACACACACACAGAGGCAGTCTTTGTTGACAAGAAGATTGGTTCTGGTTGTGATACCTGGCCTAAATCGCTTACTATTTCTGATAACTTGGACAAATACATACTTAAAAGACAAATTATATCTTAACACTAGAAAGATTAATAAGCAAATATAAAAGTTACAAAAGAAAGAAAAATCCATGTTTTTTGTACCCTTATTAATAAGTTACTTTAAAATCTTGGACAGACAAGGCAGTAAGTAGAAGCCTGCTTAAAGCAAAATAACCTGAGTTCCATCCCCCGGAACCACATGGTGGAAGGAAAGAACTGACACCCACACTTTGTCCTCTGACCTCTATATGCATACCACAAACACAGGACAAAAAGTTACATAGAAATGTAATATGATTTCTAAGAAAAAGTTATTTTAAAATCTCAGTAAATGCTGAATCACCTAAAAGAACATTGAACTCAAGACAAAGAAAATTTCATTAAAAACTTAACAACTTAGATTGTCTGAAAAAAGCTTAAAAGTGCACATGGCAAACCCATTTAAGGAAAATCAGCTAGACTGGGACACAAAATAAGAAAAATAGCCGGGCGATAGTGGCGCACGCCTTTAATCCCAGCACTCGGGAGGCAGAGGCAGGTGGATCTCTGTGAGTTCGAGACCAGCCTGGTCTACAAGAGCTAGTTCCAGGACAGGCTCCAAAGCCACAGAGAAACCCTGTCTCAAAAAAAAAAAAAAAAAAAAAAAAAAAAAAAAAAAAACCTGGATATTGTAGCAAGTTTCTTCTGAAACACAAAAAGTTACTGTAACTATTTTGTGTGGAAGAGCTGTGCTACAACAAAACTTAATTTCCCTGGAAATTAGTTTTAAAGACATTCTTGCAAAAAAAAAAAAGAGCATGCCGTCAATTATTTGACTGTTCACAAGACGTAAATCATTTATAAAAAAAAAGCAAGATCTTAGACTAGCAACAGAGGCTTATTATTAACCAATTAAAAATATCCATCTTTGTATTTTTAAACAGGATTCCTGGCTAGAATTTCCTATATCCTCCAATTCACCCGGTCACATGGTGAAGAGTCACGAATCTAAGCCATGAACAAGCTTTTAACATGCCAAGGTAACTTCTTAAAATTGCTTTCGTGACACACTGTATCCTTTCCAGGCATTAGAGCCTGTCAAGCATTTAAAAGCAGTTCCCCTAAAACCCTTACAGAAAAACCTCGGTCTCCAGGTTTCTTAAAATCCGAAGCGCCGTCAAGGCATTTTGTCTTCTTGCACATAAAATGTCCGCAATCCATTCCCTTCCCCAAAAGTTCCAAGGTGTTACAGAATAAAGGCTACGCTAAGAAAAAAGAGGGTTTCTAGAGCTGTGTTCTTGGAAAGAGGCACCAACTTTACACGTGTTTGGGCATCGCGGCAGTTTATTCCCTTCCAAATCTGCCCGGATTCACAAGCAGAACTACGGCTCAAAGACTTTCAGGTCGCCCCTGTGGCCTTCGGCTTTGGAGTTGCACACTCTTCGGGGTACCGAGAGATGTTCCCCTAACAAAAACACCACGCTCCTTACTAAGGCACCTGAACCGGTCGAACCCCAGTCCCTGTTTTCTTTCACATCCGTAGCCGTCTGCCAAGGTTTTCCTGGACACTGACTGGCAGGCCTCGGAGACCCCCCTCCCCAGACCCTCACCACCCACCCCCTCCACCGCCCCCCCCATACACTAATTTTTCATAAAACCACTCCTTTCCGCTTCACCCACTTCCAAGGCGCACGTTTCCCTGGCTCCACCGTGCTGCTTCCAGACTGCGGGACCCCAAGGGTTGAGGCTGGAAAGCAGACGGCTTCGGTCACTAGAGGCCGGCGAAGCGGCTCCGGCTCCGGGGCGCAGGGCGCGGGAAGGAAGCGGGGGGGGGGGGGGGGAGCAGCGAGCTGCACCCCCCTCCCCCGCCGGCGCACACCCCCTTCCGGCTCCCCTCCCCCGGCATTGTGCGAGCGGGGCCCAGGCCGCAGCCCGCAGCCGACACCCGCCCAGGCCCGGCCTCTTCCCGCCCCGAGGCCTGCTCCCGTGGAGGCCGCCACACAAAGCCCCGGAGTCGGCCCCCCGCCCCGCGGCGCCCACGGACGAGACGGAGCGAGCGCGGGCTGACTTACAGGGCTGCTGCGGCCGCGCTGCCTCAGCCGGGGGACACCGACCGTTGGGCACCGGCGGCGACGCTCTCGGCCGGTCGTCCTCCCCCTCCGCCTCCGGTGGCGGCGACGTCTTCTTTCTCCTCCTACCTCCCTCCCCCCCACCCCACCTCCTTCTTCTCCTCCCCCTCCTCCTCCGAACCACCGAAGTACCGAGGGTGAGGCACAGAGACTCACAACAACATGGCTGCCACCGCCGCCTCCCCTCCCCTCCCTCCCCCGCCCACCGGCCGCGCGCAAAGCACGGCGGGAGAAAGGGAGGGGGACGAGCGCTCACCCAGACGCGGCGCCTCTCTGCAGCGCGTAGCTTCTCCCGCGCGACGGGCGCGGGGGGAACCGGCCGAGGTTCTGCGCGTGCGCACTGGGGTGGCGCTCTTCTGGCGCGTGCAGCCGCCATCAAGCGTGCTTTTCCCTGCCCTTTTCTCTGGTGGGTTCAGAGCTAGGCTTCACGATCGGCCAATGGATCTCTGCTCCCGGGGCGGATCAACGCCGCGGATGATGCTGCAGACCCCTGCCTTTCTATTTGAGGCTTAATGTGTTCATCCTCCTCTTCCTCCCGGATATCTCATTGTTCTCCCCAGCCTGCCTGTGCAGGCACCGCTGCCCACGCCCCCAAACTTGGGGTGTCTGGCGCTTCACTTCCGCGATGCTGGCGCCTACAGGAGACCTTAATACAGGCCCCTACGGTTCACCGTCTAGCTCTCCTTTTATCCAGATGTTGGTAGTTTAGGAGTGAGAAATTGCACCCCGCAGATGTCTGTCTCCTGGCTAGTCTCATAGTGACTTCTCAGTGGCCAAGTGTTGCCAACTACTGGGTAAGCACAAAGGAAACGGACCAGCTCCAAGTATCGGACTAGATGTTTTCTTGTCCCCAGTTTACAGACGCCAGACCTGCCCTGGTGAGGCTGGCTTCCTTGAAATCTGCGGAGAATAACAATGACTCCAAAGATTTGGTGGCAGCCGTTGGGACCACTCCCTTCCCTATCACAGCTCTTGGAGACGGGGGCGGGCACGTGTGGGACGAGTTCTTAGCGTACCACTGATTTATTTTGATAATTTTTTCATGTCAAAAATTTATTAAAAAAATGATTGGACATTTCTGTACTTCACAAATATTCAGGGCCTTGTAACTGCCTTGTTCTAATATGCCTTTTCTAGGCAGCTGTGAGTGCCACCAGGCCAGGGACTTTGTGTGTTTTGTTCTTTTTTAATATATTTATTTATTTATTATGTATACAATATTCTGTCTGTGTGTATGCCTGCAGGCCAGAGGGCACCAGACCTCATTACAGATGGTTGTGAGCCACCATGTGGTTGCTGGGAATGTGTTTTGTTCTTGTAATGTTTCCTAGTGCCTGTTAAACACAGGAGCTCTTTGGGTTTTTATCCTTATAAAAACAGACTGGCGTTAAAATGTATCTTGTGTTGTGTTGCTTTGAAGGAATACCAAATCAGGTAATTTATAAAGAAAAGAAAGAAAGTTACTTCTCAAGCTTCTGCAGAGTAGGAAGTTCAGGGCTATATTGCCATGCTCTGGCAAGATCCTTGGTGCTGTGTGCGAAATGCCGAAGGACAATAGACCAGAAGAGGAGGGGCGGAGCTTGCTTTTATACTAACCCACTCTCAAGATAACATACTCCCTTAATAGTGATACTAATTCGTGAAGGAGAGTCCTTTGAACTAATCTCACCTGTTTTTAAAAATGTATATTTCCTTTTTTGTTGGGAGGATGTGCACTGGCACTGGGAGGCCAGAAGTTGATTGACATTGGATATCTGCCCCAATCGGTCCCCACCTTTTCTCTCCCTGAGCTTGGAGTTTGACAAGGCTGACTAGCCCGAGAGTTGCAGGAATCCTGTCTCTGCCTGCCTGGCTCAGTGATTACAGATTGTTACCACAATGCCCTTCCTTTGAACAGGTTCTGGAACTCAAACTCACATCCTTATACTTGTGTAGCAAGCATTTCACCACCAGAACCATCTCCCCAGGTCCCTAATCCCACCTCTTATTAGGCTCCCACTTCTCAAAACTGTTGTACTGTACTTTAAGATTCCACCCATAAATGTTTAGAGACACATCCAGACCTCAGCCCCATATAAGTCTTCACCTCCTACCCAAGTTCCAGGCTTCCCCTTGTCATTCTTGTCCCCATACAGGCTAAGAACAGAAGTCAAGCCAGACGGTGGTGGCACAAGCCTTTAATCCCAGCACTCGAGGCAGAGGAAGGCAGAGCTCTGTGAGTTTGAGGCCAGCCTGGTCTACAAGAGCTAGTTCCAGGACAGGCTCTAAAGCTACAGAGAAATCCTGTCTCGAAAGGAAGGAAGGAAGGAAGGAAGGAAGGAAGGAAGGAAGGAAGGAAGGAAGGAAGGAAGGAAGGAAGGAAGGAAGGAAGGAAGGAAGGAAAAGAGAAGAGAGAGAGAGAGAGAAAATAGAATTGGGATGAAGAGAAACTCCTCCCTCCAGAAAATCTCTGAGACTGGCTTAAGGGAGGATGGAGATGGAGAACCTCTTGAGCAGAGTTAACAGAGGAGTTGTAACAGTGTTTCTCTGCAGTGTGGATGTTCCCACTTGTTTAGGTACCTGGCTAACTGCCTAAGTACTTGGAATCTGAGAAAAGTGCAAGAAGAAACCTCTATAATGAATTGTTATTGTTACTATTTCTCCTCCTCCTTGTCCTTCTTGCTGAAGTTGGATCCAGTGAGTTTCTGCTGCAACCAAGAGTCTTACCCAGATGCGGGGTAGTGGTGGCACACACCTTTAATCCCAGCACTCAGGAGGCAGAAGCAGGCAAATCTCTGTAAATTTGAGGCCAGCCTGGTCTACAAGAGCTAGTTCCAGGACAGGCTCTTAAACTACAGCGAAACCCTGTTTTGAAAAACAAACAAACAAACAAAAAGAGCAGTAAAGGCCAACCCTTTAGTTATCTGACCCTGCCTTACTTCATTTCTCGGTGCCCGGTGAGCAGGTTCTAGCTTCTGTGTCTTCACATATGCTTTGCAGTCTGCCGTGCTCATTAAGCACTTGTGATTATAATTGGCTTCTCTTTAGAGTTACCTACCAGGAAAGAATGTATTCCTCAGCTAATATAAACATCTCGTGTGCTTGGCAGTTAAGATGGACATTGTAATTGACACCTCGGCCAGCCTCTCTAATCACCTGGGAGCTTGTTAGACACGCCAGAATTGGCCCATGGCCAGACCGTCTGAATCAGAATCTGCATTTTAAAAGGAATCTCAAGCAATACCTGTACACAGCAATGTTTGAGAAGCATTAGTAAGCTAATCACAATAGTTCTATCATGCGCACTAGAGACTGCTTCTGTAAATGGGCGTGCCTTATCCTTCGGAATCAGCAACATAAAGTGAGGTGCCAACACATATCATAGGGGGGAAGTACCCTCCCCCACACACTCTGGATGTAAACAAGAACACATGTTGCATTCTTGGTTCCTGCTGTCAGCATTTTCTGGCAGTAAGGGAAGATAGACTGGGGGCCAGATTACTGTAGCCCATCTAGCCTTTGTTCTTCCTTCTTCCCTAGCTCCGGTTTTGACTGCTTTCTGTAGCTAGGACAGAACGGAGTGTGCTGACTTTCCAGCTTCATGCCTTGCATCTTGGGAAGCACCGTGTGACCTGTTGACTCAAGTGGTTCTTGACCAGAATTGCTCAGCGCAATCACTTCGGGAACATTTAGCACATATCAATTCCCAAGTCCCACTTCTGAGATTTTGGCTTAATGGGTCTGGGCTGGAGCCTAGACATTGGTATTTTTTTAAAAGCTCCTTAGTGGTTATAATGTGCAGTTATAATTGAGAAGCAGCAGTTTAGGCAGATTATATCTTAAAGCATAATTTCATCTTGATATTCCCTATGCAAATAGCCCTTTCCCCAGGGACAGTTTGTGAAGCCTTTTGTAACTTCATTTTATGACTTTGTTATCATTATAAAAATAATACAGCCAGGCGGTGGTGGCGCACGCCTTTAATCCCAGCACTTGGGAGGCAGAAGCAGGCGGATCTCTGTGAGTTCGAGACCAGCCTGGTCTACAAGAGCTAGTTCCAGGACAGGCTCCAAAACCACAGAGAAACCCTGTCTCGAAAAAAAAAAATACAATTTAGGAGCCGGGCGGTGGTGGCGCACGCCTTTAATCCCAGCACTCGGGAGGCAGAGGCAGGTGGATCTCTGTGAGTCCGAGGCCAGCCTGGTCTACAAGAGCTAGTTCCAGGATAGGCTCCAAAAGCTACAGAGAAACCCTCTCTCGAAAAAACAAATAATAATAATAATACAACTTGGGAAAGGAGAAACGACTCCGCAGTTAAGAACACTTGCTTCTTTTCCAGAGGGCCTGAGTTTGAGTCACCCAAACTCTGTAACTCACTGGTTGATAATGACACATGCCTTTAATCCCAGCATTTGGGAGGCAAAGGCAGGTGGATCTCTGAGTTCAGGGCCAGCCTGTCCTACAGAGTGAGCTCTAAGTAGCTGTGGCTACACAGAAAAACGGTATCTCAAAAAACTAAAAGGAGAAAGAAGAAAAGACCCTGTAACTCCAGTTTCAGGGGATCCCACACCCTCTTCGGTCCTCCACAGCCACCAGGCGTGCAAGCAGGACGTATACCAGGGCTGGCACACAGACACACATGCAAGCCAAACACCCATACACATGAAATTAAGAATTTGAAATAATAATAATATAAGTAAAAAAAAAAAAAAAAAAAAAAAAAATATTTATGGGCTGGAGAGATGGCTCAGAGGTTAAGAGCATTGTCTGCTCTTCCAAAGGTCCTGAGTTCAATTCCCAGCAACCACATGGTGGCTCACAACCATCTGTAATGGGGTCTGGTGCCTTCTTCTGGTCTTCAGGCATACATACAGACAGAATATTGTATACCTAATAAATAAATAAATAAATAAATAAAAAAAAAAAAAAAAAAAAAAAAATAATAATAATATAAGTTCTTCATAAAGATGTCCAGAAATTCAAAAATGGTTCATGCATTCATTTTTAATTTCACAGAAAGTATATTTATTTGTTTGTTTGTTTGTTTGTTCATGGGCGGGATCTCCTGTAGCTCAGGCTGGTCTCAAACTCAACTTGTAGACAAGGCTTGCCTTAAACTTCTGATTCTCCTGCCTCCACCTCTTAAATTCTGGGATCACAGACAAGCACCACCACACAGGGCAGGAGTTAGTGATGGGAAACACCTTTATCCTCTGTGTAGGCCATTTTCTTGCTAATAGCATCATCCTTCTGATTTGACCATGGTTAAAATCAAGCCTTTCTCCACGTCTTTGGCTCAGTTTGTGAATTCCTAAGTGTTCGTTGCAGTGTGCACAGTCACACTCGCAGTAGTGTTTTGATATTCAGACTTCCTTAGCTGTGCAGTTCTTCCTTTTCACCTCATTCTGAGGTGTGATCAAGGCCATTCTGATGGTTGGGCTGTCATTTCTCAGCTCTGGGCTTGCACTGTTGAAGCTGCAGTTATGCGGTCTTTACCAGGCAGCTCGCTACCTGTCCGGCTCTGAGGACGGCAGGTAGCTGAAGAGACACTGGAAACCAGGAGAAAAGAGAAGCCTCTTGCTGCTCCGTGTTTGCCAGAATGACCCCAACAACACAGCAGCCCAGCTGCAGCAGTGGCTTCCTGTTTTCAACTTCTTTGCACACTGCTAAAGCTAGCTCAGAGTACTTCCCTTAGAAGGCCAAGCAGAGGCTGGGCAGTACCTCAGACCCAGCTTTAAGTCTGCAAGGTCCTGAGCTACAGCAGTAAGCAGGCCACCCCATCCTTAGGAATCCAGGTGCCTACCACATGGAATTCATCCTCCTAGTTTCTCAATTCAGAGTGTCCACCTCCTTATGCTTCCCCTTTATGTCCCGAGGACAGTCAGTATTTACCTCAGTTGTCAGCTCAGCATTTCCTCACTGACCCGTTCTGTTTGATCATTTCTTGGATAACAGTGTAACTAATTCCTGTGTTAAAGTCTCTCTGTTAAAATAATTCATGTGTAGCTGGCCATTGTGGCACACACCTGTAATCCCAGATTACTCAGAGGTTGAGACAGGAAGCTGACAAGTTTAAGGCTAGCCTGAGCTACATAGTGAAAGACCCTGTCTCAAATAATCTTTTTTTGTTTGTTTGTTTTGTTTTTTTGTTTTTCGAGACAGAGTTTCTCTTCAGCTCTTGTAGACCAAGCTGGCCTTGAACTCACAAAGATCGCCTGCCTCTGCCTCTCGGATGCTGGGATTAAAAGCATGTGCCACCACAGCCCAGCTCGTTTCAAATAATTTTAAAGAAAAATAAAGGTCCAGATATCAAGCTCAATGACAATACTTACCCAGCATGCATGAGGCGCTGGGTTCCATCACCAGCACCAAAGTGAACAAAACAGTGAAATAATCAATGTGACTATCAATAATCAATAACCATACAATAATCAACAACTCTCTTGAAATGTATATTGAAATCATAGTATTAAATTTTTTCTTAGTGTAGGCATTTGCAGAAAATGTAATTTAAAAAGAGATCTCAGCCCTAGAAAGTGAGATTTTTTTCCCTTCAGTAAATTATGTTTTCCCATGCTTTTATTAACAGTTTTTCTGCATATTATTTGGTATCTAAATCTGTAGACAGCCTTGTTAGTTCTTTTCTTTTCGCTTTCTTTCTTTCTTTCTTTCTTTCTTTTTTTTTTTTTTTTTTGGTTTTACAAGACAGGGTTTCTCTGTGGCTTTGGAGCCTGTCCTGGAACTAGCTCTTGTAGACCAGGCTGGTCTCGAACTCACAGAGATCCGCCTGCCTCTGCCTCCAGATTACTGGGATTAAAGATGTGAGCCACCACCGCCCAGCAATATTTATTTATTTATTCTGTCTGTATGCCTGAAGGCCAGAAGAGGGCGCCAGACCTCTCTACAGATGGTTGTGAGCCACCATGTGGTTGCTGGGAATTGAACTTTTTTGGTTTTTTTGAGACAGGGTTTCTCTGAAGCTTTTGGAGCCTTTCCTGGAACTAGCTCTGTAGACCAGGATGGCCTCGAACTCACAGAAATCTGCTGCCTCTGCCTCCTGAGTGCTGGGATTAAAGGCGTGTGCCACCAACGCCCAGCTTAGTTCTTACTTTGAAGCAGAATTATGGAGATAGAATTTATATATTTTATGATTTGTCCATTTAACATTTACTATTCTATGTGCTTTGACATTATTATTAGTTATTTTATGTGTATGGATATTTTGCTTGCATGCATGTCTGTACACCACGTATACATAGTGCCCACGGAGGCCAAAAGAGGGCATATGATTGGATCCCCTGGGACTAGAGTTAGAGACAACTGTGAACTGGCACATGGATGCTAGGAATTAAAGCCAGGTCCTTCGGAAGAGCAGCCAAGCCAGTGCTGTTAGCTACTGAGCCATTTCTCTAGCTAGCTCCTCACTGTTTATTTGTTTTTGTTTATGTTTATGTCTACAAATGTGTACTTATTACAACGGCCAATTTTAGAATACAAAAATGCTACTGTTTCTCTATCTTTCCCCCTATTTTTTTTAAATTATCTTTATTTCATGTTCATTGGTGTTTTGCCTGCAAGTTGGTCTATATGAGAGCATCAGATCCCCTGGAACTGGGGTTACAGACAGTTGTGAGCTGCCATGTGGGTGCTGGGAATTGAACCCAGGTCCTCTGGAAGATCAGTAAGTGCTCTTACCTACTGAGCCATCACGCCAGCCCCCTTTCACCCTACTTCTAAGCAACCACTATCGGGGTTCATTTGTTTTTTATTTTGTTTTGTTTTTCGAGACAGGGTTTCTCTGTAGCTCTGAAGACTGTCTTGTAACTAGCTCTTGTAGACCAGGCTGGCCTTGAACTCACAGAGATTCGCCTTCTTCTAGCTCCCAAGTGCTGGGATTAAAGGTGTTCTCTACCACTGCCTGACTTCATTTGTTTTTTCTTGAGACTGTAGTTCAACAGGTCTCAAAGTTGGGATCTTCTTGCCTCAGCCCCTCCAAGTTCTGGGATCACAAATGTACACCGACATTTACAACACTTTTTAAAATCTAAATAGATAAGTGACTTATTATTTTATTAAAATGGAATTATTTATGATTTTATATTATTGGCTTGGGCCCCTTAATTTTTTTGAGGGTTAATTCATGTCAGATGCACCTCATCTGATGCATGTTTTTGTGGTTTCTACCTTGTTTATTATTAACGATAAACATTTATGCACATGTTTTAGTACAGAGCACCTTT
The DNA here is from genome assembly GCF_037038515.1 of Microtus pennsylvanicus. Taxonomy (NCBI): domain Eukaryota; kingdom Metazoa; phylum Chordata; class Mammalia; order Rodentia; family Cricetidae; genus Microtus; species Microtus pennsylvanicus. The sequence goes on along the minus strand of NC_134586.1, from coordinate 88,481,727 downwards.
GTTCTTAGAGTATGTTTCTTTTCTTTGACTTTTTTGTTTGAGGCAGTGTTTCTCTGTGTAGCCCTGGCTGTCCTGGAATTCATTAAACAGACCAGGCTGGCCTCAAACTCAGAGATCCACCTGCCTCTGCCTTCCAAGTGCTGGGATTAAAGGCATGTGCCACCACCACCTGGCTTCTTCGATTTTTTTTCTTTTTCTTTTTTTTTTCTTTCTTCTTTTTCCTTTATTTTTATTTTATTTTTTTTTTTCGAGACAGGGTTTCCCTGTGTAACAGAGCTGTCCTGGAACTAGCTCTTGTAGACAGCAGGTCAGGATCTTTGTCATCCTGTAATGTGTTCCTCCTACCCTTCCTCCTATCAGTCAAACAGAAGGGCCACTCTTTCTGGATTCTATTTTCTTGCCAGTCCAATATCCCCACGAGAGATCTAAAGTACCTACTTTTTTGTTTGTTTGTCTGTATGTTTGTTTGTTTGTTTGTTTGTTTTGAGATAGGGTTTCTCTGTAGCTTTGGAGCCTGTCCTGGAACTCACCCTGTAGACCAGGCTTACCTCAAACTCATAGAGATCTGCCCGCCTCTGCCTCCCAAGTGCTGGGATTAAAGGCGTGCACCACCGCCCAGCTAACATACCTACTTTTTGCTGTTAAAAAATATTGTAATTAAAAAAATTTAAACTACATTTATTCCTATATTTGAGGGGTAGAATGTGACTGAGAACTTATGGGAGTGGGTTCTGGGGATCATAATTAGGTCATGTGTCTTGGTGATAAGTAATGCTGAGTCATCTAATCAGCCCCAAGTAAAATATTTTTGAAAGCTGTTTTGCTCATCTGGAACCAATATATCTTCCCTTGAGATCTGCAGTTGGAGTCCTAGGTACAGTCCTAAGTAAAGCTGTAACCATCTTGGCAGGAGGGAGCACATTCTGGAGACTCCTCTCTCTCTCTCTCTCTCTCTCTCTCTCTCTCTCTCTCTCTCTCTCTCTCTCTCTCTTCTCTCTTCTCTCTCTCTCTTCTCTCTCTCTCTCTCTGATTATTGACAGAGTGGTTCCCAAGAAATTGAAATTTCTCCCATAATCTCATGCTGGGGAAAAGGAAAGGCTGGACCTTGGTACCAGCCAGAGGAAGATTTCATGGTCTGGCATCTTGTCAGGCTACCTTGAGGTTAGACCAGGAGCCGAGACAATTCCTTTACTGGAACTGTTGATGTAAGCATACCATTTGCCCTGTATAAACCAGAACCTCCCATCAGTACCTAGAGGATGGACTTAAGCGTCACTGTTTCTCCTCTTCCAGATATGATGGCATTGAATGAATTTACTTTCTATGCTTCTCACTAGAACATGTTTCTTAAGTTGGCTAATTGAGGATGAGTGGTTGAACCTAGCTTGTTAGGGCTGCCAGGGTCGAGACTCATATCCTACAAATTCCGGCAATAGAGCCACCTCTCTTCAGCTTCAGGAAACCATGGCTGTGGGGAATAAGAGTTTAGTCAGTATTAAGTTGAATTCTTGGGGAATAGTTTAGATTCTGAACACTCTGCCAGGGCCTAGGCTGCCCAGACACAGGTCTGTTCCACTCCCATGGGCTTTGGTGTGTTCTGCCAACTAAGAGTTACCTGGTAGATGTCAAGTTAGGGTGACATCTGCAGTGTTTCCCACAGCATCCCTCATAGCATCTTCATGTGTTTGAACCCGATTCCGATTCTAAAATAAAGCAAGAGCTTGCAGCCTGCCAAAGTATCGCTATCATAAGAGCTCCCCTCTCTTCCAAGACAGCCTCACTTTGTCGGGATTTGTATGTTAGAGACTTGATTTATATCAAATTTACATTTCTAAATTGAAGAAATGCCTCGGTGCTTGTCATCGGATGGGCTGAGGCGATACTGAATATGGCACTCTTTGAGTTGAAACAGCCAGTGTCAGGTACAGGAGTTCTCCAACCTTCTGTTTCCAATCCTGAAGTCGCTCTACCGCTTCTTCCTAACCATGGCTGGTGTGGACCAAAGTGAGTTCCTCTTTTTGTTTTTTTTAAAGATTTATTTAGGGGAGTGGGGGAAGGGGGTGATGTGTGGGAGGAGGGGGAGGGAAATGGGAAATGGGGAGGAGGCGGAAATTTTTTTCAACAACTAAAAAAAAATAAACAAAAAAAGGAAAGAAAAAAGAATAAAAATAAAAAAAGAGAAATGCTAAAAATAAATAAACAATTAAAATCACTCACTAAAACATTATTCAATCTTGAATAAAGTTGTACTATTTTAAAAAAAGATTTATTTATTTATTATGTATAGTGTTCGGCCTGCATGCGTACCTGTACCCCAGAAGAGGGCACCAGATCTCATTATAGATGGTAGTGAGCCACCATGTAGTTGCTGAAAATTGAACTCAGGACTTCTGGAAGAACAGTCAGTGCTCTTTACGGCTAAACAATCTCTCCAGCCCCGACCAGCACTGTTAGAATCATGTGTGTCCTAGTACCCCTTGAAGAAGAGGTCACATGATTAAAGGAAAAGACAGAGGGAACGTCCTGGGTTTTAACATACAGGGATAGAGATAGAGTGGGTCAGTCAGTTACTCTGGTTGCTGTGATGAAACACCATGACTAGAAGCTACCTGTAGAAGGAAGAGTTTATTTTGGCTTACATTCCCAGAGGAAGAGTCCATAATGGAGGGGACAATGAGTAGGAGGAGCAGGAAGCTGAGAGATCACATCTCCATCACACACAGAAAGCAAAGAGCCAGCAGGAAGCTAGGTGAGGCTATAAACCCTCAAAGTTCATCCCCCGCCCAGTGATTTACCTCCTCCAACAAGACTGTACCTCCTAAAGGTTCTATATCTTCTCCCAACAGAACTGCCAACTGGGGACCAAGTGTTCAAATACATGGGGGACATTTTTCAATGGTTTTCCTAACTTTTATTGTTTCATAGAAGCAAATCCTATCTCCTCCTCACATGTAAGTGTTGTGGAACAATCTTTTTGTTCACTATGAAGATATGTTGGTCTCATTGGTTCAGTAAAGAGCTAAATGGCCAATAACTAGGCAGGAAGAGGTTAGGCAGGATTTGCAGACATAGGGAGAACTCTCTGGGATGAAGAAGGGCAGAGTAGCTAGCCAAACACAGGGAAGCAGAACGTGTACAAGATGAAGTGGAAAAAAAACATGCAGAATGTAAATTAATAGAAATAAATGGGTTAATTTAAATTATAAGAGCTAATTAAAAGCTGGGCAGTGGTGGCACATGCCTTTAGTCCCAGCATTCAGGAGGAAGAGGCAGACAGATCTCTGTGAGTTCAAGACCAGCCTGGTCTACAAGAGTTAGTTACAGGATAGGCTCCAAAGCTACAGAGAACTCCTGTCTTGAAAAACCAAAAATAGAAAGAAAGAAAGAAAGAAAGAAAGAAAGAAAGAAAGAAAGAAAGAAAGACAACAACAACAACAACAACTAATTACTGGCCAAGAATTTATAATTAATAATGTCTCTGTGTGGTTATTTGGGAGCTGACTGGAGAGACAGAATATTCCACCTACATTTGAGCATAGTTTTCTTCAGCTTAAAACATAAATGATAGGGCTGGAGAGATGGCTCAGTGGTTAAGAGCGTTGCCTGCTCTTCCAAAGGTCCTGAGTTCAATTCCCAGCATCCACATGGTGGCTCACAACCATCTATAATGAGGTCTGGTGCCCTCTTCTGGCCTGCAGGCATACATGCAGACAGAATATCGTGTACATAATAAATAAATAAATAAATAAATAAATAAATAAATAAATAATAAATGATAGCTCTTAGACACAGGAAATCTATGACCTTATTTAATATCTGACTAGGGCAGGAGCAAAAGTTGACCAAAAGTCCCCATACTGTGGCAAATGTGCCACACTTCTGTGACTTCTAGAGTCTAATTGCATACCATTGGGGTGAATCTCAGCTTGTGAGGAGGTGAGTCAGGGAGTCATATGCTGAGGCACTAAGTAGTTGATGATTTCAAGGAAAAGCTACTGCTGCCATCTACGTTCTGAACTATCAGGAATGAACATTTTCAAGTGTGTGTCTTCTTACTTTGTCTTTAAACTAGAGATGCATTCCTACTAGAAAAACACGTATGTAATATTGAAAAATTTCTGGTTAAACAACAAGTTTAGATTCAGTATTCATGGTTTCCTGGGCATTGGGTGTGAAAATAGTTCTTCCTAGAAAGCACTATCCATCCGTTTTCTCTCACTGGAATAGAACATCCTAGCTGGGTAATCTGTAAAGGAGGAATCTTGTTTCGTTGTTTAGCTCATGGTGGGTGGCTTCACAATGGGAGAACATGGAAGAAGATGTCACATGGTATGAAAGATGGGTATCAGGCAGTGAGGAGAAGCATGCCTTACTCTTTTATAGTTTTTGAGACAGGATCTTAAGTAGCCCAAACTGGTTCCCAACTCCTTACGTAGCTTCAAATGACCTTGAACTCCTAACCCTCCTGCCTCTACTTCTAACAGTTAGGATTATAAACTATTATACTATGAGCTACCCACCATGCCCAGTTTCTTTTTCCCTTTAATTGATTATTCAACTTAATTTTGTTTTTCGAGACAGGGTTTCTCTATAGCTTTAGAGCCTGTCGTGGAACTAGCTCTTGTAGACCAGGCTGGCCTCGAACTCACAGAGCTCCACCTGCCTCTGCCTCCTGAGTTTTGGGATTAAAGGCGTGCGCCACCACCACCCAGCTTCAACTTAATTTTTTTTAATATTTATTCCTTTCATAGTTTTGGGGGGGGTTATTTTATTTCATTTTCTGGGTTTTTTGTTTTTGTTTTTTTCTTTTGAAACAGCATCTTCTTTTTTTTTTTTTTTTTTTTTTTTTCCGAGACAGGGTTTCTCTGTAGCTTTTGGTTCCTGTCCTGGAACTAGCTCTTGTAGACCAGGCTGGCCTCGAACTCCCAGAGATCCGCCTGCCTCTGCCTCCCGAGTGCTGGGATTAAAGGCGTGCGCCACCACCGCCCGGCTGAAACAGCATCTTCTCTGTAGCTCTGGTTGTCCTGGAAATCATACGTAGACCATGCTGGCCTCAAACTCATAAGATATCTATCTACCTGCCTCTGCTGGTATTATGGTAGCAGCTGCCTTTAATTCCAGCACTCAGGAGGCAGAGGTAGGTTTATCTTGGTGAGTTCAAGACCAGTCTGTACGACTTAGTGAGTTTCAGGCCAGTCAGGACTACACAGTAAGACCCGATGTGGTTGTTTGAAAGAAAATTGCCCCCATAAGGAGTGGCAGTATTAGAAAGTTGTGGCCTTGTTGGAGTAGGTGTGGCCTTATTGGAGGAAGTGTGTGTCCCTGTAGGGTTGGACTTTGAGGTCTCCTATGCTTAAGCTATGCCCAGTGACTCAATTGCTTCTACTGCCTGTAGATCAAGATGTAGAACTCTCAGCTCCTTTTCCAGGACCATGTCTGCCTGCACCCCAACAAGTCCAGTCATGATGATAATAAACTAAACCTCTGAAACTGTAAGCCACCCCCAACCAAATGTTTTCCTTTATAAGAGTTGCCAAGAGCATGGTGTCTCTTCACAGCAATAAAAACCCTAAGACACCCTAGCTCTGAAGAATTTTTAAATTATATTTGGGGGGGGGGACATGAATGTCATCATGTGCATGTTGAGGTCAGAGGACAACTGTAGGAGATGGTTCTCACCTTCTACCCTGTAGGTTTCAGGGCTAGGACTTGGCTGACAGGCTTGGCAGCAGGCACCTTGGCCTGCTGAGTCATCTCGCTGGCCATTACCATGTTTTCAAACAGCTCTTTTTTTTATACCAATTTTTCTTTGGGTTTCTTCTAATGACCATTTTCATTTTGGAGATAAAATTTATTTTCTTTTTAACATAACACAATAATTATATATATTTGTGGGATACAGTGTGATATGTTGAGACAGTCATGGACTATCTAAAGACCAAACTAGGGTTATTATCCTATACGTCACCTTAGATATGCCAGTTTTTTGTGATAATATTCAAATTCCTTCTGGATGTTTTGAAATATGCAATAGATATTGTAACTACAGTCACCCCACTGCACTATAGAACAATAGAACTTATTGTTCTAACTATAATTTTCTTTTAAAAAAAAAGATTTGTTTCTTTTTTCTGTGTTTGCCTACAATGTATATATGTGTGCCACATGCATGCCTGGTACCCATAGAGGTGAAAAGAAGGGTTCAGATCCCCTAAAACTGGAGTTACAGATGATTGTGGGCCACCATGTAGGTTCTAGGAATTGAACTTTGGGTCCTCTGGAAGAACAAGTGCTGCTAACTTCTGAACTGTCTATCCAGCTCCTTCATTTTCTAACTATAAGCGAACCTCTTCCTACAGTGTCTCTCCTAGCTTCTGGCAACCACTATTCTACTCTGCTTCTGAGAGATCACTTGTTGTTTTGGGTTTCCACATACAAGTGAGACCATGCAGTCCTGCCTTTATCTGGCTTGCTTTCAGTGTGCTTCTTTTCTAGAAGAAGTTCACTTGGGCTCTTAGAACCCTTTAATGGCTCTGGGTATTGCTCAGAAGTCCAGAATCTCTACTATAGCCTTTATGATCCTTTATGATCTCGCTCCCTGATCTCTCTCCAATACCTTACCTCTCTCACCCTGACGTAAGCCACACTGGGGGAGCACTACTCGTCAAACACAGCAGAAACTCTTTCTTCAGAATAACTGTGGGGTTATTTCCTTGGCTGGGGCCCTGTTCTCCCTAGATCCCTTAGAATTCTGCTCAAGTGTACTGTGTCTAAAATACCTCCTCCAAATGCTCCTCCTTCGATTGCACATCCATATTGACCTCGTTCTCTGACATTCCACACCTGTTCATCTCATGGGTTCGACATTTTCGTGCTCATCACTGCCTGAAGTATTGTTCGTGTTTGCTGTTTTCTTCTGACACAGCGGAACGTACTTCTTCCTTTGTGGCTCTCCATCTCCCAGACAGTACTGAATGCAGGACAATGGGGAATAAATGAATGACAAGCGAGTGCATCCTAACTCTTTGGGCAAATAGCTTTGGTGGCATAGCGCATGCTGCAGGCCTCTGCCCCTTCGAGGCTGCCCCTTGCCTTGGCTTCTGTCTCACCCCATAGCCACAGAGGAGAGTTGATCTGGGAAAGAGGGGCTGAGATGGGGGAAAGACGAAGCCACAAACTGTTCCGGATGCTGCTTGAGGAGCGCAGGTGCTGAGAGTAAGTCACCAAAATCAGTGTGACAGGAGTAAGGCCAGGAGTCCTGCTGGACAAGAGACTCATGGCAACTCTGTTTCCTGCAGAAGTCTGCAGTGAGGGCACAGGGACAGGCTGAGACTTCTTGCTCAGGTGGTGAAGTCAACCTTTTGACACACACAGTGCTGAAGCTGCTGCCTGTTTTGCCAGGAAACCAGCAGCAGCACAGACCTTCCTTTTCGAGTCCTCCATTGTACAGATGTTTACTGAGCAGGTGCTGTGTACCAAGCTCCACGCGAGGATTGTTTCAGGAGATGAAACTTCCTGAGACAACACCCCGGGGAACCCCAGGAAGGGTACCTGTCAGCTCGGGGGCATTCCAATCTTCCCCTCTCCTCCTTGGCAAAAACAGTTGCAGCAAAAAGCTCTTCTCTCTGTGCCCCCAAGGCTGTTGGTGAGCCAGAGAGGCTTGTGCAGCCCCAGTACATTCCCATCACTTTTATCACTGTGGGAATCCCTCATACCCATCCCCCAACTACTTCTTACTCCTTGACAGACTGACCAATGTATCCAGCAACTATTGCCCTAGGCTCTGGACCCAGACCTCTGTCTACTGACCCTGAAAGTCTTCCCCTAACACTGGTTTGTGCCTTGCTACAGCTAAGAAAGCCCTCTTGAGTAAAAATGCAGAAAATGATATAAGATATATTTCTATAGGGTAGGGTATTTGGGGGTTGCCAGCCAGGATTGTAGCTAAAGAGGCCTTCAGCAGAGATGAACAAAGGTCAAATTATAAATGAGCCATGTTGATGTTTGAAATGGTGTTCAGCCACTAACACTGGAGGCCACTGTTGCTCAGGGCCAGCATTGGGAGTGGCAGGGGTGCCACTGATGCCAAGTCTGGAGGCCACGGGAGAATCCACTGAGTCTTCTTGGAAGCATGGCAGCTCGGTCCACTCACCTTAGGCATTGGGCCAGCTGGGATTAGCTGGAATTGTGGGACAGCTCCTTGGGGACTGGAGGAGTGACATCACCTGCAAACATTTGCTTGTACTTTTGTAACAACTAGGTGAGGCCCAGAGCACTCAAAGGCTAATGTGATCTCACTTCCAGAATTTGGCCACTCCCTTGCCTGGTCCATTCAACCCATCCAGAGTTCTGGTTATGACAGCCCCAGCAGGGCTGCCATTGTCTCCAGAGGAGGAAATAAGCAGAGACAATATGACTTTAGGTCACCTCTAGTAGTCCACGCTGGCTAGTTTTATATCAGCTTGGTACAAGCTAGAGTCATTTTGGAAGAGGGAACCTCAAATGAAAAAACACCCCCACCAGAATGGCCTGTGGGCAAGCCTGTAGTGCATTTTCTTGATTGGTGATTGATGTGGAGGGCTCAGCTCACTACAGTGCCACCTCTGGACTGGTGGTCCTGCGCTCATGAGAAGGCAGACTGAGCAAGTCATGGGGAGCAAGCCAACAAGAACCATGGCCTCTATATCTGTTCCTGCCTCCAGGTTCCTGCCCTGCTTGAGTTCCTGTCATGACTTCCTTCAGTGATGGGTTATCATATGGAAGTATAAGCCAAATAAATCCTTTCCTCTCCAACTTGATTTTGGTCATGATGTTTCATCCCAAGAGAAGCCCTGGGTCATGGTGCCTTTGCCCTCAGACTCAAAGGAAGACTTTATCTTGCAGGCTTTCCAAGACCTCGTTTGTGTAAGGACATTGGAGCTCCAGGAACAAGATTTGAACTTTTCTGTCCACATCCCTTCAGGTGCTTTGGAGGGAACACAATGGAGGAATAAGGCTGGCCAAAGTCTGTAGTCTGGCTCTATGGATGTGACTGAGCCTCAGAGTCCCCAACAGGGAAACTGGATGAGTGAGGAAATGGAAATCCTGGACTTCAGAATCCCTGATGGAGGAGCTACTGATCTGAATCCTCAGCTCAGAAAGACAGGGGCGGGAGACGGCGAGGGCTTTGTCACTGCTGTTTAAAGGCAGGGTTTCCGTCTGCTTTACATTTGAGACTTGACTTGGCAGTCACAGGATGTTACAAGCTGGATGGCTTCAGCACCGAGGTGGTAAAATAATACACAAAATCAGAGGCATTTCTGAAGGGAGGCCAGCTCCTCTGGCGCCTCCAGTCAGCAGCTCTGCAAACACCGGAGACAGCATTCTTGGTATAGACATTGCCATTTTCCTGAGCGGCTCTGACCCAGGAAGAAGACGTGAGATACCCTCACTGCAGAGCCATGAGCCAGGCCAGCAGCAAAGAGGAGCAGGGCAGAGGACCATGGGGTGAAAGTGGTTGGCACAGCTGACAGACTGGTGTGTGACCACCCGGATGATGCCCCAGAAAACTCCCCACAGTACCAGAAACCTTCAGGGTCTCTGACTCCGGGGTGAGCAATGAGAAAGAACAACAGTAAACCTGACCCATGAGTGCAGATGCAGTCTGTCAAGAATGGGTGTGACAAGTGGAGGAAGGGCAAGAGAGCAGCCACAGCCAGCGTGCCTCAGCCTACCTTGTACCCCACAGCAAGAACACTGAGTAGAAACTGGGAAGTTGGCTCAATGGGTAAAGGCGCTTGCCGCCAACCCTGATGACCTGAGCTTGATCCGTGGAACCCGCGTGCTGAAAAGAAAGAACCAACTCCTGAGGGTTGTCCTCTCTCCTCCACACATTCATGATCACACACAGAAAAGCCAGCAAAACAAATGTCTTAAAAACACCTGGTATGGGGCTGGAGAGACGGCTCAGAGGTTAAGAGCACTGCCTGCTCTTCTAAAGGTCATGAGTTCAATTCCCAGCAACCACATAGTGGCTCACAACCATCTGTAATGAGATCTAGTGCCCTCTTCTGGACTGCAGGCATGCATGCAGGTAGTATATACACAATAAATAAATCTTAAAAAAACAAAACAAAACACCTGGTCTGGAACTCAGAGACCTACCCGCCTCTGCCTCCTGAGTCCTGAATTAAAGGTGTGCGCCACCACTACCCATTGAGAATCTCTGTCTTCAAAAACTAAAACTAAAAGAAACAAATAAACAACAACATTTGAAAGAAAACTGAATAGCCAGCTCCCTCTCCTTTCCTGGAATTTTTCTGGCCGTTCTCATCTCTCCCAGCTTATCATCCGGCTTTCTTTTTGTGGGCTAGGCTTTCCTGTCCAGTGGGACCCACCTACTTCATTTCCCATCTTCCTGTGGGTTTATGGCTCTCAGAAGACTTCCCTGCCCTCTGTCTTTCATGTTTGTGAGTTGTTTATACATTAACAAGCCCTCATCAGGGTAGGGCTAGAAACCGCTGTTTTCTTGACTCAAGAGGTTTCCTTTTCTGCTGGCTCCCTTCTCTGCCCTCACTTCCTGTCTGGGTATTGCTTTCTTCGTACTTATTTCCTTCTTTCTGTGTTTTACCCCTAGGCACTGGGAAACCTCATGGCTGCTGATCAGAACTGAACGAGGCCGCATTTTTCTAGCATCAATCCCTGAGGCATTTGTGGAATGCCTTTGTAGAAGGGTTTAGATTGGGATTGATCCTGGGAAGTGTATGATACATTCTTTCCTCAGTTGCAACAGGAGCAACAGGTGACCAGAGAGCAGCTGGTCATCACTGCACTCTAATAATGTCTATCTGGAGGCAATTTCACATGTCCTTTGCCCGTTCCAGATGCTATCAAATGAACGGCACTTAGCAGATGAATTCATTTAACTTGCCTATCTGGGACTCAAGAACCATGCAAATTTGATTTGCACAAATAATTTCTTTTATATTGCTTGAAAATATTTTTAGAATTATCAGAGAGATTTGAGGATTACAGGAAACCCTACACAGCATACAATAGACAAATAGTAACCATGAACCCTGTTTAGCTGCACTGTCCAGTATGGTAGCCACTAGACCAGTAGTTCTCAGCCTTCCTGATGCTGTGACACTTTAATACAGATCTTTATGTTGTGGAGATCCCCCCCCCAACCATAAAATCATTTGTGTTGCTGCTTCATAACTGTCATTTTGCTGCTGTTATGAATCATATTGTAAATAGCTGTATTTTCTAATGGTCTTAGGGGTCACGACCCACACAGGTTGAGAACCACTGCACTAGACATTTGTGCCTAGTTAAATATTTTAATTAAAATTAAAAATGGAAACAAATGACAAACAATGGCCACTATTGTTGGTTGTCTCTCAAAACTGGCTTGTGAGACCCTATTGCTGAAGATGCCACATGCGGTCGGTTGCAGGATGTAAAACAACCAGGCTGGAACTGGAATGGGAGTGTCCTCCTTGCAACCTAGCCCTCACAGAGCTAGAAGATGCTATGCAGGATGCTGGAGAAGAATTGTTTTCAACAGTCTTATTCAACTTCAGACCCTGCATGGAACACCACCAATCTGCTAGAAAAGATGCATCCACAGGTGCTGTAGGGGCAAATCTGTTTTGGGGTAACCGATCTGCTCCACAGGACGGAATTCGCATCTTGTACTGCAAAAGTTGCCGACTTTAATCCCAGCACTCGGGAGGCAGAGGCAGGCGGATCTCTGTGAGTTCGAGGCCAGCCTGGTCTACAAGAGCTAGTTCCAGGACAGGCTCCAAAGTTACAGAGAAACCTTGTCTTGAAAAAAAAAACTGGTAAAAGCCCATGGCTTGGTAGCCATAGACCCTAATAAGGAAGCTAGTGCTATATTTTGCTAACTGGATATGATGTGTCATCAGATTGCCTTCTAAAAAGCTAGGAAAAGCTTCATCCTGCAGTGGACTTCAGTAGCTGCAGGGACCCATCACAGGTCAGAGCGCTGAGTGCATGACCCCTGGGTCATCTACGTCAGCCGTAAATGGATCATTGAAGGCGTAAGTCACAAACAATGCCACACCAGTTTGGGATTATGATTAATAGGGTGGTATTTATTTAAAGGGGAAAAAACTTACAGATCACTGTCCCAGGCAACAGCCCTCTACGCAACCAGGAAAGGAGTCTAGTCGCCAGCAGAGCAGGAAGTGAAGAGAGAGAGAAGAGGGAAGTGGCCGCTTTTTTAAAGGGAGAGAGACCACGCCCCAATGGGCTGGTATCTCAGCAGCTATAGGTTGGAGGAGCAGGAGGACCTCCCGCAACAGATCATCGACTCAATCTCCTCCGAGGCTCAAGGACCACTGAGAAGGAAAAGGCAGGAGACGCGGAAGAGCAGAGAGAAAGCAGAGCAGTATGAAATGCTGACTTCCAAACACGACACGGTTGTTGTAACTCTTGCACTCAGGACAGTTGTGATTACCTGCACAAGTTCTGTACAAAACTGGGCCCAGCCAGTCGTGGTGGCACATGCCGGCAGGATTTGCTGAAGGAGGCAGAGGCAGGAGGATCCCAAATTCGAGGCCAGCCTGGGCTACACATTTTTCAATAAAAATCAATTTAAAAAAAAAAAACTGGACCCATCAGCATCCTGTCATGGAGCGGAGAGAGCATCATGGGAACCCACTCTTCCTTGTGCATTGATACAAAGGTAATGGTTGATAGTGGTAGGGAGAGACATTTTCTTTAGTAGTGCAGCATCTGGTAAGATGGCTCAGGCACCTGTAAACAAACCCTCACTAGCACTTCTGTGAGCAGCCCTAATGAAGCTCACTTGGTCATTTAAAAAAAAAAAAGGCGGCCTGGCAGTGGTGGTGCACGCCTTTAATCCCAGCACGGGAGGGGGGGGGGGGACAGAGACAGGCAGATGTTTGTGAGTTCGAGGCCAGCCTGGTCTATAAGAGCTAGTTCCAGGACAGGCTCTAAAGCTACAAAGAAACCCTGTCTCGAAAAACCAAAAAAAAAAAACAAAAAAAAAAAACAAACTAAAAAGTGGTCTAGTTGGGACAGGAAAGGGAGTCCGTGAGAATGGGAAGGAGGACAAGAGATGGTAGCAAAGATGAATACGAATGAAACATCATAATTATAAAATATGAAACTGTAATAATGAAACTCATTATTATGTATAATTAATATATGCTGACAAAAATGCTTGAAAAAATACAATTTCTCAGTTGTGTCAGCCACCTTTCAAGTGCTCTTCAGCCTTGAGTAGCTCTTGCTACTGCAACAGGACGTTTTGACATTATGGACTCTGTACTGGAGCGACATTCTCATAGTAAATCCTTCCTTTTGCACTGCGGCCTTAGTCCTGCTCCTGTCTACACTGACCTCATTCTTCATCTACTGTAGCATTCTCCCTGTTCTGGTTCCTCAGCCCGTGATGCCTCAGCTTGGAATGCGCAGTCCTTTTGATCGCTGTTTGTTTTGAGGCAGAATTTGTCTGTGCAGCACCAGCTGGCCTGGAACTCACTGTATAGCCCAGGTTGAACTTTGTCAACCCTCTTGTTTCAGTCTCCAAAGTGTTGGGATTAAAGGTCTGAGCCGCCACTCCCAGGGGAAGCCTTTCTCCTCGTACCGACCTGCAGGAGTTAGCTTTCTTTCCATCACATCAATTCCAGGTCATCAGAGCCCACACCAAGCACCTCTACCCTTTGAGCCATCCTGGCACCCCGCGTACTTGATATATCTGTGCACATGCTCATTTTGAAGAATGCTGGCTTCCTATCTTTCTAGTGGCTTCAGGTTTATATTTTTAACCCAGAATCCTCTTCTATTAGTTCTACACCAACAGCTGTAGAAAGTAAATACTAGGAGGTTGCACTAAATCCTCCATTTCTGGAAACTTGCCGTCTCATTGACACAAGTCTAGGATGGTGCCAGACAGACAGACAGACATTCGAGGTTCTGATATGAGTGTCTTTACTGTTCATCTTTTGGCAGTCATCAGCTCTTGAAGGGTGCTCAGAAACCTGCCTCTGCTCAGTTTAGAGTTCAGAGATGGACAGATGGTGTGTGTGTGTGTGTGTGTGCGTGTGTGTGTGTGTGTGTGTGCACGCGCGCGTTGGGGGACAAGACACTTTGGAGGAGGGAAATTGATCTGCCAGGCATCCATCATGTACCTTCATGCCACATGTCACATCTGGCACTGTGGTAAGTTGTATTGGTCCTCATAGACAGGTGTGGAGTCAACCTCATGGTCTGTGTAGCCTTGAGCTTCCGGTCTGTGCTGAACCCTGTGTGCTATGCTGAGCTAGGCAGTTTGTTTCACCTTGGGATGAAGACACAGCCTACATTTACGTCGTTTCTTGTTACCGCCTTCACGCTGGTCCTGATAACCAGCCAGCCTCCACCGCTGCAGTATCTGAACTGTGCTGACTACACACAGTCTCTCTTTCATCCTGGCTAAATGCCCCAGGCTGTGGTCAGGCTCCAAGATTTCACTCTGGATTGCCTCCCACACTACGCTGAGACCATTCGCACACTGTTTGGACTCTCACTCTGTGCTGAGCTGTCCCAACAAGCAGAAGCCTTCCTTACCCACTCTGACTCCCACACCCCAGGCCAGACTGGCCTCCAGCAGGGGCGCGCCCCCATTTTTATCTGGGCTTGAACACCCTAGGACCAGTTACCGTTCTGTTCAGGTATCTATCTTCCATCCATGTACCAACACCCTTTTGGAGATTTTCACAGTTCCCTACACATTTATTTATTTGTTTGTTTGGTTTTGGTTTTTCAAGACAAGGTTTCGCTGTCGCTTTGGGCCTGTCCTGGCACTTGCTGTTGTAGACCAGGCTGGCCTCGAACTCACAGAGAGCCACCTGCCTCTGCCTCCCGAGTGCTGGGATTAAAGGCGTGCGCCACCACCGCCTGGCTAAATCTAGAGCCTTATTTTTGAGTTTTATTGTTTTTGTCGTTGTTGTTGTTGCTGTTTTGTTTTGAGACGGGGTTTTTCGGTGTAGCTCTGGCTGTCCTGGAACTCACTCTCTAGACCAGGCTGGCCTTGAACTCACAGAGAGCCACCTGCCTCTGCCTCCCAAGTAATAGGATTAAAGGCATGAGCCACCACCGCCAATCAGCTCCCTACTCTTATATGCTTGTCTTTACCTTCCTTTTGTGTGTACCTCTGGGTGGTCTGAAATTGTTGCATAGGTTGGGGTGGCCTTAAGCTCACAGAGAGCCACCTTCTGCCTCCTAGGTACTGGGGTTATAGAAATGTACCAACACACCTGACACGTGTGTCACCAAACAACTTTTAGACTGCACTGAGTCGAGAAAAAAGGAGAGAGGGCTATGTGCATTCCTAGCATATACGAAGCCCTGAGTTTATCCCCAGCACTGCATAAACACGGCATGAAGACATGTGCCTGTCATCTCAGCACTCCAGAGCTGAAGGCAGGAGAATCAGAAGTTCAAGGTCAGTCTCAGCTATATAGCAAATTCTTCTGATATGGCCTGAGTACACGTGACCCTATCTGAAAAAGAAAGGATAGAGCCGTGGATCAGGGATTAAGAATGCTTGCCGCTCTTCTAGAGGACCTGAGTAACTTGGGCAGCTCACAACTGCTTATAACTTTAGCTCCAGGGGATCCAACACCCTCTTCTGGCTTCTGTGTTCTCTGTTTCTCTCTATCTCTCTCTGTCTCTGTCTCTGTCTCTCTCTCTCTCTCTCTCACACACACACACAATGTCTTTGAAAAAGAGAGAAAGGGAGATAAAGCTATAAAGTTACTATCTAGGGGTATTAATAAGGTGAAAAGGCAGGACAAATCTTGAGTATAACAGGTATCAGCAGGGAAAATCTCAGACACAGCAGGCAGAACTAGCTGATAAAGAAAGGCTTTCATTAGGGGTGAGGAAGCACACACACACACACACACACACACACACACACACACACACACTCAACACACACACAGAGCAAGGCGCGTGAATCCAAACCATGGTCTGTCCTTGAGGGCTGGGAGTTTTAAGAGTCGCTGAGTTGTCTTCCTTCCCTAATATAGGAATGGCCAGTTTGAACAAAGAAAGGGAGGGTGATGGGCCCACAACTTTGGGGTTAACATGCCCTGATCTGACCTTGAACTTACTGGGCTAGCCCACTGGTGGGAAACCCTAGAGAGAAAGCCTGTCAAGCCTTCAGGCCTTTGGAGCGGGTCAGGAATATCAGCAAAAATGGAAGTTTGCCATCTTAGCTCCTCTCCCTACCTGTCTGCCTCTCAGACACCTGTCAAGCCCCTCGTCCCTCAAAAGAAGGGAGCTTATTTCTTTATTTAACACCCAATATTTTTACTTTCTTTTAAAAGTATTTTTCACGTTTATTTATTTTGTGTAGGGAAGTTTGTGCGGACACATACACTGCAGACTGCCCGGGAAGGTCAGAGGGCAGCTCTGTGGAGCCAGTTCTCTTCTACCATGGGGACTTTGGGAATCCAACTCAGGTGGTCTGACTGTCTCTGTGTCCCCTGTGCTGGGATTAAAGGCATGCACCATGCATACATGCATATTCCTTAATAGTGTTTTGGTTTTGTATGTATTTATTCATATGTCTGTGTGTGAGAGTGTATGTACATGTGTGTGTAGCGTACGTACTGGTGAGCATGTCTGTATGTACTTGGAGGACAGAAATGGGCATCTTCTATCTCTCCTTACCTGTTCCTTTGAGGCAGGGTGTCTTCCTAAACCTGGAACTCATGTCTTCTTGGCTAGGCTGAAAGCCAACAAGCTCTAGTGATCCTCCTGTCTTAGTCCTCTTGATGTCTAGATTGTCACATAGGTACCGGGATTTGAACTCCAGTCCTCATAATGCACAGTTGTTGCTCTTAACTGCAGAGTCATCACCCCAGCCCCTATTCTGCTTTATCTGTTCTTTCCTTCTTCTTTCTCTCTCTTTTTCCCTTTCTTCCTTCCTTCCTTTTCTTTTTTTTTTGGGGGGGGGAGTACTCTCTCAAAAAACTAGCTAGAACTAATAAATAGCTAAAGATCTTGAATTTCAGATCTGTTTGCCTCTATTTCCCAAGTGCTATAATTACAGGTATTTGTGCCCAGTGGCTCTTTTTTTTTTTAATGTACATTGGTGGTTTTTTGTTTTTTTTTTTCGAGACAGGGTTTCTCTGTGGTTTTGGAGCCTGGAACTAGCTCTTGTAGACCAGGCTGGTCTCGAACTCAAAGGGAGTTCTGCCTCCCAAGTGCTGGGATTAAAGGCATGCGCCACCACCGCCCGACTATGCCCAGTGGCTCTTATCTCATTCTTCACTCTAACATTTATTATTATTATTTGTGTGCTTTTTATTATTTTTAAAAATTATTGATTTAGGGGGCTGGAGAGATGGCTCAGTGGTTAAGAGCATTGCCTGCTCTTCCAAAGGTCCTGAGTTCAATTCCCAGCAACCACATGGTGGCTCACAACCATCTGTAAAGAGGTCTGGTCTTCTGGCCTTCAGGCATACAGACAGAATATTGTATACATAATAAATAAGCAAACAAATAAATACTTAAAAAATTATTGATTTAAAAATTTATTTATTATTATTATGTATATGGTGTGTGTGTGTGTGTGTGTGTAGGTCAGAAGACAACTTTGTAAAGTCAGTTCTCTTTTGTACCTGGGCTCCAGGGATCAAATTCAGATCACCAGGCTTCTGGAGCCGGCACTTAACCTGCTGAGCCATCTTTCTGGCTCTAACATTCATTCTTATGAAAAATAATTTAAAATATCATATGGATGGTGTCACAAAATTCTTTAGCCTAGAGAAAATAGAAACGGTCAGATCAAGGTCACTAAACCCTTCTGACCTAGCACAGTCAGTTTGTGGGGACTCTCTGACACCAAAAGGATAATAAAAGCCCCTCCCTGCTCACCGAAATTCTTACCTGGGATAGAATATAGGTGACTGGTACCCAACCAATGTCTGTACTGTTCTTACAGCCCCATGAAACTATAGTAACTGGTTTCTCTAACATCTTTCTTGTTCTTTTTTTTTTAATTGTATTTCCTTCTTTGGCTAAGTTTGCTTTACTTATTTGTTTATTTATATTTTACATACAAGTGCTTTGCATATATACCTACATGCCAGAAGAGGGCATCAGATCTCATGATAGATCTGATGTGAGCCATCATGTGATTGCTGGGAACTGAGCAGGACCCTCTGGAAGAGCAACCAGCTCTCTTAGCCCTTGAGCCATCTCTCCAGGCCTCTTAGTTGGTGTTGTTGCTGTTGAACTCCAGCTGGGCTACCACTCAGTCTCTAAGGTACACCCCCAACTTCCTGCCCCTCCTTTTCCTCCTCCTTCTAATCTATAAATCCCAGATCCCACGGGCAAATTTATAGAAGAGCACTTACTCTGAGTATCTTGGGTTCACGTTTTCTTCTCAGGCTACCGACCACATTTTGGCTTCGGCATACTCTCCCTTCACATACGTAGTGTGCCTCCACTGGTGTTTTAGGGTGATACTTTTGGTGACTATCAAGAACGGGATCTTCTTTTACCTGCGGGATCCGTGTTATCTCAGTGAAAAGAATTCAGATGAGATAAGCAGCGTGCAGTGCCCGGCAAAGGCGAGTTTATTACAGAGCAGAGTCAGTACTTGGGGGCGGGCTGAGTGCAGACAGGGGCCACAGAGACCATTATGCTGAAAAACGGTCCAGGCAGGCCTTTGTGTGTTTTCTAAGCGGTGTCCAGTGCAAGCAGCTTTTGTTCTGTCAACACGACTGGCTGGCCGATTGGGATTTGAGTTTTAAGGAGCAAGCAATGATAGGACTTTGATCTTTATCGATCAGAAAGATCTTCTGCCACGTAGTCATCGAGTAAGATTTGTGGCTCCTGGAGTCAGGCTTAGAAAGTTATCCATTAATAACCTGAGAAGTTCAGGATGTCAGGTCTTCCTCCAGGGCCAGAGATGTGACTCAGGCCCAGTTCTTTTAAACCAGTTACTAAATCCTGTTCCTCCAGTCCTTTGTTTTTTAGGCTGCTGATTGTTAGGGAGGGGCCCAGCCTTAATGTTTTCCAAGGATAATGTCAAACTAGTTGCCTAACCACAGGTTCCCAAAGCGACTCTCTGAAGTTCCCTGACGGCTGGGATGTTGATGGGACTCCGTGGACCCATTTGTGCAGTCCCTCCCAGGGGCCATCCAGACCTCAGGACTGAGCCCCCTCAAGTCTCCCAGGTCTTTGAGTCAGACTGTGGTTTTTTTTTTTGTTTTTTCATTTGTCCTGTCAGGGTTTCTCTGTGCAACAACCCCGGCTATCCTGGAACTTGCTTTGTGAATCAGACTAGCCTCAAACTCACAGAGATCCACCTGTCTCTTCCTCCCAAGAGCGAAAGATAAAGGTGTGTGCCACAACCGCTGAACTCATTTTTTGATTTTTCAAGACAGGATTTTTCTCTGTAGCTTTGCAGCCTGTCCAGGGACTTACACCTTCTACCAGCCTGGCCTTGAACTCACAGAGACCCACCTGCCTCTCCAGGTGCTGGGATTAAAGGTGCTTGCCAGCACCGCCTAGTAAGACTGTTTATTTTTGTTTTGTTTTGTTTTTGTTTTTCGAGACAGGGTTTATCTGTGTAGCCTTGGTTGTCCTGGAACTCACTTGATGAGGTTGGCTTCAAAACTCACAGAGATGGTGGTGGCAGAGGCAGGCGGATCTCTGTGAGTTCGCGACCAGCCTGGTCTACAAGAGCTAGTTCCAGGACAAGCTCCAAAACCACAGAGAAACCCTGTCTCAAAAAAAATAAAAAACAAAAAACAAAAAAACAAAAAAAAAAAACAACTCACAGAGATCCACCTGCTTCTGCCTCCCGAGGTTAAAGGTGTGCATCACCACCGCCTGGCCCCATAAGAATTTTTTTCAGTAGAACTTTCAGCTCACCTTGAAGAAGCACAGTAAGTCTGCTCACCTGAGCCTTAACCACAAGGCTTACCTGGAAACTGGCTTCTGAGACATGGAAAAGAATAAAATCAACTCTTAAGGCAAAGCGGGGCATGGAGGAGCCAGGATCACGAACCACGCACTCAGCCAGGCAATCAGGAACTCTCGAAGAACCACCACCTGAGCCATCCCTCTAAGAGATAACCTTCTGGAGGGGAGGGGAGAAAATATATAGCTCAATAAAAACAATTAAGTCGGGCAGTGTGGCGCACACCTTTAATCCCAGCACTTGCTTCCTTTGTTCGGGATGACCCTGCTTTGAGACTATCGCCTCAGTGTTCTCCATCCTCACCGCACTCCATTTCCCTCTTGAGCATAAGACCTAGGAAGTGAATGAAGGGAATTAGCTACACCTTTATACCTTCCCTGCCTTGACGCACTGCTTCTGTCCCCTAGCAGTTCAGCGGTGAATGGGTAAGATCAGTACTTTAATCACCATGACCTCGGTTTGATCCCTAGGCCTAGAACCATGGCATTTTGGTGACCCAGATAGAATGCTGCAGCCTCCTCCTTTAACTCACTTTTGAGAGCAAAAAAACATAATCCGATGAGTAAAGAAATAAATGTATGTGTATGCACTGGTGCGGAGTGGTGGGGGAAGATGGGCTAGGATTGTAAATGCCTGTAATCCTCCAACACTTAGGAAGCTGAAGCAGAGGGCACAACCGGCCTGGACTGGACTGCAAGGCACTGTCTCAAAGCAAAAACAGGAGCAAGCAAACAAACAAACAAAAACTCCACAAAGCAGTCCCTTTAGTCTCCAACAAGCAGTAGGAATCGACGGTTTACAAGAGGCCTTTCCTTTTCTCGTTATTAATCCCTTAGGAGAAGTCGGAATGTCTGCTAGTGGAGAGCAAACCCAGGCTGTGAAAACCCTCCGTGGCTGGAGACTCTGCTCCACCTTAAGCTTGCAGATGCCCAAGCAGGATGACAGCGTAGCATTGTTGCATCCATTTTGCTGTCTCCTCCCCACCTCTGAGTCGTTCTTTCCTCCATGCACCTAGGATTCCAATAACAACAGTGCAGATGTGTAAGCAGCTTGAGGCAAGGGTCAAAACTACTCCAAAGGCAACAGTAATTTTCTTATTAATGCTACATTAACCTGGCCAGCCCTGAAATAATGGTCAGCCAGAGGACAGTTTGACAGTCCCATGGGTCTTGCTATCCCCACTTCGGACCTTTCCTTGTATCATTTAGGGTCTGTGCAGTACCCTCAACGATAGCACAGAGGGCACTTGGTTTCCTTGTGTTCCCATATAACTATTTTTTTTTTTTTTTTGGTTTTTCGAGACAGGGTTTCTCTGTAGCTTTGGTGCCCGTCCCGGAACTAGTTCTTGTAGACCAGGCTGGTCTCGAACTCACAGAGATCCGCCTGCCTCTGCCTCCCGAGTGCTGGGATTAAAGGCTTGGGCCCAGCTCAAAATCCCTCTTTCACAGCATTTCTTTTTACAATGGCCGGCAGCTTTAGAAGGCTCTAAAGAGGTGCTCCCAAGTACCCTCTCTGGTCAAATGGGCATAGAACATATTTTTTGCTCTGTTTATTAAAGGATTATGTCCTAGCATCTATAATCGAATCTAAGTAAATGGTGTTTAGAAGGATTTAGATCTCCCATCCACACTCTCCAAAGTGTAGCTTGCTGACTCTCTATCCAGCTGTTTTAAAACTCTTTATAAAGGAAATGCACCACTTTAAGGGAAATTCCATTTGTGAGGGCGTTTTCCTCCCTGCCAAGTAAATCTCCAAATAGGGAAAGATATTAACATAAAAATTCTTTTTAAAGAAGCTTAATCCTTAAGGTTAGGGTTAGGGTTATCTCTAATGGGCTTTTATTTATATCCTCCTTGGTCTCCGTGTTTAGGTTGTAGTTCAGGAAAACCGCTGAGAGTAGGCTGTGCCCTATTCTAAGTGATTCCATATTGTTTAAAACAATGCCGTGCCTTACGAGACTCTGGAACTGGGTGGTAATGGTGCACACCTTTAATCCCAACACTCGGGAGGAAGAGGCAGGCAGATCTTTGTGAGTTCGAGGCCAGCCTAGTCTACAAAGCAAGTTCCAGGACAGCCAGGGCTACACAGAGAGATCCTGTCTCAGGAAAAAAAAGTAAAACAGACCCAAGAGCATATTGAACACACCAGACTGGGGAAGGGTGCAGCACCCTCATCCGGACCCCATAAAGAAGAAGACCTCTAACGCTGTGATGTGATGGCTCTTCCTGACTGTCCACTGATCACCTGGTGTGGCAGCGTTGCAAGGGATCCACAGGCAAAGAATCTGTGACTGTCCCAGGGGCTTCACTTTGGCTTGATCACCGCTGTTGATGGGGCCTCCTTGGATTGCAGTCTACCTGTCCGTTCAACATCCATCCACCTGGACAAGGTCCTGACCTTAGTCCCTACAACTCACCTCTGCAACTTAACTCTTCAATTCCCTGCAAACCTGTGAGCCAAAGCAGCTGGTTCTCCGTTAGCATTTCCAACAGACTTCTTACCTGGGTTCAATTGACTCCCATGAAGATTCTGTCATGTTTCTTCAACTTCCTTATCTCTCAGGCCTCTTTAGAAATCCCCTGAACCCCGACATGGTGTATTTAACCTCTTATGGCCATTCTGCACCACAGACATACATATCTTCCTATATATGTGCATACATACACTTCTTTGCATACTGTATGATGTGTGGTCTGGGAATTAAAATTAATTTTTAATCTCAGCACCAGGGAGATAGAGTCAGGCTCATCTCTAGGAGATGGAGACTAACCTGTCTTATAGTGAGGTCCTGGCTAGCCAGGGCTACAGAGTGAGCCTCAAAATAAAGTTCCAGGTGATAGCTCATGCTTTTAATCCCAGCACTTGGGAGGCAGAAGCAGGTGGATCTCTGTGAGTTTGAGGCCAGCCTGGTGTACAGAGTAAGTTCCAGAACAATTAGGGGCTACACAGTGAAACCCTGTCTCAAAAAATAAGGGAAGGAAGGAAGGAAGGGAAGGAAGGAAGGAAAGAAGGAAGGACAGATAGAGAGACGACAGATTGGAATAAAGAAAACCATGTTTCCTCTGACCTGACTACCAAGGAAAGTAGGATTACTTGGCAAATTGCTGACAATGAAACCAACCTACTTTGTGAATTCATTGTTATTCATTGAAATATACAAACACATTCATCCACTGACACTGTGCACTCATGACGAAATTGTAAATTTTGTACCTTATTTTGTTAAAGAATCATTCATACCTTTAAAATGAGAGTTGCTTAGCTACCAGATCACTTAAGCCATGAAACAATAGAATCAAAAGGGTGAGTACTCACAAGCCTTGCCTGTTGCTGTTCAGGGTTTGGTCTCAACCTCACAACTGTAGTCTTGTCTTCTTCTACATGGGACATGACCACCTGAAATGAGTCTCCCTAGTAACAAGGGACGTTAGTTCTTAACCCCTTAGAACTATTTGTTGATCATCAATGCTTTGGAGAAAGATTTTGCGAAATGCTTGTACCCGATTAACCATTCATTCATCTGTGTGTTAACCAGAGGGTGGAAATGAGAAAGTATTTAAAATGTCACAAGAATGAGGTCACAAGATTCTTTAGCCCAGGAGAAAATGTGAGATGCGGGCTTAGGTTTCTGCAGCCTTCCTAAGCCATAAGACTGCAAACACACACCAGGGAAAGCTTTTTCCCTTCCTACCTAGAGTAGATAGTGTGAGGACAGCCAGCCGGTCACCGTCCTGTGCTGCAGTGGTCTTCTTCCCATCCTTTTTGTTTTGTTTGTAAGACAGGGTTTCTCTGTGGAGCCCTGGCTGTCCTGGAAACCACTCTGTAGACCAGGCTGGCCTCGAACTCACATATCCATCTGCCTCTGGTGGGATTAAAGGTGTGCACCACCACCGCCACTCACCCTTCCTTCTTACTTATATTAGTGTAAAAAACAAAACAAAACCCCCAGCCCCCTCCCATATCATTTCAGGAGCACTTATCCTCAGAAGCTGGACTTTGTTTTCTTCTCAGGTGACCATCTTCATTTTGGCTCCAACAAAGCCTTGTTCTGACACTTGCTGGGCCTCAATTCGACTTCTAGGTTGACAGGTACGCAGGTCAACAACGGAGACTTTTGTGGACTCGCAAAATGTAGCTCAAACAATTTTCTTCAGTTACTTCCAAATTTTATTACTAGTATTAAATTCTAGCAAACCCTTTCCTCTAGTTCCTGATATTTTTCTTTCTTAATTTGTTACTATTATAAACACACATGTGCACGCAAGCACGCAGGCATAGATATGTATTCTGAGACAGTCTTTTTTTTTTTTTTACTTTCCCCAACTTTATTAAAGAGAAAAAAAAAAGCAATGGTGGTAAATCTCTAGAACATGGCCAATTTCCTGGGATTCCTCCCTCGAAAATGTGACATTTGATTTCCAAACACATGCCGATGCACATGGTTCCCATCACACCAGGCAGGCGAGAAGCTGAAATCCTGATGTGCTCATCTTCCGACTTTCCCCAGTCTGTGGTCCGTCTTTGGGTCAGCAATGATTGCCTGAACAGCTACTATGGCTTCATTAATTTTCGTCCCTAGCTCTCTGAGCTCTTCTATGTGCAGCAATCGCAAGACTGAGCAGCTTTGTTCAGAACTGCATCTCCTGTGGCAAAGCCTAGAATATGTTTGTCTAAAGCAACAGGTAAGCCCTCTTTCGTTTGATTTGCTTTAGCAACTGCATTCTGTGTTAGACGCTCCTGAACCAAAATGCGAATTGCCTTAAGCATTACCAAGTAATCATCATGAAGTTGAATCTGAAGGAGGTTAGCCAGAGCCATGACACCAGCCTTAAAATCAGGATTATTTACGTCCAGGTTGATCAATGGCTCTGCATTTTTTTTGCTGTGTTGTCAGTATTTTTCCTGTTATCGGGTACTAAGTCCTTGTATTTTTCAGCATTATCTCCACATTCAAGTCTAACAGCTAAACCAAGAAGCCAGTCAATTGCTTCCTGTCGCTCCTGAATCTTGAAATGACAGTTAACATCTCTAAGATACTTTTCGAAGAACTTGGGCCAGTCACTGCTGTGGATATTTCTCAGGTTACCTCTGTCTTCAATCTTGCAGTGTCTAATTTTCTGGTCTTCAAGCCAAACAATGAAGTTTCTAAATTCTGTTTCATCTTTGCAGTTGAAGCCTACAGGGCTGTGGTAGTCCAGGGCTGTGAGCTTGTGTCGGAACATGGTCGCCGGTGCTCGTGCTGGCCGCCCGGGCCTCTGCCGGGGCACAAGAGAATGAGGCGGGTGGTGCAGGCACCGACAACCCTGAGACAGTCTTGCTATGTGGGCAAGGCTGGTCTTGATCTTCCTATCTAAGCTCCTGAGTGCTGGGATTACAGGCACGTGGTGTTATAACCAGATCCACCTTTCTTTCCTTCTCCTTCTCCTCCACTTCCTCCTCTCGTGTATGTTTGTGTGTGTGATGTGCATGAGTGTGCAGTGTGTGTGTGTGTGTGTGAGCGTGTGATATGTATGCTTTGCTGGGAATCTAGCCTAGAACTTCCTCACATTCTGTGTTAGATCTTGTAATGTGGTAAATAATTAGTTGTGAACAGGTTTTCTGAAATTCAGGCATCTTTCCATTGGTGAGACAGACCTCCATCATGATAAAATTAGAGGATACACTGTGGGATTTTATTTTTAATGTTATGTTAAGAAATTATGTTTCAATGGGTGATGATGGCACATGCCTTTAATCCCAGCAGAGGCAAGTGGGCCTCTGTGAGTTGGAGGCCAGCCTGGCCTACAGAGCAAGTTCCAAGGCAGACTCCAAAACCACAGAGAAACTCAAAAAAAAAAAAAAAGAAAAGAAAAGAAAAGAAAAAAGAAAGAGAAAGAAAATAAAAGAAAAAAGAAAAGAAATTCTGTTTCTATGTTTATGAATGAGTTATGAGTGAGATTTTTGTGTTTGTGGCAAGGTCTCACGGAGCCCAGTTCTTGGATTAAGAAGACAGGGAAAGGTAACTTTGGTGAAGTGCATCTCTGCAGCTGAGGGAATCCCTGAGAAGACAAACAGCTGAGAACTTTCCTTTAACAACATTTCACATTTGGAGGAATAAACCTCTCCTCCACAAGGCTGACCCCGATAACCTACCACAGAGTCCCGAATGGCAAGGAAACACGATGAGCTTCAAGAGGAGTGGGAAGGCCAGGAGACAGACGGAGGAAGGCGAGGAGCTCTATTTTAAATATATGTTCCTGGCTGGAGAGATGGCTCAGTGGGTAAGAGCACTGGCTGGTCTTCCAGAGGTCTGAGTTCAATTCCCAGCAACCACATGGTGGCTCACAATCATCTGTAATGAGATCTGGCACCCTCTTCTGGAGTGCGGGCATACATGGAGGCAGAATGCTGTATACATAATAAATAAAGAAAAAACATTAAATATATGTAAATATATGCAGATGGGCATCAGTGGGCAGTTGAACTGTTAGATCTAAAGCTCTAGGGTAGTGGTTCTTAGCCTTACCAACACTGAGATCCTTTAATTCAGTTCCTCATGCTGTCGCGAGCACCAACCATACAATTATTTTGTTGCTACTTTGTTGCTGTAATTTTGCTATTGTTATGAATCATAATGTAAATATCTGATATTCGACCCAGGGGTCGAGACCCACAGGCTGTGAATCTAGAAAGAGAACTCAAGGGCAGAAACAGATCTAGGACTGGGGGTGAGGGGAGCAGACAACTGGACAGACATGACCCATAATGGTGCAGTGGCAGTCAGAAGAATCAGTGGGAACTGGAATCAAGGGAAGATAATATCTGAGTTGCCCATCAGGCAGGTCCTTTTCAAGGAACAAATAAATGGGTGGGACAAGCAGGAACATATAAGCTGAGGAATGACCAGCCCGACCAGAGCTGGGTCCGGGTGGGTGAGGGTTTTGCCCACCGCTCCAGATGAATGAACTCCAGGGAACGATGCACGACACGGTGAAAGACTGACTGCAGGTGAGAATCACGATTGCCCGGGAATGGGACTGGTCACATGGATGTATCCCATCTCTCATGTGCTCCCTCCTCCATCTGTCTGTTCCCTCTGGGTCCACTAGAGGGCAACATCTCACAGCCCTCTGGGGCCAGCATTCACTCCGAAGCGGTTTGTTCACTGCACTCTGGTGCCCAAGAGGATGCTGGACTTCCTGGGGGGTGGAGGCGCTCTTCTCTCTCAAGACTTTCCGGTTGTTACAGGGACCTGCTTAGAGGGCAATGCTGTGTTGGGGAGTGGGGGAGAAACCGCTTCTTTACCCTCCCTTCTAAATCGAGAAACACGGTTGGCAGCTAGTTCTTTCTGCCTGACAGGAAGATGGAAGGAGGGGGACAGAAAAATATGGAACAATCTCAGTGCCTCAGAATGGGCAATCACTCTCTCAGGCTCTTTCTGGGCTAAGGACCCCAGAGCTCAAGAGATAGGAGTTCAATGATCTGTATCCAGAATATCCTATTCTGTTCTAGTCTATTTATTTTTAGGCAAGGTTTCTCTTTGTAGCCCTGGCCAGCTTGGGACACACTGTGAAGATCACGTTGGTCTTGAACTTACAGAGATCAACCAACTTACATCTGACTCTTTTTAAAAAATTGATTCAGATATTCCAGGCTGACTTGGAACTCACAGTGTCCTTGAGCTTCTGATCCTCCTGCCTCTCCCTCTCCACGTGCTGAAACTACAGGTGTTTGCCATTACTACTTCATGCTGTGCTCGGCCAGCTTAGTTACAGCCCCACCCCGAGTGTTCAGGACATCCTTGAAAGAAGTTCACTCTTATGTAGTGTCGAAAGCCCAGCTCCCTTCCATGGGCTGCTCCATCCCGTCTCAACAGGGTATGTGTAACACCCGATTTTGTGTTACACCCTCGGTACAGTTCGCGCGCCACTGTACCAAACACGTGTCGAGCAAGGGCCTGGAGCAAGAACACACAGAGAGACCAGGGTCATTCGAAAGGAGATCAGCCGAATGCCCGTTTATTCAGCATTGGGGGAGTCCTTATCCACCTAACTGCGGCACAAGG
The DNA here is from genome assembly GCF_037038515.1 of Microtus pennsylvanicus. Taxonomy (NCBI): domain Eukaryota; kingdom Metazoa; phylum Chordata; class Mammalia; order Rodentia; family Cricetidae; genus Microtus; species Microtus pennsylvanicus. The sequence continues at coordinate 88,453,726 of NC_134586.1, read as the reverse complement.
ATCTCTGCCCAGGCAGGTGGGAAATTACCATATTAACAATGGAGTAAATGCCCTGCAGCTAACCACCAGGCGGGGCAAGGAGAGCACAGAAACACACAGGAAGCTTAGTTAGCTGATCATAAACTGTCCCCGCAAATGCACCCGAGGAATAAGGGAGACCAGGGCCCTACAGGTATGTGAAGGCCAGGTCAGGTCATTTCTGAAGGGCCCCCTTTGTGAGTAGAAGTCAAGGAGAGATGTTTGAGTAGCCAGGATCATTTTTGAAGCACAGTGAGGGCTAGAAGGATTTTTTTTTTTTTCGGGTGGAAGAGAACTGGGAGAATCTGGTTGGGAGATGGTGTGTGAGGAAACTCCTAGAACAAGGCACTGGACACCTTAGTGTACAGACTGATGCCATGACTGATCCGTAGTATGGTGAAGGAGAGGGAGACTGGGAGAGGAAGACAAAGAGAAAACGCATATTAAAAATAGCAGGGTTGTAGGGAGAACGAGTAGTTATAGGAGGGAAACCAGTGGGCTGGAGAAGTTTAGGGTAGGAGTTGGAGGTGAGAGGGTTAGGACACCAGCATGGAGTCTGAAATGTATCGGGTACTTGTGCTACTAAGGGAGCCTGGAGGCCAGCACACTCTTTGGTATGCTAACAGACACCACAGTTAGCCATCTCTCCCTTCTGCCTTTTGGAATTTGAGAGAATGGAGTTTCCTTTGGATCTGACACCTGCTTGTAGGCCTCGGCAGCAGCCTCTCCCTACCCCCACCATAGCTATACACAACAGTTTCACAGCTATGATCCACTCAGGGAAGGATCCTCTAGTTTGGGCTCAGAGAGCAGACCCCTGGCAAGGAGGTCTGAGGAGGAGTCCAGGGCCTTTAGGACAAGTCACTGGCTCCAATAGCACCTTGTCAACCTCTAAATTCTTTCCCCTGACCTCCAGATCTGAAGGCTTTTAATGCAGCATACAGGATGTGCTTGGTGGCTGTAGGGAACGCCAGTGTGCTGCCATGGTGTCGCCACAGTGACTGAGGGACAGTCAGCTGAAGCTCTGGGCCAAATGGAGGTACTGATATCCTGTGGGTTTGGGAACAATGAAAGCAAGCGTGCTTTACAGAGGGAAAACCACTAAGGCCCACCTGGGTTAGTCCAGGCTGAAAGCCTGCCAGTCACTGAGTGACAGTTAAAGGGGCCATGTGATATCCAGAGTCCAGGAGGACAAGGGTCATTGTTGGGTTGGGAGGTCCCAGATCCATAACAGGGTCCTTGTTCCTTCTTCTGATGACACTTCATCCCTGGCCAGGAGGTGGCGGCACACGCCTTTATTCCCAGCAGAGGCAGGGAGGGGGGGGGGGATCTCTGTGAGTTCGAGGTCAGCCTGGTCTATGTATGAGAGCTAGTTCCAGGACAGGCGCCAAAGCTACAGAGAAACTCTGTCCGGAAAAACCAAAAAGAAAAAAAAAAGACTCTTCATTATCCCCATACTGCTACATGCTCATCCAAGGTCCAGTTATCTCGGTATCATTTGGGGAGGAACTTGGAGGAACACTTCAAGGTGCTCACTGAGCCATGTGTGGAGGCTGCTGGTGTTATGGCTTTGACATGCTTACCCCCGCTGTGCTTTGAGCTTCAGGGTCCCTGCCAGTAAAGCAGACCGTGTTGGGTGAGCTCATCTTTAGGACTCTGCCAGCTCTGTGGGGACTCAGCGTGGGGTACATTCATGATTCCTTTCTGTTGGGTTAATGTTTAGCCAGTGTACTGTAGATTTTTTAAAAAATGCATTTTAAAATAGTCTCTGCATGGCAAATTTTGGTGACTTCTTGATAGAGTCAAGGTCAGCTGCCAAAGACCTCTAGAAAAGTCATTGCTGGGATGACTCTGGGGGGGGGCTTCCCACTGTACTCTGAGCACAGTGGTGGGTGACTGACAGGAAGGCCTACTCCAAGGGCAGCATAAAGCTTCTCTGGGGCCTTGGGTTCTAGGAGAGAGCCAAGGAAAGAATGAACTTTCTGCTGCTCGACTTGGGGAAAGTGAGGCAAAGCTTGCTTTGAAGTTAACAGAAGTCGTCAATGCAGCGTTTGCACTGGCTGCTTTGCCTAGCTTTTGGAGATCGGGCTTCACATACACTCAGTTGGCCAGCTGAGGATGACCTTGAACTTTTGATCCTCCTGCTTTTATTTCCAAAATCTTAGGGTTACCTCTACTTGTGCTCCTTCCCCAGGGTTTTATGTGACACTGGGGACTGAATCCAGGCTTTGTGCAAAGACAGGCAAGCGCCCTACTGAGATAAATCCTAGCTTGCAAAGACCCTTTTAAAAACTCTGTTCCTAGTCGGGTGTTGATGGCACAGGCCTTTAATCCCAGCGCTTGGAGGGCAGAGGTAGAACGACCTCTGTGAGTTCAAGGCCACCTGGTCTATCAGAGCTAGTTCCAGGACAGGCTTGGACAGGCTCCAAAGCTACAGAGAAACCCTGTCTTGGAGAAAGAAAAAAAAAAAAAAACAAACCCCACTCCAAAACTCTGTTGTTAATCTTTAAAACACTTCAAAAATTACTTTATTTATTTATTTTATGTGCAGTGATGTTCTGCCTGCGTGGATGTCTGCATGAAGGGGTCAGGTTCCCTGGAACTGGAGTTACAGGCAGGTGTGAGTAACCATGTGGGTGCTGAGAACTGGACCCGAGTCCTCTAGAAAAACAGCAGCCCTTAACCACAGAGCCATCTCTCAAGTGCTCAAAACTTACTTCCAATTCTTTCCTTGTGTATGCGTGTGGGCTTGCTTATACCAGAGTGCCAATGTGGCCATCAGAGGACGCCGCGGGAGGGTCAGTTCTTTCCTTCCACCGCGGGGGTCCTGGGGATTGGACTCGGGCCTTTAGTCTTGGCTGCATGTGCTTTTACCACTGAGCCATTTTGATGGCACAATATGGTCTGTTGTTGTTGTTATTTGTTTGTTTAGATTTATTTATATCATGTGTGAGAATGCTTGTTTGCATGCGTGTATATGCGATACATGGGTGCTTGATGCGGTGAAAGGCTAGACGAGAGTATTGAAGTGGAACTGAAGTTACAGACAGTTGTGAGTCATCCTCACTAGCTTGTAAGTGAACCTGGGTCCTTCAAAGGAGCAGCAAAGGCTCTTAACCTCTGAGCCATCTCTGCAGCCCCACCATCTTCTTTTTTAATTAAAAAAAAAAATCGAAGCAAAATATATCTAACATAATAACTGTTTTTAATGTAAGTTCAGTGTTTTTGTTTTTTGTTTTTCTTTCGGATTTTGCTGTTTTTGTTTTCGGTTTGTGTAGCAGCCCCAGGAATTGAACCCAGACTCACACATGCTTGACAAATGCTAACTCTTGAGCTTACAGGTCCAGATTGATTCCAGTGTACTTTTAAAAATTACATCCATAATATTGGACAACCATTAGCAGTAGCCAATGCCAGATTTTTTTTTTATCACTCTCCTTCAAAGAAAATCTGTTAATCCATACTGTTTCAGTGGGTTTATCGATCCTAGAAACATTTTATAAACACAGCCATAATCCTATGGAGGCTTTTGTGTCTTACTTTCTGCTTTTTTGATTTTTTGAAACAGGATCTTATGCTGTCCAGGCTGGCCTGGAACTAACTGTTCAAGGATGCCCTTGAACTCCCAACTTCACAAGTGTGTCACTCGTTTGTGCCATTGTACCTGGTTTTATGTGGTACTGGTGGTGGAGCCTGGAGCTCCATGCTTGCTAGACAATGACTGTTGGCTGGGCTCCGTTCTCTGCACTGTGTCTGACTCTTCATTCAGGGCAATGAATTCAAAGCTCATTCGCGAAGTTGCATGTATCTGTATGTTATTCTTTTCATATATCAGTAACATTCCACTATACAGATATACTACATTTCATTTTTCCATTTATTTATTGTCTGATATAGATTTGACCTGTTCCTCAGAATAATGCTATTATTCCAGGCCCAGTGGTACAGATCCGTCAACAGATAGTCAGAAACAGGACTGTGAGTTTGGGGCTATCCTGGGCTATGTAGTGAGCATTTATCCCAAACAAAACAAAGGGACAACAACGGAAAGAACAGTGCTGCTGTGAGCATTCATGTGAAGCTCTCTGGGAAACGGGCTTTCCGTTCTCACGACTTGAGTTGCCACACATTGCCCGCTGCATCTGACGGTTCCCTGAAAGCCCATGTTTCAAGGTCTTTATTGGCAGCTTAGCCTATTTAAGAGTTAATTCCTACTGGGGGAAGCTAGGTGATCAGGGGTGTGCCCTCAAAAGCATTATTGAAACCTCAACCCCTTTCCCGTTGTCCTCTTCACAGAGACCATTGTGCTAGCCACTGGCTCTTCTATGAACTGTTATGAGGTGATGCCCTGTTGAAGCAATGGGCCCATCTGACCGTGGGATGAAATCTCTACTAAACAACTACTGGATTCTTAGACTTTCCCTTGGTAGACAGCCAGTATTGAACTAGCTGGACCACAGCCTGTACGCTACTCTAATAAATCCTATACCCATGCCTAGGAGGCTACTCTGGCGGCAGATATAAAAGGCAGAAGCTCAGCAGCCATGGCAACAGAGGTCCAGGCATCTGATAAAAGCTTTACTGGCACACTCATGAGATCCAAGTCATCCTCGTGGCTAGCTTGAGCTAGACGAACCAGATGGGAAGCTGTTTGCTCGCTTTGGGAGTTAACATCTTTATCCGAAATGCCAGTAAGTTCTTCCCTCCTTCCTGTTGTTTGGCCCTAAAGCCCCACCAAGGAGGAGGTTGCCCCAAAGACACTCTCAGCATGGTTGATGCAATAGCAAGAGGAATTTTTATTCTGCCACGGCGGAGGTCCCTCAGCCTCGAGAGGAGAATGACCCCGCTTTGTCTATTACAAACTCTTTTAAAGGAAAAACCACAAAATCAGGGAGGGAGTAGTACAGAATCAAAGAGAAAGTCCAGAAATCATTTGTCAACTATTTTGACTAGTTCATTCATTGGTCAGTTAACTCTACTTGATCAATGTTATGGCGATTACAAGGAGGAACACCTGCAGGTCATCTCACCCCAGTTCCAGGGTCCGAGTCTATTGAAGAAAGACTACAATGGGGATGGAAAGTACTCAAAGCTCCAGTGCACGCGTGGTTGGTTACCAGGGTCCTGGTTCCCAGGAAGGGGAGGGGTGCAGTAATGCTAACGTGCCTCAAAGTCTTTCACTGTAGCTAGCAAAGGTTCCATTACTCAGTATTTTTAAAGCAAAAGGGATAGTCAATTAAAAAAAAAGCCATACGCACTATCCTGAAATAAATATTATTTACTGACCAAAGAAATATAGTATTGTTAAACTGTTGGAATCTAGCAGAGTCACTATGTAGCTCAGGTAAACCTTAGAATGAATAGTCGTTTGCACACTTTCTAGGGGAAGCATGAGAGTAGATAGTTGTTTTCTAGAAGTACTTTAACCTTGAAGAAATCATGGTGAAAAATTCTGTCTTTTATAGAGTTGATTTTGTGAAGCGTCTTTAAAGCCTACAAGACTTCGGTCACAGACACTGCTGGCACACATGAAACTTTTAGGTCACTGGGTACCGCAGACGGTACACAAGGAGGACTATGGGTACTGCAGACGGTACACAAGGAGGACTATGGGTACTGCAGATGGTACACAGGAGGACTATGGGTACTGCAGACGGTACACAGGAGGACTATGGGTACTGCAGACGGTACACAGGAGGACTATGGGTACTGCAGACGGTACACAGGAGGACTATGGGTACTGCAGACGGTACACAGGAGGACTATGGGTACTGCAGACGGTACACAGGAAGACTATGGGTACTGCAGATGGTACACAGGAGGATTATGGGTACTGCAGACGGTACACAGGAGGACTATGGGTACTGCAGACGGTACACAGGAGGACTATGGGTACTGCAGACGGTAAACAGGAGGACTATGGGTACTGCAGATGGTACACAAGGAGGACTATGGGTACTGCAGATGGTACACAGGAGGACTATGGGTACTGCAGATGGTACACAGGAGGACTATGGGTACTGCAGACGGTACACAAGGAGGACTATGGGTACTGCAGACGGTACACAAGGAGGACTATGGGTACTGCAGATGGTACACAGGAGGACTATGGGTACTGCAGATGGTACACAGGAGGACTATGGGTACTGCAGATGGTACACAGGAGGACTATGGGTACTGCAGATGGTACACAAGAGGACTATGGGTACTGCAGATGGTACACAAGGAGGACTATGGGTACTGCAGACGGTACACAGGAGGACTATGGGTACTGCAGATGGTATACAGGAGGACTATGGGGTACTGCAGATGGTACACAGGAGGACTATGGGTACTGCAGACGGTACACAGGAGGACTATGGGTACTGCAGATGGTACACAGGAGGACTATGGGTACTGCAGATGGTACACAGGAGGACTATGGGTACTGCAGACGGTACACAAGGAGGACTATGGGTACTGCAGACGGTACACAGGAGGACTATGGGTACTGCAGACGGTAGACAGGAGGACTATGGGTACTGCAGACGGTACACAGGAGGACTATGGGTACTGCAGATGGTACACAAGGAGGACTATGGGTACTGCAGACGGTACACAGGAGGACTATGGGTACTGCAGATGGTACACAGGAGGACTATGGGTACTGCAGACGGTACACAGGAGGACTATGGGTACTGCAGATGGTACACAGGAGGACTATGGGTACTGCAGATGGTACACAGGAGGACTATGGGTACTGCAGATGGTACACAAGGAGGACTATGGGTACTGCAGATGGTACACAGGAGGACTATGGGTACTGCAGATGGTACACAAGGAGGACTACGGGTATTGCAGACGGTACACAGGAGGACTATGGGTACTGCAGACGGTACACAAGGAAGACTATGGGTACTGCAGACGGTACACAAGGAGGACTATGGGTACTGCAGATGGTACACAGGAGGACTATGGGTACTGCAGACGGTACACAAGGAAGACTATGGGTACTGCAGACGGTACACAAGGAGGACTATGGGTACTGCAGATGGTACACAGGAGGACTATGGGTACTGCAGACGGTACACAAGGAGGACTATGGGTACTGCAGATGGTACACAGGAGGACTATGGGTATGCAGATGGTACACTGGAGGACTATGGGTACTGCAGACGATACACAGGAGGACTATGGGTACTGCAGATGGTACACAGGAGGACTATGGGTACTGCAGACGGTACACAGGAGGACTATGGGTACTGCAGACGGTACACAGGAGGATTATGGGTACTGCAGACGGTACACAGGAGGACTATGGGTACTGCAGACGGTACACAGGAGGACTATGGGTACTGCAGATGGTATACAGGAGGACTATGGGTACTGCAGACGGTACACAGGATGACTATGGGTACTGCAGATGGTACACAGGAGGACTATGGGTACTGCAGACGGTACACAGGAGGACTATGGGTACTGCAGACGGTACACAGGAGGACTATGGGTACTGCAGATGGTACACAGGAGGACTATGGGTACTGCAGACGGTACACAGGAGGACTATGGGTACTGCAGACGGTAAACAGGAGGACTATGGGTACTGCAGATGGTACACAAGGAGGACTATGGGTACTGCAGATGGTACACAGGAGGACTATGGGTACTGCAGATGGTACACAGGAGGACTATGGGTACTGCAGATGGTACACAGGAGGACTATGGGTACTGCAGATGGTACACAGGAAGACTATGGGTACTGCAGACGGTACACAGGAGGACTATGGGTACTGCAGACGGTACACAGGAGGACTATGGGTACTGCAGATGGTACACAGGAGGACTATGGGTACTGCAGATGGTACACAGGAGGACTATGGGTACTGCAGATGGTACACAGGAGGACTATGGGTACTGCAGATGGTACACAAGGAGAACTATGGGTACTGCAGACGGTACACAGGAGGACTATGGGTACTGCAGATGGTATACAGGAGGACTATGGGGTACTGCAGATGGTACACAGGAGGACTATGGGTACTGCAGACGGTACACAGGAGGACTATGGGTACTGCAGATGGTACACAGGAGGACTATGGGTACTGCAGATGGTACACAGGAGGACTATGGGTACTGCAGATGGTACACAGGAGGACTATGGGTACTGCAGACGGTACACAAGGAGGACTATGGGTACTGCAGACGGTACACAGGAGGACTATGGGTACTACAGATGGTACACAAGGAGGACTATGGGTACTGCAGACGGTACACAGGAGGACTATGGGTACTGCAGATGGTACACAGGAGGACTATGGGTACTGCAGACGGTACACAGGAGGACTATGGGTACTGCAGACGGTACACAAGGAGGACTATGGATACTGCAGATGGTACACAGGAGGACTATGGGTACTGCAGACGGTACACAAGGAGGACTATGGGTACTGCAGACGGTACACAGGAGGACTATGGGTACTGCAGACGGTACACAGGAGGACTATGGGTACTGCAGACGGTACACAGGAGGACTATGGGTACTGCAGATGGTACACAAGGAGGACTATGGGTACTGCAGATGGTACACAGGAGGACTATGGGTACTGCAGACGGTACACAGGAGGACTATGGGTACTGCAGACGGTACACAAGGAGGACTATGGATACTGCAGATGGTACACAGGAGGACTATGGGTACTGCAGATGGTACACAGGAGGACTATGGGTACTGCAGATGGTACACAGGAGGACTATGGGTACTGCAGACGGTACACAAGGAGGACTATGGGTACTGCAGACGGTACACAGGAGGACTATGGGTACTGCAGATGGTATACAGGAGGACTATGGGTACTGCAGATGGTACACAGGAGGACTATGGGTACTGCAGATGGTAAACAGGAGGACTATGGGTACTGCAGACGGTACACAGGAGGACTATGGGTACTGCAGACGGTACACAGGAGGACTATGGGTACTGCAGATGGTACACAGGAGGACTATGGGTACTGCAGACGGTACACAGGAGGACTATGGGTACTGCAGACGGTACACAGGAGGACTATGGGTACTGCAGATGGTACACAGGAGGACTATGGGTACTGCAGATGGTACACAGGAAGACTATGGGTACTGCAGATGGTACACAGGAGGACTATGGGTACTGCAGACGGTACACAGGAGGACTATGGGTACTGCAGACGGTACACAGGAGGACTATGGGTACTGCAGACGGTACACAGGAGGATTATGGGTACTGCAGACGGTACACAAGGAGGACTATGGGAACTGCAGACGGTACACAGGAGGACTATGGGTACTGCAGACGGTACACAAGGAGGACTATGGGTACTGCAGATGGTACACAGGAGGACTATGGGTACTGCAGACGGTACACAGGAGGACTATGGGTACTGCAGATGGTATACAGGAGGACTATGGGTACTGCAGATGGTACACAGGAGGACTATGGGTACTGCAGATGGTAAACAGGAGGACTATGGGTACTGCAGACGGTACACAGGAGGACTATGGGTACTGCAGACGGTACACAAGGAAGACTATGGGTACTGCAGATGGTAAACAGGAGGACTATGGGTACTGCAGACGGTACACAGGAGGACTATGGGTACTGCAGACGGTACACAGGAGGACTATGGGTACTGCAGATGGTACACAGGAGGACTATGGGTACTGCAGATGGTACACAGGAAGACTATGGGTACTGCAGACGGTACACAGGAGGACTATGGGTACTGCAGACGGTACACAGGAGGATTATGGGTACTGCAGACGGTACACAGGAGGACTATGGGTACTGCAGACGGTACACAAGGAGGACTATGGATACTGCAGATGGTACACAGGAGGACTATGGGTACTGCAGACGGTACACAAGGAGGACTATGGGTACTGCAGACGGTACACAGGAGGACTATGGGTACTGCAGATGGTATACAGGAGGACTATGGGTACTGCAGATGGTACACAGGAGGACTATGGGTACTGCAGATGGTAAACAGGAGGACTATGGGTACTGCAGACGGTACACAGGAGGACTATGGGTACTGCAGACGGTACACAGGAGGACTATGGGTACTGCAGATGGTACACAGGAGGACTATGGGTACTGCAGACGGTACACAGGAGGACTATGGGTACTGCAGACGGTACACAGGAGGACTATGGGTACTGCAGATGGTACACAGGAGGACTATGGGTACTGCAGATGGTACACAGGAAGACTATGGGTACTGCAGATGGTACACAGGAGGACTATGGGTACTGCAGATGGTACACAGGAGGACTATGGGTACTGCAGACGGTACACAGGAGGACTATGGGTACTGCAGACGGTACACAGGAGGATTATGGGTACTGCAGACGGTACACAAGGAGGACTATGGGAACTGCAGACGGTACACAGGAGGACTATGGGTACTGCAGACGGTACACAAGGAGGACTATGGGTACTGCAGATGGTACACAGGAGGACTATGGGTACTGCAGACGGTACACAGGAGGACTATGGGTACTGCAGATGGTATACAGGAGGACTATGGGTACTGCAGATGGTACACAGGAGGACTATGGGTACTGCAGATGGTAAACAGGAGGACTATGGGTACTGCAGACGGTACACAGGAGGACTATGGGTACTGCAGACGGTACACAAGGAAGACTATGGGTACTGCAGATGGTAAACAGGAGGACTATGGGTACTGCAGACGGTACACAGGAGGACTATGGGTACTGCAGACGGTACACAGGAGGACTATGGGTACTGCAGATGGTACACAGGAGGACTATGGGTACTGCAGATGGTACACAGGAAGACTATGGGTACTGCAGATGGTACACAGGAGGACTATGGGTACTGCAGATGGTACACAGGAGGACTATGGGTACTGCAGACGGTACACAGGAGGACTATGGGTACTGCAGACGGTACACAGGAGGATTATGGGTACTGCAGACGGTACACAAGGAGGACTATGGGAACTGCAGACGGTACACAGGAGGACTATGGGTACTGCAGACGGTACACAAGGAGGACTATGGGTACTGCAGATGGTACACAGGAGGACTATGGGTACTGCAGACGGTACACAAGTAGGACTATGGGTACTGCAGATGGTACACAAGGAGGACTATGGGTACTGCAGATGGTACACAGGAGGACTATGGGTACTGCAGACGGTACACAGGAGGATTATGGGTACTGCAGACGGTACACAGGAGGACTATGGGTACTGCAGATGGTACACAAGGAGGACTATGGGTACTGCAGACGGTACACAGGAGGACTATGGGTACTGCAGACGGTACACAGGAGGATTATGGGTACTGCAGACGGTACACAGGAGGACTATGGGTACTGCAGATGGTACACAGGAGGACTATGGGTACTGCAGACGGTACACAGGAGGACTATGGGTACTGCAGACGGTACACAGGAGGACTATGGGTACTGCAGACGGTACACAGGAGGACTATGGGTACTGCAGATGGTAAACAGGAGGACTATGGGTACTGCAGACGGTAAACAGGAGGACTATGGGTACTGCAGACGGTACACAGGAGGACTATGGGTACTGCAGACGGTAAACAGGAGGACTATGGGTACTGCAGACGGTAAACAGGAGGACTATGGGTACTGCAGACGGTACACAGGAGGACTATGGGTACTGCAGACGGTACACAGGAGGACTATGGGTACTGCAGACGGTACACAGGAGGATTATGGGTACTGCAGACGGTACACAGGAGGACTATGGGTACTGCAGATGGTACACAGGAGGACTATGGGTACTGCAGACGGTACACAGGAGGACTATGGGTACTGCAGACGGTACACAGGAGGACTATGGGTACTGCAGACGGTACACAGGAGGACTATGGGTACTGCAGATGGTAAACAGGAGGACTATGGGTACTGCAGACGGTAAACAGGAGGACTATGGGTACTGCAGACGGTACACAGGAGGACTATGGGTACTGCAGACGGTACACAAGGAGGACTATGGGTACTGCAGATGGTACACAGGAGGACTATGGGTACTGCAGATGGTACACAGGAGGACTATGGGTACTGCAGATGGTACACAGGAGGACTATGGGTACTGCAGATGGTAAACAGGAGGACTATGGGTACTGCAGATGGTACACAGGAGGACTATGGGTACTGCAGACGGTAAACAGGAGGACTATGGGTACTGCAGATGGTACACAGGAGGACTATGGGTTCTGCAGATGGTACACAGGAGGACTATGGGTACTGCAGACGGTACACAGGAGGACTATGGGTACTGCAGATGGTACACAGGAGGACTATGGGTACTGCAGACGGTACACAAGTAGGACTATGGGTACTGCAGATGGTACACAGGAGGACTATGGGTACTGCAGATGGTACACAGGAGGACTATGGGTACTGCAGACGGTACACAAGTAGGACTATGGGTACTGCAGATGGTACACAGGAGGACTATGGGTACTGCAGACGGTACACAGGAGGACTATGGGTACTGCAGACGGTACACAGGATGACTATGGGTACTGCAGATGGTACACAGGAGGACTATGGGAACTGCAGACGGTACACAGGAGGACTATGGGTACTGCAGATGGTACACAAGGAGGACTATGGGTACTGCAGACGGTACACAGGAGGACTATGGGTACTGCAGATGGTACACAGGAGGACTTGGGGTACTACAGATGGTACACAGGAGGATTATGGGTACTGCAGACGGTACACAGGAGGACTATGGGTATGCAGATGGTACACAGGAGGACTATGGGTACTGCAGATGGTACACAGGAGGACTATGGGTACTGCAGATGGTACACAGGAGGACTATGGGTACTGCAGATGGTACACAGGAGGACTATGGGTACTGCAGACGGTAAACAGGAGGACTATGGGTACTGCAGATGGTACACAGGAGGACTATGGGTTCTGCAGATGGTACACAGGAGGACTATGGGTACTGCAGACGGTACACAGGAGGACTATGGGTACTGCAGATGGTACACAGGAGGACTATGGGTACTGCAGACGGTACACAAGTAGGACTATGGGTACTGCAGATGGTACACAGGAGGACTATGGGTACTGCAGATGGTACACAGGAGGACTATGGGTACTGCAGACGGTACACAAGTAGGACTATGGGTACTGCAGATGGTACACAGGAGGACTATGGGTACTGCAGACGGTACACAGGAGGACTATGGGTACTGCAGACGGTACACAGGATGACTATGGGTACTGCAGATGGTACACAGGAGAACTATGGGAACTGCAGACGGTACACAGGAGGACTATGGGTACTGCAGATGGTACACAAGGAGGACTATGGGTACTGCAGACGGTACACAGGAGGACTATGGGTACTGCAGATGGTACACAGGAGGACTTGGGGTACTGCAGATGGTACACAGGAGGATTATGGGTACTGCAGACGGTACACAGGAGGACTATGGGTATGCAGATGGTACACAGGAGGACTATGGGTACTGCAGATGGTACACAGGAGGACTATGGGTACTGTAGACGGTACACAGGAGGACTATGGGTACTGCAGACGGTACACAGGAGGACTATGGGTACTGCAGATGGTACACAGGAGGACTATGGGTACTGCAGACGGTACACAGGAGGACTATGGGTACTGCAGACGGTACACAGGAGGACTATGGGTACTGCAGACGGTACACAGGAGGACTATGGGTACTGCAGATGGTACACAGGAGGACTATGGGTACTGCAGATGGTACACAGGAGGATTATGGGTACTGCAGACGGTACACAGGAGGACTATGGGTACTGCAGACGGTACACAGGAGGACTATGGGTACTGCAGATGGTACACAGGAGGACTATGGGTACTGCAGATGGTACACAGGAGAATTATGGGTACTGCAGACGGTACACAGGAGGACTATGGGTACTGCAGACGGTACACAGGAGGACAATGGGTACTGCAGATGGTATGCAAGGAGGACTATGGGTACTGCAGACGGTACACAGGAGGACTATGGGTACTGCATACGGTACACAGGAGGACTATGGGTACTGCAGATGGTACGTAAGATGGACTAAAGCAGCTGGGGCAGATGCTTGCCTTCAGATACTATGTAGATTAGATCACGGGCTTTGGTGTGAGGAACTTTTTTATTCATAACCAACTTTGAGCAGCAATCAAGAAATGTGCCTCGGTATGGCTGGTCAAGGGTCAGTCCATTAGAGGCTGGACCTTCCTGCTGCCACGTAGGCCTAAAATTTTCATCTTGGAATAACCCCTTTCCTTGATCAACTCATGCAACTTAGAACACCCGACATTAAGTATTATTTAACAATAATTATATGTATGTATGTATATATATATATATATATATATATATATATATATATATATATATATATATATATATATAATATATCCCTTCAATCTCTTCTCTTCCTGGTATGAATGCCAATCCCTCTTTCCCCAGAAGAACTAATGAACGGTAGCCAGAGAGTAAGGGAAATGACCATAGCGATGAAATGCTTACTTGGCTTCATATACTATCTAAATGTCTTCAAACTGTTAGTTAATTCTTCAAGGAGTTCTAAAGATAGGCATCACCAAGTGATGGAGGAGCAAGGAGTAAGTTCAGAGCTCTCGTTCAAGGTCACACAACTTTGAGGTTTGAAGTCAGCAGTCTCACCCTAGAACGATGCTTTGCCAATTTATGTTTCAGTTGGCACACATAGCAGCAGGTTTTCTCACCACAGTTTTATACATATTTAGTTTTGGTTGATTGATACTTCCCACCACCCCCTGGGAGTCTGAGAGAGCTTTATGAAGTCTACCAGGAAGCAAGGGTTCCAATACAATCTCAAAGCCAATGGCTGAAAGCCTAGTCCAGAGAAGAACCAGGAGGACTGGAAAAGAAGCTGCAGGCTGGAGTTTGCTCCCTGGCAAGATGGAAGGAAGTGGTTAAGGATACAGGGTCTCTATATGTAATGTGAAGGTGGAAGGGGGGTACTAGGGGCAGAGAGGTATAGTGGGTATGAGGGAGGGGGAGATGTGGGAAGAAAGGAAGGCGCAGATGCTGGGCTGTCCTGCTGATATTGAGTACATACCAACTGTCACGTTGCCTGTTGCTGTGGAACTGGGCAACAAATTCCTTCCCTCCCTCCCTCCCTCCCTCCCTCTCCCTTTTTTCTTTCCTCCCTCATTCCCTCCTTCCCTCCCTCCAATTCCTTTTCTTTCCTTTTGTCCTTTTTCCCTTCCTTTCCCCCCTCCCTTCCACGTGCAGTGCTGAGCAAGCACCCTCTCTTACTTGAGCCACACATTAGCCATCAGTAGAGATTTCAACCGTTTCCTCTCCTGAACCTTTCCTGACCGACTCTCTGACCCAGGCTCCTACAGACTGTCTGTACTGAGACTTGAGCTGGTCTGGTGCTTGCTTGATCAGCTCCTTCTAGATGGCACCCTGTGTCTTTGCCCTCTGGCTTGGACTCCCTCCAGCACTGTAATCATTAACGCCCTCAGGAAACCCACGGACAAAAGGGACCAGAGGCTGGACTGGTCACCAACCAGAGGCAGTGTCTGCTGAAGTCTGAAGATGGAGAGAAGCAAGGAGCAAGATGGCAGTGAGAAGCCCACAGGGCCGGAGCATGACAGTGGGGCACCAGGACTGTCACTGAAGAGGGAGATTGGTCTGTGGAGTGCAGTTTCCATGACTGCTGGCTGTATGATTGGTTCTGGCATCTTCATGTCCCCACAGGGGGTCTTGGTTTACATGGGTAGTCCTGGAGCCAGTCTTGTTGTCTGGGCCACTTGTGGCCTCCTGGCCATGCTGGGTGCCCTGTGCTATGCTGAAATGGGCAGTCTGGTTCCTGAAACTGGGGGAGACTATGCCTACATTTTACGAACCTTTGGCTCTTTGCCTGCCTTCCTGGTTATCTACATGTTTGTCCTGGTGGCCAGACCCGCTGCCATCACGGCTGTCTCTCTGAGTTTTGCTGAATATGCGCTGGCTCCCTTTTACCCAGGCTGCTCCTCATTCCCTCAGATCACGGTCAAGATCGTAGCTTCCTCTTGCATCCTGTTGCTGCTACTGATCAACTTCTGGAGCTCCCGGATATCCACGGTGGTGATGAACGTGTGTACAGCTGCCAAGGTGTTCTCATTGCTCGTCATTGTAGTGGGTGGGACTGTGGTGCTGGCCCAGGGCCGCAGTCGTGCAGAATCCTTGCTGTTTGCCTTCCACAACACAACACAGCAGGCAGGGCGCATTGGCATGGCTTTCTACCATGGCCTGTGGTCCTTCGATGGCTGGAATAATATCAACATGGTTGTAGAGGAGCTCAAGAACCCAAAGGTGAGTTGAGTGTGCTGCTCTAGGGGTGAACCTCTGAGCATCCACAGCTCCAGGAACTGGGATTCCAACTATTCAAAGGACCAGGATCATGAGCCATCTGACTGGAATCGAGGCTCCGTTGCTATACTCAGGGGACTGCATGGCAGCCCATCTGCCTTGATTAGTTTATGGGATTTCATCAACAGCTTCTAACTTAAGCAGAATACTTCATACTATTATACCCCATGGACTCATCTTTCTGTTCCTGGAGGTAGCCATCAACACTCCATGTTTTACAGGGGAAAACTGAAATTCACAAAAGGGGAATTATTCTGAATTCATACTGCCAGCATTCTTATTGATTCTGCTGGCTACCCCCTGTCTTGTTCCCTCCAGAACACTGCAGTAGATACTTGTTCATAGTTTTCAAAGTCTGGGTGCCACTTGAGGACATAGCATACTTTGGCTTGGGAAACAACCCAGTCCTGCCTTTTCACCCCAACCTGTGAACCTGGTCTGGATAATCAGTGTGCTAGCTGGTCTGAAAGGCTACCCCGGACTCTGTTGTGGCATTTGGATCTTTGGCTATTAATATACTGACTCTTTGCTATAAATATATTTTCTGAGATGTTGTTTGTTTTCTTTTTCCCTTGTAGGAGTTTCAAATACTCACAGAATAGGAACTGCAAGTCTTCTGCTGTCCCCACTGGGCTGGCTTAGGGGCATTCCAGCTTTTAGAGATTTGGCAAAGGCTTGCCCTCACTGGAGGGCAGCTTGAGAAGAGAATGCCAGTTTAGAGACAAAAGTGCAAGAGCAGAGAGAGAGAGAGACAGACGGACAGAGGAGAGAGAAACAGAGACAAAGGAGAGAGATAGAAACAGAGATGGGAGAGACGGACAGAAACAGTGGGGAGAGAAAAACAAGAGAGACAGAGAGAAGGCAGAAGAGAGAGAGAGAGAGAGAGAGAGAGAGAGAGAGAGAGAGAGAGAGAGAGAGAGGAAGAGGGAGGAGGAGGAATATCAGAGACAGAGGAAAGAGAGAGAGAATGCATGTTCAGAGTCCTAGGATCTCATCCTTATTTTTATTTTTCTTCTCTGAGACAGTCTCATTGTAGCCCAGGTGGGCCTTGAGCTTGTGCTGTGGCTAAGAATGTCTTTGAACTTCTGATCCTCCTGTCCTCACCCCCTATACGGTGGGATTACAGGAGTTACCGGCATGCCTGGTGGTTTTAATTTCTTGCATATGATTTCATGTTCCTAAGTCTTTGTCTGTGAAAAGGACTATCATAATAACTGCCCTGACTTCATTCTTCATTTCTGAGGTTTCACTGGTACATTCTTGGCACATGGCTTGGGAAACTCTCAAGTAAATGGGTAGCGTGCACATATGGTTGCCTGGTAGCTGTAGAGCCCCCTTTCTCAATCTAGACCATGGGCTTTCAGCTAGGTCAAGGAAAGAGCAAGGTTCTGAAAGTTGGTCTCTGAAGTTGAAGACAAGCTCCCATGGTTGTGGTGGTTATCAGCAAAGTCTTTCAAGAAAGGGTCCAAGAGTTAAGATTTTAAGTCCCCCTATCCATTAGTACTGGTCACAACTACTCTCTTCTGTTATGGTAGCAGAAAAACTGCTATAGGTAAATAAAGGAACACAGTTGTGTTTCAATCAAACTTAACTGACAAAATCAGCTACAGGCTAGAATTGTCGTTTGCTGATCTCTGCTGTTTTGATGTGGGTTTCAAAGCAAAACCTAAGCCAGTCACCAGAATGCCAGCACTTGAAATTCTGCCCTAACTTGTTCTAAAAAGTATATTTGTTTCATACTCTCTTCACCTCCACCAGAGAAACCACAGAAGCTTTGTCAAACCAGGGTCAGCCATATATGCAGACTCCTTGGGATTTGAAGAATTCAGAGCCCTCGGAGTGAAGTCAGAAAATCTCACTGTTCTTGTAATACATTGGCCAGAAACATACTAAGGACCCAACTCAGGGCTCTGCTGTTGTCACAACTCATTGCTACTGGGAAAGTTGCCTGGGGAGAGGTCAAATTCAAAAGCATGCTAGGTTCCTTGCCCTGACTACGTGTGAGGTTGAGTCATGCATACTGGGTACTCACTGTGCCGAGGGCATCCCCAAAAAGCCTGTGGGAGTGAGAGCACCTTGACTCCAGGTAGCCTTGTATGAGCCTAGGCAGAGCCACATTCCAACCCCTGGGTGGTAAAACCGTAGCTGCTATATCCATTCTGTGGCCAAGGCACTTTCCTTTGAGCTCAGAGTCTCGCCCGTTTGCAGCGTGGTCCTCTTGGGAGGGTGACCAGCAAAGCAGAGCGGTCAGATGCCTCCTGGGGGGTGAGACTGGAGTCTCACCACAGCTCTGCAGAAGCAGTATGAACATGAACGTGGAGGTCTGAAAGAACAGAGCCGGCCAGTGGACAAGGGGACATGGGGTGGGGTGGGGGTGAGGGGTGGATGAGGATGAGGAGGCTGCTTGCCAAGAGCTGAAACAGGTCGAGATGACAGCCCCAGCCCGTGTTCCCCTCCTCTCCTTTTCCTCTCCACATCTAAGAATTCCCATAAGTGGAGCTCAGTCCTGGCAGAAAGCTCTGGAAATAGTCTTTTTTTTAAAAGCTGAAGAGGAGAAGTACCAATATGATATTTTCATAGGGGCAAATCATTCTGCAGAGGAGACTAGTGAGGTCTTCAGCTTCCCTTCTCCTCTGGTTTCCTCTGCAAGAAAAATTCTCTGTCCCACCTTCCTGCGTGATTTCCATGCCTCAAAGAGAGCCCAGGTGAGGCCCTCCTCATACTGGAAGATCTGGTGACGCCTCCACCATTCCCCCTGCATCTTTTTTGCTCTGTCTAGTATCTTACGTCACTTCCCACACATCTGCCTGATTGTGTGCCCATATTGTGGGGATCACGTTCTCATGGTGGAGGAACACAGGGCTTCCATTTCCCAGGATCTGACACAGTGGCCCTGAGGACAGCATAGTGCTGAAGGCCTAGAGAGGCCTCATTGCTAACCTTTGTCCTCTTCTCCTTGACCCTGCAGCAGAACCTGATATGGGCAGTGATGATTGCCATCCCCTTGGTCACCGTTCTGTACGTTCTGGTCAATATCAGTTACCTGCTGGTTATGTCACCCTTGGAGATCCTCTCCTCTGACGCCATGGCTGTGAGCTGGGGGTGAGTGAATCACGTGGTCTGTATCTTGCATTTAGGGATAGGGAAGGGGGTTGCTCTATGTCGATCTGAACTTGCCTTTAAATGCATTGTTTTGCCCAACAGTGGTGGTGCACACTTTTAATCCCAGTACTCGGGAGACAGAGGGATCTCTGTGAGTTTGAGGCCAGCCTGGTCTACAGAGCAAATTCCAGGACAGGAACCAAAACTACACAGAAAAACCCTGTCTAGAAATCAAAACAAAACAAACAAACAAATGCATTGGTTTTTTTCTACTTCCCAGGAGGCCTTGTGGCCACTTTCCAAGTCACTGTTAAGAGGTCTTTTCCTTGATCCCTCTGTTGTTTTAGGAACCGGGTTCTGGGGTCCTGGGCCTGGCTGGTGCCCTTGGCTGTGGCACTCTCGACGTTTGGTACCGTCAATGGGGCATTCTTCAGTGGCAGCCGTTTGTGCTATGCAGCTGCAAGAGAAGGTCACATGGTAAGAGGTGGGATCTGGGGTCAAGGGAGGTGGTGAAGGCTGCCAGGGAAGAGCTGGGAGACCTTTCACCTATGACTTCTCCTTCCCAAGCCTAGCATTGAGCCCAGGCCTGGACCTCCCCAATCAGATGTGGCCCTTTTTTCTTCTGAGAATGGGATATGGCCATTCCCTTCCTTTCCGATCTATTCCTGATCTCTTCCAAGTTTCAGGGCTGTCATGGTCCTGGATTATGTGGGGTAGAAGGAGTGATAAAGTCTATTTGTGAATAGCAAGAGTACAGAGACCACAGGAAAGAGGCCCCAAGTATATACAATGCCCCTTTCCCTCCAAGATTCTTTGCTCCTTTTAGCTCTTGCTATGATAATAATATTGAATAACAGACAACCCCTAACCCCCAGTGGCTTGCCACGTTTAACTGTTGCTCTTCGTGTTAGCTGTGGCCCTGTTTGTTTGGGTCATTCTTATTTTGAAATGAGTCTGTTCCTCTTTCAGGGATCCAGGCCAAAGCAGAGATGGCTCCTGGGAGCATTTCTTGATTAATTCAGAAATCAGGGTTTAAGATGTCAAACCAAACATAAAATCACATTTAGAGCATGGGCTTGTCTTTTGTGCTCGTGTTTTATTGGATGAATCAAGTGACGCAGCCTAGCCCACATCAAGGGTTGAGAGCTACATGCCTGACATAGAGGCAAAGAGAGGGAGACTGATTATTTTGAGGATAATAATCCAGGGTATCACAGTAACCCAAGGAAACCTACACCCTGGAAGCCATGGCACTGATGACCATTGGATTGGGCATACTGGTGTCCAAAGCATGATAGGAGACAGAGGGCTTATTGTAGCTTGAACAGCCTCTCTCACGCCACTGTCTTCCAGCCTCAACTTATGTCCATGATTCATGTGCATCGACTTACACCAGCTCCAGCCCTGGTCTTCACCACAGCTATGGCTTTGGTCCTGGTCATTCCAGGAAACTTCAGCACCTTCGTGAACTTCTTGAGGTAAGTGAGCTATTCACAGCTGGTATCTGTGTCCTAGACATCTCTGTATCTATGTACTCTTAGATGTACCAACTTGCACCTATCTGCACATATAAATGTGTGTGTTCTCTTCTGGAGTTCCTATGTGCATGCGTACACACACACACAACACAAATGCAAGCATGCACACACACAAATTTTCTCACCATAACAATTAAATACCTGACAGGAAACAACTGAAAGGAGGAAGGATTTATTTTGACACATTCAGGGTACAGACCAGCATGGCAGGGAGACATGGAAACTGGAATGTTTGGAGCCTGTGGTGAGAGGTGTGTGTAGCTGCTTGCTCACACCTCAGTGGACCAGGAGCAAAGAAAGGACAGGAAGTCAGGTGTTATAAATCTCAAGGCCTGCCCACTCACCCAGAAACCCGTTTCTTTACTGAGCTTCCATTCCCCTACATATCAATAATCTCCCAGAACAGTACATGAGCCTGTGGGGTAATAATATCTATCTATCTATCTATCTATCTATCTATCTATCTATCTATCTATCTATCTATCTATCTATCTATCTATCTATCTATCTATCTATCCATCCATTTATCTATCTCTATCTACCTATCATCTGTCTATCTACTTATCAATTTACCTATCTATCCACCTATTTATCTATCATCTATCCATCTATCTACTTATCAATTTATCTATCCATGTATCCATCCATCTATCTATCTTAATATCTTAATATCTATCTGTCTACTGATCTGTCTATCTACTGATCTATCTATCTACACAGGCACACACATACAGAAGTGCATCTGTGTCTTTAGAGCTCCATGTGCATGTATATATACATATAAACTTGTGTGTGGTGCATTTCTGACACCCCAGGCTCAGAATCCTCACATCTATACATATATTTCATCCATTCTGTTTCCAAAATTAGATGCGTTTTTTTTTTCTCCCCACTTTCAGTAAGACAGATGCTTCCCCATGAGATAGCCTAAGGCTTGTGCTACCGCTGTCAATTTTTTCCTTAATTCTGCTGCTACGATGATGCTAAAGGACACTTAAGATAGGCTGGAGAGATGGCTCACTGGTTAAGAGCAATGGTTGCTCTTCCAGAGGACCTAGGTTCAATTCTCAGCACCTAAATGGCAGCTCACAACTGTCTGTAACTCCAATTTCAAGAGATCTGGTACCTTCACACAGACATACATGTGGGCAAAATATCAGTGCACATAAAAGTAAATATATGTTTTTAAAGGACATTTATGCATTAATGCTGGGAGACTCTTGGACTCAGCATGATTTCCCCCTCTGTCATCTGTCTAGGCTTATGCTCTGGACCCCGTCTCCAAGCTGTTTAGGCACAGCGAGTGATTTTAGCACAGGAAGGGGATGTTCTGAGTCCCTTCTGATGTTCTCCTCAAGACAGATATCATAGGCTGTTGTGATAGCCGTTTGTCATTTTCCAAGCTCATTTGAAGCTGGGTCAACTCTTCACCTGCCAAACGAGCACAGTATCTGGGTGCAGAGAGAGAGTTCTAGTAATTTCTCAGGCACCACATGTTCCCTGCTCGGCTGTCTAATCTAGAAGAGGACATTCAGTACTTGGGGTGGTTCTTAGGAACACCACGTCACAAACAATGTTTTATTTTCATTGTTTTTTCCGTGAGAAAGATGGAAATCATTTATATAGTGATAACAAAATCTAATCCATTGTGGATCTAGGGGGCAGGATGTCTTCAGGTAGAGACTGGGGTATATGACCAAGAATGTCTCAGTATAGTACAAGAATCTTGGGGTGATCTATTCAGTTAGGATCTAACACTTTGCAGTCTTAATTACTTCTAGAGGTGGCTTCTTTTGGTCCTTGCTTGCCAAGTTACATAGATTCTGTGTATGTATTCATGTGTATCCATGTAGGTGTGTGTACATATTGCCAGGTTACATAGATTCTGTGTATGTATTCATGTGTATCCATGTGTGTGTACATATTGCCAGGTTACATAGATTCTGTGTATGTATTCATGTGTATCCATGTGTGTGTACATATTGACAGGTTACATAGATTCTGTGTATGTATTCATGTGTATCCATGTAGGTGTGTGTACATATTGACAGGTTACATAGATTCTGTGTATGTATTCATGTGTATCCATGTAGGTGTGTGTACATATTGACAGGTTACATAGATTCTGTGTATGTATTCATGTGTATCCATGTAGGTGTGTGTACATATTGACAGGTTACATAGATTCTGTGTATGTATTCATGTGTATACATGTGTGTGTACATATTGCCAGGTTACATAGATTCTGTGTATGTATTCATGTGTATCCATGTAGGTGTGTGTACATATTGCCAGGTTACATAGATTCTGTGTATGTATTCATGTGTATCCATGTAGGTGTGTGTACATATTGACAGGTTACATAGATTCTGTGTATGTATTCATGTGTATCCATGTAGGTGTGTGTACATATTGCCAGGTTACATAGATTCTGTGTATGTATTCATGTGTATCCATGTAGGTGTGTGTACATATTGACAGGTTACATAGATTCTGTGTATGTATTCATGTGTATCCATGTAGGTGTGTGTACATATTGACAGGTTACATAGATTCTGTGTATGTATTCATGTGTATCCATGTAGGTGTGTTTACATATTGACAGGTTACATAGATTCTGTGTATGTATTCATGTGTATCCATGTAGGTGTGTGTACATATTGACAGGTTACATAGATTCTGTGTATGTATTCATGTGTATCCATGTAGGTGTGTGTACATATTGACAGGTTACATAGATTCTGTGTATGTATTCATGTGTATACATGTGTGTGTACATATTGCATGCATGTGTGCATGTGGAGGCCAGGTGACCAAACTTAGAAGTCATTTCTTATGTCATTTACATTTTAAAAATTTATTCATTTTTATTTTATGTGCATTGGTATTTTGCCTGCATAGATGTCTAGTGAGGGTGTCAGATCTTAGAGTTATAGACAGTTGATCGCTTCCATGTGGGTGCTGGGAATTGAACCCAGGTCCTCTGGAAGAGCAGTAAGTGCTCTTAACCATAGAGCCATCTCTCTGGCCTGCCATTTACATTTTTTAAGACAATGTCTTGTTAGGGTTTCTATTGCTGTGATGAACCACCATGACCAAAACAACATGGGGAAGAAAGGGTTTATTTGGCCTACACGTCTTCTTTATTGTAGTCCATCATTAAAGGAAGATAGGACAGGAACCCAAACAAGTCAGAAACCTGGAGGCAGGAGCTGATGCAGAGGCTGTGGAGGAATGCTGTTCATTGCCTTGCTCTCCATGACTTGCTCAGTCAGCTCTTCTAGAACCCAGGACCACCAGCCAAAAGATGGCACCAACACAATAGGCTAGTGCTGATGCCCCCTCAACAATCACTAATTAGGAATATGTCCTATAGCCAGTTCTTACGGAGGCATTTTCTCAATTGATAGTCCCTCCTTTCAGCTTGATTCTAACTTGTATCAAATTGACATAAAACTAACCAGTACATACAGGGTCTCACAATGCAGCTCTAGCTGATCTAGAACATGTTATATAGACCAAATTGGCCTAGAATTTATGGCAATATTTCTGCCCTTGCCTCTCAAGTGCAGAACTAGCCCAGTAGGCTAGGCTGGCTGGCCAGTGAACCCCAGAACCCAATTGTTCTGCCTACACAGTGCTGGGATTACAAACCCATAGCACCACACCTGGCTTTTCCACATGGGTTCTGGGGGTTGAACTCAGGTCTTTGTGCTTGTGCGGCAAGCTTTTACTGACTAAGCTATTTCACCAGACCTTCAGATGGAATTTTATCAGACTGGCAGCAGTCACTCACACTACAGACCTTGGAAAGGACAGAGGCAAGGGCTGATTGGGTGTTTAGTGGCCTAAATGTAATGTCTTCAGCCCTGAAGGAAAGATGGATGGGTCGGGAGAAGAGCTCTGCTTCCATGAGCATAGGCCTCCTCGAGATTCTACTATGCCCTCTTTTTTAAAAGAGATTTTATTTTAAAAATTAATTTATCATTTGACTGTTTTATACTTGATTTTAGTGCAAGGACCAAGAAGCAATTATTCTTTGACAATTTCACACACACACACACACATATATAAAATGCATTCTGACCACACTCATTCCTCTGCCCTCTCTTATCCCTTGTCTCCAATCCCCATTCCTCCTCCTACCAGTTCTTATCCCAATTTCATGTCTTGTTTTGTGACCCACAGGGTCATCTTTAGAAATTTTTGTTCTGTTTTGTTTTTAAGATTTATTGATTTTATTTTACACGTACACATGTTTTGTCTGCATGTATATTTGTGTACCAAATTCATGCCTTGTTCTCCCAGAGGTTAGAAGAAGGCATCAGATCTCTCAGAGCTGGAGTTAGGGTTGTGAGCCATCATATGAGGGCTGGGAACCAAATAAAGTGCTTTTAACCACTGAGCCACCTGTATAGCCCTTGGCTCCCCTAAAGAAAATCAAATGCTCCTCCTTCTCTTTGAACATTTTGTCCTGGTCCAGGCAGGTTCCATCAGAGAAGGCCTCCTATATATGTTTCATTTTTTCACGGCAGCTTCCTCTCCTGGCTCACCTCCGGAACCACCTTTGGCTGCCTCCTGTACTTGCGAATGAAGACAAGAAATCTTCCTCACACTTACAAGGTAGCCTTCATGACAGTACCTGGGCATTTTTCAATCTAGCCTCTGTATGACATGTATCTTTGGGTCACTGTCTCCTTCAAGGCCTAGAACAGTGGTTCTCAACTTTCCTAATGCCGCGACCCTTTAATACGGTTCCTCACATTGTGGTGACCTCCGACCACAGAATTATTTTTGTTGCTGCTTCGTAACTGTAATTTTTCTACTGTTATGAGTCATAATGTAAACATCTGATATGCAGGGTATCTGATACACAACCCCCGTGGAAAGGTTGTTCGACCCCCCCAAAGGGGCCGAGATCCACAGGTTAGAACCGCTGGCCTAGACAAGGAATGTCAGCGGCTGCCACTGTCATTGTATTTGGCAGAACATTGCACAGTTTTGGATGGTGGTAAGGGTTATTGGTCATTTCTCCTCTGGAGGGCCATGAGAGAGAAAGATAGAGCACAAATGCAGAGGCCACATAACACAGAGAGGCCAATGCTGGGCCCAGACTCAGTGTCTTAAAGAGTCCCCATGCAGCCTAGTACATAGCTCTTGTGGCCCAGTCTGACATTCTAGCAGATACTGGAGGAGGGACGCTAGTGGCCCATGGCCATAACTGATAGATAGGTAGGAAGGCAGTACTCAGGGACACTTCTTCCTCATCATGCAGTCTCAGGGGTCAAATAAACCGTTTGTGCCCTCTGCAGGTTCCCACCTGCCTTCCTGCCATCATGCTGCTGGTGTCTCTCTACCTGGTGCTGGCCCCCGTCATCGACCACCCCCAGATGGAATTCCTGTACATCTTCTTCTTCCTGCTCAGTGGCTTCCTGCTGTATTTCCTGCTTTTCCGCTTCCAGTGTCAGTCCAAATGTATGCAAGCCTTCACGATGCAACTCCAACTGCTCCTGGAAGTTGCTCCAACCACTCAAGATCCTTGACTGGATGGTCAGAGAGATTCTGCACTGCCCTCTTTACTATTCCTACTGGTTCTCTGGAAACCGACTAAGTATAATTCTAGAAAGTACTGAGTGCTCTAGTATGGTTACTTTGAGGTTTGTGGATATCTACCAGAACACTATCTCATTTCCCTAAAACCTATTCCTTTGACGCAGGTACCACCTTGTTTCACAGAGGAACTCTCTGGTTACAAATAGACATTTAGTTGCTATTTGTAGCCAAGTAGACAGTGTGGAATGAGTCCCTTCTCTGGGTTTCTGTCCTTGGGATTCCTTCGTCCTATTTGGCCTCTGACATTGCACATCTTGGGACTTGTATGGGCTACTTTATCAAGCGGACAGAGAAGTAGAGAAGGGCAGAGTGGCAAGAAGAGTGAAGATGATATATGACCATACATGCTTTTAGAAAAAGTGAAGATGATGTAAGATCAGATGTTCTTTTAAAAAAGATGCGGGGCCAGAGTAGGGGCAGGATCTGAAAAGAGTCATTTTGATATTTGTCCTGGGGTCCAACTGCTACTTGAGGGTATTTCCTTAGGTTTATGTCCTTCTTTATCCTCCCCCTTCTCTTTCTTTTTCCTTTTTTTTTTATATTTTCAAAGCTAGAGATTAATCCTAGGGCATCATGTATACTGAGGTAAGCACTGTATTGTTAATTTTTCTGGGACAACTGATACCATAAAATAAATTTCTTATTTTGCCTCCAGTGAGTTTGAATGGGTACATATGTCTTGCATCTAGACAAGATTTGTCTGTAGTAATTTTTAATAGTTTATTTATTTGTATTTTATGTATATTGGTATTTTGTCTGCAAGTATGTCTGTGTGAGGGTATCAGGACTCCTGGAACAGGAGTTACTGACCGTTGTAAACTGCCATGTGGGTACCGGAAATTGAACCTGGGTCCTCTGGGAGAACAGCCCGTGCTCTTAACCGTTGAGCCATCTCTCCAGGCCCTGTCGACCATAATTCTCCTTTGGGAAGACTTCAGCTGTGGTTTGAAGCTGCTGATGTGCTTGACCAGCGCAATAAGCAGTAGATATATTGCTAGGAAGGAAGGGTTACTGACTCTGAGTAAAAGGAAATGCAGATGAATTTCCAGAGAAAAGGACAAAGGGTTAGAACAGCTTCCAAGAAGGCTAATATAGATACAGGACTAGATAGAAATGAGAGGACAGAGATACCTGGCTATCCTGGGAAGGACATGGGTGATAGAGAATGACAAGTGCCTAGAATGAGGTGGGAGTATAGCTCCCAAGGGCAACTAGGGGGATGGGCAATTAAAAGGAAAGGGGAAGAGAACATCTTTTAGTTTCTCCTGAAAACTTATGTATGGTCTTACTGTAACTTGCACACATTAATTACTTTTCTGTTGCTCTGATAAAACACCATGGCCAAGGTGACTTATAGACGGCTTTTATCTTGGCTTATGGAATAAGAGTGTATTACCTCTATGGCAGGGAAGTGTGGCAGCAGGCAGGCATGGTATCTGCGACAAGGCCATACCTCCTACACCTACCCAAATAGCTCCACCAAGAGGACCTAGCATTCAAACATTTGAGCCTATTGGGGACATTCTCATTCAAACCACCTTTTCTCCCCATAAACTTGCTTCATGGTAGACACGAAACAGAGAAGTTCAACAGTTCCATTCGGTTCTGACAGTCTGAGTTTGGTCCAAACACTTCCCTCAGGTTGAAGGGTTCAGTTCCTCATGACTACCATCACTTCAGACACCAGTGATTTAAGAACTGGGTCCCCATGCTACTTATATATCTATCCAGCATCACTTTAAAACTGGGCATTTCTACAGCTTACCCCTTCAAGTACAATAATTTGCCAGAATGGCTCACATGATTCAGAAAGCCACTTTACTTATTATTTGTATTATGAATTATACCAATATAAAATTTATATAACAATATGAAATTAAATATAAAATATTCAACTCAGAAAAACTTAAACAGAAGAGATGTACAGTGCAAGGTCAGAGGCTATGAGTGCTGATTCCAAGTCAGCTTCTGGTTCACTGACTTTTGTTGTATAGCAGTTTTCTCTGGTTTGAAATATTCCATACTAGAGGGAGATTTGTTAAAACTCAGGAAGTTAACAAAACTTAAAAGATACAGGAAGTCGGCAACTAACAAATCTCAGGAAGCTCCTGAAATTCATGAGATTCACAAGGCTCCTTCTGGTCAGGCTTGCATACAAGATCCTCTGTTTTCTAAGTCCTCTTGCTGGGTAAATAGATGTTTGTTTGTGTATCCTCAGGAAAAGTCACCTAATGTCCTCTCCAGCACCTCCATCTGCTTACCCAGAATCTTTCTAAATCTTGTCATTCAGGAGTTTCTATAGAGGTGTCATTAGGTATTGAGTACTGCTTGAATTCTATCTCTTCTGTCCACTTCCTAAGGGGAGTGGGTTGAATGTTCTAAACTTCTAACCGTGCCCCATTCCTGAAGCTACCAACCTAGGGGCCTCAGTCACCTGTCATCTCATTAACTTATAATAAAAATACTCAGCATTCTATTCACCACAAAGGTTTTAGGGACTTTGTACCAGCAATTGGGGACAAGCCTTTTTTTTCTGGTCTACCACAGTTCTCAATTGTGAACTGTTGATGAAACTAGCTCCTAAACACAGTTATGGAATGAAATTTCAGCATCCTGTCTTCCAAAGGATGATACCTGGTTGCAGAGAAAAGAAAGTTTCAAAAGAGGCTGGGTCCTACCCAGCTCCTGCTCTAAGCAGATGGTGGACTAGGCTAGAGAAACTAACCGTGTAATTGAAGGATGCTGAACTCATGAGGGAGGCTAGTGTGCTGGGACTCCATTCCCCTCCCACTTTACCTTATGTACCTTGGCACTGTTCATTTATATGTTTGATCTAAGACAGGGTCACATCTAATCTACACTAGCCTCAAATTTATATATAACCAAGTGTTGGCGGAGACTGCTCATTCATTCCTGGTTGCCCATACTCACAACAATCACACAGAAACTGTATTAATTAAAATGCTGCTTGGCCAATCACTTAGGCATTTTGCTAGCTAGTTCTTATATCTTAAATTAACCAATCTCTATTAATCTGTACATCACCATGAAATTGAGGCCTACCAGCAAGGTTCTGCTTAACTCCTGTGGGTGCCTTTCTCCTCCAGTAGCCACATGGCATCTTCTTGACTCCACCTACTTTTTTCCAGCATTCAGTTGAGTTTTCCTGCCTAGCTCTATTCTGCCCTGCCTAGGCCCAAGCAACTTATTATTCATTAACCAATAAAAGCAACACATACACAGAAGGACTTCCCACATCATTGCCCCTTTTCTGTCTAAATAAAAAAGGTTTTAACTTTAACATAGTAAAATTACATATGCAAAATAGTTAGCAAGCAAGAATTACAGTTGCAATATTTATATATACTTTATATTTTATCATAAGTAAGGAAAACTATAATTATAACTATCTATTCTTCAACTCTATCAAAGCCTCCAGAAGGATATAATATTACCTAAGTAAACAGGAAGTTCATTATAAGCAATTTCCAAAACTCTAGAAATGACAGAGACATCTTGCTAACTAGACAGTCACCCAAAGTTCTTCTGTAAAATTGGGGCATCCATCTTCAGCCTCTAGGCCCATAGTATCCAGCAGACTTTTCCACGAAGCAGGAAATTTCAAAGACAGTTCCACCTATATTGGCTGTTTGTCAGTCACTTTCTTCTGTGTACTGCAGAATGTCTGGCAGACTCTTTCATGAAGCAGGAACCCTGAAACATTGTCTCATCTTTAGGCAAGTTTAGCAGTTATTTTTCTGTGGGTTCTGCATGTTTTGTTTATACAGCATACCATCAAGCAGTCTAGGCAAGAGCAGTTTTGTGCCCAAATGGCTAACAAACTCCATAAGGAGCTTCTTTGATTCCCATCTTCCTCTTGAAGTAGATTGGTGCTGCCAGGAGCAGATGAGTCTCATTGTCATAAAAAGTCTAAGTTCTTAAAACATTTTAAATGCCATATTCTGTTCATCTTTGAAAGGTTTGGGGCTGGAGAGATAGCTCAGTGGTTAAGAGCACTGTCTGCTCTTCCAGAGGTCATGAGTTCGATTCCCAGCAACCACATGGTGGCTCACAAACATCTGTAATGAGATCTGGCGCCCTCCTCTGGCATGTGGGCATACATGGAGGCAGAATGTTGTGTACATAATAAATAAATAAATCTTTAAAAAAAAAGAAAGGTTTGAAGAATATCTATCATTCTGAAATATATCTTGTACATCTAGAAAACCTAATATGGCTACAAACTTGACTATAATAAATGACTATCTATTCTGTATTTTTAACTATACATTAAAATTTTAGATGAACTGCACAAACAAGAGCAGAAATATACATATAACAAAATTGACCTTAAATTTGTATCAACATACCAAAATCCATAGCAATGCAAAGCATTCATCTCTATAGCATATCCCCCTTTAAATGTAAACAAACATTTATAAACAATATTTGGGAATTTGGGCATAGTTCTCTCCAATTTGCTTCCTGCTTTTTGTTAGGCAAAGTATTTTGGGGGGATTACAGACACCTTTCTGGGGGTCTTGTTCCATCAAACCACATTAGTCTGGAAGTAATCCACAGTTTCTCATTCTCTATGGAAACAAAAACAGAACCTCTTTTCCAAAGCAACATATCTTTAGACACAAACTTTGATGTCAAGATACCTTTAAAATAGATATGTTGGTTTAGCTTAACAGCCTGTATGATGAAATGTGTCTCTGTACTTAGCTTATTCACAGTAAAAAAATTCAAAGAAAACACAATAATATACATAATTCGGACTCTGTGTATATTCCATCTTTACAGGTTTATTTTTCTTTTTTCCTTTAATCTATGACTGTCTGTACTATGTCGCTTTAAAGACTTTCTTTTATTTTTCTAAAAAAAGATTTACTTATTTTTATAACGGTCTATATTCTTTTTCTTCTCTCTCCCAAGACCATATACATTTATCCAACACTGTGACCCATTCAGAGGTCTTTTTCATCTGAATCTGTCTTTGTTGTGTATCTGAAATCCTTTTCTGTCCAGGAGCACTTCTTAAAATGCTAAGTGGTATGGCTAGGACTAAAGTTGCTTTTCCTTTTGGCTCTGCCCAGTCCAACATGGCAGAGGTTCATTCAGTGCCAGCTCTGTGAGCCATGCTCACAACCCCATTCCAGGCACACAGCAGGTCTATGTTGCCATTAAGCAAGTTGTAGCATTCTGCTCACAAATCCCATTTAAGTGCTCAGCCTCCTGAAAAAGCCAAAGTTTGTGCTGGCAACATGGATCAGGAAGCCACCATTTCTTATGCTGAGTCAATAAGACTTCTCTTAAAGGAGACACAGCACTCCTGCTTGCTGTCAGCAAACAGAGCCCATCTGGAAAAAAAATGTGGCTTCCAATAAGCTGCACTAATCTTTGTTATTTACTATTTGGAATTTCTTTTCAAGCTCTCTAAGGTTTTATGTGAATGTAGTTGGCCCATGTTGGCATGCCAATTTGTAGGTGGAGGCAGCCCATTCATTTCCTGGCTTTCCAGACCTGAAATAATCACACAGAAACTATATTAATTGCAATACTGTTTGGTCAATAGCTTAAGCATATTTCTAGCTAGCTCTTACCTCTTAAATTAACCCATTGGCAGCTGGGAATGAATGAGCAGTCTCTGCCAACAGCCAAAGGTGAACTTGAACTGATTCTCCTGCAAACCATTCCTGAGTGTTGGAATTGCAGAAGTATGCCACCTCACCAGTTTATACAGTGCTAGGCAAACATTCTATCAGCTGAGCCACATTTTAATCCATTTGCATCCTTTATAATGCACTGGTAACTACAAATAACTGTTTTTCTGGGATCTGTAAGCCCATTATAACAAATCATCAAACAATAAGACAGGGATTGTGGAACTCTTGGTTTGTAGCCCATTTGGTCAAGAACCAGAGGCCCCTGTGGCTTGCAAATGACACCTGACATGAGTGTAGCCCTTACTCATGACTGTGAGTCTCACAGGTTCCTAGGGCTGTTAAGCAGCTGGTGGCTATCAGCAGCACAGCTAGTTCTGAAACTGCACTGGTCACCTCATCCTCTCTGTTCTCCTCCCTCACATATCTCTGATCTGTCAGCTGTCTCCTCTGACCTTCTTTTGGCACCACTCCGGCTCCTTCCTTTCTACGGGGGCAGCCTCCATTTACCTCATAGAGAAGACTAACTGGTTCCGCAAACACACATAAAAGAAATATTGTCTTGCTTTTGGATCTTTGTTCCTGCTTAGGCGTGGGTCAGAGAAGAAAAAAAACTGCTCAGCCTAGCCCTTGGGGGCACCAGTGTGCAGGAGGGAGTGAGATAAATATACAGATAATACAAACAGGTTATGATTCTGAGATGTAACTCTGAGCTCACAGATAAACTGTACAGGCAGCATCTACTTTAAAATAGATATAGATAGGGGCTGGAGAGATGGCTCAGCACCCAGGTTTAATTCCCAGCACCCACATGGACATCCACAACTGTATGAAGTTCCAGTTCCAGGAGATCAGACACCATTATATAGCTATGCAGGCAGGCAAAACACCAATGCATAAAAAATAAAAATAAATCATTAAAAAAGGAAACTATAAAAAATAGACATAGATAGCCTATGGACTTTCCTAAGAGTCCTTAATGGGACTGGAGATATATTTCAGTGGGTAGAATACTTGTTTAACATGTATGAAGTCCTGGGTTTGATCTTTATCCACATAAGGAAGGCTCACAGGTTCACACTAGTAATCTCTTACACTTTGGAGATAGAGCCTGGAACTAAAAAATTTGAAGTCACCCTTGGTTATATAGCAAATTCAGGGACAGTCTAGGCTACATGAGACCCTGTCTCAAAAACAAAACAATAACAACAAAAAACAAAAAGAACAAACAATAAACTGAAAAGAAGAACAAGTTTAAAAGTTCTTAGTGATTTATGATTCTGGGAGGTCTTTTTGTATAACCCTTTTGTATCAGCATGATTTTAGTGAGGGTTCTTGCGGTGGTTTGAATGAAATTCCCCCTGTGGGGCTATATATTTGAATACTGGGTGCCTAGTTGGTGGAACTGTTTGGGAAGGACTAAGAGGTGTGGCCTTGCTGGAGGAGGTGTTTCACTGGCGGTGGACTTCGAGGTTTCAAAAGCCTAAGCCAGGTCCAGCCTCACTCTCTCTGCTTCTGCCTTTTGGATCAGGATGCAAAGGCTCTTAGCTGTTGCTCCAGTGCAATGCCTGTCTGCCTGCTGCTGTGCTTCCTGCCATGATGGTCATGCACTCATCCTCTGAAACTGTAAACAAGCTGCCAGTTAAATTCTTTCTTTTCTATGTTGCCTTGATCACGATGTCTCTTCACGGTAGTAGTGACCTGATTTAAGTCAGTTCTCCAGAGAATCAGACCAGACAGTCCTTACGCGACATAAGAAGAGAGAGGGTTTGTCTGGACAGCTAGTTAGCATGATTACACATCTGGGAAAGCTCAGGATAGGTCTCTAAGCTGGAGACCTTGGGACCCTGGTAGTATATCTTATTCCAAGTCTCAAGGTCTGGGTACCAAGGAAGCTGATGGTGTCACTCTCAGTTTTGAAGTGAAAGGCTGGAGAATCCGAGGAGGAAGCTGTTGGTGTATTTCGTGGAGACTAAACAACTTGGACTCCAATGTCCATTACAGGATCTGAATGTGCCCTGGCTTTGGGGAGGAGACATCAATCTCCTTGTGGTTATGCTCTGGTTGGGTGGTGCTTGCCCGCACTGAGGGCAAGCTTAGTCAGAGGCATATGCTGTAATTCTGTCGGAACATCCTCACAGACACACCCACAAGGCTCTCCCAAAAATCTCTCTTCCTTAATCCAGGCAACACCTAAAATTAAACATCACAGGCACTTAACTCTTTTCTAGTGATTGCTTAATACCATTGGTCTACTCTTCATGCCTATTTGAGCATTTCCATTTTATTGAATTTCAAGCAGAATTGGAAGGACAGTCTTGATATGTGGAGCATGGTGATCCTCTTCTTGATCCACCACTGTTCTAAGCTCTGATCTTCTTCTGGGATTAGTAGTTGCTGACTTCTCTCTATAAATTTTGTTTTTATAAACTTTTTAAAATAAACACACAAGTTGCTATAAACCTCATGGAGGCTGAGGCAGAGGATTACTATGAGTCTGAGGGTGATTTATACTATGGACTGAGTTTTAGTCTGGGCTACAGAGTGAAAACATGTGTGTGTGTGTGTGTGTGTGTGCGCACGCGCACACACACATGTGCTAGTGGGTTTTTTCGTTTGTTTGTTTGTTTGTTTTGTTTTGCTGTGAAGAGTCACCATGACCATGGCAACTCTTATAAGGGAAAACATTTAATTGAGGCTGGTTTACAATTTCAGAGGTTTAGTCCATTATCATTATGGAGGGACACATGGCGGCTTGCAGTCAGGCATGGTGCTGGAGAAAGAGCTGAGAGTCTTACATCCTATGGGAGATGGAACCCAGGTCCTTGTATGTGTGTGAGTCAAGTGTTATATACTGAGCCTCAGCTCCTCCATATGCATTTTGAGCATGATGCACTAAGACATGAAATCATTATGATATGGATTGTGGGCTTTTTAAACTTCTGACTAGCTCTTAATTTTTTTTTTCAAACAGGGTTTCTCTGTAGCTTTGGAGCCTGTCCTGGAACTAGCTCTTGTAGACCAGGCTGGCCTTGAACTCCCAGAGATCTGCCTGTCTCTGCCTCCCAAGTGCTGGGATTAAAAGGTACGGCACCACTGCCCGGTGACTAGCTCTTAATTTAAGGCTTAGCTTTCTTTTTACTTATCTAAAAACTGTGGATGGAAAGTTTTTATGAAATGAAGAATCTTAAAAGCTTTCCATTGACCTCAGCATCTAATATGTAATCTGGGCTCTTAAGGAATAACATCAAGCAGGGAAGGGTGGTCTCAGAGCCCATCTTTCAGGCCTTAGTATAGGTTTTGTTTTTTTTTTTTCAAGACAGCTAGCTTTCTCTGGACCAAGGAGCACTGCATGGGAGCGTGCATTTGCTCTGTAATTGTTCATCTTGGTTGTCAACTTGCTTCGATCTAGGATATACATACATATATACATACATAGACATACCTCTGGTCAGTGCTGTGCCAGTATTTCCTGGAATGAATAACTGAATGTAGATGACCTTCCTCTAGAGAGAGCAGCTTTTCCTGGCAGTGACCCAGGTTTGAAGATGTTGGAGAAAAAAAAGCAGTACCATTCTTGGCCTGCTCACCGATGCTCCCTGCTGGTGAGTGCATCTATTCTGTAGCTGCCGCTGTCTTTGCTGACACCAGAACCCAGCTTCCTCGGCCTTTAAATGTCTACTGATGGCCAGGGACTTTCCAGGGATCCTCAAGGTTTTCATTGCCAGATCTGGACTGCTGGGGTATTTGGCTCCACAGATTCGGGGGGTGGGGGGAAGCTAATGGGTTTCCAGACTCTGCAGAATGCAGACTGCCATGGCTGGACCTCCTAGCCTGGCCTGTGCATGCCAGTCCAGTGAATCTCCTTTTAATATGTATTCACTCTACTAGTCTGTTCCTCTAGAGATTCTTGATGAATACAGCTTCTGCACAGTGCCGCCAGGTAGCAGTAAGATGATGTCTTTGCTTATCATTGTTTGGCAATGAGCTTCTGGGGAAGAGTCACATCTATCAACTTCTGTCGTGCTCGAGGCTTAAACAGGACTCAGCAAGTTGCTTTTGAATCCCTGAAGGCATCAGCTCTCACAAGGAAATTGAGCTGAGGGTAAATTGAGAGCTGTGGGGTTTTTGGTTTGCTTTTTGTCCCAGGCATTTCTTAGGCTGGGGTTCCCGGGCACTGGTAATAAAAAAATAAGTAACACTTATGAAGTTCCTGACCCACACCAGGCACAGTTCTTCATGGCCCTCCACGTCCTGAATCATTTAATTGTCACAGACAGGTACTGAGAGGTTAAGAAGCATACTCAGTGTCACACAGTAGAGAGAGGTAGAAGGAGAATTTGAATCAGACCATCTGAGTCCAAAGACTACGCCCCCAGCTACCAGGCTGTTTATCCCCAAAGCAACTAGAATTGAGAAAATGTTACCGATGTCTGATGCTGATGCTGAGGCAGTGACAGAAACGCCTTTGACAAAGACTCCACAGCGGTACCTTCCTAGCATATTGAGTCTCCTAGGAAAAATACCTTGTTTGTGTTGCGACAGTCCCACTTCCCAGCTCTCCAGGCATGTACTTCTAGAAGGGGCTTCACACAACAGACTGCCCACCCCACCAGTGCTTGCATGTGACCCCCAGCAGGCCTGGAACTGACCCGAACAGTCCCGGGAGACAAGAAAAGCCAGGTGAAGCTGGCTCCGGGTTCACAAAGCAGAACGAGAGAGGAAGACACTTGACTCACAAGGAAAGGCCGGAATGAGAGAGGAACAAGCATCGGGAGCAAATGCTTGTACCTATGCTAGCCTATGTAATATCTGTTTCCTCAGACAGGAAGAGCCCTAACTAAGATCAACTCACAGCCCCAAATTCTTACGCAGGCCACTGCTTTCGGTACTGGTTGGAGTAGCAGTCAGGGTAAATAATGAGGATGGGGCTTCACATTAAGAAAACATCTTTTGTCCAGGCAGTGGTGGCGCACACCTTTAATCACAGCACTCAGGAAGCAGGGGCAGGTGGATCTCTGTGAGTTCGAGGCCAGCCAGGACAGGCTCCAAAGCTACAGAGAAACCTTGTCTTGCAAAACCAAAAGGAAGGAAGGAAGGAAGGAAGGAAGGAAGGAAGGAAGGAAGGAAGGAAGGAAGAAAAGAGCTTTCTAAGCAGTAAGTAGTGACAGAGCTGGTGACAGAGGTAAATAATGTCAGGTCCCAAAGAAACCCTGGAGGAATGGCTAACTGAGGTGCCTATTAACATATCAAGGCTGACACCAAGCTCTTTCAGCATTGCAAGTACCTATTAAGGAGTCCTGGCTTTTCTCAGCACTTCTTACCAGCATACCAGCCTGAGCCCCTACTCCAGTTCTCTCCAGTGACCTGCCTGACTGCCTCAGCATCTCTCTCCTGTATAACCCAGCTGTTCGGGCCATGCTCTCTCTTGTCCTATTGGTTCTTCTCTCTCTCTCTCTCTCTCTCTCTCTCTCTCTCTCTCTCTCTCTCTCTCTCTCGGCCCTTTGCTCTTGACTCCTGATCCCCTCTATTGACCCTCTCTCTTCTCATACTCTCTTGCTCTGCCCCCCCCCTACCCCCTACCACTGCCTGGTCTACTCTGCTGGCCATGTTCAGTCTGGGCTCTTCTATAGTGATGTATTTTATTATTTATGTTTTAATAAATAAAGTTTGCCTGGGGATCAGAGGGCAAAGCAGCCATACCAGTCAGTCATAGAGGCCAGGGAGTGATAGCATACACTTTAGGGCTCCAGAGACAGAGACAGAGACAGATGGATCTCTGAGAGTCCAAGGCCACCCTGGGCTACACAAGATTGAATCTGTCTAAAAGAGAAATGAAAAATAATAGTAATTTTTAAAAAAGAGTAAAATAAGAGAGAGAGAAATGAAACTCACATAAAGGTGATTCCAGCCTTGGGGTCCCATGCCTTTAATCCCAGCACTAGGGAGATAGAGATAGGAGTGATAGGACTGGGAGGAGAGAGGAATAAAAAGGGGAAGAGACAGAAATACAGCAGAGTGAGGAATCTGAGGTGAGTGGAGAACACTGCAGGATAGCCCCTTTGTTTGTCTGAGCCTTGGTAGAGGTAAAAATCTCTCTAGTGGTTGGCTGCTTTGCTTTTCTGATCTTTAGCTTGAACCCCAATATCTGTCTTTAGGTTTTTAAATTGTAATCATAATAATAACAATAATTTATTATTAATAAATCATTTATTATTTAAATAAATAATATTTAAATGGTTTATTATTTAGGTTTTAAAATTGTAATCATAATAATAACAATAATTTATTATTAATAAATTATTATTTAGGTTTTAAAATTGTAATCATCATAATAATTTATTATTAACAAATTATTATTTAAATAATTTATTTATTAAATTATTATTGTGATGATTATAATTTAAAAATCTAAATAATAAATTATTATTATTTATAATATTAATTTATTTTTACTCTTCCGGATGCCTCTGACTGTTCTCTCCCTTATATCTACAGTAGAAACCTTTTCCTCAACCTTAGGATCAGTCACCTCCTCATTTCCATAGGTCGTTTCTCCCTTAGGCTAAGGCTTTGTCTTTCCTTCTCTAGAGCTTGTGAGGGTCTCAGTCATCCCATCTCCCTTGAGGCTCTGAACTGGCCTGTGCGTCTACTCATTTTGACTTGGAGCTTGAATAGAGGGAAGTGGGTGAGGAAAGGAAAGGGCCAAGAAGACAGTCTCATGACCTCAGTTTCCCCATCGAAAACTGAGAGGTCCCTGGGGACAGATAGATGACATTAACTGTAAGAGTAGGAGAAACGACCAAGAGACAGACAGGATGAAGGACTAAGTGAACAGGCTGAAGGCCCCGCCCACCCAGAGCCCCTTCCATACATGGCCCCTCCCACTTCTGCTGGAAAGCTACTCCTCCTGTCATTCAGATTTGGGATTCCCTATCTGGTCTGGCTCCCAGCTTGTGGAAGGAAGTGGTTATAGCTGTTGTTGCCTGGAGCTGCAGAACCCGAGACACTACTGGTTTGGGAGCTGGTGAACCATCTAGAGGTTGCCAAACAAGTGTTCTTCTGGATCCTCCTCGGAGATCTTCAAACCCTGGCAAGGCGAGGAGGAAGCTGTGGCTAGAGGGAGCTTCCTGTTTGCTGACAGTGTCAGGGCTGGTCTGAGAGAGCTGCCCTTCTGTGGCTAGTGTGAGCTGTGCCAGCTCCCACCCTCCCCTTAGGCTGCCTCACGTGCCTGCCCTGTCCTGGGTTAGAATGAAGTGCCCCCTCAGGCCCAGCAAGGTGCTCATTTCAGCGCCTCCTCTTACCGGCCCTGGGCTGCAGGTAGCATTGCTGAAACCACTCAGAAAGCAGTAACCTGCTCTGTTGGCACAGGTTGCCTGACCGTATGACTTTGGTGTTACCCTGGTTCCCAGAGAAGGAAGCTAAGAGTGCTGAGGTTAGGGAAAAAGAAAAAAACCTGAAGTAAGTAGATTTAAAAAATGAGGATGCTTGTTTGAAGTCAATTTCAGATAACATCAGGCATTTACTTTTATTTTTATTTCATGTACACTGCTTTCTTGCTGTGGGTGTTAGGGCCCCTGGAACTGAAATTAAAGACAATTGTGAGCTGCCATGTGGGTGCTGAGAATTGAACTCAGGTCCTCTGGAAGAACAACCAGTGCTCTTAACCACTGAAATATCTCTCCAGCCTCCCTTTTTTATTTTATTTATTAATTTATTTGTTTATTTTTGACAGGAAATTTTTAAAAGGGAGAAACGGCTTCTTTTGGCTCGCAGTTTGAGGGTACAGTCTGTCACGATGGGAAGTTGAGGTATCCAAAGCCGGAGCAGCTGGTCCAGTTTCATCCATAGTCAGGAAGTAGAGAGATGAATTATGGGTTTAGTTCATTTTCTTCCTTTAAAAAAGAAAACAAAGCAAGCAAGCAAACAAGTAGAAAACCTATCTGAGACCAATGAGTGCTATAGGAATGTCCATGGGTTTGGAGCCATTCCGTGAACTAAGGATAATTTGAAACACGACTCCCTTCCCCAGCAACCTTCAAGAGTTCCTCAGCTAGGGGTGGGGCCTCTGGAGCTGACAACCACGTTTTTAGTATTAGAATATCCTCAGTTTTATCTTGGGAATCCTAAAGGGGCAGAAGCCCAGAGGAGGCGAAGAGACCCATGATGTGACCCGATGACAGTGGATACAGGATTGCAGCTCCTCAGACAATGACAGCCTGCCCACCTTGAAGCACAGCCACTGTACACTTGTCTAGTTATGAGAGCGGGGTCGCAGAGGGGATGGGATTCAACTCATCACAGAAGAAAGTGGACTCTCCAAAGCGGTGACTGACAAGCCTGGTCACACTCAGGAGCACTGATTAGGTCATGGAATGTGTAGGTATTTGGTCAAGGTGTATTCATGAAGGTGTTTAGAATCTGTAGACAGAGTGCATGAATGTGTGTGTGCAGGTGTGTGTGAGAGAGACAGACAGAAACAGACACACACACACACACACACACACACACACACACACACACACATTGCTTAACCAAGCTAGACTTGAGTGTGACCATCAGGCTGACCTGCTATCTGGAGCAAGTAGACACTTGCTGTCACGGCCCGTGAACTCACGTTTGAACACCTGGTCATTAGCTGGTAGCATTCTTCTGAGGTGTTATGGAGCCTTTTGGACATGGGGCCTAGCTGGCAGACACAGGGATGCAGGGGAGAAGCTAGAAGGTTCTATTCCAGGCCCTGCTCAGTCTCACTTTTTCTGCTTTCAGGCCAGCCACCTAGTAAGCTGCTTCACACTCCGTGAACAGCCGCTGTTCCTGCCATAGTGAATATTGCCATGCTCGCCCCTGCCACATTCACCCCGCCACGCTTGCCCTACAGGCTCCCTGCACCGTGCCTCCTCCACCGCGTTCACCCCACCGTGAATCCATGACCTAAAGGAAATCCTTCTTCCCCTAAGTTGCAGCTGTGAGGTATTCTGTCCAGGGATGAGAAGAGAAACGAACCCAAAGCATACGTCTGCTTCACAGAGAAGTCATGAGGATGGGATGAGAAAATGTTTATTTAGCTTCTGATTCCTCAGCACACGGGGCGGGTACTAAAAGTGTAAGCTCTTCTCCTTTTGGCCGCTGCTGACATCAGGAGTCAGTGTTGCAGGAGGGTGAGAACGGCTGACTGGGCTGTTCGGGGTCCTTATCCTAGTCCTGTAAAGGCTCCACAGAAGGATGTGGCTGGGGCCTGAGGCACTTCTGCCACTTGAGTCATGTGACCCAGGAGATCTTCCGGTGATGGGAAAGGATGCATACATATGGAGCTTTGGCCAGTCACTTGGGACAATGCCCTCTGTAGTAGAGAATGAAAAGTCTTCGAAAATTGATTCCTGGCATGTGTCTGGGCCTGAAGATCAGCAGAATATTTGAGCCTGTGAGACGAAGGGACTACCCAACTGTATCTACCCCTTTGCAGAGTGAGCCCCGTCAGGAATATCAGGTGCTGAAGTCCCCTTTGCAGAGTGAGCCCCGTCAGGAATATCAGGTGCTGAAGTCAAGCAGCTCCAACAGCCAGGCCTGGCAGGACAGAAAAAGCATATCTGGCGCTGAGGTAGACCAGAAAGCCCACTGCCCCTTTCTCTCAGCTCATGTCCTCAGTTGAAGGGAAGGAGGCTCTGAAGCAGAGTATGTTCACTAGGCAGGAGGGTGCAAGCAAGACGGGTGACAGCTGAGCCACTGCCTCTAAATGGCAGTGTAAAGAAAATGGCTCTCATCCATTCGGTTCTCATATCTGAGCTGCTTTCACTCATTTGTTCCTCGCTCAGAAAGCACCTGTGGTTTTATCTGACTCCCCTAGCGCCCCCCACCTCACCTTCTTGACTAGAACCCGACACTTGTGTTCAAGTCTGTTTAAGGACCCTTTCTATCAGCCTCTATCTAAAATACTTACATCTCGTTCATCTTAAAACGAAACCAAACTCTCCAGTTCCCCTCCGTTTATTACCATCTTTTCTTTCCAGTCAGACCTTAAGTGTGTCAGCACAAGCTTGGCTCCACTTTTCTCTTCCCCCGCCCTTCTCATCCATCGGGCCTCCATACCTGGCCTTTTCTCCACGGCTCTGCCTCCTAAAGATGGAGTCTGCCCCATCTCTCAGCATCCCTCACAGCTGCCAGCTAGCAGCGAATCACACTTACTAGCTGCGACAGTCTCTCTCGCAGCCCTTCTTCCTTGCGTCATGGTGTTTTTTGGGCCCACTCCTTATGAAACAACAAATGGTTTATTAGGAGCATAAATCTCAGCATCCCTCATGCTGTGTTACTCTCCCTGAGTAATGGGGCCTAAACACACAAAACAAATAGCTTAAGCCACAGAAATTAATTTTCCTCAAAGCACTGGGGGCTTTGAGTAAGTTCAAAACCAAGGTGCTGCTGGAGTTGGCTTCTGTCTTGCAGCTGCCTTCTCTCTGCAGCCACACATGGACTTTCTCAGCATGCCCTCATGCACCCTTCGACATATGTGCCTCTCTCTCTATTCTTTCCTGTTAATAACATCAGTACTTGTGGTCTAGGGACCCACCCTGTGACCTCATTTGAGTTCCTTCAGAAGGGCCCTGTCCTGGTGAGTTTATGTCAACTTGACACAAGCTAGAGTCATCTGAAAGGAGGGGACTTCAGTTGAGAAAATGCCTCCATAAGATGAAGGCAGTAGAGCATTTTCTTGATTAGTAATTGGTGGGGGAGGCCTAAACCTACTGTGGGTGGTTCCATTTCCATCCTCTATGAGTTTGAGGCCAGAATGATCTACAAAATGAGTTCCAGGACAGTCAAGGTTGTTACACAGAGAAATTCTCTCTCAGAAAACCAAGAAAGAAAAATAAAATCATGATATCTGAAAATCTTTTTGTTTATGTTAAACAAAGTGAGTCAGAAATGTTTTCTCCCGTATGTGGAAACTAGATTCATAATTATATATATATATTTGTGTATATACATTACAT
This sequence comes from Microtus pennsylvanicus, assembly GCF_037038515.1. NCBI lineage: Eukaryota > Metazoa > Chordata > Mammalia > Rodentia > Cricetidae > Microtus > Microtus pennsylvanicus. The sequence goes on along the minus strand of NC_134586.1, from coordinate 88,410,388 downwards.
ACACACACAGGTGTGTGTGTGTGTGTGTAAGTGTGTGTAACTTGAAGAGTAAAAGGTATTTGTCTTAGTTGCTGTTCTATTGTTGTGAAGAGACATTATGACCACAGTAACTTATAAAAGGATATATTTAGTTGGGGGCTGGCTTACAGTTTCAGAGGGTCAGTCCATGGTCATCATGGTTTGGAGAATGTCAGTAGCCAGGGATCATGGTATCAGGCAGACAGGGATGGCACTGGAGAGGTAGCTGAGAATTCATATCTTAGCTGAGAGTTGCAGGGGTGGTGGGGTTTGTGTGGGGTCCGAGGTTTCAGAAGATCTGTCCCCAGTGACACACCATCTCTGACAAGGCCACTTCTCCCAATCCTTCCCAAATAGCTCACACCAACTGGGAACTAAGCACTCAAGTATATTAGCCTCTGGGAGCCATTCCCATCCAAACCATGGCAGCTTTCATTAAAGGAGGGGGAAATAGGGCAATTGAATGTAAGTGATTAGGAAGCAGAAGGTGGGCTGAATTGGGAGAAGAAAATGGACCAGCTAGAGCGGAGTGCGATAGGGGAGAACAAGTGAGAACAAAGGACTATGGCACATATGTAGAAGGATACCATGATGAAACCTCTTATTTTGCACATTAACCTCAATTTAATTTTTAAAAAGAGGGCTGAAAGATTTCAATCCGTTTGCAACTGACTCTTTGCTGCTCCTTCCAACACTAAAGAGCTGTCCAATTATCTTCTCCGTAAACCCAGGTGGCTCCTCTGTTAGCCAACAGAATTCAGTAGAAGTGAAGCTACAGGGAGCCTGGATCCCACCTCCGGCATCCTTATGGCGTTGCTTCATTCTCTTGGAATCTTACTTTAAGAGCACCAAGTAAAGGAGTTGGCTTAGCGTTTTGAAGAGTGAAAGGCCTTGTTAAGGGTGATCAAGATGACTTTGAACAACTTGCAGACATGAGAATGAGATTCCTCTAGGCCTTCTGGCCCGGTCAGCATTCCAGTTAACACGAGTCATTCAAGAGAACCAAGAGATCTCATCAGGGAAGCTGACAGGATTTGGGAGGATAAATCTCTGCTAGATGTAGCATGAATTCCAATCGATCTTAATAATAAAACCCAGAATCAGATATCTTAATGCTGAAGATCAGAGAAGCAAAGAGGCCAATCATTAAAGAGTTCTTACCTCTATCAATGCTCAGACCAAAGGGGCAATCCTGTCCTCAGGCTACCTTCTTAGACTACATTCTCAGACTGACTGCTTCCCCAGACTGCTTCAGACTGACTGCCTTGAGCTTCTGTCTCCTTCCGCCTTCTATTCCTCTCTCTGGGCAGCCATTATCACTCCTGTCTCCACCTCCCTAAAACTAAGCCTGCCATTACCAAGAAGAAATCAAACCAAAAGAGGTTACAAAAGAGGCTACAAAAGAGGACGGAAAAGTATTTCCCAAAAGGAACATCTAATCCAGGTAAAATGAATGAACAAGAGCCTCCTGGATTTGTGTGAATAAACTTCAAAACCATCATCACAGATAGTATCAGGGGGCTGAAGTCACATACAGTGTACTGTTCATGTTAAAGTTCAAAACGCCGTTAGGGGTTTAAGATGCGCTTATTTTAGTGGCTGCATGTGCACAGGGCTACCAAATAACACATTTGAGGAGAGGTTGTCAGGGGGGCAGGACTGAGGAGGGATACACCAGAATTTTGAATGTACTTCAGTGATTTGAGAAAAGTAGAGAAAAATTCAATAATTGCAAAACTACATGGCAGACCTTACTTTCTGTTTTTATCTTATGTTTTTGAGTCATAAAATAAAAAATATGTTAAGTTCTCCTTTCTCCTTTCCTGACCAAATATCTTTTCTGTGGTTTGATTTCTTCTTGGTAATGGCAGGCTTAGTTTTATTTTATGTCGATTAATTATCTGTCTGTCTGCCTATCCTTTATGACATAGAGTGTTTTTAATGTAACCCTGGTTGATCTGAAACTTGCTGTGTAGGTCAGGCTGGACTTGAATTTGGCTAACCAACCATCTTAACTTTGCCTTCAGAATTCTGGGATTACAGGTGTGTGTCGCCACACCCAGCAGACAATAAAGTTTTCAACTGGGGAGCATGCCTCTCAGACTTTAACATCTGGATTCTCTGGAGATCTTGTTAAAATCTGCATTCCAGTTTTGTAGATCCAGAGAGAGGTTAGGGCCTGAGATTCTACCCTGCCAATGCTTCTAGGACAAGTGAAAGTAGCTTCTCTTGGACCATACTTTGCCTAGGGCTCACTGAATCCCTTTCCGTTGTAGCTGGTTCTAGGTGTGTTCTTGAGTCCCACTGACATCCTCAAGCATTCTAGAGGGAAGGGAACAGAAGGGCCTCGGCCTGTAGGAACATAAGGACTCCAGACAGTGGCTCCACCTCCTGGATAGATACAGATCTAGCCCTCCTCGGCTTTTGGACCCCTCCCATGTAACCCAGGAACAGGGGCCTGAACTACCCCCCCCCACACACACACAGAGAGAGAGAGAGAGAGAGAGAGAGAGAGAGAGAGAGAGAGAGAGAGAGAGAGAGAGAGAAATAGCAAAAGAGAGAGGAATATTGAGAATATTTAAGTGGCCAATAAAGCCAAAACCTGCAGGTTAGAAGGCTGGCGATTCATTGTATTTTTTTTGTTTGTTTTGGCTCCAAATCTGCAGAGCAACAGGCTAAACACAGAGGCAGACTTTCTATGTTACAGTCTTGGATTAGAGGCCTCTTCTTTTTAGGGGAACCTCTGTCGCTTCTATGTGTCTGATTTACTCTAAGACTGCAGTTTTTAATGTTAATCCTATCTTTTAAGAAAATGCTCTCTCGGGGAGCAGGAGGAGAACTTGAGGGAACAGGATGGTTGAAATGCAGGAAGGACAGAGGGAGAACAAGGAAAGAGATATCTTGATTGAGGGAGCCATTATGGGGCTAGCAAGAAACTTGGCACTAGAGAAATTCCCAGGATGGCCCTGGCTAAGAAAACTCTAAGAAATTGTTAACGAAGATGTCTGAATTGGCTTTGTCCTATAGTCAGATTGATGACTAGCTTAAATATCATAGAACCTTCATCTAGGAACTGATGATGGAAGCAGATGCAGAGACCCACAGCTGAGCACCGGGCTAAGTCCAGTCCAGTCGAAGAGAGGGAGAAGCGATAATATGAGCAAAGGGGTCAAGACCATGAAGGGGACACCCACTGAAACAGCTTTCCAGAGCTGACGGGAACTCACCAACTCTAGCCTCACAGTCGGGAAACCAGCACAGGACCAAACTAGGCCCTCTGAATGTGGGTGACTGTTGTTTGGCTGGGGTAGATTGTGGAGCCACTGGCAGTGAGACCAGGATTTATCCCTACTGCTTGTACGGGCTTTTTGGAACCCATTGTCTTTGGAGGGCTACCTTACTCAGCCTAGATGCAGTGGGGAGGGTCTTGGCCCTGCCTCAAAGCTATGTGCTAGACTTTGTTGACTTCCTATGGGAAGTGTTATCCTCTCTGATGAGTCAATGGGGGTCAGAGGAAGAAGGTGGAAGGAGCAGGAGGAGGGGAGTAAGTGGGAACTGGGATTGCTATGTAAAATGAAAAAATACACTTTTAAAAAAATTAATTTAAAAAAGAAAGAAAAAGAAAGTGCTCTCTCAGCAACGTTTATAGGAGTGATTGATGGATGTCTGGGCATTGTATTCTAGCCAGGGAACTTATAAAAATCTCACTCCCAGTCTCTACAAGAATCCTTGGAATGCTGAGGGCGGTGAGCTTTGATTAGCAGTGTTTCAGGGGACCTGTGGCAACCCACTGCTGTGGGAACTGCATGGGGAGGAGAGAATTCTCTTAAAGAGTCCCCATGGAGAACACTTTCCTCTTGCCTGACTGATGATCACTGCAGACTTGCCTCCCAGGCCTTTCTTCTTTGCTGGCTTGTCTCTGTGCTGTGCTCTGCAGTAAACCACACCACGGAGACTTCTGAGTGCTGAGTGCTGTCGCTGGATTATTGATCAGGGACAATTGGAGAGGCCTGCTTACCTTCTACCGCCCTGATCTGGACGTGGGCAGCCTCCAGTCTCAGTAACTGCCTCACCCTGGCTCTTGTGCGCCGCAGATCCCTCCCTCTTATTCAGCCGTCCATCCGTATCCAAATCTGCTTTTCCGTCTCATGTCTCCATGTCACAAACGCCTTTCTCCTTTTCCCCTGGCTGGGCTAACTTCCACGAAATCAAGTCTCGGCAGGTTTTGTTATCCAGTGCTGTGGAACAGGCCACCCCCAAGCCTTGTGACTTGAGACAGCAGCAGCTCATCACTTCTCCTATCTCCATGGGTTGTTGAGTCAGGCAGCTCTTCTGCTTTCCACGGGCTTGGCCAGGAGTTTAGGGTGGAAATTTCTAGTGGTCCCACCCACGCGCAGGTGCCAGCCCCAGCTATTAGCTCAGCCGAGGCCAGTGGCTACATTCACAGTGCTCTTCCATATGGGGCTTCTAAGTGAGATTGGGTAGTTTTCTTTAGAGCGTGATGGGTGGGTTCCAGGACAGATTATTTCTAAAGAGCAAGCCCAACACACCAAGCTGCAGCTTGCATCGATCGTGTTGATATCCTGTTGAGGTAAGCCAGTGCCATGGCCAAGCTCAGAATCAACTTGGGAGGAGACGATACAAAGACATTAGAGCAGAAGGAGGTATTCACTGGAGGCCACCAAAATGCCAAGGGTCATTTCTTTAAGTATTAAAAAATGCCCCTTCCTGTACTTAGCCCATCAGTGTGAAGCAGAAAGAAGAGTTCCAAGGGTTATCTGGCCTGGAGCTCCTTTGAGGGCAGACACTCTCTCTCCATCTTCCCTCTTTCCTAACTACACCATGCTAGAAGGATTCGTGGTGGAACTGGGGTAGCCTCTGTTACCACCTCTTTCCTGTTTGCCCTATCCCTACCTCACTGAGACTTTGGAAGTAGAATAGCCAGTTACATTGTCCCCACACTTCTTATAGTGTGGCAGTCTGGTCCTGTAAATAGGTTCCTGGCAGACAGGAAGCATCTAATAACCATTGGAGGGACGAAGAAAGGAGCGATTGAATGAACTTCTAGGGAATCATTCAGACTTTTAAGCCATAAGTGCATTATATTCATTCTCTTTGTTTGTGACAGGGTCTCACTCTGTAGCCTTGGCTGGTGTTAAAGGTACTATGTAGTCCAAGATGTCCTCACAATGATCCAACTGCCTCTGCCCCCCGGGATGCTAAAGTTATAGATGTGTTCCATTACATCCTGGGTTTTAGTAAATACATACATATATGTGTGTGTGTGATTTTATAAATATATATATATATGTGATTTAATCTCTCTATCTGTATTCTATCTGTATATGCACCTAATGCCAAGGGCATCAGACCCCATTATAGATAGTTGTGATTCACTATATGGTTGCTGGGAACTGAACTCAGGACCTCTGGAAGAACTAACAATGCTCTTAACTTCTAAGCCAACTCTCTGATCTTTCTTTCTTCTTAAAATTTTTAACCTTTATTTTTATTTTGTGTATGAGTGTTTACTGGCTCGTGTGCCTGTGTACCACAAGCATGCAGTGGCCTTGGAGGTCAAAAGAGGCTATCTTGGGACTGGAGTTACAGACAGTTGTGAGCCACTATGTGGGGGGATGCGAATTGAACTCAGGGCCTCTGGAAAGATAACCAGTGCTCTTAACCACAGAACCATCTCGCCAGCCCCCTCAGTGTCTTTCTTAAACGCGCACTGTGATCAAGTCGAGCAGAAAACACACATGCCCTAGTTGAAGCTAGTCCATCAGAGTTGTCCTGTGGAGGCTTTCCTGGCCTCTCTTTTCTGACTGGTCCCTAGGAATAGTGTCCCTCGATAAACCATGTTATGCAACTTTGCGTGTCTTGGGCAGAAAAGGACAAGGTGTACCCCACAAATGTGTTCTCTGCTTCCCAGATTCCGGGGTTCTGAGCAGTCTTCTAATACAGGCAGTCTGCCTGTATAAATAGTCACAGGCACATCTTCAGGGGTAACTAATGAGGGTGGCAATCTATTGTGAACTCAGCTCCTCCCGATTGCAAACTCTGACCTCATCGGGAACAGCAGAAGTGAGTCAGGCCTGTGTAAAGGCTCCGATTACATCATTTGCTTTTTAAGAACTTAGAAAAGGGGAAGAGAGAAAAACAAAACACGAAACTTGGTGTTCTGTTCTGTGTTCCTCTCTGGGGGCCTGGGGGCAAGGCTCTTCATCCCGCGTGTAGACACCCTGTCAGCTAGGGAACAACTCCTTACCTAAGACCGCTTTGTCTGCCATGTAAAACAATCTCAGTTAAAGGAAGGTCAGACCTGGTGATTATCCGGTGCTAAATGGTCAACCCTGAAAACATTAAATACAAATAACAAGTAACCTGAATAGGTTATACTTAAAAATATATTCGTATATACAGATACGCATATAATAATAATTAATGGGGGAAAAAAGAGGCCATGAATTTGAAAGAGAGCAAGAAGAGGTTATATGGCGAGGTTTGGAGGGAGGAAAGGGAAAAGAGAAATGATGTAATTATATTATAATATCAAAACTAAAGCTGGGTAGTGATGGTGCACACCTTTAATCACAGCAATCGGGAGGCAGAGGTAGGCTGATGGCTGACCAGGCCAGCCTGGTCTACAGAATGAGTTCCAGGACAGCCAGGGTTACACAGAGAAACTCTGTCTCGAGCAAACAAAGAAACAAACAAAAAGTCCGGGATAATAAAACCAAGTAAAAAAAATTCTTTGCCTTTTGTTTTATAAGAGATTCTTCATTGTTATTCCCAAGCTTTGGCTGATTATTATTAGGAACAGTGGGACACACTGGTGTGAACCTGGTCAGCTGCCAGTTCTCTCTTTCTACCTTCCTAAGTTTCCATGATCTGTGCAACCCAGGTCCTGGGGTTTGTAAAGTAAGCACCTTCACCTGCTCAGCCATCCCACCAACCCTTGTTTGTGTCTCACACAAAGGACTGCCACTATTATTTTTCAGGCGGCCACTCCAGCCCCTTGGTCTTAGTAAAGTCGTTTCTCCTGCTTAGGATTCAAACTAGCTCCTTTGAAACCCACCTGCACTTTTATTGGCTGGCCCCCGGTTTATCTTGAAGTTCCAGGTTTCTACAGCTTGGTTAAAGCGCATTTCCTAGTCGTCCATTGCCGCTACCACTGCCTACTGTCACAGCCGAGCTCTGGCGGGACCCCTATGGAGAAGCGAGATTCCTGGATTTGAGTTTTACAGCCTCTCTTCTATTACAAGTGGGGGGAACCTGCAAAGGTCTCCAAAGAATGACTTGTTCAAGGCCACAGGCCTAGGAAGTGGAAAGGCTAAAAGTGGCTCTTGGCTTTTTGCACAAGACTCCCTCTTTTATGATACTGTGTGGACCAATCAGGGTCCTGTAGCTTTGGCCGAAGCTCTAAACGTTTGTGCAATTGCAGCTGAGGCCACCGAACCTACAGGCATCTGCTGAGGTGGATTTTGTAATGACGGTGCTTGGGCAATGGCAAGTCCCATGACTTTCTTTCCTGTCTGCCCTCTCGGTCCTCAGGGGCGAAGCTCACACAGCTCTCCTCTGGCAAACGTCACCCTTGGAAAGAGGAACGCGAAGCCTCTTCTGCCTATGGCTGTTTCTCTCCCCATCAGACAGCTTTGGTTGGAAACTTTCTCTGCACAAATCTGCCCAGCCAATGTTTCAGGAGCTCCCTTTGATACATCCCTACCCAAAGGAAAAACCGTCTGTCAGGGACCGCTTCAAATGTTTTATCTACTGTCTGGTTTTAATTTACGTATCTGAAATATCACCCACGGCAGTGTGTGTATTTCTGTTTTCTAATGCCTTAGTTGATGGCTTTGCCTTCATCTCCTCTTACCTCCTAACCCCTGACTCTGTCAATCTTTGTTTACTGAATCAAATGAGTAAGACAAGGGTTCATGGAGCACTTCCTGGGAACAATCTACATCCAAAGTTTATGGTTTTTCCCCCCTAAAATTTAGCTTGGATAAGGATTGGCTATGGTATTCTCTCTTCAAACTCTCTCTCTCTCTCTCTCTCTCTCTGAAAGACAATGTGCCTGTGTTTAATGGCAAAGGGAAAATGTCCCTCTACCCCCTTAAGGTTCACCAAAATGCATACCACCACACAGCTCAGACAAGGAAAAGCGTATGGATTTATCTCCTGTGCATGGGGTGCACTGGAGTGTGAGTCCCCAGCACTTCCATAAGATTTGGAAGTCTATAAGCCTTCATAAGCAGGGAAGGAGGTAGATCATTTGGGGACAACAGAAAGGACAAGAAAGACTGAACTGCTAACTTTGGAAAGAAAAATAGGTCAAAGTGCAAAAACAGCCAAATGACCAAAACTGTCCAGACTAGGGGGAGAGGAGAAATTAAAAAGATTTGGGATGGGGGCGCACGAGAGAGATGGCTTGGAGGTTAACTGCTCTTCCAGAGGACCTAGGTTTGATTTCCAGGACCCACATGGTGGTTCACAAACTTCTAGACATATATGTAAGCTAAATACACACATACATAAAATAAAGAATAAAAATAAAATGTAAAAAAGGATGGGAGGGAGAGAACATGTTGGAACATGCTTTAAAATCCAGCCTCTTAGAATGCTGAGAAGGGAAGCTTTTGAGTTTGAGGCCAGACAGGGTGACATAACAGACCCTGTTTCCAGACGGGGACATACCCGAGTTGGCAGAATGCTTGCCTAGCATGCATGCGCCCTGGATTTGATCCCCAGCACCACTTAAAAGTGGGTGTAGCAAGTTTAGGATTAGCCTAGACAACTCAGGATCCTGCTGGAAAGAAAAACAAAAAGGATCTTGTTTCACTTTTTAAAATATACATTGGTCGGGGGTACTGGAGAGATGGCTCAACAGTTAAGAGCGCTTGTTGTTCAGAGGACCCGGGTTCAATTCCCAGCACCACCATGGCAATCCACAACCCTCCGTAACTCTAGTTCCAGGTGATTTGATCTCCTCTTCTAACCTCCATGGTTACATAGTGTATAAACATACTTGCAGGCAAAACACTCATATACAGAAAATAAAACAAATAAATCTAAAACACAATACACCCCCCTCCCCACCTCTCCCAACCCCCCACCCCACCCTCACCCCCAGCTGCCACTGCCACCACCAGGTAAACAGTAGTAAATATGGGACAGACTCTCCAGTCTCCTAGGCAGCAGAGTCCCTGTCGGTGTCTGAATTCAGTAACGACTTTGGGACAAATTAAAGAAAAGCCTACAGGTAGAAGCAGGAAGACCCTAGACAAACTGTGAGTGGACGGCTTGAGGTGGTGTCTGTAGAGGTCAAGCCGCCACCGAACTTTCCCGACAATACTGTCCCATGGGGAAAGCACAATGCGAACCACATGCAGGCTTTTCTACCCCAAGCTGTCACATTAAACATGGGAAAAGGTAAAAATAACTCACATAAAGTGCCCGAATATCTTTAATATTAAATCTTTACAGCTATCTCCACTTTGCCCAGTGTATTGTCACTTGGACATGCAATTTATGCAGTAATTTTGATGAGTTTTCTTACACGGTCTTCTAAGTCTTTAGATGTCATGGTTTATTTTAGAGTCACAGCACTGGGGGGGGGGGGGCGCAGAGGCAGGTGGATCTCTGTGTGTTCGAGGCCAGCCTGGTCTACAAAAACTAGTTTCAGGACAGGCTCCAAAGCCACAGACAATACCTGTCTCAAAAAACCAAAAAAAAAAAAAAAAAAAAAGTGTTTTACAAACACAACTAAGTCAAATATCAAATTGGTTTTTTTGTTTTTTCATTTTCCTTTTGTTAAAAAGAATATTTGTTTTCATTTTATGTGTATGAGTTTTTTGCTTATTTATGATATGTATGCCAGGTACCTGAGGAGGCCGGAAGAGAGTGTCAGATTCTACAGAACTGGAGTTACAAATGGTTGTGAGCCATCAAGTGGGTGCTGGAAATTGAACCGTGGTCCTCTAGAAGAGCAGCCAGTGCTCTTAACTGTTGAGCCATCTCTCCAGCCCCCTTAATTTCTCCCCCCCCTTTTTTTTTTCTTTTTTCAACTAACATTGTTGACTTTCTTAATAAAAAAACACAGCACTTTAAAGAACATTTTCTCATTTTATTTTGTATGTGCATTGGTGTTTTGCCTATACACATGTCTGTGTGAGGGCGTTGGATCCCCTGGAACTGGAGTTACAGACAGTTATGAACAGTCATGTAGGTGCTGGGAATTGAACCCTGGCCTTTTGGAAAAGCCATCCCTCCACACAAAATTGACATATTTGTGTGAGTGCATTCATGAGCACCCGTGGAAGTCAGAAGACAGCTTTAGGGCGCTGGCTGACCCCTTCCACCATACGGGTAGCAGGAACTGAACTCAGGTCTCAGTCTTGGCAGCAGGTGTGTTAAAAGCCAAGCCATTTCTCAGCCTCCCCCAACCCTGTCCAGAGTGTCCTGAGTCCCATAGTGGCCGCGTAGTTGTTCTGTAGCCAAGGATGACCTTGACCTCCTGATGCCCTTGCTTCCACTCCCTCCGCCAGTCCTGGAATTACAAGCACACCCAGTTTATTTGACAAACTCAGGGCTTCTGGCGCACTAGGCAAACAAATGTATACCTCAGTCTCTCAAATATCAGTTTTAATTTTTTTTAGTTAAAATTAAACATGAGAACCTTTGTTCCTTCATGACAAAGGGGACGTTTTAAGTACTCACCCCCCCCCCAGCCCCATTTACCCTTATCTAGTTCCCTGACCCTGGGTTAGGCCCTGAGGGAGGTCAGACCAAAGGTCATTGTCCAAGTTCCTAGGTTTAATAGTCAAACTATTTTGGTTGTCTGAGGAGTTCTGTGTGTTCTCTTTTGAAACCCAGAATCAAACTAGGTCTCAGGTTAAGAGACAAAGAAGTATATTGTCGCTGTGTAGTGTTCCTAGCTGTAGAACACTCCCATTCTCTCTATTTGTCTCTCTCACACACACACTCACACACACTTAAACGCACCCACTAAATGTAAAAAAACTCAGGAGGCAGAGGCTAGCCTGGTCTACAGGGTGAGTTCTAGGATAGCCAGGGCTACAGCGAAACCCTGCATTGAAAAACAAATGCAAACAAACAAAATTTGAAAAAAATTCCCAAAGAATCTTCTTGTGAGACAGTTTTTTAGAGTTTTATATCTTGTGAAAGATTTTAAAATAAAAATATTCACAAAATGCCAATTATAAATTCTTGTTTTTTGTATTTTGTTTTTTTAAAGAAAAGGTTATAGGCCAGTTGATGGTGGCACACGCTTTTAACCCTAGCACTCGGGAGGTAGAGGCAGAAGCAGATGAATCTCTGTGAGGTTGAGGCCAGTTTGGTTTACAGAGTGAGTAGCAAAGGATACACAGAGAAATTCTGTCTCTAAAAACCAAAACTAAAAAAAAAAAAAAAAAAAAAAAGGAAGGAAAAAAAGGGAAATGGAAAGTGCCACCAGGTGGCGCTAAAATCTAGTGAAAATTTCAAATTACAGTCTGGTTTGTTCTAGTGGGTGGGGTGTGACTTACAAAAGACCCTGGGGGTGGGGGGGGGGACGACACAGTATCAACAGCAAAACCCACCAAACAAAGGGCAAATAAATTAGTTTGCAAACTAGAAATGGATTAATTCCCTTCTGTTTGAAAGATAATTTCTGCTCTCACACTGGTATGGGTACAATGAATCTATATATACAAATAAAAATTTGAAAATGATCTCACTTGTAGAAGAATTAAATTAGTTATTGCCTTGTAGTGGAAGTGCATTTTGAAGGGCGGAGGTGGGGAAGGGAAGATTATAAAACCTATCACCTAGTTTGGAAAGTTTATCCAATATCCTATCTGTCTCTGAAGCAGCCAGTCCTGGCAGTGGGCAAAGTGGGTGAGAGAGAATCCCATGAAGAAGTCGCTACAGAAAGAGATTTTTCTCCTATTTACCTTGGCATAATTTTTCCATTTCATTTTTTTTTTAAGCAATTATTTCAGTACGGAGTTTTGAGCTCAGAACACCCTGTATAACATGTCTGGAAATCAGGAAAGGAAACGAGTGGACTTACTCCTGTTTCCTAAGTCTTTGTATTTAAGTCTTTTAACGAACCACATGGTACAAGCTCTGTTTTACATTCTCTTAATATTTGAAGTTTAAGGACATAGCCAAGATTCCCAAGCTATATTAAGACCAAGGGAAAGCAATGCTCACAACACAACCATAAAAAAGTTTTGACTAAAAGGAGAAAAATGTGTGTAAATATAATTTTTCAGTAACAGGAGTGTGTGTGTGTGTCTGTGTGTGACTTCCTAAATCAATGACCAATTAAACCCTTTGACAGCTCCATAGACCTAAAAGAATAAAGCAAATAAAATCAAGAGACTAATCTGGGGTAAAGAAAACCCAGGCCTCCTGGTCTTTGAATACGTTGTCCTCTCTGAGATAGGCTCCAGCGATACTGATAGAACATTTATATATTGTAATTGTAACCTTGATTATATCTGTGCAACTACACAGAAACTGTAACATTGGAATTGGTTGACTATAGGAGTTTGGCCAGATTATAGCAGAATCTGGTGTTGAGGTAAGAACGAAGAGTTCCACTCTGAGAAACTGGGTTAGCTTTCCACAGTCATTTATCCCTCCCCTCTTCCGGCTCACTTTGCTGCTCAGGCTTGACCTCTGACCCGAAGGCTCAGACAGTCGGTCCCAGACCCCCCTGCATGGCCGGGACTCCCACAGGTGGGCAGGCCTACCGCTGCACCCACCGTTTATTGATTCTTGCAAAGGACCAGGCATGGTGCTAGGTCTTCAAGAGGCTGAGGTTGAGAGGAGATGCTGGCCTTCAGACAATTCACAGGGAAGGCGAGAAGGAAATGGGGCAACAACTTCATCATGACATGCTGGATCATTTCCTCTACCCCGGATGTCGTTTTCTTAGCCTAACCCTCCACGAGGGACCCCAACTTGAATTTCAACTACCTTTCAAGAGCAGCTGTATTATATTAAGCCATTCTCTTTCCCTTTTTGCTATGTCCAAAGAGTCTCTCTTTTCAGGGGAGGCCCTCCTTGACTCCCTGGCTTCTTTTTACCCCTTCTATTTATTACAATGGATTGACTTAGATTCTTTAAGCTAGGAGGTGCCATTTCCTGCAGGATGGGGTGACAAATGAATTAAGGCCTGGTATGAAATATCTAGACATTCTCTCCACCTCACATTAACCGCGTGCCACCCACACGGCCCCTGTGAGGCTACACTCCACTTTCCCAGCTTCAAGCTTTTCATCTGCTTGAGCTGTTGGAGCGAACGGGTTTGCTTGCAGCAGCATATTGCGGGCAGTTCTCCGGCTTCAGGATTTGAATCAGACGTGATGCAGAGTTGGGTGGAGGGTGCCTCTCCAAGCGGGACGATTTCTTCTCGGAGGAGTGGCTTGCACCCCTCTCCCCTCTTTCCATTGTCCTAAGGCTGTGCTACTCCTAGATTCCTCCCCTTATCTTCTTCACCGGGAGACCTAAGTGCAGGCCTTGAAGAGAAGAGCCTGGAGGAGACTCACCCAGGCCCACCCAATTTACTGTCAGCCTCTCTCATTGTGAAAAGACTGCCTCGGGGCGAGTACCAGGGTGCGGCCCAGAGCGGAAGAGGGGTTTGTCACCTAAGAAAGTAAGAAAGAAAACGGGGGCTAGGGACAAAAGTGTGCACAGGAGTCTGTTTATGTAAAAACAAAACCACGTTAAAGGCGCCACCCTCCCCCCACCCCCAAGTGTTTGATCACCGGCGCGGAGTTTGCTCGGAATTAAGGTAAATCTGAAACCGTGGGAGTAGCCAACGCCCCACAAAAGTGAGGCTCGTCTTGGAACTGCCCGCTCAGACCCGGGGGGCTCAAGGTTGACTTTTCCACCACCTCGCGCTCAGAGAGGCTGCGGCCACAGAGCCCTAGGGGAGGGCCGCCGCGCAGACTCCACAGTCACCGCCTCTCCCAGCCCGGCGGACAGGGCCGTCAATCATGCTCGTCCGGACCCGCCTTCGGACTGCAGCGAGCGGCCAATCGGAGCCAAGCTCCGCAGCGATGAGCTCAGCCCGATGGCTTCCCATTGGGTGGCTATATTAAGAAAGTGGCCGGACTCTTTAAATAGCGGGCGCTAGGGCCGCAGCCCGCATCTGCCACCGCAGTCCAGCTGTCTTCGTCTGTGCCTCTGTTCCTTAGATCTGGAGGTTTTTCTCTCCGGGACGGAAGCTAGGCCGAGTCCGCAGCACCAGCCATCGCCTTGCACAAAGCAACCCAACTCCGGGACAGCCGAGGACCGCAGTATCGCCCGGCAGCAGCAGCGCGGCGACACGCTCCGCGCGCCTTATGCCCCCGCGCCCCTGCCGCAGCAGCCAGAGAGCCCCGAGAGAACGCACCGCCGCGGGGTCCCGGTGCAGCTAGCGAGCATAGCCCGCTGCGCGCGGCCGCGGGTGAGCGGAGAGCGGCAAGCAGGGAGCGGGACGGCGGCGAGGCGCTCGCGGGCCCCTCCTGCTGCCCGCGCCCGGTGAGCTCATGGCGGCCATCCGCAAGAAGCTAGTGGTGGTGGGCGACGGCGCGTGCGGCAAGACGTGCCTGCTGATCGTGTTCAGTAAGGACGAGTTCCCCGAGGTGTACGTGCCTACCGTGTTCGAGAACTATGTGGCGGACATCGAGGTGGACGGCAAGCAGGTGGAGTTGGCGCTGTGGGACACAGCAGGCCAGGAGGACTACGATCGTTTACGGCCGCTCTCTTATCCGGACACAGACGTCATCCTTATGTGCTTCTCGGTGGACAGTCCGGACTCTCTGGAGAACATCCCCGAGAAGTGGGTACCCGAGGTAAAGCACTTCTGCCCCAATGTGCCAATCATCCTGGTGGCCAACAAGAAAGATCTGCGCAGCGATGAGCATGTACGCACGGAGCTGGCCCGAATGAAGCAAGAGCCAGTGCGCACGGATGACGGCCGCGCCATGGCGGTGCGCATCCAAGCCTATGACTACCTCGAGTGCTCGGCCAAGACCAAGGAGGGCGTGCGCGAGGTCTTCGAGACGGCCACACGCGCCGCGCTGCAGAAGCGCTACGGCTCCCAGAATGGTTGCATCAACTGCTGCAAGGTGCTATGAGGGCCGCGCCCTGCCTCCCGCCCCTGCCAGCGTGGCTCCCCCTCCTCGACCCGGTCGCCCACGAGCCGGTAGAAAGGGAGACTCACGCCCCCCAAGGACACCACCAGACTGCCTGGCATCTGCTGGTGACTCTGGCTGATCACGCTGAGAATTAGCGTGGGCACCGAGCTCCCCCTTTCCAGTGTCTGTGTGTGTCCAGCTGTGTAGCACAGGCCTGGGCGCCCTGCTGAGTGCCAAGGGGTTCCTGAGCATTCTTTCTAAAGAGTCAGGCCTCAAAGTGTGGTTGTGTGTATGTACGACTCCCTACACCCCCACCCCACTCCTGCCCCACCCTTGCCTCTGGTTTCACCAGGGTCACGCAGAGTGGACGAACCCCAACAGATGTTCCGCTTGTAACCAGCGAGCCACTACTGTCCCTCCATGTCTGTAACATAGACCCCTGGAACCACGGAAGGGAAGGGCTGGGGAAGGTAATGGGGGGGTGTTGCATAAATGCAGATTTTATTTTCGGAGGCAGAATGGTGTCGTTTCGTGGTGGTGAGTGGTGTGACCAGGGCGCAAGAGCAACTCCTTTCCCAGGCTGGATCAGGCGCCCTCCCATCCGAGCATGAACTGGACTTGGCCATCTTTCCACATCATGGGAAGACATTTGCGACTGACTTGGGGTTGTGAGGAAGCAGCTTCCAGACACAGTCTCCTGGGCCAACCCCCCAGCGAACCTCCTTTCCAGCCACCTGCAGAGGATCCAGGGTGTGCTGCGGGGGTCACTTTTGCCATAAGCGAACTTTGTGCCTGTCCCACAAGTGAACGTTGTTCAGCCCAAGAACCTATTGTTACTGAATTTATTTAAAGGCTGAAGCTTTTTCTTTTTGTTATTGTTGTTGATGAAAAGAATTCTTTGCACAATTGTTTCATTGTTTGACACTCAGTGCGCTTGTCATTTGCATACGACAGCATTCTGACCACACTTGTATGCTGTAACCTCATCTACTTCTGATTTTATTTTTTAAAAAAAACTATGATGACTTTAAAATAAGATTAAAAAACACTAATTTTTGTTTTCTTGAAAAAAGTGTCAACACTGTTTTGTGAATTTTATTTGTGTAGCTTACGCACACTGTTTTGATAAAGGAAGGCAACATTTCGGTCTATTGAAACCTTCCCCTCCCAGGAAGACCATCTTCAGCTATGTAAAATTTTCTCTACATTCTGTGTGCAGAGCAGAGAAAAGCCTCCCCCTATGCCCGGCCCTTTCCCTCTCCCTTATCCTGCCCAGTGGTACTTCTACTAAATTGTTGTCTTGGGTTTTTTTTTTTTTGTTTATTTTATTTTTTAAATAAACTGATAAATGACAAAGTGGTGAGCTTACGATGTTTACATAAAAGTTCTATAAGCTGTGTATACAGTTTTTTATGTAAAATATTAAAAGACTATGATGACATTTATAAATGGCTCTTGTGGCTTAATAGTGTCATTAAAAATATCCGAATTTGGGGTAAGGGGAGAATTCTCAGAGAGCCCCTTTCTGGCAGTGAATCCACTGTCTTCTCTATAGTAAACATAGTCAATGAGCCCGACACCTTTTAGGGGGTTGGGTGACCCAGAGGGGCCAGGCTGTTCCTGTCACATTCCCAGAGGAGGTTAAGCCTGTTACTCAGACATCTAGAGTGTATTAATTATTGTGAATTTAGTCCCATTAGGTGAGGCCTAAGTCTTGGTTTGACTTCCTCTGTAGGTCTTTAGAAAATGTCTTTAACGTAATCTGGGGTGTTGCTTCTCACTCTTTGACACCGGGAAAGGTTGTCATTTGTCAATGTTAAATGTAGATTTTTTAAATGTTTTCAGGAGGTGTGGTTGATTACAAGTGGATCAGGCTGGGAACTTAAAGAGGTGGGAAATAGATCCTGGACTCCCATCTCTCACCCTCCCCCACCCAGCCCCTTCCCATCTAAGCTGGTATCTCTGGGGAACTGAATGTGTACCTGGAGCTTCTGAGTGGGATTTCAGGGAGAGAGTTAAAATAAGGAACCGGCTCTTTATTATTATACAACTTTTACCTGAATGCTTCCAGAAGGGTCCCATAAATGCCTTAGTCTAAGGACTAGTTCCTGGCCCTGTAGACAGAAGGCTGTGTGTTTGAGCAGTCAGGATTTAATGTTAGGGAAGTCCGGGTTTGAGAGTCAACGTTGAGAACCCCCTAATTTCAGGCAGGCTCCTTCTTTGGTGTACTTAGCTAGACAGGCTGGTTTGTTCTTAGGAGACGGCGTTAAAACTCTGCTCTAGACAGGAGGGCTCAAACCTGCCAGCTCTCACAGGCGTCCAGGGAAGGGTGCCAACCTCTCCCTGTCTACTTGAGAGGTATTTTTTTCTGTTTGGAATCATGGCTTTCTGGGTTCCTAGAGCAGGGTTGCTACACTCTCCACCCCCTCCGCCTCCACCCTGAGGCCAGGGCCCTGGGAAGGGGGGGGCTCCTTTGAAGTTGCTTGCATCAAAGCTGAAGCTTCTGTTTCCCTGGCTTCCCTCAGACTCTCAAGCACTTTTGTGAGCTCAGAAAAACCTGTCTGTGGTGACCTTTCACCCAGTTAAGCATTCAGGAACAGGGCTTCTAGCTCTGCAGAGTGAGGCCCATGGGCCAACAGTGGGGGATGTTTGGGCTCCCCCAGGAGTATAGAGGCTGGGTCCATCCAGGGTGACTGCTTCTATGAGCATAATCTAACTTCTCTCACCTTTATCCCACAGTCCGTTTCTTTCCATTTTAGAGGCAAATCTTTCCACTGAAAGACTGTGTTTACTTGCACATCCCAGAGCCCTTCGGTACCAGGGAGTGCAGGACTCTTGTTGGGGAAGCGCTCAGGCTTGGCTGGGCCAAATGCCCAGAACTCAGCTTTGCAGCCAGACATCCCATCCGAGAGCCTGGAGACCAAACGTCCTGAAAAGAGTCACTCTGGGTTTCCTGCCAGCACAGACCTAAAACTCTTCGTTTTTCACGTTTGGAGGAAGGACCAACAGGCAGGTGATGCCCAGCAGCCCCAGGGTTGTACTTGCTTTAAGATGCAGGGCATTTACTAGAATATTCCAGCCAGAACTCACTCTTTTTGTTACACCAGGACCCAACTGGAAAATATAAAGATGAATTGCTGTAGGCTGGAAAATCAATTAGGAAAAAGAGGTAAAACATCTGGTGTTATTCTAAGGATATGAAAATTCATTTTGCACATTTAAAATCAATGTGTTGCGTTCATCTAACTGCTGGTTGAACTGTTTTGCATAAAACAGTGAGGGGAGCTTCCTTCATCCTGGACACGGGCATTTTACAGCAAGGGGCCTTGTCTAGAATTCCCCTTTCATTTTAATCTTAATTCAACCTGGATTGGAAGGTCTTTTCCACATGTGTTTTAAGCGTGACAGGAATCATATGGCATTCTGATTTGCTGCTAATGGTAGCGCCAGAGATTCTGACCCAGTGGGTCTGATTGGGGGTCTGAGAATTGGGGTTGCAGATAAGGTCCTAAGTGACAGTGATGCTGCAGGGTTGGGGACAACGATTTGAGGATGAGTGGCTTAGATTAAGGGGAGGTGCTTGTCATGGTAGAGAGTGGGGAAGTGGCTTCCATATGAAGTGGGGCAAATTCTGCAGCTTTCTGGTATGTCCCGAATGACGTTCTTACCCGGGAGCCACGGAACGGAACAGAACTTCTATTTATTCTATACTAGCATCTACCAATGGGGACCAGAAGAGCAATGGGACACCATCCTTACCCTTCAGGAACTAGGTCACAGTTTCTGGCTCAGGCAATGGCAGGGATGCCCTCACCTGGCCTGAGCATCCTCTGATGAAGGTACCTGTAAGGAGGATAGGGGCTGGGGCAGCAGTTCCTACAGTTGTTTTGAACATTGGGAAGGATGTCATGCGTGAAGACATTTGAGTAGACTCTTAAATTGGGAGTGGGTGAAGTGTAGGCGGAAGAAATAGTGAGGCTGAGGGTGGGAGGGTGGACAACTGGGCCATTAACACTTTGATGAGGTCGATGGTTTCTTTTTATTACTAGTAAGACTTGACTTCTTTGGGGTGACTGCTTTATGTAGCCCTCCGGCATATATTTCTTCAACCAAGCCCCTACTCTCCCCTCCCATGCAGAGCTCAGGTGCTTCTAGTAGGCGGGGCGAGAAGGTGCTTGCAAAATTATTTCAGTGTTTTCTCTGTGCCTTCCATGAATGTGCCGCAGGCATTGGTTAGCATCTGGGAAGGAAAATGCACTCCTGGGAAAGACACCTTGGTTTACTAAAGCAGTGACCACACAAAAAGACCTTGTGCCTCAGTTTCTCCGATCTTTACCACATTCCGTGGTTTATCATCTGGCTGTCTGACCAGAGAATGAACCTGGCTACTCAGCCTGTGTCCTCAACTCTCAACAGCCCACATATAAGGTAAGAGTCTAGAGGACTCAATTCATTCTTTCCTATTTATCCATGCCACTACCCCACCCCGAATCCTTAAAACAGGGTTTTATTGTAGCCCAGGCTAGCCTTGAACCCACTATAAAGCCGAGGATCACCTTGAACTTCTGATCCTCTCCTGACTTTGCCTTTTGAGTGCAGGGATTACAGGTATACATGCCCTGTTTGTGTGGTGTTTGAACCCAGGGCGCGATGCATGCTAGGTGAGTACCCTACCAACTTAGCTACAGAAAAGGTCCATTTTGTTTATTCTTGTAGTCAACAAAATATTTGTTGTTAGCTGACTGACTATGGGCTAAAAACTATGCCAGGAGCTTGGCATGCAGGACCTCATCTCTCCTCCCATGAAGAATATTCCATCTAGTATTATGTCTAAACAAGCAATAATAATGATAATATTAGCCAGGATTGATTGAGTTCGCATAGAGGATTATTCCCAGCACTTTGTTTTGTGATTTTATTTAATTCTTGTATTAATATCTATGATTACATAGCAAATTATTCCAAAACTCAGTGTCTTAAAAAACCGTTTATTGCCTCAGAGTTTCCAGAAATCAGGAATGGAGGCACAGTTCAGCTATGTGTTTGGGATGAAGCTTTCCCAAAAGGCAGAAGCCAAGTATGCTCATGATCACAGAAGTGCTAGAGATTGGAACCCAAGCTGGAGGCAAAGGAGCTCTCAGGGTCCAGGTTCTGGCAGGCGCCTTGGAGGGGGAAACAATGATGCAGCTGAGGATGGAATGAGAGGTTGATTACAAGACCATAAGCTTGTCGGCTTGTTTGCCACAGTGTGCCTGATGCCATGTGCTTGACAAGAACTGGACCTCAGCAAATAGTAGTTGAAGGAATAAAGAAAGAACCAACATTTATGAAACTCAAGCTTCTAAATGACAATGGTCAGGGTTTGGAATAGCTCTGTGGGCAGCGAAGGGGAGATGAGTTAAAAATACCTGGGCTATGTGTAGGATTTTTGAGTTCAGAGATTAAGAAAAATCTTCTCAAAAAACAAAACAAAACAAAACAAAACAAAACAAAACAAAAAAACTGGGCAGTGATGGTGCATGCCTTTAATCCCAGCACTCGGGAGACAGAGGCAGGTGGATCTCTGTGAGTTCGAGGCCAGCCTGGTCTACAAAGCAAGTTCTAGGACAGGCACAAGAAAAGAAAAGAAAAGAAAAGAAAAGAAAAGAAAAGAAAAGAAAAGAAAAGAAAAGGAAAGAAGGAAGGAAGGAAAGAAAGAAAGAAAGAAAGATCTTTTTACAAGTTATAATTTCTTGTTTTTCTTGTGTGCATGCTCATGTGTCTGCCTGTATGCAGGCACATGTAGAGGTCAGAAATCAACCTCCGGTGTCATTCCTCAGGTGCTACTGACTTTGTTTTCTGAGACAGGGTATCTCACTGACCTGGAGCTTACCAAGTAGCTAAGCTGACTAGCTAGGGAGCCCCAAATCCACTTGTTTTCCGCATCTCCAGTGTTAGGATTACAAGCATGCACTGCTATGTATGGCTTTTTTGTTTTGTTTTGTTTTTATATAGGTTCTTTTTGGGGGAGGGTGGTTTCAAGACAGGGTTTCTCTGTGTAGTTTTGATAGTCCCAGAACTCACTCTGTAGACCAGGCTGGCTTTGAAATCACAGAGATCCGCCTGCCTCTGCCTCCCCAGTGCTGGGATTAAAGGCTTGTACTACCACCATCTGTTCATAGGTTCTGAGGCCTCATGATTATACTGAAAGCACTTTACCAACTGTTAGTCTCCTTAGCCCCAGCATCACCACCATCACCATCACCACCATCACCATCACCACCATCACCATCACCATCACCACCACCACCACCACCACCACCACCACCACCATCACAAGCAGCAGCAACTGCATCACTACTCCAATTGCTACTCTTACTGTGCTGGAGATTGAACCCAGGGCCCCCTGCTCACTAAGCTTGTGTTTTACTACTGAACTGCATCTACAGCTTAAACCAATTCTCTGATAGGACCCGGCTTTGCACACCGACAATACCAATGGAGAAAAGGCCTTTTTCTCTACCCCACCTCTAGCAGAAGTGCATGATGTGCTCCAAACAGGGAGGTCTCTGAGGGGAACGGGGCCAATGCGTTTCCAGGGTTGAGAGCCACCCCCACAGAGACGCCTGGGTGGCTGGATTGCTCAGCTGTCACACTGTGGGCTTAGCTGTAAGTTTCAGAGAAAGGCAGCTTGGTTGGAAGCTTGGCAGAACTTGCCTGTCTTTCCATTTCAGAAATCACCGACTGAAAGCGCAGGCCTGGGGAAGCGAGCTTCTGACTTTAAAGACTGTCATCTCTGCTTGACAACTGTGAGGTGAGTGTGTTTGCTTCAGCTCTGAAAAGGTAGGAAACAAACGGTACAAGAAGCCAGTTCTTGCTACTGATTGATTCCATTTTGTTCCAGAGCTTATTCGACCTTTGGATAAACAACGAAAACCTTCCAGAAGCACCTCAAAGGGATGCAAGAACACATTTGCTATTTTAAAAGCAGAAAAGTTTTAAGTGGAACTCTGACAGTATAAGAAAGTATTATTTATATAAATGCTAAAAAGGGGGGGCACTTATAAAATATACAATCTTCAGTAATGGCCAAATATGGAATGCTCGGATATGCGATCACATACCCAGGCAGACGCTGTAAGTGGGGAGGCCCACTGGTGCCCTGTCCTTACATTGTGCATTCATGGGACTACAAATCTCTCCCAAGGATGTCTTAGACTTGTACGCCAAATGGAGACCCAGATGAACTAAACAAGATACCGTGACTGTAAGCTAGCTGGCCTAGGCTCTCTCTGGGTCTAGTAGTGCCACAGCTGTAACGCTATGAGCGACGAGAGATGTTGCATGGTTTGCAGATGTTTACCTGACAACTCAGATAGAACAAATAAAGACAAAATGCAATGGATGTAGAAGCAATTTGAAGAGGAAAGGGGCAATAGTGACATAGTGACCAAAAATAAACAAAGGACACTCAGAATGAGCAGCAGTGAGTGGGCTGCCGAGGAGGTCTGAGGGAGCAGTGGCCCCCGGTCACAGGCACACGTTTCCCACCATCTCTGCTATCTCTGTGTATCCCTTTCACCCTCACCTGATGGCTTTGCTGGGGGCCTCAAGTGAAAGGCAGAAGAGTGGAGCGGGGGCAAGGGGCGTCTCCCTTCCTCTTTAATCATGTGGACCCCACTGCGCGCGTGCGTGCGTGCGTGCGTGCGTGCGTGTGTGTGTGTGTGTGTGTGTGTGTGTGGTGTATGCAGCTGTGTGGGCCTCTGCACACCGGTGGGAAAAGAGGCCCGAAGAGGGTGCTGGGTATCAGGTATCTCTAGCTCTTTCCACCTTATTCATGGGACGTGGGTTCTTTCTCTGATCCTGCAGCGTCAGAGATCCTGTTTAGGGTTCCCTCCGGGCTGGGTTTACAGGTGTGTGGAGCCATGCCTGACTCCTTACGTGGGTTCTAGGACAAGAACTCCGGTTCTCCTGCACTCTGCACTGCCGAGCCACCTCCCCGCCCTCAAGGGCCAATTATTTTTATACATTACTGCCTCAGCCTCTTTATTTGTGAAATAATTTTAAAGATTAAACATGACCTAGCCAGGTAGTTGGCACATAGCCTAGTTCATTCTACGTCCTCATCTCAGTAGCTTAGGCACAAAGTGGAAATGGAAGAAATTTTGCTGAATATGTGGGAGAATCATCAAGAAAAATCTTGTTTATAGGAGACCTTTCCTTTTTATTTTTATTTTATTTTCATTTTATTGAAAATATTTTCTCCCTCACGGACTATTGTTTCCCATTTCTCTACTCTACTCCTCTTAGTCCCTCCTTTTCCTCCCATCTGGTCCACTCCCTTCAGGCTCTCATTAGAAAAAAAATAATGGAGCTAGGCAGTGGTAGCACACGCCTTTGATCCGAGCACTCAGGAGGCAGAGGCAGGCACATCTCTGAATACAAGGCTAGCTTGGTCTACAGAGAGAGCTCAGGACAGGCTCCAAAAGCTACAACTACACAGAGAAATCCTGTCTTGAAAAACCAAAAAAATAAAAATAAATAAATAAATGAAAGAAAGAAAGAAAGAAAAGAAATAGACTTAAAAATGAAATATATTAAGATACATTGGAGGTGTATAGAAGACCCTCTCAACCATAAGATCCCTGGAGAATTGTATGGTACCCACTGTCTTGCAACCTCAGCATCTGGTGCAGGAGTTAGCACATCTAAGTTGCTCAGTTACTACTTGGTCACAGAATCTTTCCTCCACTTCAGGGGGCCTTTGGTAACCCGGAGACCCTGAGAATTACATAGATGAACTTGGCAGCTTCTGCAGGGAAGTCAGTGCCTGTCGATCGGGTTCCAGGGAAAATGGTAGAGGTAACGGAGGCTTTCCCATGTGCAGTAGTAGGGTCTGGGATAGCAGGTTTTCTTCCTATGAGCACAAAGCTCCTGAGTGGTCAGCAGAGGCTGCAGCGGCCTGGTTCCAGGCTGCCGACACATTGCCTCCTAATAAGAGTGAGGCTGCCAGGGCACAAAACTTGCAGAGAGAGGCACACTGGTCAGCTCCACCTGGATGGCACAGGCATCAAAGGAAAGGGCGGCCGTAACTTGCCCAGGTGAAGATGTTGACCAGTCTGAAGAAATCCAGAAATACATGCTACAGAGATTGAGTTACTAGTGGGTGTGAGTGAGGCGTGGATGTACGCAGCTCAGGACATAGGGGTTACATCTGCACACCGCGAGAGCAAGCCTCTGCTTCTTTGCAGCCCAGGAAAATCCTCAATCACAGAGAGAGGGAACGAAGAAGGCAGGAGGCTCTGTCATTTGACCACCATGTCTGTGAGTGCCAGAGCCCAGGGCTGCTCCACTTCTACTGGGGAGTTCACCAAACTCACAGCAATCGAGCTTGCTAATCCCTTTAAGACAGGGCTGACTTGTTTGTCTGGCTTCATTAGACTACAGGAGTGGACAGACTGAAGAAAAGCCTTTTATACATGGTTTTTGTTTTACCTTTCTGGTCAAGGAGAATTGAAAAAACGCACACACACATACACACACCCTTCACCAGGAGTAAAGCATGAGGTGGGCACAAAGCAAATCCCTCCAAGCTCACTGTGGCCACAATTTTAGCTTTTTTCTTCCCAGAAAACTGCCCTTGAACTGATAATGGCAATGGTTGACCTTGATGAGGTCGGGACCGTGTTTGGAGAAGTCTAGTCACCAGCAAGATTCTTGGCTGTTTCTGGTTTACTTTCAAGTTTTTTTTTTTTTGTTTTCTTTTTTTTTTTATTTGCGTTTTTCCCCCCTAAGTGACTTTGAGATAGAATGCCAAATCAATCCAGCTGTGCCAGATTCCAAATTCTAATGTGTCTGGTGCCAGATTTGGGGTCTCTGCCCTCATGAGGTGGTGTGGTTGCCTGCCAAGGGCAGTCACTCGGTCACTCCCAGCCTTTGGAAGCACCACATGTGATTTCAGGCTTCAGCTGGCAACAGGTGTCTGGGAAGGCTGTCTTAGCTGGGGTCTGACTCATCCTCTTCAAATCACACTGTGATTGGTCAGGCGTCTCCTTCACTAGGCCAAGGGTCAAAATGCTATTTGAGTTTAAAGAGGCAGAACTGGAACTGGATAGATACGAGGTTTTCTCTCAGATGTGGTGATGGAGACCACCCCATTCTGGTGGCCCAGAGGCAGAGGCCAGCTTGAGGCCACCAAGAATGGGTTCAGGCCCTAGTGAAACCATGTGGGTAGCTCCCTCCTCTTAAGGGCAGACATGTTACGATCTACCCATGAGATTTGGTTCAGATTCTACCTGGACGCTGGCACTCTGGTAAGTAGGATGACTCCTGCTGTCTGTTGCAAGTCTGGTGACTTGTTCAAATGTGTGTAGATGGTGAAGAATACGAGGTTTTGTTATCACACTGAATGTGATAGGTGGGCTCAGGCTCATGGCCAGGGGCTCCTGTGAGCTCTCCTACAGGGGAGGCCCACTGCTTTCTCTAGACAGTGTAAGGCTTTCAGAAGTAAAGCACATCTTGGTGTAGCTCATCCTGACGGCTTCTGCTCCGATGGAAGAGGAAGGCCGACAGATACCTCCCCTCACCCGTTTCCCAACGTGAAGGCTCTTGTCTCTTCTAACTCGCATCCTTTGCCGGTTCGTCTACATGCGTGTGTTGAACACACTACACCAGGGCTGTGTTCAGGAGGACAGCAGGGATTCCTACCAACCTCCACCATGCCTGGAATCTGTAGCAGATTCTCCTGAATGTCTGGGTCTTAAACAGAATAAGGCCTATTATACTAAGAATCTTGTATGATTGTTTTTCTTGGAAATAAATGTAATATTTAGAGGACAGGACTCTCTCTGTAGGTAGTAGTTGCTTCCCTGGGCTTTGGGAGCCTGGGAGGGGCAACTTTCTGCTGTTTCAGAACTTGGGACAACTATCAATCAATTCCTGTGGCAACCTTCTCTTGACCTTTCAAGACTTCAGTGAGTTGGCCCAGTTTCTGTGGCTAACTCTGCAATATGACAGCCTGGGTAAGCAAAAAAGGCTTCTGGTTCTGGGGGGTCTAAGATAAAGAGGTACATTTGATGACAGTTTCCTAGTCCCAAAAGGGCACGGGACATCACATGACAAGAGAAAGGAGAACATGTGTGTACGTGTGTGTGTGTGTCTGTGTGCCTTTGAGTTTTTCTTTCACAAAGCCACCGGTAAGTCAGTCATTATTCTAATAACATTATCTAATCCTATTGACCAGCCAGAGACCCCTAGGCATCATAGTAGGTGTAAGTTCCTACTTTATTAATACCTGACAATGACTATTAAATTCAAAAACATTAACCCTTGAGAAGGGTGGAAGGAAGATGCTCTAGTCACGTGGCTGTAAGTACCATGAAGGGTGTGTCTTAGTTCATGGCTGCATCCAGTGACGTTTGAATGTTTCTTTTGAAATAGAAAAGCTTTAATTGTTGTCTGCCTTTTCCTCTTCTTTTCTTCTCCTCACCCCCTTTCTCCTTCACAGGTTAGAAGTTGTGCTTATGATTAACCTGTCCTCAAACTGTGAAGGCAAACTCTGCTGGGAATACTTACACTTACCCCACCCCCTGCAGACAGGGCTGGCTTCCTAGGCACGTGACCAGAGGGCCGCTCACTTAATTTACTCAATGCTGATGCTGCCTTCATGATGTGGGAAGGCACATTTGTCATAGTTTTTGGTCTGTTTGCTTTTTTTTTTTTTAAACAAAGAGTGTGTGTTTTCACATTGCGTGGAGTCAGGAAACTTTCTCTTGTTCTGTTTACTGAAGGGGACTCTGTAATCCACAACATGGAGGAATCTTTGGTCCCACTTGGCAAACTGATTTGCTCCGTGGGGCAGTGGGTGCATCTCAAGGACTCCTGGGCTTGTCTTGGAATTCATGACATTGTCACCTCTTTCCTGCCTGGCCCTAATCTGCATTTGCCACCCAACTTGAAGTGACCTTGGGAAGTGGAGAGAAACCAGCCAGCAAATTCAGTTCTCATGCCCTTGTTCTGCTGCTGTTGCTAGCCCAGGGGGGGTGGGGTCTCTTTCTGTCAGAAGTAGACTTAGTAAACAATGGCCTCACTAATGGTACTCATAGGAACCTGCTGTCTTGACCCCTTGAGGAATTTAGGGGATTACCCTGGCTTGAAGAACTCTGAGTGACACCTTTGCAGCTTCGTTTACCCGATGGCAATCAATTCTACCTCTTTGGAGCCAACCCTGAGTATATTCTTATATTAACGTGAGTTTGTTGACAGCCATGCCATCTTGTTAAGGTGAGAATGACTTTTCTGTCCTTAGGATTTGAGGACCTTGATCTTGGTGGGCTGGGAACCTCTTAAAGTATACAAAACCCTGTCTCAGGAGAAAAAAAGGAATTATTTGAAAGGCTGTGTCTGGGTTTCCTGGTGTACTTCAGGAGGTCAGGGAACAGTCACGCACAGGTCATTTTTCGCTGAACTCTTTCTTTTGAGAGAGATCTGCTCTCTCTCAGAGGATAAGAGTATATCAAATTTTTAAAGGTGGCCTGGAATAATTCTTAGTCTTTTGCTGTGAGACAGTGGTTTTACCCTGTAAATATTTGTTTCTTATACCGGTTTAATAAAAGCTGATTGGACAGTAGCCAGGCAGGAAGTATAGGCAGGGTAACAAGAATTCTGGGAAGAGGGAAGTTTCAGTTTGCAGTCGTCACCCAGACAGAGAGGAAGCCAGACACAAAGCAAGCAAGATGTGACTACCTCACCGAAAAAGGTACCAAGCATGTAGCTAACACAGACAAGAATAATGGGCTAATATAAGTTATAAGAGTTAATAAGAAACCTGAGCTACTAGGTCAACTAGTTTATAATTAATGTAGACCTCTGTGTGTCTACTTGGGACTAAATGGATGTGGGACCTGGTAGGACAGAAACCCCAGTCAACAGTCTTTACAAATGCTTCTTGGAAAACTAAAAGTGAGTAATCAAGTCATGATTTTTCCCCTGTATGATACAATCGGTTTTATTTTTAACATGTTACCACAAGTGGCAGAGACGCCCAAAGTCATTCAGTCTGAGCTTCCTATTTAAAAGATAGAAAATTGAGGCTAAAGAGAACGGGTGGCTGCCTGGGATCACAGGGAGCAATAAGAACAAAATTAAAAAGTTCTGTTGCTTTCTTTCTGCACCCTGCTCTCTCCAACACAAAAGCCTTAAGACATTCTAGTTATTAACTAATTCATGAGAGTCAAGGCTCTGAGGAGTGAGTGGAACAGAACTTGTCACGTGCTTAGAACATTAGATGTGGGATCTTGGTCGTTTTTACTCCATTTTACCAGCTCTTTACTGAATCTTATGCCAGGCTCTGAGCTCAACGCTGTGAATAGTAAGTAGATATGATTTGTGTCCTCAAGAGCAGAGAGAGCGCTCGTGCCAAATAACAACCCCTCTGTTGGGCCTCCTAAGAGATCACTGGCTCCAGCATCAACACCTCCTGCTAGAACAGTGTTTGAGAGCTCTGGTCCTTGGGTTTTGAAAGTCTATAGAGCAATCCCTGCATCCCAGCAGGCAGGGTGTCCTTCTCTGCTTGTTTCAAACCAGAACTCATGGCTGACAGCTGATTCAGTGGGACCTGAACATTCTGTCTTGCTGGCTCATAGAGGAATCTAAGCCAAGGTTAGACACTAACAATTGTGTTCTCTGTGTGTGTCTGTCTAGCTCTCTGTCTGTGTCTGTCTGTGTGTGTCTCTCTGTCCCTCTCTCTGTGTCTCTCCATCTCTGTCTCTATTTGTCTCTCTCTCTGTCTCTCTCCCCCCTCTATCTCTGGAAACACTGAATACCAATTCCAAATTATATGGTCCTTATGTATCAGATGAGGAAATTGGTACCTAGAACAGTTTAACCACCTGGTTAAGTTGTGAATTCAGGCAACAAGTGAACTTTTCAAACCATTTAAACTTGTCGATTTAGGCGCCAGAGCACAGGAATAGGTTTCCATAAGAAAGACTTCATCCGAAATGCTGCTGGTCCTATGACAAGATATCTTGGAAAGAAATCAAGTTGGCTGCGGTCTCACTTTGCCACAGACTTTTACTAAGTCACAGCAATTAATGGTTGCTTCCGAGTGACTGGAAGTCAAACCAGATTGTCCCAAATGCCAGTTGCTCCTGCTCCCTCTGACAAAAGGCTGAGCCCCTGTGGCTGAGGAGAAGCCAGGTGGCAGGCAGGCCTTTGCTGCACCAGTCCCAGCCCCAGGAACTCCCAGAAGCCCCAGGAAGTATTCAGAGGCCATAGCCCTACCCCAAGATGTTTTGGGTTAAGCATGGAATTATTGTTCTCCCTTCAAAGCCCAGGATAAAAGCTGCTCATGAATGCCCTCAGTGCCCTGAAAGAGCATGTGCCTTTGATGCCTGTGACTACCCTCTCTGGCTGTATGAGTAGCTCAGCCCTTGCCTGGTTTCAGAACCCAGGCCTTCTGGAGTGGGTGAGACCTCAGAGTTCACTGATCCCACCTCTCCTAATGACCATGAATTTCTTGGTGTACTTCCACCCAGTCCTGTTCATAATTCTCAAAAAAAAAAAAATACAAAAGCTCTTCCCCCACTTTGAATAGGACTACACATTGTCAGAACATGCTCTGGGCCCTGTCTAGGGCTCCCAGCTCTGTCATCTGAGGCCTCAGCCTGCCCTCTGTTGACTTGGGCCCCTGTAGAAGTTTGAGTCTACTGTGAGATAGGCTTCAAACCAGCTCTCCATGTCAGTATCTGTTTATCTTCCCATGTGTGGTTCTGAAGCCCCCCACCCCCCGCCAGTTTACAGGGCTCCCAAATGGGCAAATTGGAGTGCAAAGGCAGCCCCCCAAACTCCAGCTGCTCACTGCCAAAAGAGGGAAATGGGGTTCTTATCTCCCTGGCCTCATGAGAGTCTGGTCAACATTGAACTTGGAAACCATGAAATGTTTTGAGTTTGTTCTCGGTTGCCTTGGAAACGCATTATCTGAAAATCGTCTTCCTGCAGGCTCATGACTCGTGACCTACCACCCTCGAATGGGGTCTGATTTAATTCTCTTTGACTCCTGTCTCAACATAAACATCGTTGAGGTCAAGAATTTTCTAGATAATCTGGAAATGGCCACAGAGTACAAAACAGCAGACTTCCTGCTGAGCTGGATTTTGGGGGAGTGTGTCTGATGCCAAGAGAGCCTGGGTACATTACCCATATGGGCAGTCAGTCACATAAGCTGAGCAGCGGATATAAGCAGAGATCTGCAGGCAAGGAGGGTCCTCATCCAGTTATCAGGAGAAGCTCTACAGCTCGCCACCAGTCTTTAGTTTTGTGACTAGGTAAGAGGCAGAAGACTCTGGGGGCCAGCTGCAGCTGGGATTGCTTGTAGGGCAGAGCTGACCCTGAAGCTTTAGAGGTGACCTCTGGAGGACTGAGTGCTATTTCCCTGAATGGCTTCTTAATGAGGTCCTCCAGGCCCATGGCCCTTCCCTTTCATACACTCAGATACACTTAATATTCAATGGAGTGACCCAGCAGAGAGGAGTCTTATATTCCCCACCTAACTGGATGAGCAAACCCACCAGGGGTTATTCAGAGCACAGTAAAAAGAGCTTGAGTACGTGGCCTGATCTAAAACATACAGGGGAGAAGAATAGACACTTGTGCTAGGTCTTTGGAGATGAAGGGGTGGGCATTAGGGTGAGTGTGTGGCTCTGTAAGGGGTCCGACTATTTATCCCTTATGCACCAACAAGAATACAGTTCTAATACAAGAGGAATAACGGGCTGGGGAACTGGCGGGCTGTGTGCTGTTAAAAACATTGTTTATTTCCGTTCAGTAAAAGTTGTGACTCTTGATGAATGTTTGTGCTTAACTTGTGTAAGTGTGTGTGTGTGTGTGTGTGTGTGTGTGTGTGTGTGTGCAGGGGTGTGTGTGTGTATGCACGTGCGCATGCTTATGCTCATATATGTTTAAGCCAATGTCTTGATTGGAGAGGAGTCTGGTTTTACCCTGCACTTGAATAGGATACCTAGAGAAGGACCAGACTTTAGTGTCCCAAATCCCAAGCCTAATTTCAATAATTCTACTGAACCCCTGTGCCTGCCCCTGCCCCTTAAGACCAATGGTGGTGTTGGATTGACTCCCGTAACAGAATCCAGCTTTGAAACAAACTGCCAAGGATTAGAGGGGCTCCCTACTGCCTATCTGGGAAGTGAACGGGAATAGGTAGCTCATTGTTGCGCCAGACCCTACCTCAGAAGATGACTTGGGGTTTCCCTACGGCACAGAGAGAGGTTTGTGCTGAAGCACTGGGCCTACAAGGCTGCCGTGAGGAGAATGTTGCATCTGAAGGTGAACTTGGTTCAGTTTGGTTCTGTGGGGAAGAGACAGGGCAAGGACCTGCCCCAGGTTGGGACTGTCGTACCTCCGTCCCAGAATGGAGGCGTGTGAGGAGAATTTTTAAGTGTTTGTAGGAAAACTCCAAGAAAACAAGACAGGGGGTCTCGTGACCTCGGTTTCTTCCAAATCACAGAATTGTTCTCGGAATTTGCTTTCACATCGCTCCCAGTTTGCGTGCACAGGAATAAGCTTACTTCAGATTACTCATTATAACTGGCTTTGTCTATTTGTTTGTGACTGTGTGGAAAAACCCGTTTTTGCCACATATGACTTGCCTGCTACGTGCAGCTTGTTCTTGTGACCGGACGTTTGCTCAGGTGACTCCTCTTAACCCTGTGTGTATAAATTGTCTGATGCTCTGAATAAAGCCGGCTAGTTAGAGAAACTTTAGTGCGCTTCGTTTATAGGCTCCATTCTCCTAGGTCCCACCACCTCTAGAGCAGAGTCCTGGTCTATAGTAGAGACAGCTGTCCTGACTTGTGCTCCACTACCTTTAGCCCAAGGCTGCATGCAGTCCAAGTTGAAACCTTGAAGATTACTTTATGAGGTACAGTAGATAGTTTGTTGCTTAGGTGCAGTTCTTGGGCAGCCTCAGATGGGCCAAAGATAAGCAGGGGCAAAGATAAAAGAATTCCAATCACTATTCCCTAATGAGCATGGCAAACTCTTAGAACTAGCTAGGGCTGGCACACAATAAATCCTGGATGAATGGATAATGAGCCAACGTCACTGCTGGAGAAAAGAGCCTGGAAACCCCCAGACTCTGAGCACACACATGTGTGAGTTTGAAAGTTGCAGGGGGAAGTTACCTGTCATTACTAAACACGATGGGAAAGCATGAGTTTTGTCACTGAGGAAGACTCTAGTTACAATGTGACCTTTGCATTTTGATTCAGATCTGTTCTACTTCCAGATAAGCAGAGACCATTACACTGGGAATACTTTTCAAAACTCATATTGTAATGTTTTTAGTATTTTTTAAACGTGTTTACATGTGAATATAAGCATTTGACTTTGAAATTCTCTTTGGGTTTGTGGAAAGCAAGACAGTTTTGGCATATTCCCATTTTACAGCTGGGGAGGTTGAGGCTGGATGTCCCCCCAAATACACAAAGCTGAGACAGAAATTACTAGAGATTTTATGCCTTTCTAGTGCCCCAAGCCGGGGGAACTTGAATCATTAAAGCGTGTAATTTTCCTTTTGTTCCACCCAATGAGAGGTGGCTCTCAATCTGGACTGCATGGAAATGCTATTATAAGCCAGATGCAGGCTCTGAATGGCTATGCAATTACCAGGACAAGGGTATAATTTGGGGAGTGCAGCCTGGGTGGGCTTTACTTATGATAAACTTGGCTATTATCAGACAAGATCATGTGTTTGAAGCAAGCGAAGGTGATTTGGGTTGCAAGCACTGTCTGTCCCAGGCAGGCTGTAGCCTTCATCTCTTGGAGGTGCTCAGTGGAGTTCAGTGTCTCCAGCCATTGCTGTGAATTCAGAAGAAAAAGCAAGAGAAATACACACAGGTATAGTGACCCTGGTAGTGGCCTCCTTAGCTCCAGCACCTGGGTTCTGGGCAGTGTTCCATCCCCTGTGTGAAGCCTGGGCTAAGCCTTCCCCCCTATTTGGAGTACCAGACGGGCCTGCTGTGTCCTGCGGATGGATGGCTACTTCATCTCTGGTGTTCGGCAAGGAACGCTGGAGCCTTTTGGTTCAGTTTCCTCACCTGGAGACTTGGTGGGGGCAGTGAGAGCATTTACTGGTCAATACGCTCCTGGGCTGGGCCGGACGCTGGTGTACAGTGAACGTCTACTCTCTGCCCCACGGTGATCTGATCTATTCTTCAAACCAGCACATAGGGAAGGCCATCTTACTCATATGTAACAGAGGGAAATGTATGTATATGAAGGGATTTAATGACCCGTGAGAAGGAAAAGAGAGTGGCCCTGGACATTCCAAAGCAGCCTTCCGCCATAGCTAGCCTGTGTTTGTTACCAGACCCGACTATCCTCAAAAAAGTAACTGAGAAGGTGGGGTGAAGCGAGGCCCACACCCTGAGTTTGACATAAACAAGGTTACTGTGCCACGTTCTTGCTCACAAAGCCAGACATCTACCATGCATGACTGCTACCATCTACAGCTTTATCCTTGGAACAGGCTTTCCTTGCAGATATGATTTACAGAGCCGCTCGATCACAGAATTGTCGGGGCTTGCTTACAGCATCCAGTCTAAGCAGACTGCCAAGATTTAGTCAAACCTAAATCTTGTCCCAAGACTGTCTGGTACTCTCTCTTGCTGAGATACCCCTGGTATGTTCTTTGCAGCAGAGAGTAAGGAACTCAAATCAATCAGATATGTTCCTGGGGCACTCTGGGAAGGCCCCACAGTTGATCGATGGGTTTAAACCTCAGAATCATCTTTCTCCAACTCCAGAGCCTGCATTTTGGAAGTTCCTATCTAGGAGTGTGAAACATTCTCAGCACTGTAAAGAGTTCCAGTCCCTACTGTGTGCTCCCCTGAAGGGCAGGTTAAAGTTCTGATAGCCACTCTTGATGGCCCTGATGACGTTAGTGCACTCTGAACCTCCCATCCCAGCCAACGACTCTTTCTACTTGCTGACCATTTAAAAGAAGAGAAGATGATAGAATCTAACACCTCTCACTGTCCTGTGGTCACACCCCTGGACAAGCCAGTATGTTTGGTAGGTAATGCCTACAGCCTGTAAAGTGACTGTCTCATCATTTCTGTTGTTCTACCCTCTTGGCACACAAGGCTGCCGTGTGCTCCATTGGCGAAGACAGTTAAAATCCCTTTCCCAGCATTGTTCTTTGTTCTTGATAATGTCTTTAAACAGTGTTCTTTAGCCTAATAAGCTTGAGGTTAAAGGAGCCTGCTAGCTGCTCTGACAGACACGCGGGGGCCCAACAGTCTATGCCCCTGATGGTTTTGGACACAGACTCTGATCTAACGCCCATCTACAGGCATCCAGCACCAATGCCGGAGAAGCATTCTGCCACTGCAGCTGCTAAGATAGCAACAATTACTATGGGCGCTCAGCATCAGTGCCACTTAGGAAAGAGTGTGCTGTGCCAAGGACATTTTTATACTTATTTAATCCTCACTTTAAAAACGCTCTAAAGGACGGGGGATGTAGCGTAATTGGTAGAGTTCTTGCCTAGCGTGCACAAAACCCTGGCTTTGATCCCCCGGCATATATAATACTTGGCATAGTGTCACACACTTCTAATCCTAGTTCTTGGGAAGTGGAGGCAGGAGGACCAGAGAAGTTCAAGGTCATCCTTGGCTACACAGTGAGTTAGAGGCCAGCCTGGGCTACAAGACACCCTGTCACCAGCCAACCAACAAACAAATAGTACTATAAGGCAAACAGTATTGTTATTATTTTATAAATGAAAGTCCAAGAAGCTTGATCCTAATCTGAGCTGACAGAGTTTATAGTTGACAAGCCCCAGAGTTAAAGTTTGGGTTCAGATCTGTCTCCCTCTCTATCTCTTTCCAGCTCTGAACCTTGGGGATCCCTTCTGCATGGAACGCCTACACAGATGTGGTGACTATGCTGTGCCACGACCCCCACCAAGGCCAGAAGGACTTCTTTGCCTGGTCGCAGGAACTGCTACTGACAGACTCTCTAAGAACAGCTGCCTAAAGCTATGTCTTTCTCAGGAACACATAGAGACATTTGATTAGGGCAGATATATTGATCGGAGATACAAAGGACTAGCCCTTTTCCTAGCCGGGGACCATGCTAAAGGCACATCCCTGTTTCCCAGATCCCTATGGGGCCAGCTGGGCTTAGCGATGGTGCTCCCCCTGGCCAGCCTATCCACCCAACCCCACCCCCTGCCTGGTCCCAGGGGTCATCTTAGAATCTCTTTAGGAATCTTTCTATACACTATCCTCTCTCATGGTCTGCTTTCTGGGGAACCCCACCTGCAACAAGGATGTTTTGCAAGATTAGCTTGGGGAAAATGAGCTTTGAACGTTTTGTCCACCGGCTTCTGCACAAAAGTGCAGTGTCTGGAGAGGTGCACGTTCTCAGCAGGAGGGACAGGCAACCACGTGTTCTTGGCCTCAGTCAGCACGGGCTGGAAGTAGTTCTGTGGCGTCCAGGATCATCTTACCTGTCCGAAGGAATTTCTTTGCTACAAAAGTCAAGCTGAATATGTGTGTGTGTGTGTGTGTGTGTGTGTGTGTGTGTGTGTGATATTCATACTCACACACACACACGAACACATGAACACACACACACACACACACACACACACACACACACACACACTCAGGCTGGAGGACCTGACAGTCTGAGTTTATGTTTAAGGAGGTAAAGGACGTCAACACTCACAGTTTGACCTTCAAAAGAAATCATTCACAATGCCTGAACTTGAGCAAACAAGCTGGGCGTTCTGATACCATTCCCTGAGTCTACCAAGTCATTGTCCATTTAGTTTTACTCTATGCCAGTCCCTATGCTAGCAGGCAGAAAGACAGAGATGAATGAAATCATTTCTGGTTTTGCGGCCCTTGACAAACCCATCAGAATAAGACAGAGATGAATGAAATCATTTCTGGCTTTGAGGCCCTTGACAAACCCATCAGAATAAGACAGAGATGAATGAAATCATTTCTGGCTTTGAGGCCCTTGACAAACCCATCAGAATAAGGTACACAGTGATGGTCATTTGTAGGGACGCGCTGAAAATGTTGAGGAAAAAGAAAAAGAAGAAAGAAAACCAGCACACATATTTCCATGCTTAATTCAATGAAAATGATGACTAAGTGCATACAAAATATTGTCACCCAATGGCCAATGGCTCAAGAGGTAAATGCTCGCTGCACACACACGAGGACCTCACTCGGTCCTTGGCACCCATGTAGAACTCAGGTGCGGGTGGTGGCATGCACTTTGGGGAAAGCAGAGCCAAGCAGATCCCCAGGCCTCACGGGCCACCGAGTCTAGCCAAATCAGCGAACTTCCTAGTGAGAGACGCTGTCTCCAAAAACAAGGTGGACAGCTCTTGAGAGCCGATACTTAAGGTTGACCTCTGGTATTTCCATGAGTGTTCATACATGCACACCTGCACGTGACAGGCCCGCCTGCCTATGCCTCACACGCGGCAACACTGTCAACCAAAGTTATCGTGAGAAGAAACACATTTGAAATTAGCTACTGCGAGAAGAAACACGCTTGAGAGATGAGCTGCTTTCTCGCCAGTGTTGTTAGTTCTTGCACACTCTCCTCCGAACACTGCAGCCTCGAAGGGGTCTTCCACTCTTCAGACCTGTGGTGAGGGCTCTGAAGGAAGGAGGAAGGATTAGGTGTCGCATCCTAAGGTGTCCTGTTGGATGAGGAACCTGCTTGCCCTCCTGATGTGATTTGTAGATTAAGAGCTAAGAACAAGAAGCTTCCTTCAATTCTTTACCAGCGTTCCTCCAAAAACGCCAAACAACTTTTATCCAGCTACTTAGGGGGAGGGGGCAAATGTAGCATTTTTCACTGGTAAGCATAAATTAAGCCAACTTCTTCTGTTTACGGAAAGCCATACATCAAAAGGGAGGGAGGAAAAAAGAGCCTTTTGTGACCCATCTTGGTTCTCTGGGAACAGCATAACCTGGCCTTGATCCCAAAAAGCAGTAGGAAGCTATTTTTCATACTGAGTTCAGTTCGGTTTTTAGAAAGACTGAATTGTGGTCCACTTGCCTGTAAGTTTACCCTTCTCAATCTCTCTCTCTCTCTCTCTCTCTCTCTCTCTCTCTCTCTCTCTCTCTCTCTCTCTCCCTCTCTCTCTGTGTGTGTGTGTGTGTGTGTATGTGTGTGTTTTCTGTGTGGCACATGTTTCCATAGGTGTTCACCTGTCTAGCTGGCTCTTATACTTTTTTTTTTTTTTTTATGGTTTTTCGAAACAGGATTTCTCTGTAGCTTTGGAGACTGTCCTGGAACTAGCTCTTGTAGACCAGGCTGGTCTCGAACTCACAGAGATCCACCTGCCTCTGCCTCCCGAGTGCTGGGATTAAAGGCATGCGCCACCACTGCCCGGCTTGGCTCTTATACTTTTAAGTCTAAAGCAGACTTTGGGTGTCAAGGCTGAAATCCTGAGGGAACACCAGGCCAGAAAAGAGGCTGACCCTTGGAAGAAAATGTCCTTCCAAGAGGACATGGGGGTATCAGCAGTACTCCAATTTGTTCGTGTGAAAAAAGAGACACAGCGATGCCCGGATGACTCCCTGCCTTCCCAGTTGCATGCTACTAGCGGTGAGGCTGCATGTGTTGGGGGTGGGTAGGGCTCTGAACGGAATTGTTCCTGTCCTCTGCTGTTTCAACAAAACTCAGGTGGTGGCGCATGTCTTTAATCCCAGCACCTGGGAGGAAATGACAGGTGGATCTCTGTGAGTTCAAGGCCGGCCTGGTCTACAGAGTGAGTTTCCGGAGAGTCTGAGCTACACAGAGACACCTTGTCTGGGGGTGGGGAGGAAACAGCCCACCACAACAAAAGCCCACCTCGGAACACAACATCCCTACTGTGTGTGCCTGGAAGCTGGTTACCACTCCTTTCTGAGGTATCTGGGTCCAACCCCAGACCCTAGGGGTGTTCATTCTTTTCTGGTTCTTTTTTTTTTCTCTTGTTCTTCCCTTTCTAAGACAGCCCAGAGTTCCCATTGCCTACAATGCCTCTCCTTCTCTCTTGGCATATTCTTCTGAGAACTCCCACTAGCCTGGGGTGGGAGGACTTTAAATCAGTATTCCACTGCTGAAGAGTCAGAGAGAGAGAGAGAGAGAGAGAGAGAGAGAGAGAGAGAGAGAGAGAGAGAGAGATTGCTGTAAGTGGCTATTTCATCTGCTATCCATGGAGATTTGATCCGTTTAGGAGAGAGACTGGATCAGGTTCCTGGGGGCCTAGCTCAAGCTGAGGATCTCATCATTTCTGCCTCTGCTGGTCCCAGAGCCTAGCCTGGGAAGATGGACCATTACAGGCAGGCAGGCAGAAGTCAGAGAGAAGATGCTGAGTTATCCTGAGACGCTCCTCTAGAATCCCCTGGGGGTTCATCACGAGGGTAGTAGCAGCTGAGGAAGCCTTCCAAGGGTCGGACTCCGTGCTCAGTGCGTGTACACAAGCACGTGGGATCCCCGCTGAGAGCCATGATGGTTGAGATGAGGTCAAAGGCTAGGATCCTACAGTGGGGTTAGTTTCCTTATTAAAAGAGGAAGAAGCCCCATAACATCCAGCAGTCTGCAAGCTGCGGAGAGAGTCCTCATAGAACCTGATCTGGACTTCTAGTCTCTAAAAAAGCTATGGCTTTTATTGTTTAAACCTTCGAACCTGTGGCTGGAGAGATGGTGCAGTGGTTAAGATCCCTGGCTGCTCCATCTAGAGGAGCAGAGTTCGATTCTTAGCACCCTCATGGTGCTCACAGCAGTCTGTAAATCCAGACCCGGGGGATCTGGTACTCTCTTCTGGTCACTGAAGGCACAGGGCATGTGCTACACATACAGACACGCTATGGACACACGGGCGAAACACTCATGACATAAAGTAAATACTTTAAAGCACAGAGTCTGTGACCTTTTAGTCTAGACCTGACCTTAGGTTATGTTTCTATCACCCTGGTTCCAGGTGTATCGACAGTGGTAGCTCAAGAGGCCAGTTACGGGGAGATGGGGCATGGGGAGGAGCCAGGTACGGGGCCCACCAGACCGGGCTAAGGCAGGTAGACAGTGTCTGAATACGCCCAGACCCTTGTCTGGTTGCCCTGGCTTCCTTTCTTCCTTCCACCTGGGTTGAGCGGGACAGGTAATTTTCTCAGACAGTCTTCCTACGAGGACACAGTGCTTTCTAGTCCAGACGTGCAGCTCAGCAACTCTGCTGTGTGATTAAGCTGGGCTGCGGAGGTCCTGGCACTCAGCTCTGTCTGTGGTGAGGCCGCCCAGGTCTGCCACGCAGCTGCCTGGCCTCCCTCAGGGCTCCTTCTTCCTGCCCTGAGCAGAGTTTATTCACCTAGCTTCACTCCCCGGGAGCTGAGCTGTAGGGAGAAACACTCACTAGGTTCATAGAGGGGGGCCAGACCCTCCTCAGGGCCTTTGCCTGGAGCGTTCCTCAGTCCAGATTCTCCTCCTTAGGCAGTTGAGGAAAGCTCACAGTTTAAGGGCTCAACTTCAGGGCCTCCCCCGTAAACCACGGCGGGTTTGGTTCCAAATGGTACTGGGGCATCTACTTGGTCTTTAGTATGGAGTGATGGAAGGGAGCACTTCCTGGCAAGGTTACCCATACGGAGTCTGGGATAGGGTGGATGTTGGGTAGTGGTATAGCCTTCAGGGAAGATGGTCTGGTCTTCTAGGCCCGAGTGTACCTGGGAAGCCCTGTAAACACCCCCACATATAGTGTATGTGTATATTTATGTGTGTGTATGTACATAACATTGATGTTAGGTGTCTTCCTCCACCACTTTATATTTATGGAGGCAAGTTCTCTCACCAAACCTGGAGGGCATTGGTCCAGCAGGACTAGCTGGCCAGCACGCCCTCTGGGGTCAGAGCTCCTGTCTTTACTCCCCGAGCACTGGAATTATGGGCACATGCCATCACACCTGACTTTTTACAAAGGTACTGGGGATCTGAAAAAAGTTCTTGATGCTTGTGTAAGGCAGTACTTTACCAACTAAATCATATCCTCATCTCTCTCTCTCTCTCTCTCTCTCTCTCTCTCTCTCTCTCTCTCTCTCTCTCTCCATGGCTGTCCCGGAACTCTCTGTATACCAGGCTGGCCTCGAACTCACAGAGATCCGCCTGTCTCTGCCTCCCAAGTGCTGGGATTAAAGGCGTGTTCCACTACTGCCCAGCTCAGTGTCTTTTTTAAGGGATGCTGCACAAGTGACTTTTTTATTTCTAGCCTGTGGTCTCTTGGAGCAGCTAAAAGAGGAATAGAAAAGGGACAGAGAACAGGAAGGAAAGAGGGTCACATGGGGGGCACATTATATGGAACGAGAATGGTGGCACTTGGGGTGAATCTAGCCTGAACCAGGGCACAGAATGCCTGGCATCCTAGGTCTGTGGTTCTGATGTGCCAGTTTGGGTGACTTCCCTATTTTCTTGTACGTTTAAGGAAAAGGCATTTGAACATGCAAATGGTTGGGGAGAGTCTATGGTCCACAAGAGAGGGCATTTCTCTTACCTGATTCTCTTACCTTTGTGGGCTCAAGCTTCCCCTTAAGCACCTACCTCTTTCTCTTGTTGGCTGCTGTTGGGAGTACACTCATGGAGGTGTCTGCAGTCTGGCAGAAGGCAGGAGCTTGACCAGATCCAAGAGCCTGTGTCTCCAAGCAGCAGGCAAGGCACAGGCAGATTTGCCTGTGCTTAAAAATGCATGACACAGCTTTTTATAGTCGTGTATCCCAAATCTCCCATATTAGATCTCGTCCCTCAGAAGCCCACCGAAATTCTCCCTCACACCAATGTTTTATACAGAATGGGAGATGTAGGCCTGACGGAATGACTCAGGCCTTCTGCCTCAGGTTGCACCCCAGAAGAGAGGCACATTGGTCTTGAGATTCCTAGGCAGGATGCAGGTTTGAAGCCACTGAGCCTGGAGTACCCTCTTCTGTGCCACAGGGAACCTCTTGGATGTCCAGCTTGTCTATTTCCAGGCATATGAGGCAGAGTATTCTGACAGCTCAGTGTGTGTTTTGTTTGTTTGTTTTTAGGTTTTTCAAGACAGGATTTCTCTGTGTAACAGCCCTAGTTGTCCTGGAACTCACTTTGTAGAGCAGGCTGGCCTCGAACTCACAGAGATCTGCCTGCCTCTACCTCCCAAGGACTGGGATCAAAGACGTGCACCATCACTGTTGACCCAGCGCCATTTTGTCCTGCCCAGGCCTACAGTCGTTCAGTCCTAAAGAATCACACAGAGGTCTATATTAGTTATAAACTGATTGGCCCATTAACTCAGGTTTCTTATTAATGAATCCTTATAACTTATATTAGCCCATAATTCTTGTCTGAGTTAGCCATGTGGCTTGGTACTTTTTTCAGTGAGGCAGTCACATCTTGCTTCCTCTGAGGCTGAGTCACAACTGCGGACTTAAACTTCCCTCTTCCAAGAATTCTTGTTGCCCCACCTCTACTTCCTGCCTGGCTACTGACCAATCAGTATTTCATTAAAAATAATATAAGTGACAGGATAAAAGACCATTGTCCCACAGCACATCACACCCAGCCAGCCTGGTGTTTATATGCATCTCAAAGCTAGACTCTGTTAGCTAAAGACATCAGCCTGCTATGGGGTATCTAGGACGAGAGCCATCATGGGTTCCACAGACTCAGGCACCCGGTTCTAAGTGTGGGATATAACTGTCCCCTTAACTCTCCCCCCATCTCTGATAGCCTTCGAAACATTTCTAGAATGTAAAAGTGGTAGCTTGGAGGGAGAAGGAGCCCAGGGCAGTTTGGAAAGAACTCTTTGTTGAAAATGCTGCATGCAGCCAGTCTTGCAGCCTGTGGTTCAAGTGAACCTGGGGGTATCCCACTCACTCTGAGAATGGATACCCGAGGGGAACAGGGCTGGCCTCTGCTTTGTAAGCTCTCACATGAGCTTTTGCTCCTCCCATCTCTTTCCTCCCCTTGTCCCTTTCCCTCTGATTTGAGCAGGACTCCTGGGCTACAATTTGAGCAGCATAGCTTACTACTTTCTCTGAAGACGAAACTCATCAGCCACAGGGGAATGGATTATTACGTCTCTTTCTCTTTGTTGAGGTACTTCCCAATCTATCTATTAAAAGAAAGAAGAAAAAAAAAACTCACCATCAGGCTCTTTAATAAATGGGCTTTAATCAAGGGAATTATCAATGTGATTCGTCCTCCCTCAGGGCAGATACGCAATCTATCTTTCAGCAAAGGGCTGGATGTCTTAATGTGCAGGGCCTTGGAACAATGGCCATTAATCCCATCTGTCCCTGTGAGAAGGAAGAAGCATTTGATGTTAGTGCCCAGGGCTCTGACCCCATTAGGAATTTCTCCACTGGAGTCCCCATAATGCTGACATCTTAACTAAAATGGAGCAAGGGAAGAGTGGCACACGGCGCCCCAGGGGCTAAGCTGAACCGGGCCCTACTGACCCCTCCTCATGGAGACGGTCGAGGCTGCCAGGCTCCGGAGACGTGGGTCGCTGCTCAACCCCTCCACTGCCATTCACACTTGTTACTTAGGGCTTCAGCCCAGATGCTATGAGGAAGAGGAGGATGCTCCTAAGCATGGGGTGGTGATGGTGGCGCAGCCTCTTAGGGAGCAAGATCATATTCACCCAAATGGGCCAATGCACCTGGCCCCATGGTACCTACCACCCTA
Source organism: Microtus pennsylvanicus (assembly GCF_037038515.1). NCBI lineage: Eukaryota > Metazoa > Chordata > Mammalia > Rodentia > Cricetidae > Microtus > Microtus pennsylvanicus. Next base: position 88,367,516 of record NC_134586.1, on the reverse strand, counting down.
TGAACTGGGCTGGCAGGATGGACTTGAATCTACAGTTCTTTCTCCTTCACATAGGGGAATAGTTACATTGCTCTCTCTCAGTCCAACAGGAAGGAAGAACTGATTCCCTCCCGCTCTTTAGATTGTCACAGACTCAGCCCTTTACCTGGGCCAGGCCTGGGTAAGCAGACCCTGTACGCCCAGACTTTACCTACAGCCCATGGCAGCATCCCCAACCCCGCCCCCAGCTCAACCTCTGTTCTGCTTTGGACCTTACTTGCCGCAGACCAAATGCCAGGGGCCTAGAGGGGCTGCCATGGCACCGGTAGCAGTTGAGTTATTCCCAGAATCACAGAACCTCTTAGAAGAAAAAGTTAGACCCATTTGGCAACTTAATACATTCTCAGAACCAGAAAAATAGAGTTTAGTCAAACCTCAAGTTGGGAAGGAATTTATATATCCACTTTCTTTCCTACAAAGCACCCTTACCCGTCTCTGTTTCTTCATCTTGGTCTCCTTGCACAGATGCATGCCTTCAGGAGAAATAGTCTCATTGCCTTTCCTGCCATTACTGGATCCCTAGGAGACCCATACACATTGAAGCCATGGAAGGGCTGAGTGGCATGAAATATGATATATCACATTTCTGGGTTGAGGCAGTGGGATGACCCTGTGTTGTTCCCAATGTCCTTTTTCCCCTTTACCAATGATTTCCCTCTTTTTTGGATGCATACTCACGTTTGTGTGTGAGTGTGTGTGTGTGTGTGTGTGTGTGCGTGCATGTGTGTGTGTGTGAGTGAGTAAGTGTTCTGTCTGCATGTTTGTATGTGTACCATGTGTGTGCCTGGTACTCAAAAGGATGGGGTCAAATCCGCTGGAACTAGAGTTGCAGATGGTTGTGAGCCACCATGTAGATGCTGGAACTCAAACCTAGGTCATCTATAAGAGCAACAAGTACTCTCAACCATGGAACCATCTCTCCCACCAACAATTTCTTACACCCAAACAACCTGACCCATCAGAAACTGCAAGGAGTTCTCAACTCTAGAGAGAGAGATACCCAAGCTCCACAGATTTTGCCTGAGCAAGAGAGAAGCTTACAAAGTCAAGGGCTGCTTTGTAAAGCAGCCTAGTCCAGCTTGTCCTGATGGTTTCCAGTTTGTGCTTTGGACCTGTGGAGTGGGATTTCTCCAAGACAGACGTTGCTCAGGTCCCTGTTGAGCAGCTGTGAGTGAGAAAGTTAATGTTCCCTGCAACTCACGCTGGCTTCCTCATACTCCCTGCCTTAGTAGGGGAGGTTCATCCTGGGACACTGCTGTTGCCTGTGGCTCTCAAACCTCCAGGGTATCTGGTTTGGCCAGGGGAGTTGTATAAACAGTGGTAGTCTCCATCTCGGTGGATGTTATGAACCGAAGGTATCCCCCAAATTCCGATGTTGAAATCTTAAACACCAACATGATGTTATTACCAGGAAGGGGAGAGCCCCTCTGGATATGATTAGTAGCCTTACACAAGGAGAGCTCTACCACCCTTGTTTTGGTGAAATCAGAGGTCTACAGCCTTGAAAAGTGTCCGCATTAAACCAACCATGTAATGCTCTGGTATCCACTTCTAGACATGGGAACAGTCAGCGAGGAATAGGTTTCTGTTGTTTATGAGCCGTGCAGTTTAGGACAGTTTTGTTATAGAAGTAAAACTGAACTAAGTAGTTTAGAGCAAGACCTGAAAATCTGCGTTTTCAGCAAGTTCCGGGGTGAAGGGCGGGGTGCAGGGCTGGGTGCAGCCACGGGTCCTATGCGGGCCAGCAACGGCTCTTTACGTTCCGCTAAATCTCTCCAGGAGCCCGCCAGCCTGAGCGTGCGTGAACACAGAGGCACGCTGCTTTGCTCAGCTCCATGATCAAACCCTCCGCTTCGAACCCCCACATCAAGCTGGGCTAGCTTGGGTCTGGCTCTGACCAATTCATGAACTGTGAGTCAGCTTTGGCCCCACCCAGGGAAGGGCCCAGCATTAAAGACGGTCAGTGAGTGCTTACTGAGTGCCTGGGTAGCTGGAACAGGAAGAATGTCTCATCACCACCCCAGGAATCTCTGTTCTTCAGGGAGGTGCCTGGGTCGCTCATGCTGCCCACCCTGCAGGCAACAGGGCCAGGGCTGGTTCCCAAGTGTGGTAGGACTGGGGGTGGGTCATATCCTGCCCTGGGGAGAACTTGATGTGTGGAGACCCCACGTGTGTGGGGTGCTCTGACTGTGTCTGTAAAGAACAGGTTGGCAAGCCTGTGCCTGTAGTTGGATCTGCAGTGACTCCTTCTTCACACAGGCCAGTCCCGATTCCTGGGAAAGATTGTGCTGTCTCAGGTTTTGCAACCACAGACAGGATTGCTCACGCTTGACTAGGCTGCAGCGTTGATGGCGGGTCTTTGGCTTCCGGGAACCTTGTGAGCCTGGTCTCAAGCGTTTCTGCCAGAAATGGCAGCCTCCCATTTCAGCGTGCTGCCTCCTGAATCACGGGCCTGCTGGACCCACGGTGGTAAAGTGGTCCACATGGTGACCCATCGTTCATTCTTGCAGTATTCAGAGATACTGGGCGGGCACTTGCCGGGTGAGCACAGCTAGAGAAGCTCGTCAACGTGAGCACCTCTAGTCATTAGAATGGAAGCCACCAGGCCCAGCTTGGGGTATCACGTCATACGTCCCAGAGGAAGCCAACACTGGTGCGTATCTGTGAGGCCTTAACCGTCCTCCTCCAAGCCTGAGCCCCATCTCCTGCCTTTCTTCTATTTACAAAGTATTCTTAGAAAATGATTAACCATATAGGAAAAATGAAGGGCTAGCATAGTAATCGCCACATACTCATTACTTGGAGTTAACAGCTACTAACATCAGGCTATTTTCCCTAAAAAAAAAAAGTACCTGGTAAGTTTTCCTTTTACATTCTCATGCCTTTAAGAGAACTTCACTGATATGTGTTTAAGAAGCCTCCTTTAAATAATAAAAAAAAAACCTAAATATTTTATTATTTTGTGTACTTGCACACATGTGAGTCCATGTGAATAAAGGCCCACATCCACACGTGTGGAGGTCAGAACACAACTTCAAGTGTTATTTTTTAGGCATCATTCACCTTTGAAAAGGTTTTTAGACAGTCTCTCAGTATTCGGAACTCACTAAGTAGACTAGGCTGACTGGCCTGCCATCGGCATTAGGGAGGTAGGAATAAGAATGCCTCCACAGGCTCAGAGATTTACGTGCTTGGTTACCTCGGAATGGTACTATCTGAAAGGGTTAGAAGGTGTGGCCTCATTGGAGGAAGTGTGTCACTAGGGGTGGGCTTTGAGGTTTCAAGGGTCCAAGCCAGGCCCAGTGTTCTCTCTTCCTGCTGCCTGCAGATGTGGATGCAGACCTCTCAGCTACTTCTCCAGCATCATGCCTGCTTCGTTCCACCCTGCTCTCCACCATCATGGAGATACTCATGGATCTATAATCTCAAGCCTCCTAGTGCTCAGATTATAAACTCAGGCTACCACACTCAGGTTTGGTGGTGGTGGGGTTCTTTATTTGTTTGCATTGTTTTTAACCTAGGTTCTGAGGCTTTAACTCTTACCCTTATGATTTACTGGCTTGACTATCTCCCTGCCTCACCTCTAAACATTTTTAAAGGTAATTACTGTTGTGTATTTTACCATAAACATTACAGTATGTATACATAAAAGGTAAGAGGTGTTATCTTCATAAATTTAATTTTTCGCCAGGTGGTGGTGGTACATTCCTTTATTACTAGCACTCAGGAGGCAGAGTCAGGAAGATCTCTGTGAGTTCAAGGCCAGCCTGGTCTACAAGAACTAGTTCCAGGACAGGGTCCAAAGCTACAGAGAAACCCTGTCTTGAAAAACCAAGAAAGAATATATATATATATATATATATATATATATATATATATATATATATACACACACACACACACACACACACACACACACATATATGTATGTGTATAATCTTGTCATATCCATCAAAATAAATAATAATCCTTTAATAATTTCTAATCGGTCATGTTCATATTGATTTTATTTGTATGATACTAGAGATTAGAACTAGGGCCTCACACATGCCAATTATGTGAGCTTCATCCCATACGTTTAAATTTTTAAGCAGTCTTTACTTATTTTTACTTGTGAATATGTATGTGTGCCTATGTGAATTTATGTGAGCATGTGACTCCCTTTGATGGCTGTGGGACCTGCCCTTATGTTCCTGTGAATCTCTTCTCTGGTAGCATTTTCTTGTCAGCCCCCACCAGTCCAGTGGCTGTCCTCAGCCATTAAACTACTGTGGTAGCAGCTATGACCTTGTCCTGAGCTCTTCCCCTTGATGCCCTGCTTATGTTTGCCCAGCTCTTAGAGTTGACCTTCTGATCTCTGGCTTAGGGGATGTTCTGCAGGGACAGACCGAATATCCTAACTCAGGCTCATGATGAGAAGCCAAGTAGCTCTGGAGGATCTTGTAAAGCCATGATGTAATTGAAAGATGGCATTTCTCCCCTCAGATGGGCTAAAATTAATTTAAAAGCTGATGAGATCCTGGATTGTCAAGGCTTCAGAGAGATGGTCTCCACTTTCTGGGAAGAATGCGGACTACTGGTCAACCTTCTGAAAAGTAAACTGGCAACGTAACTGCAGTTGAAAATGTGTGTCTTACAGCAGACGGTAGTGATTTATGCCTGTAATTCCAGTACCTGGAAGGCTGAGGCAGGAGGATTTCTGTGAGTTTAAGACAAGTCCGGCCTATATTGTAAGACCTGGTTTTAAAAACAAGGATAAAACTCTTACTTCTTTTTGTTTCTTGTGGACATACATTATTGAATCTCTACTGTGTGCAGACTATCCTAGGTGTTGAGGAGATGGTAGAGATAAGGTGCATGTTTTTGTGAAAAATTGCATTTTAGAGGGGAAAGCAGACAATAAATAAATGTACAGATGTTGTAATTTATCAGTGTCATGAATAAAAATAAGACAGGTTAAGGAGGTAGAGTGTAGGATGCATTGTGATCCTTGCTATCCCCTCTTTCATTGCTGATGTTTATGCATGTGTATATTCATATACATGCACACACATATTTCATTAAGAGCAAGAACTTGTACATACCTGAGATAGCCTTACAACACAGAGAGAATGCCCACGAACTGTCCATCTATAAACGGCTGATCGCTGTTGAATAAAGCAGAGCCACTGTGCCAACAAGGAAGGGACTTAGGCAGATGCTAAACCAACACAAGATATCTTAGAATAATGTATTTGGTAAAATATGCTGGGCCGGGGACACAAGTTTGTCATTCCAGTTACTCAGGGGGCTTGGGCAGAAAGATCTAGAGTTTGAGGCCTAACTGGGTTACAGAGTGAGTTCAAAGCCAGCCTGGGAAACTTAAGGAGACACTGAAAAGTTAAAAAGTAAAGTAAGGGCTGTGGGGCTAGAGAGATGGTTCAGCAGTTAGGAACACTCACTGACTGCTCTTCCGAAAGATCTGGATTCAGTTCCCACATGGCAGCTCACAGCTGTCTATAACTCTAGTTCCAGGGTACCTGACACCCTCATACAGACACACATGTAGGCAAAACACAAATGCACAAAAATAAAAATAGAAAAAAAAATTTAAGAGGTTAAAAAAAGTGCTGTGAAAAAAGATTAAGTGCTCTTGTATACTGTAAAAATGTGTCACTCTAATTGATTTAGTAAAATGCTAATTGGCCAGTAGCCAGAAAAAAGTAGAGGCAAGACAACCAAACTAAGGATTCTGGAAAGAGGAGGGGTAGAGTGAGAGAGTCATGGAAAATGCACAAGAGCAAGATGAGAATACTGTACTGAGAAAAGGTACCAAGTCATGTGACTAAACATAGACAAGAATTATGGGTTAATTAAGTATAAGAGTTAGCTAGTAATAATCCTGAGCTATTGGCTGAACATTTATAAAATAAGTCTCTGTGTGGTGATTGGGAAGCAGCAACTGGGTATTTGGGAACAGGCAAGTGGGAGAGAAATGTCTGATTGCAAATAAGGGCTAGGAGTATAGCTTCATGGTAGAATACTTGCCTAACACATCATGTCTGAGGCCCTGGGTTCAACCCCCGGCAGTGTGTGTGTGTGTGTGTGTGTGTGTGTGTGTATTCACAGAGGTGATCACTTTAATATATTTGTAGACGCATAGAGAAAAATAAAAAAAAAGGTAGTGTCAATTGTAGGAGAAGTGGCTGTAAAATAGACTCACTTTCTCCTCAAAATCCTCCTGACTAATATCTTTATCACCTGACTGCTTCTCCTCCTCTTCCTTTTCACCTGCCCTGTTAAGCCCTTCAAAGGCATCTTATTGCTCCAAGGGAGACAGTCTAACTTTGAGATATTTCACTTAGCGTTTCACAATAATGTCTCTTGTCCTTTATCTTTTACCATTGCCCTGCCGCCTAAACATGGCTGACTTTATTTAATTCCTCAGAAACATCTGATAATCCTGCCAAGCGGCTTAGGTTTTTTGTTTGTTTGTTTTGTTTTATTTTGTTTTTACCTGAAATCTCCACACTTCTTCCCCAACCATCTTGAATTCCAGGCTTCCAAACCATTCCATGACAAGGACAATTTCAAAGCTCAAAAAAAGTGTAGGAGTCTTTTCGGGGCGGGGGCTGCATTGATACTTCATTGGGCAAGTCAATTGTTGACTGACGTTTCTATCCCACCCGGTCCCACAGTTGTTCGGTCCCAAAGAAACACACAGAGGTCTACATAAATTATAAACTGATTGACCTATTAGCTCAGGGTTCTTATGAACTCTTATAACTTATATTAGCCCATTATTCTTGTCTATGTTAGCCACGTGACTTGGTACCTTATTCGGTGAGGCAGTCACATCTTGCTTCCTCTGCATCTGGGTCATGAATGCAAAATGAAACTTCCCTCTTCCCAGAATTCTCCTTGCTCTGCCTCTACTTCCTGCCTGGTAACCCCACCTGTACTTTCTGCCTGGGTACTGAGCAATCAGTGTTTTATTAAAATATGACTGACAGGGTACAAACCATTGTCCCACAGACGTCACTGAAGAGAATTTATCCTTAACTTTTGAGAGACTGATAAAAGCTATTAGGCTTCCCCTCAGAAAACACATAAGCAAAAAACGGGGGAAATATTTAGGACATACTTAAAATGTACTTGTATCCAAACAAATTCTGGGCCAAAGGAATGATTACCAGCCTAGGAGTCAGATTTAGTTTTATCACCACAGCCAGCTACAGAATCTCATAAAAGGGGCCTAAGCTCCCTGGACTTCAGTCTCTGTCTTAGTGTTCTATTACCGCGAAGAGACACCATAACCAAGGCAACCCTTATGAAGGAAAACATTTCATTGGGGCTGACTTACAGTTCAGAGGCTTAGTCAGTTATTGCCAGGGTGGAGAGCATGGCAGCAGGCAGACAGGCATAGTGTTGGAGGTGTAGTTGGGATTTCTACATCCATATCAGCAGGCAAGAGAAAGGAAAGAGAAGAGAGAAAGACTCTGGTCTTGGCTTGGGCTTTTGAAACCTCAAAGCCCACCCCCCCGTGACACACTTCCTCTTCCAAAAAGGCCATGTCTCCTAATCCTTCTAAATAGTGTCAGTGCCTGGTGACTGAGTATTCAAATCTATGAGCCTATGGGGGCCATTCTCATTTAAACCACCACAGTGTCCCTCCTTATAAGACAGCCAAGATGGCACTAGTCCCCCAAAGGATAGTGAGAGGACTAGTCCCTTCTGGTGCACAGGGGGCTTCCATGAAAACCATTTTCTGGACTTCTAATGCAGAGAAACTGCTAAGGCGTTCCTCAGCTAATGCTGGAACCAAGATACGAAAGTCAGTCCAAAGAAAGACCTGACTTCTCTTTTTCAAATACTGCTAGCATGTATCTGTGTGTCCCAAGGGTTAAATAAAAACCCACGTATCTCCCAGGGTCAGCAACACACACTTCAGGCTGTAACCCAGTTGCAGCCTTAGCTTTGGAACCTTGCTGGAGAATATGAACTGGATACTTGGGTTCATCTAATTGATTCTCAGATGCAGCTTTGGGTTCAAAGGAGGAAACAGGAATGAAACCATCATTTCCTCCCCAAATCCAAAGCTCTTGGGAATCTCTTTGGCCCCAAATCCCAGAGATGAAAGTCAAGAAGGGACAGGGAGCCAGGGACCTGATTCTCCCAAGCCGATGCTGGACCAGAGAAGGTTGAAACAGCAGCTGCTGGACCAGTGAAGGTTGCAGCAGAGAAGGTGATAATTACATCTTCACCATGAGGACAGGAACTCAGGGCAGACGTAAGCAGTGAGCCAAAAGTCACAGAATTGCAGAGCAACAGGTTAGGATTTTTTTAAAAAAGATTCATTTTATTTATTATGTATACAGTGTTCTGCCTGCGTGTATGCCTGCAGGCCAGAAGAAGGCACCAGATCTCATTTCTGATGGTTGTGAGCCACTGTGTGGTTGCTGGGAATTGAACTCAGGACCTTTAGGAATAGCAAGCACTGAGCCATCCCTTCAGCCCAAGATCAGGATTTGAATCTCCTTCCACTGCTACAAATCTCTTTCCTCTTCTCACTCTAGTCCTTCGACTTTCTTGTCTTTTGTTTGTTTGTGAACCAATGAGTTTAATTAGAGTTATTTACAAGAGGATGAGCAATGTGCAGGCAGCTACACCACTAAAGGAAGTGTCTCTTTGAGGAGTAAGACTTTCAAGCCCCCTCCCCATGTCTAATCTTCTTGTTCTAGTATTACTATTAACCCTTTCCTTCACATTTTGCTGATGAGGAAACTGAGGTACAAAGTATCTAACTGGGCCAAAGTCACACCTGAAAAGGGACAGAACCAGGACCCAGTTCTAACCATCTTCAGAGTCTGAGCTCTTGGGTTCTATATACTGACTCACCTAAAGCCAGTGAACATGCATTATGCTTGCTACATTTTGGGGATTGCTACACATACTTTGCACATATTAATATACCAAACAGGAACTGTTCTGAGGCAACCTTAAGAGGCGGGAACTATGTGTGTCTCCATTTTACCCAATAAAGAGACTAGACACAGGAAAGTCAAACCACCTACCTGAAGTTGCCCAGCATGTGAACAGCGGAAGTAGAATTTGGACTTTCAGACTCCAGCGTCTGTGCTCTAAGACACCGTTCTGTGTTAGTAGCTAAACCCTAAGATTACAACGGTCTTAACCAGATCTTCTGTTTTAGAACGGAGCTGTGAGGATGGTCATGGGGCATTTGGAGCAAGAACATCTGGCAATCCCCGACCTCTAGACTTCTGTTGCTTAGTGACCCACTGTGCTGGGAAGACACAGTAACTCACGGCTGGGGTTGAAAAACTGACCATTCTGCTTGAGCAGGCAAGGTGCTACAAGTATGTGTGGACTAAGTTAAAAAATGTGATGGTGTAGAGGGGTAAAGGACTGGAAGTTGTTCTCTCTACTCCTTCTTCTCCTCCTCCTCCTCCTCCTCCTCCTCTTCCTCTTCTTCCTCCTCCTCTTCCTTCCTCCCCCACCCTCACCTCTTGGTTTTTTGGGGTGGTTGTTTGTTTGTTTGTTTGTTTTTGAGACAGGATTTCTCTGTAGCTTTTGGAGACTGTCCTGGAACTAGCTCTTGTAGGCCAGGCTGTCCTCAAACTCACAGAAATCCACTTGCCTCTGCCTCCTGAGTGCTGGGATTAAAGGCGTGTGCCACCACTGCCCGGCCCCACACCTCTTGTTTTAAGAGATAGAGTCTCATATATACTTAGTAGCCTGGAAATCAATATATAGTTGAGGCCGACCTTGAGCTTTATCTACTTATTATTTATTTTACACTTGTTTATTGTGTGTTTGTGTGTCAAGGCATACAAGTGGTGGGGCAAAGAAGTCAGTTCTTCTAGCGTGTAAGTCCTGGGGACTGAATTCGGGTCATCAGGCTAGTACCATCTTTCTGTCCTCTGATCTGGAACTTCTGATCCTTCTGAGCCACCTCACTGGCTCTGCCCTCCCTCTGTCTCTTGTGTCCCATTCTCTTTCTCCCTCCTTAGGACAAAAGCCAGTCCCAGCACCTTCTCTTGTGTCTCGGCACCCAGTACAGATCTGGCCTGCTGTTTTATGTCTCATTAGGAGACAGAATGAAGCTAGGACCCGAAGCACTGCTCTCAAGACACCTTGAAATCTTGGAGGCGGCGCATGCTTTTAATCCCAGCATTTGGGAGGCAGAGGCAGGTGGATCTACAGACCCAGCTCCAGGACAGCCAGGCCTACACAAAGAAACCCTGTCTTCAAAAACAAAACAAGACAGCGTGAAGCTCTGGGGGGGGCTGAAGTGGTGGCTGGCTGAGATGCAGGCTGCTGCCAGGCAACTCTGTGAGCTCATTTTGTGGCTTCGCTGGAAGCACATCAAATACTTGGCACTAGGGCTTCCCTCCCCCGGAGACCAGAATGCAAGTTCTTGCTCTGAAATGTGACATAGTGCCTGTCACTTGCTGCACAGGGACATGGCTACACCAAGAACCCCTTTTCCTGATGTTGGGAAGTGCATACATTTTAACTCTGGTGGAAGGCAGTGGATGGGTATCTAGGGACGACCAGACAACCAGTGTGTATGAGATAGCAGGGCACATAGGAGCAGCTTCCTTCTTGTGCTTCATCTGTGGGTGGGGCAGGAGGGACGGGGGATGGGTGGGGGGAGGAGGTGGGAGATAGGCTCCTGGGGACATTCCTCAGCCAGGCCTGGCACAGCTGCAGAGGCAGCAGCTGTAGAGCACCAGGGTGGGTCCCTGGTGGCCTCTTCTGATCCCTCCAGCCATAGTACTGGCTGTGGTCGAGCTGGGCATTCAGTCTTCCCCATAGGCAGGCTTAGGCAAGTGGAGAGGAGAGCATGGCTTAAAGGCATGCAGAACGACAGAGACAAAAGTGCTGAGGTGGCCTGGTGTTGAGGGGAATAAAAGCAGAACATGGTCATTATTTTGATGTATTTTTCTGTTTCTGTAACTTCAAGCTGGACTCCTTCCTAAAGGAAGAGCCACAGGAATTTGGGTCCTGTAGGGAACATGGCGAGTGGATCCTGGGGAACGGATGCAGGTTCTGAGCTGGCTAGGGCAGGAACAGGAAGAAGGTGGAAGCAGTGGATGGAGCTAGTGCTTGCATAAAGCTCACAACATTTGGGCAAAGTGATATGCCTCCAGCTGTTATTTCCCTATTATGTATTAAATGGGTTGAATGGGTTTCTCTGCACTTGGGGAACTCGGAAGATATGCTCCATCATGGTGACAAGGAGTCAAGCGGAAGTGTCCCCTGGATGGAAGCAACGCTGAGGATCAGGGATGACAGAGCACCCACAGCGTGAGCCCCTGCAGAGCCATGATAGCCGGGTGGAGGTCTTACAGAGATCCACTGGTTTCATCAGGGCCTTTTCTAAGATCAGCAGCCATGGATGCTCCTGAGACCCATACTGGTTCCAGTGCTTGAGCCTCGGGGAGCAGAATGCTTCCTATCTCTCTGTACCTTTCTCCCTGGGTCCTGATATCTCTGGTCTGCGTGTTTAGGGAGAGATGGGGTGGGGATAGAGAATAAAGGGCAGACACACAGTATTCAGTCTCCCCTGACAAGCGGCCAGCATTCTTATAACTGACTAGAAGGAATTTCTCATCTCCTTCCTTGCTACAAAAACAACAATCAAGCTAAATCTCTAATGGCTGCCTTGGTGAGCAGGCCCTCAGTGGGAAACCAGAGGACCTGGTTTCAGTTGTGACCCTACCATCTACAGATCACTTGCCACAGGGAAGGGGTGGTGTTGGTGCCTTAATCTGTGTGCGTGCATGCGTGCGTGCATGCGTGTGTGACTTAGTTATTTTTTGTCCCCGCTGAGATGTGACTTACACGCATTCACTGCAGCAGGGACATTGGGTTGAAGGGGGCTGAGTGGCAATGAGAGGTTATTGAACTGGTGCAGTAGGAACTGAGGGCCGCAGGTTAAAGGATGGAGGAGGAGGAGGAAAAGGAGGGCAATGCCAACCTGCTGAGGGCGGGGCAGAAGTCACAGAGCTGGTACATTTGTGCTTTGGGGTCTGCCATGTACACTCCGCTGGGTCTATGCAGGGAGGGAGAGGAAGAGGGAAGGCACAGAGAGAGAAAGCCCAAGTTCCTGGAGTCAGGGTGCTCTGAACAGCCATCAGGAAGCTGGTGGGAGGGGGTGGAATTGAAAGAAAAATGGGTTCAAATGAGTTCAAGATGCTGGGATGCTAGTTTAGGGGTAACAAGCTAGACTCACTGCGCTGGGGAGAAAGATGTTTTGGTTGTATGAGTAGGGTCCCCATTGTTATTAGTTATAAAGAGGTGGGTCCCGAGGGTGGTGCCACAAGGGGTGGAAGTCCCATGAGGGGCAGTGAGGGGGGGCACCCCAGGCCTCAGTGGGTCCCTTTGGCCCGTGGGAGACAGATACAACATGCAGAGAGAGCTGGGGTATAGAGTTTATTTAGTGGGTTATGGAGGGGGGAAAAGAAGGGGAGAGAAGAGGGGAGAAGAGAGAGAGGCAGCTTCTAGAAGAAGGGCAGAGAGAGAGAGAGGGAGGGAGGGAGAGAGAGAGAGCGAGAGCTCACAGGCTGCAGAGGAAGCAGAGATCTGCTTGCCTCAGTGGAAGTAGGAGGGAGGTTGGGAGGGGGCGGAGCTTGTCTCTAGGTGACAGACCAGGCCAGCAGATTACAACACCTGGCTTTATACAAATTTAATAAAAATTAAATGCATTCATTTCTCTGTCTCTCTCTCTGTCTCTGTCTCTCTCTCTCTTTCTCTCTCTCTCTGTGTGTGTGTGTGTGTTTTGTGGGGGGAGGGTAATTTTGTGTCATTGCATGCATGTAGAATTCAGAGGACAATTTTCTAGATTTGTTGTCACCTTTCACTTTGTTAAGGCAGGTTCTCTCTGGCTCCTGAGCTGCCTCGTTTAGGTTAACTGGCCCATGAGCTTCCACATTATTCTGTCGTCTTTGCCTCTCATCTCCCTACAGGAGGGAGAACTAGGATTGCAGATGTGCACCATGGCGTCTGGCTTTCTCTGGGGACTGCAGGGATTGAGGTCTGGTGCTCAGACTTGCACGGCTAAGCCATGCCCACCACCCAACTCCATGGACACAGTTGCAAAAGGTGATGATACAGTAACAGAAAGAGGATCCATCGAAATCCCCTAGAAGGAAAGAAGGTATCCATTTCTCCAAGGGACTTTGCTCAGTGTTACAGGCAGTGTGCTACACGTGGGAAATGCCCTCCCAGCAGGGTGGATGGACCGTGCCTCACTGAATGCACCAAACACTCACAAACACACCTCAGCCTCCGACTGCAGCTTGAGCTCCAAGCACACTTTTACTTCTGGTGTTACGACAGACTCAGACTCTGAGTATTGGCACAAGTGAGTTTCCACCTGCTTACAGTGGAGGTTTTATTTTTGTTGCGGATTCTATCTGCTTCTTCACCACTTAACAGCTAAAACTGGGGCATCTTTTTTGCTGTCCTTGTCACCTCAACAAAGCATCTAACTCAGCGGAACTTCAGGGGGTCTGTTCTCTGTTCTTCACACGAGATTTTTAAATAAACACATACTTTTTCTTTCTCCTGGAAGAAATAGTCCTTCCCCCGTTACTGCTTTGGTTAGCATATTTTAATGGACTTTATTATGACATTTTTATACATGAACATAAATGTATTCCAACCCTAGTTACTTCTCCTTCTGCTGCTCTCTCTCATCCCCTCCTATGCCTACTCATCCCCTTCCTCTTCCCCAACCAGCTCCCAACTACTTTCTTATTTTGGTTACCCAGTGATTTCTATTTTCCCTCTCTTCCCTTTTTCTCTTCTTCCCCCTCACTTCCCAAGGCCTCATCACTTAAAAGAATTTTGGTTCCAACTGGATTCTCCAAATCTAGCTCGGTTTTTAGCTTCACCAGTCCCTCGCCCCTGTACCCCAACCTCAGTTTCTCACTGAACAAGGAAGCCTACTGGGCAAAGGGATCTTGCAAACCCTCCAAGTGCTGGCTGGCTCTGGCTTCTGCAGAGCCGGAGACACTTCCGCCTCCTGGCAACAGCTTCCCTGCCCCCACCCCGAGAGTCCTCTGTTGCCCTTTGCTGCCATCACTGGTTAAACGCAGGATAGTTCTCACAGCCGCCTCCCAGGAGGCCGAAGGGGCTTCTGTGCTGGGAAAGCTTGACCTGTTTTAGCCCTGATTATTGCCAAGGGCCTAGTTAAGGGCGCCTACCTTACTACACCAGAAAAGAGCGGATTTGCGACCCAGAACTAGACTAACCAGCCGAGGCTGGTGAAGAACGAGACATTAATTCTTTGTTAGTGGAAACGAATTAAATGCTGCTTGAGTAGAGTGGGAGCCAAGCCGCCTGTGTTCTGTTCACAGCAACTGAACAAGCTGTCCTTGCATGTAAGGCTGAGGCTTCTGGGGTGCAGGTGGGTGGCTAAAGAAGAGCTTTAAACACACGCTACAGTGTAGCACAAATCCCTAAGTCTCAAGTCCCCACAGAGAGGACAACACACAGATCCTCCTGGTTACATCTCATTTGGGGCTCTGTGGGTAGCTGTCCAGAGCAGACAGGTCTGAGAAGGCAAGATTCCAGGACCAGGTTCAGCCCTGTAGACCCTGGCACCACAAAGTCTCCAGACTCCAAACCGTGCATGTGTTTGTCTGCCTACAGAACACACATAGTTGGGCAGGTCCTTTTTGTTTTTTTGGAACCCAGTCCCTGACATGGTAACTCCTGATGAGCTTGGGGTCTGGGTTGAGACTGCCTGGACAGATCTGGCTGCTTTGTGAGGCTTCTTGACATTTGTAGGGAGTTGGGCTTAGAGAGGAGGTTGATGGTCCAGTAGTGAGCAAGAGGTAGGGCACAGCCTGGGCTCATGATAGAGATTTTAGAGTGTGTATGATACACAGATGAGCTCTGCCCAGTTAGGGATGGGCGGGCGTCTCCTCCTTGACACATGAACCTTATCACCGTTTAACACTCTTGCACTGCAAAAGACCCCATGGAAGCCTGGCTTGGTGGGCCTATAATTCCAGAATGCAGAGACCTGAAGTAGGAGAATTACCATGAGTTCCAGGTCAGCCTGGTTTACACAGTGAGTTCCAGGTCAGCCTGGGCTACAGAGTAAGAACATATATTTTAAAGAGGGGAGGCAGGCCTTTGCTGAGGGAGGACAAAGCAGACGCTGGAAGAAAGTATTTATAGGTCACAGGTGTAGCCAAGGAACAGAATCTAGAAATGAGTCTCATGTCTAGAGGTTAAAAATAAGTAACTAACACACAAACAATCCCATTGTAAAATGGGTAAAAGGCACACCAGAGGAGACCCAGAGATAGGAGGTGAGAGTGTGAGAAGATGCCCACCATCAGCCTCCCAGGGCGGTGCATATTAAAGAGACAGTGGAATGTTATGATCTGCCTGTGGGAATGGCTAAAATGGTGCAGAATGTCTCAGGGCTAAACCGGGTGGTGGTGGAGCATGTTTTTCATCCCAGCTCTTGGGAGGCAGAGACAGGCAGATTTCAAGTTCAAGGCCAGCCTGATCTACAGAGTGAGTTCCAGGATAGCCAAGGTTACAGAGCCCTGTCTCGAAAAACAAAACAAAACAAAACAACAAAACAAAAATCTCAGGGCTAGAAACAGTAGCTGGTTCCTGTCCAGGGCAGTTCAAATCAGGACTGGGAGGACTCATTCCCCACCACAGACTCATCCAGTGTTCACTACCTGCTGCCGCCCTTCTTGGCCACCCGTGGTGGGGAGCCGGCCAGGGTTAGGCTGCTTTTAGCCCAGTTAGGAAACCAAGCCCCAATCCACTCCTCTGGACAGCTCAGGACAAACTGTTACTAAAATCAATCATTTTGAACTTCTAAGTCTGGAAACTTAGTCCAGGGTTTTTAAGGGAATCAAAGAGACTGCTTTCTTTCCTCTGTGTGTGCCATTTGTGAAATAAACCAGGCAATTTGAAACAGATAAAAAGTTTTGAAGGGATTAATCTTCTAAAGTGTTTTCGGCTCAATGTAATAAGAGCAGTTGCTATTTATGTGTCTGGCTCTGTGCCCCACACCAAGAACTTTTTGTGAAACATTTAGTTGAATTTTTACAACCTTAAATGTTAGGTTATTCCTTCTATTGCACCAATGAGAGAACAGATTCAGAAAGGTTATATGACTTGTCAAAGAAAATCTAGGAAATGGCTTGACGGTAAGACAGCAGCCAGACAGAGCCTCGTCTGCTGGTCTCCCAACAGAGTGGGTGTTGCTTCTTTCTTCTTCTTCTTCTTCTTCTTCTTCTTCTTCTTCTTCTTCTTCTTCTTCTTCTTCTTCTTCTTCTTCTTCTTCTTCTTCTTCTTCTTCTTCTTCTTCTTCTTCTTCTTCTTTTTGGTTTTTCAAGACAGGGTTTCTTTATAGCTTTGGAGCCTGTCCTGGAACTAGCTCTTGTAGACCAGGCTGGTCTCAAACTCACAAAGATCTGCCTGCCTCTACCTCCTGAGTGCTAGGATTAAAGGCATGTGCCACCACCGCCCGGCTAAGTGTCGCTTCTTGACTCACACAGTGAAGCGCCAGGGTCACCAATATTAATTCATAGCCCAATTATTGCCAGAACCTCACATGTCAGTGACACTATTCCACTGGTCAGAACCTACTTGTATGTACTTCACTAAATGCAAAGGATGGTGGGAAACGTGGTCCTACTGTGTGCCTGGGAAACAGGAAATGGTTAACACATAGCAGCACCTCTCCCTAAAGGAACATTTACACACACACACACACACACACACACACACACACACACATCTCGTGAAAGTAGGAGTGAGGTGTGTCGTGATAGGCATGTGGCAGTCAGAGGAAAGTTTCTAAGGCTTGGTTTTCTCCTTCTGCTATGTGGGTCTGAGTCCTCCTCTACCCAGGGCTAGCCAAGTGACTCAAATTCAGCTGAGCAGAGGCGTCCACAGCCCAGACTTCTGGCTGCTGCCTCCCTGGCCTCTGCCTTTCTGACCCGCCAAGGCAGCTCATATTGTAGACAACTCACAAGCTCCAAAACAGCAGGAATTTGCACTGATTCAATTAAGCAATTAGCCTCGGAGCTGCAGGAGATGCCTGGACTAACTCCGTTTGCAGACAGCGGGATGGCACGCAGCCTTGCAGCCCTGATTTCGGCTCTTTCACAGGCAGCTAGGACCTCGCCCACTGCTGTGACTGCCTCCTTGGGACAATGTGTGACAGCAATGCTGATCTGCCCTGGAGGAATGTACATTTTACCCTCATTCCAAGAAGGAAGGTCAATACGAAACCATCTGCAGCAGTGGCATGGTGCCCCTTAAGAGCCGTCAGCGGGCACAGAGAGTCCCGGAGGATACATTCCCCATTGTAAGGGAGAAAATTCAGTCCACAGACTTTCATGTAGATGGGCACCGGCCTCTTCCTGGAGACATAGGAGAGCCTTAGCCATTCAGGGAACTTCTCTGTGCTCTCTTGTTCTGACAGAAACGGAAGCAGTGAAATTAAGACTCCATTGAGAGAGTCTCAGCAGAGTAGGGGCCAGGGCTGGGAGTCAACTAGAAGCCTTTTCTGCTCTTTCCCCCACCACACATCCAAGAAGATGACCCCCAATGTTTCAACCAGGTCCTCTCAGTAGATGTAGGGCTTTGCCCTGATGCAGCGTGAGGCAAAGAAAGGCTCCCTGAGGGCTCACTTTTGTTCTACAGCTGTCATTCTTAATCTGTGGTGGAGACCGTTTTTTGGGGGGCACACAAAGACTGCTGGCCTGGTAAGTACTTTACAACGCAAAGATTGCTTCATCCCAGCAAGTGCTGACTAAGCAGCTGCCGCCTGCCCAGCATTGGGGTTTGTGGGGTGGTGAGACCGAAGAGAGAAGGAGTGAGAAGTGAGACCGGAAGAACAGGGGTCAAGAGTGACAGAAATAGAAAAGGGGGAGTCCTCTTGACACGCGAAGGCTCTGCTGATGGTTCCTGGCAGGAAAAGCACCCAGTGCAGCTCCAGGTCACGGGACCCCAACTTGAACTTAGTTAAGTGGAACTCGGTTGCTAAGGACAGTCCTGCCAGGAGGCAGAGGACTGTGGGAAATGACTGTAAGGTCTTTCCACCCTAGGGTATCTGTGATTCTAAAACACAAACAGCCTCAACCCCCCTGGTCCTCTACCTTAGCAATGGTCCCTTCATCTTCCTTGGACAAGGAGCTCTTGGAAGAATCTGGGGCTCACTTCTTAGATAGCTGAAAATAATACAAAGAGGATTTCTATTTTGGAAGGTAACACTTATATAAGGTGGAACCTTTCAAAACGTTCAATTGGATCCTATTTAAGGAACTATCAAAGAGCCCCACAGGCAGAGAGCAGGGAGGAGGCTGCTCTGTCCTCCTGGCCTCTGTGGGTTGCCATGGTTTGCACAGCTGCGCCCCCACATCTGCTTAGATGGTCATCTCATTGTGAGTGAGCACCATAGCCAGCCTGTGGATGTGGGGGGACCTGTTCTTGCCCACTGCCTGCCTCTGGCTGAGTCAGGATGCCCACTGGACCTTGCCACGGTGCCCCAGAGTTAGTGCAGGAACCACCAGGAGGTTCTGATCTTGGGGTTTTGACCCACATTTTCCTGCATCACGTACTCTGTGCTTAATCTTTGCACGATGGTTTTTTGGGAACAGTGAGTGCCTGTGTGGAGAGGTGGGGAGAAATAGTTCAGACTTTGTTAAATACCTGCTTCCTTCCATTTGCCAGACCTAACTCTGACATTTCAGAAGGAAAAAGAAGGAATAAAGAAGAAAATGCCACATGTCATGTTTTCCTCACACTAACCGGAAGCAGAATTTGAAAAGCCATCTCCACTCTCCTTTGAGAGAATAGGCCTTGATCTCCTGGAGGGTGACTCTGACCTCCTCAGCACCGAGAACAAGAGAAACCAGCCAAAGAGCAGCCCTCCTCTCCAGCCTGGTGGGAGAATCTAAAGGGACCCTGGTCCTTCTTCAGAAGGGGCCTTCATCCTAATCAACCTTCTCCCCACAGCTTCTGGGACATCACCCACCCAGTAAAGTCAAAACCATGCGGAGACTCCAGAAGTCCCTTGCCTTCTCAGTACCATTGTCAGTGAATTTTAGAATGGTCCCAATACCTGGAAGGACCTTTGCATCTTTTTTCACAGTCCCCCAGGAGCAGGTTTGGTAAAGGCTAAAGAGATGGTGTCTTCAAATGTCTGAGCAATTCTTCTATTTTGTTTTTTGTGTTTTGGGTCATGACAAGCATCCGAATGCTGCATGCCAACCCTGCAATAGTTAAATAGCTGTTAAAAATGTTTGGAACACTTACTTTGGACTTGGAAAATTAACTACACTTAGGACTATTCTTTATTAACTCTATTTTTTTGTTTTGTTTTGTTTTTGAGACAAAGTTTCTCTGTGTAACAGCTCTGGTTGTCCTGGAATGATGTAGAAGTGTCTTCTATCTATCTGTTGTTTTCATTGGTTAATTAATAAAGAAACCTGCTTGGCCTGATAGGTCAGAACATAGGTAGGCAGGGAAGACAGAACAGAATTGTGGGAGAAAGAAGCAGAGTCAGGTAGATGCCATGGAGCCAGCCACCAGGTCAGACATGCTGAATCTTTCCTGGTAAGCCACCACCTCGTGGTGCTACACAGATTATTAGAAATGGGTTAATCAAGATGTGAGAATTAGCCAATAAGAAGCTAGAACTATTGGGCCAGGCAGTGTCTAAATGAGTACAATTTCTGTGTAATTATTTTGGGAAAAGCTAGCCGGTGGCCGGGAGCCGGGCGGCTCCATGTTACACTGGAACTTACTCTGTAGACCAGGCTGGCCTCGAACTCACAGAGATCTGCCTGTCTCTGCCTCCTGTACACTGGGATTATAGGTGTGTGCCACCACTGCCCGGTTGAGGGTACCCTGTTCTATCCATCACCCATTGAGTATCTTCTGCTTCATTACTGAACAGCCTTTGTTTGAAGATAAAAAAAAAGAGGCTTTCCACACAGATGAGGAAATGTGAATCCCGTATAGGGATTGTCCATGCAGAGGTACATGTGTGTCCCTGGGGATGCAACAGTTAATGCCAGTCTTCAGGGGATAAGGGGTAAGCATAGTCATAGGGGTTACCTGGGGCATAAGGGCACACGGTATAGGGTCTTGGAAGCCATGCCAAGCAGACCAGACTAACTTGGCACAAGTGGAAAGTCTTAAAGTGTCTTAAGGAGAAAATGAAGATGCATTTGGCAGACTACAGGTTCAATCTGCACGAAGCCCTGAGTTCAAGTCCCAGCACCGCATAGACATTTGCATGATAACACATAACTGCAATCTCGGCGCTTAAGAGGTAGAGACAAAAGAATCATTAATTCAAGATCGTCCTTAGCAACAGAAAGAGTTTGAGGTCAGCTGGGATATATGAGATCCAGTCTCCAAGAAGAAACATTTTTTTAAAGGGGGCAAATGAGCTTCTGCGATTGACATCTCCCATGTGAGAACTCACCTACAGCAGAGTCCTTGGTCCAAAGATGTAAAGTGTTTTACTTCTCAACTATGATTTCCTGCTGGCCAATCTGAATGCCTTTTAATCCCAATGGGGACAGTGCCTGCCCCACCCTGTACCACAAAGCAGATGCTGCAGACATAGGGCCCTACCTTTTGTTCCCACACACATCATTTTGGCAAAGGGGTGCCTGAAGGTAATCCAAGATAAAAGCAGAACTGCAAGGTAGTGGGGAGAGCTGAACCCACTCTCGAGCCATGGAGTTGATTTGGTTGAGGAGTTAGGCTGAGTTTGGAATTAGCCAGGTAGACAGCAAACATGAAGGAGAAGAGAAAGAGAAAAGTGATCCGTGACATTCGAGAAGGGGTTTAAGATCAGTCTCCTCTCTTGCCCCAGTCCCACCTCAGTGTGTGGCGACACCCTGGGCGCCTTCCTTTATGATTGTCAGCCAAACCCCAGAAGGCAGCCTTGCGTGCCAGAGGAATCACTCGCATTAGCCCACAGTCCCCACAGCTCCTGCTGTGTGTCATTCCAGAGGCTGGAGCTGGTGCCAGTTTGTGCCTTCTGGGGTCCGGCACCGAGGTGGTCACAGACAGGGCTTCTGATAAAAGCTGGCTGGGCAATTAGATGGAAGAGCTCTTTCCTTCTCTGCCGGAGCCCTGGGTTCCTAAAACTCTTTGGGCCACAGACACAGCTGAGAAATTTGTGGTTGGAAGTCTTTGTGTCTTCACGTACCGCTCACTAGGAGCTCGCTACTTCTCTCAGCCTCACACCCACTAAGATGCCGACCCTCTTGTCTTTCTTATATCTCACCAGAAACAAACCCTTCTGTTCCCTTCTACTCCTTCCTTTTTATTTGAGATCCTGGACCCCGAATGAACCTAAGGTCTAATCAGGCCTAGTCAAAGTGCAAACCTGTACGCTTAAGCTCCGTCCTGAAAGAACCAAGACCTTACCAGAGCTCTGTAGCCTCAGGCTTCTGCGAGGCTTGGAAACCACTTGAGTGGGTCATTATCCCCACTCCAGTACCAAGCCTGGTGTCCCTGACATTAGCGACTGGCTTCCCTTCAAGTCGGGCAGTCTTCTTCAGAAGCAGACAGCACAGGACATCTGAGTGACAGAGCCTTCAAGATCAAAGCCGCTCCTGTCTTTTGGAGGGGAGAAGAGGAAGATCACATTTCAAAAGAAGTCAGAGAGGAAGGAATTAATCCATTTGCTGACATCGGACCTTTCATTCTGGTCCAGAGATTCCCTGTCCTTCCTGGTGAAGCTGATTCCATAGCATAAAGAAAGCTTAGTTCTTAGTTAAACCCTGAAGGGTTTTATTCAGTCAAACCCTAAGCAGGATGAGATGCCATACGGAAAAGGCTACTCCATGTTCTCTCCATGACCACTGGTCAGCTACCCAACGGTGATGCTGTGACCACTGGCTTCCTATCCCAAGTTGGGCCAAGCCTGGCTTCTCCTATTACCTGGGGGAAGAACTCAAGGTCAGATTTTCACCCTCATATAATACAGCAGACAGAGAAAAACTACAGTAGAGATAGCAAGGGGATAGGATGTATGGAAAGAAGAGCCTTCTGCATTGGGTACCTTTGATGGCTCCTTCCACCTAAGGACCTGTGTGACCTTGGGAAGATTCCTTCACTTCTCTGAGTCAACTCTCTATCACCTTCATAACCATACAGGTCATTCAATGAGAATGTAATATATGTCAAGCTCCTTTCTTATATTACTTAGCCCTTTTAACAACTTGGTTGTGTAAACATTATTCCTATTTTTTTTAATATATCTATTTATTATGTATACAATATTCTATCTGTGTGTATGACTGCAGGCCAGAAGAGGGCACCAGATCCCATTACAGATGGTTGTGAGCCACCATGTGGTTGCTGGGAATTGAACTCAGGACCTTTGGAAGAGCAGGCAACGCTCTTAACCTCTGAGCCATCTCTCCAGCCCCCCATTATTCCTATTTTAAGCACAGAAAAATAATAAAGTTTGGGGAGATTACCAAATTTTCCAAAGACCAGCTGGCAAGTTTATGGGGACAAGATTTCAACGGGATGCCACATGATTCTAAAGATAGTGTGTGTGTGTGTGTGTGTGTGTGTCTAAGAGTGAATAGCAGCTCTTAAGAAGACAAGTCCCCTGACCTAAGTTCCACACCTTGCGAATGTGAAACCTAGCAAACCAGAACTTGTCCATACTGGTAGAGTTCTTGAGATGAGATCACTCAGGGTCACCCACTATGAGGACAGAGAAAGAAGGAAAAAGGCCAGGGGACATGGAGTCCTGTGAAGACAGAGACTCGACACCTTGATTTGCACCTGTGCTCTCCAGAACTGTGAAAAGATGGATGACTATTGTGGGGGCCACTCCGTTCGTGGGCATTTGTGGGGGCAGTCTTCAGCTCCTGCTAGAACGGGGAGCAATGGGGTCAGCTGCACTGTAGCGCTGGCCTTTGGTCCTAGGAGACTTACACACTGGAACAGCAGCAGCGGAAAAAGGATGTCATGATAGTCAGATCCTCCCAGGCTGGACCACCCTGTTCACCCTGGTCCTGGTTAGCACATCCAAGTGGCCTGAAGCCACCTCCCTTGGGAAGTCACTCTGAAAGGACAGTGTGAGATTCCCATAGACTAGGGATGGGGTGGGGACAAATCAGCCTCCACAGGAAGCTCTCTCTCTCCCTTCCTTCTGGCAGCTGCTCTGCCACACATTTGTGCTGTGCGGGGTGACACCCAGGCTCCCCACCTATTCCCATCCCAGGCCAACTGGGCCAGGGGAACTGGTACAAAGAAACTTCGGTGAAAGAGCAGGGACTGGGAGTCAGTCCTAGGCTCCTACACGTGGAGCTGGCCACACTGTCTGGGCTGGGTCTTGAATTGATCCTTTTGCAGACTGAACACAGTCGTGTCTGCTTAACAGAGGCCTTGAGAAGCACTGTGGAATGATGTGGGGAACAATAAGATATGTTCACTGCTTTTGCTGGTGTCTACCCAGGTGCACCCCTTGAACGTCTTCGGCGGGACAAACAGACAAATGGGTACTGTTGGGCTCCTTATTAACAAGTCCTCAATGTTTCCTGTGGGGTTCTGAACGCATCTTTCTGGAAGGGGGTGCAGCATCCATGACACTCCTTCTCAAAGCCTTCTGGGTATGATGGAATAATACAAGAGCTGGGACACACCCAACATCAAGAGAAAAAAAATAACAGAAACCTGGAGACTAGAGAGAAAGGGAGGATGGGGACAGTTACGGGGCTAACAGTAGGGGAAGGGAGGAAGGCAAGGGAGAGTGACTGTGTGACTTCAGAAAAAGGGGCTCTGGAGATTGTGGCCATGGCAACCACAGTGGAAGTCCTAATGCAGAACATAGATAGTCCATGGGTCCATCTGGGACCCCTAAAATCTGTGTGTGAAAGATTCTGTTCTGGGAAAGAGACTGTTTCACAGTGGATAGGCTGTGAGCGCAGGGACTCTGAGTCCAGGATCCTGGCACTGTCTGGATATAGCCATCACAGACACCAATGGCTCTGTAAGACCAGAACAGTGTTTTAAATATATTTTTTGTACTGGTTGTTTGCCAAGAGGAGCAGGGAGCTGTCACAGACTCCCAAGAGACATATGGCCAGGGCAGGAGCCGAGCAGGAGCCAGGCAGGAGGGCAGGGTCAGCAACAATTTCTGATAATTTTAGCCTCATGGAGCGGAGGCCATTGTCTTGGTTTAAATAAGCCCACACCAGGGAGGTCCTTTCAGGGACAGGAAGGCCAGCAGAGGTGTGGTAGCTCAGGGGACAACGGTCTCTCGGCCTTTCTCTGCCAGGAAGGAGCAGCCCAGGTCCAGAGAGCAGGAAGACAATCCAACTGCATCCCCAAGGAGGCCCAGAGAACTGCTTTCTTATGGGGAAGGGACAGGGGACAGATCCCGGGAGCGGAAGTGTTGAGAACATGGCCAGGGTTAGGAGCATAGGTCCAGCTGGAATCGGTTGTTAGTCCATCCACTTGGGGACTTTCCACAGGACAAACAAATGTTCCCCATCCAAGACAGGGGTCAAAGACCTTCAGGACACAGAGAATCTTCTGTTTCCCTGCCACTCTACCAACCCTACTGTTGAAGGGGCTGGAGGTGCCAACTCCAGGACTGTGTTTTCCTAGGGAGGGGGTACTACAGGGCTCAGAGTGTTGAGAGGGTTGTGGCACAAAAGGACGGGCAGGTTTCCAGCAGTGGTGTCCATCAGAACGTGGTACAAGGGCATCATCCCAGGGCACTGGTGGATTTAAAGAAATTCTGACCTAATAGGCCTGCCTGTTCTCAATCGTTGCACTTATATCCTTAGCTCTGACGACCCTGCTTTGCCTGTTTTCTGCCTGCCTCTGACAACTCAAGATTCTCAGGAGACACCATGCGCTGTGTCACCCAAAGATCTACACACAAGACCTATCTGATGATGCCACTATGCAGCTGAGAGCGTGCCCCGGGCAGGATTCTCGGACAAGGTCCAGAACTGGTGTTTGGATCCAGCCAGCCTGGCTCCAGTATCCATTCTCTTCCAGACGGGGGTGACCTTGTGGGACTCTCTTAGGGGATGGCCCTCGTCACCAGGGGCTCCCCCTTGCTCCTCAAGCCTGCCACCTGGACCGTTAGGATATTGTTAAAACAAAGGCCGGAGGTTTTATGTGGATCTATGTCCTGATAAGGTCCCAAAGTGCTTTTGATGAAGGCTGATGTTCTGGGCCAGAGAAACCCAGGGTCACCATTTGCCGGGTGACCTCTGCCGCTACTTCAACCACTTGAGGTTTGTTTTCCTCACTTGTTAAAAATGATAGTATCCGTTTCTAAAGTTGCCAGGAGAGTCACATGAAATATGTTTGGAAAGCTATTGCAACAACCTCTCACTGGTAGATTTTCTAAAAATATAGCTCTCATTCTAATATACTAATATCTCTTGTTCCTCTGTTACTGGAGACAAATGGATTTAACGGGTGTCTCTGTGTGTGCATGTGCGTGTGCGCATGTGTGCATGTGCGTATGTGCGTGTGTGCATGTGTGTGTGTGTGTGCGCGCGCGCGCGCATGCGTGCGTGTGTGCATGTGTGTGTGTGTGTGTGTGCGCGCGCGCATGCGTGCGTGCGTGTGTGTGCTCCTCGATACCTCTGAACCCTAAACACATGATTTGGTCGGTCTGTTAAAAGGGAACAAGCCCTTCACACATTCACCTGGTGACAAATAGACTCCACTAAATGTCAAATCCAGATTGAAAAAGGGTAGAGTTCTTCCAAGATTGTACATCCAGCTAGAGACAGGAAGAGTGTGAGATATTTTTTTTAATTATTACTATATCTATTATTATTATCATCATCATTATTATTATTTTGTGCGCATTGGTGTTTTGCCTGCATGTATGTTTGTATGAGGGTGTCAGACCTCTTGGAACCAGAGCTACAGGCGAGTGTGAATTGCCACGTGGGTGCCTGGAACTGAACCCAGGTCCTTTGGAAGAGCAGCAGTGAGCTATCTCCCCAGTCCAGGTGTGAGATCTTAAACGGAGGTGTCCTGGAATTTAATAAGAAAGAGGCTCTGAGCTCTATTCCTAGCTCCGCTTAAACTGGGCATGGTGGCACATCCCTGTAATTCCAGCACTGGAGAACTAGAGATGAGAGAGGCTAAGTTCAAAGTCATCCTAGGCTATATAGTGATATTGAGATGAGTCTGGACAGGGAATGCTGAAACACTAAGACAGAAAATCTATCACTGTACTATGGTACTGATGGTACTGGCAGTCTTAGGCACTCTGAGGTACTATGTGAGGGGCTTTGAGAAGCATCTTTAGGCTGCTGGGTTTGGTCTGGTAGGGTGGAGTTCCTGTCCCAGGCCTGACATGGGAGCTGGACAGAGCCCTTGCATTCATCAGGAGACTGCTGGGGGACACACTCCTTTTTCTAGGACAGAGGCCCAGGTCTGGGGTCAAATGTTGCATTCTGACCTCAAGTCTTACCTCAGCTTAGCTGCACAGATTTCGGGAATTGTCTCATATGGCCTGAGGAAACATGCCCACAGCACTTAAGATTCTGGATTTTTACTTCATGTTGTGTTATGTCCCTGTTCCCCTGTCTTACCGGTAGAGTAGTAATAGTTAACAGGCTTTCCTTGGCTTATGCAAAAGACACAGTTCCAAGCTCATCGCGTGGATTAACTCCTGTAAGCTTCTCAGTGACTGACTGTTCCTTATTGTGGTGGTTTGAATGAAATGGCCCACATAGGTCCAGAGGGAGTGACACTATTAGGTGTGACATTGTTGGAGGAAGCATGTCATTGGGGGTGGGGCTTTGAGGTTTCAGATGCTCAAGCCAGGCCCAGGGTCATTTTCTCTTCCTGCTGCCTGTGGATCAAAATGTAGAACTCTCAGCTACCCCTGCAGCACCGTGTCTTCCTGCACAACACCATGCTTCCCACCCATGACAATAATGGACTAAACCTCTTACACCGGAAGCAAGCCCCGATTAATTGCTTTCTTTTATAAGAGTTGCTGTGCTCATGGTGTCTCTTGACAACAATAAGAATTCTAACCTATCTACCTGTTTTCCAGTTAAGGAAACTGATACAGGAAGTTCAATGGGTCACACAAGAACACTTAGCTAGGAAGTGGTAGTACCTCGGTCCAAATCCACCCTTGGGCTCTGGGTGAGTGTTTGTCATGCCAGACTCTGTGGTAGGGGGAGTCAGTAGACTCCTCCAATGACCTTATACACTGGCGTCATTGTTTTCATCTCCACTCTGTGCCCTTGGGGAAACTGAGGCTGAGGGAAGGGTTTTCATATCCACCTATAGTCACATACACAGCTAAGAAGCATCAGTGAGAGCCAATGTACTTCATCATCTTGCACTAGGCTGCCATTTCCCTGGTGCCCACTGGCCTCCTGTTGCAGGCATTCCAGGGCATTAATGTCCCCATGAGCTTCACGTCCATCTCCTTCATGTAGCCCCTGGAATGGTCATAAAGATTTCTTTCTGCATAGGTTTAGGCATTTCCTTCTCTTTCTTCCAAGCTCCTGCGTACAGGACCATCAGAAAGTAAAGCAGCACCCGGACAATGGAAAGACAAACTTCTGTCTTGTCATTAGAGAAAAGGCCAGCAGGCCTAGGCCCTCGAGTTCTGTGGAGAGGAGCTAAGACAGCTAACCCACTGAACTGGGGAAATGTACTTCCTGCATCCTTCCCACCGAACACCCAGGGTGGCCTGGCTCTACACTTTGGACTACAACCCTAGCCTCACCTGGGGACACCTTGGACTAGACAGCTTGACTTGACACTTCTCAGGGTCACACTGCAGCCTCCTTGATACCCTTGGCCTGAATCCACAGAACTCACTCTGTAAGGTCGCTGAGGTGAAGGTGAGCAGGAAGTACTCAGGGCCCTGCCTCGAGGCTACGAGCACATCTGCTTGCTTCTTCTACTCTGAGAAGCCTGCTGATACACTCACAGCCTTGACAGTATTCTTTCAAAGTATGTTCCAAGAAACAAGGCATCGTTACATCTGTAGTCTAGTAAGTTTGAGAAACACCATCTACCATGGTCCACCCTTAGAGAGGCACACCCAAGTCAACATGTACTTGGAGAAGCTCCACGCTAAAGGCCCACATTCGGTTTTTGCTTCACCTAGCACCGCCCATATATATGCATATGCTCACCCATAGAATGTCTTAGAAAGTTTTCTATAGAGGGCGTGTCCAGAAACTCTGGCCTCTTCTGTTCTGTGCCCTCCTCACTGGAGCCACGTCCAAGGCAAACCCCTGCAGACATCAGAGCCCCCTCTCTTCCTGCCACCCCTGTGTCCCACAATGTGGTTTGTTCAGAGCTCTAAGCAGATGGCAGGCTCTGGACTAGACTATTCGCTCAGCAGCACTGTGAGCCTTTTCTCTGAACCCCACAGAAGAGACAGCTGTGCTCCAAAACAGCAGTGGAGGCCTGGGTGTGGGTGTGGGGTCAGGGTCTCACCTGCCGGCAGAATCAGGAGTCTGAGAAGGGACATTTGTAACCAAGGCTTCTTGGAGGAGGTCGCTGGGAAGCTAGACCTGATGGAACTGTATGGAGTAAGGGCTGGTCACTTAAGCATGATTAAAAACCCAGAGACAAAAATTGGTTCAACCCTGAAAACCAGAAAAGCAAAGCAGTCAAGCCACTAGAGAAGTCTTACCTCTACCAAGGCAGGGCGATGATGGCCAACTAAGCAGACTAAGCCTGTCTCTCCTCTCATTTTATATTATTCCCTCTAGTGCTGGGATAAGAGCGTGTGACTCCCTAGTACTGGGATTAAATGTGTGAGCCACCACCACCTGGATTTGTTTCTGCATTGATCTTGTGACCTTAAACTCACAAAGATCCATCTGCCTCTGTCTCCCAGATTCTGGGATTAAAGGTGTGTGGAACCACTGCCTGACCTCTAGTTGCTTTAGCTTTGCCTCTGGTCTTCAAGCAAGATTCATTATCAAAACATACAACTAAGATGCCACTACGAATAACGCGTGACCACAGGCAGCCTGGCCTGGCAGCATGGGGGCCATGTGGCTATGGGGAAAGTAGAGAGGGCACCGTGTCTCTTCTGTGACTGGAGACTCTACACAGTTCACTGGAGAGAGCAAAAGCCTTCTGGTTAGGCAGCTCTGCTTCCAGGAGGCAAGGGAAGATGAGACATATCCTGTCTGCCCTCAATCTACCAGGGGCCATCAGTGAGCTCACTGCAGTATTCCTGACAACCGTGTAGCCTTTTATAGCCTTTTATGCTTGAAGAGGTGGGAGGGGCGTGCTCTTTTGTGTGCCCCCTTACACTCCAGTGACAGCTTACCCCTGCACAGTAGAACCTGTCCATTGCTGACATAGTTGTGACGGGGACAAAAAGGGACATCTGAGGTTTCAAGTATAGAGAACTGTTTATTCTTTTTTTCCCTTTCTATCAACAAACACTTAACAAGCATTTGTCTGTTCTAGGTCCTATGCTAGATGCTGGGGACCCAGAATGTCCTATCCCCCAGAGAATCCTACAAGTGTAAGTAAGTCTTAGGAAGACATCGCTCTTGCTGTTTGTCCCCCAAAAGCTTCCAGATGTCATGAATAAGAAGTTTGTGGGTGCTAGGAGGTAGTAGCAGAAGCCTTTAATCCCAGCTCTTAGGAGGCAGAGGCAGGCGGATCTCTGAGTTCAAGACCAGCCTGGTCTGCAAGAGCTAGTTCCAGGACAGGCTCCAAAGGCTAAAAAGATGATTCTGGGAGGAGGTTACCGTGTCATGAGGCGAAACCGTATGTTTCTCAAAGACAAGGAAGGGTCAAAGCACAACGGAGCAATCCCAGTGTTGGGGTACCTCTTGGGGAGAGAAGGCATGCAGAGACCTAAAAGACTGCCTGACAGAGGAAGAGCCATCCAAACACACTGTGGTACCAACCACAAGAATCTGCAGCTATCCTGGAGAACTGCAGGTCACACTTGAAAGCGAACTGGGTTCGGATCATGGAGTATTGTCACTTGGCCACGTTGGAGGGTCTGAACTGTACCTAAGGACTCTTAGAGGGAAGGGACTTAATGAGGCGTGTGTCACTAGGAAGTGCTTTAGCTTGGGGGCAGGCACAGGGCAAGGCACACGTAGCCCAAGATGGCTTCAAACTATTATTTTATTGATTTGTTTGTTTATTTATTTATTTTGAGACAGGGTTTTTCTGTGTAGCCCTGGCTGTCCTGTAACTTGCTCTGTAGACCAAGCTGGACTCAAACTCAGAGATCCCCCTGCCTCTGCCTCCTGAGTGCTGGGATTAAAGGAGTGCGCCACCACTGCCAGGCAGCTTCAAACTTAATATGTAGCCAGGATGATCTGAATTCCTGATTCTCTTGCTTCCACCACTCCAGCGTTTGGATTCCAGGCACATGCCACCACATCTGGTTTGCTACGGTGCTGGGAAGTAAACCTAGAGCTCTGTGTATACGAGGTGAGTAGTCTTCCATCTCAGCTACGTTCCAACCCCATGAAAACCCCCTCACGGTGTGGCTAGAGTATGGAGCCCAGCCCAGCAAGGCAAGCCTTGCCAGACTACTCAGGCTCCCCACTCCCACCCCTGCTGGCACAGCTGGAGACCATTTGGCTCCAGGAGATGGGGCAGGCCGCTGATGTGGGCGGAGGCTGTGGGTTTATCGCCAGAACAATTCCTTACCAGAACTGCTTCTTACACTGGAGTGAGGGACCTGCATAGGGATCTCGCCCATCCGTTTGTTCGTGTTTTGTATTGCTTCGTGTTCGGAAGAGGGAAAAGAAAAAAAGCAAAAAACAGAAATACACCCTCCTCCAGCCCACGCCAGGTGAAAGGTTTTGTTTCTTTTATTTCTGAGTGGTAAGGACAAAGAGGGATGGACCTGGGAGAAGCAGACACCCTTAGGGGTTTGCTACCAGCTTCAGGCTTTGGAATGGTCTCTTGTACCCACCAGGGGATCTGAGAGCCCTGAATGCCAGAACCCAGGTCCTGCTTATTCTTCCAATCAACTGAGAGTCTTCATGCTGGGGAAGAAAGCACCCCCCCTTGCCTCTCTAGAATAAGGGGAACACCCCTAAAAGGTAGTATTGCTGACCCTGGCTGGACAGCAAGCTTTAGATGTATAACCTGAGGCAGACCAGGAATTCAGAGACCGTGAGGCAGCAGAACACAGTGGCATATTGCCTGGTGGCTAAGAGGGAACACTAAGGCCTGGTACCCACTCACGCAAGGCGGAGCTCCTGTAGTAGTTTGAATGTGGTTGGCTCCCAAGAGCTCATAGGGAATGGCACTATTAGAAGATGTGACTTGGGCTGGAGAGATGGCTCAGCTGTTAAGCGCACTGGCTGCTCTTCCAGAGGTCCTGAGTTCAATTCCCAGCAACCACATGGTGGCTCACAATCATCTGTAATGAGATCTGTTGTTCCCTTCTGGCCTGCAGGCACACATGCAAACAGAACACAGTATACATAATAAATAAATAAATAAATATATATTTTTTAAAAAGATGTGACTTTGTTGGAGTGGGTATGGCCTTGTTGGAGGAAGTGCGTCACTGTGGGGGCAGGCTTGGAGGTTTCCTATGCGCAGGATATTGCCCAATGTCTCAGCTGACTTCCTGTTGCCTGCAAGATGTAGGACTCTCAGCTACTACTGAAGCACCACGTCTGCTTGCACACAGCCATGCTCCCTGCCATGACGATAATGAACGGAACCTCTGAAACTATAAGCAACCCACCGCAATTAAATGTGCTCTTTATAAGAGTTGCCGTGGTCATGGTGTCTCTCAACACAGCCATAGAAACCCTGACTGACTAAGACAGCTCACTCCTATGTCTTTTTAGTTTCGGCTTTCTCAGCTGGAAAGAGCACCTGACGTTTAACAAGGACCCAGAGAATTGCCCAGTGTAGCTCCTCAGGCTCACACACAGGCCTGCAGAAAATGAGCAATGAACTTCTCCACCTGGACCTGGGCTGAAGCATGGGACCCTGAAAGGTGAGGGCTTTGTTGGTAGGCTGGGCTCCAGGCTATATGTCACCCACACCTCCCCAGAAATGGCAAGAAACAGCGACTCTTACACTTTGGTGGCTTCAGGATTTCAGATGGGTCCCGTGGACCCTTGGGACCTGAGAGGTGTTAACAAATCCCAGAGGGAAAAACCCACGCTCCAGGGTTGGGTTGGAATCCTCAGGTCTGCCTCCTCCATTTCTCTGCAGTTTGGCTTCCTTGTTTGTGAGACAGGAACGCTAGCACTGACCCCATGGACTGAGGCAGGAGAAGAATAAATGAGAGGACCGAGGGCCTTGTTTACACTGCTCATCGCTACATCCCTGGTGCTTAGTCAGCGTCCAGTAAGTGTTTGTTGAACAAACCATGCTAGCAAAGTACACATTTGAGGAACAGGCACAGAATCCACAGTGGGCAGTCGCGCCATGTCAACTCCCACACTTCAGCCTGGAACGGTGTGCGCATTGTCCCCAGTGTGGTTATAGACTGGGTTGTCCCACACACTCAAGAAGATAGGGTCACCGCCCAGCCCTGGTCCAGCTTCACAGAGAGGGACATCCTGTGATCACGCGCTGCTCTCTGAAGCTGCCTGGCCAGGAGCCTCCATTGTCTGTCCTGATGAATGCTAAGATGCCCTGTGAAAGGAAGCAGGATTTCTGGGCACCTGAGAGGTCACCCACCTCGGCCCTGCCCTGCTTTGTATTGTCCTTCTAGCCCGGGACAGCGTTTGGTTCCTGCCTCCTGGCTCCTCTCAGCGCCAGCATGCCTGGCCGCACCCACTTTCCGTCTCCCCCTCTGGCTGGGGCCCACAGTTCTCTGTGTGCATCTGTTTCTCCGCTTCCCTTCACACCCACGCCATCTCTCATAAGGCCCAGTTGCTGATTTGGAAATGCTCAGGCCCACTCCTGACTCCGGCTGGCCACTCTGTGGTGTCAGAGCAATGGTCAGATGTCTACCACTCACTCCACACTGGCTGCTTCAGAAATAGCTCCAAGCCCACTCTCAGCAGAAGCCATCTGCAGCATTTGTTCAATGAGTGCTTCCCACGGGTGAGGTCAGGCCGTGGGGAACTGTGGGTGGCTGGAAGCACAGAGCCCAGGCTTGGACTCTTGCTCTTGGGTTACTGTTTGCATGGGGTAACCAACCAACCACCCCTGAGAAACTGAGTCCCGTCCGCAAGACTGAAGCCTGTCCTAGCTATTTCTGTGCTGGAGCCACTCCTGCCTGGGAAGGGATGGGCTGTAGAAGTCTCCTGCAGATCAAGGGTATGAGGGGGGGCCGG
The DNA here is from genome assembly GCF_037038515.1 of Microtus pennsylvanicus. Classification (NCBI taxonomy): domain Eukaryota; kingdom Metazoa; phylum Chordata; class Mammalia; order Rodentia; family Cricetidae; genus Microtus; species Microtus pennsylvanicus. The sequence goes on along the minus strand of NC_134586.1, from coordinate 88,334,187 downwards.
GCCAGTGAAGCCAATTGGAGGAGGTCGCCTAGGAGCACAGCATTTGGGGAGTACCTATTGTATGCAGGGGACAAAGCAGGCTGGCCGCACTCATTTCTGTTGCATCCGCCCTCCCCCAGTTTGGCAAGGATAACATGATTTGGTTTATCTTAATTGTGAAACTGATTTGACTGAGAAGTACCTAGGAGGTTAATATAGCGCTATTGCTGCGATAAAATGCTTTAACCCAAGACCACATGAAAAGAAAAGATTGATTTCATCTCACAGTTCCAGAAAACAGCTCAACACGATGGGAAATCATGGTAGAGACCTGAGGCAGGAATGGAAGCAGAGATAAACCCCCTCCTTCCTGGCTTGCTCCCCCTGGCTGGCTCAGTCTTTGTTAAACAAACCCAGGCTCGCCTAGGAACAGCGCCTCCCACAGTGGGCTGGGTCCTTTTCACAGACATGGTCATAGGCCAATCTGATCTGGGAATTCGTCACGATTGATCGTGCATGCCTGTGAGAGTATGGGTACAGTCATATTATGTTACTTAGATGTGGAGGTGAGAGAATAACTTCTGGGGAGTCGGTGCTCTCCTTCCGCGTTGTTTTGAGGCAGGGTCTCTTGTTTCTGCCCTGTACTGTGCACAGGATTACAGATGTGTGCCACCACATCAGGCTTTGTATAAGGGCTCCAGGGAACCAAACTCAGGTTACTGCGTTTTTCTGTGGCAAGCCCTTTTACCCACTGGCCCCAGTTATCTCTACTTTTTAAAAATTGGGGAAGTGAGGCCAGGTGGTGCATGCTTCATCCCTTTAATGCCAGCACTCAGGAGACAGGGGCAGGGGCAGGAGAATCTCTAAGTTCAAGGCCAGCCTAGTCTACAGAGCAAGTTCCAGGACAGCCAGGGCTACACAGTGAAATCCTGTCTCAAAAAAAAAAAAAAAAAAAAAACAAACCAAAAAGCGGGGAGAGGGCAGTGGAGAAGTGTGAAAAAGGGTAGGACACCTGTTTCACCTGTTTTGGGTTATACAGCAGCAAAATCTAGGCAGGTCTGGGGTTCCAAAGCCAGTGCTCTGAACCATTGAGACGCCTTGCTTAGGATGAAGCTTTAGAAAGACAGGAGGTAAAAGCTGTGGCCCCAAAGTAAAGGCTACCTAGGGTCTCCCTGAGGATGGCATTCGGGAGACAGACTGTGATACTTGTCTCCCTATCTGAGGCAGTAGAGGCAGCAAGCAGCTCAAGGCCAGTTCAGCCTTCCTCACCTGTGTGCCCACTGTCCGTCACAGGGGCTGCTCAGGCAAACCAGCCTCAGGGGTACCTGGCCTGGCTGGGGGGAACCCCAGGGGTCTAGACAGTCAACGACTCCTAGTGGAGACAGACAGCCTTGTACACACACACACACACACACACACACACACACACACACACACACTGTAAGACGGAAGTCCTGGGGTAAAGGAGGACTTTGCAGGGTTGGAGGGAAGGTCCATGGCAGATCAGATAGTAAGTGCAACCTCTGCTAAGATTGAGCAAGAACAGGCCTGGGTTCCCGTTCACTCTTAACCCGGCCAAAGAGCTTGAGGGGGAGGGGGTGAGCCAGGCACAGAGGGCTAATAGGCTGACTGGAGGATGCCTGACCTACAATGAGACACAGGCAGTAGGGTGGGGGAGGAGCAGCCGACAGGAAGAAGGCTGGCCAGACATTTGGAGCCAGGGCTTGAGGGCCTGGTAGCAGCTGTGGCGAGCAGCAAGCATGTCCAGTTGGAGGGCATCAGTGTCTAGTCGGGTGGCTGGAGTCCAGTGACAGGACTCTGGCAACGGGCAGTCGGGTCCTGCATGCCCTGAATCTGTGGCATGGAAGACCTTGCAGATGGGAGTCCAAAGGGCTGCTATTGTGGGGGAGAGAGGCCAGGCACAATGCTATCTAGGCACACATACCTGCCATGATGGCTTTTATCTATTCAATATGTCCTTGGCTATTGGGGCCAGCCTGCTGAGGAGGGCAACCCAAAGCCAGGATGGTAGCAGTGACACAGGACCGTGTAGATGCTACAGACCATGGCTGAGGCTAGTAAGGGGAGTGCCTGCCCCTAAGCCCTACGGCCTCCAGGAAGAAAAGGGTCAAAGCTAGTGCTTTGGGCCAGTGCCAGAGCTATCTGTCAGGGACTATGTTGAAAGAGGAGTCTCTACCTTTATTAGAATGCCTAAGTGGAGGATTAGGGGGATGATGGGTTAGAGAAGGGTTGCCTTGCAGGCATGAAAGCTTGAGTCTGATCCCCCAGATTCATGGGAAATAGACCTGGCCTGGTGGCACATGTGAGCCAGAGCTGAAAAGGAGGAAGCAGTAGTTAGATTTCTGGGGTTCACTGGTCAGCTCCCCTCATCTACTTAGAGACAGAACTCTAGGCCAGTAAGAGACTGTTTCCAAAATGAAACAATTTCACTAAAACCAAATTCCAAATAAATAAACAGAGGCCCCAAACAAATGAACTGAAGGTGGTTGGCATCTGAGAAATGGCAGGCAAAGTGAAAAGACAGACAAAGGGTGCCTTCTGGCCTCCTCTTTCTCTCTCTCTCTCTCTCTCTCTCTCTCTCTCTCTCTCTCTCTCTCTCTCTCTTTCTCTCTCTCTCACACACATGCACATACACACACACACACACCTACTTGACACACACACACACACACACACACACACACACACACGTAACCAGAACAGTTCCTGGAGAAACAGGGATCAGATGAAATTTCTATGGTTTTTACCTTAGAAATCACTCATTCTGCTATTAGTGGAGCGTGAGCGCCCAGGCGGGAGTCCCACTGACAGTTGAGCAATGTGAAATCTTAGACTGATTCTGGCCAGAAATGAGCCCTTTCTCTTGGTCAAAAGGTCGAGGTGATAACCCCTCCGAATCTCTTAAAGGACCTGGAAAGGAGAGGAAGGCAGAGCCATTGCTTAATGAGTACAGAGTTTCTGTGGGGACCATGAAACCACTTTGGAAATGGTGGTGCTGGTTGCACAACATTAGGGTTGCAGAGGAATGCCACCAAATTAGTAACAAAAGGGCAAAACAGTAAAGATATGTCTTCTAACCGCCTCCCTTTGGTGGCTATGCTATATACACTGTACTCTATATAATGAAACAGGGAGACTGAGATTGTAGCCAGTTGCCTAGCAGGCATGAAGAAGCCTCGGGTTCGAGTTCTAGCTCCCTATAAACTGGGCATAATGACTTCCGCCTCTGATTCCAACACTCAGGACTTAGAGTGGGGAGGATCAGAATTTCAAGGTCAACCGTGGCTACATTAAAAGCTTGGGACTGGATTGGCTTGTAAGAGATTCTAGAGCGAGAGAGGGGGCAGGGAGAGAAAAGGAGAATTGTCAAGGTCATGAGACGCGGGAAGGACTGAGAATGGGGTGTGAGCAGATCACTAAGTACCAAGTGGAAACGGAGTTGGAGCCCGAGCGGGGAAGGAGCATGGAGCTGGAGCGCGCAGCCTGCAGCTGAGGCAACAGTGTCACTCCAGTGCTGATCTCTCGCTTTGCCAAATGTGCCTGGTTATGTAAGATATTCGCATTAGCAGAAGGTGGGTGAAGGATACCCGGGAACTCTCTGTGTTCTTTCCAACTTCTGTGCAAATCAGAAACGAAGGGGGAGCTTGGCTTGCCAAGGAGAGCTGGGGACGGCCTTAGCATGTGTCTCTCTGCTCTGCCCGGAACTGGTCTCAGTCTCTGGGTGAGATTTGACCCAGTCCCTGCTGGAAAGACAAAAGCTTGGCAAGGTGGAGTATTGGAGCATGGGTTGGGGATAGGGTAGCAGAGCCGGGGGGCTCTGTGTAAGTCTGTGTTGCTCTCCTTTGGTTCGGAGGATCCCTGTTCTCCAAATCAGAGTCCCCATCATTCCTGTGACATGAAGTATACCAAGAGGCCAAAGCTGTGATCTAGCTGGGCCTCTCACACAGCCACAACACACTGAACACATAGGACTGGTAGCCCTGTTGCTACCTAGACCGCCTGGGGTCCGTGTGCCAGGGCCCTGCTGCTGCTAAGAAATGATCCCAAGTGCCTCAAAAACTTCTGCAGACTCATTGCTGGATGACTGGGGTTCTGACCGTGGTCTCCACCCATCTGGAGGCCTGCTGCATGGCTGCTCTCTGTTCACGCCCTTTATGCCCACCAGCCTGCCCTGCTGCACGGGCCCCAACATGCCAGTCTTCACCCAGGCCTTTGCATACACCCACTGATTCTTGACCCGGATCCGATCTCTGCACTTACAGCAGAGAGGGAGGGTATCCTAGTTCAAAGTTTCCTGGGGATGGCTTCAGACACCTCCAGAGCACAGTCACCAGCTTGCCAATGTGGCCAGTCTGCGCCGGTTGGCCCATGTTGCGGGAGGTGGAGCGTAAAGCCACTCCCAAGAGGCTGGGGATTAGGTGGAATCAAAAGTACCCCCCTGACTGTCCCTTATCACAGGGCCTCTCCTTGTTTCTTAGCCATCTGGACCTCCATTTCTTCTGTGCTTCTACTCAGGGTGGGCACAGAGGTGAGCTTCTGAGATGTGTTTTCTCAGCTCAAAGTGGTCATGCAACCGACACAGACCTCAGCTCTTCAGATAGCTGCGGTCAGAGGCCTCTACAGTGGAAACCACAGGAAGGAGGAACAAGGGAAGCGAGCATTTAGTGAGCATTGATTGCCTGGCAGGCTGATGGACAGGTAGTTGGCTCCTGAGTCTAATACTCTGTTGTTTTTAGACAGGGTCTTATTTTACAGCCCGGAATGCCTTTGAATGCCTGATTCTCCTGCTTCAGCCTCCTGAGTGCTGGAATCAAAAGGAGGCGCCACCATGCCTGGATCCTTAAATAACCTCAAATCTCACCAGCAATCGCAAGGTGTTCTCAGCCCTCCTATACCCCCCCAAGTCAAGAGACCGGGCTGGGAACTGATAAGGAACAAACTGCCCAAATGGTGTCAGGGAGTCAAACACATGTGGTGTGGCCCCCAGATTCTCCCTTCTTTTCTCTGTGCTGGAACATGAGAGGCATGTGATGAATCCAACCCTCCAGGCTGGGTCACTGTCCATGCTGAGGGACATTCTGAGCTTCAAGAAGGTCGGGTGACAGGACTGAAGGCACAATTGATGGTGTCATGCGAAGGCTATGCAGTTAGATGGTCACTGGGGCAGGGCTTGGCCCAGGAGAAGGCGAAGCAGTACATCATGCTTGGAATTGTGGAAACACAACCATGTGTTTTCCAATGTTCTTACACTCTATAAGGTGGGTCCCTTGCTTGCTGCATAGTTTTTGGGGATCATATGTGTCCACAACCACGGGTTTCTTTTTTTTTTTTTTTTTTTTTTGGTTTCTCTGTGGCTTTGGAGCCTGTCCTGGAACTAGCTCTGTAGACCAGGCTGGTCTCGAACTCACAGAGATCCACCTGCCTCTGCCTCCCGAGTGCTGGGATTAAAGGCGTGCGCCACCATCGCCCGGCAACCACGGGTTTCTTGCTTGCTTGGAGAGATCCTATGTGTGCTGGAAGAGGCCTGAAGATACACTGTTCTTTGCCTCCTGTATCTATCCATTCTTTCAGGCCCTATTGTAATCAGTTCCTAAACCATCACACCTCCAAGACTCTCCCAAGGCTCAGCTTTCCTCCCCACCATGACCACTTCTTTTTTTTTTCTTTTTTGGTTTCTCTGTAGCTTTGGAGCCTGTCCTGGAACTAGCTCTTGTAGACCAGGCTGGCCTCGAACTCACAGAGATCCACCTGCCCCTGCCTCCCGAGTGCTGAAATTAAAGGCGTGCACTACCACTGCCTGGCTTCATGACCATTTTTTACCTCGAGGCAGCAGCACCCAATAGTTTTAGAAACTAGTCCCTTTTGTCTCTGCAGATGGATGCCTGCTCTGCTGCCATCATTGGCTCTACCACAAGCTCCTAGAGAGCCCCATGGTCTCCGTGTTCTTTGGTCCCCATCATGGGTGGCATATATGGGTTCTGAATTCAAGACAGAATAAGCAGCAGGGATGAGGAGGGATGAGGGTATGCTTTCATGAGAGTCCTGAACCTAGACAAACGAGACTCATGTAGGAAGTCCCAGCTAGAGTCCAGGCAGCAGAGGACACCCCTGCTCTCTGTGATCTAGGTCTGTGAGGAGAGACACATCTCTCTGTGATCTAGGTCTGTGAGAGACACATCTCTCTGTGATCTAGGTCTGTGAGGGACACATCTCTCTGTGATCTAGGTCTGTGAGAGGCACATCTCTCTGTGATCTAGGTCTGTGAGAGGCACATCTCTCTGTGATCTAGGTCTGTGAGGAGAGACACATCTCTCTGTGATCTAGGTCTGTGAGAGGCACATCTCTCTGTGATCTAGGTCTGTGAGGAGAGACACATCTCTCTGTGATCTAGGTCTGTGAGAGACACATCTCTCTGTGATCTAGGTCTGTGAGGAGAGACACATCTCTCTGTGATCTAGGTCTGTGAGGAGAGACACATCTCTCTGTGATCTAGGTCTGTGAGAGGCACATCTCTCTGTGATCTAGGTCTGTGAGGAGAGACACATCTCTCTGTGATCTAGGTCTGTGAGAGGCACATCTCTCTGTGATCTAGGTCTGTGAGAGACACATCTCTCTGTGATCTAGGTCTGTGAGAGACACATCTCTCTGTGATCTAGGTCTGTGAGAGACACATCTCTCTGTGATCTAGGTCTGTGAGAGACACATCTCTCTGTGATCTAGGTCTGTGAGAGGCACATCTCTCTGTGATCTAGGTCTGTGAGAGACACATCTCTCTGTGATCTAGGTCTGTGAGAGACACATCTCTCTGTGATCTAGGTCTGTGAGGAGAGACACATCTCTCTGTGATCTAGGTCTGTGAGAGACACATCTCTCTGTGATCTAGGTCTGTGAGAGGCACATCTCTCTGTGATCTAGGTCTGTGAGGCACACATCTCTCTGTGATCTAGGTCTGTGAGGAGAGACACATCTCTCTGTGATCTAGGTCTGTGAGAGGCACATCTCTCTGTGATCTAGGTCTGTGAGGCACACATCTCTCTGTGATCTAGGTCTGTGAGGAGAGACACATCTCTCTGTGATCTAGGTCTGTGAGAGACACATCTCTCTGTGATCTAGGTCTGTGAGAGACACATCTCTCTGTGATCTAGGTCTGTGAGAGGCTCATCATCTCCAGGGCCCGTGCACCACACACCTCTGGGTGCATCCTCTGTTCTGAGCTGCAGTCTCCAAGGCCAGAGAGGAGGGTATGCCCAGAACATTCTGTGACTGGAAGCGATGGGTGCTGGGTATGATTGCACAAAAATGACCAGTGTGTCTCTAGTAAAACACAGAGTGACCAAAAAAGCCCAACTCCCCCATTGACCTCAGGAATCCTAGGAATCAGCTGACCGGTTTGCCCTTGGGAACAGCCTTCTGGCAGTGCACAGCCGGGAGGAGGGTGGTGGAGTATTTCAACGGAAGCAATCTCGTGCTAGCTTCCAGGGGAAGCAAGCAGGGTCTTCTCCAGGCTGGGAGCAACCTCCAGGGTCTCTGCTTAGTGTGGAAGCTGAAATCACAGACATCTCCCACGTGAAGTTCCCTTCTTGCTCCGGAGTCCTTCCCTGGAGTGCTGGTCTCTAACTATACACCGTTCCCATCTCAAGCAACTTTACCGACCTTCCTCTGATTGTGTCTTCCTGCAGCCCCAGCCCTAATTTCTTGTCTTAGTTCTCAGAGAGGCATGGCCGGAGCATTGCTACTATTGCTTATTCATTAGGTATGGGTTCAGGGTGAGGATTGACAGTGCTTGGTACAGAGCCAGGTATGCAGTAGCTATAACTACGGCCAGGAATGTGGGCCAAAGGCCTAAGCAAGGGGGTAAAGGACTACATAATGGTGAAAGACGGGCCTGGCAGGCTTTCTGGAAGAAAGGGCCTTTGACACGAGAAGGGTGGTTAAGACAGCTGAGGTTGTCACTCAGCAGCACTTGTCCAGCACGAGGGAGGCTCTACTCACACCCACAGCATTGGAATAAGGAGTCGGAGAGAAAGAGGAGCCAGGCTAGGCAATGTCCTTGGAGGGAGAACTGGCTATTAAGATGGGTGGGTGAATCCAAAACTGACTTGAAAAGAGCCCAGTTCCTTGGAAGATAATGAGGCCAGTGAGGCTGCCGTATAATGGTGCATGTGAAAGTGCCCAGCCCCCCGTGGGACCCAGCACGGTGCTCAAGTCATGCTCGCTTGTGACTGAGTCTAGAGACAAACCGGCATACAGTTTTAGAGGACCCAGTTTCATTGGTTTTTTTGAGCACCTGTGAAGACAGGGACTTGTGCACCTGGCGGAAGCTTGCAAGCATCGCCCTGGGAAGAGATGGACATCATGACATACCTTCTTCTCCAGTGGGCAGCTAGGTCTGCCTTGTGCACAGCACGGGAGAGATCACCAGCCAAGTCTAGAGAGCTCCAGGCAAACCCCTGTCCGTAGTAGAGACTGTGCCCAAGGTTTCCTTCCTTAGGGACCCTCCAATGTCTCCTCTAGTCTTCCTGACAAGGATTCCTCCCAGACCTCACAGAAGGCTCCACAGAGCCCACATGGGCACCAGAAGGAATAATTTACCCTGGTTACATGCACATCTGTTTATTCTTTTCTCGGAGTTAATTGCTCAACCAGGGCCTCCTGCCACAAGCCAGAGACATCAAAGTGTCCTGGGATGCTCACTCCCGCATGTGCAGTCCTTTCGCCATTCCGGGAACTAGGCCAACCAGGGCTCACCTCTGGTTCTCGAGTCCCTTCCAAGCAGAAGAGCACTCCGAGGTCTCTTGGTCTGCTTCCTGCTGCTGTGATAATCATCAAGACCAAAAACAACCTGGGGAGAAATGGGATCATTGTTTTACAACTTGCAATCCATCATGAAAAGACATCTGGACAGAAACTCAAGGCAGGAATCTGGAGGCAGGAACTCAAGCAGAGACCGTGGAGGAAGGCTGCATATTGGCTTGCTCCCTACATCTTGCTCAGCTTGCTTTTTTATACAACCCAGGATCACCTGCCCAAGGGTGGCCCCACCCACAGTGGGCTGGCCCTCTCTGCATCCATCGTTAATCAAGAAAATGCCCGCAGATTTGTGTACAGACCGATGCTATGGAGGCATTTTCTTAATTGAGGTTCCTTCTAGATTTGCTGACCAGTCTGGCCTCAAACTCACAATTCTCCTACTTAGCTTCCTGGATGCAGGAATTATAGGTGTGGAGCCCATACCCTAATAGCAAATATTTGTCAAAGGAAAAAATGAAACAAACAAACACATATGAACTGGAGTTGGAGAAAAGGGGACACTGTGGAGGTAGACTGCTGAGCTCCGTAGAAAGGGCCAGGGGAGCATCACACAAGCATAGGCCCACTCTGGGGACAGTAGGCCACAGGCTTGAGGCCAGACAAAGTGTGTGAGCCCAGTGATTGAGCCTAGCAGAGGGGAGCGTTCATCAACAAGAGGCAGGGCTGGGGAGGAGTTAGAGAGGGAACCCTGGCCAGGCGGTGGTGGCAGATGCCTTTAATTCCAGCACTGGGGAGGCAGAGGCAGGTGGATCTCTGTGAGTTCGAGGCCAGCCTGGTCTACAAGAGCTAGTTCCAGGACAGGCTCCAAAGCTTAGAGAGAGAGAGAGAGAGAGAGAGAGAGAGAGAGAGAGAGAGAGAGAGAGAGAGGAGGAAACCCTGAGCCAGAGGGAGCCCACACGAGGAGGACGGGTAAGGAAGCCTGAACCGTTGGCCCTCAATGACTGGTGAGCAGGAGTGAGAAGGGCAGGAGAGGGGCCCCTATCTACTTATGGCCTGTATGAGAAAGCGCTGTCACTGTCAGGATTCCTCAGCCATGCAAGGCCACGTGGGCCCTGAGACGGCACTGAGTCAGCAGCTCTTTGCAGCTCCACAGGAAATGGTTAGTCTCTGGGTCTGGATGCAGGCAGAGACTCAAGTGCCCATGCAGGCATTTAATACGGTTCCGCGCTGTGCTGCCGGCAGCTAGTTCGGGGATGTGCATCTCTCCAACCTGTCTTCACTCTGTCCCCAGGAGAGCAAGTTTCACAGAGGCACAGTGTGTAGTGGGTACTGACAGCCCTGCTAGCCCTGGGTGGGTGGCTGATGACATAGGGAGAGGAGGAGACGAAACCTGGTAGTGGACTTTCCGGGGAAGGGAACTCTGAACCGTAACACAGGCCCACAATTTACATGCGTGTATTTACCAGTGTCTGAGACAGTCCAGCACAGCTAAGCTTCTTTCTCCTTGCCAACGCTACTTTGCCAAAGCCGCTGGCTTGCCGAGACACCCTTCACATGGCCAGACCTCAGTCCCGCTTCTGTTTGCTCCCTCCAACCTTAATGTGTCTAACACTGCACTCAAAGCACCTTCCCTGTGCACGTCCTGGGCAAAGACATCCTCCAGACACTGTCTAGCTCTTGAAGAGTCAGGCCTGACACAAAGGCCAGATGGCCACGCCTTCCAGGTGGCATCGTTGGCCTGACTCTGTCAAGGACAAAGATACATTCATGCCCGGGCATGAGACTAGCATGCTCATGTTCAAGCTCTATACAATCTGTTTTGAAATTTGTGTCCAGTGTGAAAAAGCTAAGTTGAACTCTGCCTTTTCTTTCCTTTTTATTTACTAATTGACACTGGGTTTTAAAGTCGGAACTTTGTGCATTTAAGGCAAAGGTCGATCACTAAATTATTACCTCAGTCACCTTGAGACTCATGCTTGCAGGTGCTGAGAGCACCCGTCCCTGACTCAGCGACCTCTGAGAGGATCCCTTAAGTCTAGGAGCAGAGGAATAGACAATGCGGCCTGCTCAGGACTCTGCAGCCTGGTTTCAACAGTAGCCCTAATGGGGTCTGTGTTGGGCACGATGCCAAGGAGGGCATGGGGAGAGATCACATGGGAGGTGTGGGAAGGCAGCCCCGTGCTGTTCCTAGGTCCTTGGTGAAATGGGGCCTCATCTCACAAGGCCAGAGAAGATCAGTCCCTGAGTGGGGGTCTTGCTTGTGCCGTGGCAGGCTGCTAGAAGAAGCATCGAATACAGAGATAATGCGGAAGTGGAGAAGATCTTCTAGAACAGTGGTTCTTAACCTTCCTTATGCCGAGACCTGTTAATACAGTTCTTCATGCTGTGGTGACCCTCCAAGCATGAAATTAATTTTTGTTCCTCCATAATTGTAATTTTGCTACTGTTAGGAGTCGTAATGTAAATATCTGCTATGCAGGATATCTGATATGTGACTCCTTCCATGAGAGGGTTGTTTAAAATCCCCAAGGGATTGTGATCCCTAGGTTGAGCAGAGGCTGGGGCTGGGAAAACAACAGCAGAGGAAGGAAGAGCTGGGCCCAGCAGCTGAAGTGAGCACTTGATCTGATCCACAAGGACCATTTTCCCCACATCGACTGAGCACCTCCTGGACTTGTAGCCAGCAGTCAGAAGACCTCGGAATCTCAGTCTATAGCATGCCCAGCCAGAGGTTAAACCCCCTGGAGAAGACAAGGAGTGAAGGCTGGGTGGAGGGGCAGCCGCTGAACTCGGATGAGACAGTTCTCATAGTGGTGTTGGCTAAATGCTCTCATTTCTCATGTGATGGGAACATTTTTCATGGAATGACTCTCTAGGGATTCTCCTCTTTACTGCTGGCTTTACTTCTGGAGAGCCTCAAGAAAACAGTAGAACATAATAGCCCTAGGGGTTCACTCTGAGCTCTGGCATGCCTTAAGATCCTTAGTTTCCTCAAAATAGTAAGATCTTATTCTTGTTGCTGTTTGAGACAAAGTCTTACTACCACGTACTCAGGCTGACCTGGGAACTCTCCATCCTCCTGCCTCAGCTTCCTGTGCAATGGATCACAGGCATGTACCACCGCACACCATTCATTGCAGGAAGATCTAATAATATACTGCCAGTTGCTGCAAGGATTATCAGTGCTATACGCAAAGGGCTAGATGCGTGAATGTGCATAGAACAAGGAGCTATTAATATTACGACAGCTGGCAGCTGCAGCCACCTCCTCCTCTTCCGCGGTCTTGGCTTTACCTCTGAGAGGACTGTGCCCACCTTGGCAAGGGTTGTATGCAGGCAATCTTCCCAAGATTCAGGACATCCCAGGAGATACCCTGGACATAAGGAAATCACGTGGCTTCTCTAATCCTGCATCCTACACTTTTTACATGGCCTCTGAAAGGAGCTGCTGCTATAGACAGCTGGTCCTGCAGCGCTGCCTCTCGTAGGAGTGATTAGCTGTGTCATGCATCCATTTGTAATGAAATAGGAACGTTTTGATTTCTCTGGGAAGCCGGATTTTCTCCCAAATCCTTGCTGCTTTCATCCTTGGACATGAAACAGCCCATTCTAATCTCATACCAGGCAGCCATTATAGAGAGCCCATGAAATCTGATCACCTACTTGTCTCCCCACCCCCACCCCCCGCGGCAGCTTTGATGGCTGGGAGGGGGCCAGTTATCCTCTGCCTGCCGCTAATAGCTCTATGCATTATTGAAAAGCCGTGTTTGCAGGAGCAGACCCATCAGGGAGACATCCCTGGTGAAGGGTGAGATTCAGCTTCTCCCCTGCTCCTCACCGTGGAGTTTCGGGGTCTGGAAGAGCTACTAGAAAGAGGCACCTGCAGTTAGGAGAGGTGGCTTAGCAGTTAGGAGCACTGGCTGCTTTTCCAGAAGATCCAAGTTCGATCCCCAGCGTCAACATGGGAGCTTATAATCACGTGTAGCTCCAGTTCCAGGGCATCTGACACCTATACCCTCCCTGGGCAGCAGGCACAAACGTGATGTATAGATATGCAGATATAACTTCTACACACATACAAATGAAATGAGAGTAAAAATTAAAAATAAATGCCAGGCATGGCGGTGCATATCTTTAATCTCAGCATTCAGGAGGCAGAGGCAGGCAGATCTTTATGAGTTCAAGACCAGCCTGGTCTATATAATGAGCTCCAGGATAGTCAGAGCTACACAGGGAGACCTTGTCTCAACAAACCAACAAGGAAGGAAGGAAAAAGGAAAGAGGAACCTGATAATGCCATCTGCCTATCTTGCCACATTCTTAGCATACTCGTAGCGGATGGCAGATGATAAGAGATGAGAAAATATAAGGGGCCTAGAGAGCTAGCTGGTGGCTCACAACCATCTGTAACTACAATTTCAGAGAATCCAACACTCTTCTGGCTTCTACCGGCACCAGGTATGCATGTGATGCATGGATATACATGTAGGCAAAACACACTTACATACAAATTTTAAAATTTTAAAAAGGCAAAAAGAAAAAGGTGAAAGATGGGAATGATGGCTTGGCTGGTAATGGTACTTGTCACCAACACTGACAACCTGGGCTCGTATCAGGGAAGGGAAGAACTGACTTTCACAAACTGTCCTCCACATGTATGCTGTGGAGTGTACACACACACACACACACACACACACACACACACACACACTAAATAAATACAATGCAAAATTAAATAAAACACTTCTAAAAACAAAAGAGGTGAAACCAGTAATTCTCAGTTTTCTCGATTGTCCTAGACCCCAATGAACAGCGGCCTGAAAGGCTCCTCAGAGGGGATGCACCCTTGAAGACATGTTGTTCACTCTCCCCTGAGACTTCTCTCACTCGGTGACAGTGAGGCTGAGGCGGACAGTGTTCGCATAACCCCCTGAGCGGAATTCTGATACCATGCTTTGGAGGCAAGAAGAGGGCTGGGACTTAGTTATCCCTGAGAATTTTCTGGGAATGCCAAGGAATATTGACATGGCTTGCCCATCTTCACTGTTTGAATTGAATAAGCTAATCCAACTGCTTTCATTTGTTTTTTTCTTTTTAAAAATGGTATCTAAACTGGAGAGGCGACTCAGTGCTTTAAAGCACTTCTTGTTTTTGAAGAGGACCTGGGTTCAATTCCCATCCCTCACATGGCGGCTCACGAACATCTGTAACTACAGTTCCTGGGGATCCAGTGCCCTCTACTGGCCTCCATGACCCCCGGTATGCATGGGGTACACATACATAGGATCAGGCAAAATATGATACATACAAAAAGATAGCAATAAATAAACCTTAAAAAAACTGAAATAAAAATGAGTATTCAAATAGTTGCAGTGTGCCGTGTACCGAGTGAAGCATTTTAGACCTGATCATGAGAGAGGACAGGAATTAAGACGACCCCAGTGACCTTGTCCCTTGTACTCATGGACTTACACAACTGTCTCTCCCACTCAAGAGTGCTGACCTGTGTGGTCAGTAGAATATTCCATGGGACTAGAGAGATGGCACTGAGGTTAAGACCATGCACTGCTCTTCCCAGGTAGGGTCTTAGCTCTCCTGTAGGATGGCTCACGACTGCCATGACTCTAGCTCCGAGAGATCTAATGCCTTCTTTTGCTTTCCATCACACACTCCCAAATGATGGATCCCAGGGTGAGGGGTGGGAGTAGCAAGTGGGTTAATGTCCATGTCCTCCATGAGTTTCTCAGTCTGGTAGATAATTAGATATTGGTCAGATATCCCAACAATAGTTTAAAATTTTTATAAATGCCTCCATTAGGAGAAAGGGACCTAGATAGAGCAGTGAGGGAAGGCTCCGGGAAAGCCACATTTGATCCAATGACAGAGTAGGGATTATTAAAGAGGGTGGGAAGGTGACAAGAGAATTTAGGTCAAGGAACAGCTCAGGAAGGGAGTGAGCTCCGGAGACCAAGAGCTAGAGAGCATGGAGTGAGAGGTACCTAGGCGGATGTGGAATTTACTGATGCACAATTAATAAAAATTCAGAGAGAGAGAGAAATGGGGTTCAACCTGAAGATCCGAAAAGCAAAGCAGCCAGCCACTAGCTCTTACCTCGACTTCAGTCCGAAAGGGCAATCCTGCCTCCTGGAATCTCAGAGTGAGACTGTGTCTGAGAGCTGTCTCCTCCCATTTTATAATCCTCTCTAGGGCTGGGATTAAAGGTGTGCACCACCGGGATTAAAGGCACACACCACCCGGTTTCTGTGGCAACTAGTGTGGCCACAATGATTAAAAGGTATGTGTTACCACTGCTTGGTCTGTAAGGTTGACCAGTGGGGCTGTTTTACTCTCTGATCTTCAGGCAAGTTTTATTTACTAAAATACAAATGAAATGCCGCAACAACTTAGGGGCTTGTTATTCAGCCTACGCACAGCGGTAGCCTCCGCTTCATAACTTCAAGCAAATGAGCAACATGCTAAGGTCTGCGTTTTCAAGGCTTCCTTCGGTTCCTGTGGAGCGTGGTTTGGAGATACGAGGCCCAATGCAGGCTGGTAGCAGAAGCTCAAGAGAGAGAGAGAGAGATGGGGTGTTTAGAAAAAGTATCAGATGGGGCAGACTGAGGTATAGGGGACTACCCTGATAACACACGGTGTAGGGAAAGGAAGTGTTCCATCCAGATGACCTCTAGGGCACAATGCCATGACTGTTGGGGTCAAACCAGCTCAGACCCCAGAAGAAATATACCCAGTGGACCATGATGAACCTGACATGTAGTCCAAGTACTGTTCAACTCCTGGCTCTGAGCATGGTTCTGTTTCATCATAATCTATGGTCTGATATGGCCTGTGGCCCTCCCCTGTTTATTATGCCCTAGCCCCACACACTCTGTACTTGGAGGCAGGGCCTGGCACAGATGACTACGTTTAGAAGAAACCGTGAAGCTAGGACCCTCGTCATGGGGGCGCAGTGCTTGTACAAAAAGACATGGAAGAAGGTTGTAGTTCGAGGCCTGACTGTCTGTTTTTGTATGTGGGGCACAGCAAGAAAGGAGCCAGGAAACATGTTTTATATTGGGTAGCCCTGACATAATGGGAGACAAAGCTTCCAGACCATGTGAAATACAATTCTGTCATCTAAGCTGCCCACTGTACAGTCATAAACAGAGACTGAGCCCCATTCTAGGAAGGCCAGGGAACCTACTACAGGAGACATCCACGGAAGAGCGGGCGTGTTCCTTTCCTTGCAAGAGGCAGGTCCATGGGTTCAAGATCTAGGTTGGACAAAGGTCCCTAGGGAGTCCTGAAAATGTCATTGGAAGTTCTGAGGCTAGAAACTATTTATATAAGACTGCTAAGACAAAACAAACAAAAGACCCAGATGTGACGGCACACATCTGTCATCCTGACACTTGGCTCAGAAGTTCATTGTTGTCCTTGGCCAGCCTAGCTTACATGAGACCTTGTCTCCAAGCAAACAAACAGAACACAACACAAAAACTAAGATATTCTCTACCTACTTTTCACTCTCATTCATTCAGATAATAAAATGGAATGTTCTAGAATCCAAGGGGCTTGAGGTATTGCAGTGGACTAAAGGGGAAGCAGCTGTCAGCATCCATTCACTGAAACCATTCCACACACTGTCTACTTCTGTTTGAGTAAATACCTCTTCATAAACATATTTTACTCATATTAACATATAGTGGCCACGTTACTGTTTTAAATAAGTTATTAAGTAATTTGAAATATGCCCAGCTTCAATTGCCAACATGGTAAATATTGAGAAATACAATCTCTTAAAATAAGAGATTTTAGGAACCTGCTCACAGTGTTACACCCTGTAATTCCAACCCGCAGGAGGTGGAGGCAGGAGGGTCAGGCATTCAAGGTCATTTAGCTGCACAGTTTAAGGTAAGCCTGAGTTACAGGAGAGCCTGTCTCTCTCTCTTCCTCAGAAATCTTAGGCGTTTTCATTTATTTGAGGGAGAGTTTTGTCTTTGTGAGTTTGTGTGTGTGTGCGCGTGCGTGTATGTGTGTGTATGTGTGTTATTATCTGACTCTATACCCTAGACTGGCACAGAACTCACTGTGTAGCCCAGGGTGTTCTCAACTTTACTGTAATCTTCCTGCCTTACGTACTAGGATTATAGGAATGAGGCACCATGTTGTTAATACATTTTCAAATTCTCCCTTTCCGAAGTCCTTAAAAGAAAGCTTTCAAATATTTGCCTGATGACTCAAGGAACAATGAGCTCTGGGCTCCAAATGACACAAGGGACATTGCTTTCAGAGCCCAGAGGTCCTGGCTTGCGATTAGGAAGTTCTCTCTAGAGTTGGGGGTTGAACCCAGAACCTCACACATCAGCTGAGCAGCCCCACCTCCCGCATTCCCAGGCCCTTCTCCACTGCAGGCTTTGCATGAGCGGCAGTTCTGAACGCCTCAGTCAATTCTCAGCTTTCTCTGAACCGCAACACAGAAACACATTCCACACTTCACAATTGTCAAACATCCACAATCATCTGAGGAGGAATCAGAGAGAAACCTCATATTAGACAGCTCTCCAGGGACAGCGAAGGTGATCTAGAAACACCCAGTTTCCCCAAGGTCTAAATTCCAGGCCCGTAATGAATGGGGAGCTGGTATCAGGCCTTTAAGGACTATGGTTTGCCACACTTTCCCTCGTCCTCCATGTGGTGGTGACAGCAAGGGAAAGGCGTCCCACCATCCTTGCCACCTGTGGTAAGAGAGGGACCTGATGCTGCAGCATGCAGGAAAGTGGAACCTGCACCTTGCCTGAACAGCACAACAGAGCTGACCCTATTGACCTGTGAACATGGGGAAACCCGGCCCCACCCCTCATTTGCCATATGCATGGATGGGCGAGAGACATCAACCCCCCACCCCCTCCCACCAGTGCCTGGGGCAGGTGGGAGAGCTGACCCGGAGGTCATAAGAGCCCAAGAGCTGACTCTGTCTCCCACTAGCTACAACACTCGGGAGAGCAGGCCCTGCACCTCACCTGGGCACCACCATAGAGCCAAACCTGTTGGCAGGGGTGTAGGTGAGCCAGACCCGAAGCTGTGAACATGGGAGAGCTGTCCCTGTGTCATGTGGCAGCATGGGCTGGGGAGAGATGCTCTCCCTCATTCCCCCACCCCCACCCCACCTATCAACACCTGAGGCAGGTGGGAGACCTGACCTTGAGGTCATACAAGCAGGAGAGCTGTCCCTAGCCCCCATTAGCTGTAGCCCATGGGAGAGTGGCCTCTACACCAGTCCTGGGCAACACAGTAGAGTGGGCCCTAAAGGTGTAGGTGTGGGAGAACCGGCCCTGAGGACCGGCCTCGCCCCCTTGTTCATCAGTGCAATGCTGAGAGCTCACCAGGGCAATGGTGGTGAAGACGAGGGAGAGAGGACAGGCTGGCCAACCCTGGCTTAGGAGTTTGCCCACCCCAATATCCACCCCATCTATCATCTGCCAGAGAATGTGAAGGGTCCAGTCCTGTAGAATCTCCACAACACAGGGCAAAAACAGACTATCCAAGAAGAGTCCCAGTGAGGGCTCAGCACCAATAGTGTAGGAGACATCAGAGGCCTCAAACCAGACCAACGACTCTTTGCAATGAACACTTGTAAGTAGAGATATTTGGGAATAAAAGGGTTTATTGTGTGACTCACTGTGTCCACTAAAGCTTCCATAATGAGACTGATTTTTCCTTTTTCTTTTCCTTAAATTTTATTTTATTTTTGCGGGGGGTGGGGTTTTGCAAGGGCAGAGGGCAGATATGAGGGACGGGGAAATGAATGGGATACGTGTTTTGAAAGACACAAAGAATATGAAAAGAAGTTAGAAAGAAAGACTCTGTCTCAAGGGCAGTTTTGCGGGTTTCCGCTGGCTGCTCTTTACTGACCCCAGTTATGGTCACTGGTCAGGCTGTCTGGAAGCTACAGGACAGTGGGACTGCCCTGTCAGCAGCTAAGACTTTGCTGGGCTGAGACAGCATAGGAGTGGCCATCTACAGCTCAGCACCAGAAAACCTTTCTGCTTAGCTGGCCTGCCCTGCAGCTGTCTAGAAAAAGAAAAAAAAAAATGAGCCAGGGGGACCAGAGCCCTGGGTGATGGATGGGGCTGTGTGTGGCTTTCTTTTGCTCCTACGGATTTTTCCAACTGGGGAAGGAGAGGCTTATCTCTCATTTTTAATTGATTTTAATGCTGCTCAGTCAGGCTAGATCATATCTTAGCGTCCCCACGGCCTATGAGGAATGGCTTGAGGAACGGCCTGAATGTTAATGAGGGCTCGAGAGAAGCCAGAGGAGGCGTGCAGGCCCTCATGGGCTTCGGTGGCCTCTGCAGCCCAGCCTTGAGCTGGCCTGTCGCCAAGGGCTAATGTGTAAGTTTCAGAGGTGGTGTGGAGATGGGGATAAGGTAGTTTGGACCTCCGACGTGGAACTGGTGCAGAGGACTGAAAATGTGGGGCTGTAATTACAGCCTGAAGGACCTCAAACGAGTACAGGTTTGGGGCTTGGATGGGTCGCAGTCACGTGACCGCATTGAAATGAAAGAGGCGGCTAACACACCAACGGGAAGGTCTAAAACAGTTAGCAGTCCTGTGGTTCCCAGCCCCAGATTCTTTGGAGTAGCGCATCGCAGACGTGAGCAATAAAGGACACTCCTTTCTTCGTGAGACGGGAGGCCCAAAGAGACAAAACTGGTACTCCACAATCCCCGTCACGGGCGTGCTGCAGTGACCTAAGGACCTTGCATAGACCCCTCTTCTCAAATACTTCACTATTTGCCACCCTGGGCACCAAGCCTTTCCCATGTAGACGGCGGAGGAGCGGAGCGTTTATCTAACCCACAGCAGGACTGCATGGAGCAGATGCCGGATCCACTCCCTCTTTGCCCAATCTCCCTCAGCACGGCCTCCGCTTTCTCTTCAGGGGCCTTGGCAGTTCTCTGCAGCACTGCCAGCACCTGGAACCCAGGCTGCTCTTTCTGCAAGCGGTTCTCTCTTCCCAGCCCCCAGCCCAAGCCTCACTGGACTCTGCCTCTATGTGAACTCGCATCAGAGGTGAAGCGTCCCTGGTCCTCAGTCCTCTGCTTTCAAACTGGCATTGTCTGGAAAGTCAGAAAAAAAAGTGGAGTGGAGCTGGGCGACGGTGGCGCACGCCTTTAATCCCAGCACTCGGGAGGCAGAGGCAGGCGGATCTCTGTGAGTTCGAGACCAGCCTGGTCTACAGAGCTAGTTCCAGGACAGGCTCCAAAGCCACAGAGAAACCCTGTCTCGAAAAACCAAAAAAAAAAAAAAAAAAAAAAAAGTGGAGTGGGCTGAGCACTCAGAGGCTGATGTAGCCACCTCGGGGATGGCACACTCCTATACTGGCCCCACCCAGTTTTCTTGAGTGAGAAGAGCCACAGACTGGAGAGGAGGACCTAGAACTGGGCACTGGGTGAGTTGGAGATGGGGTGGGAAAGGAAGTTTCATTTCATAAAGCAGAAACATTCTACTTGTGACGGATTTCTGCCGGCTTCCTCCTCCTCACACCTCCAGTCTAGCTCTTCGAGACTCAGCAGAGCATCCTGAGGCCTCACAGGCCCAGACAGCTCGTTCACGAATGGGGCATCTGTCTTTCCTGTTTTCTCAGTCCCTCTCTCTTCCTTGACATTCAGTAAGGAGAGCTGGTTCCGTTTCTCATACAGACTCACACAGGCCTAGAACAGATTTTGTTTCTTTTTTCTTTTAGAGACAGTGTTACTCTGTAGCTTTGGAGCCTGTCCTGGAAC
The DNA here is from genome assembly GCF_037038515.1 of Microtus pennsylvanicus. NCBI lineage: Eukaryota > Metazoa > Chordata > Mammalia > Rodentia > Cricetidae > Microtus > Microtus pennsylvanicus. The sequence continues at coordinate 88,313,650 of NC_134586.1, read as the reverse complement.
TAGCTCTTGTAGACCTGGTTGGCCTCGAACTCACAGAGATCCACCTGCCTCTGCCTCCCGAATGCTGGGATTAAAGACATGCACCACCACCGCCTGGCTCCAGGAACAGATTTTCCAATGTGTACCAACTCTGAAATACCTCCAGACACCATTACCTCTAATTAGTGCACACACATACAAATGGGGTTAAGGCCAGGGCCACCGAAACACACGCTGTAAATACATTGTCGAAGATTGGCGAATAGAAGATGGTTTAAGACCCTTCCTAATTACCTTCCTGGGTTTGAGAATACTGGCAGCGGACATGCGATCCCTCGCCCTGAGATGAAGGACAGTTTAACATTCACAGAAGTCTCAACAGCCACAGTCCCAGCACTCCGCTGCCACTGCTAACTCCCACACAGTGATGTCAAGAGGGTTGGATGACAACCATATACGGGAGGCACCAGAGTACACTATAAAGCCGGAAGCAGGCCTGCGCTTCACTTAGGAGAGAGAAACTGAATCTACCAAGGCCATCCATCAGACAACGTCCTTGAGAACAGCTCAGTGCTTGCTTCATAAGATCTGCAAAAAAATAAAAAAATAATAATGAAAATGCAAGCGATCTATGGAGAACTATCTAACACCTAGGTTTACTCTGACACACACTTCCAGTGTACACTCACGTAAACACACCCAAGGTCTTTTTAGAAACACCCGCGTTTCGATTCCTACTCCTTGAAGGGAGCCTGAGATCTGTTCCCTGGAAGCTAAGATGCTATTATTGAACTGCTTGGTATTTTATAAAGATACTTCAGGGTTGCGCCATGCGGATGAAGGCCATTGTCTTTCAACCAGAGCCACTCTTTCTTTTAACTTTTTCTAGGACTCTTGATGGTGAGCACAAGGCTCCTTGGCCTGACTCTCTGTGGAGGGTCTTCACCACTGAACTCTCCTGGAACCCCTTCAGGCTGCCATTTCTGGGCTCTTCTCTAGCTACCAGGTCGGTGTGCAGTCAGTGCCTCTCCTTGTCCATGTGTGCTGTGCTCTGAGGTCCCTAGTGGATGCCTTGAAGCCATCGCTAGTACTGTGCCCTAAAAAGGCTGTTTTTCCCCGCACGTGCATTCCTGTGATAAAATTAAATGATGAAATTGGACATCATAAGCGATTAACAGCAATTAGTAGGAAGGAGTTGGATTGCTGTGATATAATTTTATTTAGCAATTATGAAGTCTTTCTTGAATTTCTTATTTAATATTTTCGGACTGTAGTTGTACAGTAATTGAGGCCTGGAGGTAAAACTTCAGGTAAGGGGATCCCTGTAGTCCTCTTCATTTTCCAAAAGACATTATAGAAGAGGTTTGTGTGTGTGTGTGTGTGTGTGTGTGTGTGTGTGTGTGTGTGAGTGTGAGTGTGTGTGTAGTCCCGGCTGTTCTAAAACTCACTCTGTAGACCAGACTGGCCTCAAACTCACAGAGATCCACCTGCACCTGCCTCCCAGGTGCTGGGGTTAAAGGTGAACACCACCATGGCTCGGCTTTAGAGGCTTTTTACAGTGTAGTTTTGTAACTCAATTGTGAGGTTTTTAAGCAAGAACTTTGTAGATGGCAACGTGGTCTCTCAATGTCAAAAGGTTGGATGTGCCTGGGGAAACAACTACCTGAGCTCCAGGGGTCTGTTCTGAACCCCTTGAAGTTTCTCTTATCTCTGTTCTGTCCATTTGGTGCCTCAGTTTCCTTGTTTCTCGTCCATATGTAACAAATCTTTTTGGGCTTCTTTGGAGATGGCGCATAGCTCAATGGTCTTGTCTCAGGCAGTGGGCAGCAACGATTCTCTGCCACCCAGTAACCCTTTTCAGAAACCTGAGTGAAGGGTAGGTCAGTCAGTGGGGTAAGGGATTGTGAAGAGTCCTACCTTTGAAGAGAAGGCAAATCCACAAGGGGCAGGAAAGACACTCGGGCAAATAGCACGGGGCTCGTGTTTTGCAGTGACATACTCTGTAATAGTCACTGGACGTGTCCTCAGGAGACAGGCTTGCAGGAGGAAAGGGCTTCTTTGCCGGGGAGCCTCTGGCCATTTTAGCAGCCAGCAGTTCAGGTCCACAGAGGGGGCTGACTGGAGATGTTATGAGTAGAGTAAGTGGGGGTGGTGTGTCCAGGTGTATCCTGGGAGTCATAGTGGGACTTCCTAGGCGCAGACGCAGATTTGAAGGTATCCTGGGCTCTTGGAGTGTAAGGATGAGTGGAAAGGTTCAGAGTTGGTAGATGTCTGCTCCATCCTCATCCGGATGGGAAAGAGCAGAACTGGAGAGGAGCCATGCAGAAAGGACTCCACCAGCCTGCATACATGAGGCCTGAGCCTACATCCATCATCACTGCGTCTGCCTTGCCTAAGCACTCAAAGGTAGAATCAGGTCCTGGTTTTAGCATCTCTCCGGGCATGTGATGGTTAATGAGCTGTACCTGTTTCGGGTCTCTGCTTCAAACTTTGCTCAGGTCGTGTGCTGACTTCCTCTCCAGCCTGCAGTCTTCTACCTTGGAGGCTCCTGTCCCTCTCGTACCTGAGCTCCACACCACAGTTTTAAACTGCAAATAAACTCCTGGAAGGTTGGCAGGGGGCATCTAGAAGGTCATTTGAGGGAAGGAGGAACGTTAGACCCTGAATCTCAGGATTCTTGGAAGTGAGAATCTCGGGTCTGGGCTGGGGTGGGGCCCCACCTAAGTCAGCTCACACGTGGACAGCTGTCTGTGACACAATCCTGCTTCTCACCTGGGGCCTGGCAGATATGGGGCTAGAAGAAGCCACAGAACTCATAGGTTTTGGTGTCTGTGTCTCAAATACAAGTAAAGGCCAGGACAAGTTAATAAAGAAGGTGGCTCCAAGGTTTCTCTGGGGCAAGTGTCCCGGGCCTTACAGTCAGAGGATGGCCTGTCTCCCACCCCATCCGTGGGTAAGCATGTGACAGAACTCAAGGCCATACCCAGGTCAGAAGATCTGTTCGCCTCTCCTCTCCCCAGTCTTGGTTTGGCTGCAGTAGCTCACCCCAGTCAATAACCTTGCCCAAGGGGATAATGGGTGAAGCCTCCTTGGACACCCCATCCAAAGAATCTTGCAGAAAGGGAGACTTGGTGAAGCTATAGGGTCCTCTGCCAGGTGGGATTCCCAAGGAGGTAACCGCTCTGTTCTTGCTGAGATTCCCCCATGGCTGTGTCCAGCAGGAATCATAACTGTGTTGGCGTTTCCCAACCTCTATTAATGTTAATGCAAGATAGGCAGGAGAAAAGTCATAGATACACATATACTCTTCTTTTTCTGCTTTTTGTTTTTTCAAGGCAGGGTCCCACTGTGTATCTCTGGCTGTTCCCGAACTCCCTCTGTAGACCAGGCTGGCCTCAAGTTTACAGAGATCCGCCTGCCTCTGCCTCCAGAGTGCCGGGATTAAAGGCATGTGTCACTATCTTTGCTCACTTCCTCTTGACTGATGGAAGGAGGAGACTTGGGTCCAGAGAAGTGGCGGGGGGCAGGGGCCTTACTCAAGATCACTCAGCAGAAAGTGCTGGTGTCAGGTCCAGGCCCAGCTTCCTCCTGCAGTCCCCATTGTGGTGCCCATGGCAGGTAGCTCCGTCACAGTTTTCTTCTTCCTCACTGTTTTCCTGGGGACTGGCTGCTGAGAACAGCAGTGAAGGCAAGTGATGGGATAGGGATGGGATGAGAAAGAGGCTAGAGCATCATTGGTGGTGTCGGGGTCTGAGGCCTCTTTGGTCTTCATGGGATGAAGGCTGATGGGGTAGGCAGCAGAGAACAAGACAACAATCAAAAATCCACTCCCCATACTCAGGTGTCTCCAGGTAGGGACTTATCCACTGGCCTCCTCTGGCCTCACCTGTTTCCTGACACTGTTTATGCTTCTATTTTGCTGTGGGACAACGTTCTGTATCCTGTCAATCATATTTTAAATAAATGCTGATTGGCCAGTAGCCAGGCAGGAAAAGTATAGGCTGGGTGACCAGGCAGGAAGTAGAGGCAGGGCAATGAAAACAGGAGAATTCTGGGAAGAGGACATAGTCCGCACAGCCATAGAAGAAGCAAGATGTGACTGCCTCACCAAATAAGGTACCGAGCCACATGGCTAACACAGACAAGAATAATGGGCTAATATAAGTTATTAGAGTTAGTAAGAAGTCTGAGCTACTAGGCCAATTGGTTTATAACTAATGTAGATCTCTGTGTGACTTTTTTGGGACTTAACAACTGCGGGAACCAGGCAGAACAAAACCCCCAGTCAAAACTATTTAGCATACCCTAATTCTTTGTTACCCTCTCAGTTCTGCCACTCCAGGCCCCAAGGGCAGGCATCTGTCTGGTTCATCTCCGTTCCCAGTACACGGTTCAGGGAACGCACAGAGCAGGTACTGGGCACACATCTGCAGAATGAATAGCTGGGTCAAGAATGGTAAATCTATGGGCCCTGGCCTGAGGGTGTTGTGAAGTTAGTCATGAGCTCTCCTGGGCTCTGGGCTAGATGCCCAGCACCTCAAAAACCAGGTATGGTGGTGCTTGTCTCTAATCTCAGCACTTGGAAGGTAGAAAGGGGATCTGAGGTTCAAAACCACCCTTGGCTACACAGCCAGCCTGGACTATGAGACTGTCTACACCCCTCCCCCAAAGAAGCGAGCTTCATGGCACATGGCCTGAGCATAGCAGAGCACAGTAGGTACTTACTGGAACAGAGAGAAAAAAAATCCCAAAATATATCTGACGTCCCATGCCACCATTGGCTTCCCGTGTATTATGCATACATACATGTACAAGAGCATCCTTCCAGGACACTTTGAGGAAATCCTGCTCTGTAACAGTCAACTAGTCTCACCCAGCACACCAAGTACCTCACTCTGCAAGCAAACTCCCAGGGCTTCTGCTGTGACACCATGATGTAAGAAGAAATAAATGTATTTTTGTCTCTTTACCTGGCACACAATTCAGAAAATCTTTAGTATCTCCAGAGTGATATAACGTCTTTGTACACTAATGACATGACAGGTGACTGCTCCCTAGACAGAGTCAGGGTGGAAGCCATCACCAGCTAAGACTCTAGTGACGGAGGACTGACCCCAAGCTCTGGGGAAGATAGAGGAGCTGAAGGTCGAGTTGATCTCTGATGGCTAATGATTTAACCAATTATACCACCTACCAAAACCTCCAAGGGACCCAGATGAGCCAGGTTCAGGAGGCTTCCAGATTGCCAGTCACAGGGAAGGCTGGGGGTGGAGCGGGGATGGATGACCAGGGAAGAAGTAGCAGCCCCCCACCCAGTGCTCACCCACAAATGGACATCTACATCTCACCTCTCCAAGGATCAGGGAGTGGGGAGCAAGGATTGTAAGAACCAGAGATTGGGGAGCACTGGAGAGAAGCAGGGCCTCCTGGACACATCAGGACTGCTACCCTCATGAGCTCACGGCACCTGTGGGTCTACATGAGATGAGTATACTATCAGCCAACATTCTACACGAGCCCATGCCTGTCACTGACCAGCAATCAACACTGGTTGCTCCTAGGGGCAGGACAGACAGTTTTTAAAGGAGTAGCTTCCGGAAGGTTGACCATGCTCCAGTGGATGCCCCACCCCACCCCACATGAGCACAAACAGGACTTGATGAGCTATAAAAATTAAAGGATGTGAAGGGGGAGGGAGTAAGGAGTGGAGGGTGGATCTGGGTGGAGTAAAGGAAAGGTAGAGGCTTGATATGATTAAAATACATTGTATGAAATTTTATACACACACACACACACACACATTAAAGATGTTCCCTATTTCCGATCTTGCCTTATTCATCTCTCTCATCTGGTCTTTCATTTGAATCCTTCACTTATCTTCTATAATAAATGAGCACACCTAAATGAAATGTTTCCCCGAGTTCTGTAAGCTATTTTAGCAAATTAATTGAACACAGGACAGGAGCCGTGAGAATCCCTGATTTATGCCTCATTGGAGGAAGCCCATGCTACCACCCTAGGGCTTACAATTGGCACCCGGAGTGGGGGAAGAGTTCTGGGACTGAGCCCTCAGCCTGTGGGGTGAATAGATGCTATCTGCAGGTAGAAGGCACCCGAACTGAATTGAGTTAGCGGACACCCTGCTGCTACCCTCTGAGAACGGCTTAGTGTGTGTGGGTAGAAGTCCCGTTCCTGGGCTGTTGGCCCTGCCCTGATGAATGATGTGTGAGCAAGGGCAGGAAGACACTTTTTCTGTCTTTGACACCCCTCCCCCATTTGCTCCCTGGTGAGTGCACTGCAGTGCCAGATCAGCAACTCAGCTTCCCCACATCTTTGTCAGCTGTAGCATTAAGCAATCAACCTGGAAGGTGACAGAGCTTCCTAAAAATATCCCAAAGGCCTTTGCAGAGCTGCAAAGGGAAGCGGGATGTGCACAGCCCCAGGGAGCCTGCCTGGACTCTGGGCCATCCCACACCCACTCTCCACTGGCCTACACTTGTTTGCATGAGCCTGGATCAGTGCATACAGACTCTGTCCCATGCCTAACCCCTCCAGAGAGCACCACCCACCATACACAAATATGGGGAAACTGAGGCCCAGAATGGGACCAGATGGGGAAACTGAGGCCCAGAATGAGGTCAGCCAAGACAGCCCAGATACCATTAAAGGGCGCTCAACAGTGCTGTTCTGTGGTCAGAGGCAGACAGACATGAGGACAGAGGCATTCCTCTGGACCCCAGGGATGGAATGTTGTGCCTCCTCCCCACTGAGTCATTTGAGATTTCTTCTATTTCTTTAATGAAAGAATTTGATTTATTCTTCGAGAATGTCGTACATGTATATAATGTACTTTAACCATAGCCACCCCCACTTCCCCCAGGAGTAGGGATCTCTTTGATGAGAGCTTCATGGTGGGTGCTTGACATGCAGTGTTATTTGGGATGGGAGAGAGAGGCAACGGGTTGTTTGATCTTTCTAGCTGACTAATGAAGGGTTTCCAGGACTTGTCCAAAGTCTCAAGCTGGAAGATAGTTCCTGGAGGTTCCCCGTGGGGTCTCCAAGCTCCTGAGGCTGGATGTGTTTGTTTCCAGGGCAGGGAGCCTCTGGCTGTAGTCATTAGCTGTCTTAGCCCTTGCTGACTGCTCACCACAAGTCCTCTAAGGGCTCTCCCTCTGGGGTAGTGGAGACTGCTTTCTGACAACTACTTACATGCCCCTTCCCCTCTAAGCCCCCCCCCCCCCCCCCCGGCATGGCACAGCTCTGAGAGCCACAGACTGTAGCAGGCTTTCTTTTTGGCCACCCCCCAGCTCCCAAATAAAGAAATGGAGACTTACTATTAGTTTTGAATACTAGGCCTTAGCTTATGCTTGTCCCGCTAACTCTGATAACTTAATCTAACCTGTTTCTTTTCATTTATGTTTTACCTTGGAACTTTTCACCTCTATTCTGTAATGGTCTGTCCTGTCCCTTTAAGAGACAAGCCCCGCCCACTCCCTCCCCTGTTCACCAAGTCCACCAAGGCAAGCAGATCTTCCTTCTGCTTCCAGCCTGCCAGCTCTCTTCCTTTCCTTCTCTCTTCTGAAGATATAGCTGCTGCCATTGCTCCTCTCCTCTTACCCCCGCCCCCGCCTCTCTTTGCTCTTTCCCTTCTCCCTTTCCCCACTTTCCCATCCATAACCCACTAAATAAATACCCACTTTCTCTTCATGGCATGCCTATCCGTCTCTGTCTCTCACCTGCTGCAGCTCCTTGTGGGACCAGCTGACCTGCCGAGGTCTCTGACCCACCGTGTGGCTCCTCTTGGCCTGCAGCCCCTCGCCACCATTTAGAGCAGGTTGTAGTCAGCAACTGATACTTGGATGCATCTGCCAGCCAAGTGGAAACTAGGAACAGAAGTTAAAATTTATGTACTTAAAGAAAAATTCATATTGTAGAAAAAGAACAGATAACAGGTATCTGTAAATAGAAGGAATAGACTTATACCTTTGAGTCCTAGCAAAAATTACAGATTTTGGTTAGAAGCATTTATACAGAGAACCGTGTATGGTTTGGACAGAGATGCTTTTGGCCTGATGAGAAACACCTTTAGTTTATGTTTAAATAGCAACTAGAATAAATCTTAAAATCTTGAGCTTGTGACCCAAACAGTAAATAGTTAAGCTTATTAGAACAACGCCATAGAGGGGGGAAGAAATTAGAAACATTTTCTATATCTTAACCTGTATTTACATATTAAGTCATTTCTTTTAGACCCTCAAAGCTTATGAACTTTTATATCCTCAGACCTTTAAACATTTTTTAAAGAGATCTAGTAGCTTTAGAATGAGCTAATGAGCTGGCGGTAGCTTTGTGGGAGGATCTGGATACCTTTTGCTGCTAAACTGACATTAAAACTGCCCTAGCCATCAATCCTATCAGAGATCCCTGAGGGATAAATAAAGTATATCTGTGTATAGACCAAGTAGTTTCCAAATCTATTAAAATCGACAGGGACCAGAGTCCATATACAGGTAGTCATAGCCAGGTCTCCATAACATAACTTCTGGAGGCAGAAGTATCCAGAACAGGAGTCTTACAGGCTTAGCCAGGGCCATAAGGTGATTTCTTTTCCTACGGAAAAGGGGGATATGGAAAAGTCTGACCTTATTTGTTTGTTTGTTTGTTTTTCGAGACAGGTTTCTCTGTAGCTTTCGAGCCTGTCCTGGAACTAGCTCTTGTAGACCAGGCTGGCCTCGAACTCACAGAGATCCACCTGCCTCTGCCTCCCGAGTGCTGGGATTAAAGGTGTGCACCACGACCACCCGGTGACTGACCTTATTTTGTCTAGGCAAAAGTGGTGCAATCAATTCTCCAAGGTCCTGCTGTTTGTCCACACTCTGGACCAGGTTCTGGTAGCAGGTGTGGCTCTGGGGCATCTGGCCAAGTGGTCAGCATCATCGTAATCCAGGTGGAGACATCATGTTGTCCCATAATCTTCTTTGGAGACCTTGGGTTACTGCTAGGATCTCGGAGTCTCTGTCTAATATAATAAGCTTTTTAATCATTATTTTAAGTGCCATATTCTGCAGATATCTGAAGTACAAGTTTGACTTTGAAAACACATACAAGGATCTAAATAAGGCTTATTCCTGTAATTAATTATATCAGTACTTTAAGGATGACTAACTTCTGTTTCCTAACCATCTATAATAAGTTACCAGCTTTCACAAGACTAGAACTCCACAATCTGTAATGATTTTGAAATAAAGCTAATAAAGAAACTGAATTAGTCATTCCGAGGGTAAACACAGAACAAGTTTGTATCTAGTTGTTAATGCTGTCTCCCGCTAAGGCAAAGAAAAGGTCCCAAGGTGAAATGGGAGCAGGAGGGGAGTCTAAGAGCTAGCATTGCCCTAGGGTAAACTGAGACTCAGGTCTACCTTCCTGCTGATCTATAGACCCCATCTTGGTAGGTGTGTACCAAGTTGCCCTGGGAACATGGCCCTGGGCCCGACATCTTTCCAGCTTCACAAGTGCTGATGATAGGACTCAATCATAGGTCCTGTCTGTCCAGGGGCTCAGGAGGCGATACTGGGACCTCAAAGCCATCAATCAAACAGTATTGACCCATTCTCGAATTAACCAAGGAGACCAGTTGAACAAGTTTTTATATCATCCAGCTTTTGCATGCGAATTCTGTTCTCTATCATTAACAAGGCCATTGAATCTCTAATTACCCTGGAGTCATTGACGTAAAGACAACGTTCTTTCCCCAGAAAGGGAGGTCCAAATCCCTTAGTATCAATACAAAAATTTATGACTCAGTTTATCCAAATTTAAACCCAACAAAATTAGCAAAGACAAGGAAGCTAAACGTACATTTTTAAGCCTGTATAGACCTTGAACAAGGAAATACATTTTTAAACCATTAGTTAATATTTTTAATGCTTTGACCTTTTAAGATAGTTTTCCATGTTATAGTGATCCTCCCACTACAGAATTTTTCCCGTTGTTACTTTAAAACTGCAGTTTTGCCTAGGTTGAGAATCTCAATCCAAACATCTGACATGCAGCTGGTCCTAGACTACCCATGAACAACAACCTCTAAAAGATTGAGATTCATAGGCTTAGATGCTGTTCCAAGCCCTCTATCAAATTGTTTAGGTCATTGTCTTCTGCATCACAATAAATGAACATTTCCATTTCTGGTTAGCTCTGGTGCTTATGGCTCTGACCCTAATATTTTGTCTCTTATTTTCAGTTCAAACATTAACAATATAAAACATTTTATAAGCATGGATGTCCCACAGCCTCATAAATTTATTAAAATTTTTTTTAAACACTTAAAATCTCTTAAATGTTTTCCTGCAAAATCAAAAATAAAGTACTTCTTTGGTCCCACACTCGACAGCATGCACATAGTCTGTCCTTTAGATCTCAACCTGCTCCATTTCACTGTAGCTGGTATTCCTGGTGACCATCACCTGGCACTGGCATTTCTAAAACTGTTAAGGTCCATTGTTGCAACTGCACATTCTTTGGGACTCTAGTCCTGCCATACATTTGTAAATTTCAGCTGTTTCCTAGGATCCTTTTATGTCTTTATAACCATTATCACCTGGGAGATTAAATTAACAAAGCCTAGCTGGCAGAGCTAGGTACATTTGAGTATAAAAACATTAAGGTATAGTTTTAATACTTTAAACTATATATACATATACACACACACACACACACACACACACATATATATATATATACCTTGTTTTTAGAAAGGGACATAAGTCGTCATGCACAAATCCATCCCAACCCAAACTATCTTGAGGATTTGTTAGGCTCACTCCACTCCACATGGGCCTAAAATCTTAATCAAGATGGCGGTGAAATCATGTGGCATCCATTTTATTTTTAGCCCTAGCAAAATGGCAATCCAAAATTTAAAATGGAATCATGCCTTATGGTTTCTTTAAAATTACCCATGCGTAGATTTTAAGTTATCAATTTCTAGTGTTACTAGTTAACTTTTAACTAGTTTTATATAAATTTTAACAGATTTTTTACCATATTTGACAAAATAAACTTATAAATCTGAAGCTACAGAATGTTCACATAAACAAGACAGTTTTCACATTATCTAAAAAAAAACTCATCTGAATTTCTGCTAACTCAAATTCAGTGATCAGAGCTCAGAGATAAATTCTGAAGTCAGGCCCATAAATGCGACCACAGCAGTGATGAGTGGCGGAGACATCAAAATTAGCCAGGCCACTTCTGTCTCAACTCTATGTAAGAAAACTTACATAGACAAACTTTTTAGCAAAATAAGCATATTCAGTATTTGCATATATGAGAAACCACAGCAAACATAGTTCACATCTCCTTTTGACTTTTTATAATTTTTATATATCGTTAATCTGTTTTTTCCCTCTTTATTTTTTTAGTCTCCTGCTTTTCCCCTCACTTTACAGACAACATACCAAAGTCTTTTTTTGTTTTTCAGATAACACAAAAACTCTTACTGAAGTCTTTCTTGTGGTTTCCCTCAGTGGTGTATAATATATTGCATGGCTACAATATTTTAAACAAGAACAGAAACATGCACATATTATAACAAAAATAACTTTAAATTTACAGCATATGGTGTGGGAGGTCCTTCTGTCTATGTGTTGCTTTTATTGATTAATGAATAAAGAAACTGGGTTGGCCTACATCATGGGAGAAGGAAGGCGGAGTCAGAGAGAAGCCATGGAGTGGCTGAAGACAGACTCTGGGAACTTTGCCTGGTAAGCTACAGCCACGTGGCAATATACAGATTAGTAGAAATGGGTTAAATTAATGTAAGAGTTAGCCAATATGAAGCTAGAGTTAATGGGTCAAGCAGTGATTTAATTATTACAGTTTCTGTGTGATTATTTTGGGCTTAAGCTAGCCAGGCATCCAGGAGCCAACAAGCAGCCTTCCTTACTACAATCATATAAAATTCTGTACCAGCATGAAACATCTGAAACAAACAGTAGTTTTTTTTATTTACCAACGCATAATAAGTTGTAACCAGCCCTTATAAATGATGATAGATATTTATAATGCATTGGGTATGAATGATCAAAGCAGCTCTGGTGGAAGGAAGTCTGGCTGTAGCGTGACAACACGGCCATTGCAGTAACACCGATAGCCAGAGTCCTTGACCCGAGGAGAGATGCGCAGCCCCCAAGGCGGGCAGAGGGAACTCATCCATCAGCGGAGGGGGGGGGCAGGGTGGTATGCAGCATGGGGGGAAAAGACTGTTAACCTCTCCAGATGATAAGCTTGTTCCAGATCTCCCAAGCCCACTGGGACCACCACCTGTAGAACCTTCAACCGGCCCATAAGTTTTCTGTGTTTTGCTTCATGTCTCATGTCTGTCTCATGTCTTTCTGTAAGCAGGCCCAGGCACTGTAAGAGCCTGTAGACGATCTAGGTGGACGTGCTAAAAGATCACAGGTGGGGTGCCTGGGGAGACGTCCCCAGGGTCCTTCTGCAGAAAGAGTGTTTCCCTCTGGTTTCTGTAGGGAGACACAGGTAGCGGTCTCAGTTCTATAGAGAGACATACGGGATGCGCGCCTCAGTTTGGTAGATAGACGGGCGGGTAGCACCTGCAAAACAGATTGAGGCTGTTGGCTTTGGTTTCGTTTGGCACCAAGAGGATTTGTCTGTTCCTTGTCCTATGCGTCTGTGTGTTGTGTTTTTGTCTTTTTGTCCTGACTTAGACTGACGCTGATGATATGGGATGGACTCAAATCATGACTTCTTTGACTTTGATACTGGGATTACTTACAGGACTTTAGAGATAGGGCCATAAGCATCGGAGTATATTTTCCTAAAATGGAAAAGACAAATAACCTTTACCAGCTACCATAAAAATGTCATGGAAAGGAGTCAGCCTTGGGCTCAAGCACAAGGCAGCATGTTTGTATGGATGGGTGGCTGGGCTATACAGCCTTGTTACAATGTAGCAAGGCTGCCAGCCACAGTTGTAGGGGGTGGATGTACCCCAATAGGATTTCAAACACTGAACAGAGACTCTGGGGTTAACTGCTATGGCAGGCTCCTATAAGAACCACACCGGGAAGAGAACTACCGAGGAGGTTGGGTGATGCTGCAAATTCATGTCAAGGTACTGACGTGAGATTTGGGTTTAAACGGACAGCAAGAAGTAAGCTAAGTCTTGGGCAAGGGAGCAGGAAACTGGAGGCTAGAGATCAGCGTGTGAACAAGGCCAGTTGATAGAGAAAGGCTAGAAGATATTCCCTACCCTCGTTTCAGATGGTAAATGAACATACCTGAGTAAAGCCACAACATGCATAGTTGGGCAGGGCATGGTGGTGCACACCTTTAATATCAGCACAGCCAGGGCTATGTAGAGAGATCCCAGTTGTTGCAAAAAGGGAAAAAAAATCAAATGTGGAAGAAGCAGGTGCTACTTAAACATCCAAGAAAAGGTCAGTCACCTCATGACCCCGTGTTTATGGGCTTTTTCCTCGGTTCACTAGCCCCCCCCTCATCTCGGGAGTCCTTTCCTTTTCTTAATGAACTCTATCTCTATGTCTGTCTTTGTGTCCCTGGTCCACTGCTCTGTCATGGTGGGACACAAGAACCTGGATACTTCTGCAGGAGCCCTGGGACGTAAATCCTGTACACAACCAAAGTGTGGTCCCGCCCATCTACGGCGTATCCTTGGACCCTTGGTCTGTCCTGCGGGGTGGTGTGACAGGTAAGAACTGTGTAAATTCTCCTCCTGGGAGACGCGTTCTCCCTCTGACTGGTACCAAGATTTCAGGCTTGCCCTTCCCTGCGGCTCAAGCTCCTGGAGGCCCATCGTTTCAACAATCTGACAGCCGAAAGTGAGTCACAGGTGCCTCTCTTTAGGGTCGCTTGGCTCCTTCCAGGACCGCCATAAAAGAAGCTAATGCTTTAGCAGCCGGCAGGGGTGGGATTTAAACCAACATGGCTGACCCTGGGTTCAAGTTCTTTTCCAGGACAGCGTGCTGATTCCTGGGATGGAAGACAAATGCTGGAGGATCATTAGCTTTGTCCTGAAGCTCCCAGTTAGAGGGCTCTATGCCTGCAGGGTAACCAGAGGACCGGGGCCCCAGGGACCCCTTGCTCCCCCACCCCCTATTACAGCCCCAGATGGTCAGTTAGACCAGACAGGAAGAAGGCACCGGCGGTGCTGGCAGCCAAACAAAGGGGTCTGTAGGTCAGTCAGATACTTCCTCTGCATCACAAAGCCTCTCCCTCCCCCAGACTCAGACCTCAGCCTTCAGGACCCCAAAGAATGCCTGGAATGTCATGGAGCCAGACAGCCCCTGGGCTCCTGAGGCTGGAGGAGAGACCGCTTTTGTGCAGCAAGTCTGACCACAGCCTAGAAAGGTCACTCCTTGACCTATAGTCCCCCCTCTTACACCATCCCCAGGGAGTGGCTGGATTGCCTCTTTCCACAGGATCCCCAGTCTCTTGCTTGCCCCTATTTTGCAACAAGCTTTCAGAGAAGTGGGGTGTTCCAGCTGATGATAGCTCCCCCACCCCCGGCCTACCACCCCGCAAGGGTCCACATCCAGCCTTCCCTGGCTCCATACCTGTCTCTGAGCCCACAGGCCACATGGCTCCCGGGAGTTCACTTGAACGACCAGCTCCTCACTTTTTATTGGCTCCTCTAGGCTCCACTGGTCTGTGCCCCTGGATCCTTCAACATTGTTGGGTGTCTCAAGTGTCCTCAGCAGCGGGGCTCTGTCATAACATATGTGAACCCCATTATGTCAGGAGATGGACAATAAACCTGAAGCCTAAGACAGGAGTGAAGAGCACAGAGAAGAGGGTGGAGGTGGGGCTGGATCCAGTCAGGGCTGAGGTCTGTGAATGAGTACTTGATTGTGGTAAAATGTGAGGTTTTTATTCCCAGCCCGCGGAAGGTGGCAGAAGGCGGCAAACAGCAGGTGTAGAAACACTGCTCTTTCTGGGAGCGACAAGATCAGCAGAGTCAGAAAGAGAAACCCTGGGAGCCAATGTCGGTCGAATGGAGGACAGTGAGCAGGGCTAAAGCCAGGGTAAACGATAAAGTCACGAGATTTAGCAACCTGGACTTCTTGCTAGTGTGCAGGTTAGAGAAATGGGCAGGGAGGAGGGGGGTGAGTCTTGGTAGCAGTATAACCATCCTGGAAGGAATGAAGACTGTTAGGAATGTTTCCTAACTGAGCTCTCTGACACCACAAAAATTCCCAATCAAACCAAATCAAAACAAGCCAAATTAAAAAATATCCAGGTTTAAAGGGAGATCTGAGCTCTCAGGTGGCCCCATGGGAAAACCGGGAAGCCGCAAAAAGACGACCCCCGGGAGGAAGAAAGGGGGACCACGTGTTTTTCTTTTGGGGGTCCAGGGAGGGGTCAGGACCTGGCCTGCTGGGATTTGAAGTCCAGACCAGGCCTGGTGGCTGAGATAGATGCCTGAACCAGGGCCTAGGCTCCCAACCTAACAAAGACATTCTAAAGTAATGGTTCTCAACCCTCCTAATGCTAATGCTGTGACCCTTTAATACAGTTCCTCATGTTGTTCCTCCCCCCAACCACAGAATTATTATTTTTTTAAAATTTATTTATTTATTAAGTATACAGTGGTTTGCCTGCATATGTCCCTACAGGCCAGAAGAGAGCACCAGATCTCATTACAGATGGTTGTGAGCCACCATGTGGTTGCTGGGAATTGAACTCAGGACCTTTGGAAGCGCAGCCAGTGCTCTTAACCTCTGAGCCATCTCTCCAGTCCCAAAGAATTATTTTTGTTGTTACTTCATAACTGTAATTTCGCTGCCCTTATAAATTGTAATTTAAGCATCTGTGTTTTCCAATGGTCTTAGGTGACCCTGTAAAAAGGTCTTTTGATCCTCCCCCCCAGGGGTCTTAACCCACAGGTTCAGAATCACTGTTCTAGAGACACTTGTCTCACTTCCTTTGGCTATCAGACTATTGAAATAAAGGTCCTTAAGAAATTGGAAGCCTGGTACATCTTCCCATGGTGGCCATACTGAATACATCGGCTTTTCGCTATTCCTTGTTCTCTTAGTGAGTATGTTGAGGACACACGGGCAAGCCTGCCTTGTTAAGCCCGTCAGGAGCAGGATCTCTAAGGACTTCGGCAAGAGGCTCCTGGCTCAGTCAGGCACCTCTGCCAGTTCCCAGCAGTGACCCCTTTGAAGATGCAGGACCTAGGCTGGGCAGCCATCACTGTGGCTTCACACTCACTGGGCAGGGAGGGGGACCAGGATGAAGAGCATAAGACACAATGGTTTTCTTAAAAGAGCCCCACCTGATGGGTGGGCAGGGGGAGGCTAGCTGAGATTGTTCTCCCCACTCAGTGCCCTCAGGTCAGGATTGGTGCCTGCTCAGAGCACTCTTTGCCGCTGCAGAGTGGCCCTTGGTTTTATTTATATCCTGGCCTGCAATCTGGCCTGTGACTTAAGGCTCTCGTGAGTTGGAGACTCTTGGGAGTCTCTGGAGTCTGAGGTCCATATCGGGTACCAGTGGAGCTGGTGGTCAGAATGGTTTGGTCAGTGGGGTTGGCAATGAGCATGGCCCCAGGTTGACTCACTCTGAAAAGCCAGAGAAACATGTTCAGCTTGCCTGTGACTCACGCTTCCTTAGAAGAAAACTGTTTTTTCCTTCAAAAATCTCAGACTTCCACTATCAGACAATAGCGTGTTCTCAGGAAGTTGTGCATTTTGTTTTTCTGTAGAAGACGCTGGGGGTTGGTTTGTTTCAGAGTAATTTACTGGAATTGGACCTGCAGGCTACCCTATCTCTCAGACCAGGCTGATGCCCAAATAAGGCCCCCAAATCTGGCAACCAGATATACAGGGACCCCAACTTAGTTATATATATTTGGTCTAAAGTCTTTGCAATATCTAAGACATACTTAGACTGGGGGGGAAAGTTATTTATCAGACAGTCAATTTTAATCTATAATTTACTTGGTAATCCTTCCCTGACCTGAAGTCCACAAACAGCCAACCCCACTGGGTAGCCATTCCTGGCCCTCTGCCTAATGTCACTATCTGAAGCCACCACAGAACCCAGTGAGTCTCCTAATCATTGGTCCCTCTCTTTCTATGCACTTACACTTGGATTGGATCTCAAGTTCAAGGTCAGGCCTAAAGCTAGTCCAGCTCTGTCTATGCCCTCACACTTGGGTCTCACATCAAAGGCCAGGTCTCTTTTAAGCTCCTCAGCCCTAAACCCTGCTTTGCCTTCATCCTGTTACCCCCTCTGCACTGTTAGGAATTGAACTCAGGACCTCTGGAAGAACATACAGTGCTCTTAACCACTGAGCCATCTCTCCCGCTCCAGACTTGAGCTCTTTATCCCACTCATCTGACAGTTGCACTCTGGGTACCTGCCTTGGGCATGGCCACACATGGCCCCGAGTGTCTAAGGATACATAAGAGGCTCTGTTGTGGCTCAGCAGGATAATCACCCCGCGGAACTCTCAGGTCTGCTGTGGAGGGTGTTGGGGTTACCCATGCCAGAAGAGCAGGGGTGGCTTCCTGATCCACAAGATCTGAACTGAATTTCCAGAGGTGAGTAAGGTTCTGCCAGGAAAAACCTTGGGGGGAAAAATGGGTTTTCACAAAAGTGTGTGGTGGGCATGGATGGTCTAAGGCTTGGAAACAAGCAGCTCTCTGCATGGAGGGGTGGCGGTGCCCGACCAGGGCCACTACACTCTTGTAGACTTTTGGAGCCATGGCTCCCTGTGGCCCAGGACCTGAGCTGCCCTCCCTTCCCTCTGAGCACTCTCCACAGTGTTCGCTTTTTGTCTGTTTTCCTGTGCCTGACCCACCCCAGCTTTATTACCCTGCTTCCTTTCAGGATCATAATGCCAAATTGGAGTAGGCACCATGGCTTAGAAAGCAGGCTTGAGAGCTGCAGGGCTTCCGGCTTGGTCCTAGGGGAAGCCAGCAGCGAAGACCGTCTCCTGTCTGTCTCCTTCCCTTGAGCCCTTTTGGACCTGGCAGAGCCTGGCCTGCCCATAACATGTCTGTACCCTGCCCTGGACATGTGGATGGGAAGTTTTGTGGGGGTGGTACAGTCCTAATCCTTCCTTGAAGGGCAAGACAAACCCTGCTGTAGATCTAGGACCTCCTGATGTAAATCTTGTTGAGTTCCTTCCAGGCTTGCTTGGTTGCTTTCTTCTAGTTCAGAGCAGCAAGATTTGTATAAGACCAATCACAAGATCCTCCCATAACCCACCTGAGATCATGGTTTGATTCTATCCCTTACTAGCTATGACAAACAAATAGATCAGGTGACTCAAACTCACTGAACTCTTGTGTCTTCAGCTGGAAAATGGTTAGAATGATTGAGGATTCAGAGCGATAATGAAAAAAGGACCTAGTCTCTAATACAGGGTTGTCATGGTTTCAACCCTCCCTACCTCCTTCCCTCTCTTTTTAATAGAATCTTGAGTCTGGGTTGACTCTCAGCCTGTGTCACTAAGTCTTTCAGGGTGCGCATGGACAGGCATGGGTAAATAATCGTGACTCTATGGCTGTAACCCTGTGGTTGGCACTTCAAATGTGTCCTTGCCTGGCCTCAAGGGAGCAGAGAAGCTAGGGCAGCTCAACTCTGACTTGACAGTCCTTAGGTCCAGAGGCTGGTGGGGGCAGGAGTCATCAAAGCATGTGATAGAATAACGGCTCCCTCAAAAAATCAGATCTGATTCTTGGGACCTATGAATGCCCCTGCAGTGGGCTGAATGACACCCACCCAAAAAGATAGGTTCCAGTCCCCACCCCTGGTACCAGGATATTGGACCTTATCTGGAAATAGAATTATTGTGTCATTTATTTAAGTCTCTTGAGATGAGACCATCCTATATTTCATGAGCCCCACACTGGATGATGGACTTTTTATAAAAGAAAGGGGGAGACTGAATTGAGGACAGATGCAGAAGGCAGAGAGAGGCTGGGGTGATGCTTTCAAGGCCAGGGACACTAGCAGCCTGCAGTGATAGATGTTGGAGGAAAGATGGTGGTGATGGGGACCACTCCAGAGCTTCCAGAGGAAGTGTGGCCCCAAGAGAACCAGGCTAGCCAGGTTATTAGCCAATAAGACTTGGTACAGAGCCTCTTCCCTGGCCACACGGCTTCCATTCTTCCCCACTGTTCCCACTCTTGGGAGCCTGGTGTGAGGTCTCTCCTCATTTCCCCTCAGAGGCCAGTTTGACCCAAGCATAGAGCTTTCTGCAGAGGTGAAAGGAGACAGCCACCCCGTGATGATCTGCTTTAGGCCCGTGGCAGTGTGAGAGACTAGATTTTTGTTAATTTTTTTATATAATCTTTGGAGATCGGTGAAGGTTATGCACCAGAATAAATTAACTTCAAGACAACACAATGGTTCCTCCTGACTCAGGCTGGCTGGAATGGTATTTCTCCTTATTATTTTCCTGGGAGGGTATGATAACTTGTTTGGCCTCCTCGCAGTCCAGAAGGAAAACATCTTGAGTTGCTGTCTAAAGGGGAAGAGAGAGATGAGGTTGTTCCGTTGGGGGGTAATCTTCAGCTTCTTGTGGGCCATAGCACTTGCCAATCAATGCCCAGCACTGTGAGAACAGACAAGGGATTCCCTGCCCTGCAGGCTGGCCTTGCTCACCACTGAAGCAATCTTCAGGGAGGCCGATGTCAAAATACGAAAGCATATTGCACACTTGACGTGGTTTTGAAAGCTGCAGAAAATGCAAAATCAGATCCTTCCCTCAAGATGGCCTCAAAAAAAAAAAAAACGGGGAAGTGTCATGTTCACAGCAGGGGAACAATCGTACTGATTAATTGTGCTTCTGTTGATGCGGGCATGCTCCCGACTTCTGTATGCATTACAGTGGCGGGGCCATCTGCCAGATGGAAGCTGGTCTACTCAGCATCTTGGTGCAGAGTGCAAGGCCTGGAGACTCCAGCAAGCTTGGTAGATTTGCATCTACTAAACGACCGTAATCACTAAGAGAGTCATCAGCATCTAGCAATGAGCCTTAGAAACAGGCGTGTGTACAAAACCACAACGCGTTCTGCTGAAGATGGTAGAAAATATTTCGGCTTCCAGGGCACTCACCAGCTGATAATTTTCTGTCAGCCTGTCGTCTGTGGCCGCCTCCTTTCATCTCTATAGAAAGCTCTATGCTTGGGTCAAACTGGCCTCTGAGGGGAAATGAGGAGAGACCTCACACCAGGCTCCCAAGAGTGGGAACAACAGGAAAGAATGGAAGCCGTGTGGCCAGGGAAGAGGCTCTGTATCAAGTCTTATGGGCTAATTAATAACCTGGCTAGCCTGGTTCTCGTGATACCTAGCCTTCACCCAAGAGATTCAACAGGCATAGCTGGGCAACCCTGACCTCTTCTTTCCTTACTGGAGTTGGCCTCTTTATCCATCTGTAACCATATTGCAAGGTTTAAGGGAATCAGGCCTCTGTTTGAATGGGCCAAATTATTCCGCCACACTGATCTGGAAAAGAAAGTAGAATCCCCAGTTTGTTACAGGAGGCTGCTCTGTTGTTTCCCAGCTGCCCAGCAGCTCAGACCCAAAATAATCACACTGAAACCATATTATTTGCAATACTGTTTAGCCAATAGCTTAAGCATATTTCTGGCTAACTCATATCTTTAAATTAACCCATCTCCATTAATCTGTGTATTGCCACAAGGCTATGGCTTATGGGGCAAAGTCCTGGCTTCTGTCTCTGGAGGGGCTACATGGCTTCTCCCTCACTCTGCCTCCTTTCTCCCAGCATTCAGTTTAGTTTTTCCCACCTATCTACCCTATCAGGCCAAACCAGTTTCTTTATTAACCAGTGGTATTTACAACATACAGAGGGGAATCCCACATCACGGGTTCAAGTTCCAGCTCAGGCCCTAGCTAACCTAAGGACCTAGGGGAAGTCTTGGTGGTCTTTGGGCCCCAGTTCCCTCATTTAAGTCTACAATGGACCGCAAAGCTGGCTTTGCTTGATTTTTGCTAGGGTCACATGAGAACACAGAAGGGGAAATGTTTGTTATTACTGGCATAAAAAGAACCCTTTCTCAGTTCATTAATATGAATAGTGTAAACGTCTGGAAGCCCGAGACAAACTGCCAGCCCTTCCCTCATTCCCCACTCACTCCCATATTGTGACTGGGAATTTGTTTTGGTTCTTTCAGAAAGGGGGGGGGGTGGTGGTGGTGTCTGCAGCTATTCACCATCCCCTCAGGAAGCATTTGCTGAGCTCAAGGTCACATTCCAAGGCCAGGAGCCAGACAGGATGTTTACCTGGATCAGTGGGTGCTACAGGCAAAGTGGCATTGTTGGGGACAGGATGCCCAAAGATGCCCACTAGCCTCTCACTCTCGGATCCCTGGTCCAACATTTCCCAGGCTTGCTGAACCAATCAGATGACTGTTTCAATCTGGAATTGTAATCTCCCATCTCACCTAGCTATTTGGTCTTAGTGGTGACCCTGGTTCTCTGGCAGCCCAGCTCTGCTGCATTCCAGCTAGCTGCATGGCTCCTTCTGAACTACGCATTATGTTATAGTTGTTGAAGATGATTTTTGGTAAGATCTTGTTGGAAAGAACTTCATAGCTGGTGCCAACAAATTGTATTGGCCCTAACGTTCTGCAGGGGCCATCGCCTCAATACCTTCAGTGTGAGTGGACTTTAAAAGACATCCATGGTCTTTCAATCCACAGCAGAAAAAGAAAGTGGTCCTGACCCCAGCTTCCTGGATCTGGCCTGTTTTCTGGGAAGCAGAGTGTCGTCAGGGGGGGAACAGTTGAAACTCGAGTTGCAGTTTCTATCAATCAGAGAAGCAGCTCTTCTCTAAGACCCAAGGATGCACAGTTACATCATTTTGGTCTTGGGAAATAAATGACCGTGGGGACTGAATTCCCCAGGAATGGATCTTATCAGTTGGAAGTCTAGCTGGGGTGACTCTCAGGAATTCCCTGGGGATTTCCCTGGGGTCATCAGTCTTTGAAACTGAAGTTTAACTCTAGATCTGACTTAGCTACAGGGAAGGCCCTGCCTGGACTTACATATTAGGCAAATGTTGCCAGTTCTATGGCAGCACCCATCTTAAAGGTCTTTGCCACATGCCCCCAGCTTTCACCTGAGCAGGCAACAGAACACATGAATCTGGGAATGTACTGAGATTAGCAACCCACAGACAGAAGGTGCCCATAATTATATGACATGCACGGAGGTTCTAGACAGTCTGGTTCTGTGAAATAATCCATCCACGGGGATGTGGGAGAGTGTGGTCATGGGTACTGGGTAGGTTTGGAAGGAAAATGAGGTGGCTGAGAACTGAGCTTGGCCTTGGAAACAGCCAGGCTTGGTGGGATCAGCAGAGTGGGAGAAGAAATTTAGCAAGCCGAAAAAGGTCAGGTTGGAGATTCAGGTGATTGAAGAACAGGAACTGCCAAGAGGTCACCTAGAGTAGAGGACAGGGAGGTCAGACTGTGGGAAAGGTCACAAGGGCCTTGGGTAGGAGTATGTCTGCCTTGGTCTGGGAAGCTGAGCAACGTCACAAGAGGAACTAGGCTAGGGGAACCATTCATCTGGCTACTCCAGGACTGACTGGCGGGTAGGTTGCAAGAAGGCCAGGAGTCCTGCATGGAGTGGATAGGAAGATGGTCTTGGGTACTGAGGCTACAGAGGATGGAGGGCATGTGGGCCTGGTGTCTGCAGGGTAGAGGAATATATTGAGATGGGGCAGAGGGAACATTGGGGTCAGGAAATGATGTGGGAAGTCCTTCTGTATATGTGTTGCTCTCATTGGTTAAGTTAATGAATAAAAAAGCTGCTTTCAGCCAATGGCTTGATAGAATATAACCAGGCTGGAAGAGAAATATATAGAGAAAGTAGGTGGAGTCAGAGAGATGCCATATAGCTGCCGCCAGGAACAGACAAGCCAGAACCTTGCCAGTAAGCCACAGCCTCATGGCAATACACAGATTAATAGAAATGGGTTAAATTAAGATATAAGAGCTAGCCAATAAGAAGCTAGAGCTAATAGGCCAAGCAGTGATTTAATCAATACAGTTTCTGAGTGGTTATTTCAGGAGTCTGGGCAGCCGGGAACAAACATGCGGCCTCCTACTATAAGCACAGGCATAGGTATGTCAGATGGTGAACACAGCTATTCGGGAGAAGTGAGGGCTTTGTGCCCCACACATGGAATAGTCATTTACATTTCTTTAAAAATTTCTAAAATCAGATTTATTCCCTTTTTAACTTCATGTGAGAGTATTTTGCCTGCATGTATGTATCTATACGAACCACTTGCATGCCTGATGCCCAAGGAAGTTAGAAGAGGGTATCAGATCCCCTGGAACTGGAGTTACAGATAGATGTGAACCATCATGCCAGTCTGGGAATCAAACCTGAGTCTTCTGGAAGAACAAATGTGTGCTCTTAACTAATACACCATCTCTTCAGCTCTGTTACACACATTTCTTACATATTCATCCTTGAGACGGGGAGGGAGCCATGGACCATGTGCCATGTATGTAGTATCTATAGCTGGTTGAGGAGATGGCCTGGGTGCTCTGTCTTCTGCAGACACTACTTCTGCGGGTCCACACTGTTCCAAGTGATGGAGGATGTGTTTATTTAGTGTTACTTTGGGCTGAATTTCTCAGAGAAAAAGCTGCTTGAGTTGGGTGTACAGGAAGAACAGGGCTTTCTGCTGAGCATGGGCTGAGGCATGGGGGTAGTGTTTTCCTGAGGAGAAGGGGCAATGGAGAAGAAGGCATGTCCTCTAAGTTAGGTATGGAGGCCAGAGAAGCCGTGAGAAGGCCCAGAGCGTCAGAGAAAGCATGTTTCAGAGTGGAGAGGGTACCCAATACCAAGCTCTTGTGTCCCAGGACAAAGCACTGCAGCCGGAACACGTGGTTAGAAACAGAAATAGAGACAGTTTATTAAGAAGGAGAAAGGCAAGAGTTGGAGTGGGCTAATGAGTGAGATGAGGAAAGAGCCCCATGGCCCAGACCCTTTATACAATGTCTGCGTGACACCCACTCCGCTCACGTTTCTCTAGCTTTTTCCATGAAGGCTTTGTTCCACATAAAAAATCCTTTTTATGTGGGGGAGGATTTCTTGTCTTCCTCTGCAAACTGGCCTCTTGCATGTTAATCTTGCTGTTTCAGTCTTGAGTCCCTATTCTCCTGCTCCACACTGGGCACCTGACGACTTTCAGGCTAGATCGAGACCCTAGAGGAGCAACCTTTCCTGGCAGACTGAAGGCCGTAGTGGGAGGGGCTTCATCCAAGTATGCCTCCCCTCCCACCACTGGACCAGGCTGTGTGTGTCCGGGAGCTTGGTAACAGACACTGGTGCATTAGCAAAGGCAGGCAACGACCTGTCTATGTTTGCCCTAGGACGGCCTCTTTCCTCAAATTTCTTCATGTGTCTCTGTAACTTCCTTCACAGCTGGCCTGGGCTGTAGCCAGGAGCAATCGTGGATTTGCAAAAGCCAACAGAATAGGCATGTACCTGGTGTCTCATGATGATCCAGTAGGCCGGAAAGCTCAGTGCAGAACACTCAGAACGGTGTCACTTTCCCCTCAGGTAACCTTCGGTGGCTCCCTTGTGGGCTAGGATGGAGGCAGGACCAAGTTCCTGTTACAGAGCTTCAGAAGCAGGGCTCTGGGGCATGACTTGGTGCACAGGAGGGAATGTGTGAAACTCAAGCTGGGCCCAGCTCTGTTCTGTGAAACAGAGGCTATTGGGCTGTGCCTTGCCCTAAGTGACTCTGTCTTACAAAGCAGCAGTTGGCACGATTTGCATACAAACACAGAGGCAGAACGGGTCTGTACCTTTGTGCCCATGGACAACACTACATGCACGAAATAAACCATGGGCACAGGGTAACAACTTAGATACACAGGTGAAAGAAAACCACCTTGGATTTCACTGAAGTAAATCGGGAACATATGGACACATATTATATTACCATATAAGAAAACCTCAGCCAAGGTAGCTACAGCACCATCCTTGATACTCAGACAACAGGGCAGTTCCCCAGAGGTTCTGGAGGTTTCTATCCCTTACCACCTGTGTCCTGAGGAAATACGATATTCCCAAAGACTGTCCAGATGAAAGAGCTCTGATGTACCGCGTAAGAACCTCATCAGAGCTGTGCAGAATAAAAAGGAAGACAGTGTGGTTTACTGAGAGCAGGCCGTGAGCCATGTGCCTGGCCTAGACAGTCTTGCCCATGCTTATCACAGTCCTCTGGGCAGTATGGCTGTCACCATCCCACAGGAGCGGAAACTAAGGCTCAAGAAGGAAAAGTAAGTTGCTCATGGCCACAGGTAGTAGAGGGGCCCTGGTCCGTGCGGACCAGTGGAGTGAGCACTCAAAGACAAGCAATAGCGAGTCAAAAGACTTCAAGTGGCCTTAGTGCCCCAGTCATATGGATAGTCGGGTCCTGTTCCCTCCCAAGCTGTCCAGACAAAGCCATGTCAGAGGCCACCCCAGCCATTGGTTTCCTGTCATTCACAGGGACATTCCTAATTGCACCGTGTGTGTGTGTTTGTGTGTGTGTGTGTGTGTGTGTGTGTGTGTGTGTGGTGGTGGTGGTGATGGTGGTGGTGGTGGTGGTGGTGGTGTGGTAGCTCCGCTTAAGTGCAGGAAACTCCACAGGACACAGCTGAAGCTAGGTGGCCACCAGATACAGGCTGTGTCCGGAGAGAACAAAGGGGACTTTCCCCAGTCCTTATAAACACAAGTCTTTTCCTCCCAGTACAGCACCAGCTGAAGCTCCTGAAGCTGCCCCCGTGTCCACCCACCACCTCCTGGAACTCTCTCAAGGCCAGGATCAGCGACTGAGAGGATTGTAGGAGGAGGGTTTCCCTGGGGCTGAAGAGACAGGGTTTCCCCAGCCCCTCCTGGCGGATGAGGTCATCCTCCTTTTCAGGCTGGACTAAAAGATCCTCAGGCTTAACAAAACTGAGCCAGGAGATAGCCTGCATGACTCATCGGTAGGCCAAGCACTGGGGGCTTCCGGGCCACAGGAGACACAGACACAGAGGCTATTGTTTGCTCCGGAAGACCCCGTGGCCCAGCGTGCTCAATGGGGTCATTTGTGTTTTCTCCCTAGTTCTCAGTGAGAGTTGTCTAGGCTGCCTGGGCCCTGGGGAGGAGAATCAGTAATCTGTGGCTCCCCTGGGAATAGACCCCTCCCCAAACAGCAAATCAAGGCCTGGCCTGAGAGGCAGAAGCTTGGCTCTTAGCCACAGTTTAAGATTCTAAGACTCAGGCTGGGGAGAAAGCTCAAGGAGTGCAGGGCTCACTGAGGAAGCTTGAGAGCCTGAGCTCAGATCTCCAGCACCCACAGGAAAACTAGGTGTGGAGGCCTGCATCAGTGAGCCCAGCACGGGAGGGCATGGGGAAATCGGAGCATCCTTGGGGCTTCCTGCCTAGCCGGTCCTGCCAAAACGGTAAGCTCCATGACCTTGTTTCAAAATACAAGGTAGAGGGCAATAGAGGAAAACATCCCATGCCAACCTCTGAACTTCACAGGTACAGAGATACACACAGGCATGTGTGTGCATCCGCCTGTGCACGCATAAACGAACACACACACAAACACACACCCTGCAATCTACAAAACTCATTGAAACAAGTGTCTTCATCTTCCCCATGGAGATAATCTTAAAAGACAAAGCTATTATGAGGATGATGGATCTGAGCCAACAAGGGGCAGACAGTGACCAGCTCAGACTATAAAGTCATGATGACTCCCTACCTCGTCTTTTCACTTCACTTCCCAAACTCCTGACTTCAAAACAAAACAAACGAACACCAAGCTGTTAAGTTGGGCACATAGCCCCCAGGCCTGGGAGTTGTACTGGTCTGGACTCCAAATCCCAGCATGCCAGGGTATGTAAGTGAGCTCCCACAGGGTATATAAGTGATTTCCCAAAGGAGAAATGCGTTGCCACCTGAGAGCGCAGGAATCCCATCAAACATGGATACCTTTTAATTTGTCTTGTTGTGATTTGGTTTGATTGGGATTTTTGTGTCAGCAGAGAGCTCGATTTAGGAAAAATTCCTAACACAAACAAACAGGGAATAAACTTCAGGCCAATGGAAGAAGTAGCTCATCTGCTTCTATGGTCACAGACAGATCTGTTATCCAGAACGGAAACACTCTGGACTCACAAACACTGACCACCCCCAGAACTGGGCCTACCCTGGCGGACACATCACCAAGGGCACAGAGCCTCCCGTGGAAAACACGGAGCCCAAAGGCTGCAGCTGGGCACAGACGTGGGCGTTAGGCAGGGTGTCTGAGGAGTTGTCCTGCAGGCTTTCAGACAAGTTAGAGGCTTGTCATGGGAGAGGGTGGAGAAGAAACAACACGTCTGAAAGAGCAAAAAGGAGGCATGGGGAGCCTGTTTGTTCAGTGGGTAAAGAATTCGCTGTACAAGCATGAGGACCCGAGTTAAAATTCCCAGAGCTGCATAAAATACTAGGTAGGATCCCATGTGCCTCTGCAACACCACTGCTTAGGGGGCGAGGGTGGGAAACACAAGAGGATTGCACGGACTTGCTGGCCACAAACCCATCTCCAGCTTCAGTGAGAGACTGTCTCAGGAGAATAAAGTGGACAGGGACAGAGCAGGATACTATGTGTCTCCTGGGCCCATGTGTACTATACACACAAAGAATGATTAAAAATTCAAGGAAATGCAAGCAACTAACAAGTTCAAAAACAGGTGGCCAACTTCACTGATTATTGGAGAAACACAAATTGAAGCAATGGAATGCTATTTTAAACAAGCAAGCAAGGGAACAAACGAACAAAAACCAAATCAGCCAGCCAACTACCACCACCAAAAACCCCTCTGAGATAATAATGCAAAGTTATGGGGGGGGGTGCAGAATCCTTGGGGGCTGGTGCTGAAGGTAGACACCCAGGCAGACAGGTGATGGACAAGCTGGCACTTTTCATTAAAAGTCTAGATGTAAATTCAGATGCGCAGGTGTTGGGAATGGATATGGGTGTCTCCACTGAGGCCAGAGTCATACAAGTGTCCCATATAGATGCCAGTAAAAGTTTGGTGTGCCCTTCTGTCCACACTCTTCCTAGCTTTCAGGCTCTCATCAGCCAGTTCAGAAACCAGCCCCAGGGAAGGCACCAGACCCCAGAGCCCACTGCTAACTCTACTTTGAGGAGAGCTGGCCCAAGGTCTAGAGAAGACAAAGTATCACAAGCGCCAATCTGACCTTGGAAGCCTTCCC
Source organism: Microtus pennsylvanicus (assembly GCF_037038515.1). NCBI lineage: Eukaryota > Metazoa > Chordata > Mammalia > Rodentia > Cricetidae > Microtus > Microtus pennsylvanicus. The sequence continues at coordinate 88,285,390 of NC_134586.1, read as the reverse complement.
CCTCCGCCTGTGCTAGTTTTATATTGTGTCACAAACTACCATAAATGTAGCTGCTCTGGCTAACAGCTCTTTGTTTTCTCACGGTTCTCCCCCTCAGGGCCAGGAGCCTGGGCACAGCTCATCTATGGGATCCTTTTGCCCAGCGTCATCTGGAATGGTGAAGTTATTTGTTGGGCTCTGATCTGATCTGGAGGCTCATGTAGAGTAGAACCTAAGTCCATGCTTATGCATTTTCCACAGTGATACGATAGAGGAAGGGGGCTAGATGGGGGGAGTCAGATGAAAACTGCCTTGGGGGTCCCAGGTTGTCTGTTGCTCCTTTCCAAGATGGTTTCCAGTCCATCATATCTTTATGTGGTGGTTCCCTATTTAGAGGGGTCAGTTGCTCTTGCAAGGTTTCTTCCGCGTAGGAGCCAGATTCATGTAGAAGAGCCTGTTTTGATGAAGTCAAAGGCTTCGATTACATAGGCAAAATCCCTTCACCGAGCAGGAAACATGTCATAGGTCCTCCACTCAAGAAGATATTAATGTGGTAACACCAGGGTGAGAAGTCACAAGCCGCCACACTGCCTGATGCTTTCCTGAAGGCCTAAGGCCTCATTCTACTGAGGAAAGTATTTCCTCAAGAGATATCCTCCTCTAGGATCTGTGCAGTTGCATGCTAGGTCACCAAGGTGTACGCCGGCTAGAGTAGAAGAACACAGGGAAGACAGATCTGAAAAGTTTTCACAGCCCACTAAGTCTCTCCGCCGACGCAATAATACAAATCAGACCAAATCAAACCAAATTAGAAAAAGCCCAGTTTTAATGGATGCCAGCCCTCCTGGGTTGCTTCCAGGCCCTCAGAGAGGAGATGGAAAGGAAGACTGGGAAGACCACATGTTCAGTCTGGGGGGGGGGGGTTAGATACCCTGGGGGAGTGGTCCTGAGCTTGTCTGGAGAGGGGTCACCGTTTGGTGAGCTTTTTTGGAGGTGGAGTCTGGACTGAGGCAACTCCCAGGGGGAGGGGACTTGGAATAAAACTTTCTGCCAAACATTCCAGACTCCTAGGGTGAAGCCTGGACCAAACAAGATCCCTTAGGGAGGGGCAGAGAGAGCTGGCCCTGTGGATGCCTGCCTGTGAGGGCCCCCCAATTTCCTTTCTTCCAGCTGAGATGATCCTAGAAGAGCATCTCAAACTTCATATCAGCGCTTCTCTTGCCCTCTCTTCATGAGGATCAACTAAGGGGCAACAGGACTTCCTGAGGGTCACTGGGCTGTCGTGGGCAGATGTGGTCTCAGCCTGCCAGGCTTCCTATGTCAGAGCCCCTGTTCTAAGCCTCCTCCACCTATAGAACTCAGACCCAAGAATGCACCTTCATTCTGGGCCAAAACATCTAGGCCCATGAAACTGTTTGTGTTTGTAATGGTTTAAGTAAAATACTGTGGATCCCTGAGTGGTGGCAATGGGCAGTGGGCACGAGACCGGCGGGTCATGAGGGGCAGCGGATCCCAGGTAGGGAGCTGCGTGGCAGGTCAGAGACCTTGGCAGGACAGTCAGTCCCAGGAGGAACCACAGCTGAGGCGGGTAAGAGACGGATGGATAGGCACACCATGCAGAGTGAAGTTGGATATTTATTTAGTGGGTATGGAAAGAAAGGGGAGAAGAGGGAAGAGCAGAGAGAGAGAGAGTGGGGGGAAGGAGAGACAGAAAAGGAAGAGCTCAGCTGCAGGCAGGAAGGAAGATCTGCCTGCCTCAGTGGTGAAGGGGAGGAGTGGTGGGGTTTGTCTCTTAAAGGGACAGGACAAAACGCTACTTCCAGGCTTTGGACTTTCTCCATGACCTCCTCACATGATCCATCTGCCACTGAGAGCTTCCCAGCCAGCTGCTGCACTCACAGCCGAGATCCTCGGTCATTCGCAGCCTCTGCTCCTGCCCTAAGTAAGCAGGGACTAAAGAGCACATGCATGTTATGGCATGGGGGCAGAGGAGGTCCTGACTCCCACATTGTCTCTCACAGAGGTGGGCTTTTCTGTCATTAGAACCCTCGGATACAGGAAGTGTGTTCAGATGCTGTGGCTGGACCCTCAGGCTAGCATCTATCAGAGTCCCTGGGCCTCAGAACGGCTGGTGCTCAACCGCCCACACTGTGAGGGACACAGTCTCCCTGGCAGATCTGAGAACATGTAGTAGACAGGTCACTGTTGGGACCTGGCCAGCCAAGCCCACATACTGCCCTGGACATGCTGATAGTGAATGAGGTGGCACGTCCAGTCTGGCCACACCCCCAAGTCACCTGAGGTTGGTCCCTGTGCCCATCTGGCATTTCCATTGCTGTACGTAATTACCTGGAGGGCGGGGCTCCTGGGGAAAATACTTACATTACCTCATTAAGGAGATAATTATTCCTCCTATCTCAGCATGTCATCAGAGGTGGTCTCTTGGCCAGTTGATTGACAGGCCTAGTTAGATGAGTTCTGCAGATAGGGTAATGGGTAATCTTTGGAGCAGAATTGAAAGTCACAGCTCCAACCTGAGGAGGAACTCACATTCTGTTCAACAAAGCTGAGATACTTCCACCTTTTCATATGGTATTTTATTTATTTATGTATAAATAGGCTGACTGCAAACCCACAGAGATCAGCCTGCCTTGGCCTCCAGTGCTGGGGTTAAGGGTGTGTGCCTGGCTTCACAATGTATTTTAAATCTTTTTTTTTTTTTTGTTGTTGTTATTTTAAATCTTAAGGGAGTTAGGATACTTCCTTTTCTGCAAATGAAGAGTATTGTTGTGGAAATAGAGGTGGGGTCCAAATCTTATCATTAAGGAGGGATCTATTTTTAATGGCCTTTGTGTCTGCTAATGCCTGTCAAGCTACCTAACACCACAAATGCAGCCCCAGAAGGCCAGAATGGCCTGGCTCAGGCAAGCTTACAGGTGAGAAACTGCTCCCAGTTCTGGGTTGACAGGCACCCCTTCTCTATCTGTGCTCACGGACTGGCCAAGGAAGGCCTTGACTGAGCCACCCTCCCTGTAAACCATTTAGCTCTCAGCTCCTGCCCCTGCTGATTCATCTTGCCTGCTCCACTCTCCTGAGCACTGAACCTGATTCTAGGACTCCCTCATCTCTGCCTCTCTTCCCCAGCCCTTCCTCCCACACATCACAGACTCTAGGGCTGTGTGGGGGAAGGGGCAGAGCCAGGAAACAGCTATGACACACACAAGGCTGTCCTCCCAGGAGCCTGGCCAAGGCCAGTCTTTGTTGCTTAGGGAGACACCGGGTGAGAGGTGTGTGTGTGTGTGGGTGTTCTGGCTTCTTGCTCAGGCCAGCTGTGAGCTCACCTTTGGGTGAGGAATTCACCCCTGGGAAGGGGAATCCGATCATTACACATTCCTGACGTCTGAGTCACGCTTGGCTGGGGCTCCAGCTTCTGGAATGTATCCGGGCTACTGGGCTTCAGGGAAAGCAAGGACTTCTGCTTACTTGGCACCAGGCTAGCCCCAAGGCCAAAGGCTCAGGGCTCTTTTCAAGGAGAGGCCTAGGCTGTGTGTGACTCTGGAGCCACGAGTGGTTCTCAACCTGTGGGTTGCAACACACACACACACACACACACACGCATGCACGCACGCACGCACGCACACACACACACACACACACACACACACACACGCTCAAATGCCCTTTTCATAGGGGTCCCACGTCAGATATCCTGCATATCTGATATTTACATTGCAATTCATAACAATAGCCGATTGCAGTTATGAAGTAGCAACAAAAATAATTTTATGGTTGGGGGGGTCACCACAACATGAGGAACTATATTAAAGGGTCACAGCATTAGGAAGGTTGAGAACCACTGCTCTAGGAGATAAGACCTGTCTGGGGGGTGGGGGATCAGCCCCAAGTTGCCACAGAGTTTCCACCTTATTTAGAGCTGTCTTTAATTGTCTTTAATCTTTTGTCATGGGACAAAAGATGAAGAGGAGCCAGGCCAAACAGGGCCTTTCCTATAGTAAAGTGAGCTTTCCCCTCACTCTGTCCTTTCATAGGCTGCCAGAGGCCATGCTTTGGTGAGGCCCTGGCAGCTCCAGCTGTCCTCAGAACATTGCTGTCAAGTCTGAGCCTTTTGCTCTTGTCCCTCTAGGAGTCTGTGGATAAGTCCATGATTTTAAAGTTATGTCCAACATTGGCCACTGTTATGATATGGTGTGAGATGGACCTTGGCCGGTGGGGCCAAACAATGGCAGGTAAGGGACTAACACACCATGCAGACAGAGCTTATGGGGGGGGGGGCTATTGGGGAAAGGGAAGGGAGAAGGGAGAGAGAAAGTGGCCTCCTGGGGGGGGGGAGAGAGGGAAGGAGGGAGGGAGGGAGGAAGGGAGGGAGGGAGGGAGGGAGGGAGGGAGGGAGGGAAGAGCAAGAGGAAGAACAGGAAGAAGCAGGTAGAATTCTGCCTTTTAAAGGAACAGGGTACTGCCTGCCAGGCATGTAGGAGTGTCAGATTCCCAAGGGGTGGGGCCAGGTGTGCCTGGATGCTAAAAGCCACTGCTGTTGGGGAAACACTCCCCTGTGGCTGAAAACTTGGGAAGGGCTAAGTACTGGGCTGGGCCTTTCACAGAGTGGCCACAGGCTCTGGCTTGCTGGGACAATTCTGGGCCACTAGGGTGTGTGGAGAAAAATACAGCTGTCACCTTGAGGGAAAGAGATTACTCCCAGTCAAACACTAGTGACATCGTCTAGGAATGTGAATTCAGGTTGCCCTGAGTAGCGTGTTTCCCAGCAGAATCAGTTACGTGAGCATCTATGATGACAGAATGACAATAGTCATAAACGAAAGCATTTTCCAAATGCGGTAACGAGGACTGCAGACGGGTAGGTCAGGGGGCCACAGCAAAGTGGGGAGCTCTCCATTACTGGTTCCAGGTGTCATCTGATGCCACTCTGTCAGGCTGGTGGAAGGCAGGAAACTGTTAAATTAGAACATTCCAAATGTTTCATCGAACAGCTGAAAGGATGCTGGTTCAGACCAGAAGCAGGCAATGAACAGCCACTAGGAGGACTTACAGATAGTCGAAGATAACTCCAAATCTCTAACATTCCAATTCTCTGCAACCAGGGAGCGCGAGTCAACCAGCCAGCCTTGCGGTCTTTTACACGTGTGTGCCTTTATTCTGGGAAGTTCAGTTCATAGATGATTTTCCCAGTGCACCAGCTGGAAGGGAATTCTATTCCTGCCTCTGGTTTATGGGCAGTCTTACATTATTTTATATTTGAGCCCCACACTACCTGACAAAGAGGGACATGGGAAATATCTTTATTTCACCACGAAGAATCTAAGGCTGTGTGAAGTGACTTGCCCAAGAGCACACAGTCAGCAAGGGGCATATCTGGAAGCAGTCGGGAGCTCAGCTCTTGACTGCATAGCTCTTTGGCTAGTCAGCCAAGCAACCTTCCTTAGATTCTTGACTTGACACTTTGAAGGACCCAGAGCAGGTATCTCCAAATGCTGGAAATATAAGGTCCTGTAGTCAGCTCTCTTCCCAGCCCCACCCTTTGTGGCTTGGTTCTTCTCCTTTCCTGGAGGGACAGGGTGGGCAAAGAGGCTGCCCTGCACAGCAGAGGTGACACAGAGACAACACTGTGCCTGCCATGTGACAGGGGTTACACAAGGTCCCATGGCCCGATCCCCATACCAACGCTGCAAGCTGGGCTTCAGGGAACTCCTGGAAGGCAGCCTGGTGGAGGTTGGCATTCAGAGGCCCTGGCTTTGAGCAGAGGAAACTCTCTAGGGATAAACAGAGTGATGGACTGTGGAGTTTGGTGATGGCATTTGGATCCCAAGGGGTGGGACTCTCTGGTACCACAGTAGAGACAAATGGTTTTCTATACATCTATGGGCCCCAGGCTTCTCCTCCTACCAGGGAGCAGGGCTCTCAACCTTTTGAGCTGGTGTTTGCAACATACATTCTTCATGGAGAGGAGGCTTGGATAGTGTTTGCATTTCTTGGTTAATAGAGGTCAGACATTGTTTAGAACAGAGCACAGACATCTCCACGCAGCTGTGGAAAAAGCAAGTTCTGAAGCCCAGCCCCCAGTGGTGGATCCACCCCACTCCTCCCACCTCAACATACAGGCCTCTGGGGAGGAGGATAAAGCAAGCACATTCCAGATGTTCCCAAGAAAACATATTTAGGAAAAGGATGTTTTCTCAAAAGTTACCAAAAATAGAGAAGTGAAGAGGAAAAAGCAACCTCTGACCCACTTAAAGAGCCATTTCCCAGTAAGGACTTTCTAAGTCACAGACATGGCAGAGGTGGAAAAGGCCAGTAGCTCTGGCTTAAAAATGTTAATCTCTGGCACACCAAAAACTATCGAGGGCAAAATGGCAGAATAGTAAAAGCACTTTTACAATAGTGAAAGCACAAATGTAGGGGCTAACGAGATGCCACATGGTGCCAAGCTTGGCAGTTTGTTCTTCGGAGCCCACATCGTAGAAGGAGAGAACCGACTCCTGCAAGTTGTCCCTACCATCACGTGCATCCCTACCACACATGCATTCACACACAGCAAATGAATGTAGAAGTGTATACATACAAGCAAATATCAAAATGAAAATGCACAGCTTGGAAAATGATTTTTTCAATAATTCCATCAAAACCTGGCTAGAGGGGCTTGGAAGACTGATGAGTCGGTGGAGAACATTCTGAGAAAGCACGAGAAAGGACCTGCGTTTAATCTCCAGCATCCACACTGGGGAGGTCGAGTTGGGCATATCACTGGGGGCCAGGCTGGCCTGCTCGAGAAAGGACAGTGAAAGTCACTTCTGGCCTCCACACTTATGTATACCCAGATGAATCCATACCTACATACCAAAAACCAGGTTAGACAAATAAAGTGTGTCATCTACACACCCCCATAAACCCCCACCCCAAGGGAGCAGTAACTGTATGGCCTTAAGCCTGCGAGGCAAAGACTCTACTAGGAATTACAGTCCCAGGACTGAAAAATGGTGAAGAAAGAGGATACTTTTTAAAAAAAAGGTGACTTAATTACATTTTTATTGCTGTTGCTTGTCACACGAATTATAGTTCTGAAATACCATTATTCGCCTATCAGATAATAAGATTTTCTTCACTGGTGTAACTACCCTAAGCTAGGACAGACAACAGTCCCCTCAAAGGGAGGCATGCAAGCCAGGGGCAGCCCTTGTGGAGACCATTTGACAAATGCATCCAGAAAATTTAACTAAAAATATCTTGGAATTTTCTCTAAGGAAATAAGACTTTCAGACAAAAATTTACACACAGATATGATCAATAAAGAGGATGTTGAATACCAAAAAAGTGGAAGCCCAGATGCTCTAAAATATGCAGTTATTATGTAATTACATGTATTATGATACATCTGTAGGATTACATAGCTATTTCAAATGCTATTTTTGAGGAATGTCCATGCAAAAGAAAAAAAGAACCATAAAATATTAGTGAAAAAAGTAGGCTATGATTACAACTTGGAAAAGTATATATATGCATGCACACATATATATCACATGCATACATAAATATATGTATTTATAAACATACATACAAACATATATAACCAATGTGGTCATATAGAAATTTGTCCCCACAGCCAAGGCATAGTAGTGCAAACCTTTAATTCCAGAATTTGGGAGGCAGAGGCAGCCAGATCTCTGTGAGTTTGAGGCCAGCCTGATCTACAGAGTGAGTTCCAGGACTCAGTCTCAAAAAAAAAAAAAAAAAAAAAAGGAGGAAAAAGAAAAAGAAAAAGAAAAGAAAAGAGTTAACTCATGTCTACCAGAAATCCATATCTCTAGCAGGAAAGCAAGTTATTATACTTTTCTCTCTGATGCCATATCCTACACAGTAGCTGTCGCTGCCCCCCACGGTTCTGAGGATAGTGGGAAGTCTGCAGATTCACCGGTTTTCTGAGGTTAGGTTAGAGACTGGAGGTGGAGAAAAGCCTAAGGGAAGGCCAAGGGCAAGCAGCATAGCTGCTTGGGTCTTTTAAGACCGTGGTGATCCCTTGGTGGACCAGGAGCCCAGAAAGTATCAGGACCACTGTGTTGAGAATAGGTCTACCATGGTAGGCACAATCCTAGTGATCAAGAGCTGTGGAAAATTTGGCCAGTGAGCCTAATGCATTGGCAGAGAGACAGCTACTCTGCCCTGAGAACGGACGCTTATCCCTGCTGGCATGTACTGACCTCTCAGAATATGCTCTCCTGGTCCAATGCCCCGGGTCGTGGGATACCTTAGAACAGCTATGGAAGGTAGGTGCTCTAATGACAGTAATAGGTGGTCAGACTATGAACATTAGGGTACCCCATGCTGGTTACCTAAGCAAGTGATCTCTCCAAGATCGTTTTAAAGGCTAAAATAGTTTTTTTAAAAAAAGATTTATTTATTTATTAAGCATACAATGTACTGCTGGCAAGGAAGGCACCAGGTCTTATTACAGATGGTTGTGAGCCACCATGTGGTTGCAGAGAATTGAACTCGGGACCTCTGGAAGAGCAGCCAGTGCTCTTACTCTCCGAGCCATCTCTCCAGCCCTAAAATATAGTTTTAAAAGATTTATTTATTTTTAAAACATTTATATATTTATTTTTAAAAGATTTATTTATATATGCACATCATGTGTCTGTGCCTGAGGAGACCGGAAGAAGGTACAGCATTCCCTGGAAGTGGAGATTGTTGTGAGTTGCCATATGAGTGCTGGGAATTGAAACTGGGCCCTCTGCAAGAGCAGTAAGTTCTCTCGACTACTAAGCTATTTCTTCAGCTCCTAAAATATAGCTAATAAATTTTTTGGGGTTAAAACTTATAAAAAAGTTATCTTGTTTTTTATACTTTCAATTTTTATATCAGTTATATATTACTATCAAAATATAAAGGCTGCTGGGCATTATAGTGCACTCTTTTTTTTTAATCCCATCACTTATGAGAGAGGCTGAGGCAGGAAGATTCTCTGTGAGTTTAAGGCCAGCCTGGTCCATATAGTAATTTCCAGGCCAGCCTGGGCTACATAGTAAAACCTTATCTAAAACAAACAAATCAATAACAACATCAACAAAATAAATACATGCTGAAAGAAAGAAAACATTTAGATGGTTGTTCAGAAAGTAATACACATGCATAGGGGACCCACCTGAAGAATCGCAGCCCAAAGAACAAAGACCTCCCTTCCCAGCAGCCATCAGTGGCCAACAGCTGCCCAGCAAGGATGGAGTTTTACAAGCCCGTCTCATCCATGATGGAACATGGACTGGCTTGACCTTGTACAGGTCTTTCATGGGCAACCCATAGGTGCTGGGAGTTCATGACTAAATTGGCCACACCATGTTCAGAAGACAGCATTTCATTGTGTTCTACTCCATCCTCGGGGTCTTACATTCTTTCTACCTCCCGCTTCTGCAATATTTATTGTCCCCAAATGCTCTTCTTTTATTTTTTTAAGTGATTTGTTTTAGTTATGTGTACATGAGATCTATCTATCTATCTAGAGAGAAAGAGAGAGAGAGAGAGAGAGAGAGAGAGAGAGAGAGAGAGAGAGAGAGAGAGAGAAATATGCGTGTATGTGCCTGTGAGTTCTGGTGCCTTCAGAGACCAGAGGCATTGAATTTCCTGGAACTGGAGTTAAAGATGGCTATAGGGCAGGTGGGTGCTGGTAACCCACATCGGGTCCTTTGCAAGAGCAATAAACACTCTTAGCCACTGAGACATCTCTCTAGTCCCATGTGTTTATTTCTTACAGAGTTAAGAGCTCACAGTCCACTTCTCTCTGGCTGATCAGCACAAACTCAAGAAGCTAGCTGAACAACAGGACTCAGGTTGAGGGCAAAGGTCATCTCCCGCCTAAAAGAGCTTGCCTAGAAGCCCTTTGACCTCAATGACACTCTTTCTAAAGACACCCATTGCCAACATTCAGGGATCACGTATTGTCTTGCCTGGTGTTCTATTGCTGTGACTAGACACCATAACCATGGCAACTCTTATAAGGGAAAGCATTTCGCTGGGGCTGGCTTACAGTTTCAGAGGTTTAGCCCATTGTCACCATGTCAGGACACATGGTAGCATGTAGACATGGTGCTGGAAAAGGAGCTGAGAGTTCTAGATCCAGTAGAAGGTAGCAGGAAGTGAGACACTGGGCCTCGCCTGGGCTTCTAAGACTCCAAAGTCCCCCTGCAGTGCCACACCTCTTCCAACAAGGCCACACCTTCCCCAACAAGGCCATACCTCCTAATCCCTCAAAGACCACCACTTTCTAACGACCAAGTATTCAAAGAGATGAGCCTGTGGGGGCCAGTCCTATTCAGACCACCGCAGGGGTGCTATGCTGTTGTAGTATCTGACCTCTCCACGGAGAGAAGCCAGACAGTCATGGTCTTGTGACTTCTCATGGAGATCAGATGTTTGTCAAGCAAGCATGAGGTCTTGAGCTCAGACACCCCCCCCACCCCCCAGCATCCACCTAAAGGCTGGTGGCAATAGCTAGCATCTGTAATCTCAGTGCTCTTATAAAAAGATGGGAGGTGGAGACGGGAAATTTCTGGGAGCCTGTAGGCCAGCTAGCCTGGTACATACACTTCAAACAAAGCCCTGTCTCAAACGAGGTGGAAGGTGAAGAAGGCTGACATCTAAGGCTGTCTTCTGATCTTTGGACACGAGCTGTGGGATACATGGCGCTTCACTGACACACGGACCAGCAGCTGGGATCCAACGGTTTGCAGCTGTTCATACAATACAGGAGCCAGAATCAAAGAGGGACCTCTGCATCAGTGACTGGTGCCTATGATGCCAGCAGTGCCTTCCCTCCTAGGAGCTGCCAGGTGAGGAGGGCTCTCTGCCATCTCCCTGGGGAAGAGCGCCATTCAAGCCAACCACCCAAAGCCCCTCCGTGAGACAGGCACAAATCTTTCTTGGTACCACTCAACATCAGGCATCCTCAGGCTCCAAAAAGCCTCGGAGAGAGCGTGCCTTCTTCACCCATCACAGCAGCCACCGCCGCTCAGAATCTGGAATCCTCAGGAGTCAGAAGCTGCCATGGTACAAAGCTGACGTGTCTGTTGTCAAGGCTCTGTACCCATGGTACGTGTTTCCTGTCACCTCTGGTTCTTTGCGGCCTCGTAAAATCGCAGCGAGCGCAGTTGCAGGCAGTCAGGTGGAGGAAACTGTAAATCTGATCTCAGCTCGCAGGTTGCAGGGAGCACATTTCCCATCATGTCCTTGTATAGTCAAAGGCATGGAGATCAGAGATTGATCGTGGAGGAAGCTCGCTTCCCTTTCCTACTTACTGGAGGGTGAGCAGGTTTGCAGAAAAGCCCCTGCTTTCCTGATGAGCCTACTCTCACAGTCACAGTCCCGCAGATGCCTTGGTTCCCTTGTGGTTCTCAGGCAGTTGTTCTGCTGAACTTGGGCCTAGAATGAGTCTCAGCCAGATATATTGGAGGAATGCACACAGGCCAGGGTCCTTGTAGCACTAATTGTGAAGAGACAGCTCTCCCCTCCCCTGTTTAACAACCCTAAAGGAAACTAGTTTTAGAAGATGTAAGATCACAGTGATAGTGATCCTGGACCTGAAGGTAGAGAGGATACTGCTGATGAGCATATGCTTACAATCTTTTTCCCAGTGCTGGTCCTCTTGGTCCTTGTCTCTAACCCATTACATCAGGGCTAGTGAAAACAAGCCACATCTTAGATATGGACTCAGCTAGCTAGAGGCTCCTAGAGTGCCGAGTTGCTAAGGATGCTGATCAAGGTTCCATCCGGTTATAACAGGAAAGAAGTGCAGTGGTCCATTAGTGATGTCTGCTATGGGTGCAGGCAGGAAGGTGAGGGCTTGGGTGTGTTAAGGTGGGCGAGAGACATGTGAGGGCACTCTGGGGTGTAGAAGTGGGATTCCCTTTTGTATGCTATGAACTTGTTTTATCACTATTGGTTAATAAAGAAGCTGCTTTGGCCTATGGCAGGGCAGAATATATATATAGCTGGAGGAGGGGAACCTAAAGTAAACGGTAGGGAGAAAGAAGGCGGAGTCAGGTAGATGTCATGTAGCCACCGAAGAAGCAAGATGTGTGGTAACGAACCATGAGACGGTGGTAAAATATAAAATAATAGAAAGTTTAAGATGTAAGAACTAGCTAGGAATATGCCTGAGCTGTTGGCCAAACAGTGCTGTAATTAATATAGTTTTTGTGTGATTATTTGGGTCTGGCTGGCCAGGAAACATAAGCATAGTCTCTGCTTACATAGTCCAGGAGTGATTGATGGCAGAAAAGAAGGACCACAGAGGAAGCAAACAGGCCCCAAGTGAATATCTGCTAGCATCAAAAATCCTTGTTAAGTTCAGGAGATTCTGCGGTCACAAGTGTGGGATGTTGGCTAGGAGCACCTTCATGACTAGTAGGAGCTGCTTTATCCGTAGACCTAGGCTAAGGTCCCAGGCCAGTTAATTGTCTTGTCTTGAATTTTGCCTTCTGTGTGACTGTGGTGCTTGGTGATGGGGTCTTGAGCTTGGATCAATGCCAGGTGCTAACTGAGGTTGACCAAGCATCCGCTGAAGCTCTATGGGACTGAGGGCTCCTGTTTCAATCCTTTCCACAATCAAGTACTATACACTGGGGGCTAACAGCAACTGAGATTTATTTCCCATAGTTCTGGAGTCAGGGAAGCACTGCCTTGATCAAGGTACTGTTGGATCCGAACCTGGTGAGGGTCTACTCTCTGGCTCACAGCTACAACTACAAGGTCTCTCTTTCCCCGGCATCTAATCACACTAGTCTCCATCATGGCCACGAGTTGTGCCGTGATGACATGCTCTCTTCCCACAGGCCCTTGCTTCCAATGTCCTTACCTTGCTCAGGATAAGGATTTCACCATATGAGTGGAGTGGGAAACAAGCATTGAGACAGAGCCTACCATGCCTCTTCCATGAATAGAGGAGACGCTCAGGGATCAAGGGCCTTGGCAGCCTGGGAAGGAGAACCCCAGTAGTGTAGGTCATGGAGTTAAAAGAGAGAGGCGCTTAGGAAGAGAATAAACACATGCTTGTATGGGTATGATCTTCCCAAGGGTAGTCACAATAAATTGTCTTAGCCGGTGACAAACATACCACGTTGGTGGCTCACAAGTTACACTTGAAAGGGTTGCTAAGAAACTCCCTATGACTTTCTAACAAGTGAGATTATGGGTGGTTTATGAGGTGAGTTGGACGTGACTGTAATCCATTCAGGTAAACCCAGGAGCTGCTAGGGTTACTCAAGGTTTACAGTCTGTCTTTTTACTGTATGAGCTTTTTCTGGTGAAATTCCTAGAAACTGCAGGTATTTATAGTTAGGAAAGGAGAAAGGCCCTAACCAAAGGTTAATTGTGACCGAATCTTTGATTATCAGCAGGCCAGAGGCTTTAACCACACTCTGGCACGAGAGACCTCTCTTTTCCCATGCCCTTGTAAAAGTCCGTCTTTGTCTCCTGCCTCAGTTCCTCTCTCTAATTTACACAGAAATGCCCTGTGTATTACAGGCACCCCTGGCTCCACCTTTGCTACTTCCTCAAAGCCGTCATCTTCCTCCTCCTCCCTCCCATGGTCACCAGAGTCAGTTGTGCACAGAAGAAAGAACAAAGAGAGGGAAGGTGATGCTTGAGCTGTGCCTATGGCAGTCACCGACTCTGTGGTCCTCATCTGCCGGCTGTGCTTCCCAGGGTCACGTGATCCTTTCCAGCTCGGTTGTACGTCTTCCTACATCCATGCCTTCGAATCTCTGACTGCTCTATGACATACATGCCAATGAGACAATACACTAACTTCAAAGCCAAAGAAGCTGCTGCATGGACTGTCCTCAAAGTCCCCTGCTAGACCGAGGGGTGACTTTATCTATAAGCCGTGGTGCTCCTTTCAGGGTTGGCCAGGTGAGGAAACCTTTGGTGTAGAGACCTCCGCGTGGCAAGGAGATGCTGCTGCCTGGCCAAGGCATAGACAATTAACACGAACTCTGGCAGGCTTACAGGTGCTTTGCCCTTGATATACTTAATATCTTGGTTCTAGAGTCTTCCTGTGGGAAGTCTGGGATTTGAAACCCAGCATTCCTTTCCCTTCCCTTTGGGATCTTGAAGCACTTCTGGCAACCCGAGACTTCTTAGCATTCACACTTTTAAAACTGTGACTAGCTGCTGAGTCTGCTCAGCCGGCAAAGGCTATCCGAGCCTGATAGATAATCTGAGTTTAGCTCAACCCCTGGAGTTTGTACAGTAGGAGGAGAGAACTGATTCCTGGATGTTGTCCCCTGACAGCCACCCCCAACCACCACTATCATCATCATCATCATCATCTCTCTCTCTCTCTCTCTCTCTCTCTCTCTTTCTCTCTCTCTCTCTCTCTCTCTCTCTCTCTCACACACACACACACACACACACACACACACACACACACACACCTCCTGCCTGACTCTCTTGTGTTTTGATAGCAGCTGTTTGTCATCTTGGAATGGTCCCTCTCTCATCCCCGCTCCCCCCCCCCCCACTTGAAAACTCCTAGTCATCTTCTAAGATTTTTCGTAAAACAGTCCTTTCTCTGGGAAGTTTCTACAATGGTCTAAATCTTTGTGTTCCCCGAATTTAGGTATAAGAAGTTGGGGGCCTTTGGGAGGGGATTTTGTGCCCTCGGAAAGAGGTCCTAGAGACCACTTTGCCCCCTTTCACAAAGAAAAGACCCAGTAAGAAACTCCGTCCATGACCAGACAGTAGGTCCAGGCACCCAGCAATGGTGTCTTCCACTTGGACTCCAGCTTCCCGAACTGTGAAGAATGCATTTCTGCTCTACATAAGCCATCTTGTCTACAGTATTTTTCTATTGCAGTCTGGAAGGGCTGAGATATTTAGTCCTATGGGGTGGTGGTGGTGGCAGAACCGTCACTCCCTCCCCTTCCTGTGTTCTCTTTACCACTCCAGCCTTTCTTTTATTTTATTTATTTATTTATTTTGGTTTTTCGAGACAGGGTTTCTCTGTGGTTTTGGAGCCTGTCCTGGAACTAGCTCTTGTAGACCAGGCTGGTCTCGAACTCACAGAGATCCACCTGCCTCTGCCTCCCAAGTGCTAGGATTAAAGGCAGGCGCCACCACTGCCTGGCTCCCAGCCTTTCTTTTAAACAGCTCTGGTTTTATTCTGGGTCCCAGCGTCGTTTTTACCTCTGCAATCTCGGGTCTGGGTTCCCATAGCTTCTCCTCTTGGGACCTTTGGTGGGATCGGGATCTTGTGAATGTGTTTAGGACCCAGCTCAGGCTTCTTTAAAGACCATATCAAGAGGCTTGAGCTGGAATCACTTGGAATCAATCCCCTCTGGAGGCCTAGGACAGACTTGGGCCATGAGACTGAAGGTACCCATCTGGACCCAGACTACTACCATTGGTTCCCTCATGTTTATGACTGGAACATGGAGTTTCCAGTCAGGAGCAGGGTGAGGCTGCTGGGTACTGCCCAGCAAAACACAGGCATCTGTCCCATGACTCTGGAGTCAAAGGTCCATGTCCTGGGTCATCGTGACCCAGCCCCCAGCCCTACACAAATAACACGTCCCCAGAAGTTCTCATTTTGCCTCCATTTTACAGTTCATGTTTTGGGGGCTCAGGAAGGTCTTGTGTAGGTTCAGTGTCCTGGATGGATTTCCATGTGACCCAGAGCCTCCGCTGATTCCCTGGGGGAACCACTATGTTGCTAGCCTTTTTCCCCCCCATGGCTGCCAAAGATGAAAGTGAATTTTAAAGCGAGAAGCTGAAATGTGAGTGGTGGGATTAGGGATCCCATGGAACATGGATGTACTGCCTACAGGATCCTTCCCTGGGCAAGCCCTCTTAGCTGATTTTACAGGTCACAGATCTTAGAGCTGTAGGTAAGAGCTGAAGTGGGGGAGACAAACATTGATTAAACCAACTAACCAACCACCCCAAACCTGCTGGGTATGACTTCTCTGCATTCGGGAATCTAGAGCATCATCTGATACGCTTGTCTGTCCTGAGATTAGGAGTGGGGGCATTTAAGGGCTGACTGGCTTTTCTTTTTCTAGAAGGCGAATCCTTATCTGTGTCTCCAGGATTCCCCTGGTCTTCTGTGACACTACTCTGGCCAGAGGGCTGGGTGGGAAGCAGGCTGACTTTTTTATTTTATTTTATTTTTATTTTTTTTATTTTTCGAGACAGGGTTTCTCCGTAGCTTTTGGTTCCTGTCCTGGAACTAGCTCTTGTAGACCAGGTGGCCTCGAACTCACAGAGATCCGCTTGCCTCTGCCTCCCGAGTGCTGGGATTAAAGGCGTGCGCCACCACCGCCTGGCTAGCAGGCTGACTCTTTAGCTAGTTTAATGCCCAGTGCCAGGCCCAGTCTGGGGGTGAGGCAGTGAGTGACCTAGCCAGGAAGTTCAGCAGCTCGGAGCTGTGGGTGTGGCAGTCATTTGCGGTGCCAGGGAAAACTCCTTTGTGACCTGTCAGAATTCATACCACTTGAATTCACTTCCCTGACCATCATATTCTTTCAATTCTTCTAGGAAACGTTCTTTTTCTTTCAGGGGTTCGAACATGGCCAGCTGAGTGTCTCTCTGGTGCGGGGACAGAGGGATCAGGAAGAAAGGGACAGACGTTAGAAAAACAGCTTAGGGGACAGTGAGCTGGTAAGGAACTAGATATTAAGCCTGGAACCAAAGGTCTCATTGCTGTCCCAGGGGTTCTGTGAGGCTTGCTGAATTGGCTGCTAAACCTAGCGAAGGCATCTGTTTATCTGTCCAGACTCCTGGCACCCAGTCCAGGCAAGAGGCTGCTGGGATTCTGAAACCACAGCTGGGACAAGAAGATGGAAGACCTGTCGGGGCTCCAGGCTGAGTGAGGACACGGCACAGGAGCTCCACACATCCCTCTCTTGCGGCCACCCCCGGGGGCAGGGAAGGACATCCCTTGCTGGCAGGGCTACTGACCTCAGGCAGCCAAAGGGACGCCCACAACCCAGTAAGCTGCCTGGGCTCAGGCCCAGCTGGGGACACAGATGTGCGTCACCCCAATCATCCAGGCCACTTGAGTCAGGCAAATGAGATTTAGACAATTTAAAAATCAGATTTGGACACGGTCCTAGCCAGGCTTCTGTCTGGAGGGACGGTGCTGGGACTGTTGACAGAAACTAAAAAGTTTAGCCCTTTTCTTCCGTTCTCTCTCTCTCTCTCTTTCTCATTTTCTTTTCAAAGGAAAATATACTTATGGACAACTTGTGTAGCAGAACATACACATACCACACACACACACACACACACACACACACACACACACACACACACACACAAGTTTTTTCCCTTAAAGATCAGACTTAAAGAACTTCCAGTAAAAATACTAACTGCTTTTAAACAGATTTCAAACAAGGTCCTTTCCAGAAGTGTGTGTATGTCTCTGTGTGTGTGTGTGGTGGTGGTGGTGGTCAAGGAAGAGTCCTGGACTGTGCTTTTTAACTGTTGATTGGTTTGGAATCCACTCCTTTCATGAGTTTGTAACACCTCACTGAGAGATGGCAACAGAGAGCTTCGCTGTATACAGAAATGAGTAGCCTGTCTGCCTGGTTCCTTGTGAGCATTCAGCATGGGCATGAAAGCATTTCAGATACAGTGTCCTCTCAGAAGCTTGCAGGGTATTGGACCACCAGTGTTGGGCATGGGTGTAGCTCCAGGGCCGTGAGCAATGGTGACGTCACACCCTTTTGTACGCTCCAGACAAAGTCAGCTAAGCTTCCTTACGGGAAACGATGGATGAATTACACCAGGCCCCGGAGAACTTCTGGGTACCCCAGCCTCAGTGCTGCCAGACCCCATGCTGCCCCTACTGCTACATTTGTCACCCCAGCTGCGGAGCAGCCACAGTCCGAGGGTGTCATTAAGACAGAGTCGGTCTGGTTAGGGATATCGGCCTAGTGACCCTGCCCCCATCCTGCACCGATCACTATGACAACAGCTCGGAGAGGCCCCAGGGGCTTAGGAATCCCACTTCCACAGAGGGCGAGGTTGGCTGAGGTCAGACAAAGAGGGATTAATAGAGCCCTGTTCTCATTAAGCCACAGAGCGCCTTTATGACAGGCTACAAGGGCTCTACCAGAAGATGCATCACGCTTTCAAGTCACAGAGAACCTGGCAAACTAAAGAGAACGTTCCCAGCATGGTCCCCAAAGTCGCCATGGTACCTAGAATCAGAAAAAGACAAAAACAAATAGAAATAACCCGAATACCGAACGAGCGGCCATCTACTAAGGCCCATCACAGCTGTCAAGAGCATAGGCTCCAAATGACAGTTCTGATTGTATTCATTAAAGTCTTCATGATGCATGAAAGCAAGTACATGTATCATACAAGGACATTTCTATAAAAAAAAAGGCATACACAATAAAGTCTAAAAACACTTCAAATTTGTTAGCAGTAGCTGAGGCTGAAAACTGAGACAGTGCGTAATACTGTTTGATCTGCACTTTCTATAATGAGCGTGCACTTCTCTTGTTTTTCTCGTGCAAGCGTGTATGCATGTAGAGGTCAGGCTGGCTTTGGGGTCTCCCTTAAATTACTCCCTATCATATTGTCAGCTTTATTTTATAGTTCTGTGTCTGTATGTGCATGTGTGCGTTTGTGTGCATATGTGCACGTGAGCGAAAGTGCCTGAGATCGTGGCTTTGGATTACTCCAGAGCTGGAGTTAAAGCAGTTGTGAGTTGCTTGCTGTGGGTGCCAGGGACTCTCAACTTTATTCTTCTGAGAGAGTGGTGAGTTCTCTTAACTGGTGAACCACAACTCCAGCCCCATCTTACCTTAGTTTTTAAGGCAGAGTCTCTCAGTGAACCGAGAGCTCAGAAGTTGGCTGGAGTACCTGGTCAGGAGAACCCCAGGGACTCCCTTGTTCCAGTCTCCCCAGTACCTGGGATCACAGGAGTGTCTGGCCTTTGTCGTAAGTGTCCTGGAGCTCAAGCTCCGGTGCTCATGCTTGTTCTATAAGCATTTACTGGCTGAGCCATCTCCATGGGCATTCTCTTGGTTGTTTGTTTCGAGACAGGGTTTCTCTGTGTAGCCCCTCACAGTCCTGGAACTAGCTCTTGACCAGACTGGCCTCAAACTCCAAGATCTGCCTGCCTCTGCCTCTGTGTGCTGGGATTAAAGGTGTGTGCCACCACCACTGCGTAGCAGCTTCTCTTGTAGTTTACAAAAACGTAGTTCCTTACAAATGAGTACAGAGAATTAAGAGACTGATATCCTTTTCTCTAGTGTTCAGTTTCCATTAATGAGATTCACAAAAAAAGGTCCTGTTTTGAAAAGTCGAGATTTTGGTCTCAGTTTTTATTGATTCAAGTACTAATACTTTAAAAATTATTTTATGAGGCTGGCAAGATGATTCTCTGGGTGGAAGTGCTTGCTGTGTAAGCCTGATCCATTAAATCTGATTCCTGGAACCTATGTTTTTTAAAAAAAAGTCAGATGTGGTGTTGTGCACTTGAAATCCCAGCACAAGACGGGAGGCAGAGACAGGAGGATTGCTCAGGAGCTTGTAGACCAGCCAGCTTGGAGTAGGAACAGCAAGAGAGACCCTGCCTCAAAAGCAATAGAGAAGGGGAGAACTAACTCCTGAAAGTTGCCCTCTGACCTCCACACGTGTACCATGACTCTCACATACACAAAAACAACAATAATAATGTTTTAAAAAAGATAATGTTCACCAATCTTGTACAATAAAGGAACTTCTGGAGGCATCACAATCTCTGACTTCAAACTCTACTACAGAGCTACAGTACTGAAAATAGTCTGGTATTAGCATGAAAACAGATAGGAGGACCAATGGAACCAAATCAAAGACCTGTATATCAATCCACACACCTATGAATACCTGATTTTTGACAAAGAAGCAAAAAATATAAAATGGAAAAAAGAAAGCATATTCAAAAATGGTGCTGGCATAATTGGATATAAACATGTAGAAAAATGAAAATAGATCCATATCTATCTCCATGCATAAAACTCAAGTCTAAATGGATCAAAGACCTCAACATAAAGCCAAACACACTGAACCTCACAGAAGAGAAAGTGGAAACTATACTTGAATGCATTGGCACAGAAGACCACTTCCTAAATATAAACTTGGTAGCACAGATACTGAGAGAAACAATTAACAAATGGGACTTCCTAAAACTGAGAAGCTTCTGTAAAGCAAAGGACATGGTCAACAAGACAAAACAGCAGCCTACAGAATGGGAAAAGATCTTCACTAACCCCACATTGGACAGAGGGTTGATTTCAAAAATATACAAAGAACTCAAGAAACTAGACATCAAAAGAACAAATAATCCAACAAAAAATAGGGTATAGACCTAAACAGAGAACTCTCAACAGAAGAATCTAAAATGCTAAAAGACACTTAAGGAAATGCTCAACATCCTTAGCCATCAAAATAACTCTGAGATTCCATCTTACACCTGTAAGAATGACCAAGATCAAAACACTAATGACAACTTATGCTGGAGAGGATGTGGGATAAAGGGAACACTTCTACATTGTTGGTGGGAGTTAAAACTGGTACAGTCTTTTGGATATCAGTATGGCAATTTTTCAGAAAATTAGAAAACAACATAGCTCAACATCCAGCAATACCACTTTTGGGTATATACCCAAAAGATGCTCATTCATACCACAAGGACATGTGCTCAACTATGTTCATAGCAGCATTGTTTGTCATAGCCAGAACCTGGAAACAACCCAAATGCCCCACAACCGAAGTATAGATAAGGAAAAATGTGGTACATTTACACAACAGAGTACCACACAGCAGAAAAAAAAAGACATCTTGAAATTTGCAGGCAAATGGATGGATCTAGAAAACATCATATTGAGTGAGTTAATCCAGACCCAGAAAGACAAATACAATATGTATTCGCTCATAAGTGGCTTTTAGACATAAAACAAAGAAAAACCAGCCTGCAATTCACAATCCTAGAGAACCTAGACAACAAAGATAACCCTAAGAAAGACATACAAGTATCTAATAACATTCACCTGAGAAGACAGTCAGCATCATTAGCTCTTGGGGAGATGTCAACCAAAGCCACAATGAGATACACTTCAGTGAGGGTGGCTAAGATCAAAAGACAGTGTCGAGTGCCAGGAGGGAACAGTTAGGAACCTTTGGCAGGAATGTCAAATGGTGCACTTCAGAAAATGGGGTGCCAAGTCCTTCAAACATCCAACATGGAGTTCCTGTATGCCCCAGCAATTCCACTTCTAGGCACATGAAAAATGAAAGCATAAACAAACACAAAACCCACCAACAGCATTAGTTTTGAGCCGGTAGGAGCTTGGCTTACAGAACACAAAAGGTAGAGGCAGGTGGATCACAGAGTTCCTGGCTACGCTGGTCTACAAAGTGAGTTGCAGGACAGAGGAACCCCCATCTTGAAAAACCAAAACTAAAACCAAAACCAAACCAAGACCAAAATCAAAACCAAAACTCAAACCAAACAAACAAAGAGCCAACAAGTGAAACATCCCAACAATCAAAGACTGGATGAACAAAAACATAAGACGTCCGCAGGAAGGAATACTATTTGGTCACAGAAATCAATAAAACACTTACAGACAATGCTTCACATAGATGAACCTTGAGTCTGTATGTGATGTGGAAGAAGCTGGGATTACCAAAAGGCTGCGTGTAAACACCATTCTGTTTGCAGGAAATGTCCAGTGGGGAATAGAAACGGAAACTGTCCGTCTAGAGCTCTCAAGATGGGGGTTGGAGCGTGATAGCTAAGTAGCGTGGAATCAGTCTCTTGCCCATCGAGCATGGGGATTAGAGGATTGTAATTAGCACATATAATGTGGGATTTCTTTCCCAGGTGATGTACATTCTAAAATTGGTTGTAGTGGTTATATACTTTGTGAATGTAATAAAACTCATTGAGCTGTATAGTTCACATGGGTGTGCTTTATGGTGTGCAAATTATATCCTGATAAAGCTATTGAAAAATATCTGGGAGTTGAGTGTGGTGGCGCATGCCTTTAATCCTTGCACTTGGGAAACAGAGGCAGGCCGATCTCTGAGTCTGAGGTCAACCTGGTCTACAGAGTGAGTTTCAGGACAGTCTTTTTCTACACACACAAAGCCTGTCTTGGGAGAGAGAGAGAGAGGCAAATCACCTGGTACTTATTCTATTTGACCCACTTAGAGGGCTGGGATGCTGATGGGAACTCAGGTATGATCCTAAGCTGCTTCAAACTTCAGCTCAGCCACTAGACCAGGTTGCACAAGCCCACAGTGCAACATTCTCAGACAATCATTGCTTGTCCTGACTTAGGAGATAGTGACATCTGAGGCACAGCGTGCTTGTGTAGATCTGGGGATATGATCACACCATAGGAACTGAGGGGTGTGTCCTGAAAGGCCTGCTATGGTTTGAACGTGTTCCCCAGAGTTCACATGAAGGCATAGTTTGTAAAATGCTTCTAGCGTAAGCATGACCATCTGAGTCCAGTCCCCAAAGCTTTAAGAAAGGCTGGGTGAGGTGCTGCGCTCTTGTAATGGAGTGGAGAGGCACAGAATGGGGCTTGCTGGCCAGTCAGCAAGTTCTGGAACAGTGAGAGACACCGTCTCAAAACCAAAACCAAAACCAAAACAAGGTGGATGGCTCTTGAGGAATGAAACTCAGATTGGCCTCTGATACACACACACACACACACACACACACACACACACACACACACACACGCTGGAAGGAAATCCAATCCCTCAAATTTATATGTGAATAAATTATATTTGGAGCTGGAGCTTTGGGAGCTAGTTAAACACCACGTGAAGTCATGAGGGTGGAGCCACCATGATGATCCTAGGGGTTTTATGAGGAGAGGGAGGAAACCTGAGCTGGCATGCTTGCTCTGTCTCACCATGTGATGCCCTGTGTCCTCAAGGCCAGATGCCTACCAGGTGACACACCATGTGCGCCTCCAGAACCATTAGCGAAATAAACATCTATTCTTTATAAATGACCCGGCCTCAAGTACTTTTTTATAGCAACAGAAAACAGTCGAAGACAACTCTTTCTAAGTCCCCTGTCCTCGGAAGGTGTTTCAAGTAAGTGGAGCTAGTAGATTTCCTTTATAGGAATAAACTATCATTGGTCTTGCTAATGTAGGGGGCCTGAGAGATAGTTTAGAGTTTGCTCTTAAGCCGGACCTTAATTCCCAGAATCCACACAGTGGAAGGAGAGAACACTCTAGCAAGTTGTCCTCTGACCTTCTCTCTCTCTCTTTCTCTCTCTCTCTCTCTCTCTCTCTCTCTCTCTCTCTCTCTCTCTCTCTCTCACACACACACACACACACACACACACACACACACACACACACATAACATTGGCACACGTACTCCTCTGACAAATGTTTAAAAAAATCAAATAACAATTCACTAAGTTTATGGGAACGCCTCAGAGAGGGAGGCAGGAGCTGCCTCCATTCCACAGGAAGCCCATGAATGGTACTGAGTCGGCTGTCCACACGTCACCGACTGTAAGTGTTTGGTCCTTAGCTGAAGTGGCAGTCGGTTTTAGTCTACATTCTTGCGTCTTACTTTTCTGGGTCTCTGAGTCAGCAACTGCATCTAAAGTCTGACCAAATGGCCCTGAGTGTGGAGACCTTAGATTTAGAGTCAGTTAGTCCATGCCAGGCCCCTGGTGACTGGAGATTAGAAGGTTGAGGACACAAGGACCGAGGGCTTGACTATGGTGGTCTCTCTAGAACACCCTTCTAGTGGCCCCAGGGAGCTTTTTCCAACCCCCTCCAGCACACTCCACTCTGTTCATGTTTCTGGGGTGTTTTCTGTCAGAATCCCAATGGTCAACCCTTGAAGAAGACGTTTTCCTTTTTTACAGTGACTTCATATGTTATTAAGACAGGGGCATGTTGGGAATCAAACCTAGTTTGTCGAAGTCTACAAGCCCCCAGCCCCCTAATTTCTGTACCCCAGTGCCGACGTCGCTGTAACTCAGGCTTCTTGTGTGTTACCTCTCTAATCTGGGGCTAGGGAGCTTCCATTTAAAGTACCAGGAGAGAAAAGGAAACAGAAGCATGGCTTTCCCTACTTCCAAGCCCTGAGTCTGTCTCTCAGGATGCCTCTTGTTGCCAAGGAAGATGAAGCAGATGTCTTGGCAGTAGCTTCAAAAGCTTCCTGCCAAAGCAGGGGAGAGCTTGTCTTCAGTCTAGCTGCAGCCAAGACAGACAAGCCCCAGCCCGCATTAGTCACAGGAAATGAGTGCACACACGAGAGAGCATCTCGAACCTGGGAGGCCTGCAGCTCCCAGCGGCCTCTCTCCAGCAGAATTTCAACACTGACCGCAGAAGTTTCTTGGCAAGGCTGTGACAGACTTCAGGTGGCCATCCTCCACTCCCCTAGGCCCTAGACTTCCCAGGCCACCCCCTCTTTCCCATCATGCATTATCCCACAGCATCCTAGCTTGGCAGGGAAGAAGCCCTGGAAGAAACATGCAACCATAACACTCTAGGTTTATACTTATTTTTTTTTGAGGAGGTTGATAAAATGCACATAGCATGAAGTTTACCATTCTAACCATTTCCAAGTGTCCAATTCGGTGGTACATTCACCATGTCTCACAAACATTACCACCACCCATTTCCAGATCATTGTGTCACGGCAGGAGGAAGCTTATATCAACAAGAAATCTCTTCTCCTTCCTCCCTCCCCTAGCCTCTGGTGATTTAACCTCTCACCTCTCAGTCCCTGATTTTTCCATGTCGTGGTAATTCATAAGAAATATTCTATCGCGTGTGACCATTGCGAATGGCTTCTTTCACTCAGCTTAGTGTTTCCGAAGTTCATTCATACTTTAGCTATACTTTATGTACTTCAGAATTTTCTATTGTATGGTTTTACCACATTGTTTTATTTGGCCATCATAGACATTCACCCAAGATAAGCATTTGGGTTGTTTCTACTTTTAGTTTATTAAGAATAGTGTTATAATTTTTTTTTTGGTTTTTCGAGACAGGATTTCCTTGTAGCTTTGGGGCCTGTCCTAGAACTAGCTTTTGTAGACTAGGTAGGCCTCGAATTCACAAAAATCTGCCTGTCTCTGCCTCCCGAGTGCTGAGATTAAGGGCGTGCACCATCACTGCCTGGTTATAAAAATTTTTATATGACAATTTTTTTGTATGTTCAATTTATTCAAACATGTCTTTAGTCTTCTTGCCTGTACACTTACTTGTGGAATTGCTGGGTCATATAATTTCTATTTCAAAGTCTTTTTTTTTAAAGATTTATTTATTTATTATGTATATAACATTCCTTCCATGTATGCCTGCAGGCCAGAAGAGAGCACCAGATTTCATCATAGATGGCTGTGAGCTACCATGTGGTTGCTGGGAATTGAACTCAGGACCTCTGGAAGAGCAGCCAGTGCTCTTAACCTCTGAGCCATCTCTCCAGCCCTCTATTTCAAAGTCTTAATGAATATTTTAAGAACTACAAAGCCAAGCTAGGAATGGTGCTGCATGCTTGTAATCCCAGCACTCAGGAGGCAGAGGCAGGCAGATCTCTGAGTTCGAGGCCAACCTGGTCTACAGAGCAAGTCCCAGGACAGCCAGGGCTACAAGGAAAAATCCTCTCTCAGAAAGAAAAAAAAAGACCAACTGTTTTCTTTCCTTTTCTGGGTTGTTTATCATGCTTTCAATGATGAACTTTGATGCACAAAGGTTTCTCTACTTGATCAAGCTTAGTTTATGTTTTTTTCTCCCTAGAGGGGAGTGTGCCTAGCATGCGATGCATAAACGAGACATGGTGCTTCCCACCCACAACCCCAGCACTTAGAAGCAAGAGGTCATGCTTGGCTACATAACAAGTTTGAGGCCACTCTGGGCTGCCTCAAAAAGCCAGGGGAAAAGTAATCAGTTCCTTGGATGAACTAATTCACACCTGCATTCTCAGCTCCATTCCATGCATGCGCACGTCTAGCCTTGTGCCGATGCCGTAATGTTGTTTTCGTCAGTCTACCTACATAGCAGGTTTTGAAGGCAGGATGTAGAAGGCCTGTTCTTTCACCAGACTGCTTTGACTGCTCAGAGTCCCTTACAATTCTATATATTTTATTCCTTTTGAGACAAGGTTTCACTCTGTAGGCCAGACTGGCCTGGAACTCAGGAGCCTCATGCTTCAGCCTCTAAAATGCTGGGATGAGGCATGAGGAACCATGCCTGGCCCCATATACATTTTAGTATTAGCGCTTCTGTTTCATTCTTTTTTTTTTAAAGGTCATTAAGATTTAGATATGGATGACATTGTCCTTTATATCAAATTGAAGTGATTGCCATCTTAACAAAATTAAGCCTTAAAATAATTTAGATTTGTTTAATTGTTTTATGTGTATAGGTGTTTAACTTGAATGTATGTGTACCATGTGCATGCAGAGGCCAGAAGAGGGCATAGGAGCCACAGGGACTAGAGTTAGAGATGGTTTGAGCTCCACTGTGGGTGGGTGCAAGGAATTGAACCTGGGTCCATTGCAAGAACAACAGCACACTTAATGGCTGGACCAATTCACTAGCCCCAGTGTTAACTTTCAACCCATGACTACAAGTGTCTTCTCATTCCCTTTTACTTTCTTTCAGCAGTGTTCTTTCTTTTTCTTTTATGTGGAAATATATATATGTTACATGCATGTGTGTATGGGTATCCATATGTCTATAGGTGTATGTGTGTGTGAGGGGTGTGTGTGTGTGTGTGAGGGGTGTGTGTGATGTGGAAGTCCAAGGCTTATGCTGGGAATCTTTCTCAATCGTTCTCTTACTTACTCTCTTTGAAGCAGAGTCTCACAGTAAAATCCAGAGCTCACCAATAAGGCTATTTTTCCTAGTCAGCTCCCCTGGGGATCTCTTATCTCTGCTTTTGAGGCTAGGATTATTGGTGGATCACCACACCCACACAACATTCATATGGGTGCTTGGGATCTTAACTCCAGCTTTTGCTGCTGAGTCATCCTTCCAGCCCCATCAACGATGGTATATGGTCCTCATTGTAGAAGTCTTCAACTTTCTTGGTTAAATCCACTTCCAAGTATTTTATTTTGTGGACACCATATGCACGGGATGGCTTTCTTAACTTTCTTTCCACATTATATAAAGACATATGACTGATTTGTATGTTCCTATCGTATGCTTTGGCTTCGCTGAATTCATTTATTAGCTGTCATAGTTTTCTGTCTGTATGCATTTTTTATGAGTGTCTATCTACATGTAAAATCACATCATCTGCAAAAAGAACACCTTGACTACTTCTTTAGCCACGTGGGTGCCTTTGATCTCTTCTTCTTGCCTAATTGCTCTGGCTAGAACTTCTGGTCTTGTTGCCTACCTGAGTGTATGCCTGGTGTGTGTGCACGCGTGCGTGAGAGAGAGAGAGAGGGGATCAAGACTTCACCAAATATTCTTCTACCTCTTCCTGTCATCCCTCTGTGGCCTTCAGAGTGGCTCCCACGCCTGCTCACTCTCCCACTTCTGCCCACTGTTTTCTCAGAAAATACCCCAAGTTTACAGCAAAGAATGTATTGAGGAATTTCTGCACCTAGTATATGTGGTTCCTTCCACCCAGTCAGTTGGCATGAATTCTCTTGGACCCTTCCCCACTATCCTGAACATGCAAGCTCAGGGGTGCATCATAAGGGCTGGGGCAGCATGTGGGAAGCCTTTAGATATTTTTTTAGAGGCCAGGCTTGCTGAGAAGAGCAATGTCCCAACATGCCTGGCACAAGAAAAATTAATCCACAAACCCTCCAGCCTGACTTGGCAGAAGAACTGATGGCTGGCTGTCACAGAATCACTGTGTTCTAGGGCACCTGACCTGTGGCAGGTAGCACCACTGGCAAGCCATAGAAACAGAACCAAAACCTAAAATCATGTCTCCTTCAGCTAGAGGAGGCCAGAAGTGCCTAATACCTGAACCAAGCACCTCTGTGAAGCAAATGGGTGGAGATCCATATGCTAGGTTAGAGCACAAAGCCACAAGGAACTGAGGGCCGTGCTCATTACCTTCCTGCTTCCTGCTAGAAGCACACGGAAGGCACAACATAGACAAATTCTCTCAGCCCTGCTCAGGGACAAGGCCAGAGTCTGCCCTATGGATCCTTAGTCAGAACTGGCATCAAACAACACCCGGAAGCATTTGACAAAATCACCACAGTGAGATATATTAATATCCTCTCTCAGAGATGATGGGTCAGGTA
Organism: Microtus pennsylvanicus; assembly: GCF_037038515.1. NCBI lineage: Eukaryota > Metazoa > Chordata > Mammalia > Rodentia > Cricetidae > Microtus > Microtus pennsylvanicus. The sequence continues at coordinate 88,257,123 of NC_134586.1, read as the reverse complement.
ATCCAGAATAAATTAGAATACAAAATCTGAGAAATAGGGCCAATAAATTTGAAATTATATATTCTCTCCAAACAAGGTACAATTCAATGAAATTTAAAATGAATTACATAGGGATAGCAATACTAAGGATAGAACCTGGGAAATAGGCATAAATACGCAACGTTATGAGCATTTTAAATAGCTTTTTATAGTTTAAATAAGGAAGACAAACTTTAAATTCATAGCTGTTGAAAATCAACCAAAACAAGACACACTAAATGATAAAATTTATAGGAGGTGGCCCAAATTCTGCTTTGATGGATTAAGTTGGTAATATTGGGTGCTGACAAAGTGCTTCATAGGCACACATACAAATAAATAAATGCAAATAAAAATAGAAAAATAGTAATATATACATATAAAGCCCAAACTATCTGTTTTTTAAATTTTCATTTCAATTATTTATTTGATACGGTGTATCTAGCAGTCCTGGAATTCACTTGATAGACCAGCCTTTTTATTGTTATAGTTGTTATTTATTTTTGTTTTGCTTCATTTTTCGAAACAGGGTTTCTCTGTGATGATGTGGGATGCCCCTCTGTATGCTGTGGAACATGTTTTATTGCCATTGGTTAATAAAGAAGCTGATTTGGCCAGTAGCCAGGCAGAATAGAGCCAGGAGGGAAATCCAAGCATAAAGAGAGGGAGAAAGAAAGCAAAGAGACACCAGCAGCCACCTGAGGAGTAAGATGCCAGAGAATTACTGGTAAGCCACAGGGCACGTTGTGATACACAGATTATTAGAGATGGGCTAATGTGTCTGTAGAGCTAGCCAGGAAGAAGCCTGAGCCATTGGCCAAACATCTTGTAAGCATCAGACTGGTTATTTGGGAACTGGCTGGTGCCAGAGAAACCTCTAGTTACACTGTATACTAGCTCTGTCTGTCTTGGAACTCGCTTTGCAAATCAGGCTGGCCTTGAACTCACAGAGATCTGCCTTCCTCTGCTCCTAAGTGCTGGGATTAAAGGCAAGGTAAAAGATCAGTGGGATGGCTGGAAGATGGCTCAGCTGGCAAACTTCTTGCCAAGGAAGTAATAAATCTGGGCACAGCAGGATACACCTCTAACCCCAGTGCTGGACGGGGAAGAGGGTAGAGACCAGAGAACCCCTGGAGCTCACTGGCCAGCCATCCTAATGAAATGATGATTTAGGTTCTGTGTGAGACCCTGACTCAAAAAATAAAGGTGGAGAGTGATGGAGGACAGACTGTGTTGACCTCTGACCCCCCACAAGCATGTACGCACACATATATTAACAAGTCCAAATACCACATGCATCACACACACACACACACACACACACACACACACACACACCAGAAAGAACAGTGAGTGGCATTCATTTCTCACCGATATGAGTGCCAAAAAAATAAACAAAAGACCCCAGATTGAAAACTGGATTGATAGCACAAAGATAATTTTAGAGCTATAGGAGAAGAATGTGCATTTCTGAAATCTAAAGAGGAGGATGCTTTTCTAGAAAAAAAATTATAAAGGATGAAAGGATTAGAAAAACATCCATAGAAGAAACAGATCAAGAAGGGGTACAGCTGTGTGACAGACAGGTGAAGAACGGGCGGGCCTGGGCAGCTTGTATAGGAATCTTATCGGTACCTTGGTATTTTTGCAAAGCTCAAGCGGCTGTTCTGCTGCCCTCATGAACCTGGGATCCCTATTCTTGAATTCAGGCTCTCACACTTGTTCCTTAAACTTAAGACCCTTGAGCCCTAGGTCTAAGGGGTGTCTTCAATGCCAGTCCAAATGCCATGGTGGGGAAATGGTTTTAGGCAGGGCAGCAGCAGGAGCGTGCCTCTTATTTACTGGCAACAATAATGTCTCAGGCTTAAAGTAGGGGACAGGAGATGACGTGCTAGGCTTAGCTTGGCCCTTGTAACCATGAGACAAAACAAAACAAAGCAAATGAAGCACCCACTTCTTCTTGGTCACTGTCAGCAGCTGAATGAGCACTGCTCTTGGGAGGGGGAGGCCCGGGGACTCACCAGGCACCCCCTCCTCTGTTCTCACAACAGTGAGCAGCATGAAGTCCTCAGAGATGAAGTTAGCCCTCTTTGTTTCTTAAGAGTCACACAGCAGCCCTTCCTCGATGCTAACAAGCAAAGTCCCAATACTTCCTGATCCAAAAGGACTTCGTGGAGACCTTCAGCAGGACCGGGCTCTACAGCCTGCTCCTGAAGGCTTCACTCCCAGAAAGGCTTGTCTTCACAAGAGTCATGGCCCAGGCTCCTGGGATTTACTGAGAACCCCAGGGAGAACCTTGGACAGCTTTTCCTCCAACCCTTGCCTGACACTGGACAACTGACAGGAAGTCACACACACAGAGATAAAGCCAGTAAGTATCCAGGGCTTCCAGGCCCGCTGGGGATTTTTGTCCCCATATTTCTTCAGTGGGATCTAAGAGAAGACTGTTTTCTTTCACAGATGCCCCCAGATCCTTCCTTTCACGCCATTTTCTGCTGAACAAGAACCCTGACCAGGATGAGGAAGATGTGGCTAAGCTTGACCTGAATCCCAGATGAGGGGAACCACAGGGGAAGGTCAGGGTGTAGGGAGGTAGGGCTAACATCTAGGGGTTGTGGGTGTGTTCTGAGTTAAGAGACCTGCTCCTGGTGGTGACTTCCTAAGTTTTTGTTTTCAGGTAGACTGCTGTGTGAGTTATAGGTGTGTACATGTGCAGGTGTGTCTGCGTCTGCTGTGAATGTGCCATGCAGGTGTGTGTGTGCCTGCTGTAGTGTGTGTCCGCAGTGAGTGTGCCATGCAGGTGTGTGTGTGCCTGCTGTAGTGTGTGCCCGCTGTGAGTGTGCCATGCAGTGAGTGTGCCATGCAGGTGTGTGTGTGCCTGCTGTAGTGTGTGTCCGCTGTGAGTGTGCCATGCAGTGAGTGTGCCATGCAGGTGTGTGTGTGCCTGCTGTAGTGTGTGTCCGCTGTGAGTGTGCCATGCAGTGAGTGTGCCATGCAGGTGTGTGTGTGCCTGCTGTAGTGTGTGTCCGCAGTGAGTGTGCCGTGCAGGTGTGTGTGTGCCCGCTGTGAGTGTGCCATGCAGTGAGTGTGGATGCAGGTGTGTGTGCCATGCAGGTGTGTGTGTGCCTGCTGTAGTGTGTGCCCGCAGTGAGTGTGCCATGCAGGTATGTGTGTGCCTGCTGTAGTGTGTGCCCGCTGTGAGTGTGCCATGTAGTGAGTGTGCCATACAGGTGTGTGTGTGCCTGCTGTAGTGAGTGTGGATGCAGGTGTGTGTGCCATGCAGGTGTGTGTGTGCCTGCTGTAGTGTGTGTCCTCAGTGAGTGTGCCATGCAGGTGTGTGTGTGTGCCCGCTGTGAGTGTGCCATGCAGTGAGTGTGCCATGCAGGTGTGTGTGTGCCTGCTGTAGTGTGTGTCCGCAGTGAGTGTGCCACGCAGGTGTGTGTGCACCCACTGTGAATGTGCATCTGGAGGCCCCTGGCTGATGCTGGATGTCTTCCTCAATCATTCTCCACCTTAGTTTTTGAGACAGCCATCTCTCGCTAAACCTGGAACTCATCAAGTTGCCTAGGCTTCCTGGCCTGTGAGCTGCCAGGGAGCTGCCTGTCCCTGCCTCTCCAGGGTTGAGTACTAGGCACACACTACCACACCTGGTTTTCCTATGGGGGCTGGGGATCTGAACACAAGCCCTTTGCTAACGGAATCATTTCTCTAGCCCCGTTTTTAGAGTGTGTGTTTAGAGCAGTTTTAGGCTCACAGAAAACTAACAGGCAGGAGTGTACAGAGCCCCCAAATTCTCCTGCCCCACCAAATGCACAACTCCCTCACTGTGGATACTCTGCTCCACAGAATGACCAGTGTTCCTATAGAAAGTCTAGATTCTATCAGGCTCATATTTGGTGTGGATTCTATGTTTGTCCAAAAGCATGTATGTATCCCCCAGAGCAGCCGTTCTCAACCTTCCTAACACTATGATCCTTTAATACAGTTCCTCGTGTTGTTGTGACCGCCAACCATGAAATTAATTTTGTTGTTACTTCATAACTGTAATTTTGCTGTTATGAATCATAAACATCTGATATTTCTGACGGTCTTAGGTGACCCCTGAGTGGTTGTGACCCACAGGTTGAGAACCACTGCACTGTAGGAAGCATCCAGCAACTTAGGCCCACTCATCCCTCCTTCCCCTGGACCCTTGGCAGCCAGCATGTTTTCGCTGGCCCTGCAGTGCTGCCCTCTCTGTGTTACTGCGTTGGCATGGCTCAGCTCCTTTTTCCAGACTCGTCTTTTTCAGGTAGCACTATGCATGCGAGGTTCTCCCCCAATCTTTCAAGGCTTCCTAGTGCTTCACTGTACTGACTATATTCCACTGTCTGGGTTCCGGTAAACATCTATGCACCCACAGAAGGGTAGCTTGATTGCTTCCAGGTTTGAGCAATTAAAGCCGCGGCCGTGAACAGTAGGTTAGTGTGTGGACTTTAATCTTTCAACTCTCCTGGGTAAGTACCAAGGTGCACAATTGCTGCATCCGCCGGGATGGAGTTGGTTTGGTACCGTGGTTCCTCTGTGAACAGCTTTGCTGAGAATGGGTTTCATAAATGCTCCCCGTTTAAACTGAGCAGCCTGGCGAATCCGAGAGAATGTTTACAGGCTCGCTCCCTTGCGCACTTTAGACCATTTCCCCACTCCCGAAATGTAAATGTTTCCTCATGGCCGCTGGCAGTTGGTTCTCTCCTGCCGTACCCCAACCACTACCATCTGTTTTCTGCCCACATGACAGTTTACCATCTCCAGAGTTCCACGCAAACGGGCTCCTGCCGTGCATTCTGGGTCTGGCTTCTTTGACTTAGCGTATTTTGGAGGTCCACCCTGCCATAGCCACTGGCAGTTCTTCCTTTTTGTGCTGAACGGCGTCATACCATACATGGATGGACCCCGGTTTACTCATCCATTAACCCGTAGGTATTTGAGTTGTTTCCTGTGGACAGGAAACTGCTGGGCACAACACTGCTGTGAATTTTCATGCCTAAGTGTTTGTGTGTGGCTTCTGGAAGAAGGGGGGTGGTCACTTGGCTACCCAGTGGGAGCAAGGCATGGAGGAGAAGCTTGGGGGAGGATGGGGCAGACATGCAGGCAGTTGCCTCTGTCCCCAGCCTCCCTCCAGAGGCACCCAGCCTGTAGCTCTGAACAAAAGGTCAGAGGCCGGGAGAGCGAAGAAGAAGTGTTTATTTCCTCATCTCCATGGTGCTGGGAAAACTCCTTTGTCTACACTGTAGAGTGAACTGGGGTGAGGTCCCCTGCTCCTACCGCCCTGCTATTATTCGTGAGTCTCATCAGCAGGGCTGGTGTCCAATCTGTTCCATATACCCTCCTTCCCAAGTCCTCCATGGCCCACACCCAAACAGCACAACCCTTGGCCTCAGTGGATCAGATGACTCCATGCTGCGGTCTTCCAAGGTCCCCGAGCCACAGTAAAGCAGGGGAAGCATGTCACTACCCAGCCCTGCAGAGCAGCAGTTAGGCTCAGGGACACTCAGTGACAGGCACAAAGTGACATCTGATGAGATGAGAGCCTCCTCTTACTCACATCTGTGCTCTACAGCATCCCCACAGCTTCCCATTCTATATACTATCTGGTTCTCCCTCTTAGGGATGTCACAGTCCAGAAGGCCTGGGTTCAAATCCTAGGACCACTCAGATAACCAGAAGTTCACTAGAGTCGTACGCCAGGCTGCGGCAGGAAGCGAGGTTATTTTCGGGTGGCTGCTCAGCTTCTCTACAGCTGTGGATGCCGGGGAAGAGGTGGGCAAGAAATCTGCCGTCCTGCTTTCTAATCTAAAAGCACTTGTCCGAGGAAGTCAGCAAAGTGGCCATTAAACCAAAAATGAAAAGAGAAGCGTGCATGAGGATACCAAGAGCCTGCACCCCAGAGGCAGAGAGCCAGTGTGGACCAGCCAGTTCTGAGGGAGTAGCACAGACTTCATGCTCTGCTAGGCCCTAGCCTCTATGGCTTCCTTAGAGCCCGTGCTGACATCCTCAGAGTCAGAGTGAGAGAGAGGATCATGGGAGATGCCCAGGAGCCAGCTGCTGGGGAAGGCTGGGCCATGCAGAGCCACGCATAGACAATGTTCAGGATGGCAGGGAAGGCTCCAGGCTTCCCTTGGCATCTCCTGCCCTATAGGAAGGAAGGAAGGCATGTCGCTGTCTCCACCTTTAGCAAAGACATCCTTGAGGGTCACTGAAGCTTAGTTAGGCACGACGCACAAAGAATAGACACAAACTTCGGGCTCAGCAAAGAACCTGATTCAGTACCATAACCCAGTGTTACAGGACAAGGGGGCGGGTATACGATTGGCCTGGGAACACTTGTGAATGCCAAATGTTCACGGCAGGAGGCAGATATAATGGATTGGAGAGGGTCTCCTCAAATTTCAAGTCTACCTAGAACAGTGATCCTCAATCTGTGGGGTCGCATATCGGATTCCTGCATATTATATATTTACATTATGGTTCATAACTAGCAAAATTACACGTATGAAGTAGCAACAAAAATAATTTTATGGTTCGGGGAGTCACCATGGCATGAGAAACTAGACTAAAGGTCTGCAATGTTAGGAAGGTTGAGAACCATCGTTCTGGAAGCTGTGAGGATGGCTTTTCTGGGAAGGAGGTTAGAAACATGATCAAGGGAGAATGACGTGTATTATGTGCTACATTAGGCAACATAGTCTCATGGCTAGAGTTCTTACAAAGGGGAGTTAGGGCACAGAGATGTGGGAGAGACCACTGTGTGACGCCAAGAGACACACAGGCACATGTCACATGAAGATGGAGGCAGAGGTCTGAGTGACGAAGCTACACACCGGGGCATGCCCAGGGCTGCTCAGGAGCCAGGGAGAGGTAGGAGGTGGTCCTTGGAGACCATAAACACCCATATGTATGTATGTGGAAGCATTATGTATCTAACTTCCAGAACTGCTAAGGAAGTTGTTTTGTTTAGATCCACTTCGTCAGGGATGATCACAGACACCCATGCAAGGACCAAAAGCCAGGGCCAGGTTACACACAAAACTATATGTGCCGGCAGGCGGCAAGAGAGGATTTTTTTAGTGGTGTTTGATGTTTGGGCAGGAGCTTAAAAAACAGAACTGAACCTAGACGGCTTTTGGGAGGAGCGACTTGAACAACTCCTTTTCCATCTTCAGGTCCATTTCCGTGCCTGGAGCAGGGTCTGCAGACAGTAGGTCAACAGGAATGTTCACTATCTGCATGGCCTGTTCTTTCTGATGTCTGCTGAGCCCGAGAGGTATGCACGCCAAACTCCTGCCCCCATCTCCCCTGCTCACACTGTATGCTCTGTCTTTGTCTTGCTCCCGACTGCTCGTGCTCTCTTTCCCAGCTCTACTGCTACAAATTATCCTTCTGCAACAGGACCGATCTGCCTCTATTCTGTTTCCCTAGGACACCTGATGCCCTGTCTTTTAGGGATCACAGTTCTGCACACAATAGGCACCCACTGAACACTATCTGGAGATGGGGAATTGAACATGACTGGCCAGCTTGGTTGTAGGAATCTCACGAATCCAGCTTTATTGAAAGAAGTGACCAGAGGCTGTGCTATTTGTGAAGTTGGCAGAGAAGCATCCGGAGTTTCGGAGGAACGTTATCAAGAGGGGAAGTCCACTCACTGAGCCATTTGCTAAGCTCTTTGCTAGAGGCTGCAGCTTTATCCCAATTATAACCTGAGAGGTACACTCTCTAGTCCCTCACCAGCAGCCAGAGCCAGGGAAATAAGAACCAAGGGTCAGCAAGGAGAGGAGGGACTCATGTTTGTACATCGTGTTTATGCACTGCACAATGCCCAGCATGTACTCAACAGCCAGTGCTGACGATAGGCTTCCTGAGGCTAACCCACCGGCCTCTGACCACCTTGCATTGGGCAAGCTCTATGATCAGCTCCTGAAGCTTCAAGCACAGATAAGACCTTTTGGTCACATGAGTCCAGCACCGCGGAGCAAGAGTTATTCTATATTCTGGATGGATGAACGTTCAGAAGCTTCCATGGCTCCAAACTGACCACATCCTCGCCAAGGGAGTACTGCTGGCTGTTCATGCCACTTCTCTGCCAGTTTCTGGCCACCTTTCTCCAATCAAAGGTCTTTAGGGTATAGAGTGCCATGGTGGTGGCTCCAAACAACAGCTGACAGTCCTTGGGGGCATCTAAAGCTGGAACTGAGAGCTCAGCCAATCCAAGGGGCTCTGTGTATCAGGTCTTCTCTGAGCAGCCATCGGCCTGTGTGGACATACAGCTGCACTGGGAAGTGTCTGCCATCCAGGCAGGAGATACACTGGTCTCTTTGTGGTCCTCTTTCTCAGGATCTGTACAGCTGGGTGGTGAGTGAGCCAGAAAACTAAGCACAACCTTCCACGCCAGCTTGACGCTGGGCATTAAATCCACGGCAGTTTGTGGACACAAAGCCCAGGTTACAGCTGGGAAGAGAAACCACAGGTCCTACAAAGAAGCAAACTGGCTGTGGTTAGCCTCTGATGCAAGGGTTCTGGTCTCAGCAGATCCTTGAGCACACGGGGATGAGCAGAGCCGGAGAAATGGTAGGCAGTAGGTGGGCACTCTCCGGCAGAGCCCAGGATGCAAGCCTGGCCAGGATTAGTCCTAGAACTGGGACTTTCCAGAACTGTCTCAAGTTCACGATGTTCTCAGAAGAACAATGATGGGAGGAAGGGAGCAGCGGATGCAGCCAGCGGCAACACATCCTGCCCACGGGGCCCATAATAGCCTTCAAAACAAACACATGCTGCTGTTCAGTCTTCAGTTTCTCTTGCATGGAGATATTTGGAAGTTTCCTGAGTCTGAGTCCTCAGAACAGCCGGATGCTTCCTCCTCTGGACCCCTGATTCCAGTTCGATCCTGACTAAGGAGTCAAATCAAAGTGGAGGGGGAGGAAAGGCTATGGGGTGGCGCAGGCTACTCTTGGCACACTCCTGAGAATACCCGAGTGGATGGTTGCTTTGCAGGGGATGGCAGCCTGTAGAGCTGTTTGCTGCAGAACCCAAGACAAAGCAGTACCTGCTTGGGGTGCAAGGCCAGGCCTGTGTCCATCCATCAGGCAAGACATGCCTGAAATCATGACAATTCCAGCCCCATGATGAGAATCTGGAAAGAAGAGGTTCTCCTTCTACAAAGGGCTTGGCTGAGTGATTACTGGCCAGAGGCTCCATTGGGCCTGGCCTTCTAGGCCGTCTGCTTCAGTTTATACAGTGGGAAAAACTAGAATTATTCCTTCTTCCTGGTTGCAGCTAAAAGACAGACAGGAGGGATAGAGCAGAGTCAGCAGACATACTTTCCCTGGTTACAAAGGACACTCCTAGTTACACACACACACACACACACACACACTCACACACACACACACACACTCCCACAGAGATAGACAAACTGAGAGACCATCACCACCACCACCTCCTCCACCATCACCACCATCACCACCACCACCACCTCTCTCCCATCAGCCCAGGCAATGGAAAAAAAAGAACACTAAAATTCTGGCTTTGTCACATACAGACTTTACTGGGTAACTGGGAGATGTAGACTAGCTATGCAGGTCACAGACCTGCGATCAAAACAAGTCATGACGGGAAACTGTTATCTGTAGAGCGGAACACCTGTGCCAGGGTGTCCCAAGAGCTCCACGGAGACAAAACCACACTGGAGAATGGTAGGTCAGGTCCTGTTAGGAACGCCAGCTGGGAGTTGGCCCATGGTCATCCAAATCCCTACACACCCACTTCTCCTATTTCGTCTATCCCCCAGAGTGGGTGCAAGGAGCGCACGTGTGTGTGTGTGTGTGTGTGTGTGTGTGTGTGTGTGTGTGTGTGTGTGTGAAGAGAGGTAGACAGCTCGTAGCCAAGGCACAGAGGAATGATGTAGAGGGAGAAGAGTCTAAGGATACGGTTGACTGGCTCCGCAGAGGACTGGGTCATGTGGCCTCTTCCCACCTACTGAAGCTTCCTTTGCTGTCAGTGAGGAGGGCTTGAGGGGATTTTTGGGCACTGGGCAGGGTTCTGGGCATGAAGTGATGGGAGGGGTGAAGGCCTGCTGGTGAAAGGGAAGTAGAGTTGGGGTGAGGGCTATCTAGATCAGTTCTAGGCTCTGGGGAGACCCTCAGTCTGGCAAGGCAGAGGATACTCTGGTCCTTAGCCTAGAACCATCTATGCCCTCCGACTCAGCCTGGGCAGATGGCCCTGCTCAGAATGAGGCAGCTGACAAGGGACATGGTAAGACGCAAGACAGGTCAGACCTGGTACTCCCAGCCTGCTCCTGTAGGTCTTACTACAAGGTAAGGGAGCTGGGGACCCCGAACACCGACAGCAGCAGACAATTGGACGGTGCCAGTTGGGGGCTCCTGACAGTGACTCTTGGACCCAACCTAGCCCTTCTAATGACTCTGTGAAGCTCAACTGAGCCAAGGAACAAAAAGGCTGCATTTTGTTTTGTTTTGTTTTTTTTTTAAATGTGTTTCATAAAAAACAAACAAACAAACAAAAAAAACAACCAGAAAAAAACCTAGTTCCTAACGCAAAGAATATACTTCAACATTATTTGCTCCAGGAGACACCATTTCCTAGCAGGCACAGGGTTGCCTGGTGCACAGCTCCTTCTCCTTAGTGGTGGCTCCACTGGAGAAAGGCTAACACGTTCAGATCCTGAGGGCAGAGAGGCCTTAGAGGAGAAGTGTCAGCACCTCACACCCCGGGGGTCAAGCTCTGGGAGATGCTATGACCCTCTTGGTTAACAGGTGCATTAAAGAGGCCATGGGCTAGCCAGGCCCTTCCTGGGAAATGGAATGGAAGACCTGGGGTCCTGGAGCCCTCCATGCCCTAGGGAGGCAAGGCAGGGCCTAGGTTTTCCTCTTAGAATTAAAGAACAAAGAGATGCTGAAGGGACTTGGGTCAGGGCAGTCTGGACAACTGGGCTTACTGCTCTGATCACGCCTTGGGGCCTCAGCAGCCAAGTAGAGATTCCAGAGCGGCCTGGCACAGGTACTCCCTTTAGCCCAACCTAGGTTCAGTAAGCCTTCCTTCCTGTACTGAGCTGGCAGAGACAGTGGATATATGTATGTAGGTGTCCCTTCCCTGATGGACATTGTCCTTTGATCTCATTCCACTTTAGAGGTCAGGCCCTTGTTGAGCAAGGCAAGCTCACACCATTTCTCCTCTTTACAATCAGCTGGGCTGGGATGAAGCAGTTTGATTCCTATGATGCTCCCCAATCTCCTTCTGCAGAGTCCTTGTCCATCCCATAGCCCAGGAGGAAAAGGAACAGTGTGGTACTGGGACCAAGGGTCCAGGCTTCCACTTCCATTGGTGGTCCTTGCCTTGCAGGTAGAATCCACACATTCACATACAGCCTCTTCCCCGGGAGGGTATGCAGCTCCAGGCACAGTATAGGTTGGAAGGGGTAAGTCAAAAGAGACTGGGGGAGGTTTGGGTAAGTGTGTCATGGTCTTGGATATACTGCAAGATGTCCATTTCATCCATAGCTTGGATCTGTTGCTGCTTCTGTGGTCCAGGCCCAGTTTCTGATGGGCCCACAGAGGCAGGCACAGTTGGTTTTCTGGGCAGTGCTGGCTTTGCTGGGACAAGAGGCTTGGGCTTAGTTCGGGGCTTGGGTTTAGGTTCAGATCCTAGGTTCAGAATCTGGTCCAGGTCCTCTTCAACTCTAGGGAACCAAAGAGAGCAGTCCTGGAATATAACTATATCCATGAAAGGAATAAGAGCCTGAAGTAACACCATCCCCACATAGGCATGGGATAGCTCCCAGCTCGCCTCATGCCAAGGTATCGCTCGCTGGACCATCCACCCAGCACTGAGGAGAAGCCTAAGGGCAGGTCTTTCTGACCCTCCACCTCCACTGCAGCCAGGGTAGAGGCAGACCCTTGGTGGTGACTTCAGGTCTGCTGGAGTCTTCAGGGTACCCAGCCCTTTAGAAATAACTGCCTGCTGTCTGGTACAGACTCCTGACCTCCATTGAGCATTTGGGAATCATTATCACTCTCTCAAACCCCTACTTCCAGGAAGGATATACATGTGTCTATTTTATAGACAGGACTTCCAGTCTGAGAAGCTGGGTGGCTCACTGAGAGGGCACTAGGTCCTAGTTGTGGTGAGTCACAACCTCGTCCTCTGACATGGGAGGCGCACCGTGAAGCTAAACCAGCTCCACCCAGAGAAGCAGTAAACATGGATGCTGAGCTGCTGGCTGAGGTACAGCTCTGAGTCACCTGGGTTCTAGAGAGAGCCGAGGCTGGAGTGGACTCAGCCAGGACTCATCAGGATTGGGTCATGTGAGTCTGGAGCAACGACTCAGCACCCAGGTGTTATATCCTCAGCACTCACAGGAGGTTCACAACTACCTGTAACTCCCGTCTAAGGGAGTCCAATCCCTCTTCTGACCTCTGAGAGCATGGTACACGTGGTGCAGAGATAGAAATATAGGCAAAGCAGTCATACAAAGTAATGTAATAAAAATTTCCAGAAAGATTGGGTGATGGCACAGTCCACTGGCTGACGGGACTGAGGCTTCAGTAGTGATTGGCAAGGACGAGAGCATGCTTGGGTACTGAATAGCCAGCCAGACGGCCCACTGCTCACCCGTTCCCGTTCTTAGCCCGGGGGAGCTCGTGTTGTAAGGAACTTGATCTCAGAAGCAGATGTGCAACACAAACCTCCCTTGACCCCCCCCTCCCCGCCCCCCGTCCCCTTAGCCTGCTCAGTACTGTGATAGACACAGCAGGCCAGGCACTTCCGCACTCTTCAGTTTGTCTGATGCGCTCTCAAAATACTGGGAGCAGATAGATACAAACCCCGTTTTACTGAGGCTTGGATTGCATGGCTAGGGTGACCCACAGGAGGCTGGCTTTTTAGAGGGCGGTCGCCTTCCTGGGAACTCCTGCATAGAGGTCCCTTCTCCAGCTTCGGTGTGTGTGTGTGTGTGTGTGTGTGTGTGTGTGTGTGTGTGTGTGGCTGTCCCCTGTGCTGATAGTTATCTCCACAGGTGTCCTTCAGTCATGCCAGGCTAAGTGAGTTCGGCACAGCTGTGGAAAGCAGAGGACCTGGGAGGCCACTTAGCGTCTCCACCTTCTGGTTCCTCATCTCTAGGAAGGGGAGGGGAGCATTAGCGCTTACAGCAGACCTGAGCAGATGCAGCAGCGCCTCAGCAGGTGGCCACAGGCCACTCCACCTCTCAGGCTCTCTCGGTCGGCCCACCTGTAGAGGAGGGGGTGGTTCGTGCTCCTCTAACCTCACAGGGACCTTTGTAAGGACCAAATAAAACCCTAGAAGCGCTTCGTAAATCTAAGGGCATACTGCACACACTGACTTGGACTGACAGTCACGCAATGTTAAACGGAGCAGGAGCAGCTATAATAGAGCCGCTGCCTCACTCCTCCCGCAGGACACCCTGACTCGACTGGCCAGAGAGGATCTGAATAATGACAGGGACCAAGAAGCAGTCACTGATGGTTAGAGCAGATGGGGAAGGAGGAAGAAAGGTGGCCCTGACTTGACTTGGCAGGATCCTGCAGAGGAGCTGCCAGAGAGCAAAGGCTGGGAACAAAAGGACTGAGAACAGTGTGAGGGAGGCTGTCTTCCCTGGGCGGTATGACCTTGCAGAGGAACAAGGGTACCCTAGTAAGGACTGAGGTGGGGGAGGGGGACAGGAGTGGATAGAGGAGCATTAGGTCTGAACAATGCCCTGGTCCTACAAGGCCGGGAAGAGTCCCGAGTGCGCACAGAGCAGCGCGGAGAACTAACTGCCTGTCAGGAACCAGTGCGCACAGAGCAGTGCGGAGAACTAACTGCCTGTCAGGAACCAGTGCGCACAGAGCAGTGCGGAGGACTAACTGCCTGTCAGGAACCAGTGCGCACAGAGCAGTGCGGAGAACTAACTGCCTGTCAGGAACCAGTGCGCACAGAGCAGTGCGGAGAACTAACTGCCTGTCAGGAACCAGCGGCTTGGGAGCTCTGGGTTGCCCTGCCTGCTTTCTGGGGTGATCATGGCTTTCAGAGCCTGCTTGTGATGGTGGTGGTGGGGGGCAGAGAAGTGAGCAAAAAGTCTAGGCACAGAGGGAACGGGGTGGGCCAGCTTCTAGAGAGACCAGGCACGGTAGGGAGATGTAAGGAGGTGTTCTCATCCACAGGAAGGCTGCTCCGGCCAGTCTCTGCTGTGATGTGTTTCAGCTTTTTCCAGGCAGCCATTGTGTCTTGACTCACTGTGTCCCGAGCTGCCTTCCTTACATCCTCGGGAGGACATCAAGAGTGCCCACAAAAAGCTCAAAAGGGCAGAACTATATTCAGAGTTCTTTGGAAAGCCGGGCAGCAGCTAAAGGCCTGAGACCTATTTCAAGCATAGCCACGACTCTCTGGAGCAAGTCACAGCAGGGTCTGCTAAGGTTGGGAGGGGTGCCCTGGATGGCCAGCCAAAGCATGGCCAGCATGGCCACTCTTAGCGTATGGATGGTGACAAGGGCCCCTCAGATCAGGTCTAACATGAGGTTCAGCTCCTCTCTCTTCCAGACCCAGGTGGTATGATGTCCTGAAGTGTTCTGTGCCCCAGAGCCATAGCTCTCTCCTCCCTCCCAAGCCCCCACGAAGGGCAGAACTCAGCTACAGATTGACTTTGAGACCTGGGACAGAGGTTTCCTGAACTCTGCTTGGTTCACTCAACAACTCCCACATTGCAGCCTCAGGGGAACTGAAGCTGAGGTAAGTGGCTAAGAGAGTGACGGAGGAGTAAAAGCCCACCATCAAAGGGAGTCCAGTCACTGCCTCAACAGGAACAAGGCAGGCACAAAGAATAATAAATTCTGGCTCCTGTTCCCAAGAAGCCAATTCTTCACCACCAGATGTCTGTTAATGGAGGCAGGGATGCAAAGCCCACATTCTCCGAGCCGTGATTCCCAGGGGGCTGTGCAAGACTGGGAGGCATAATGAAAAGGAAGGGTCCCAGGGACCAATAAGGCCATGAAATGCTGCGTGAGCGTTTGCTTGTGCATAAACCTGCTTAACGCGGATGTCAGCTGGCCACGGCATCCTGTGGAAATCGCCTCGAGACACCCACAGAACAGTGAACGTGGGACGGAAAGAAAGTAAAGGTTTATGGTATGCGGGGCTGCCCCTCCGGCATATACCCGGCCGCCAGACTGCCCCATGCCTCAGTTTTCTCCCTATGGGATAAGTATGATCCTGGCTCCTCCCAGACAGCAGGATGTCAGGAGCCAGCACACACGATGAACGATGAGCTAGTGAACAGATGCCAGGGGCCTCTGAGAGGTGTAAATACAAGACGCCATCGAGGTGACTCAGGCTTGGCGGGCACTTAGAGGGCTGTGTAATAGCCTGGGGCTGCTAACGAGGGGTGCGGCGCGGATGTCAGCCTCCAAGGGCCACAGGCCTCGGTGCTGTCTGAACTGCTCCTGGAAAGAGGCCGCTCAGTTTCATGCATATCACCAAGCACGCCGCATCCTGGGGGGTGCATGGATTGTGAGGTAGGGACACCACAGTGGAAGCAACTGGAAGCAGGGTGCAGCACAAGAAGGCAGGGAGACCCCACAGCCTGAGGCAGGAAGGCACGTCTCCCAGCCCTTCTTTTCCAAGAGCTCAGTCAGGGCTTCCACCGGAGCTGAGAGGTGATTACCTAGGTTGACAAGAGTGGTGGCCTTGGGCAAGTGATCTTTCCTACACTATTTTCTGTAATTGCGGAGAACAGCACCCATCGTAGGGGCCGTGGGAAGGGTAAATAAAATTACCTGTGGTGAGGCAAACCTCCTACAACTCTGACCACATAGCAAGCTCTAAGGAAACAGACAATATTTCTTTCACATCTGACATCAATCTTCAGGTAATAGATTAATCCTGAAATTCTCTGCCCTCTGATAGGACCCTCCTGGAGGGCTGGTCATTGCTCTCTCTGAACACGAAGTATATCAAGGGTCAGTTTTATTTGTTCCCCAAGCCACTTATGCCCATTACACTTGCTCATGAATTAGATAATTTAGTTATGCTATTCCCTTAAAGGAGCTATTAAAATGGACGTGTGAAAAGGAAAGGAATGTAATTCTCTGGGGAACCAATGGGGCTGCCCTGGTTGCTGACAGCCTTCCCCCAGCAAATCCTCGCTCCCTTTTAGCCATGAGTGGCCATGGCTGCAGGACTTGGCCAGGCCTGGATCCCTCCCTTGTGGGCTGAAGCTAGGAAAACACTTTCACACTTGGGTAAGAGCTACTGAAGTCTCTGGGGACAACAGTACCTGAACAGCTCCTTGGAGCTATCCCTGGATGTGGGTCCTCCACTCTCGCTGGTAGCTGGCAGCAGTAAAGGGTCACCCAGGGAGACAGCACCACCAAGGTCAGGGTCGTCAAACAGCTTCAGGGCTGTGGAAAGAAGGAGCAGAGGGTAAAAAGAAGGGCTGGTCTATCCTCGGCTACCAGACAGCAGGCCTGCTAAGCCTCCTATTGCACCCAAGAGAGCAAGCAAAGAAAGCAGAGAGACCTCGTAGGCAGGAGGGAGAGATTCTTCTAGCTCTGTATGGTGTGAGGTAGGTGCCTGCCTACCTGGCCTGTCTCTGTCCCAGTCCTCCAGGGCTGCTCTCTGTTGGGTAAGTGGCTTCTCAGGATATTGCACCAGACCCCCCTGCAAAGTTCCAGCAGGACTGGACCCCTGAGCTTGCCCAGAGGTACAAATGAGCAGGTGCCGAGGGCAGCCACCAGCCACAGATCTTGCCAGGGTCATGAATGGGGAGCGGGGGCAGCCAACAGACACTAAGTGTTGATAGGACCACCTTCAGTAAGCCCAGGTCTTCTCAACCCTCTCCCACCTGAGCCACTCATGGCAATCCTTTGGGAGTGTCAATCATGTCTCTACTTGAAAGCATCTTTCCCCAGTGGAGCTAGCTAGGACCCCTGGCCTTTTGGGGTCCATGACTGCACTCCCTCCCAGGATGCCTGCTGTCCTATGGGAACCCATGTTTCTGCTCAGCCCTGAAAGAGACTTGTGGCTGTGCTACATTTTTGGGTGATGCTATCTATGTATCCCCAGCTCCCTGTGGGCTCTGAGATTTAAGGTTAGGGTCCGAGCTTGACCTTCCCTTGGTGGATGCTCACCAGGCATAGGATGAATCAGAAAGTTACCATCGATTCTCTCCCTGGGGAAGAGAACCTGGGCAGGCATGAGGAGGGTTCAGAGAGACAGGTGGAGGAGTCCCAAAGGGACTGAGCCCTCCCTCTGAACCCTGCACCATGCCTTGCAGTAGAGTCTATGGGAGTGGCATGCAGTTATTCAAATTAAACACTTTACAGAGTAGCATGCACGCCCAAGGTGGGCCAGCATCCTCTTTCCATTAAACAGTTCTAGTGCCCATGTTACTACAGAGGTAACCAGGGAACTATGTCTTTAAGCAACCAAAAAAAAAAAGTCATTCTCTTCCTGTATAGGACATTCATACACTGGTTATGAGGTTCTAATTGGCCAGCATAAAATCTCTACATACCTAATCTGTATTTCATCTAAACAGGACAAAGATGAGAACCACTTGCTCGGGGACACAGGCAGTCAACAAACTCTAGGCCAACAGCAGGAACAACAACAGTACTTACAGTCCTGTGTGGTCTCCAGAGGTCTCTGGGGAGATGCTTTATTGCCTGGGCTAAAGAGCCCTGCGTCTGGATCCACCTCCTCATCAAAGATGGTGAGCCGAGGTGAAGGTTTGGGCCTTATGGCCACTTCTGGGCGTTTCTTGGGCTTCTTGGAGCTGGAAATAAAACACAAGGTAAGGAATCTCATGAGTGCACAGGTGTGGCCCACTAGTCAACCCCAGGTTCCCAGCTCGGCTGGGACTGTCTGGATGCCAGGGGCCATAGAAGAGAGGGTCAGAAGAGGACCACAGGAAGATCTGGGACAGCCCAACCAGAGCAATCTTAGCAGGTGGAGCAACCTCAGTGATCCTCAAATCTCCAACCCACAGGTCCTCTTGACCCAAGAGAGGGACAATGAAAAGAATAGGGGTGAGCATGTACCAGGAATGAGCTTTGCCAAAAATCTGACTATCGAGTGGAGAGTCGCTGACTGCTTGAAGCAGTCACAATCTGTGCTCAGGTGTGATGGGCACTGGGAAGGGTAGGGAGAAGAGAGGGGCTATCTGGATTAGTCACTGATGGCTAGATAGTTCCTAACTCAGATGGTCTACTCAGGTGACCCTGGGCCTGGTAACATGCTTCTCTTTTCAAGGTGAGGGTACCTGTGAGGTGCCTCCTGGGGCTTGAGCTCAGAAAGCTGGACTTCCCGGCCACTTGGACATGAGGCAGATGTGGTCTGCGCTCAAAGTTCAAGGGACAGGGCCCAGAAGGTAGGAAGAGGCCTGTTAGTGACTTTTCTTCTTTCCATAACAAAATTAAAGTGGGATTTCCCGCTGTATGCTATGAATATGTTTTATTACCACTGGTTAATAAAGAAGCTGCTTTGGCCGATGGCAGGGCAGAATAGAGCTAGGTGGGAAAACTAAATTGAATGCAGGGAGAAAGAAGGCAGGGTCAGGCGCTGCCGGGGAAGCAAGATGTGAGGTAAAACCACAGCCATGTGGCAATACATAGAGTAATAGAAATGGGTTAATTTAAGATGTAAGAGCTAGCTGGAAATATGCCTGCGCCATCAGCCAAACCGTATTGTAATTAATATAGTTTCTGTGTGATTATTTGGGTCTGGGTGGCCGGGAAACAAAAGCACAGTCTCTGTCTACACAAAATACCTAACAACAACACAATACAACACAACACAAAACAACTCCAGGAAGGCAGGGATTATTTGGATTTATGGTTTGAGGGTACAGTCCACCATGGCGGCAAAATCAGGGTGACAGGAATATGACGTGGCTGATCACACTGTAGCCATAGCCAGGAAGCCAAGAGAGATAAATGTCGGGGCTCAGCTTTGTCCCTTTCATGAAGCCTGGGACACCAGGCCATAGAATGGTGTTGCCCGTATTTAGGGTCGGTTTTCCAACCTCAGTTAGTCCAATCGAGAAAAATCCTTCATAGGCATGCCCAGAGGCTTGTCTTCTAGTTAATTCTAGATCCTGTCAAGAGCCAACAATAGTAACCCCCACACGGCCTAAGGCTTTGTTTCCCACACATGTCCTTCACTCTATAGCGCACCTGCTGCCCTTCCAATGCCGCGGGCCCCCAGAGCGGCCTACTCCTCTGTGACGTTCCTCTGGCAGCAACCCAGCCTGGCTCTGCTACACCTGTTCACTAACTGATACGCTCTTGCCCTGAGATGCTTGGAGCCGGAAACTGGGAGTCACTGGGAGGCTTCTGGGGTATGCCACGGTTTTAGTTCTTGATCCAGGTGGACCAGGCAACCTTCATGGAGCTAGATCACATGATCTGGGTTGCCTCGTGACACTGCCTCCACATCAGAAACTTGGTTTTATTTTAACAAGTTGACCTCATGCCTGGGGGCTGCTGCCCACATTAGCCGGTTTAAGATTCCTGCAAACAGCAAGGTTTTTCTTTCTTTCTTTTCTTTTTTTACTGGAAACTGGGATTGCTTTCGCCTGAATGCCTGGCAGCCAGTTCCACTGCAGTGAGGTCAGCTCTGAGCTCATGCTGGCAAACTGCACAGAGGCTGGCCGTTGCCAAAAATAGTAGCAGGTCTTTGGGTGCTGCAAGGCCAGGGACTCTGAGCTGACTATTAGATCTATGTGCTGGCTAGTTTTTATGCCAATTGGACACAAGGTAGGGTCATCTGGGAAGAAGGAGTTTTAGTGGAGAAAATGCCTCCATCAAGTTGACTAGTAGGTAAATCCATCGGCCATCTTCTTAATTGAAGACTGATATGGGAGGGCTCAGCTCACTGTGGGAGGTACCACCACAAGGCAGGTGGTCCTGGGTTGTATAAGAAAGCAGGATGAACAAGCAGGAGAGCAAGCTTGGGTCCATGGCAGCAGCACACTCCTCCACATCCTCCCCATCAGTTCCCACCTCCAGGTTCCTGCCTTGAGTTCCTGCCCTGGTTTCTCTGGATGATGGATGGACCACAAGTTGTAAGATGAAATAAACCCTTCCCTCCCCACGTTGATGTTGGTCATAGTGTCTTATCATAGTGATAGAAATCGTAACTAAGACACCAGCCTAGCCTACAGTCACAGATAAGGGCGGAGAAGCTGTGGAAGCCAGGAAGGGGCTTATCTGGAAGTCTCAGCGCTCTGGGTTACACCTGTCAGGTCAGCCTCGTTGGCCAGATAGAGAAGCAATGGTTCAGAAGAGTCGAGTGTCTGGTGGAGGCCACACAGCAGACTGAACACTTTGGGGCTGCCTGCAGGGTGGTTATTACTTATGATCCCATGCTCTTGCTCCTTACTTTAAATGTCCCATGAATAAGACTGACCTTGCTCTCCTCAGGAGAGGAAGGGACACATTCCAAAGGCAACGGCAGCATCTGTGTCCCTATTCTAGTATCTGTACTTTGCCCATCAACACAGGCCACCAGGATGAAGTGCTAAGCTCTGCCTGTGGCGCTGGGGTGAGCGAAGGGAACCAGCATCTCTAGCCTAACAGTGCGCATCCTCTGGAAGCCCAAGCTCCAGCTCCTCTCAGACCCTGCAGTGTGGACTCGGCTGTTCCTCATGGGGCGGCTCCCTTCATCTTATCCCCTAATAGGGGATGCTAACAGAGGCTATGGTCCTAGCAAGGATGGACCATAGTCCAGACTCCCTGTGCCCAATGCCTGGAGGTCCCTGGGAGCTGGGAGCCTTTCTCTGTAGGATAGAACCATCAGTTGGGTTTGGGATCCCCTGGACCAGCCTTGGAGGATGGGAAGAGAAACGTGGGCTCTGTTCCATCATCAATATATCCCTTACTCACCTATGCTAACATCATCTGCTTGGTCCCTGGCCCTGGACCCAGCAGGCACCACAGCAGTGGTGGGCAGAGAACTCCATCTACGCCCATGCCAGCATCTGGCCCATCAGCCCCAAGAAGGCAGGTTCGAGGTTGCTCCTCAGCCATTCCCGTAGCTTTGTCCTCTATGTCCTGGACTTCCCAACTCAGAAACCACCTTCTCTGGGGATCAAACGCACAGGCTACCCAGTCAAAGGCTCAGAGGGCAGGGAGGCAAAGTTCCCTATGGATCGAGATCAGAAGGAAGCAGAGAGGGCACACAGGAAACCAGGGGAACTTCCAAGCATCTCCCTACTCTTACCCAGGCTGGCTCGACAGCACAAATGACACTAGACTGTCCTTCTGGGCAGGTTTCCCTCTCAAACACAAGTCACATCTTTGTCCTCCTTGATGATGCCTGTGATTTTTGCTAAACTGAAAAGAAGCAGATGTTCAGCACAGGAGCGCAGAGTCAGGCACTGTTGCACTCTGCCCCACCCCGCCGAGCTGCCCTGCCTCCGATTTTTCAGCTCTCCCATGTGAAGACAAGACATCAAGGGATCTGGAGCTATGGGACCTGGAAATCACCAGGTCTTCTCTGATTGGTCCGGAAACTGCAGAAAGGTGCATACATAATGCATGCATACAGGCATTTGTCCTCTGTTGTAGCTGGATAGTTATCAGATAGAAGGGGGACAGATTAGCTGACTGAAGAGGAGGGAAGGAGAAACAGGCAGGCAGGCATTTGTCCTCTGTGTAGGTGGACAGTTATCAGATAGCTAACTGAAGAGGAGGGAAGGAGAAACAGGCAGGCAGGCAGGCAGAGTTATAACACATCTCTAATTCAGACTCTTTCTACTTGTCCCAGGAGGAGACAGGGAGTGAGGGTCACAGCATCAATCTCAGCGCTCATCTTTACAAAGCCTTTCTCTAGTCCATCACTGCTATCCCAACCATGCCCCCTGACAGCCTTTCAGCTGCAAGCGGCTGGTCCATTATTCCCTTGGAGCGCACTCACCAAGCTCCTCCCACACAAAGGTGCCCACATTAGGTGATGGGAGAGACATTCTCGAGATAGGCGCCTGTTCCCAGAGGCTGTGAGCTGAGCAGCCAGCCACAGGCACCAGCCATTCCACATAGAAAACCCCAGTCTGCCACAGCTGGAGCACCGAAGGGTGGCTGACCTGGTGGGCTGAGGTCAGAAGAGTGTCTCTAGCAGACCGAAAGCCAGCCACTCTGCATAACCAGGAACATATACCCCTCTAGGTGATGGTGGGGGGGAGGGGGAAGCAGTTCCTCATAGAACTTTGCTCATAGACCATGGTCTGGCCTGAGGAACAAAGCGGCAGGAATGGCAGGCGTGGCCGGCGTAAGGGCCAGAGGGAGCTAGCTATATGACACCATTAAAAGATCTGTAACCTAAGTGATAGATGGATGGGATCAATCACTTCATCTGAGATTTGAGTCGCTGGAGCTCTGAGTGTTCCTCCTCCTGTGCTTCCTTAGGCCAACACCTCCACCCAGCTGTCCACGGACACTCAGTTCGCTCTCAGCACTGACAGGAGGCAAAGCTTCTGACCGATACAAGGTTTATTCTCTTTTCATCACCAGGGACTGGGTGGGGTTGGCAGCCCCTGACTTCCTGATGGACCTGCGCTGATCCCAAGGGCTACGTAAAGAGGCATCTTGTCCCACCGGCTGTGAGAGGTAGGGAGGGGCCCCTGCAGGGCTGCAGCATGTGTAAGCATGTTCATGCTCGTGTGCAGACTCCGGTCCTCCTGCTGCGTGCCTGACAGGAGACAGATGCACAGCCGGGCCCTGTTCGAGGCAGGCATGTAGCACGCGCAGGGAGATGCGGCAGCTGCTGCCGACAGCTCCAGAGCTCTGCCTCCCTCCCTGTGGCTCAGGCCCTTCTGGTGACAGTGATCGACACATGAGAACAGCCTCCCCTCTGGCCACCCAGGGGCCGTGTGGAGCCATTCCAGATTCATCCACCTCCCACAGCAACCAGTGATGGGCACCAGCTGCCCTGGGCTGGCGAGCAAGGGAGTAGCAGAGAGGGTCTCCAGACATAGCCAGCCCGCCTGGGTCTGGACAGAAGGCTGGAGCCCACAGCCAAGACAGACCACCTTCAAAGCCA
Source organism: Microtus pennsylvanicus (assembly GCF_037038515.1). Lineage (NCBI taxonomy): Eukaryota > Metazoa > Chordata > Mammalia > Rodentia > Cricetidae > Microtus > Microtus pennsylvanicus. The sequence continues at coordinate 88,234,020 of NC_134586.1, read as the reverse complement.
GGGCGATGACACACCAAATACGGCAACAAACATCTTTTCCAATGACGCAAATTTTCTGCTTTACCATAAAAAAATTTTCATGTCTTCACCTTAAATTTGGCTGTTTGTTCCAATTGCAGAACAATCTCAGGGTGCCACTAAACGATCTTTTTCTGTGTGTGCAGGTGCACGTGTGTGCATACCCGTGCATGTGAGCAGAGGCCAAAGGGAATTTCAGCTGTCACTTCCCTGGCATCAGGATCTCTAGCTGGCCCGGAGCTCAGCAAACAGAACAGGCGAGCGGCCCAGGGAAGCCCAGGGATCTGCCTGTCTCTGCCACCCCACCTCCAGGATTCTAAACACGTCCCTGCACTTTAGGCTTCTTTATGTGGGTTCTGGGTTTATTTGAGCCATCTCACCAGCCCAGTAAAGACTTCCTGAACTCCATCCCTGGCCAGCTTGACCTGCAGCAGCTCCACATGGGGCTCCATAGAGCAGCAACTGCCACGAGAGGTATCTACCCTGAGGGTCGGGCAGCCTCATGGAATAGACGGGAGCTTCAGGGAGGGACTGGGTAGAAGACGAGCAGGGGTCAGCAGCTGTGACAGGCGGAGGCCTCAGGAAGTGCAGGGAGGGGGAGACAACTTGGCACACCTGGGTCAGCAGCACCGTCTCTGGGCCCATTTTCTGAAGTTGGTAAATGGGAATTAGTAGGAGATCTACGGAAACCCTCTGTAGTCTGTATGCAGCTAGCACCGGGCAAGGCCAGGGGTTTGAAGCTGTTTCATGATATTTGGCTTATGATTATGAACTTAAGGAGATAGGCCCGGGGTGAAGAATCACCCTGGAGAGCCCTCGTTGCTATGGAGCCCAGTACCATCCTCACAAAAGCAACAGCCTTACTCTCCAGGTTTCCCATTGTCAACCCCTATCCCAGGGACCAGGACCTCAGCAGTGAGTCCCTCTTCTTACATTATGGGTGACACCATTTCATTTTCTCTGTCTTGTCCCCACCATGTACCACCAGGATACCAAGTGGGGTCGCCTGCAGGGGACCATCCTCCGCCCTAAGGTGAATATCCGGCCCTGCTCACGCTGCAGTTATTCCAAGAGATAGAATATGCACAGGAAGACAAGGGCCACTTCACACAGACACTCTGGCCAGAACCTGCAGCAGACAGCCCAGGAAGCCAACCAGCAAAAACAGCCTCCACACCAGCCAGTCCCCAGGGACCAAGTGTGATCAATACCTGCCAGGTTGTCTAACTGTCACCTTCACTTCCAATTTAGTGGGACCAGTCACAGAAAGCAGGTCAAACACACACCCTTAATGGATTCCCTAAGACCTAGGACATCTTGCTTTTATGTGCCCATGGTGACAGACCCAATGACTGTCCAACCCTGCCAGCCCTTTCATCTATTGTGAGGCTTCTCATTCCTGCCCGCCTGCCTGCCTTGAGTCTCTGGCAAATGCAGGTGCTGGTGATCAGGTCCACCCTGCCTACTGCAGAATGAACAAGCAGCCTTTGTTTCCTCTTATCTGAGGAGTCTCTTCCTCTTTCCCCATCAGCATCCCGCAGTGTTCGAGCCACTGGCATGACTGAGGAAGTGGGCTGCCACCGTTGAAGACTGTCCGTCACCCACGTCATCCAAGCAGATAAAAACAGAGAAGTCAGCCAGGCAGTGCTGGTGCATGACATTAGTTCCAGCACTTGGGAGGCAGAGGCAGGAAGATAAGAGCTCTGAGTTCGAGGCCAGCCTGATCTACAGAGAGAGCTCCAGGACAACCAGGGGCGCACACAGAAACCGTGACATAAAGAATAAGCAAGCAAGCAAGCAAACAAAAACCTGGAGAAGTCCAGGCTTGGCATAGGTAGTGGTATCAGCTGGTTATGAAGAGTCCTGAACCTCCCCCGCCACACACACACAACCCATCAGGTCACTGAAGCTCCTACTCTCTGGTTTCTTACAAATGTTTCTCAACTCTATTACCCTGAACACAGTCCAACCTCCTACTGGACACGGACTGTCATGCTATGAATGGCTGACGTTGGGGGCAGCCTTGAATAGAAGAATGGTAGACACGGCCCCTCACATGACTCGATCGGGAAGGGATCAGGTAAGCATTCGCTCCAGCAAGAGCTCAACCTAGCTCAGTCTCCACAGGGACAGCTGTGGGAGGCAGCCTGCCACCTCCAGGTGTCCAGGGGCTCCTGACAGGAGGTACAAGCCTGGCCAGCACATACACTATCACCTGGTGCTGAGATTTGCATAACAAAAGGAAGTAGGCACATAGCCTTCCACAGTTTGTCTGATCTAAGAGACACACAGGCCTTGGGAAGAAGACAAACTAGATGCCACATCTTACAAATAACTTTCCTTTCTTCCTTTTGACTCTTGGGCCTAGACCTTTTGGGGCTTTGGCAGGAAAGGTAAAAGCTGCTTGTAGGCTATAGAGCCTTCCCTCCACACCGCTGGAGACCCCTTTGCTCCTGAAACCCCAATTGTTTCGCAACTGAAGAAGTCACAGCTCGGAGTTGAGCAAACTGCCCATAGTCTGCTTCAAAGGTAGGATTTGAATGCTGAACCCTACTTTGGGGGTGATCATACATCCTGGAGTTCCAGCTTTCAAACTGTGTGCTTATAAGAGGCCCCAACCTTTTCTAAAGCTATCTAGGGTCACTTCAGGGGACAAAGATCTAGTTCCCGTGTCTCTTTGAATGAAGGTCTGTTTTTTCCATTCTGCGTCTGTGTGAAGTTTTTCTCTTGAAAAGCAGCCTTTGCTACTGAAATAGAAAGGGCAGAAACCACTGTGCTAGCCACGGTCCCTGGAGTCCTTTGACTGAGGCTGGGCCAGGAGCAGGAAGGACCTGCATGGAAACACAGCAGCGAGGCTAGCTGTGCCCCTGGGTAAGGGTGGCTGAAAGTTTTCACTCTGCCCTCCTCACTACTTTGGGGCCAGTGAGGGCCTGGAACCATGGAGGTACTACTGGGGTCTCCACTGCTCTCAGAGAACCTGTTTAGTGGGGGGTAGGCAGCAGAGGGAGTCGAGAGGAGCAGGAGGATTAGGAGGAGAGGCATTATGGGGGTACCCTATTCACCCCACCCCTCTGCACTGTGTAGGAGCGTCTCTCAGACTTTGGCATACATTGGTGTCTGGGCTGCTGCAGAGTGAGTGACCACGGCTCACAGATGAGGGCTCCCTGACAAGGGATCCGTGGAAGGGCTCGGGGTGCCTAGGAAACTGTATTCCCACCTGGCTCCAGGCAGAAACACAGGCCCTAACTCTGCTCTCATGTAAAGGCTTAGCCAACATAGGCCTGGGCCTCCTGGCTCAAAGTCCCCAAGGTCGTGCTATTTGTTTAGCAAGAGGCACCCAAGGAAGGACATTCCAGGGTTAGTGAGGGGGGAGGGGGGCAGCAAGGCTGAAACCATCCCATCCCCCCAGCTCCTGCCATGGATTCTAGATGCCCGGTGAGGAAATCTAGGAGCAGTAACAGGGATTCTACAGACACTGAAAAATGGAAGGGTCATCCCAGAGCAGAAATTTCAGCCAAATACAAAATGTCAAGGATTATTTTCATACTCAAGCAAGCAGTTATTTCATGGAAAATGAAGCAAAATCTATGGAAAAATAATGATAAAACAGTCTCCAAGGAAAAAGGTCTTCACTTGAGTCCTGGGCCCTCCCCTTTGGGAGTTTGAGAGGCCAGCCTCACAGACAGGCAGGGGCAGGAGCCAGCTGTGTCCTCTGTCACTAGGAAGCAAGCTGGAAAAGAAGTGGCAGGCACAGTGGTGCTTTGACGGGCCGGATGACAGAGAAGAGAACCCTAAAACAGGGCAACTGTGTGGGCCCCAAGGAGCCTTTCTCAGCCAGAGCCCCCTGCACAGCCTTCAGGGACCTGGCTCTGAGGCCATTACTTAGATGAACAGTTCAACGGAATGAGAACTCTTTACCCAGGAGTTCCTCGAGTTCCTCCCTGCAACAGCAAAAGCCTGCGGAAGGCACCAAAAGCCGGGAAGTGATGGTGCCATTTCCAGTGCCTGGGCCTGAGGGGCTGGCTCAGAGTCTGAGGGAAATACAGCATTAGTCTGGAGAGAGCCCTAGAAAAGCTGCAGAAAACACCCAACTGCGGAATCGCAGATCTGAAATAATAATCCCACTGTTAACGAGATGTGAAGGTCAGACATACCTGTTTCTGGGGAAAGAACTTTGCCTGTGTTTCTAATCTCTCCCAATGACCAGACCAGGGTTTTGTTTTTTTCTCTTTTGAGTGAGAATGAAAAATGTCTCTAGCGCAAGGCACAGTTTTCTCAGAGCCACAAAGACGCTAACATAGGGTTAAATACGGAAAGTATGTATGACAGACGAAGGCGCCTGGGACAGAACGTTAACTGGAAAAGCAGAGTGAGAAACAGCATGTACACTATGTCGAGAGTCCAGACGGCACAGGCCAGACTCGGGGAAAAAACTCAGGAAAGACAAGGAGTGATGCTGTCTGAATGAGCTAGGGTGTGGGCTTTTCTCTGCTTTCCAACAGTGTACCAAGGCTGACTTCTCCCTAGTCGGAGGCTGGTTAAAGAGACAAAGAAAAGCCAGGCCAGTCAGGCTCCGGCTTTGTGCCAATCTCTCCCACCCTTGCAGACAGTCCTGAAATGGAGCCTGAGCGCCTCCCTGTGGCCACAGCAGGGAATGCTTGAGGTTGAGCACAAGGAAGGCTGTTCCAGAAATGTCCTGGGAGCTGGGGGTTCTGAGCTTGGGAGCCAGGCGTGCTGCGTGTGCAGAGGAACAAAGGAACTCAGACAATAGGCCTCTGGTGGAACCAAGAACACTCCACCAACGGGAGGTGGGCAGCCCTTCTGTCCATGAGAGAGAAACCTGACTCTTCAAGTCACTGCTGTGTCCTATACGAAGTGCCCTAGTTACTAACTTACTTATTTACTCCAACCATCGATCCATCGATCCATCATCCATCCATTCATCATCTATCCATCCTTCCATCCTTCCATCCATCCATCCATCCATCCATCCATCCATCCATCCATCCACCCATCCATCCATGTCAACTTGACACAAACTAGAGTTACCTGAGAAGAGGGGCCTCGGTCGAGACAATGCCTCCCTCAGATTGCCTTCAGGGATGCATGTAGTGCATTTTCTAGAATAATGCCTGGTGTGGGAGAGCCCAGTCCTCAGGGGACAGTGCCCCCTTTGAGTAGGTGGGCCTGGGATGGAGAAGACAGCAAACTGAGCAAGCCCGGGATACACAGCATCCATCCCTTCATGGTCTCCACTTCAGCTCCTGTCTCTCTTCCCTCAGTGACTATGACCTGGAGGTTTAAGCCAAGGAAACCTTGTCCTCCCCTCGCTGAGTTGCTTTTGGGCATGGTCTTTAATCACATAAGTAGAAACCAAACTAACGCACCAGGCTTTGGCCAAATCCCTGCTCAGAGGAGTCTTGAGTTCTCCATGCATAATAACCCTCCCTAGCTCGTGCCACATTGCCAAAAGATGGTCACAGGTGGCTCCAAGCCCTAGTTCTGCCATTTGGGGCTGTTTGAATGAGCTCAAGATGCCTGACTCTAGACTCCAGTGTCCGACCACAGAAAACAAAGTCAGCCTCACAGGGATCTGTCTCCTACGGGGTGCCAGCAATAGCCCCAGAAAGCAGTTTCTAGTGTTCTGGATCTTTTCACAAATGAAGGAGCCATGGGCACAGAGTGTGCTTAGCGAGGTTTCCTATGTTCTCAAGCCTCGCTCGGTCTCATATGAAGCATATACACGTGTGTCCTGACGTTCCACACACTGACTGCAGGTCACAGCCAATTTCAGAAGTGCTGTCTCACAGGTAACATTTGCTCTCCTGCACGCAAATGCCAATTAGCTCAGTTCCTGGCACTGAGAAAGCTCGTGAGAAACCTTACTTATTATTCCTGACAGAGCCGATAATACCAATTGGTGTCACATGGGTCCTTAAGAGAAAATCTGACAGGAAGGGGAGTCCTCTTGGTGCTGCTTTCCCAGAATCCAGAAGCCAAGGGTACAGAGGTCCCTCCAGGTGGTCCCAGGCTGGCTGCCCAACACCGGCCCCTCAACTCCGCTACTAGACTAAGAAATTCAAGGCAGCACTTGCCAACCCCAAGAGCATTTTCCTACCCAAAAAAGGAGCCACTTTGCTAACTATGTTGTTCAGCCAAAGGCTGGTGCAGCCTCAGAAGTCCATTTCAGCTTGGCACGGCTCCTGGTGACTTAGAACGGCAGACGGCGTGAGTTCAGACAATGCCCTATTCTTAACAAAATAAAGCCCAGGCAGGGTCCTAGGGCTGAGTGAGGCCCATAAGTAGTGGATATTATAGGGTTCTCCCCATGTCACCCTGGTATCCTTACTGCCTGTCCCTTGTGGACCAGACCCCTCCTCCTCACAATATACACTGGCTGAAGGCTACTGGGGACACTAGATTCCCTTGGCCTGGGGACCTCTGCCCAATGTGAGGCCTCATCTCCTCTGTGGTGGGCTCACATCCCTGCAGTCCATGTTCCAGATGTCACACTTGGGGAGGTCAGCCCATGCCGAAAGGGTGGCATGCTGGGGACCTCATCTTGTATGTCATCACACTGAACATGCCTTTGTCTAATTCTTCGGGGGATTTTGTTTCAGGCAGCCTCCCCTGTCTGTATCCTGAGGATGGCAAGCGAGTTCCCAAGACCCATTTGTCACAGTGTGAAGGGTGCCCTGGGCCGTGGTCTGGTTCTGCTGGAAGTGGACCTTATGATGACGGCTAACGTGAACACCTACACATCCTAGATCATCTTCCCGCAGTGCTCCACGCAGTAGGTACTGTCGAGAGCCCATTTTTACGGAGGAAAACTGGAGAAAGAGGCAGATAGCCCGGGAGCCTTGGCGACAGAAGGATGGAGCTGGAATTCAGGCCCAGCAGCAAGTGCTCAAACTCGGTGCCAAGCCAGCGCCATTCTTCACCTTGGGCTGTTGTTTGAAAGGAAGGAACAGCTGAGACGCAGCATGCGAAGCACACAGCGTTATGCTCAGCACAGAAAATATTAGTATATTAGCTGCTCTTTGCTCGAGCCAAGAAGGATAAAAAGTATTCTGGGATGGCTGAGTAGCTGGTTTCCATTAGGGAAGCCATTGTGTTCTCTGCCCACATCCACTGGCGGGGGTGCGGGGACTGTGGCAGATGTCTGGTTGTGCATCTCCTCCTCTGGCCTGTGCCCTGACCCCATTTCCAGCACAGGGTGGTCCCTGTAGCCAGGGCTCAGGAGCGGCTCACATATTGGCTGGATGCACCAGAGAGGCGTGAAGCAAAAGGGGTGCCTAGCTGGTTTGCCTCTCCGTCTCCTTGGAGCGTGTGTGAGCGTGTGAAGGGGACACTGTCCAGTCACTGTCACAGGTGATTTACACCCACACGGTCCTGGAGAAGCTGAAGGGAACCCTGCCTTATGGAGAAGCACGCTCAGGGGCAAACAAGTCACACTGCCACTCATTCAGCGAGAAGGAGAACCCAGGTCCCAGTGCCAGTACTGCTGGGTCCGGCAGGCTGTACTACTGAGCTACCATGGGGCTATCTGTGTAGTTAGTCACAGACGGGGATCTGATGAGGGATGGGTAGGTGTAACCCTGAGGTGGAGCAGAGTGAACTCTCCTGAGCACACCAGGTCAAAATCCCATGGCCCAGACCCCTTTGAGCCCAGGACCTGGGACGCAGTGGAGACCTACCGCATGATGCCCAGGGGGTCGAGCACCTCTTCCTCCTCCTCTTCCTCCAAGGACTTCTCCACATCCTTGTTGCTCAGGCCCAGTGTGGGGGGCTGCATGTCATCCTGCTGCTCAAAGAAATCAAAAGCCTCATCGCTGTCCCCTGGCTGGCTGGCGGTGTCACCCAGGACAGAGGGATCTCTAGTGGCAAGGCCTGCAGCTCCTGCAGCCCTGGTTCCTATGGGAGAAGAAAATGAGAGATTGACGTCCACTTTCAAGGTGATATCTCCATACCCACCCTCGGGAGCCAGGTTCTGAGGGCTTCCTGAAACTTCCTGGGACCCCAATTCTGAGAGGCTGGGAGAGGGCCAGGTTCTGTGGTGTCCCCCTCAGGGATGCTGGCACCGTGGGAGGCCGGTGCGGCCTAGCCATGGGGAATGTCAGAATAGGCTGAAGGTAGGAGTTTCAGAATTTCTGTGGCCTAGTATTGTGTGAACTTTGCCCAGGGAGACATGGACAACTCTCTGCTCATCCCAGATAGAGGAGCACCTATAGAAGAAAGGGAAGAGTCCACCCATGTCTAGCTTGATGTGCTGAGTTTAATTGGGGTTACTTACAGGAACGTCTTATAAGCAGCTATACCATGTTTTAAAAAAAAGGGACTCCTTCCTTCCTAACAGCTTGTCTGTCTGTCCATCCATCCATCCTGCCCATCCATCCCTACATTCATCCCTCCATTCACCCTGCCCACGCATCCATATAGCAGCCCATCCATCCTGTCTGTCCGTCCATCCATCCATCATCCATCCATCCATCCATCCATCCATCCATCCATCCACTTACCTATCAGTCTGTCTGTCACCCAGGGAGAGGTGGGGCCTTCTGAGTCCCTCCAACATCCAGGAGGGAAAGTAAAGGACCCATTTTTGTGCTTCACATACAGGTTAGTCATCACAGCTGCTATGAATCCAAGAGAGCAGCAGCTGTGCCATGCCAGAGGACAGCATGCCACAAAACTCAGTCAGCTCTACCACAGAAACAGCCAGGCCAGTGCCCAGCAAACCCGGTGGTGAAACACACCAGCCAGCCAGTGTACAATGAGGCTTGAGCGGGACCATCTCTTTCTCAATGCCTTGCTGTAGTAAATCCCCGCCAGCAACTCTGCCGACCTCACCATAGGCAGACAACTCCAGGAGCCTGCGTGATCAGATTTCTACCCGAATGAGTGCGGTGAGCATGTGGGAGATTCTAGAACAAACCATGACAACCCCAGGACAACTGGGCTGACATCAGTTCTCAAAGCATGAAAGGCAGGTGTTTGTGGTAAGTTCAGTTCAGAAAGGGGAAGCAAGCCCCCAGAAATAGAGGCCTGGTATCACTGCGGCATCTGCACACGTAACATCTGTCTGTGAAAGCCTGGGAATAAACAGACAGTCCTCCCCACGGACACTTTGAGAAGCATAGGTTTGGACTGTTTGTTTGTTTCCACGCAAGCCACTTTTTGAAACCATCACTTAAAAAGAAATCACTCAGCCAGGCATGGTGGTGCACACCTTTAATCCCAGCACTGAGGAGGCAGAGGCAGGCAGGTATCTGTGAGTTCGAGGCCAGCCTGGTCTATGTAGTGAGTTTCAAGACAACAGGACCAGATAGTTAAGCTCTGTCTTAAACAAACATCAGTCAGTAGTTAAAAATCCTAAAAAGCATTCTTCTTTCACATTTGGTTTATGGGAATTACGTCCCATAGAACCGTAGAAGTGGAGATCCATGAGATCAGAAAAGAGCAAAGTTAAAGGGCTGTCGGGAAAAGGAAGGGGGTGAAGAGAGAGAGAGATAGGCACCAGACGTAGGTGTGCCCTGGCCCCATCATCCAGGGATGAAGGGCAGATGCTCACTCAGGGGGATTTAAGTAGACAGGAGTGCTGGAGGGTGCAGTATTAAAATACCACCCCCTGGATAACAGGCTCTGTTTGAAGCATCTCATGTGTGTAAGTTCACATACCCCCAATCTCCATCAGTAAATTACTTCTCTTATCGAGAACACCGATTAAAGAGGGAAGGGAAGAAGGGTATCCTGATACTATAAAGACGAGTTTGAGGTCCATGGAGTTGGCTATAGGAGTGCCAGATCACACCTATACTCTCTCTGTGGGGTATGGGCTGATTGTGATATCCACAGGGGACCCAGTCAGCAGGTGGGGAGGCACAGTGTTCTCTGGATGTCACAGGCTGCCAGGTCTGATTGGCAGAAGGCAGAGGGATGTGCACACGCAAGTGTCTAAGGGAAGGGAGATATATAATGAGATGGCTAGGAAGGCCATGGCGAGGTCCCTCTATGAATACCTGCTGGCATCTGGAGGTTAGTTCCTTGAGGGCTGGGGCTCCTTCTTACCATCCAGCCCAGGAGGAGGTCACTGAGGCCCAAGAGCTTTGCTAAAGCTTGCAGGGCATGGAGGGCGGCAATGGGCTGTCCACTGGGTCACAGTGGTGGTGGTGGGGTTCTGGGCTGCGGAGACCTCAGGGACACGGGACAAAGCCTCAGGGACACGGGACAAAGCCTCAGGTACCTAGGAATTCTAGCAGCTCTGGGCTGCCGGCCAACTGGGCATCCTTGGAGACACAGCGCAGAATTTCATCAAACATGGCTCTCCTTTCCCGAATGTCAGACTCCCCGACAAACAGGACCTTCCTAGGCAGCGGGGGCAAGCTGGCTGCCGGGTAATGATTGCTCAGTTTCTGGTAAAACTCCTCGATCTCGCTGTATTTTTTGGAGACCTGGAATGAGAGGAGTATGTGGTTTCCTGAGAGAAGAGCCAAGGGTAAGAAACTTCCTCACCCTGACCAGATATGTGCCCAGAGCAGGCCCGCCTATGCCCGCCTGAGCTGTGCTGCTGTTGCCCCCCAGCCTCACTCTCTGGTCCCCAGAGAGGTCTACAGTCCCAAAGGAAGGATGCAGGAGCAGAGTCCTAAGGCATGGCTGCAGGTTCTGTGTACAGCCCTTTACAGGGACCTATGTGTCCTGCAAATGACCACGGCCTACACCTATTCTGGTCTATCTGAACCTGCCCAGAGTGGGTTCGGCACCTGGCAGGTGACGGCCATCTTGCGACAGCACTGTGAATCACTTTTTCACAGCACAGACATCTTGATCATTCTCTGACTTGACCCGGCCTTCTGGTGGGGCCTGTCCTGCATGGGGCAGAGCCAAGAACTGCCCAGCAGGAGTCCCTGACGCTTGGGTGACACATTGCCTGCTGCTGCCACCAGGTGTCCCCTGAGTCTCCAAAGGCAGCACTCGGCTCACTGCAGATCACAGGCTAACTGACCCGATCGACTATAATCGCCGTATCCACCCCCTCCCAGTTCTGCACCTCCCCACAGCTTAGCGATCACTGCTTTTTCATAGACTCTTGCTATGCATGTGCTGACACAGAACTCTCTAGCTGGCTCTGGGCTTCATGCAGTGAGTAGCCACAGCCCTGTGCGCTTGTACTGGGATCTGTACAATCCATATGAGCTCAGATAAAAGTCACGTGCCTTATGTCCTGGCCTTCCCCAGCACCCTGGGTTTCCTCAGTCCCAGACTGGTTGGTGCTTCCCTGGAGGGTAAACCCATCTCCACAGGACATATGTGGCACCGTTGAGGATGAAGGCATGGATGACCCGCACCCCCAGACCTGGCGGTACCGTCTTAAGTATGCACACGGTTGTGTGACTGGACTGAGGGTGGTCCCATCACAGGGACTCTGGAAGGGTGTGGTCCACAGCTCGTTAACCAGAGTACCACCCCATTTCAAGGTCCTAGACACCAGGAGCTGGCTGTGCAGTGAGTGTGGCAATGAGGGAGCTTCAGAACCCTGCAAACGGGGAGTCCCCTGGGATAGGAAGCTGTTTCCTATAGTTCCAAACTGGCTCTGGAACTTTCTTGGGAAGAACTCTAGAGGAAAGAGTAAGAGGATCCCCAGGGCACCAGTTTCTCAGGTTCCCACCTGAATTCCTGGGTTTTGGGGCTCTTGCAGCGGCAGCCAAGCCACAGTGGGGAGTGAGCACCCCCTGCTGGCCCTAACTGCTCCCTGCAGGCTCAGGCTCCAGACCCACAAAACAGGCAGTGTGAGCCTCAGATGCTTTGGCACCGTCCAGGGCTCCCTCACCCACTCGTGTTACAGGCAGAACATCAAGCTGCCAGCAAATGTGACAAGAGCGACAGGGAGCTAAAGTGTGAGTACCAAAATACCCGGTGACTGTGTGTGGTAAGCACTGCGGAGCACTGGGTTGACAGCGATGCTACCTCACGGTCCTCTGGTAAGTGTACACCGACTACGCAATCAGGGTTTACAGGTACAGTCATACTTTACCTGAGGCTGCCAGATCTCAGATACAGTGCCTCCCCCCGGTGTGGGGGGCTGGCTTTACGCCATGGATAGCAACTAAATGCTTGCTTTTATTAAAAAGTATGTATCTAAGGAACGTATACGAAATATGAATTCTTTTAGCTAACTCATAAAATCCCAAGGGGATAACTCTGGGCTACACCCTTGGATACCACGGCAAATGAGCTTTCCTTTGCCCTCTTAGGTATTCAAGATCTGCGAAGAGCTGCACCAGCCTGTATGCGCATGCCCACGCTTTGGACACACCCCAGCATGCTTTCCACGGGCGCGTGGGCATCACTGTTTGGGGCAAAGCAGCACTAGTGTGGCATGTGAAAGTGTCCCAGGTGACCTTTCATTCACCCTGCCCTAATGTTCGGTCCTCCGTACAGGACAGAGCAGGCTGCACTGGCACCCCAAGTGTCCCCAAGATGCTGCCTCTCCGTCAGGCCCCGGCATCACTCACTCCCTGTCTGCTCGGCTCTGAATGCGTGGGTGCACTGAACTCAGGTAATCTGAGGTCAGGCAGATTACTAGGAGCTGCAAACGGCCTCCGAGAGGGAATCCACTCCCACAACACAGCAGACCTAGAATTGGCTCGTGTTCCACCTAGGTCCCTAGGTTCGACCTAGGAGTTGATCTAAGGAGCAGTCAGATGAAAAACAGCTCGGTTGTGGAACGTCCCTTAAGGAAAGATTTGTGACTTACAGTATCTTTTTTTTTTTTTTTTTTTAATGTGCATTGATGGTTTGCCTGTGTGTATGTCGGTGTGAGGGTGCTGGGTCCCCTGGAACTGGAGTTACAGACAGTTGTGAGTTGCCCCATGGGTGCTGGGAATTGAACCCGGGGTTCTCTAGAAGAGCAACCAGTGCTCTTAACCTCTGAGCCATCTCTTCACCCCCTTACATCATTCTTATAAACTTGGTCCCTCGCTGTCACGGAGCTGTACACTCATCATTTTCCTTTCGTTTCAGATGCCTGGAGTTGTGGAACCAACCTGCAGCAGGCTGCGCCCTCCTGGTTCCCCTAACCTTATCCTTCGATCCTGTCTTTCCTGCTCACCAGGTCTGGACCAAAGGGTAAATAAATGTGGGAACACAGCACTCCTTTTTTGAAGTTCTCTGTTCACCCAGCCTCACTTTTCTGCCCTGATGCCAGACCCAACTGTTGCTGGCTTGCTGGCATCTCCAGGATTTCTTCCTCGGCTCTTCTCCCTGCTATCCGCTCCTAGCTCTTGACAAGACTTTCAAGCTGATGTCTCAGGCCCGGCCCACTTCTATGCTGGGCTTCCTGAGTCGACCCAATGGGTGGATAGCGCACTGACCAGTCTCGAACCTGCTCTCCGTCAGTGTTGCTGACCTTGAGAATAGAAGCTGCACACTGGAAGTACCTCACACTCTCCTTGCCCCAGCTACTGCTTCTGCAGCTTCCAGCCTGGCTGCTTTCTGTGTTGTCCCCCCAGGGCCAGGCTCCTGGTCTCCTGATCCCAGTGCCTTGCTGTTACTAGACTCTCTGGTTAAAGGCAGATGGGACCGTCACGTCTCTGCTTAAAATGATTTGTCTGCAAGACAAGTACAGGTCCAGCTGTGTCCTGCATGTCCCCCACCCTTGTGTCCTCCCAAGACCATGATCAACCGCTCAGAGGCTTCAAATTCTCAGCCCCTTCCCAGCTCCTTTGCCTTCTTTCTGGAACACCTTTCACTTCTCCCCTGCTGATCACACCCTCCCCCCACTTCTCTCTCAAGACAGAGATTTTCTGTGGAGCCTTGGCTGTCCTGGAACTTACTCTGTAGACCAGGGTGGCCTTGTGCCTCCGAGTGCTGGAATTAAAGGCTTGTGCCACCACAGCTTAAGACCATCTATTCTTTAAAACACAGTCCCGCCTTCACCTCTTCCAGGAAGTTTCCAGAATCTTCTCTTCTCTCCAAGGAACCCCCTACACATTCCCAGTCTCCCCTGTGCGCCTATCATATCTATATCCTTCACAAGTCTGCCTTCCTGAGGACTCGCAGTATGGATCTCCTCTGATGTTCCAGTCATCCCACAGCCTAGCACTCTAGACCCTAGGGAAGTGTCAGCATGCTGATGCTACTGGACCCTGAGGGGCAGACATCCTGCCCGGGCACCCTCAGAGGATCATGGCTACGGCCCTCTGCTCACCAAGAACTGGACAACATCTTCGGGCCGGTGCTTGGCAGACTTGAACACAGCCAAGCGGGTCACCACTAGGATCTGGTATTCCACGTGGCCGGACATCATCTTGCCCCGCACTTCCTGGTGCTGTGGCACGGTCAAGTCAAGGCCTGTGTGGACATTCTGCACTTGCCTGTAAAGTGAAGGAAGGCAGGTCAAGATCAGGTTCAAGTCAGCAGGCTTGGCCAGTGACGTGCAGGTTGGTCAGCCACCCATACCAGGAACTGAACTCTGCATTCTGTCCCTATCCCCTGTGGTGTTGACCCCAGCGGCTGAGCGAACTGGCCAATAGGAATCACTACGTCTCAGGCTTGGTTTCCTTGTCTTTGCACCTAGGGCTGAGCTGGATTAGAAAAGCCCACTTGTGCTTCCTCTGCCCCGTGTCCAGGCAACCCTGCCTGATCGGCACAATTACACTCCCCTGTCCCTCCCTGAAACTCCTGACCATTAAGTTCAGGTCAGAGCAGGAAGCCTGGGAACAGGACCTCATCCCAGACACAGACTTCCCAAGGTCCCTGACGGCATAAGCATCATCTCGAACTTGCAAGAATGACAGACTTGGGTTACTGAATCATAAGCCTGAGGTTTATTTGTTTTTATTTTTCGCGACAGGGTTTCTCTGTGTAGCTTTGGTGCCTGTCCTGGAACTAGGTCTTGTAGACCAGGTTGGCCTCATGGAGATCTGCCTGCCTCTGCCTCCAGAGTGCTGGGACTAAAGGCGTGAGTCGCCACCACCACCAGTAAGCCTGAGGTAGGTTAGGGCAGATCTTAAACAGCTTAAAGTTTTGGATGCTATCTTACTTCATTTGCATCTGTTCAGCTCTGCCTTCAGACACAAAGCAGTCACAGACAACACCTGCACGGTCTGGGTGTGTTCTTGTACAACTGGAATGGTTAGTTCCCGCTGCCGAGGCAGTTACGTCACCTGTCGCCAGGTGCCTTTTTGTCAGCTATGTGATGTGTGCATCCTTTAAAAGTGCCCGCCAGGCACAGCTCGCTCGATTGCTTCTCTCACCTCTCTAGTCTGCTCTCTTTGGCTGTATGCCGGCCCCTCTCACGTTTTCACTTCAAGACAGCTGTTCATTCTTTCCTTGCCCCTTGCTCCCAATAAGCCCCTTGCACTAACTTGCTTAGTGGCATACCTTAGCAGGGTTCCCACTTCGCCTCTCTCCCTCTTTCTCTCTCACTCCCCTGAGACAGGAGCTCTCTGTGTAACAGCCCTAGCTGCCCTAGAACTAACTCTGTACCAGGCTGACCGTGAATTCACAGAGATCTGCCTCCAGAGTGCTGGGGAAAAGGTGTGTGCCACCACCGCCAGGCACGCCCTTCTTTTTTAAAATTCCTTCAGAAATGGCAAAAGCAAGTAGTTGGCAGCATGGTTCAGGAGCACTAAGCCAAACCACTCAACTGCCGTGTGACTACAGGTCCCTAGAGTCCCACTGCCCACGGCTTACCATGATCTGGCTCACACCACCCCCCATAGGCCTCAACCCGACTCAGGGCCTTCCATGACGCCCCAGTCCAATGGTACCCCAATTCCTACCTGCGACCCGGACTCTTTCTTCCAGGCCATCCTGCCTCTTATCTAACACCTCCGTTTGACTGTCAATCATGGTCTACAATGAACCCGTCTGAACAAATGCCCATTCCCCTGTCCCACCTGCTCCCCGTCCCAGGAAGCAGTAAGCTCAGGATGGTAGCCCTACCACCGATCTCCATGTCCTCCGCCTCCCTCACAACCTCACCGGATTCAGAAGGCACAGAGAACCTAAATAGCCCTCAGCCCCTCTTCCCCTCAGTGGGGTTGCTCCACCCCAGCTCCACCTGGATTCCAGGCAGTGCCCGCAGAACATGGGTGCAGCAGACACAGGGTCTCTGTACCCCGAGTCATGGGGCCTCTCTGGCTGTGCTTTCCCATCACACTGAGAACCTTTCTCTATTGCGGGCTCTCCAGGGCCACCTCCCACCCTCAATGCTCTCTCTCCTTCAGGACACTGGCCTCCGGACTGTGGCTCTTGCTGTCTTCTCAGCTGAGCACAGGTTAAGATTTCCTTTCTATAGTTCTCTCCCTCAGGGGGCTTCTCAAGTGTCTGCTCACCTGCCGTTTCTCAGAAAGATGTCCCTCGACCACACTGTATGAAACTCGAGTGGATCCCCAGATCTCCCGTCTTTTCACCTTCTTCCTTAGCATTTACTGTCCTTGACATAGCTTGGATTTTCCTATGGCCCACCTGTTCCCACCAAAGCCTCACTAGCATATCCTAAAACCTGGACCAGCCGGGTGGTAGTGGCACACACCTTTAATCCCAGCACTCGGGAGGCAGAGGCAGGCAGATCTCTGTAAGTTCGAGGCCAGCCTGGTCTACAAGAGCTAGTTCCAGGACAGAGAAACCCTATCTTGGAAAAAAAGAAAAAAAAAACTGGATCAGTATCAGGCACAGAAGAGGCCTCTGGGAAAACACCTGCTGATTGGATGCATGCACGAAGCCCGGGAGATGTCCAGCAGAAGAAGGCTGGAAACGTCAGTTGATCCTGGGTCCAAGGCCACCTCAGCACTTGCAAAGGTGTCACATTACTTGAAGGCAAGCTCCCAGGGTCTACTGTGACTATCAGAATGGCCTCTGCCCTCACCACCAGCAGCACTCTCTGTAACACCAGTCACTGAGGGAAGCCACCACTACACTTCCTAGGCACCAGCGCCAAGTTCACGGCCATGGGTCTGCCTGGCGTGGCCCACAGGGACATGTACTGCTCCCATGCTTACACTTGTCTATATGGAACCTCCATCTACAGAAAGGGAAACTGAGGCTCAGTGAAAGGACAGAACTCACAGGACAACAGGGATACCTGATCTAGCGCAGATATGGCCGAAGCCTCATTAACCAAACCAAAAAGCTTCCAACAACAGGGGTTATGTACAGAATTAGACATTTCGAGGCAGGGAGCTGGGAGTATAGCTAAACCTGTGAGTGTTATGTCCATTTACACAATAAGTTTATGTAGGGAGAGCAAAGGCAGAGTATACGAATATCCTTGAAGTTCGCCATTTTAAAGTTACTTAAAAACTGAAGTACAAGTAGGACCACTCTCCTTCCAGCTGGGTTCCTTAGGGGTGGCTCTGGGTGCTGAGCACTGCCTTTGGCCCTAATGCGGAAACTCATGACCTCTCTCCAGCGCCAATGGTCAGGGTCTCAGCTTTACGTGGTGGCGCCCAACAGCAGCAGTGTTCCCAGGGCAACTGGAACTTACTGGCCCCTTCCTCCCGCAGCACCAGCCACCCCGGTGCCCGCACGACCAGCTTGTTTGATTCACCTCGTCCCTGGTGCTTAGCGTCGGGCTGGTACACACAGAACTAGCACTGAAAGGTTTGAGGGATCGGGAGAAATGACCCCCAAGTACGCAAGGACAGGGAATGGCCCCTTATCCCGGCCAGTGCCAGTCCCAGGCCCTTCTAGAGTCTTGGATGAGTGCTTGGCCTCAGCTTCCTTGTCTGTAAAATCAGGGATACTAGATGGCGCGCCACCACACCAGCAGGGTAGTGGGGTGCACCGGAATAAACCGCCAGGTTGCTAGGGTGCCCGGGACGCAAGGGTCGGGGGTCTGGCTCACCTGGAGGTGACAAGCACCGCCGGGGACTGCATGTTGGCTGCGGGCGGGTGGACGATCACGGGACCGGGCGTCACCAGCGTCGCTGCGTTCCGGCCCCGCCCAACTCGGGCTCCGCAGCCCCTCCCCTGCTCTGGCCCGCCCCCTGCTGGCGAGTCTTGCACCTCGCAGCCTCCGTGGCCTACGGGGTAGTGGGGTGCTTTGCTTTTCAGCCCTCCGCAGATGCCCCATAGACACCTCATAAACTTGTCGCCTGATGCCATTTAATCCCAGTACATGCTTAGGCCTCTAAGGCGATAGGACTGCAGCCGCTAGTCCTCAGTGCTCGCTGCAAAAGACTGCAAAAGCGCTCTCTCCTCTCCTGGGGTCGGTTTCACTTATGCAATCAATCACCCTCTCCCTTTTCCCCTCTCCCCTTCCCGTTTATCTCTCCTTACCCCTCCCCCCGCCATGGATTCCTGGGTGGAATCACCAAGCTTGCATAGAAAATGTTTTCACACACTGAGCCATCGCACAGGCGGGAACAGAGGTTTTAATGCACCCTCCTCTCCTGTCCCATCCTAAACCCTCCTCTCCTTTCCCCACCCTTTCCTCCCATCCCCCTTCTTCTTCCTGCCCATTGCAGAAAGAAGTGGAGTCGGAAAGGGCTTTGCAAAGGAGCAGGTCCTAGAGGACCGAGAACTGCTGAGCCAGAGTGGGGGCGATATTGTGTGGGAGCTCCAGAGACTAGGGGATCAGCGGGACCTGAGCAGAGGAGGCAAGCAGGAGTCCGGGCAGGAAGTACTCAGTGTTTGAGCTTAGGACGCTGCACTGACCTGGAGACCAACTTTGGTCATCAGAGAACTGCGCACAAAGGGATGTCCTTGTGCGTTAGTGTGAAGATTGCAGACCTGCGGAGCACTTCAGAGTGGGGGAACCACGAAGGCTGCTGAGCTACAGAATAGGTCACAGGTGTGAGAACCTCAGGAGATGGGGGTGAACAGAGGAGTCAAGGTGCTGCAGTGGGCTGAGATGAGGCTCTGTCTTTAGAGCGCATGCCTGCCATACACGAGGGCATGAGCTTCATGCCCAGTACCAAGTAAACCCATGGTGGTAAGTCCAGCACTCAGGAGGTGAAGGAAGGAGAACCAGAAGTTCGAGGTCATCCTCTAGTGCACAGTGAGTTTGAGGCCAAGTCAGCCTGGGGTACTTGAGACCTAGGAGAGAGAGAGAGAGAGAGAGAGAGACTATAAAAAGATGCTGCTATAGTGCTATAGTTTAGCTTGTGGCTTGGACACTTGGAAGAACCCTGAGGTGGTATAATGATGAGTCTGTTTTGGACAAGAGAGACTGCAGGACCTGGGATGTGGAGATCATTGAATTTATAGTCAGGACCTGGGATGTGGAGATCATTGAATTTATAGTCAGGACCTGGGATGTGGAGATCATTGAATTTATAGTCAGGACCTGGGATGTGGAGATCATTGAATTTATAGTCAGGACCTAAGGACATAAGACTCAGAAGTGGGTGGAAAGGAGACAAAGCAAAGGATCTGGGTGGCACCCTTTCCCACGAGAGCCCTGAAGAGCTGCCTTGAGAGACCCTAGTGGGGACTCCCCACGAGACCTCAGGCTGCTAGCATACCCGCCACCAATACTGTGTGAGCCAGTGAGCTGGGCTTTCCCATGCACTACAGGAATCTCAGCCTGCCTGGTGCCTGCCAGGGGTACCACAGGATTCCTGTGAAAGTGACCCACTTCCTTGTTAGCAATTCCATTTCGCCTTCCGTGGGTCCCACAGGTTCCAGTGCATACTGTGTACAATGCCTGGAATGTGGGATCTAAATCTGATACTGTGTGCTTCCTGCTCAGCTCCATGGTGCAGGCAGTAGTAACAAGGACCATGTTGCATAAGACTCCTCCCCGCTGTGTGGGTGGACCACTCCATGTGCCCATCCCCTGGAGGGGAGTTAGGCTTCCAGTGCTGTGGAGTCTTAGTTCAGCAGGGGATGAACTCTGACCTGCCATGTCCAAGCATCCCCTTTGTTTCTAGTGGAATGGGCTGTCTTAGGACCTGCTCATTTTATCTGTTCTTTCACTGATGCTCATAGCAACTGAGAGAGATGGAATGTATGGCAGGTGCTGTGGATCAAAAGCCGCCACCAACAGCCTTCCTTCTGCTTTGACTGCTTTGAGGGCCAGAAAAGGAAAACCTTTCACATTCCCTTGTGGCTCAAAGGGGGCATGGGGCTTACTTCTGGAGTATATAGGGGAGTCCCTGCTGCTCTCCCAGAGGACTTGAGTTTTATTCCAACCACCCACATTAGGTTGTTCACTTCTGTCTGCAACTCTAGCTCCAGAGGATCTGATGCCCTCTTCTGGTCTCTGCAGACACACACACACACACACACACACACACACACACACACAATTTTATTATTTTTCCCCCAAGACAGGGTTTCCATGTGTAGTCCTGGCTATCCTGGAACTTACTTTGTAGACCAGACTAGCCTCAGACTCACAGAGATCCGCCTGCCTCTGCCTCCCAAGTGCTGGGATTAAAGGTGTGCACCGCCACTACCTGGCTTTACCAGTTTTATGGAGGCAGCTCCCCAGTTGAGGTCCCTCTTCCCAGGTGACTACAGCTTGTGTCAAGTTGACCAACACTGACCAGTGCTGCTCCCTTCATCTTTGTGTGTCAAGAACAGAAACCCTGGGTTCTATGACCAAGGTCGGAGGGATGGACATTCCAAATTATTACACAATAAGCTTTGATTCCAAAAGTCCTTGTTGATTTTTAATTTTGGATGTTCTCATAGTTACTGTTCTGTTGCTGTGAAGAGACACCATGACGAAGCTAACTCATAGAAGAAAGCATTTAATTGGGAGCTTGCTTCCAGTTTCAGAGGGTTAGTGCATTGCCATCATGGCGGGAAGCAGACAGGCAGCTGTAACAGTGGCTGAGAGCTTTCCTTCCTGATCTGCAGACAGCAGGCAGAGGGAGAGACTGGACCTGGCATGGAAGCCCACCCCCCGTGACACACTTTCTTCAGCAAGATCACACCCTATCCCCTTTCAAAGAGGCAGAGGATATTAGACTTGGCCTGTTTGGAGAGATAGTGTCTTATTATGCAGCCCAGGCTGGCTCAAAAGTCAAAATCACTTTGCCTCCTGAATGCTAGGATTATGGATAGAGGTCATCTCTATCAGGGTTACAGAGGAAGTCCACAGTAATGGTGGCTTGAAGGCCAGGTCCTCCCCCACACCTCAGTGTGTTTCTTTTGGCCTCACTGAGTGTGGTCATCTCTTCTCCCAGGACACCTCCCAAAAGGGTAGTTTAGAGGCCAGGCTTAATCAGCCAGGCGCTGTTACATACTCTTGCCAGCAGATGGCACTATCTGCCAGTCCTCTGCGGTTTGTCCCACCAAGGAGGCACTGAAAAGCACCTCTAGGAAGGGCTCTGGGAAAGAAGCTACCTTCTCTCATTATCTCTCCCGCCTCCCTCACAGGGTGCTCTGGGCCACAGAGTGGCCACACCCAGAGGTCCTAGACCTGGGATTTGAGGACCCCAGTGTGAATGCCAGAGCTGTTGCTTGGGGCAACACGGGCAGCCTGGCCGCCTAGTTACAGGTTAAGCATAGGAAATTCCTGCAATTTGAGGAAGACTAGCCCTGGGCATACAGGAGTACTGCTGGCAGAAGCTGCTGGAATCTTTACTTCTGCTGCCCCAGGTCTTTCTGGGAGAGACTTAAGCCTTCCAAGGGGCTGGTAGAGGAGCCAGAGTTATCAGAAGAGAAGGAAGAGGCAACTCTGCAGGGGTGGGGGGTTGGTTGCTGTCACCTCTCTCTCTCCATCCCCCCTCAGGGAGACCTAAGCCAGGACCCACTCTCCCTTTACCCTCTCTCTGCTCTGGATTGGAGGTCAGAGGTCATGGGGCGTCCACACAGAGGACACACTCCTGGTCCTGCTGTCGTGGTTCCTCCATCCTTCACTATCCCTAGGATGACATGTGATTGTTAAAC
This sequence comes from Microtus pennsylvanicus, assembly GCF_037038515.1. Classification (NCBI taxonomy): domain Eukaryota; kingdom Metazoa; phylum Chordata; class Mammalia; order Rodentia; family Cricetidae; genus Microtus; species Microtus pennsylvanicus. The sequence continues at coordinate 88,212,156 of NC_134586.1, read as the reverse complement.
AGTCTCACAATAGTTGGCAAAAGGCAAAGCCAGGAAGGGCGAGGGACTTGCAGCCAGAGGTTCAAGGGCTTGAGTTCAGGTCTCGGGTTAGTGGGTGCAGCCAGATCTGAAACCTGGACGATGGCAGCCCAGGGATCGCAGTGTTTTCCACATGGAACTGACATGCGAAACACACAGTCCTGACTTGCATGTCGACAACAGAAAGAAGGGCAGCCAGGACCCAGTGTTCCTCCGTGCAAAGAGACCCCTGACTGGGAAGAGAATTACAGTAGGAAGTCTCTGTCCTACCAGAGCCTCTTCCTCAGGGACCCCAAAGAAGGAAACCCATAACTTCTATGGCTTTTTCATCTGGTCCCCAACCTGGGCACCAAAGGCAGGTTGTCATCCCAGCTGTCCGCCATTGCCACCTGGGCTACAGTAGGAAGGCTGGGAGGAGGCAGGCAGCACAAACTTTGGTCCAGGAGCACAAATGCCTGCTACAGACTGAGCTTTGGCCTTACATCTCTCACGGAATCCTTCAAGTATTAACCCTGCAAGTATTGACCCTGGCCAGGGCGTTCCTTCCAGCTCCCAAACATCCCAAGGGCCCAGATTGAGCTCTGCCCTTCTGGTCCAGAAGAAGGAAAGAACTGCTTAGGAAGAATAAGAGGCCGTGTGTGTGTGTGTGTGTGTGTGTGTGTGTGTGTTGCATGCGTCCCCCATGCCCAAGCAGCTTTTAGATAGCCCTCGACCTGCACAGGCCCAGTTTGGTATCCAATGCAATTTTAAAGTAAGGGGAGCGGGTGTGGTTCAGGCCCTCAAAGCCTTCTGACAGTTGATTGTCTATTTTCTGGACTCATACTCTCTCTCTCTCTGGGATTTGTCTGAATTGAATTAACACAGACTGGCGACCTCTCTCCTCAGCGCAGCCCGCTCTTTAGAAACAGAGCTAGCCAAATCAGAGCCTGCATGTCGGCATGCTCTGCATGCTCATGCGCCCCCTATTGATACGGAGGAGCTGGAAGCCTTTTCACCCATGTTGGATGGGTGCTATAACCCTAGTGGCTCCAGAGCGCTCCCTCCAGGCTCGTAACTACCTACAAACATACCAGTAGCCTGTTGCCTTTTGCTCTCCCCATCTTGAAGAGATGTGATGGCTCGCCCCCCAGACGGTAGAGTCCAGTCTTGCCTTGGTTTGGGTCTGACCACCCTAGTATAGGAAAAATAGCAGGAAAGAGGCGTCATTCCGGGCAGGAGAGAGGGGAGGAAGCTGGGCGGGTACGCCCCATGCCCCACCATCCAGTTAAGAAGAGTACTCAGGTCTTGGGTGAGGAGAGGGTGACACGGTGTCTGAGGGTAGGGAGGCCTACACCGCTTTTGGTGCTAGCCTCCAGCTGGTGGCCCTCACTTTGCCACACCAACTCCAGTGTCGTCTGTGTGACATGACATATGTCATTATGCCAGATGGGAGCTACGTGTCCCATGGGATTAGGCTTCCTGGAGGTCAATTGCAGACAGCCTGGTATTAGCCACCGCTGAGGCATAGACGGGTTTCTTTAGTAACTGGCTATATGGAATATGAGCTTTGCACAAATTCTTTCATAATAATGATATTCTATATATATACAAGACAAGGATTATCTCTTCAGGAACAGCTCTGGGATAAGGAAGCACAGTATGGGAATGTATAAGACTACAGCAGAACCTTTGTCATACACAGGGTGTATGATGAGCAAGGGAATAGATGGGTTAATGTTGATGGACAAAGACTGTTATATTATACTTTGAACTTTATGGATAGGCTTGCTAGACCCCAACCCCTATAGTGTCTGCTGCATAAGAAGCTACTAAATAGTATATTTCAGTAGGTGCAGAGAGTTGATTAGGCATATTTGGTCACTAGATGAAATAAACAAAGGGCTAGAAAGAGGAAAGGCCATGATAGCGATAATGAGACAGAAACTTTCTATTCATAAGATGAAACCACTTGCCTGAGGTTTACATTCCCAAGGACAAGATTTCCTCTTCTAAGGATGCTTTATGTCTAACACCTGTTCCTGATAATGTACTTTTCTTAAATATTGCTGATGTGACTAAAAGAAGCTTTCATACTCTGCCAACTAATGATACATGACCTTCTGATTTGTTCTTTGTTTGAATACTATATAATGAAAACATGAATTCAGTAAAATCGCAGCAGATTCCAATCACTCTCTTGTGTGTTGTGTCTGTCTGTCATTCGCCGAACTTGTGCCTTCCTGTTACCAAGACCCTGCTTCTCCCACGTTCTGAGTGGCTCCCCTGAGCCGGTCTGTAGCATCACTTGGCAGGGACTGAAACAAAATGCAGCAGCGAGGAGAGGCGGCTCCTGCCCTGAATTGCGGGAGACAGGCCTAAATTGGGGGGCTCAGAACTGCGGGTCGAGCGTTTAGCAGGGGGCACTGCTCCGGGCGCTGGGCCGGGGTGGGATGGGAGAAGGCTGGCAGCGGTTTGCTGTGCACACTTCCACCGTTATTAAACACCATGTTCAAAAGGGGACTTCCCGGAGCGGAGCCTGTGTCGCGCTGCAGACCAGCCCACGGAGCCCATGGACCTGAACACCGCCACTGCGCTGTGTCTCTGGCTGCTGAGCGCCTGCCATCCCGGTGGCGCGGTGGCGGGCAGACCCTCGTTCAGGCTCGGAGTCCTTCAATTCTCCAGGCCGCTGCAGTTCCCGTGCCCCACTACTGTGCGCCGCGCTGCGGGCTCTGGCTTCAGGAACCGCTCGGTGGGTGGTGCCACACCACTTCAAGATGTCCAGCTTTATTGGAGTCTGGCTGGAAGGGGCTCCGGTCATGGCAGCCACGGGGTACCGTCGCGCGGACACAATCACCGACTTTATAGACGCAAGGTACTTTAGGTATCTTCTGCGACAGTACATCGTGTCTGCTCCTGCCCATAGACGAGTTCGGGGGAGCAAGCTTCAGCTCCATTGGATTCAGAGCCATGGCCTCAGGAATCCCATCTTCAAGTGTGAGAAACTTCGAAGTCAGCGCATCCGAAATCTCTAAGACTGGACTGTGGCTCCAGGCAAGGCTTGGCTTCCGAGGGCTGAGGGAATGAAGGTCTGTTTCTCTGTCGTCGAACTGTCAGGTCTCCCTCAAGCTGGCGAGAGAAGTTCAAGATCCGCTTCTTTGGGGAAGGGTTTAGAGTGGTCTTGGGCCTGGAGCCCTTGGAGAAGAAAGAAGGACAGGAGTGGGGACCCTGAAGAACAAGGATTAACTGTGACGGTAGGTAGGTTCCTGTCTCCAGGGGAGGATACACAAATTGAAGGAGCTAAGGGGAAATCAGAGTAGAGAAACAGGCATTGGATGGAAGCAAATTCGCCTCCCTTCATACGAGGAAAGCGAACTTCCAGCAGGCCATGTGGGGTGGATAGTGGCTTGTGTGTGGGAGGTGAGTATGGGTGCCAGCGATCTGTTGGCAGCCAGGCCCCAGCGGCCAGAGTCCAGAGCTCGGTTGTGTGGGGAGGACATGGATGCCTGAAGTTCAAATGTTCTATTTTACTCTGTGCTGGACCCTCCAAGGTAGTATGTGGACAGGACTTGTGAGGTAGTTGCTGTGTATCATCTGGCTTTTATTAATCTCCATTGAAGTCATTAAAGCAGACAGATAGGGAAAATTTAACTAATTTCGGGCGGAAATGCAAGCAATTTTGGCCTTAATTCTACCCAGCCAAAGATCTAGCTTGGAAATCAGGAGGGAAAGGAAGACAAATAGTCCAGGAAAATAAAGTCCGGCAGCCACCGAGAGTCTGCAGGCCATTGCCACCAGCGTGGGAAAACAGGCAGAGTCCACCGTGCGGTAATCACCCATCTCAGAAACACATACAGTAACCGTGCACAGACAGCTTGCTTTCTGCTCCATAGAAATCCTGGGCTCAAATGGCCCTTAGGACCGGCATGCATCTTCAGAAGGTCTGTCACCGTATTCGGCACTGATTCACCGATTCACAGTAAGAGCCAGTCCTGGCACACAAAATCAGGGAAAACTCCAGAATTATATAAGGTGCTCCCAAGATGCAGGTGAGAGCGTGGGAAGGGCCCTAAGATCGTAGAATCATCAGACTTCTTAGGGCTGGCTTAGTGTACTGTGTTATAGAACCAACTAGGTCCTCTGGTGGAGCTCTGCTTGACCAGCAAGACCCAGAGGTGGGCCACCTTTCCTCCCTCCCTCCCTGGAGAAGCAGGGTGAGGTGGAGGCTGCAGAGAAAGTTCTTTGCTGGGGGTGGGGGGAATCGTGGCTGCGGACACAGCCCAGAACCTCTGTCTAGTTTGGTACCACCAGCTTCCCTTTAGAACAGAGTTGCTTGAGCCATACACCCAGACTGTAGACTTATGGCATGAAGACCTGGTGTCCATGGCTGGTGAACAAATCCTGAAGGTGGGGGGAGTTTCTGCTTGGTCTCTCTGATGGGGCAAAATGAAACCATATGACCCTCTAAAAAGGTAACGCCTTGTCTGCTCTTTGGTGGAATTTAAACTTTATTTTTTCCTTCCTTCCTTCCTTCTTTCTTTCCTCCCTTCCTTCCTCCCTCCCTCCCTCCTGAGCCCATCCGAAAGAAAAAGGGCCGTGTCCAGAAATAAATCACATTAGAGCTAAAGACTAAGCAGCGCTCACTGTGGCAGCCTTCACCACCACTAATCTTTCCATGAAGGTTCGTTGCATCACACTGCATTTCCCCTTCCCTTTGGTGGCTGTGTGAGCACCAGGAGAAGCCAAAAGTGAGGTCGAAGAGGGTGACCAACAATGAAAGCTCAGGGCAGACTTGGGAGAACCTGTCACTAATCTGGGCCCTCATTTCCTTTCTGCTGAAGGGACAGGGTGACCTGGGGGGAGGGGATCTGTATTCCGGTGCTGCTGTGTTTCGTTTCTGGACTATTCTCAGGGTCTAATTGGCATGGGAAACCGTGGTCAGTGAGGATGTCTAAGGGGGAAATGAATTTAGGGTATGGGAGGCTCACAGCTCTCTAGGGTCACTCAGCCCAGCAGCAAGGGGCAACTGTCATACACAACAAGTCCCTAGGAAAGCTCGCACCTTCTTGTGCCCACTTGGCCAGAAGTCTGACTTACCATTTAGGCAAAAGCAAGGCGCTGGTGCAGGCAGCAGAACTAAAGAGGCCTTAGGGTTCGGTTTGGGGTAGCGGTGGTGCGCTCCTGGCCCTACGGTTCAGCGATTAGGTGTGCGTCTGTGGTTGCTGTGGACGGCTGAAGATCTTAAACTTCAGGTGTAGGAAACAAGCAATGATCCCTTTGCCCGGGATCAGATTGACAACATTTCTTCTGGAGCCCAGATGTAGCCACTGCTGCCCGCTCCTATGGGCCTTCTTGAGATGTTATGTGTCAAGGGCAGAAAGGTCAAACTAAGCTGCCCCGCTGCAGATACCCAACCATACTGTGCTCCACTCTTTCTGTTTCTGTTCTTCCAAGCAGAGGAATAGAACCAGCGGCTGAGCCCGGCCAGAGCTTTCTACTCGATGTATCCAGCCTCCCCCCAGGGAGGTAGTGAATGCTGAGCCTGGCGTGCAGCACTGGAGGTCTCCAGAGACAGACCCGGACAGTGCGACTCCTCTCCGCTGCAGCATCTATACGTGTGTCTCGCCTGCCATACTTGCGGACTGCCGAGCCCCTAGAAGTCGTGTGCTGGGAAGAGTTGGACTTGACAGACGCTGTGCACAGCCACCGTCGCGAGCCCTGCGTCTCCTGCAAGTTCATACTTCCGGCTGGCCAGGGGTGGCAGTGGCAATGACTCTGGTGCCGAGGAGCGAGGAGCAAGGAGCGCGAGCTGCTGGTGAGCTCCTCCAGTACACAGAGGAAAAAAAGAGTCTGTTCCGGGAAATCCGCGACCAGGCCCGCGCGCTCCAGGCTACCGCAGAACAGCCACCGGATCTAGGACCAGGAGCTGGGGAAGCAACAACTCCCGGTGGACCCAGGCGCTGACGGGTATCCTGGGAGCTCAGAGCTGCAGTGGAAGGGATAGGGTGGGAGTCGCTGCAACACTAAGCCTTCGCACGGGGACTTAAGGAGCTGGGTTGGGGAGTCTGGATCATTGCACCATTAGACGTGATCTTCAAGCAGTACAGGGACAAGGTGGTGGAGGCCTGCCGCTGTAGGTAGCATGTCTTCTGGGGAGGGCCTTGTCACTCAGGACCCCAGATGAAGAGCAGCCCCGACCAGGCCAGAGGAATGGTGCATATGGGCTACTCCAGAACAGAGGAGAGCACACAGTTCACACTCACATTTCCGCACTACACACACACACACACACACACACACACACACACACACACACACACACACGCACACACTTGCCAGGGACGGCAGGTGAGAAAAGTCTTGTGCAAATGTGACGACTGATATCACAGCTATGCTTGTTTGCTAACATCCATACAAACCGCTGTCTCTTTAAGAAGGTGTCTGTGTTTATGCTGCAGTAATTGACACTAAATCCAAGTTGAAATGTTATGGTTAGCGTTGGATTCTTCTTTTAGTTGGAGGAGGTGTGGCACCATGGGATGGTTGAATTCCTACTCCTGGACCCTGAGTCCCACTTCAGGGCTGTGGTACCCAGATTCTCTGGAGGTATGCACTGGGAATCTACAAAAAGTAAGGAACCACTGGGGGAAGAAAGCACCCATCCCCTCTACAAGCCTGATGTGGTGCTGTCTCGGTTTTGAAAAGGAAACTTTATCCAAAGAGGGGGTTGTGTTAATCCCGACTTAAAAAAAATCAATTCCAATTAGGAATGGTCTGCGAAGTAGAAAGGATATTTTTCTCTTGGTGGTGTGAGTAACAGGGTAGGATCTGCAGGGTTTAGAAGCATCTAGAGGGTGGTGCAGGAGGAAGTTAGCAAAGGCTGCACTTGGGTAGCAGAGGCAGCCTAGGGTGCCAAGAGGATGCCCCAAGAGGCAAGAAGGAGGCTGTCAGGACTTGTGTGTCCTGGGGCTGCTCCAAGGGGATTGAAGCCCATTGGCCAGGAAGGCAAAGCCCCCTCCAAGAGGCGATGGGTGCTTATGCTTTGCTGTGGAATCTGTGCTGGCTTAAGTGTGCCTTCCACTGTGCGTGTTGCTGTTATATTTTGGCAGTGTGACAGCGACGGGAAGTGAAGCCACACATAAATGTTTTTCTCAGACCCAAACACACAGCCTGGACCTGAAATGCAGGAGGTACTTACTCCTAGACCGGTAGTTGTGGCCCTTCGTGTGGGATGAGCAGGGTGCAAGCCTGTCTCTCATCTCCAGAATTCCTGCTCTACAGAGGTGTTTGGTTTGATTTCTTGTTGCCTGTCCATCCTTTGGGACCTCTTGTCAATGACTGGGAAAGAGAAATCATTTGGGCTGCACCTGCTGGGGTCCTTCCAGGACAGTGTTGACTTCATGCTGCGTTTTCTTGTTAGGGAGAGTGAAGCACAATTACTACTACTACCACTAATGATAACTCGGGGACAGATACTGGGGTTTAACCTGAAGATCTGAAAAGCAAAACAGACAGCCACTGGTTCTTGCCTCGACCTCAGTCCAAAATGGAGACCCAGCCTCTAGAAATCTTAGAATGAGACTGAGATTGAGAGCCATCTCCTTCAGTTTTATAATCCTCTCTAGGGAGGGTATTAAAGGAACTGGTATTGCCCAGTTTCTCTGGCAACTAGTGTGGCTACTGGGATTAAAGGTGTGTGTTACCTGCCTAGTTTTTAAGAAAGTATTTATTATGTATACAATATTCCTTCTGCATGTACACCTCTATGTCAGAATAGGGCACCAGACCTCATTACAGATAGTTGTGAGCCATCATGTGGTTGCTGGGAATTAAACTCAGGACCTCTGGAAGAGCAGCCAGTGTTCTTAACCTCGGAGCCATCTCTCCAGCCCCACCTGCCTGGTTTTTAGTGGTTGATCACTGAGGCTGTTTTACTCTCAGATCTTCAGGCAAGCTTTATTTGTTAAAATAATATTGAAATATCACTCCAGGAGAGGCATTAATTCTGCCCTCGTTCTGGATGCCAAGGTCCAGGATGGTTTATAGGTATTTTCCTTCTTAGTGGTTATGCTACACTCCCTACAGACAAGAAAGACGAAGATTTAAACCCAACTAATTTATTTAAGAACCCCATCTGAGTCATTTTCATTTTGTAAAATTTTCCAACAAGATAATAATCCTTGTGTAATTTATTTTTAAGACAAAGACTTCTCTTCTTTTAGAATGTGAACTTGTATGGCTGTGAATAACTGTAACCAGAAAATGCAACAATTTCAGTTCTTTCTTCCTTCCTTCCTTCCTTTCTTTCTTTCTTTCTTTCTTTCTTTCTTTCTTTCTTTCTTTCTTTCTTTCTATCACCAAGTGGCTACTCTTGATAGGATTTCATCTTCCTATGGTGACTGGGCAGAGCAGGACCCATCCCACTGCAGAAAGCATGGGTTCTGCTCCGGAGGCCGCATGGCTTAGCCTCTGAAGACTAAAGGCATAAAGACCATCGAGTGGCTTCTCCTTTGAGGCCAATGACACATTTCAGAGCAAATACGCCAGGCCATTCTGGCTTGGTCCTCCAGACAGCTCTTCCTTAACTGTTGCAGCTCCTCTTCTGACAGAATGTAGTGTGCTCTTGGCTCCTCCACTCACTTCTTCCTACAGAGATGCAGCTGTGACATGACCCGGCCCTCACAAAGGACTATGACCAATATGACCTTCAGAGATATGAAGTCCCATCAGAGTGACTCACCTTGGTGTCAGGGATGGCAGCAGCTGCCCAGTTTGGATGCAGTGTTCCTGTAGTACATGAGTGAAAGTCTCTGTGGTCATGTTTATCTCCTACAAAAGGTCCATCTCATTTCTAGTCTCTATCCATTTGGAGTCTCTACCCTTCTCTAGGCAAAGAATATTATCTGTTTTTTTCTTACTTTGGTGTTGGGGATCAAATGTAGGATCTTATGTGTGCCAGGCCAGCCCCACCACAGCATGGATGTAACTCATACCCACTAAACTGTACACTTCAAATGACAATAGAATTTCATGTATTTTACTACATTCTTTTTTAAATTCTGGAACCATAACAAAGAAACCTTGCAAAGTTCACAGCACTAGTGAAAGAGGGTGTAGACTTCAGGTCCAGGCATTTCATCTCACCGAGTTTTCTTGACAAGCCCGTTCTTCTGCCGTCAGAGGACATCAGCATCAGTTCTGATGATCTTCCAACAGGTCTGAAATATCGGCCCCTGAGATTGTGACTTCCTGGCCCACACACGTCTTTCTCATGGATAGAGTAAGGACACAGCACCTCTGTTCCACCATAAGAGATAGGATCAACCAGCAAATTAAATACATGTCAGTGATTCTTGACCTGCCTTGATCCTTGAAACTAAAGGAGACATTGTGAGGCATGAGCATGGAACCTTTAGCCAGTTAATGGGCAAACAAAGACAGGCATTTTGTAGAGGTGGCACTGTTCCTGGATGCAGAGCCACAGAACAAAATGTCTTTATGGATAGGAGATCCTCTCAGGTGGAAATTGCAAGAGCCCAAGGAGAGGAGCCACCCAGGCTGCACTGCACAGCACACATGGCGGATGTGCACAGGGTAAAGGAGACTTGCCTGCCTACCACCTCTTTTCTCCCCTCCATTCTCAAAGGACACTCGTCCAACCCAGACTTTCACTCCAATAGTAGCACAAAATGACTTCCTGTTTGGTTCATGACATCAACGTTTGATGGTGCCCACAACTGTTGCTAGGCCAGAGGTGGTGTATGACCTGGGCTTGATCAACTAGACTGGGGGAAAGGATTTATATGTAACCCATGTTTGAAGGTCAGGTCTTTTAATAGATAGATAGATAGATAGATAGATAGATAGATAGATAGATAGATAGATGGATGGATGGATAGATTGAGCAATGAGTCAGTCTGAAGATGAAGCAATGGCCCAAACCATCATCCTACAGACCCTAAAATGGTTCCCCTGCAGTGGCACACTTCTGTACCTCTACCCATAAAATGGGCACCACCATCCCATCACTGCACTGGTTTTTGTCACACATTTGCCCTATGCTCCATATTATACCACCTGTCTCAGTTCTTGGTACAGTGAAAGATGTTAAGAGGGTATGTTAAGATCATAATAAAAGCAGCATAACACACACACACACACACACAGAGAGAGAGAGAGAGAGAGAGAGAGAGAGAGAGAGAGAGAGAGAGAGAGAGAGAAAGAGAGATTGAGATTTTTTCATCAGGCTCCAAACCAGCAGTTGATCCTGGTATTCTGTTGGAGCTGTCTGTGGGCCACAGGCTAAGAACTAAGCAGCCTCCCAGAAAAAGAGTTCAGGCTTTGGCATAGAGGGAAGAAGGGTTGCTGATATTGAACACAGCCTCTACAGAACAACAGAGAAGTCAGGGAATGCCATACAAGTCTCTTACAGATTGGAAAGTACACTTATACTCACATTCACCCAGTCATTCATTTGGCACCAGCACAGACTGCCACATGCCAGGCCGCAACTTGAATGCACATATATAATGTTGTCTATGTCTTCATCGGTTCAGCACCTTGAAAAAAAGGCAGAAACAGTCCTAGGCCTGATGACCTGACACAAAGTTTAAGTTCATCCAGCAAGAGCAACCTTGAGTATTGCCAGTGTCCCAGAACCCTGGGTCACTGGTTTTGTAAGGTGCCATGTCTTGTAAATGGACTTAACCTTGAAAAGGAGCCAGGTTCCACCCTGATGCCCTCTTCTCTTGTCTGTGGCAATCGTGGGCCTGGCTCACATTCTCAGGGATGTGACTGCTTGACTTATCTTTCTTATTTCCCACAGTGCACAGGGGATAAGGGCAGTAGGCCCCCTGTCACCACTGATATATTCAGTGCCCTCTGGATTTTCCCCTGTCTACTTCAGGGTGATGTAGGGTTCAGATATGTACTAAGAGCACGTGATGGGTGAAATGCAGGTGTGTGGCATGTGAAAGTTCAAGGGCAACTCTCCAAAGCCTGATGCCCTAAGGACACCATGGGTGAGAAGCTGGCTGAGACTATGTGTGTTTTCCTCCACTTGTTTATTTTCACACCTGTTCTGTCTCAGTTCCCAGGTGGCTCCTAACATGAGAACAGATGCTCACTCCTAGCCAGAGCCACTCCTACACCAGCTGATGATGGCCTAAACTGACAGTTTATCTGCCACTTAACTGGGGCAGAGGCAGGCATGGGGAGGCAGGAGTTGAGGACTGGTGCACCATGCACAAGATTCATCTAAGTGACCATTTCCAGGAGAATTCTGTGATTGAAGAATGGTCAGAACCACATGCAAACTTCTACCTTCTTCTCTCCCTCCCTCCCTCTCTCCCTCCCTCCCTCCCTCCCTCCCTCCCTCCCTCCCTCCCTCCCTCCCTCCCTCCCTCCTACCCTCCCACCCTCCCTCCTTCCCTTCTTCCTTCCCTTTTCTTCCTTGCAGGTTTGCAAGGAAACAACCAATGCTATCTCTTAGAGTCTACAGGAAGCTGCTCTACAGACTGCTGGTCAAAGGTCAGACTGGCAAGGGGAGTTCTGTGAGACAGTTCCCAGCCTTGCTCACTCAGCCTCTTTCTACAGCCTGGGCCTTCTTTGTACCTGACTGCTGTTCTCAGCCTTCACACGCCAGAGGAGACAGGACCCGAAGCAGGAGGGCTGGGGCCCGAGCCATTCCCTTGCTGAAAGAATGCAAATGTGCTCAACAAATACTGGGTACACAGGAAAGAGTGTGTGGGGACGAAATCTGATGGCATGTTCTTTAAAATACTCTAGAGATGCATCTGTGTGTCAGCAAACCATGTGACTCAGTTGTGGCTCAGAGAGAAACATGCTGTTGAGAATTAAGTGTTCTTACCAAAAATACATACATGCATCTAATAAGAAAATAATAAGACACATTCAAATTGGAAAACATTCTGCAAAATACCTGATCAGACTCTTCAAAAATGTCACCACACTATAAGTCCAACACCAGGGGATTTAGGGGTTGCTTAGACTATAGGAGACCTGAGAGAAATGTGGTAACTTAACACTGTGAGATTCAAGAAATTCCAGATTTGTTACTATCATCCACAGCACACAAGAGGGAAAAAGGTGCCGAATGTGTCCTTTCTTCCCTGGGATGGAGTGGTATTCGACAAATTCCAGACAGTTTTCCAAATTCCAGATGGTTTTCCAAATGGTAACCTCAGCCTAGACCCATGGCTCTCAGCTTGAGAGTACCTTTGTCTGAGGTTGTCTCGTATATGCCACCATTTGATGACATCTAAACAGTGAGCAGAAAGAGTCTAAACATCTGATCAGAGTCACACACTTGTGAATAAGAAAGATGCCCACATCCCTGCCTGCCCTTTGTCAATCTATAGAAACATGTGAGTCCCGGGATTCGTGGATATTCCCAGAACTTTGATACAATCGAGTTCAACAAGCCTAGAAAACACACAAGGAATTCTGATGGCTCTCCAGCTAATGCTTTACTTCCCGTTACATGGCTGCTACTGGCTCAGTCTGAATCCAGCATGAGATGACGACTGGGGAGGGGATGCCAAGACTGTGTCGTTTCTCTAACTATCTTTTTACAAGAAAGATTTTCTGCAATAACAGCAAGAATGCTCCCAGGTCTTGTGCCCCAGAATTCAAGGAAGAGAGCCTGGAGTTGCATTTCTAGATTGTAAAGTTAAGGCAACTGAGCTGATTGTAGTGTATTAAAAAACAAAAAGTAGAACACAGAAGCGGCTTTCTTGCATTTCAAGGTCCTTGTGAGACAAAATGGAGGAGTAGGGGAGCATGTTTCACAGTCCGTCCAAGGCAGGATCCAAGTGGTAGAGAAAGCGCACTCTGATGGTTAGAGATCAGGACTATAAAGTGAGAACAATGACCTGCTTGCTGACGTCAACTACGTGGCGTTCTGATGAGGACTAAACAGTTCAAGCCTGGATGACAACAAATGTCCAAGAACCTGCATCACTGTGATCTGGAAAAACTGCTACATCTTTTCCTTCTATTGAATATTATTATTGGAAGCCCTGTAAGAAATTCTAATCTTCAGAGGGTTTGGCTTGATCCGCAGAACAAAGCAACAAGAGTATTGTTTATCCTCAGAGCTGTGGACGGAGGAGTTGAGAGTATCTGGACAGCGAAGGAGTGTTTTTCTTGTTTGTCCATATTTCAACTCAAAGGAACTTTGTATTTATTGGCACAAGGCAAAAAACAATATGGTGCTTTGGGAAAGGAAATAAAACACAAAAAGATTTACACACACACACACACACACACACACACACACACACACACACACACATGCAAGAGTAAAGAAAGGAAAAACGAAACCTACCCAAACATTTTCGACTGAGATAAAAAAAATCCTCCTGGCTATTTGAATAAATTGCTTTTTAAGTAATTAAAACCCTATCCTATGCTCTTCGGTGAATTTTGGTAATTTCTCTATACTTGGTTTCAAGTATTTTTTGATTGGCATCTTTCCAAAGAGTACACCTGCGCCTTAGTTGAACAATGTCTTACTGAAAGATGAAATGAACTAATTCTGTTTGATTTGTATCTCGGTTAAAATTCTGAAGTTAGATATTTATACAGAGTCACATAAAGAACACAAGCTTAAATGGTTCCACTGGGAACTGTAACACGATTTCCATTGAGCCAACAGAACATTAGAATACGCTTAGCTAATGAAAATGATTCATCTCTGCCTTTCTTTCTTCTTTTTTTAAAAAAGATTTATTTATTCATTATGTACATAGTGTTCTACCTGCATGGATGCCTGCAGGCCAGGAGAGGGCACCAGATCTCATTACAGATGGTTGTGAGTCACCATGTGGTTGCTGGGAATTGAACTCAGGACCTCTGGAAGGACACCCAGTGCTTTTAACCTCTGAGCCATCTCTCCAGCCTTCATCTCTGCTTTTCTATCAAGCACAGTCGGTGGTGGAAGGAAAATAAAGATTTGTGGTTATTTGAATTTTCTTCTCTTTCATACTGTGTCTTTTTAAATATGTCCACTTTCTGTTTCTGAACTTTAAAAAGTCCTTGAACTATTTTAATTATGAAAATTCACTAAAATATTGTTTTGTCTTTAAGTTACTGGTCTTTATGCCTTTGATTCCCTTTTCCCACATAAAACAAAGCCTAATGATTTTTATTAAATGAGAGGAATAAAGTTTTTCACAATAACTATTTTCATTTTATGAGGACAATTTAAGGTTTTGCTTTTGCCCATTAATTATATGGGGAGTCTCAAATGCAAAATGACAAGATGTTTCCAATTTTTATTTCATTTGTGGTTTGGTCTTTATACAGAATTCATATGCAGCACTTTCCCTCAGTCCCCTTAATTACACAGGTGTATTTAGTAAGAGCCTAATGTCATCCAGTGTGGTGGTAGTGTCTAAACAAACACCCTTTCCATTGAGGTTTGTGCCAGGATGGCCTCCAAAGAGCTCCCCATCTTGCTGTCATATATTTAAACTGTCTTCACTGTTCAACATGTGGGATTCAACCTGGCTTTGGTGGAAAAGAATAGTGCTGGCTTCCCTGGTTGTGATCTGTGGTGCTCTAAACAATGAGAGAGAGAGAGAGACAGAGAGAGAGACAGAGAGAGAGAGACAGAGAGAGAGAGAGAGAGAGAGAGAGAGAGAGAGACAGAGAGAGACAGACAGACAGAGAGAGAGACAGAGAGAGAGAGAGAGAGAGAGAGAGAGAGAGAGAGAGAGAGAGAGAGAGAGATCACAGTTTAAGAAAGGAGTCAGAGTCTTTGGATTACATTCAGAGGCTTTCTTAGTTGCTTCTCAAATATTATGCAAACTGCCTAAGGGAAACAAGTGAATATTTGTGATTTTTAAAAGATTATTAAATCCTACAATAATAAAATGAAAGAAACACACAAATTATGATAGGTGAAGCACAGAAATATGAATCTTGTAATAAGCAGACAATATGCATCTTTTGTGTATCCAGAATGGGTAGGAACATATGGGAGAACCAAGGAAGCATGAACTCTACATGGGACATGAAATATATCACAAGTTCACGAGCAGTGAATACCATGTCATTTTTTTGTTTTGTTTTGTTTTGAGACAGGGTTTCTCTGTGTAGCTTTTGAAGCCTGTCCTGGAACTTGCTCTATAGACTAGGTTGGCCTTGAACTCACAGTTCTGCCTGCCTCTGCCTACCAAGAACTGGGATAAAAAGGCATGTGCCACCACGACCTGGCAAATATGGTGCCATCTTTAATGAGCCTTTAAACTCACTTTGTCTTAACTTACCACTTGGTTTGAAGTGCTTGGGGGTGGCAAGTGGGGTGCATTCTCTTACTATGTAATTTATACTACCCTTGAATTGTTCAACCTCCTGTCTCACTTTTGTGAGAGCTGAGATTATAGACATGGACCACTATGCCCGGTTTAGAGTGCTTTTGATTTGACAATAGTATTTGTAGGACATTGTAACTCTCAAGGACACTCTCTGTAACTCTGAAGACCTTATGTCTCTCTAGTTTGTAGAACACAGACATGCAATGAAGGCCTAACTGTTAAGAAGAGTATATGAAAAGTTCCTTGACATAGTTCCTTAACTCTCACAGGCTGACAAAAATAACAGACATCTAGACATCTCTAAGACTATCTCAGAGATGCCAAGCCACCCACTTACATTCTATGCAGCTTCTCCTGCTCCATCCCTATCCTTGAAGCAGTAATGGCTCTGCTGTAAAAGGTCCACAGCCCTTTAGCCATGGTGTTTCAGTCCACAAATTAGAAAGAATAAAACACTAGCTCTGCATTACCCTTTATCACACAGACAGCAGAGACACCCATAGCCACTGGAGTAAATCCCTAGAGATAGGGGGGATTCTGTCATGGTCCCAAATCAAAGTTAGTTGTCAAAGGACCCAAAGGTTACCACAGAATAGTGAGAAAGGACCTACTGAGGCTTACGCTCCTCTATCCCCCATCATTTCCTTCTCTGTTGTTTTCCTACCTCATCCTTAACTGACTGCTTTGACACTCAGATGTGGGAGGCCCATCATAATGAAATCACCTACAATCTTGTTAGGCACATAGACTTCCACTTCACACAGACCAGCTCTGCCAGGATCCACATTCTAGCCACTGCTCTGTCTTACTCTTACGTGCCATAAAGTTGGAGAAGCAGCACTTACAGCGCAGAATCTGTGGATTCTCCCACCCAGTCATCCACATCCACAGTCACTTTTAGCTGACTATCCCTAGAAGCAATGATCTGTTGTTCCTCCTTCTTTGTCCTTTGGCAGTAAACCTTTCTTTGTCCCATTTGAGTCCTGGGTCCATCCTTGTCCATTTCTGTAACCCTTTCATGTGGTCCTTGCTGCTTTCTTCCTGTTGACAATGCTTGCACAGGCTCCTGGGCTCTGATTATCCTCCTCTCAGGCAGCCTGGAAATGCACCCCAAGGATTGGCTGTGGCTGTTTGATGGGCTCTGTCCACCAGCCTCTTCTTGCGCCAGATGCAATCATTCCCAGAGTGCAGAAGTTTATGGCTTGTTTCTTGTATTTCCAAACTCGCGGTCAAGATGCCCTGGTGTTGAATTGGCAGGACTAATGGCTCAAATATTTTTTCCAGCCCTGCTTTTTCAGACCATTTCTTCCATGTTGATATGAATCACTTATATGAGAATATGGATGTGGTGAAATATGGGGATCATAGCCACTGCATCTGCAGGTAAAGTTTTATACTGATTACTTCTCTGTACCAACAGTAGATGGAATCGAGCCCCCAAGTCTGCCCATAAGTAGTTGGGGGCACTCTGGAAGTATAATTTTGCTCTCTGGATATGATCAAAAATAGTATCTTACATTCAAAAGAGGCAGAGATAACTTTTGGTAATGATGTGGCGAAAATGGAATGTTTTTTCCTTGTGAGCTGGAGCCCACAATGGTGCCACCACTCTAGAAAATGGTTTGCTGGTTCTTCAAAACTGTAAACACAGAATTACCACACTATTCGAGAAAGTCCACATACAGGAAGTTGATGAAAAGAACTGAAAAGAGACCCAGATGCTTCTATACCTGTGTCTATAGTACATCGTTAGCACTGTTCATAGCAGACCAGAGGGAGATTCTCTGTGTGCTCACCTGTAAGCCAATGGATGTTTAACATGGTATATATTCACACAATGGAATATCACTCATGGGAAAGAATGAAGTTGTGATACATGCAACAACATGGATGAACCCTGTAAAGTTTACACTCAGGGAAATTATCCAGGCCTCCCTCAAAGGACAATGTCATATGAGTATGCCTCAAGAAATATCTAGAATATGAAAATGTGTAGATTCAGTGAGTAGATTAAAGGTCACCAGGAGTTGCAGACAGGAGAATGAGTTACTGCTGATGAGCTTGGTTTCTATTTGTAATAATAAAACCATTTAGGGCATAAACGACACTGACAGGTGCTCCTTTGAGACACTGGGGCACTTTGAAAAAGCTTACTAAGCCATCTTAAACACAATTCCACTGTTGGATGTGTGGTTTTATGTGTGTTTTTGAACTTCTCCGAGCATCACATTCTTTTGGTGTATTTACTTTTTAAAGTTTACTACGAATAACCTTTAACCCACTCTGTCCCACCTAAATTTCTTGAATGTGTGATATGATCCCTAAGTTCTAGAGCCACTGTGAAGGATTATGTATAACTGGCCTACCTAACATACTTTTATAATTACCTTTTGTAATTTAGGGAATAATTGGATTGTTAATAAATAAAATTATCTATATTAATAGAATCCAGCACCTACAAATTCTGATGAGTCAGGAAAGAAGAGTCAAGTTGGAGGCGGCAGAGAGCAAATGGTTTGTGTGTGTGCTGTGACTCAGGCACAGACAACAGGAAAATAACAAATGATAAGATCAGTGATGCCAGGAAAATAAGACGGGATGAGGAGCTAAGGAAGATGGAGGAAGCATCTGAAATGATTTGGGTGTGGTCTGGCCCCATGGAAGGCTGTGTTGAAAACTAACTGCTGTTGCAATGGTTTGAAAGGTAGGACAATTAACAGAGATTAATGTTTCTAATCTTCTAATCCTAGAAGAGAACTCATCCTCTATGAGAACACACTAAATCCAGCCAGCCTAAAGTCAATCCCTCCGAGCCAGTCCGCTCCTCTGGTCTATGGACCACCCCCCGCCCACTGAATGCACTTGCAATAGTTCACCATTACAGCAGTTCTCCCGAGGCAGGGCTGCTTATCTTCTTAAGTTTTAGTTTCTCTATGTTATTTTATGTTTTAGACACAGGCTACAAGTATTTTGTATCTCCCTGTTTCTACTGTTTATGCCAATCATATATGAATCACCAAATCAATTTAAGAGTTCCTGCATTGCTGTTTCCATCTCTTTTTAAACACATATCTGCTCATCTCTACGGGATCATTAATGGAAATCATCAGTTCAGGCTGTTTGATGTGATTCTCAGTGTGTTAGGAGAAACTACAGGAAGCTTCCTGGCAGCAGTTTTGTTACTAGTTACTGTTGGGTTCATAGAAGTGGGAAAACAAAATGACCTTCCTCATAGCTAAGGACTGCAGTCCTTAGAGGCTGTTACAGTCATGTAGAGGCTCCAAGGGGTTGGTTGACACAGCCACACATGCAGGGACCTCGGCACAGGTTCTCTGACTCCAGTGTCAATGTTGTATCCATAAAACACTGTTTGTTTGTCTTGTTCAAGTGTTGCCTGATTTGGAGACCCAAATTGTCTTTTCTTGTTACCGTTACCACTTTAACAGGGAAGAAGCTTGTTAAATGAATAAATAGGTTACTTACGTAAAGGTTCTGGACCTCTGCCCATGAGTTTAACCCCAGCACCAAGGAAAACAAACAAAAGAAAATCAAACTAGGTCCAATAATAATAAAAATACTAAAAACTAAGGTTAGAAAATAGTTGAGCAAACTAACACAGAAACAACCTTCCTAAGAACACTCAAGTCAGTAGCTCTCCTCTGGAGTGGGGTTTATGATCTCATTGGATGGATCTCAATGTCTAGAACACTCTTGGTCACCACACCTGGGGAAAGCGTGCCATTGACTTCTGATGAGGAAGAGCCAGGGAGGCTCCCACATATTCTATAAGAAGGAACTACCTGCGCCTCGAACGTCAATTGTCCTGAGGTTGAAAATCCCTGTTTTCCAAAGCTGCTATGTGAGGAGTTGAACAAGCTGTGCTTTGAAGACTGGCACTGACCGTGAGATCAGTCTTCACGGAAAGGCGCCACGTACTCTCTCCCATGGCAGTCCACGCTTTGCCATATGAACCCACGCGGCTGGTTCACAAAGGAGTCTATGTTCCCATGTTCACTGACTTGGCCTGAACACTTGGGTGGGGCTCCGTTTGTCCATCTGCTTTCTCTGGCACCCCTCTCCACTGACTCCCTTTATGAGGTTGATTATGGTTCTCCCTGGAGAGAAAAGCCATTACTGTCTCAAGTTCTCTCTGTTCTCCCAATCCCTTCCCTGGACCAGGCAGAGCATGAGAGCTTCAGGCCAGCAACCCACTGAGTTCAGGGCAGAGTTCCTGCTCCTTCCCACTTGTCTTTTCATCATTGGGCCTCCTACTCTTTCTATTCCTTTTCTCCCCTCTCCCTGCTCCCTCTTCAGAGGATCAGTGGCTGCTTTACCTCTGGCTGATAGGTCAAACCTACCTCATGCAGTGTCTGAGCTTGAATATATTTCTTCACCCCATTCTCAGAAACAGTCATGCAGGAAATCCCATGAAGCTAATGACTGACCATGTATGCCATTACATTCACTCACAGAAAGAACAGTGACCCTGTCTCAGCTCAGAACAGCGGTGCTTATGGTCAGATCTGGGCTGTGCTACACAAAACACTCTCTGACTCTTTTCCCATCTGGCTTTCCCATCTTTCTGACAGGGAAACAGGAGCTCGGCAGTGCCCGTGAGGACAGTGGTGAGAGACGGACAGAGCTGTTTGTCGTCTGCTCACCCTCTCAGCAGAGAGCTCCTTCTTGGTGGAAAAGGGATGTAGATCCTGGTAGTGTACCCCCAGAAGGCAGCTACACTCGCCTGGCTCAAGAGGATCCAGGCTCCCTTCCTTTGGGGGAGGGCACTGCCCTGCTCTCCCTCTGTCTCCTGGTCTTTAAAGACACAGGGTTTGAGGTGATGTCCAGAGCAGCAAGCCCTGAGACAGCCTGTCTTACAATCGTCCATCACACCTTCCTTCCTCAGAAGGATCCTCGGTAGACACCTGCCCCATGAGGAAGCACTGTCAATTTTCATTCGTGTGATCTCACTCCTTTCTGGAATGGGGATACTTCAGACCAAACAGCTCTCATCTTTGCCTGAATTCTACTCTTTCCTCATTAAACAAAGGTGATTATAAAAAGAAAAAAAAAGCAAATTTCACATTTTATTATTGAGCAAAAGACATCAAAGCATTTAAGAAACAGTCTGAAAATCTTTAAAGAATACCCTGTACATTCCAGGAAAGGTAAGTATAATCTGAAACATATTGCAATCAACAAATTCCCAGAAGGCTGTAGGAGTACAGTGGGAGGGGGAGGCTATCTGAGCAGGTTTGGGGAGTAGGTAGAGGTGCTGGACAGAGCAGCGATCACCTGACTTTATCATGAAATAACATGCTCAGGTGAGAAACGCTTGCTACATTGGTATACTGAATTAAACCCCATCTGACCTAGAAACACTAAGGCCATCTCCAGAATGCCCTGCCTTATACAGGATCATAACCACATTAATGTCATTTATAACAACAAACTAGACAGTGACCTAACATGCTCCCCTCAAATGGCATGGAAGGTTTTAGGGCTTGACGTTATCACTGCTACAGTTGTTCCATTCCTCAAACAGTCTTAGCTCAACTAGCTGCCCCTCATCCCTTCCTTTTAATCCCCTCCAATGATACAACCATCCTGAGCATAAAATGTGGTTCAATTTTACTTACGTGAGATATTTATATATTCTGAATAGCTTTCTCCTTTTTAGCCAAAGCAAAAAATGAAGCTGTCTTGTTGGTTATTAGTTCAAAGTGTACTCCACCTACAGATTTAGTGTCTAAACCAAGGTCATAGAGCTTATGATAATCAATTGCCTTATTTGAACTTATGTGAATAACAGAAAGACTGGCTGTAGACACAGCCTGCCTCCTCCTCATGTATATTCATCTGGATGATTGTCATCACCACACTGCAAAGAAAGCTTTCTGGAAGTAGAGGAGAGAGAACCATTATTATAGTGCAAAGATGTGGGAGGAAGGGAGGTTAGGTGATGGTGCTGAGCTTTGGGGATTTCAAAAATACAGAACAGGAAAATGGCACTCCAAAAAGATCAACACCTCAAGTGATAAAGGGCAGAATATCTTCTTCAAGAAGAAAAGGCATGAGAACAGAGCCCTGAAGGTTAGCAAGGTTTGTTGTCTTGTTTGCTTGTGTTTTTGTTTGTTTAGTTGCATGCTTGCACTTATTGGCAGAAGGGAGTCACATGGACAAAAACGCGGAGGAAGAAGAAAGCCTGAGTGTTAACCAGTGAAAGGTGGGACACCCCCAGATCAGTGGTCTGGAAGAGTTTGGAATACATGTAGCAGGAACGGATTTGTGTGTGGAGAGGACTATTCTACAGCTGGTGGAGACACTGGATCAAATCCAGAAGACACTTGCGTGAGAAGCTTTGCCCCTTCTTAAGTCTTTCAATGACCTCACAAAATCCCCAGGTTACAGAGAATATGTGCACTCTGACTAGATAGAGAAGGCTGCATAGGAATGAATGATGCCACAGAGAAAGAGTACAGCTAGGGAAGTAGGGAACAAAAGGAATCTTCCAGGAAGTAGCCCAAATAGCATGTCTAATGTGTCTTTGCAGTTTTTTTTATGGAGGAGGGTCATCTCTCTATGTGTTACTTTCATTGGTAAATAAAGGAACTGCCTTGGCCCTTTGATAGGACAGAAAATTAGGTAGGCGGAGTAAATAGAACAGGATGCTGGGTAGAAGGAAGTGAGGTCAGACGCTATGGAGCCAGCTGCCAGGTCAGACATGCTGAATCTTTCCTGGTAAGCCACCACCTCGTGGTGGTACACAGATTATTAGAAATGGGTTAATCAAGATGTGAGAATTAGCCGATAAGAGGCTAGAACTAACAGGCCAGGCAGTGTTTAAAAGAATACAGTTTCCATGTTATTATTTCCGGGGCTAAGCTAGCTGTGCGGGATGAAAAGCAGGCCTACTAGCCCCATCACTACAGTTTTTGATTCAACACAAATAAAATTTCTTCTATCTGACCAGATTTGCATAAGAAGTTTACCTAACAGTCAATGTTGGCCCTGGCTTCATTCTCAAACCCAATGAAAAATGCAAACTCTTCTGACGTGGAAGAACTAGGAAGAAGAGACTCAATTTGGCACATTATCTGTTTCCAAGATTTATACCATGTAATTTACATTTTATATATTACATCATTTAGACAGAATATCTGCTAGCAAGCTCAAGGGGGATCTGCAAACAACTCTATTGCTTTCAGTAATCTCTCAATCATGTGTTGGAATAGGAGTTTATCTTATTGAGATTCAAGTGTCTCAAGATAGGTATTGGAGGCCAGCCTGGTCTACAGAGTGAGTTCTAGGACAGTCAAGGGTACACAAAGAAACCCTGTCAAAATACAAGAAGAAGAAGAAGAAGAAGAAGAAGAAGAAGAAGAAGAAGAAGAAGAAGAAGAAGAAGAAGAAGAAGAAGAAGAAGAAGAAGAAGAAGAACAACAACAACAACAACAACAACAACAACAACAACAATAATAATGGGTCAAGTGTCATAAGATAGGTACAGTGACACACACTTAAAATTTCACTACTCAAGAGGCTAAGGCAGGAAGATGCTCACAAGTTTGAACTAAAGTGAGACCCTGTCTCAAACATAAAAGATTCAAGAATCACCACTATTCAAAAAGCTGTTTTTTCTAAGTGGACGCAATTAGTGATGTGTTGAACAGATTTTCACAAGTGTGCTTTATACATTCTGTAAAGGTCCAAGTGAGCTAGAGATTAGATTTCTATTTTCTTTGCAGACAAGAAAAATAGGAGATTTCATCCTGTACTTCAAGAGGCACAGGTCAATCATGCCATGCAACAGACAGAAGAACAGACATGAAAAGGGCAGTCATTCAGAGCCCGGAGAATCTCTGTTGCTTGTCCACTGTCAGGCTTGCTACATTAAAGCAGTGTTAGGTTTGGGTTAGGACTTGACTTCTTCCCTGCAGAGGATGATGCTGTGGAGCCAGACTGTGTATTAGGAGATCTCCAGGAACAGGGTCCAACAACAGTGTGCCTTCTGTCTCAACCTATACTTTCCTTCATCCTGGGTGTCCCCTGTCCTCTGACGCAAAACTATAACTTGAAAGAGAGGATTATTATAAATAGGAACTTCCATGAAGCATGATTAATAAACACTCAGAGAGAGACACTGGGGTTCAACCTGAAGATCTGAAGAGCAAAGCAGCCAACCACTGGCTCTTACCTCAACCTCAGTCTGAAATGATAATCCTGCCTCCAGGAAACCTCAGGATGAGACTGAGCCTGAGACGTGTCTCCTCCTGTTTTATAATCCTCTGTAGTTCCGGGATTAAAGGCGTGCACTGCTACCGCCTGGTTTCAATGGCAAATTAGTATGGCTACTAGGATTAAAGATGTGTGCCATTGGTGCCTGGTCTTTAAGGCTGGCCAGTGTGGCTGTTTGACTTTCCTGATCTCCAGGCAAGCTTTATTTATTAAAATACAAATGAAGTGCCACTCCAAGACCAAAAGGAAAGAGAACTTTGAATTGTTAAACCACGAATGCAGGCCATTTTATGGAAGAAAGGTGCCTTGGCGGGAAGAACGAAAAACCTAGACACAGCCAAGAGCCCTAAGGATCCATCCCTGGGCAACAGGATTGAGACCCTAGCCAAGAACCTACAACATCCACCTAACAGATTTTCAGAACTGTCCCAGGTAAGTCACTTCTCTTCTTTTTACTTAGATATGGAAGAGTCTATAGCTACTGTTCTCTTTCCACCTCACTGTCATAGGTCAATTCTATAGGGGACACAAAACTTGTCTCTCCTCTCCTCAGTTTTTAGTACATCAAGACCTTCACCTATCCTTGGATGTAATTTAAGGACAATTCTACACTTCAAATCAGTTCCTAGAGGAATAAGACCTGCTGACCATGAACATATTTTACATATCGGGTGAATCAGAAGTCGCTGCAGAGTTGTTTCCAAATATAGGTGCAATGCTCCCAGTCCACATATTCTTGCTGTATTATGATTTTGACCTTTTTCCCTCAATAGAGTGATATTATACTACAGGTCGAAAAAATAAAATTCAAGGAGCCTTCCCAGAAACTTGTTCCAACAAGAAGCATGATCCAAATATTGCACATGATGTCTTAATCCTTAAGCATGATCCAAATATCGTACGTGATGTCTTAATCTGTAAACATGATATGAATATTGCCTATGGTGTCTTAACCCTTCAGCACAATCTGAAATTTTCACACGATGTCTTAATCCCTAAGAGCCCATTTATACTCGTCTGAAATCCACATCCCCCTGAACACTGTGCATTTCTTCTGGAAACTGAAGAGTTCCTCCCCCTGAAATCCAGGTGGGCTTGTGTTTGAGGCAAAATTATGTTGTG
This sequence comes from Microtus pennsylvanicus, assembly GCF_037038515.1. Classification (NCBI taxonomy): domain Eukaryota; kingdom Metazoa; phylum Chordata; class Mammalia; order Rodentia; family Cricetidae; genus Microtus; species Microtus pennsylvanicus. The sequence goes on along the minus strand of NC_134586.1, from coordinate 88,187,464 downwards.
TGAGTTCTAAAGCAAGGACAGGCAGGGAGCTACAACTGCCTGATTCTTACTCTTGAGCCATTTGCTCTTAGAATACAGTCACCATGGTGTGGGCAAACCCAAGCAACCTATGAAAGGTACATGTTAGGAAACCGGGGCTCAGCTCCTCATCTGAAGCTCTGGTCGTACCCACTGGCCAATGTAAAACAGCTCTTAACTGCTATAACAAAATATGAGACACTTATCATCTGTAGAAAGGAGGGCTACTGTTTTTTTTAAAGTTAATCTTGTATCTTGTTACATTCTTTTTTTTTTTAGGCATAAAGAAGACATTTATTAAAGGAGACAGAGAGAGAGAAAAGGGAGACAGGGATAGACACGAGAGAGGAACAGTAAGTCATCTTGTTACATTCTTGAAGGTGTTTATAAGTTGTAGGAGTTTCCTGATAGAATTTTTGGGGTCGCTTATGTAAACTATCACATCATCAGCAAACAGTGAGAGTTTGACTTCTTTTCCGATTTGTATCCCCTTGTTCTCCTTCTGGTGTCTTATTGCTCTAAACTAGGACCTCAAGAACTATATTGAACAGATATGGAGAGAGTGGACAACCTTGTCCTGGTCTTGATTTCAGTGGAATCGTTTTGAGTTTCTCTCCACTTAGTTTGATGTTGGTTTGCTGTATACTGCCTTTATTACGGTTAGGTATGTTCTTTGTACCCCTGCTCTCTCCCAGAGTTTTATCATGAAGGGATGTTGAAATTTTTTTTTTTTTGGTTTTTCGAGACAGGGTTTCTCTGTGGCTTTGGAGCCTGTTGTGGAACTAGCTCTGTAGACCAGGCTGGTCTCGAATTTACAGAGATCCGCCTGCCTCTGCCTCCCGAGTGCTGGGATTAAAGGCGTGCGCCACCATCGCCTGGCTAGGGTGTTGAATTTTGTCAAAGGCTTTTTCAGTGTCTAATGAGATGATCATGTGTTTTTTTCTTTCAGTTTGTTTAAATGGTGGATTACATTGACAAATTTTCATATGTTGAACCATCCCTGCATCTCTGGGATGAAGCTTATTTGGTCATGGTGAGTGATTTTCTGATGTTCTTGGATTTGGTTTGCCAGTATTTTATTGAGTATTTTTGCATCAATGTTCATGAGTGAGATTGGTTTGTTTCAAAGAACTTTAAATCTTTGAAAAAAGAAATCGAAGAAGACACAAGAAAATGGAAAGATCTCCTATGTTTTTGGGTAGGTAGAATTAACATAATAAAAATGGCAATCTTACTAAAAGCAATCTACAAATTTAATGCAATCCCCATCAAAATCCCAGCAAAATTCTTTACAGACCTCAAAAGAACAATACTCAACTTCATATGGAAAAACAAAATAAAACAGGATAGCCAAAACTATCCTGTACTATAAAGGAACTTCTTCAGGAGTCACCATCCCTGACTTCAAACTATTACAGCACTGCAATAATGAAACAGCTTGGTATTGGCAGAAAAGCAGACAGGAGGACCAATGGAATCGAATCAAAGACTCAGACATCAATCCGCAAACCTACAAACACCTGATTTTTGACAAAAAGCAAAAATTATACAATGGAAAAAAGTAAGGATATTCAACAAAAGGTGCTAGCATGGCTGGATATCAACATGTAGAAGAATGCAAATAGATCCATATCTATCACTATGCATAAAACTCAAGTCCAAGTAAATCAAAGATCTCAATATAAAGCCAACCACCTGGAACCTCATAGAAGAGAAAGTGGGAAATACACTTAAACACATTGGCACAGGAGACCACTCCTAAAGATAACTCCAGTAGCACAGACACTGAGAGAAACAATTAAAAAATGGGACTTCCTAAAACTGAGAAGCTTCTGTAAAGCAAAGGACATGGTCAACAAGACAAAATAGCAGCCTACAGAATGGGAAAAGATCTTAACCATCCCCACATTGGACAGAGGGCTGATCTACAAAATATACAAGGAACTCAAGAAACTAGACATCAAAAGAACAAATAATCCAACAAAAAAATGGGGTACACACATAAACAGAATTATCAATAGGGGAATCTCAAATGTCCAAAAGATTGTTAAGGAAATGTTCAACATCCTTAGCTATCAGAGAAATGCAAATAAAAACAACTCTGGCTGGGCAGTGGTGGCGCATGCCTTTAATCCCAGCACTCGGGAGGCAGAGGCAGGCGGATCTCTGTGAGTTTGAGGCCAGCCTGGTCTACAAGAGCTAGTTCCAGGACAGGAACAAAAAACTACGGAGAAACCCTGTCTCAAAAAATAAAAAAAACAAAAAACAAAAACAAAAAACCCAACAACTCTGAGATACCATCTAACACCTGACAGAATGGCCAAGATCAAAAACACTGATGACAGCTTATGGTGGAGAGGATTCGGGATAAGGGGAATGCTCCTCCATTGCTGGTGGGAGTGCAAACTTGTATAGCTGCTTTGGAGATCAGAAAATTTGATTTCTAAGAAAATTATGAAATAAAACAATCTACCTCAAGACCCAGCAATACCACTTTTGGGTACATACCCAAATGATGCTCAATCAGCTATGTTAATAGCAGCATTATTCACAATAGCCAGAATCTGGAAACAATTTAGATGCCCCTCAATTGAAGAATGGATAAGGAAAATGTGGTAAATTCATACAATGGAGTATTGCTCAGTGGTTAAGAAATAATGACATCTTGAAATTTGAAGGCAAATGGATGGATTTCGTAAAACTATACTGAGTGAGGTAACCCAGCCCAAAAAGAGAAATATAATAGGTACTCATTTATAAGTGGCTTTTAGACATAAAGCAAAGAAAAACCAGACTACAGTCCACAACCCCAGAGAACGTAGACAACAAAGAGGACCCTAAGAGAGACACACATGGATCTACATAGGAAGGAGAAAAAGACAAGACCTCCTGAGTAAATTGGGAGCATGTCGATCATGGAAGTGTGTAGAAGGGGAAAGGGGAGTTAGGGAGCAGAGTGGAGAAAAATATATAGTGGAATAAAAACAATAAAAAATACAGGACGTAACAGAAAAAAGAGGAAGGACTGGCTTTGGCCCACAGTTTCAGAGGCCCGTGGTCTGTGCACCCTGTTGCAGTGCAGATGGTAGAAGGCAGCACACCAGGGTGGAAGCACATGGCAGAGGAGCCTGCCCACCAGGCAGTGACCAGAACAAAGAGCAGCAAAGACAGGGAATAGGACTTCAATATCCATGAAGCCAGGCAGCCCCCAAGGACCTGATTTCTTTTGCTATGACATATATTCTTAAGATTCTACCACTTCCCAATAGTGCCACAAGCCATTGACCAAGACTTCAACACATGGACCTGGAGGGACTGGGTGGCTTAAAACAACAGCCGTATCATCTGAGGAAAGCCAGCTTAAATGGAGGCTTTTACCCCACTCACACAGTTGAACATTTGAGCTGCATAATATCAAGCATAAGTCAGTATTCCCAGGGAATTCTAAACAACTTGCAAATCTGTGAGCAAAACAAATGGCTTCAAGCACTGAGTCTTAAATTATTTGTTATATATCAATGAGATAATGAAACAAAAACCATTGTATCAGTCAGGGTTCCCAAGAAACTGAACAAATAGAAACAACAGCAGTGTGTGTGTGTGTGTGTGAGAGAGAGAGAGAGAGAGAGAGAGAGAGAGAGAGAGAGAGAGAGAGAGAGACAGAGAGAGAGAGAGACAGAGAGAGAGAGAGAGAGAGAGAGAGAGAGAGCGAGAGAGAGAGAGAGAGAGAGAGAGAGAGAGACTGTGTGCATATGTATATTTTTTTGGAGTGCCAAATAAAACAGGATGCTCAATCAAATTTTAATTCCTCCACCCCTCTCCTCTCTTTCCCTGTCTTCCCTGAAGAAGCCCATTCCAATCAAGTTAACACATAATACAAAGCACTACAGACATTAGACTCCTGGAGGTGAAGATTTATCTAAACTAGGACTTGACCTCTGGCCCCTGAGAAAATGTAAATCCTGCTATGGGAATGATGACAGTAAATGCTCTTTGGTACTGATAATGTATCACTGATTGGCCTTGATGCAGAGTTCCTGAGTTGGAACTCCAGGGTTCCAACTCGGTCATGACATTCACTTAGATCAAAGATCAGTGTTCTGAAACAAATTCCATACAGAAACTAATCTAAGCATAGGAATATTTACCAGAACCCCAAGGCAAATGGGAAGAGGGACTATAATATCCTTAATTAAAGGTATACATGCCTTAACACTTTGATACTGACTATCAGAGATGAGAATGAAGAAGAGGTTGATTTGCCCTTCTACCTCTCCCCGGTCCATGGATAACAGAGGAACACATTCAGCACTGCCCCAGCAGTATTTATGGAGGGTACCATACGGGATGATGGGATGGGCATTGCAAGAAGCATCTCTTCCCATCTTGTGAGGACAGAGTTTATCTTGCATACAGCTTTTCCACATTCATCTCAACCTGTGCTCAAGGCTGAAATCCTATTTGTCACTATAGTTTAGAAGTGGTTTGTACCCCAAAGCTTGGTCTTCAGTTTGGTGAGGTAAAGACAGAGTCCTTAAAAGGTCAAACCCACTTCAAGGCAATTAGGTCATGAAAGCATGGCCTTGGGAAAGGATTAACATAGTTCTTACAGGACCCTGAGTTGTTCTCAGCAGATAACGTCATAGTACAATGAGTAGCTTATTTGCCATGTTGTAATGGAAGTGTGTGGGGCACTACCAGAGACCAGATAGATAGGGCTTCCAGATCCAAAACCTGAAGAAGTCCTTAGACTCTAATACATTTTCCAGGAAGAGAGAGGTAGATTCATGTAGCCATTCTTGCTTCTGATTTTTTATAAGTTATATTTGCATACAGGTGTATTGATTTATACACACAAGAAGCAAATTCATAAGCAATTATAAATGAAATGTCGAGCATAGTAACTATCTGACTAAACAATAGCCATTCATTAACCATCATGAGCCATTCCTCTTGATGGTTTTGAGTTATCATATATGTGGGTTCTTGCTTCTGTTTTTAAATGTGTCCTTGTTGTGCTACATAAAAAGCTCATCAGACTCTACAATCTCTGTTCCTGTAGTAACACTGATGGACTGCAACAGTGAAGTGCACTGTTCCCCTAGAAGCTCCAGAACAGAACAAGATGGTGCAGTAAGTCAAGCTTATGTCAGAGAAACTGAACATTCTCTGCATAACAGGTCCTGTTAAAGGTATTTGCTAATTTATGAGATGAGATGTGATGGCCCGATTTTTAAGTCTTTATCTAGTAAGGGTTCATCCTGAAGCACCTGATGCTAGAGTGCTGTGATGTGTGGAATAGTTTGATTATGTCAGGGCAAACAAACAAAAACTGTTAGAGAACATGAGTACCACACTGTAGATTAGACCTAAAGACCACAAGTGCCCAGAAGTCTCTGTTGACCTAGGAAATTGGGGCAGTGGTGTTGAGTATTCATATGTGCAGGGATTTTCTGGGTTATCAAGGCAGGAAAGAATTATGGGGCCCTGAGAAGTTCGCAACAGATCATGCCACTGTACAGTGGGTGGCTTCCCTGCCATGTAATGGAAGGGGAGGTGCCAGAGGCCAGATAGATAGGGCTTCCTAGTACTCAGGGTCTTGTATTTTAGAAGGAGAGCTTAGGGATGTGAGGTCCAAGCAGTTCAGAAAAGCATCATCAAACTGTTAGGACAATTCTGCAGAAGAAGCTGCGTAAAACTCAGTGGAAACATCCGAGGATAAAATATTGTTCAGCTTTTTCATCACCACATTTAGTTTTTGTGTGGTTGTGTGTGTGTGTGTGTGTGTGTGTGTGTGTTTGTGTATGTGTGTGTGTAGTTCTGTTTTTGTTGATGTTGTTTGGCTTAGGTTTCTGTTGTTATTTTTAGCAAGAGTCTTGCTATGTCATCTAAACTAGCCTTGAATTCATGACTGTCCTGCTTCAGTCTCCCGAGTACCTGGATTACAAGTATTTGCCACCATTACCAGCAAAAGGGACATTAGTCTTTACTGTGTAGAGCTGACAACATTAGTCATGGGATCATGCCACTTCAAACCATTTTATATATTTTCTTGAATTAGCCACCTTGACCATAATACAACTCTCGGTCACCTTCGCAGAAACATTATCTTTTAAGGCAAGACTCAAAAACTGTCTTCAGTCAGCGGCTTCCTTAACTAATCCATAGTTTTCTAAACGTCTCCTTCCTAAGATCACACTGTTCAACCTGTCCATGAGGTCACTGGCTGTATCAGTATAGTTTTATACCAGATAATTTCATCTCTTTGAACGGAACAAAGTTTCCCACAGCAGGCCTACCACAGGGCTTAGATTGAAACGGAACATTCTCCAAACACAGAATTTCAGATGTGGGCTGCCAAAAAGTTAATACATCTTTCAACATACTTTGAGACTGATATCTCAGTTTCAACATCTACAAAGAAAAATTAAAAAGAAAGAGGAGGAAAGAGAAAAGGAAAGAAAAAAAAAGGAAGTGAAGGAGGGAAGGGAAAGGAGGGGTGAGAAGGGGAGGCTAGGGAAGGGAAGACATAGCAAATGCTTCCCTAAATTTCCTGAAATATTAAAAATAAATGGCTTTCGAGGAAGTTGGAAGACTATTAAGATATCAGAATTCATCACTTCTTTCCAAACTTGGTTTTACTTTTTAAATTTCAGTTAAGAATTCCACAGATAAAAGGAAATTAGATGAGATCTCCCGGGGATGGTTGATGTTAGGTTAAAAGCATCACCTCAGTTCCCTGGCACCCCTTTATCCAGAGTCTGGAATGTTTGGTTGTGGACTTCACCCCAACTCCTGGCTTCCATTTTGGAATGTTGTGTGGAAAGTTCCATTTCAAGCCTCCCCTTCCCTGGGAGTTGTCACAGTTTAGACTCTGCCTCCAAGAAAGCCCACCAAACAATGACTCCTTCCCAGAGAGGGTCAAGACCAGTCTCACAGGCTATTTAAATTGTCCCTCAGAGAACAAACACATTGTCTCCCCAGTTCTCTGTCCCTCTCTCTGTATTTTCCTGGAAGGCCACCGAGGAGCACTGGCATCCTTTAAACCTGGGCTTCTTCTAATTTGGTTTTATTTGGTCTGATTTGGATTATTGCATTGGTGGAGAGGTTTGTAGGACTGGAAAAACTTACAGTTGAGATGGGGGAGGGATGGCGTGGGAGAGCAATGAAAGCGATATCTTGATAAAGGGAGCCATTATGGAGTGAGGGAGAAACCAGGAGCTAGTGAATTTCCCAGGAATCCACAAAGGATGACCCCCAGCTCTAAGACTCTTAGTAATAGTGAAGAGGGTGCCTGAACTTCCTCTGTAATCAGATTGTTGGTTATCCCAACTGTCATCATAGAGCCTTCATCCAGCAACTGATGGGACCAGGTGCAGAGATCCACAACCAAGCATCAGGCTGAGCTCCAGGACTCCAGAGGAAGAAAGAGAGGAGAGATTACATGAGCAAGAGAGGTCAAGATCATGATGGGGGAAATCTACAGAGATAGCAGAAAAATCAGGCTCTTGGGAAGTCATGAACTCTAGACTGATAGCTGTAGAGCGTCCATGGGACTGAACTAGGGCCTCTGTATGGGTGAAGACAGCTGTGTATCTTGGTCTATTTGAGAGGCCCCAGGTGGAAGAGCTTTTGGAGCCCCTTCCCTATGGTGAGATGCCTCGCTCAGCCTTAATGCAGTGTGGGAGGGGCTTGGTTCTGCCTCAATGTGCCAGGCTTTGCTGACTCCCCATGGGAGGCCTTACCCTTTAGGAAGAGTGGATGGAAGTGGGCTCGGGGGGAGAGGTGAAGGGGGTGAGAGGAAGGGTGGGAGGGAGAACTGTGGTTGGAATGTAAAATGAAATAAAAAAATAAATATTAAAGAAAAAATTTCACAGATAGCTGAGTGATGGCAGAACATGCCTTTAATCCCAGTACTTGGGAGGGAGAGACAGACGGATCTCTGTGAGTTCACGGGTAGTATGGTCTACAAAGTAAGTTTCAAGACAGCCAGGGCTGTTTCAGAGAGAAATCTTGTCTTGAAAAACCAAACCAAACAAAAAACAAACAAAAAAAGTATCCCATAGATAACCATACATAAAATGGGGGTACTAACAACATGACTCCAGCTCTTTGACTGGGAACTGCTCTGAGAAAAGGTAGCCACATGAGACTTTTAAAGGTTTCCAAAGCTAAGAAGGCAAAGGTGTAGAAACTGTAAGCATGCAAAAACAGTAACAGGCACTTCCATCTTCTATCTACAAGGCAGCAATGCAGAGTCTCCCACCATCTCATTGTTTCTACCATCACATCCCTGTCCCCTGCTCCCCAATTGCTTTCAATGTCACAGTGTCTTCTGTGACTCTGGCCCTCCTTCTCCCTCTTCAGTCTTTGTGATTTCTTTGGTCCCCTCTGAAGAACCCAAGATAATTTCTCCACATCACAGTCTTCAGCACATTGGCAATGTCTCTTTAACCATGAAATGTAGCACGAGCAATTCCCAAGGCCAGGACATTAGCATCTCCAAAGAGCCATCATTGTGTTTCCCACATTTGGGTAAGGTGAACTGCATGGAAAGGTATTTGTATCTAGGAAAACCCTGATTTTATTTTACTGGAGAATATGAAGTCTCCATTAAAAAATTAAAAGGAATGATTTGTAAAAGTCCTGAAGTGCTGTTACTAGCCCACGGAAAGGTGCAATGAGCTTCTGAGGACTTCAATAAAATGGAACACTCTGAACTGTAAAGTGGTGTCCATTTGTAGCTAACGCTGACCTGTTTGTTTTGAGTTTATACAGATATCTGAACTACAATGCTCATACTTTCCTCTAGCCTGCCCAGCCCCTTACCTTACAGCTCCTTTATGGTGTGGACTCACTGAAAAGCATGAGGGGACACAGCATGGATTAAGACAAAATGTTTGGAGTCATCGTGAGATTATATGTGGTGGATTACGTGAAAAGTGTTTAAAAACTATTTTATTGCTGTTAAGATTACAGTGTGAGAGGGGCCGGCGGGTCCCATGGAGGATTGTGGGCTGGAGACAAATATGCTATGCAGATAAGACTGGAGTGCGGAGTTTACAGAGATCAAAGAAAGGGAGAAGGGAAGAGAGAATGGGAGAGAGAAACAGAGATAGGAGAGATGCAGATAGAGAGAGGGAAAGAGAAAGAAGAAGAGAAAAAGCTGCCTCCTCAGAGAAACAGCAGAAAGGAAGAAAGCAGGCAGGGCTTATCTCCTGATAGTGCGACTCCCTGAGCCTATGGGAGCCATTTTCTTTCAAAGCACCACAATCCCCAATGATACGACAGTAGCACTATTATCTTGGGAATAATTGTTAAAGATTAAACTAGCATATGTGTATTTTCCTCTCTTGGCAGCATGTACACCACCTTCCACTATGTATACCTAGTCCTTGAGAATAATGCTTTCAGACCAGCTCCAGCTTGATATTTTGAAGGCCTGTGTCCAAAGTCTGTGTTGTCTTCAGCAATAGGGTCTACCTTCAAGTTCTGGAGGGCAGGCAAGGAAAATGGCAATACCTATATTGTTTGGGGAGTCTCTTAGACACCAACCTCCTTGACCAACAACTTCAAAGGGTGTTATCTGTGCCTAGCACTTAGATTTTTCAATTTTTCAAATTGCACTGGAGTTATTCCATGAAGTGTAACTCTACTTCCTCCCTCTCTCTTCCTCCCCCGCCTCTGTATATAGTACCTTTATATATAATGCATATATATTTTTAGGTAAATTTATAAGCGTGTTTCTCAATGGCTTTTTGTTTTTTTAATTTTAATTTTTTTAAAGACAACAAACTATCCTATTTCATTTTACATACCAATCCCAGTTTCCACTCCCTCCCCTCCTCCCATTCCTTCCACCTACCCTCCCACCCCACCCCTATCCACTGTTCAGAGTGGATAAGGCGCATTGCTTTGGGGGAAGATCCAAGGCCCTCTCTACTATATCTAGGTTGAGCAAGGTATCCATCCAAAGAGAATAGGTTACAAAAATGTCAGTACAAGCAGTAGAGATAAATCCTGGTGCCACTGCCAGTGGCCCCGCAGTCTGCCCCAGCTATACAACTGTTACTCACATTCAGAGGGATTAGTTTGGACCTATGCTGGTTCCTTCCCTGTCCGACTGGAGTCGGTGAGCTCCCATTAGCTCAGGTAAACTGTCTCAGCGGGTGAACCCATCATGGTCTTGACCTCTTTACTCTTATTCTCACTCCTCCCACTCTTCAACTGGACTTTGGAAGCTCAGTCCAGTGCTCCGATGCAGGGCTAGCAAGAAACCTGGCACTAGAGAAATTCCCAGGAATTCGCAAGGATGACCCCAGCTAAGACTCTAATGGAGGGGAGGGTGCACGAATGACCTTGCCCTGTAGTCAGACTGATGAATAATTTAAATATCATCATAGAAGCTTCATCCAGCAACCCATGGGAACAGAGGCAGAGATCTCAATGGCTTTTTGAAACATCCTTAGTGTGCTATTTATTTCCTTCCCCTTTCCCATCTCTCCAGGCTCTACCCACCCCCTTATATTTTCTCCTTTTAAAACAAAGGCTGGCCCAGCAATATGTCCCTGTCTTATTTATGGTTTTTTTACTGTGAAAAGACACTATTGTTGAAATAAGGAGTGGCGGGGCTGCGTCCCCAGCACCCGCCGCCTGCACGGCTAGCTTTACCCGAAATAATTACACGGAGACTGTATTCTTTTAAACACCGCTTGGCCCATTTCTATCTAGCCTCTTCTAGGCTAGCTCTCGCACCTGGACTAGCCCATTTCTAATAATCTGCTGTAGCCCACGAGCTGGCTTACCAGGAATGATCTTAACCTGAGTCCCTCTGGAGTGGGAAAATCATGGTGACTCTCTGACTCAGCTTCTTTCTCCCAACCTTCCGTTCTGTTTACTCCACCCACCTAAGGGTGGGCCTATCAAAATGGGCCTAGCAGTTTCTTTATTGCTTAACCAATGAAATCAACAGATTGATATATGACACTCCCACATCACACTATGACCATGGCAATTCTTAAAGAGGAAAATGTTTAACTGGGGCTAGCTTACAGTTCAGAGGTTAAGTCCATTATCATCATGACAGGAAGCACGGCAACATGCAGGCAGACATGATGCTGGAGAGGTAGCTGAGAGTTCTACTGCTGGATTAACAGGAGCAGGACGTGAACTGTGAGCCACTAAGCCTGATTTGAGCTTCTGAGACCTCAAAGCCCACCCAGTGACTGACTTCCTCCAACAAAACCATACCTACTCCAAAATGGTCACATCTCCTGATAGTGCCACTCCTGGAGTTTATGGGGACCATTTTCTTTCAAACCATCACAAATCCCAAATAATACCATCACAAATAATAGTAGCACTATTATTTTGGGAATAATCAACCACTGTTAAAGTGGGCTTAAGGCTCGCTTAATTGGAGGAAACTCATGCCTGATACTGTAAACCTAGACACATTCTCATGGGTGAAGAGGTCATAGACCCTACAGGAGAAGCTACTGCCTACATTTTCCTAAGCCAATATAATTTCTAACCATTATAAATATGTATCTTGAGACTCACAGATAAGTGTAACTCTTATACTTCACCAAAGAAGGGCAAGGAACATTATGTAAGAGGGGGTGGAAATGTAAGAGAACAAGACCAGGCCAATTGCTTCTAAGGAGTGTTTCCTAGACATGACAGGGGGATACATTCAAGAAATATCAGTAAAAAGGTTTCTTAAACAAGCCTTTTGTGAGTTCAATATCATCCAACATGCCAAGGTGAATAAGGGAAATTTCACAAGGCCTTCCTGTTGGATAAATTGTTACAAGTACCCAATGGTTAGTGAGAGATGGAAAACCAGTTTTCTCCAGGAACAAATCCCCTGATAGGTGACCTAATTGCGAGTGATTAGCTTTAGACACACGTATGTAACTGAAACACTAAATAGGCTCAGTAGAATTCTGTGTGGGGGAGGGGGTTGGAAAGAATTACAAAAGAGGTCATAAACTTGAGAACGACATGGGAGAAGTTGGTGCTATAGAGAGGGAGGAGTGGAAATGATGTAGAGACAGCATTCACATGTGAAATTCTCAGAAAAATAAAAGATTAAGTTAAGAAAAAACCAGGGTTTATACATTATGAAAAATCAAATAATCCTATATCCCTCCAACATATTTTAACTTATTTTTTATTTTATTGATGCTTAGTAAATTGGATCTAAATTAATGATGGAGGAAGGTCATTGGTTAAATTAAAAGAAACTGCTTGGCTCTCATTGGTTAGGAGATAGGTGGGAGGAGTAAACAGAACAAAACGCTGAGAGGAAGAGGAAGTGAGCTCAGACGCCGCAGCTCTCCTCTCCGGAGCAGACGCTTCAGAGAGACACCATGCCCCAGCTCCGACCCAGGACGGACATAGGCTAGAATCTTCCCGGAAAGACCGGCGCTACACAGATGATTAGAAATGGGCTAAATTAATATGTGAGAATTAGCCTAGAAGAGGCTAGATAGGAATGGGCCAAAGCAGTGTTTAAATGAATACAGTGTCCATGTAATTATTTCGGGTAAAGCTAGCCGGGCAGGCGGCTGGGGTGTTGGGGACGCAACCCCGCCGCCGCCCATATTACTACAAATTAATTTTTCAAAGAACATATATTGTAAATCTTTTTATTGAAAATAATATTTTTTTCATGCAATATATTCTGATCCGGTTTCCCTCACCCACCTCCTCCATGATCCTCCTGACCTATCCAACTCCACGTCCTCTTTCTTTCCCTAAAAAAATAGTTTTGAAACATACTTGTACTTTTTCTTACACTATCATTATATATTAACTTGTTCAATTTGTTTATTGTGGGTGTATAATCTGCAGAACTTTCTCTTTAGAGCCCCTGGCCCTGAGGAGTGCTTAGGATGTAATAAATAGTCAATATAGGATGAAAGAACACTGGGGTTCTAGTCTTTTTATGTACAAGGTAAAAGCATGGCACTAAAATCACTATACAGTGACCTAATTTTATGACCACCTAGGCTTCTAGTAGACTCCTTTATGGGATGTCTGTCCCACTCACTATGATCCTTCACTATGTTAGCAGAGGAATAACATGGCCATCATCACTTGTCATTAGAGACTGGACAACTGTTGGACACCAGACCAAATAGGGCCGATCATAATTTCTTCCTCTAGGCATTTGGAATTAAACAGAAAGACAATCTCATTGTTGCCATCCCTCTGTAATGAGCTGGACAGGGAGACTGTATGCTAATAACTAACAAGAATATTAGAAACAAACAACAAAGGTTCTTTCTTCTCCATGAGATGTAGCAGCAACTACTCAAGGACACAGGCTGTTGGCAGAAGACACTATCCTGAATGTTGCCATCATCTTGCCAAGTATGAAGTTTCAGAGAACCACTCATAAATAATGAACTGTTCAGCCTGAAAGTCACTTTTCATCTTTCCTATAACTCCATGGCCAGAGATTCCCCCACATTATCCACCTCTCTCCACATCCGTCCACCTGCCTTTGATCAAAGAATGATAATAAATGCCCAAAGTGATTTAAAGTCAAGATATGATTTAAAAAACTGTCTTAGCTTCAAACTGCTTTAAAGTCCTTTATTTTATAATAAGGTGCATCTATATCTGACTATTGGAGTTCCAAACCAACAGTTGTGGGTAGACGACATTAACTAATCATGCCTATTCGTCTTTCAAGTGGAGATATTTGATGGGCTGATTGACAACAAACTTGGAGCTCATGGGAAAGTTCTGGGTTGTCAGTGTGGACTTGAGATTTATCTGTTTATAGATAACATTTAAATACATGGAACTGGACATAACCACCTGTAGAGAGATTTTAGACAGAAAAGATGGGGCAAGGAGAGGGCTGCATGATGCAAGGTGGTGAGACTAAAGGAGACGGGGGATGAGAAGGAATCTGGAATTATCCTCCACCAGGTCATAAGGACTGAGAGTCCACGCTTTTCTAGTGATCCCACCTAATTTTTCTTACATTATCCCATGTTTACCTTCTTGCCAATAAGAGAACAATGGTATTTCGCTCTTGTTCCTGGCATTCAGAACAGTATCTAACACATTGTGATAAATGATGAAGTATAGATTTATTTTCCCAGAAATATTCTGAAACATCTGTAGCAAGACATATGGTGTAAGACATAACATTTATGAATATTTTCATATACCTACTAACATAAATGAAGGTTATTACCTTATCCCTAAGAATTTTCCCTATTATTATTACAGAGAGAAGAGTCACTCAAAATAGGGCCTAAAAAACAAAACAAAACAAAACAAACGGCCTAACACTTATCAGAAGCAGAAGCACATGATAACTTGTTTACAATGTAACTTCTAGGCTCCTCAATTATTATGTCATTCTTACTCAAACTAAAATTTAAAAGTACTAATAAAGATAATGCAAATAGCCGGGCGGTGGTGGCACACACCTTTAATCCCAGCACTCGGGAGGCAGAGGCAGGCGGATCTCTGTGAGTTCGAGACAAGCCTGGTCTACAAGAGCTAGTTCCAGGACAGGCTCCAAAACCACAGAGAAACCCTGTCTCGAAAAACCAAAAAAAAAAAAGATAATGCAAATAGAAGTCTTCATTTCAAAATTCTCCAGACCTTCACATAAGTGAATGATGCACATGGATTTTAACAGTCCTTAAAGATTGTAAAAGCATAATTTACAGGGAGCTCTCACTTTAATGGGAACTGGAAACTGATGTTAAAAAGCATGCAGAACAGAAGTACATATGTCAGTCACTTTTCATCACTGTGCCAAAATACCTAAAATAAATTTAAAGGAGGAAATATTTATTTTGGTTATAAAGACATGGTGGTGTGTGCCTTTAATCTCAGCACTTGAGAGGAAGAGACAGAGGCAGGCAGACCTCTGTGAGTTTGGGGCCAGCTTGGTGTGCATGGTGAATTCTAGGACAGCTACCCCTATGCAGAGAGAGACCCTGCTTCAAAACAAACAAAAAAGAACAAACACATGTATTGGCGTACAGTTTGAGAGACTTTGTCCCAGTGCTTCTGCCTGTGATGAGGCACAGCATCATGGTTGGGAGTGTGTGATACTGCAAAGCTGTCTAGGAAGCACAGAGAGATAAGCCCATTCAAACGTGACATTACCAATGGTCAAATCACCTCTCAGACATTCCACATCTGAACACTGCTGCATGGCAAAACGAAAATTTCAACACAAGAGCCTTATGGTGAAGGGAGAAGTATTTTACTTCCAAACTCAATATATAATAGCGCCACAATTACAGCTTACCTGACACATGCCAAATGAATTCTGCAGGCGTCAGAGAACACTCCACTCTACTACTTAAACCAGGCACATCAGTTCTAGCCTGTTATGCAGCAAAGGTAACATTGGGTGCAAAAATATGACAACTTAATTAGTGAAAGCATGTATATCCCAAGAGGAGAAGGCCCAGAGAAGGCATGAGAACAATTGAGAAGTTGCTGTCAGCAACCTGCGTCTAGCCTTCCCAACGGACTTTGAGCAAGTTACTCAATTTCCGCACACCTCGCTTTAAACTGTGGTTGACTAGATATAATCCTGAGTATCTATAAGGTCAGAAAAGATTGTTGTCTCTTTAAAGTCTGAACCTTCAGTTATTTCTGGCACAGGTTCAGTGAAATCAGAAACATTCATCACCTGAGATATGCATTACAAGGCATGTGTAAGACATGTTAAGTTAATGTGTTAATTTGTTCTGCCTGTGGAAGAGAGACGGATGTAATAGATACCCAGAGAAATTTGGAACCAGGAGATGGAGAGAGATGTGCACCTCAACTTCCTACTGTTTTTAAGATTCTACTTCCATTTTGTATTGACATCTAGATGCATCTTGCTGTTGGAGAGGTAGGTCAATAGACCTGAATGGCATCATATAAATATAGTTTTACAGTATTACTCGAGGGACATTTACACACATAAAACTGTGCTCATGAGGGACACCACCTTGTGCTTGTCACATACTGGCACTGTAACATAATCATTTATTCTATGTGTTTATGTCTCCAGACTCTAATGATCGCTTTTAATGCTGGCTTCACTGAATAGCTGTGGGCATTTAAAAATTGGTTCATGAGAAACTCTTGGCACAGTGAATGGCTTTTTCTATATTCATTGAATGTTACCTAGTGGATATGGGAAACAGAACTGACAAAGAAGAGTAATGAAGTTTAGCGGTTTTCATTCCACAGCTGGCTGGACGGTGGCACCATCACTGAGGTGCTGAATACAAGAACAAGGCTTTTTTTCCATGAGTGTGTGATAATTGCTGTGATTTTTCAAAGTTCCATGCTGCTTCGTCTGGATATAAGAATGCCATATCGGCTACAGGATTTTCAAGACTATAAATACACTGAACATGTATCATGTACCAAATGCTGAGGATACGGTCTTGGGGTTTGTGCTTAGTTGAAAGTACCTCTGAACAGTCTCATTGTCCTAAAGTGCAGAGTATGTGAAGCGGAATACTAACGCTAAGGTTAACTGAGAGTCAACTTCCCTGTGTTCATGAAGAAGGGACTGGAGATGCAAGGTAGGAAAGGGGGCAGGTGTGGAGAACAGAAAAAGGACTCCGGAGGAGGGGAAAAAAACTACTAAATAACCACAAAGAACAGAAAGCGGGTAAAATTTAGAAGAAATAAAGGAAACTCTTTAAGTGCTCCCAGCTATGTCGCTGGCTAGGGACCACATCCCTACGAAGCTGTCATCAAAACTCGGGATCCCCGCTCAGAAAGCGTTCTAAGGGCGCCAACTTCCGGGAAGGGCTCGGCGCCGTGTTGTGACTTCACGACTGACCGGGACTTCCGGTTCTGGTGACGCTTTGCTAGATCTGTGGACAACTTAATACACCTTGCAGGAGGAGCAGAGAGGTGCTGCAGACCGCACGGTGGGTGGTTTTCCCCGAGGAAGGACGGGCGTGCTGCGCTCAGGGCGGTGCCAGGATAATGAAGTGGCCATCACCCCGGGTGGGCTGAACTTGGCGGTGGGGAACGAGATGGAGGTGGTACTGCACGCACCCCATCGGTGGCAAGGTCGCCAGCGGCTGCCTGGGAAGGGATGAGCCTGTGCGTTGTTAGGCAGTCCGCTAGAAATGAATCAGAGTCCGTCTGGGGCTGCCCGTGCATCTCTTCCTGCCTTACTTGCATACTCTCACCTTTGGCGGTTTCCCCCACTCCTCTCACTGCTCAGAATACAGGTTGAGACAATTCTTTCATGATTCGCTAATTCATCTCTTCCCTCTCAAGTTATTACTGATCATCTGCTTTCTGTCCTGTATGCTAAACAGTGGGAGAATGGACAGTCTGCCATTTGAACCCTCCCATGTTTCCTTGTCCTTTTAGTTTTAAAAGCACGTCCTTATTGCTGGGGTGGGTGTTGCAACCAAACAGACCTGGGAAAGTAAAAAAAAATCTCTCGTCTTCTCTGGTGGTGGTGGCACATACACCTTTAACCCCAGCACAGGCAGGAGGGTTTGAGGCCAGCCTGGTCTACAGAGCGAGTTCTAGGGCCGGCTCCAATGTTACAGAGAAACCCTGTCTCAAAAGACAAAAACAAAACAAACAAAAATAACAACTACAAAAAAAAAAAATCTCTAGGCTTAAGTCACAAAGGTTTTTTAAAACAAACGTGGAACCGTAAGCGGTAGTGTTTGGTGTCTGTTGAATACTTCCTTGTTTTCCATATGAAGTTGAAAGATGTTTCTCCTGAGAAATCCACGCGAGAATTACCTTCACCATTACAGATAATGTGTTGTTGCTCTCTGACCAATTTAAATTTTTTTCTTTGCTTTTGGTTTTTCAAAATGCACCCTTGGCATGCCTTGTATTTCTGTAGATTTCTCCAACTTGAAGTTTGCTCAGCTTCTTGAATCAATCTGTAGATTCATGTCCTTCTCAAATTTGGGAAGTTTCCAGTACTGTTTTCTCTCAGTGTCTCTTTTAGCCCCACATTGTCTCCTCTGGAATTCTACTTGTATGAATTTTAGGTGTCACTGTAGTACGAGCCCCTGGGCTACTGCTACATTTTTAGATTATTTCCCACTAATTCAGGTTCATTAGTTCTGTGAATTTATCCAAGTTCTCTGATCTCGTTTTCTGTTGGTTTCACTCCGCGGTTGATCCCATTTGTAAGTTAATTGTTATTTTTAAATTCCTTGCTCTTGTTTCTTATAGCATTATTTTGGTAGCTTCCAAACTTTAGTGTGTTCTTACGTTTTTCTGATTCTCCCCCTCCTCCAATCTTTCTTATAAGAACACTTTAGTCCTTTCTTACTTTTGGAAACTATTACCTTCCTGATGCTGTTAACATTTTCCCGAACCACTTTGAGGAAGAGGTTGGGATGTTGGTAGATCGGAGAGACTGGTAAGACTTGGCAAAATGGCAACTCACTTTCTGAGATGGTATGTTTGTCTCTTAAAGGTTCCCAGTGCTTATCAGTGTGTTGGGAACTCATGCTCCATGACTAGTGAGGTGAGGTCCTAAGAGGTGAGATAAGGCTTATCCTCAGGAGCCACTAGTATTTGGAAATCAGCCTGTCTGCACTGCAGAAATATACTAAAATATGTCACCTGGAAAGCTTAGATAGGGATGATGTGTTCTGATTTCCTAAGCCAACAACCTATTGTTGTCTTGGAGCACCCATTGTAGGGTTATTAATAAGATTACTTCCTGATGACCCTGTCCCAGTGAACACGTCAAAGCCAGTGTTGAGTTTTCTTAGGTAACTTACTTGAGATTTGACCAAGACTGACTATTCTCTAGCCTTTGAAAATTTCTAATCCACATAATCTGTGAGGATATAACATGTTGTTTAAAGGTTTAAGTGTTAGGATGGTGTGCCATGTTGAATGAACAAGTGTGGGATACTGTAATTCTTGGGAACTTTTTAATTTTTAAATTGTAGCAACTATCAGTTCAGGTCCCTGATATAGATCAGATATAGTCTGAAATTATTGGTTCCCCTAACTCATTAAGCTGGTATTCAAGACCTTCATAGCCTGGAGTTGGAGAATTCCAGGCCTGATTTCAATGTGTGTGTGTGTGTGTGTGTTTCTGTAAATCTTTCCCCTGTGATTAGCATTATACTTTATAGAGTTTTTTATTCTGTATTTTTTTTTTGAGATGGTGTCTTCTCTAATCTAGGCTGACCTTGAACCTGATCTTACCTCTACCTTTCAGTGCTAGGAAAATAGGTATTAGCCTCAACACCTGGGTTTTTGTTTTTTAGGGTTTGTTTGGTTTTTTTTTTTTTTAGACAACTTTATATCATGTGGCCCTGACTGGTCTCAAACTCACAACATTCTTGTCTCAGCCTCCCACATTCTTGGATTTTGGACGTGCACCAACATACCCAGATGATGATTTCCATATTGGTATTCTTTGACTCTTCTAGAAAGCCCTTATGGTTATTAGCCATCTGTTTGGGGCCATTCGCTTTTGAAATGTGCCCTTCTGACATTTTACCTGTATTTTAAATGGGTTGTCTCTTTCTTACTGATTTGTAGACGTTCTTTGCATAGTCTAGAGATGTGCATGTTGAAGTCTGGTTTGTATGTATAGATACTATACACACATAGTACAGAAAGTATGGACTGAAGATGTAGCTCAGTGATAGAGCAATTACCTAACATATGCAAGGTCCTAGGTTCAACCCCTAGCCCCACAAAAAGGTAGTCATATCTTTAGATAAATTGTATACAGAGAAATTAAGAGAATGGGAAGAAAATTACAGAGTGGGAGAACACTGTAAATCTGTACACATACAAGCACATAAACAAATGTGTAATGACACATGAGTAGCATTCAAGATTCACACCTGTTGCTGGAGGACATCCTAACAACGGTCTTATAACCAGAAGACTGTACATACGCGTGTGTGTCCTCTCCTACTCTGTTTCCTGCCTGTACTTTCACTACCAGTGTCTAGTGATGAATGCATGTTCTTAATCTAAAGGATGCATTTTAAAACCCTTTCCTTCATGGCGAAGGTATGCTGTGACTGGTTTAAGTAACCTTTGACTGTACAAAGGTCAGCAGATAAGTTGTAGTGGAAACATGAGTCTCTTGGAAGTTTTATTGCTCTCTCTGTTTTATGCTTATGTAGCTTACTCTGTGCTATGGTAGATTCATTTTCTATGTTGATCTCTAGTTGGCCCGTGTTGTTTATTTGAAAGACCATCTTTTCCTTATTTCTATTCCCATAGACTTTCTCCACTTCTCTGTTTCCAGAGACCCAATTTCTCAGTCTTCTCCCTAGATGAGGGCTCCCTTCCTGCTGCAGCTGCCCATGTCTCCTGCGGATCCCAGGGACATCCCCTCCAACCCCTTTCCCTCAACTCCTTGCTTCATCCCAGCCTGCAAAACCAGGAGGCATTCCCCATGACTATAGCAGCCAAGCAGGCCAGGAAAACGTGCAGCACACAGCCATCACAGTCTGTGGGCAGCCCACCTGGTTTTCTGAAACGTGTGGCCTGCAGTTGGGCAGGAATCATCTGCTTGAGTTGGGAGCTGGGTTATAGCAATGAGTCAGGGAAAGGAAGCCAGGAGAGATTGGTCTGCGGGATCCACAGGAGATGGGGGCAGGGGAAAGGGAGGCAGCAGCTGGTGTCTGCTGCAGCGCTGGAGATGAGCCTGTGGGGTTGGGTCTGGGGACAGAGAGAGCAGAGTGCTGCCGAAAGGCTCTGTATTATGTATTTTTGATGTTATATTTTAAAAATTTATTCTCTGCCTTTTTCTCACTCATATATCACATTTTGTTTTCCCTGTTAAGCAAATTTATTACACATTCTTGGACATTCTTTTAGTGGTTACTGGTATTTTTTTAACAGGCAGAAAAGGCTTTTCCCCTTGCTTCTCTAGTTGTCATCAGTGGAAGATTTTTTGGAAGCAAGCTGATCTGCTATTGCAAAATCAGATTCACTACATCTTAAACTTAAAAACAAACCTCGAATGACTGGGAATATTAAGTAGTAGAACACTTGTCTAGCATGTGCAAGGCCCTGGGTTCAATCCCCAGCACCACTCAAAAAACAAACCTCTAAGCAAAACCAACTGCAGTCTCACCTCTGTGATTTAACACATCCAGATAACCAGCATGTCAGTATTTAAGCTAGAGCTTCTGCTATTTTTCATATTTTCTTCTCTCATCGTCATTCCATATGAATTACAAACTTGGCGTGTCTGCCGCAAACCCAAGAACCAATCTGTGCATTCCAGTCACCAAATATTTCACAAATAGCTTAGACGCTGGTACCCAGGAACCACACGAATTAATTTCCATGCAAGAATCAGAAATGCGTGATGTGTGTTCTGCTGTGTCTCATGGTGAGACAGTAAGTGGTGCGTGTGTTTGATGATTCACAGGGAGACCTGCTTCTGAGGAAGCTTTAGGAGCTTCTTAGACTCCGATATGTGTGGTAAGTGACACAGGTTCTTAATAGACAGAGTAATGGAACTCTTGCAGACTGGGCGGCTGCTCCCTGGGTAACATGTGCGCTGTGCAAGCTGAAGGACCTGAGTTTGGACCCCGAGTGCTCACTTAAGAGCTCTATTGTGACCCTGGCATGGGGAGAGTGGGAGAGGACATATGGGTCCTGAAAGCTTGCTGGCCAGCCAGTCAGTGCAGAGAGACCCTGTCTGAAGAAATTAAGGTCCCTGCGAGCATAGACAAAGATACCCTGAGTTGACCTCTGCCCTCCATACATATGCAAACAGGTGAGGACACACAAATACTGGAAGAAAAGGGGAAAATCTGAAAAACTCCTCATAATGTGATTGACAACTCTTGGGTCATTCTAGCTCAAGCTTTTTAAAAGTTATCACCAGTTTGTACAGGACAGTAGGAATTCTGGTAGATAAAATAAACACAGACATTTAGATGCTTCAGCCTAATAAGACACACGTACAACTCTATTTTGAATATTTTTGTTCATAATTTTAGTTTTATTTTTCCCATTGGTTTCATACAATATAGTTTTATAGTTGCATTCTAAGTATTACAATAAATTTATGAAAATATTGTAGGTTTGAACTTCTAAGATTTATACTGGTCAATGATGATTCTCTGTTTCACATATTGCCTAGGTGTGTATAAGATTAAATTGGAAAAATATGTCGCAACATAAAATTAAAAAATTATTAATACGGGTAAGCACCTGTATTTAGAAAAACAGGTTTTCATAAATTGCATAAGTCATAGTCACCCTTGGATGCCGTCCATCTTGATGCTTGGTGCTTATCAAATTGATTTAATCCAGGCCTGCTCATAGGCTGAAGCCGAGGCCAAGGGTGGAACTGTCGCCCTTCTGCAACCTATAATTGTCATAACAGAGTGTTTTGTTAATCTGTCCTTGCAGAACTGAATTACCTCAGGCTCTGAGGTAAGATTTTTTTCCTTCCTTCTCCATTGCTTGGTGAGACTCAGATGTATGAGGGAAGGGAAGGCTGCCCTGGGAACACCAGTGTCAACTCCACACTTCTCAGTCTATTTATTGTGTTTGAAGTCTTTTAGAATCGCAGTTGTGGATTTTGTTTCCCAGTTTTCATAGACTATGTTTGAGTTTCACGTCTGCTTGAACTCTCAGAAATCTTGACGTTAATCAAACCCAGAGTATCATTACTTGGAATTAATTAGTCAAGAGTCAGGTGTGTTTAATGGCTGGATTTCCCTCTGGTTAAAGTGTTAAGTGTGGCCAGTGACTTGGCAGTATGTGCCCTAATTTAACATTTTGTATTAGCCTCCATCGATTTTGTTTCTGATGCATTGTAAATGTCAGAAAACCTTCACAAGTACACCTACTGTGTTATGATATTTCTGGAGAGGAGGCTGTAATGAATTAATTAAAAATGCTGCAGATCCCTGAGTGGGAGCAGGCAGGGGGCAGCGTGTCCTGACAGCAGCCAGTTTCAGGCAGGGACGGCTCACGAGACCATGCAGCAGGTCTCCAAAGGTGGCTGGTCCCTGTGTGGTGCTGGCAGGCAAGAGACAGAAGGATAGGCAAGCCGTGCAGAGTGAGGTTGGATATTTATTTAGTGGGTTATTGAAGGGAAGAGGAGAAGAGGGAAGAACAGAGTGGGGGGAGGAGAGAGAGAGAGAGAGAGAGAGAGAGAGAGAGAGAGAGAGAGAACAGTGGGCAGAGACAGAAGGGAGAGACCGGAGAGGCAGAAGTTGCCTCTTCGAGAGGGAGAAGGAAAAAGAAGAGGCTTGGGCTGCAAGCAGGAAGGAAGATCTGCCTGCCTCAGCAGACAGGGGAGGGAGTAGGCGTGGCTTGACTCTTAAAGAGACAGGACAGATCCTTACAGAGGCTACAGTGACATTTACTAGTGATTAAAATAGTCCTGAATATAAAGGTGAGTGAAACTTATTTAGTCAACATACTTTGTATTGGGAGTGGTTCACACATCTAAAGTTTTTAATTTTTTCTAATCATTCTTGCTTAAGAAAAGTCAGTTAAGGCCGGGTGGTGGTGGCACATGTCTTTAATCCCAGCACTCGGGAGGCAGAGGCAGGCGGATCTCTGTGAGTTTGAGGTCTACACAGCTAGTTCCAGGACAGGCTCCAAAGCTACAGAGAAGCCCTGTCTCAAAAAACCAAAAAAACCCTGTGTTTGTTCCTTCTTCCCACCTAAATTCATAAAAATGACAAAGGAATGTGGACATAGACAAGGGGGATGAGGGGACACCAGATCCTAAGACTGGAGAAATGAAATCATAGAAATTTTAGGGGGAAAAGGAAAGTTAAAGGAAATTAGCAGAGCTGTCTCGATGGGGCACGTATGCTCAGAACTATAGTTTATCCCTCCCGAATGCTGAGTCATTAAGTCATTAACTCTCTTACACTGCTTTGTCATACTGTGCCTAACCCCATTAGTGGCCACTTAGCTTCTTCAGCCCTTGGACTGTTATTAAGCAGCACTCCTTGCTTACATTTCTTACGGAAATATTTTTGTGATTTTATTTTTTGTATGGAATTAATTCCTCAAAATGAGGCAAAGTGGTCCCTTTTGTAGGTGTTGACCCATGCTGTCAGATAGTTTTCCAGATGTGTGGAATTTCCAGTTACACTGCATCCTAACCAGCATTGCCTTTGCCTTAATTATGATGACCTGTCTGGGGAAAGGCATTGAGTACTTGTGTTGGGTACTCGCATCACACAAAGATGGGGTACAGACCACCAAAGTCTATTAAACCAATAGGAATCTTTATTTTAGAAAAAGAAAAAAATTCTCCCTAGGGCACAAAAAGCTTATCAGCTCTCTATGACTGTGACCACAGTCAGTGATGGCCTTCTATAGCCGTGGCCATGGCTCTTTCCAAACTCCCTTTTTTATAGCAAGAAGCAAGCGAGAATTTTTACAATCTTGAGATAAAACTCAGATACAAATTGCCTTTTTCCCCTTCTCATTAACAGTGTTTTTCAGTTAAACTAGTGTTTGTATTTAGCCCATTGTTTCCTTTTGGCATTTCCTGTTGGTGTTTACCAAAGCTCTACACTCCCCTGATATTGCCAGTTTTGTGTAGCAGGAAAGGGTACGGGACAATGCACAACCAAAAAGTCAGTACATCCCATCCTTAAAAGGTTAACTCAGCTCATATCAGTTGCAGAGGGCTGCTTCAGTCCTGCAGACAGAGCGATGGGTGGTAAGGCAAAGTTACCCACTGTTAATAGTTAATCCAAAAGCTGCCGACAGTCTGCTCTCATTCTCCTAGGCTTTCAACTTTATATTTCTTTACTTCTGCATTCCTATTTCTGGAACCTACTTTTCTATATTCTTATTCTTGGACTCTTGCACTAAGTCTAAAACTTAGCTGGCTACCTAACCAGTGTCCACTGAGAAAAAGACTGTGGGCGGGGAAATGAGCATGCTTCCTCTGCAAGCCTGAGGATCTAGGTTCAAATCCCAGCACCCACTTCAGGTGTGTCCGGAATGCCTGTGCACAGCTTGAGACCCACAGTTCCGGGCCAACAGGGAGAACAAAGCAGCTGGCTGTCTAGAGGAGGGACCATGGAACAGCCATTTGGGGTATCGCCCCAGTGCTGCTGGTGCCCTGTGAGGAGACCTAGAGAAGGCACGTTGGCGATCCCACTGCTGGTGTTAGTGACCCCCTGGAGACAGGCACTCACCCAGCACTAGAGCAGTTTTCTCCATTCTGGGTATCCGTGACCTTTGGACTGCATGCTTTATTGTGGGGACTCGATTTTTAACAGTATTCTTGGCCCTTAGTCACTCTGTGCCAGGAGCTCTCAGTTCTACCAGTGAAAAACAGTTCCAGTTATTAGTCTGTATCTTTCGGTGACAAAATCCCCTCCAGTTGGAAAGGAGGCTGGGGGATTTCACAGCTTGAGCAGCACAGAGGGGAAGACGTGTCCGCCAGGGAGAGCCTGCAGGGGAGGCTTCCAGCTTCCACTCTCCAACCACTTCTGCCAGGAACTTAGCATGGCCTCCCCTGACAGAAGAGAAGCATTTCAGAGCCCAGGATCAGAGCTGTGAGCGCAGCCATGGGAGAGGGGCTGGAATTCCTGGTGGGAGGCAGCAAATGGGTCATTGACAGCAGCGGGAAGGTGGTCCAGAAGTGACTGGGGAGAAGGCATGAGCAGAGTGACTGCAGGAAGGAAAGGACCGGGTAGCCCGAGGGGGAGGCGCAGGCTGTCCTGAAGGCTGGGACAGAGTCTTGAAGTGTTGAGACCTGGTGCCCACAGACAGGGAGGGCAAAAACGGAGACGGGGGATTACTTAAAGATTTCAGAGTCTCCAGTTTGTATGTATACCGTGATTCAGAGAATCTTGCATGCTTGCCGCCTCATGTCCTGGTATTCCCTGTGCCTCTTTCACAATCCAATGATGTGGTGCTTCCATTACACAAGACTGTGCTGCAGAATTGGGACAGAAGAGAGTGACTAGAATGAGCATAAAGAACTCAGTGTTTTCCATCCTGGGAGAGCTGAGCTTTCCCCCAGCCATTGCCAGGTAAAGGTTGAGGGCCCATCTCAGGTGAGGCACTGAGCTACCAGAGAATGCCAGCCTAGGGGAGGGAAGTCATCCAAGGGCACTGTGGCTTCCAACTGGAGACAGCCACAGGGGAAAATGCTAACCTGTCTTTGACTCAGGCTCCCTTCTGACCTCTTTTTCATTCTTGACCTGTGACTGCCTGTTTCTCAGGAAACCCCTTGTGGTTGTTTGAATTTGCCTTTCAGTCTTTTGATGCAGACAGCTGAATAGTCTTGCACCTGGGACGTGCCCTGTGGCATTCTCTTCTGAGTGTTTTTGAAATGACCCTTTTTAATTCTTCAATATTGTCTTTGGTTCAAGGTTTTATATTTTTCTGCCTTTTGTGGGGATGGGGAGAGAGGAGGGAAAGGTTGAGACAGGGTCTCCACACTAGTGTCTAACTCTATGTAGCTAAAGAGGCTGACCTTGATCTCACACGTCCACTTCCTGAGGGCTGAGACTACAGCCTTTTGCTCGGTCTTTATTTTATTTCTCATACCTGCCCCCCTGCATCCTTTTATTTAGCGATGGACTCAGACGTTCAGGAAGAAATCCCTGTGCGTGAGGAATTCTTTTTCTGTGGTGGAGTTGAAACCCAGATTATAAAATGTGGGCCCTGGACTAACCTCTTTGATGAACAGAGTGTCACCAGGCCGAAACTGCTTATCTTCGTTATTCCAGGTAAGTCTAACTGTTACAGATACTCAGAACTTCTGATTGCAGAATTGCTGTTGGTAAACTGTGGAGAACCAGAGGGAAATTAAATTACTCCTGATAACAACCATGCTTACTGCTCTGGGCATGCGCTTTTTTTCTTACATTGGTATTTTTCATATTCCCTGTTATACAGAGATGCCTTGTCGTATAGAGAAGGTACCACATACACAACGTTGTAATTTCCCTTATAAACGTTTTTATTTTTGTATCTTTATCAAAGTTTAAGTTTTTAACAACTTTCTCCCTCCTTAAAATGATTATCTATTTAATGTGGAGTTTATATTCTGTGATTTTCTTCTTGGCCCTTTGTGACTTTTCTCTGTCGCTGTCAGAGATAGCTAGTTGGTTGCCAACAATAAACTTTGAAATTGTGTTCTGCGTGGCACATGTGGCAAGACTCCCTGTCGGTGTGTCTTTGTCTTTATTTCTGCATCTATTGGGTTGGATGGAAATGTTCAAACTGGCCAAAATCATCTTTTTCTTTAAGATTATGAAAACAGCTCTGCATGCCATGCGTTTTCACTGTCTGGAGAATCCCTCAGGCTGGAGGACATCTGTTGCTCTTTCTCCTTAGATGGCCATTACATACAGAGGCGGGGTTTCTGCACATGCGCAGAGCTGATCATCTGTTGCTCTCTCTCCTTTGATGGTCATTACATACAGAGGCGGGGTTTCTGCACATGCGCAGAGCTGATCATCTGTTGCTCTCTCAGTAGATGGTCATTACATACAGAGGCGGGGTTTCTGCACGTGCCCAGAGTTGATCATCTGTTGCTGTCTCTCCTTTGATGGCCATTACATACAGAGGCTGGGTTTCTGCACATGCCCAGAGCTGATCATCTGTTGCTCTCTCTCCTTAGATGGTCATTACATACAGAGGCGGGGTTTCTGCACATGCCCTAGACTAGGGACCCCAAGATCCATGACAACCTATGCTTAAATGAAGCCTAGCCAGTTTGGATGCTCACCTTCCTAGACCTGGATGGAGGGGAGAGGACCTTGGACTTTCCACAGGGCAGGGAACCCTTACTGCTCTTTGGATTGGAGAGGGAGGGGGAGAGGAGTGGGGGGAGGAGGAGCGGAGTGGGAGGAGGGGGAGGGAAATGGGAGGCTGGAAGGAGGCGGAAATTTTTTTTTCAATAAAAAAAAATTACAACACACCCGGACTAATAAGAATGTTTGGGCTCCCTGGGCAAGCCTCATTGTGGAGTATTGAGTATAACTCAGCGTTTCATTTTGAGTCTCTGGTTTTCAGGATCTGTAGCTCTTCCTTCAATTATTCTGTTTTCTGGGAAGGAATCTTCTCCCATGTTTCTGTGTGAAGTGAGAGCCTGTCTGCTAATGTCCAGACCTGAACGGGGAAAGGAGTTGAGATGTCCCTGCTCAGCTGTACTGCCTAACCTCGCCTCAGCATGGGACTTCCATGCCCAGCTGTGCTAAGATTTCTGAGCCGCTATCTCTCTTTGGCCTAACCTTTTCTGGAAACAAGCTTGCAATCGTCCAGGATTTAACATTCTCCTTGAAAATCTGTTTGGTAGCATATATTAAAATAAAAAATAGACATACTCTGCCAGTAGGGAATGAGAGTTTGAAGTTGCAGGCATAGCAGGTACTACTCTATGTCGCTGAGGTTTGGCAGGAATGAGGTATAGAAATTAAGTAGACTAGTCATCCTGGACTGGAGGTGTTGTCCTGCAGCTGGAGGGAAGGGAGGGAGGGAGGGAGGGAGGGAGGGAGGGAGGGAGGGAGGGAGGGAGGGAGGGAGGGAGGGAGGGAGGGAGGGAGGGAGGGAGGGAGGGAGGAAGTTTGACCACTAAAATGATCAAGTGTGAAAGGATTTAAGGGAAAGTGTAGTAGCTCCTGCCCCACCCCCATGTCTCTGTTCTGTTAGGGTCAAAGTCGGTTTCTGAGAGCGGTGCTCGTGGAGAGTGCGGCGACCCCTTGAGGACGATATGTGGAATAGCAGTCTGCCGAATGAAAGGCGTTCTCTTCTAAAAAAGAGGTGTTGGGTTCTTGAGCAGCTTCGTGATAGAATAGCAGGCATATTGTAAGTAAGGGGTAAAAGCGCCCAAGATTCATCTGGAGAAAGGTCCTCAGGGTTGGGGTCCTCTGCCTGTTAGCTGTTTCTGGCTGGTGAAAGGGCCTAAGCTTGTAGTTCTTACAGTCTGTCGGAGTGCGAGATAGGGCCTGATACACAGTGTTCCTTTGTCCCATCACTGACTTCTGATCCAGAAATCCGGGGGTGGCACAGTCATTCTTCAGAGGCCCTTCCTCCAGGGCCTCATTGTGCACACCAGGTCACATTATGGGAACTTGTTGCTGAAACTTGATGCAGATAAGTCCTTTGGGTTTGATAATTGTGTTAAATTATGGGGCAGAGGTGGTGACCCAATTCATCTGGGTTTTGAAATCTCTTCATGTGCGCAACAAGAGAATTGTTACTTAAGGGCCCAGGGATGTGTGAGTGACCGAAAAGCTGATGGTCGGAGTGGGCAGAGTAAGTCTTAAAGTAACGTGAAATAGTTGATGAAGGGGGAAACCCCCGAACTCCCCCACCTAGTGGGATTCATTTCTTCTGAGTGTGCTGCTGAAAAGTGCTTGCTGCCCTTGAGGTGTGTGAAGTGTTAGACAACAGTGAGTGAGGGAAGCCATGTTTGCTGTGTGGTGAGGAGGTAGAGGGAGCAGTTAGCGGAGGCACTGCGGATACCGGGAAGTGCGACACATTCCTTGTCCCGTGATCTCTTTTCTTGTGGCACTTTAGGATTTTCAGATGTGTCCTTTATGTTTGCTCTGTTCCTCTGTGGCCTTCACTGTTTTCCTCAGATCCCTCAGAGGCCTAGGCTGGTTCTGCGTGTGAGTTGGTATGATTCCCGTACCTTTATTTGGGGCCGCTTCTATGTAAACTGTCAGGAAAATTAGGGCTCAAACTTTTGGGTGAAGTCATCCAGAGTTTTGTGTTTTCTCCAGCATGCCACTTTCAGCAGCCTCCATTTATTTATTTTATTCGGGGGGACTTTGATTGAGGACAGCCCAGTCTACACAGTAAGTAGCCAGGATGTGCTAGAGTGTGAGAGACCCTGTCTCCAAAGGGAGAAAGAGAATGAATACATTGGAAAATAGACAGTAATGGAAAGAGACTAGCTTCACTAGGTGCAAAGACTGTATACAGAATCTAGGAATTGGATTCAGTATTTCATGTATGTTGTGTTTAAAAATATAGCTCTATTACTAAATGTATCCCAAGTCCCACTTTTCCTGTATCTATTAAGATGAGCATGTGAATCTTTCAGTTTATAAGTATGACAGATACAGTTGATTTTTAAATGTTAAATCAGTGGTGCCATCCTTTGATCAACTCTATTCAGTCACAATGTTTATCTTTTAACCTTTTGATGAGTCAATTTGCAGCCCTTACTGTATAATTTTTCATCTCTGTTCACAGTGATGCTGACCTGTAGTTTTGTTTTTCTAGACGTTGCATCTGGCTTTGATGTGATGGTGATATAGGACCTCACAGAATAAGCTGATAACTATTTCTTCCTTGCATGTTTTCTTAAAGAATACATATAAACTGATAGTATTTCTTCCCTTAAATGCTTGGCAGAATTCACCAGTGAAGCCTTGCAGGTCTGGATTTGTTTGTGAGCTCTTCAGTCTTTAAGCTTGACTTTCTTTAGTTCATAGTGGGCCTATAGAGATTATCTAATTCTTCTTGAATAAGCTGTGATTCTTCCCATCTTTATAGAAAGTGGCCAATTCTGTGTAAATTACCACAATCTTTAGTTCATAGTAGGTCTATTGAAATGATCTAATTATTTTTGAATAAGTTGAGATGTTTTCCATCTTTATAGGCAGTGACTTATTTTGTCTAAATTACCAAACATCTAATGTTTTCTAATTATTCTTTTACTGTTGAAAAGAAATGATTGAAATATGATCATGCCTAAACCCTCTTAATCCTGTGTTGATAGACTAAAGGGCAAATTTCCTATCATGGTCCTCAGATCCTGACTGGTTTATTTCTCCTCATCCTCCCTTCTGTGTAAATGCTTCTTAGCCATATTCCTTAGTCGTGATGCTATTGGATGTAACGAGAAGAGCCAAGGGTGGAGGACCACTTCTGTTGCTTTAGTAACTAAGCTCGTTATTTCTTCACGGCTTTCATTTTACCCTTTGGACCTCAGCTAAAAAAGTCACTTCCTCAGACCTTGGGTTTGTTGTTTGTTTTTTTAAGTCATACTGATCTATTTGTTTTAATTGTACAAATTATCACATGTGTGAATCAGGTCACCCATTTGATTATGTCTTTATTCTCTCTTCATGTATAAACTCCATGGAGCGCCTTGCATGCCTGTGTATGGCACAGTGACTTCCAAACAGTGACTGCCCAGTACAAATGTAATGGTTACAATAATATATAGTGGAAGCTGTAATACTGACAGAGAGACTGAGCATGCTGTAGTTGGCATTCTACTTGGTGGTAATAAAATACTGTATTAAAGCAAGGAGAATTAATTGAGATCATATTATAAATAAGAGGCAGAACCCAAACTTACACCCTGAGATAGGCAGAAAAGGCTGTTCTATAGTTATCTTGTTCTCAAATGTTTTCATATACCCTGTCATTGGGTTTGTTGTACCTAATGTTTTTAGCATTAATTGTAATAATAGTTATAACAGCTACCATTTACTAAGTGTCTACTTAGTGCCAAATTTTGTATAAATGGCTCTTCATTCGCTTACCTCTAATGATAATTCCTCCTGCAATCTCGGTGTTTTGTAAGACTAACTGTAGTCAGGCACACAGAAGATCTTAGTTTCTATTGCTGTGATAAAACACCATGGCCAGAAACAAGCTGAGGAGGAAAGGGTTTATCTTATCTTACAGCTTTCTCTTTCATCGTCCAGGGAAGTTGGGTAGGAACTCAAGGCAGGAACTGAAGCAGAGGCCATGGAGGAGTGCTGCTTACTTGGCTTAAGCAGACCACTTTCTTATAGCATCAGAACCATGAACCCACGGGTAGCATCACCTTCAGTGAGCTGGTCCCTCCCACATCAGTCACCATCAGCCAAGAAAATGCACTGCAGGCTAGTCTGGTGGGAGCCTTTTCTCAATTGTGATTCCGTCTTCCCAAATGACTCTCTAACTTCTGCCAAAAGTTGCACAACCTGTTTGTTCTTATTGCTCCATTGAAGACTGAGTTTAGGATGTGTAAAACGCTGACTTAAGAACTTAAGGTGTCCTGAGGGTTTCCCAGTGATGCTTCCAGGCATATGTTGATTAGTTGTTGTAAAGTATCGCTGTGGGACAGAAAACACTCCCGGAAGGCTATTGGTCCAGTTAGGGTTTCTACTGCTGTGAAGAGACTCCACGAACACTGCAACTCTTATAAAAAGGGAACCATGTAACTGAGGCCAGCTCACATTTCAGGTTCAGTCCATTATCATGGCGGGACATGGCAGCATGCAGGTAGACATGGTGCTGGAGAAGGAGATGAAAGTTCTGCATCTTGATCCATAGGCAACAGGAAGTGAACTGTCTGTTACACTGAACATAGCTTGAGCAAAAGAGACCTCAAGGTCCACACCCACAGTGACACACTTCCTCCTACAGGGCCACAGCTACTCCAACAAAGCCACACCTAATAGTGCCCCTCTCTTTGAAGGCCATTTTTGTTCAAAGCACCACAGCTATACTCAGTGACATCTCAGGTCTTTTTAGAGTAATATGTAAATTAAGTATAACTTCACTCAGAAGCCCAAGAAGATTTTTCAAAATGAACTCAACTACTTTGAGACCCTAGAAAGCTTAAAGAGGAAGGATTTGTTCACCATTTATTAAACCATGAATATGCACACACAGAATGGTGTACGGTAGGCTGTTTTAGCAAAGGAGAATAGGTTAAAATAAATAGAAATTTAGTGTTGGATCTGAAGACACTTTAGATCAATGCAGGGGGCTACGTTATGTAATTAGTGGTTTCATGGAACTAGCTATAGAAGAAAAGAAGTCGAGTTTGCTGTTTTGTATTTAATGCTAAGTAGCATTCCTATTCTGCATATTTACATTTATAAAGATGAAGATGCGCCATCCACATACACAGTGGGTATCCAACTTCTGTTGATTTCCCCCCTCTCCATTCCTTCTTCTTCAACTGCACAGTAGCCAGAAAGGTGACCAAAGAACACATCACTGTCTTGAGAAAGTTTTCATGTTACTTGGCAAATTGTCAGCATGACCATAAGATGGCTTAGAACTTAAAGCCTTGGTCAGAATGCTACAGAAGCAAGGTATCAATATGGATGGTGAAACCATTACAAAGTACCATGGTAGGTAGACAAGGCTGTGCATGTGGAATAGTTAGCATCTATATACCTATTAATGTGTTTCAAGCAGTATTGAACTATGTCATATGTCTATAAATTCACTTAGCATCATGTACATTGTACTTTATTCCATTTCATCAATGAGAAGTCAAACCACAGAGAGAATAAATAACTTGGTGAAGCTCACAGTTCACAGGGAAAGCCAGAGTTACAGCCCAGGCAGCCTAATTCTCAACCACTTTGCTGTGCTATCTAGGGATCTGTAAGATGTGGACCCTTGGTGTGGATGGCAATTGTGGTTTATACACTATTGCCAAAGACCGTGTTCAGCTAAAGTAGAGAGCACCTTACAGTGTGAAGAAATAGATAAATTAAGTGGAGAAATAGGTGAAAGGTAAAAGTGGACATCTGTGGAAAGGGCTACAAACAATGAAGAATTTATACAGATGATGATTGCAGGCTCAAACCCCCTAGTTCATTGTCCTTCACCCTGCAGATATATCATATTGATTATTCTGTCCCTCTATGCCAAATCCATGTCAAAAATACCTTCTGTGTACACACAAGAAAAATCATGTGTAGTGTATATGTCCATCAGTGGTCCATTACACACACACACACACACACACACACACACACACACACACACACACACACTCCAAATATTTGAAATGGAAAGATAACATTTAAAGTTGTGTAAGATTCTAACATTGATTTGACTGGCCTGTTTTTTTTCTTGTTGTTGTTACTGTTGTTTGTTTTAATTTTAGATTTTGTTCAGAATAGCCGAGGTGGTCAGATCTTGAAATTCCATAGAGACAGTATTAGTGCTTTGGGGCTTTATTCTGGTAACAGTGGGAAGCCATGTAAGGGAGATTTAAAAAGATACTTTTATGCTTTGGTTTGTGAAGATATTTCTTATGATACCTAAGTATAAGTGTAAATGTCACTGGATTTGTGAGAAAGCCCAGAGCAACCTCTTTCAGGCCTGACATCACCTCGCATGGGTCTGCCATCTTTCTAATCCACAATCTTATCTTTCCTTAGGTAACCCAGGCTTTTCCCCCTTTTACCTGCCATTTGCGAAGAGCTTGTACTCTCTGACGAAAGGCCGCTTCCCGGTGTGGATGATCTCTCATGCTGGGTTTGCCTTGGCTCCCAAAGATAAGAAGATTCTAGCAGCACCAGAGGGTATGTCCTTCTTACTTGACTGGCAGTGAACGTGTGTCCATGTTTCTAGAAAGGCTGTCAGCATTCACGGTTCACAAGTGATCACCTCTGCTCGTGGTCTTAGACCCCAGAGGCCACGTTTTTTATAATTGTAGAGCTAGTTTGTCTTTTGCAGATAATTTTTATAAGGATTTGGACACACCAACAATATGAGTATGAATCTCCCTCTTTACTTCCTAACTAGTGACCAGTTGTATAGTTATTGATAATGTGCGTCCAAAGTGGACTAGAAGAAATGCTGGAGGAAAAGAATAAAACGTGGTCTGTAGAGATGCATTCTCCCTCCTGGCCAAAGAGTGGTGACAAGACAGAGTGCCCTGCTGATCAGGGAGTCCACAGTAGGGGTTAGAGGAGACTTGGTGATGTAACGGATGCCATAGTTTGAGCTGCTGTGGTAGAACACCATGGACTAAGTAACTTACAAGTAAATTTATTTCTCATAATTTTCTGCTTTCGGCTGGAGGGGATATAGGGTTGGGAATTGTACCTAGAATCGTGTGGTGCTAGGAAAGTACCCCAACACTGACCACATCCTCAGCCCATGTGTGTGTTGTAATTTCTCAAGGCTGAAAGGTTTAAGGTGAAGACCCTGGGTGATGCATACTGGGATGGAAAGTCCACTCCCTCCTCATAGTGGGAAGAGCTCTTGAGATCCATACAGTAGCCCCATTAGACTGCTCCCCAGAAAGGATTCAGTCTCTAGTATTACCACATCTGTAGGTAAAGGGGGGGTGTAATCACTAGGTCATCGATGACCTGTTGACGCCCGGGTGGGTCTGGGATGTGTGGGTGGAGGCGAGTGGGAGTGACTGTAAAGCAGCACAGAAGGAGGCGGGGTCAGGAGGGCTGCTGCTCTGCGCTGTCTGGAGAAGGGAGGGCGGGGCTTCTGTGTGCTAACGTGCTAGATGCTTTAGCAGGGAAAGGAATGCTATTATTGTACATTGCAAGCTACCTGTGTTTTCCCGTAGAATTCTAGCATGTTTACTTTCCTAAAGATCTTATAAATGAGGGAAAATACATAATTAAATTCCCAACAGATGTCAAACTCAAGAGTCTTCACTGTGGAGACTTTACTGCTTGTTTCATTCCTGGTCCTCAAAGGTCTCTCTTTCTGTTTTAAAGATACAGCAACATTTTACCTTTGTATTCTTTATGATTGTACATTTCTGATCCTTTCATTATCTGTGAATGATCTACATGCTACTCAAGGATAGCTTGATTATGTTTCTTTTTTAACTATGGACTCTGGCCGCCCTCCATCATATCACATATAGTCGTCGTCTGATTTAAAATAATTGTCATTATGATTATGTATGTGAACTCTTCTGAATACCCTGTATATTCACCTAGCTTTTGGGAAGTGTTGCAGTTAAGATAAGTAATATCAATTTATCTTGTTCATAACTTTACAGTTTATAGATGATCTCTTACTTCCAATGACTAATACATGATTTTATTCATCTTTTGAAGTAAATACTGCATTTTCAAATTAAAATTATTTATATGCCTTTTATGTAAAATTTAGATGCTAAGTAAAATGTTTAAGAATTTCTGTTTTATAATTTAAACTTGAAAATGAATATTATAACATAATGCTTTGTTTTGTTATGATCAAAAATTAACTTCAAGTAAATATATTGGCATGTTAGCATTGAGAGACCAGATTCTGTGCTACTTTAATGTTGTGTAAGTCAACCAGGAGTCGTACCCAGGTTGAGTTAAATCCACGAGAACTGTCAGTTGGTGGGTGTTATCTTCAGTGATTTTTTTTGGTTATTATTATTATTTTGTTTTGTTTTTTGAGACAGGGTTTTTCTGTGTAACAGCCCTGGCTCTCCTGGAACTAGCTCTTGCAGGCCAGGCTGAGATTGCAGGCCTCAAACTCACTGAGATTCGCTTACCTCTGCCTCCCAAGTTCTGGGATTAAAGGTGTGCAGCCTTGTAATTATTTTTAAACCCCTTATAAAAATGTAATGATAAGCTGTGTATCCTAAACATGAGTAATATACTTTTTTGCATAAAGGTGCTTTACAACATTTATTTACTGCTTCTTCCTGTTCGGAGATCATAGTTGGCAAATATGATGCACTGAGAAAAGGACGTAGTGTAGAATTGTTCCACAATAAGTAGTAGACTTCCAGTTTCATCTCTGATGTGTTAGGCTTGGAATCTACTGCTCCTCTCCTCACAGCGAGAAGATGGACAATCTGAAAATCTGTGATTTTTCTTAGCTATGTCAGACACTCAAGACAGCAGGACCAATGCCATGTACAACCTGGGGAGGTGTCTCCACCATGGAGGGACAGCTTACTTGAAATCTTAGGGAAACCTTAAGCCGGGAAAACACAGATGGAGGTTGCGGTGAATTGCCGAGCACAGGTGAAACGCAGGCTGTGTAGAGAGTGAATGGAAGCTCTCAGGGGACTCCCCACACTCTCTTGAGCATTACCTCCAGGAACTCCTCCTTCAGTTGTGAGTCAGTGTAGTGACTGTTGTTGTAGATTGCTGCTTGTTTGGTTTTGCTTTTTAGATTTGTTTCATTGTTTTATGTGTGGTGTGGTGCCTTCATGCACACCATATAAGCCCTTGATGTCTGAGGAGGTGAGAAGAGGTAGGATTGGAATCACAGGTGGTTGTGAGCCACCATGCGGATTCCGGGAATTGAACCCAGGTCCTTTGCAAGATGAACAAGTGCTCTTTACTTCTGAGCCATCTCTCCAGCCCTGTCTGTTTATATTTTAAGACAAGGTCTCATGAAATAGCTCAAGCTGTCTTTAAACTTGCAATCCTCTGCCTATACCTCTCTAGAGGTGGGGTGGTAGGAGTGTACCACCATGTCCAATTATAGTTTAGATTTTAAATGTCCCCAGAATGTTCTGCTGAGGGACTGGTCTCCAGTGCAGCAGTTTTCAGAGGTTAGGGTAGGGCCTATGGAGGGCTCTGACCTCATGAGTGCACCACTCCATCTAGGGATTCATAACATAATGGGATCTTGGGAGGTGGTAAACCATTTTGGAGTAAGTGGGTCATTGAGGTCATAACCTTGGAGGTTATTTTTTTCCCTTTCCTCTCTTTATTTCCCAGTCACCAGAAAGCCAACAGTTCTGTTCTGCTATTCCTTGCCTAGATGGTCTTTCCCAAAATACCTAAAACAATAGGGCTAGACAGTTATGGGTTGAAACCTTTGAAACCATGAGCTAATCTCCATGGGATCTTTGCCATGACAGTAAATCTAACACAGTAATTATCTGAGAATATCGCCCAGGGTTTTCCTGAGGAGGGAAGAGAAGAAATCATTTTACAGCATTCCCAAAGAATTCTCAATAGCAAATGCTACTCTCTAGGGGACGAGACTCTGCCAGACCTTGTCTAACCCGAGGGAAGGGCTCCTGGTCTTCTTGCCTAACATAGAAAAGAAAGTAATTTGAAAAGTATTTCTTTCCTCAGACAGAGTCTCAGCCGCACCCCCCATGACATTAAGTATAAGGTTGTAGATCACTTTCCTCCCTTATTTTACCCCATGTCAATAGACTTGGTATAACAAAGGTGTGTGCACTGCAAGACACAGGAGCAGATCGGGAGGGCTTAGGGGAAACCAACTGTGAGAAGGGTGGAAAAGCAAAGATGTGGAGGAAACCAAAGCCTCTGACGGATATTAAATGTAGCTCAGGTCCTGGCCACCTTGACATCAAGCTTCATGCAAGGATCTGTTTCCCTCGGTTCCTAGAACTGGCACATCACGTCCAACTTCAGTCATAAAGTTACAAGGCTTCGTAAAAGGCAAGAAAAAGGCAAGACGACTAAACAAACTGTGACTCCTAACCAAACTCAGATGTGCCTAGTGCCGATTTTCAGACTATCAGATAGAGGATTTAAAATAAACATGGCAGTCAATATTGAGACTCCACTGCGAACTGTAACACACTGCAGAAGAGTGGGAACCCAGTGACAGCTGGGAACTTTTAAGGGAATCAGAAGGAAGTGTTAAATACTGCAACAAAATGAAGACCGGCTTCCTGGGCTTGTCTTTAGACTTCGTGCAGCTAGGAGAAGGATCTGTGGAATTGAAAATAGGCCAGTAGAAACTTCCCAAACTGAAATACAACTACAAAAAAATAATGTTTTTAAAGAACAGAATATCCAAGAACTGTGGGACGTTTCAGAGGTTTGACATCCACATAATACAGTACCAGAGAATGGAGAGAATGGAGCCAGAGTAATGGAAGCACTTAAGTCAAATAATAAAACTCAGATTCAGGAAACGTGGAGTACACTGAGCAGGATAAATACTCAAAATCTTCGCCTTTGTGTTCACCATATTGAAATTATAGGGAACCAAAGGCAAATAGAAGCCTTGAAAGAAGACAATGATGAGACTTCTGGCGCCTTCTTGTCAGATATAAATTAGAGGGGAATAAAGTAAAATATTTCACTCTGAAAGAAAAATATCAGCAATCTAGAATTCTGTGTCTAATAAAATTACCCTTGGAAGTAAAGGATGAGTAAAGCCTTTGAAGACAGAAGCTGAGGAGACCTTTTGCTTTAGCTCTGCCCTAGGAAAGAAGAATGAAGACAGAAAATCAGACCTATAGCAAGAATGGAAAGGCATGGCTAGAGCCATGGCTGACCAGTTAAGAGGACTCTGTCTTCAGAGGACCAGAGCTCAGTTCCTTCACCCATGTCCAATAGGCCACAGCCACCTGCAACCCTGCTTCCAGAGCATCCAGCACCTCCTCTGGTTTCTGGACACCTGTGTTTGTATGTGTGCATATATGCACACACACACACAAATGTGTGTGTGCTGGTATGCACATGCATACACAAACACTTGTGGACAAGCCAAACCCATACATGCATGTACACATACACACCCATATGTACCCAAACATACACACACATGCATACACACCACACATACATACATGCATGCACAAACATAGGTATACTCATGCACACAACATATATTGATGTGGGAGTGATTTTTTTCTAATCTGTTGCTTTTATTGGTTAATTAGCAATTACAACAAGTTTGTAGTCATGTTAGGTTCTCTAGATGTGCATAGATATAGTTCAGTAAGATAGGCATTCTTCATATCTTTCAAAGACTACAGAATATGGCATTTAATGTTTTAATAATTAGGGTTTTTCATGACAATGAGACACATCTGCTCCTGGCAGCACCAAGCTACTTCAAGAGGAAGATGGGCATCGAAGAGGCTACTTATGGAGTTTGGTAGCCATTTGGGCAAGAAACTGCTCTTGCCTGGACTGCTTATCTGGACACAAAGAACCCGCAGAGAGAGGACTGCTGAACTTGCCTAAAGGTGAGATGGTCTTTTGGTATTCCTGATTCATAAAAGAGTCTGCAAGACATTCTACAGGACACAGAAAAAAGTGACTAAACTGTCTTTAAGATTTCCTGCTTCATGGAAATGTCTGCTGGATACTATGGCCTGAAGGCTGAAGATAGATGCCCCAACAGTACGAAAAATCTTTGGGTGACTGTCCAGACAGTGAGATGTCTCTGTCATTTCTAGAGTTTTGGATTTCTTGTTTACTTAGGTAGTATTATATCCGTCTGGAGTCTTTGATGGAGTTAAAGAATAAATAGTTATAGATTTCCTTAGTTATGATAAAAGATAAAATAGATATAAATATTGTAACTGCAATTCTTGCTTGATAACTGTTTTGC
Source organism: Microtus pennsylvanicus (assembly GCF_037038515.1). Lineage (NCBI taxonomy): Eukaryota > Metazoa > Chordata > Mammalia > Rodentia > Cricetidae > Microtus > Microtus pennsylvanicus. The sequence goes on along the minus strand of NC_134586.1, from coordinate 88,147,453 downwards.
TATATGTAATTTTACTATGTTAAAATGAAAGTCTTCTTTTTGTTTAAACAGAAAAAGGGGAATGATGTGGGAGTGATTTCTTTCTAATCTGTTGCTTTCATTGGTTAATTAATAAAGAAACTGCCTTGGCCCATTTGATAGGCCAACCCTCAGGTGGGTGGAGTAGACAGAACAGAATGCTGGGAAAAAGAAGCTGAGTCAGTCGGTTGCCATGATTCTCCCACCCAACACAGACGCAGGTTAAGATCTTCCCTGGTAAGCCACCACGTGGGCTAACAGATTATTAGAAATAGGTTAGATCATTATGTAAGAGCTAGCCAATAAGAGGCTGAAACTAATGGGCCAGGCAGTGTTTAAAAGAATACAGTTCCTGTGTAATTATTTTGGGTAAAGCTAGCCGGGTGGTGGGAAGCAGCTCACTGCTCATATTACAACAGAATTGCTCAACAATATATACATGCACACACACACAAATTAAAAATATAAGAGAAAAGCTAGGAAGGAGAAATGAGTAAAAGCTTTAAAAAAGTTCATTATTCTAAATTTACCTAATAACTGCTCAAATTAATTAGTGATGATAATGTGTGGGTAAGTGGTCGGAGTCTTGGCAATGGTTTAAAGGATGAACCAGAACAAATACTATTATGGCAGTGTTATATAACATACATGAACCGAAGGCAAAGTAATATACTATTACTTGGACTTAGATTAAGTGCTGCAAATTCTAGGGCAACTACTAAAAGTGTTTTAAGAAATATAGGTACTATGATAAAAAGAGAAAATGGGATAATTAAATATGCTTAATTAAGACTAGAAAAAGTTAAAGAAAGGGGAAAGTCAAGTGTATCAAATAGAAAGCACTTAGAGTAGCTGCAAAGGTGGTTCAGCAGCCAAGAACACTTACTACCCTTGCAGAGGACCCAAGTTGTGCAGCTCACAGCCATCTGTAACTCCTTCTCCAGGGAAACCAGTAACTTTTATGGTCTCCCCAGGCACCTGCGCTCAATGCACATACCTACACTTAGATATTCACATGACACATAATTATTTTAAAAATCACTTGTAAGTTTTATACAATCATTTATCTATTGTATTAGTAATCAGTTTGACAATGAATAATTCAAAAGACAGTCTCTCGGAGTACATAAAAGTAAGGCCCAACTCTCTACTGTCTACAAGAAACTTTATGTGTAAGAGGCTAGGTAATTCCTAATGAAAATTATCTGTCCCCATTGCTCAAACTTCTGAGTGATATGCAGCTATCATGTCTTATCTTGGAGAGGCATGTAGTTTAGAGAGAATTCTTAATTATAGCAACAGCAGCAGTCATAGTAGCCATTCAAATATATTCTGAAATCAGAAGCAAATAAACAGAACATGAGCCGCAACTTTAAAGTGAAAACAGACATGAAGGGTCACCCATGATTAGTGTTCTCAAACTTTGGCATGTCTCAAAGTTACCCAAAGGTTTATTAGAATAAGTAATGATAATAACTACTGATCAGTAGACACCACCTGAGAGTCTGCATTTCTAGCAAGTTCCCAACAGTGTTCCTGCTGCTGGTCCTAGGACCCCATCTTCCAGAGCTTGGTCATGGATTCTTCCCTACTATGTACTAGTGACCCACATAAGTGAAAGGTGTATGTATGTTGTGGGTCAGCATCTAGGAAATATGTTTGTGTTTTAAAATGACTTTTGCTCATTTATAACTTTACTTGAATGCTTATTGTTTGGATTGGTTCTATACTTAATAATGTGTTAATTACTTAGCATTAGTCTGAGCTCTTTGCTACCTAATGAGAACAGTGCCATCTAGAGGCCCAGAGGCCAGCGGACGTTGAAGGGGGATGAAAGGGCAGTCTGTCATCACTTAGGATTTATGATCAACTAGGCAGTGATAGGCAGTACTGCAGGAGAATTAATAGAGATGCCCATGTCCGCCTTCCGAGGTGACTATTTCCATCTGCACCCTAAGTATCCCAGAAGTTCTATGAGGCCGAGTGTAGCCCTGGGCCTTAAAACCTACGTTACCTATTAGAGGTTGTGCTTTACGAGTGGGGGCTATAAGATGGGTCAGTGCAGGCAGGACAGGTACATCGTTCCCATGCAGGATTTTCACCCTAAGTACAGGTGCCTGACATGCACAGCATGGTTTGCAGAATACATGATGAGCAAGAGAGCGCGAGCTCTAGCAGCACAGCAGAGGTTGGCAGCATGCTTCGCCTCATGTGAGCATGCGTTAAAACTGAGAACAGTTGGGGATGATATTCTTGTTATAGCACATTGACAGAATCGTAAAGTGGATATGATGACAGAATATAATAACAGCTGTTCTCTGATACCACACAGGGATGATTCAAGAAAGATACATAATTTTTTTAAAAACAATTTGGGAGTTAAATTGTTGTCTGGCTTTGACTTTCTGGAGTCTGCTTACTTGGTGGTAGATTTATTATCAACTACTTCAGGTCCTTTGTTCAAAACCCATGAAGCACAAGATAAAAATTATACCGGTTCAACTGTAGCAGATGAAATATTACCAGTCTTTCAATGAAGATGAATTTAGCCTGTGCAGTTATAAAGAAACAAAACCACGCCCAATAGTCCTCCAGACAGAGAGAGAGATTGCTTGGAGGAGTTCCCTCTCCAGGACAGTGACTAGCAGAAGAACATTGAGGAAAGACAAGCCCAAAGGTGGGGATGGTCCAGCTGCTGCTCACAGCCATTAGGAACGCACACATGTTTCCAAGTTGAAGTGTAGACCTGGAGAGGGGTCTGGAAATGGAGCCCATGGTTACAGTCCTGGGGCAGAGAAGAGTGGGGAGCCTTGTTTATATTGAAGAGTTTTGAATGAGAGAGACTTAGCAAGTAAACTCGAGGCAAGTGTCCCTAAATCAGAAAGACACAGAGACCTGAAATCTAAGCAGTTCTGGTGACAGGCATTTCAGATGAGAGCTCTCAGGATGACCCGCCTGTTCATTAGCGTCTGGATAGTATGTCCGAGAGCCCTGGCACCTTTCCAAGTGCATTCAGTAGTCCCTGATGTGCCGGGGCTGTCAGCATGGCAGCACCCACCCTGGAGCCCACAGCCAAGCGTGCTGCTCCTTTCTGTGCAGTCACATGCCCTGCTGCAATGGCCCACATTCTGCTCGATTCGTGTCAACTTCCTCTTCCAGCCACTTAGTTCCATGGCTCCCTATAGACTCCTTATCGGTTCCAAATACTGCGCTTTGTGTCTCTTGCTTTCTTTATTGTTTGTGGCATTTTGTTCTTCCTGAATCTCCCTCCTGTTCCCTGCATTTATCTGTTGGGATCCATAGCAGACCCTTCATGCCTGTCAAGTGGGAAATATAATTTGATGCCTTTTGATTATTCCATTATACCTTCTGTTTGGAGAATAATAATTAAAATTATTTTATAAGCCATTCTTTGGGGTCATAGGCTTTTATTTGTTTTTAAGTAAGGTAGCATTTGTAATGGTTGTAGATGCGGTCTCTCACCCCGCCAGTGGGTCAGACGCTTTCAGAGTTGGCAGGGTCTCACCAGTATTTCCATCCAAAGAGCTTACAGACCACAGAGAGAGCTGGGAGCAGATGAGCCCAAACTGTGAGGTGACCCTTCACCTCAGATAGTAAACCTAAGGATAACCGTGAAAGGAATGTCGTTCAGATCTCTGAAGGAATGAGTCATAAAGAAGCAGGGGCCACAGTTCTCCCCCAGCTGCTGCTGTGATCTGTAGCATGAACTTACAAAGTCCTTTAGGCTTTCTCTGTTCCGTCTGAGTAACAGCAAAGTGATTTTCCCTGTAAAATAGATGATGACCCCTGGGAACTGCCTGTCAAAAGTCTCTTTTCTCAAACCAAGTTCAATATTCATACTTATGTAACAGTTCAAGTTCTATGATTGCATGACGGCTAGCATTGCCAGACCCATTTTAATATTATAAATAAACAAATAATGTAAAGGTTTTTTTGCATTCTGTCTCTGGTTCTACTTTGAATTTAGAGTTAAATTTTAATGACTTTTTAGATTTTCTGATTGTAATATACATGTATGAGGAACATAGTTTGTTCTTAAAAGTCCATCTAAAGAATAATTGGTACACTTATCTTGTTCAGAGGATTTCGAATATGAAGTTCTTATTTCAGTCTTTATATTTCAATATGTATGATATTTGATCGAAATTATTAGGGTATCATTTCAGAGAACAGTGAGGCAAGGTGTAAGAATTCTGTAGATGTGATAGTTCCTGTGTAAGATGTGAGGGGTTACCACCTGCACATACAATTCCAGCACACAACACTATTTTCTAGTCTTATGACTAGTTTTATAGTCGTTGGAGTTTTATAAATACTGTTTGAGTGAGAATACATAGGTAAGTTACTAATTTAATATTTTATCTGTAGCTAAACATACACACACATACATATATATATACACATACATGTAGGGATGTTTATATAGACTGGTATGCTCACATTCAGATATGTAGTTCAACATGACATCTATGGTAGTGTTCTAGGGGTGTTTCTCTAGAGGATGTTGGAGAGAGATACAACATTTCTCTGAGTGCAGAGGATCACTGTCTTTCTCCCATGATCACTTCTAGGAGACTTGGGTAGGGTCGCCCTAATAGATCTTTGGGAGTTTTTCTTGTGCTAGATTTCTGCCTTGCCCCTGAATTGTACACCCCCACCATTGCAGTTGCCTCTCTCAATATTCTCTCCTTCCACCCCATCACCCAATCCCTCCTGTTCCTGTCCTCACCTGCCCCAAGTCCACCCACAAAATCTATTCTATTTCCCCTTCCCAGGGAGATCCACACACAACTCCCCCCACCCTCCTGCCCAGAGCCCTCCCTGTTTTTTAGCCTCTGTGGGTCTGTGGATTGTAGTGTGATTGTCCTTTACTTAACATCTAATGTCCACTTATTAGTGAGTACTGGGTCAGTGAGCTTATGCAAGTATAGTTTTAATTAGATCTTGAAGACCCTAGAAAAAGAAAAGGAACAGAAAGGTCATTGCAGGTCACGACTGTATGCGTTAACATTGAGGTTTCTACTTAAGTCTTTAAGTTCTTTAAATTTGCACAGATTATTCAACATAGTCAACAGTATCCACCATGTGTTTTCTTAGTTCACTGGATCTGAGTCAGCTTAACCCAGTGGTTCCCAGTGTGTAACTCTAGACTCAGCCTGCCTGCATCTCCTGGAAACTTAGAAAGGGGAATTCTTGGGCCTCTGCACAGACTTACTGTGTCAGAAACTCTGTGTCAGGGCCCAGCTATCTTCCAGCAGCCCTTCCCGAGTACTCGCTACGTGATCAACCTTGAGCTCTACCGACCTAAACTAGCAGTGGTTCATGGAGGAGCTGCAAGTTCATGGGCTTCGAGGACAGACCTGCAGTTGAATCTCAGCTGCCCTACGGCAGAGGTCCACAGCTGTCAGTCTTTACAGTGTCCATGAGCTGGGACGTTTCCGCTAGTGCTGCCTTTCCCGTTCTGTGGTGAGGATGGATGTCTGTAATCTAAGTGTCTAGTACTGCAGCTCGTCTATCACAGGCTATGACAAGTGCTCAGTGCGCGACTCTAAGTCACTGTTTTAAGTCTCGGCATTTTGTAGATCTTGTTCTACTTTAATAAGCTTGTTTACTTATTCATTAAAGCATTTCTATACTTTTGCTTTTAGAGTCAAATGCTCAAGAAATTGAGGACATCTATGGTCTGAATGGTCAAATACAGCACAAAATAGCTTTTCTGAGAGCTCACGTGCCCAAGGATGTGAAGCTGATCCTCATTGGCCACTCCATAGGCAGCTATATTGTTCTTCGGGTCATGAAGGATGCCCCTGAGCTGCCTGTAAGTATGCCTGAGAAGGTGACTGTGGGTACCTGATTGTTGCCTTGCAAAAAGCCTTATCTTTCCTTTGCTTTTTTGTAGAGCAGAGGGAGGGATGTATAGTGGCTGCCTTTATCTTTGTCTGTTGCTAAAGACCTATGTTTAAGAAATTTCCATAATGTTCCCGTGAGTAATGGTGAAAAAGACAGAGATTTTTCTAAATGAATATCTTTGAATCTAAGATTCTCTGGAATTCTAGTGTTATATTTAACTTGCTCTCTTTTATGAAACAATATCTAAGAACATGTAGCATGTAAAGGACTCTGTCTGTATTGAAAGCGTGTTTTGAAAATAGGCATGGGCTGGGGAGATGGATCAGCAGTTCAGACCGCACTACTAGAGCATCCAGTGTGAGTCCCAGCACCCACACGGTGGTTCTAGACAGTCCATATACAGCTCCAGGGATCCTGTGCCCTCCGGCCTTGACAGGCACTGCATGCAGCTGGTCCCAAAAATTGAAATAAGAAAATATTCCTGTCTATTTTAAGAAGCAAAATGATGTGTCATCATCACTGACAGGTAATACCTGTCTTTCAGGAACACACTAAGTGTTCGTAAGTATAGATTCTTGTCTGTTCTGTATTTTTTAGCCACTTTTAGACATGTATCCAGCTTTCATTCAGAAATACTTTCTTTATCTGTCTTTATGTTTGTTGTCCTGATGTTGGGGATGGATTCAGGGCCTAGTGCACGAGGGACAAGCATCTTCCACTGAGCTACACCCACAGCTGCCAACATCTGGTTCTTAAGTGTGGCTGTGTACTAGACATTGACATTGACATCACAGAGTAAAAGTTAAAGTACCCTCAATAGGAAGTGTACTCTTTAAGAGCCTTAAAGGCATGCCTTCACTCATGTATCAGAAATGACCCATTGAGTGGGTACAATTACAAGATAATTTACGTCTTCATTTGGCACGCATGGGTATAAAATCACTCTTGTGCCATCTTGAGGACGCCCCAGCGGACAAGGCATGGTTCTGAGCTAGGAGCCTGGAGTCCCATGGATGAGACAGCTAAGCGAGAGGAAGGGATCCCTTCACAGCAGCCCCGTCCATGAATCTTTTCACTCCGTGTGATGAAATATCTCCAGCAGGGTCTTGGATCCCACTAGGAATTTGCCTCCTTTCCTGCCAGCTCGCTGCGCTCAGTGCTCAGACCAGCACTTGGAAAGAGCACAACTATGGTCTCCCTGTTTCTAACACCGAATAGATTTTAATTTTCTCCTTTTGGATATAATAAAATATGTTTTTATGTCTAAGCGTGAACGCAGGAAACTGAAGACAGTGCTCTTGTCATTGGACTCTTGCTTCTCCTCAGTATTTCTCCCCAGATGAGGTACTTCAGTCAGAGAGCAGCTTTCCCTTAGGTGTTGGCCTTGGTGTGACTCACAGCCTCCTTTCTGCCCATGTCATTCCTCTTACCCTATAGGCGGCTGCCATCTTTCTCGTGCCAGTCCCACATGTGAGTGCTCCTACTCACACAGTCCCCGTGAGCTCTGGCTCTTGCTAGTCACTTAGGCTCAAATATTTTTCGTCATCTTTTGTTTGCATGAACTTGGAGAAGTCATTGAGTCTGTGGCCTTAGTTTTCCCATCAACACATTGGAAATAATTATGTGTTCTTCAAGGATCTTCTGAAGAATTATGCAAAATATTAAGAGCGTTGCCAGGGATTTTAAAGTTCTAAGCAAGTATTACTACTATTGTTGTTATGGAAGTAACAGTGAACTTGCTTTAATCACTATGCTAACTGCTATGTTGGCTACCTACTGCTATGTACCAGGTTGTCCAAGACTAGAAGTGTAAATGGTACACATTTGTATCTCAGTTTCTGGTCAGAAATCTGATCACAGCTTAAGTAGGTCCCTGACTGCAGAGCCTTTCACCACGTAGTAGCCATGTATCTTCCCAGGGTCGCAGTCTCCTGTGAACACGTGAATTAAGATAGTGATTGGAAGGATGGGAAGAGGGGAGGAGGAAAGGGAGAAACGTGAGGACAACATAATCCGTCTGTAAAGATGGACGGTGATAGAGCTCCCGCGAGCGGTGAAAACTGTATTTGATGGGGCTGGAGAGATGGCTCGGTGAGGAGAGTGCCTGCTCCACAGGCGTGAGGACCCGAGTTTTGATCTCCAGCTCCTACACAAAATCCAGGTGTAACCCAGTTCTATGGGAACAGGGAAGGTAGATCGCTGGAGCTTGTCAGCCCGCCAACCTCAACAAATCAGTGAGCTCCAGACTCAGTGACCATGTCTCCAAACCTAAGATGGAGCACAGGTGAGAAAGAACCAGCATCAGCCTCTGCCCTCACATGTACATGCATACACATGCACATACATGCATGCCCGTATACCACATACACACAGAAGAGACACACAGACTTGCATGTCTAAACAGTAAATAATGTGTATGATTGTACATGCAAGGCACCTTTGGGGAGGGAGGGAGTCATCGCTAAGATTTTGTGTTTTCATTAGTCAAAGGCTTTATCTGAGACTAGAGAGATGGGTCAGCAGTGAGAAAATGTTTGTAATCTTTCAGAGTATTTGGGTTCAGTTCCCAGAAGCCACATGGTAGCTCCTGACTCTCTGTAGCTCTAGATCAGGGATCTAATGCCTTCTTCTGACCTTTGCAGGCACCAGGCATATGCATGCTATAAATGGAGGCAAAACACTCATACAAATTTTTAAAATAGCTTTATCTGCTTTCAATTATCTGCATTGTTGAAATTCTCCACCACCACATCCCACCCCTCAACCATTAAACTCCTGGGCCTGTTAATCTGGTCGTGTGATCCATGCCGAAGTGTTGAAATTTCAGTGTCTCACTGACGACGTGGCCCCTGCATGCCTGAAGTTAACATGACATGCTTCATTTGAGATGCACTTGACAATCAAGTGAGTTTGTGGAAGCCAGAGTGTTGCAAGCCCTAATCATTTGCCAAAACTAAGTTAGCTGTTATGTTTTATAACATATGAAGTGTGATAATAAGAAACTTCTGTTTCCATCTCTTCTGTTATTTTACTGGAATTTTGACTCCCATAAGATTTTGAGGGCACATTTGCAGTTTACTAGCTGGTTTGTTTGGTTTCCTTTGGTTTAGCTTTTATAATAGTTGTATAATTATTGACGACTTTGTTCTTAAGTCATTTGTAGAGACTTACTGCACAATGCCAGGTATATTGTCTACCAGATATATTGTACTTTTATACAGCGCTATATGATTGCATCTTTTAAAATCTGGTATTAAATTTTTATTTGTTTCTCTCTTGAATCAAGTTTGATATATAAAAATCTAGAGATATAAGTTTTCAGATATTTTGTAAGTAATATCCAGAATAGGGATTTTTTTTTCAATTAGAGAGCCGATTAGTAGAGTGTGTGCTTTAAGCAATGAAAAAAAATTCACTTCTGAAGGCAGCAATAGCAGGTAAAATGTTGAGTTGGGCTGCAGTGTGATACATCTAATGAGGCCAGTCAGACTTTAACTCTTGCACTAGCAGTGTGGGACACACAAACATAGGAGGGTTTGTGGGTCATATCAGACGTGCAGTGAACTCATTTCTCACTGAAGAAAATGAAACAAGAAAGAAGGCGCAGTGAAAAGAAAACTACCAGGTAATAGGCGTGATTCCTAGTGCAAGTGAGCAGCACTAAATACAGTGCACAGCTAATTCCCAGTGGAGACTGAATAAAGAGGGCGTAGATTGTGCGCACTGCAGAGATTGTTCCATCGTGCAAAGGAGGAAGAGTGTGTAGATGTGCAAACTCAGGGATTGTTCTTGTGTAAAGGAGGAAGAGTGTGTAGGTGTGCACACTCAGGGATTGTTCCATTGTGTAAAGAGGAAGAGTGTGTAGGTGTGCACACTCAGGGATTGTTCCAATGTGTAAAGGAGGAAGAGTGTGTAGATGTGTGCACAATCAGGGATTGTTCCATTGTGTAAAGGAGGAAGAGTGTGTAGATGTGCACACTCAGGGATTGTTCCATTGTGTAAAGAAGGAAGAGTGTGTAGATGTGCACACTCAGGGATTGTTCCATGTGTAAAGAGGAAGAGTGTGTAGATGTGTGCATACTCAGGGATTGTTCTAGTGTAAAGGAGGAAGAGTGTGTAGATGTGTGCACACTCAGGGATTGTTCCATTGTGTAAAGGAGGAAGAGTGTGTAGATGTGTGCACAATCAGGGATTGTTCCATTGTGTAAAGGAGGAAGAGTGTGTAGATCTGTGCACACTCAGGGATTGTTCCATTGTGTAAAGAGGAAGAGTGTGTAGATGTGTGCACACTCGGGGATTGTTCCATTGTGTAAAGAGGAAGAGTGTGTAGGTGTGCACACTCAGGGATTGTTCCATTGTGTAAAGGAGGAAGAGTGTGTAGATGTGCACACTCAGGGATTGTTCCATTGTGTAAAGGAGGAAGAGTGTGTACATGTGTGCACACTCAGGGATTGTTCCAATGTGTAAAGAGGAAGAGTGTGTAGATGTGCACACTCAGGGATTGTTCCATTGTGTAAAGAGGAAGAGTGTGGAGATGTGTGCACACTCAGGGATTGTTCCATTGTGTAAAAGAGGAAGAGTGTGTAGATGTGTGCACACTAGGGATTGTTCCATTGTGTAAAGAGGAAGAGTGTGTAGATGTGTGCACTCAGGGATTGTTCCATTGTGTAAAGGAGGAAGAGTGTGTAGATGTGTGCACTCAGGGATTGTTCCATTGTGTAAAGGAGGAAGAGTGTGTACATGTGTGCACACTCAGGGATTGTTCCATTGTGTAAAGAGGAAGAGTGGGTAGATGTGTGCACACTCAGGGATTGTTCCATTGTGTAAAGAGGAAGAGTGTGGAGATGTGTGAACACTCAGGGATTGTTCCATTGTGTAAAGGAGGAAGAGTGTGTAGATGTGCATACTCAGGGATTGTTCCATTGTGTAAGGAGGAAGAGTGTGTAGATGTGTGCACACTCAGGGATTGTTCCATTGTGTAAAGGAGGAAGAGTGTGTAGATGTGCATACTCAGGGATTGTTCCATTGTGTAAGGAGGAAGAGTGTGTAGATGTGCACACTCAGGGATTGTTCCATCGTGTAAAGGAGGAAGAGTGTGTAGATGTGCACACTCAGGGATTGTTCTTGTGTAAGGAGGAAGAGTGTGTAGATGTGCACACTCAGGGATTGTTCCATCGTGTAAAGGAGGAAGAGTGTGTAGATGTGTGCACACTCAGGGATTGTTCCATTGTGTAAAGGAGGAAGAGTGTGTAGGTGTGTGCACACTCAGGGATTGTTCCATTGTGTAAAGAGGAAGAGTGTGTAGATGTGCACACTCAGGGATTGTTCTATTGTGTAAAGGAGGAAGAGTGTGTAGATGTGTGCACACTCAGGGATTGTTCCATCGTGTAAAGGAGGAAGAGTGTGTAGATGTGCACACTCAGGGATTGTTCTATTGTGTAAAGGAGGAAGAGTGTGTAGATGTGTGCACACTCAGGGATTGTTCCATTGTGTAAAGAGGAAGAGTGTGTAGATGTGTGCACACTCAGGGATTGTTCCATTGTGTAAAGGAGGAAGAGTGTGTAGATGTGTGCACACTCAGGGATTGTTCCATTGTGTAAAGGAGGAAGAGTGTGTAGATGTGTGCACACTCAGGGATTGTTCCATTGTGTAAAGAGGAAGAGTGTGTAGATGTGCACACTCAGGGATTGTTCCATTGTGTAAAGGAGGAAGAGTGTGTAGATGTGCACACTCAGGGATTGTTCCATTGTGTAAAGAAGGAAGAGTATGTAGGTGTGTGCACACTCAGGGATTGTTCCATTGTGTAAAGGAGGAAGAGTGTGTAGATGTGCACACTCAGGGATTGTTCCATTGTGTAAAGAGGAAGAGTGTGTAGATGTGTGCACTCAGGGATTGTTCCATTGTGTAAAGAAGGAAGAGTGTGTAGATGTGCACACTCAGGGATTGTTCCATTGTGTAAAGGAGGAAGAGTGTGTAGATGTGTGCACACTCAGGGATTGTTCCATTGTGCAAAGAGGAAGAGTGTGTAGATGTGTGCACACTCAGAGATTGTTCCATTGTGTAAAGAAGGAAGAGTGTGTAGATGTGCACACTCACGGATTGTTCCATTGTGTAAAGCAGGAAGAGTGTGTAGATGTGCATACTCAGGGATTGTTCCATTGTGTAAAGGAGGAAGAGTGTGTAGATGTGCACACTCGGGGATTGTTCCATTGTGTAAAGGAGGAAGAGTGTGTAGATGTGCACACTCAGGGATTGTTCCATTGTGTAAAGGAGGAAGAGTGTGTAGATGTGCACACTCAGGGATTGTTCCATTGTGTAAAGGAGGAAGAGTGTGTAGATGTGCACACTCAGGGATTGTTCCATTGTGTAAAGGAGGAAGAGTGTGTAGATGTGCACACTCAGGAATTGTTCTTGTGTATAGGAGGAAGAGTGTGTAGATGTGTGCACACTCAGGGATTGTTCCATTGTGTAAAGAGGAAGAGTGTGTAGATGTGTGCACACTCAGGGATTGTTCCATTGTGTAAAGAAGGAAGAGTGTGTAGGTGTGTGCACACTCAGGGATTGTTCCATTGTGTAAAGGAGGAAGAGTGTGTAGATGTGCACACTCAGGGATTGTTCCATTGTGTAAAGAGGAAGAGTGTGTAGATGTGTGCACACTCGGGGATTGTTCCATTGTGTAAAGGAGGAAGAGTGTGTAGATGTGCACACTCAGGGATTGTTTATTGTGTAAAGGAGGAAGAGTGTGTAGATGTGCACACTCAGTCATTGTTCCATTGTGTAAAGGAGGAAGAGTGTGTAGATGTGTGCACACTCAGGGATTGTTCCATTGTGTAAAGGAGGAAGAGTGTGTAGATGTGTGCACACTCAGGGATTGTTCCATTGTGTAAAGAAGGAAGAGTGTGTAGATGTGCACACTCAGGGATTGATCCATTGTGTAAAGGAGGAAGAGTGTGTAGATGTGTGCACACTCAGGGATTGTTCCATTGTGTAAAGAAGGAAGAGTGTGTAGATGTGCACACTCAGGGATTGTTCCATTGTGTAAAGGAGGAAGAGTGTGTACATGTGTGCACACTCAGGGATTGTTCCATTGTGTAAAGGAGGAAGAGTGTGTAGATGTGCACACTCAGGGATTGTTCCATTGTGTAAAGGAGGAAGAGTGTGTACATGTGTGCACACTCAGGGATTGTTCCATTGTGTAAAGAGGAAGAGTGTGTAGATGTGCACACTCAGGGATTGTTCCATTGTGTAAAGAGGAAGAGTGTGTAGATGTGTGCACACTCAGGGATTGTTCCATTGTGTAAAGAAGGAAGAGTGTGTAGGTGTGTGCACACTCAGGGATTGTTCCATTGTGTAAAGGAGGAAGAGTGTGTAGATGTGCACACTCAGGGATTGTTCCATTGTGTAAAGGAGGAAGAGTGTGTAGATGTGCACACTCAGGGATTGTTCCATTGTGTAAAGAGGAAGAGTGTGTAGATGTGTGCACACTCGGGGATTGTTCCATTGTGTAAAGGAGGAAGAGTGTGTAGATGTGCACACTCAGGGATTGTTTATTGTGTAAAGGAGGAAGAGTGTGTAGATGTGCACACTCAGTCATTGTTCCATTGTGTAAAGGAGGAAGAGTGTGTAGATGTGTGCACACTCAGGGATTGTTCCATTGTGTAAAGGAGGAAGAGTGTGTAGATGTGTGCACACTCAGGGATTGTTCCATTGTGTAAAGAAGGAAGAGTGTGTAGATGTGCACACTCAGGGATTGTTCCATTGTGTAAAGGAGGAAGAGTGTGTACATGTGTGCACACTCAGGGATTGTTCCATTGTGTAAAGGAGGAAGAGTGTGTAGATGTGTGCACACTCAGGGATTGTTCCATTGTGTAAAGGAGGAAGAGTGTGTAGGTGTGTGCACACTCAGGAATTGTTCCATTGTGTAAAGAGGAAGAGTGTGTAGATGTGCACACTCAGGGATTGTTCATTGTGTAAAGGAGGAAGAGTGTGTAGATGTGCACACTCAGGGATTGTTCCATTGTGTAAAGAGGAAGAGTGTGTAGATGTGTGCACACTCGGGGATTGTTCCATTGTGTAAAGAGGAAGAGTGTGTAGAAGTGCACACTCAGGGATTGTTCTTGTGTAAAGGAGGAAGAGTGTGTAGATGTGTGCACACTCAGGGATTGTTCTATTGTGTAAAGGAGGAAGAGTGTGTAGATGTGCACACTCAGGGATTGTTCTATTGTGTAAAGGAGGAAGAGTGTGTAGATGTGCACACTCAGGGTTTGTGCCCTTGTGTAAAGGAGGAAGAGTGTGTACATGTGTGCACACTCAGGGATTGTTCCATTGTGTAAAGAGGAAGAGTGTGTAGATGTGCACACTCAGGGATTGTTCCATTGTGTAAAGAGGAAGAGTGTGTAGATGTGTGCACACTCAGGGATTGTTCCATTGTGTAAAGAAGGAAGAGTGTGTAGATGTGCACACTCAGTGATTGTTCCATTGTGTAAAGGAGGAAGAGTGTGTACATGTGTGCACACTCAGGGATTGTTCCATTGTGTAAAGAGGAAGAGTGTGTAGATGTGCACACTCAGGGATTGTTCCATTGTGTAAAGAGGAAGAGTGTGTAGATGTGTGCACACTCGGGGATTGTTCCATTGTGTAAAGGAGGAAGAGTGTGTAGATGTGCACACTCAGGGATTGTTTATTGTGTAAAGGAGGAAGAGTGTGTAGATGTGCACACTCAGTCATTGTTCCATTGTGTAAAGGAGGAAGAGTGTGTAGATGTGTGCACACTCAGGGATTGTTCCATTGTGTAAAGGAGGAAGAGTGTGTAGATGTGTGCACACTCAGGGATTGTTCCATTGTGTAAAGAAGGAAGAGTGTGTAGATGTGCACACTCAGGGATTGTTCCATTGTGTAAAGGAGGAAGAGTGTGTACATGTGTGCACACTCAGGGATTGTTCCATTGTGTAAAGGAGGAAGAGTGTGTAGATGTGCACACTCAGGGATTGTTCCATTGTGTAAAGAGGAAGAGTGTGTAGATGTGTGCACACTCGGGGATTGTTCCATTGTGTAAAGGAGAAAGAGTGTGTAGATGTGCACACTCAGGGATTGTTTATTGTGTAAAGGAGGAAGAGTGTGTAGATGTGCACACTCAGTCATTGTTCCATTGTGTAAAGGAGGAAGAGTGTGTAGATGTGTGCACACTCAGGGATTGTTCCATTGTGTAAAGGAGGAAGAGTGTGTAGATGTGTGCACACTCAGGGATTGTTCCATTGTGTAAAGGAGGAAGAGTGTGTACATGTGTGCACACTCAGGGATTGTTCCATTGTGTAAAGAAAGAAGAGTGTGTAGATGTGCACACTCAGGGATTGTTCCATTGTGTAAAGGAGGAAGAGTGTGTACATGTGTGCACACTCAGAGATTGTTCCATTGTGTAAAGAAGGAAGAGTGTGTAGATGTGCACACTCAGGGATTGTTCCATTGTGTAAAGGAGGAAGAGTGTGTACATGTGTGCACACTCAGGGATTGTTCCATTGTGTAAAGGAGGAAGAGTGTGTAGATGTGCACACTCAGGGATTGTTCCATTGTGTAAAGGAGGAAGAGTGTGTACATGTGTGCACACTCAGGGATTGTTCCATTGTGTAAAGAGGAAGAGTGTGTAGATGTGCACACTCAGGGATTGTTCTATTGTGTAAAGGAGGAAGAGTGTGTAGATGTGCACACTCAGGGATTGTTCCCTTGTGTAAAGGAGGAAGAGTGTGTAGATGTGCACACTCAGGGATTGTTCCATTGTGTAAAGAGGAAGAGTGTGTAGGTGTGCACACTCAGGGATTGTTCCATTGTGTAAAGGAGGAAGAGTTTGTAGGTGTGCACACTTAGGGATTGTTCCCTTGTGTAAAGGAGGAAGAGTGTGTAGATGTGCACACTCAGGGATTGTTCCATTGTGTAAAGGAGGAAGAGTGTGTACATGTGTGCACACTCAGGGATTGTTCCATTGTGTAAAGAGGAAGAGTGTGTAGATGTGCACACTCAGGGATTGTTCCATTGTGTAAAGAGGAAGAGTGTGTAGATGTGTGCACACTCAGGGATTGTTCCATTGTGTAAAGAGGAAGAGTGTGTAGGTGTGTGCACACTCAGGGATTGTTCTTGTGTAAAGAAGGAAGAGTGTGTAGGTGTGTGCACACTCAGGGATTGTTCCATTGTGTAAAGGAGGAAGAGTGTGTAGATGTGCACACTCAGGGATTGTTCCATTGTGTAAAGGAGGAAGAGTGTGTAGATGTGTGCACACTCAGGGATTGTTCATTGTGTAAAGGAGGAAGAGTGTGTAGATGTGCACACTCAGGGATTGTTCCATTGTGTAAAGAGGAAGAGTGTGTAGATGTGCACACTCAGGGATTGTTCTATTGTGTAAAGGAGGAAGAGTGTGTAGATGTGCACACTCAGGGATTGTTCCCTTGTGTAAAGGAGGAAGAGTGTGTAGATGTGCACACTCAGGGATTGTTCCATTGTGTAAAGAGGAAGAGTGTGTAGGTGTGCACACTCAGGGATTGTTCCATTGTGTAAAGGAGGAAGAGTTTGTAGGTGTGCACACTTAGGGATTGTTCCCTTGTGTAAAGGAGGAAGAGTGTGTAGATGTGCACACTCAGGGATTGTTCCATTGTGTAAAGAGGAAGAGTGTGTAGATGTGTGCACACTCAGGGATTGTTCCATTGTGTAAAGAGGAAGAGTGTGTAGATGTGTGCACACTCAGGGATTGTTCCATTGTGTAAAGAGGAAGAGTGTGTAGATGTGCACACTCAGGGATTGTTCCATTGTGTAAAGAGGAAGAGTGTGTAGATGTGTGCACACTAGGGATTGTTCCATTGTGTAAAGAAGGAAGAGTATGTAGATGTGTGAACACTCAGGGATTGTTCCATTGTGTAAAGAGGAAGAGTGTGTAGATGTGTGCACACTAGGGATTGTTCCATTGTGCAAAGAGGAAGAGTGTGTAGATGTGTGCACACTCAGGGATTGTTCCATTGTGTAAAGGAGGAAGAGTGTGTAGATGTGTGCACACTCAGGGATTGTTCCATTGTGTAAAGGAGGAAGAGTGTGTAGATGTGCACACTCAGGGGTTGTTCCATTGTGTAAAGGAGGAAGAGTGTGTAGATGTGCACACTCAGGGATTGTTCCATTGTGTAAAGAGGAAGAGTGTGTAGATGTGTGCACACTTAGGGATTGTTCCATCCTGTAAAGGAGGAAGAGAGAAAGATGCAGAAAACACAGTTGCCTTACAGCCTATCACCCACAGTCCCCGCACACCCTGCGATGTTGCCGTGGGTTACAGTGTGGATGGGAAGACTGTCCACAGTTGCCCAGGCATGGGGACAAGTCCCAGTGAAAAGGCTTGGTTCTTGCTTGTGGTAAACGTCCTGTGAGGATGGGCGGTCCCTGTGCAGTTCTCTCTGAACAGTCTTACTTCAGAATCCAAACTGAGGGACTCGGTCTGGCATGTTCTGGCATCATGGCGAGGATAGAAAGGGGTGGGCTGCACTCTTAAGTCTCTCTCTGAAGGTGACACTTCTCCCCACAGTCCAGGGCCAGTCACCTGACCAGGGTTTGGCCCATGAGGCTAGAATGTCTAATGCTCTCCTGAGAGAAGAAATCATTTATGAATGTCCAAACAGCACTTGAAGAAATAGAACAGCCTGTATTTATATTGTAATCTAGGTATTTATTGCCAGACATTTGTTCCTCATTTTACAAGTGTGTGCTGCTATCTCAGGTTCCATTCTGGAATGTATATCTAATTGTGAGTTAAGGTAAAAGTTCTGAAAGCCATTCATCCAGGCTAGGACAGCACAGAAGCTGCGAGAAGGGAAAGGAGGGTCGCGAGAGGTGCCGTGATGTGCGGATGAAGAGCTCTGGCTCCCTGCCATTCATTCCTCAAGAAATGGAGTGAGTTCCCTCTCCGCTTTGCCTTAGCCTGGGCACCTGACCTGCTTTCAGCAAGTCACTGCAGTGACTCGGGGCGAGGTTCTGGCATTTCCAACTCCAGACCTAGAGGGCTGGGACCTTCTGTTTCCTTCGTCTCAGTAGGCAGCTGCCATACTAAAGGTCTAGCTACTCTGGCATCGCCTGGCTCGCCACACGAGAGGGTCCCCGGGCACTTGGCAAAGCAGCTCCTAGTGCACTGTGTGCTGCACCAGTGCCCAGCTGATCCAGGAGCCACACGGTCATCCAGCTGAGCCTGTCGGAATTCCTCACCTGCAGAGTCCCGAGATAGAGCGGTACTCCACAGTGACAGTTAGTTGAAGTAAAGTGACAGCTGGTTAAGAAGACGAGGTGGAAAGCATCCTATTGTTGGAATTAACTGTTGGAGGTTACCCTACAGAGTAAGCTGTTAGTGAAATAAGAGAAGGAAGCTACAGAATGTGGAGCGATAGATATAAATCTAGAAGCCGAGGAGAAAAATTCAATTAGGAAATAAAGAACTGGCCGAGTGAATGTATCTTTTTATCTTTTTTTTTTTTTATTTTTGTGTATGTGGGTGTTTTGACTGCATATGTCTCTGCCTACCACATGCATGTAGTGCCAGTGCCGACCAGAAGAGGGCGCTGTATCTGCTGGAACTGGAGTTGCAGTCCCTTGTGAGCTGCCAAGTGTGCTGGAAGTCACATCCAGGTCGTCTGCAAGAGCGGCTATCCGCTGATCTGTCTCTCCAGCTCTGTTTCTTTAAATTAAAGGTGTTTGTGTTGTTTCCTCAATACCTGAGTTCTTCAAGGACTTGGGCGTTTTAATGGGGAGTAGGTGAATGCTTCTTTGCAGGGAGTTTGGGGAGATTTTGGAGGGCCCAGAGCTTGTGTTAATGTTCTCTAGGCGGAAGGTGGCATCGAGGCCTGGCAAAGGGCAGAAGGTGAACTGAAAACAGGGTGAGCCTTGCTGACTTGGGATGGCATCTGGGACAGTGCAGTGCAGGCTCCTGACCCCACAGAAGCAGTGCAGTAGCTGACACTGTCTCCATGTGACCACTAGTAAGTCCTGGTGTGGAAACCGTGATCAGAGTCAGCCATGAATCCTCTGCTTGTGAAAGACTTGGCGTTAGAAAGCAATAAATCTATTCTGGGGAAAGTTTGTGTTAAATGTGGTAGTGTGCTGGTTTTCCAGTGTCTTGTCACAATCTGATTGGTTTTTTAACACTTTTTACATTTTGATTTATGTATGTGTCTGAGTATGCAAATGTGTGTGGTTGCAGATGCCAGCATTGCAGGCATGCAGAGGTCAGAGGGCAGATAGTAGGGTCATACACTCCACACTGCACACACATGGAGGTCAGAGGGCAGATAGTAGGGTCCATACCCTCCACACGGCACATGGAGGTCAGAGGGCAGATAGTAGGGTCATACACTCCACACTGCACACATGGAGGTCAGAGGGCAGATAGTAGGGTCATACACTCCACACTCCACACTGCACACACATGGAGGTCAGAGGGCAGATAGTAGGGTCCATACCCTCCACACTGCACACACATGGAGGTCAGAGGGCAGATAGTAGGGTCATACACTCCACACGGCACACACATGGAGGTCAGAGGGCAGATAGTAGGGTCATACACTCCACACGGCACACACATGGAGGTCAGAGGGCAGATAGTAGGGTCATACACTCCACACTGCACACACATGGAGGTCAGAGGGCAGATAGTAGGGTCATACCCTCCACACGGCACACACATGGAGGTCAGAGGGCGGCTAGTTGGCGTCATTACGTTCCTTGCACTGTGTGGGTTGCAGGGATAGAACTCGGGTCATCAGGCTTGGCCACAGGTGCCTTTACTCCCTGAGCAATCTTGCCAGATTCCGTATGTATTTGTTTGTGTGTGTGCACACATATTGCCTTCTCTGAATCTCTCAGACTGCTTTGTTGAACACTGGACATGTGGAAAATTTCAGCTTTTCAACTTTAGCAATTGTTAGCTGTCTGAATATTTTTGCAAATCCTAAAACTGCTTTCTAAGTGGAAATTTTATGTGGTCTTTTTTTTTTCTTTTCTTAACTCAAGCACTATTTAATATATTTTTCTCAAACTTTGCAAAAAAATCACCTTTGGACTGAAACTAAGCATGGAAAATTTCACCACAAAAGGCTAATTTTTTGGAAAGCTGCAAGAAAGTGAAGACGGGTTCATAATAGAACATTCTTCATGCTTGTCAGCACTCGGCGCTTTACCGCATATCTTCACTCAGGGCTTCTGAGCTTCCAGATATATGTATATATTTACTGTCAGGTGTAGAGCTTCCCTCAGATTACCAGCTCTGGGTGAGCTGTGTCTAAAAGGGGAGATTTAGGCCGGGTGGTGGTAGTGCACATTTTAATCCCTGCCCTCAGGAGACAGAGGCAGGAGGATCTCTGTGAACTCAAAGCCTGCATGGTCAATGGAGCAAGTTCTAGGCCAGTCAGAGCTACACAGAGAAATCCTGTCTCAAAAAAGTAAAATTAGCAGTTAACGTAAGTTTATTTTCCCCTTTCCCTCAATGTTAGCTGATGACATGTTTCTCTGAGATGGCGTAGTGCTGAATATGCCTGGTGTTTGTTTAGTCTTAATGTAAAGTCTAGGCTGCCTGGAGCTCACTGTGTTAGCCTCAGACTAACAGTCATCCTCCTGCCTCAGTGCATCTACATTTCAAGTGGAGTGATGGAAGTCAGATATCTGATACATGTGGATGATCACTTCTATGTAAGGAAGGAAATCAGGCCTTGGCTAAGGGAATCTAAGGATGTTAAATGTGGATTCAGAACAGAGAAAATAATGTAGCACACTCTGTTCATTTTAGTTAATGGGGAAGTAAAAGAAAATTTTAGCTCTTTTGACATTCTTGCTTTTAAGATTAGAGTTTTGTTTCAAGTATGCACTTCCCTTGTGGCAATTTATAGTAGTGTTAGTAAGTCTCTTTACTGTAGCCATTGTAGCTACCGTAAATGCTGGAGGAATGCTCTTTAATCTTTTCAACAACATGAAGAGGCTTTTATGATTGAGTTCATACGGGAGGAACTGGAGACTCTGAAGGACCTTGATTATTGCTCGGGTCCAGTGAGGAGCAGTGCTAGGACTGGACCCATCATGTGTTTACCCGCCAAGCTTAGTACCTAACCTCGTACTAGAAAGGGCTTCTAGAAGTCCATGAAAGAATAGCAAGCTCTCAGATAAAGATGCAAAGGACAGCAGCAGATATGGACCTGAGAACTGTAACAACTATGATAATACATACCTGCCACAGTGTGTGAAGTGATGCTACCCTGTTGTAATAGGAGCGGTGGGGCTGAGTCCCCATCACCCCGGCCACCTGGCTAGCTTATGCCCGAAATAACAACACACAAACTGTATTCATTTAAACACTGCTTGGCCCATTTCTATCTAGCCTCTTCTAGGCTAATTCTCACATATTAATATAGCCCATTTCTAATCATCTGTGTAGCACTTAACGGGAAGATTCTAGCCTATGTCCATCCTGGTTGGTTGAGCTATCGCATCAGCTTGGGAGAGGGGAGCATGGCATCTCTGCTCCAGAGAGCAGAGCTGTCGAGTCTGAGCTCACTTCCTCTTCCTCCCAGCATTCTGTTTTGTTTACTCCTTCCACCTATGTTTTAACCTATGAGGCCAAGCAGTCTCTTTCTTGTGGGGTCACAGCTGCCCTAACTGATGGCCACCTACTTGTGAACACACACATGCACATGTGCACACACATTACAAATTTAAATGTAAAAATGGTATTTTTGACGTTTACTCTGGTAGGTCTCAGATGAACCTGTTTCTGTAGAGCAGACCGAGCTGGCCAGCACGGATGTGCTGTCTGTAATGAGGCAGTCACCTGAGAACATGGCTTGTCCTATCTGAGCTTTGGAAAGTGCTCTGCACGAGCTGGGCCAGAAAATTAGGTCCACTCTTTTGGCCTGCGTGTATTTTTTTCTTTTCTAAAAGTGGCTTTCTATACAGAGAATAAAAGAAATCTCAACAGTGGCTTTTCCTACCAAACTTAAACTATAAATTCCCTAAAATTATCTTGATGTCTGGTGAAAGTGTGTCTCAATTGAGCAGCAGTGAATTGTTCTCCACAGGCAGAAGGGTGGAGTCTGCCCCATCTACTGAGCACTGGTTGTGACTTCCTGTCTCATCTCTGAGCACTGGTTGTGACTTCCTGTCCCATCTACTGAGCACTGGTTGTGACTGCCTGTCCCATCTCTGAGCACTGGTTGTGACTTCCTGACCCATCTCTGAGCACTGGTTGTGACTGCCTGTCCCATCTCTGAGCACTGGTTGTGACTTCCTGTCCCATCTACTGAGCACTGGTTGTGACTGCCTGTCCCATCTCCTGAGCACTGGTTGTGACTTCCTGTCCCATCTCTGAGCACTGGTTGTGACTTCCTGTCCCATCTCTGAGCACTGGTTGTGACTGCTTGTCCCATCTACTGAGCACTGGTTGTGACTTCCTGTCCCATCTCCTGAGCACTGGTTGTGACTTCCTGTCCCATCTACTGAGCACTGGTTGTGACTTCCTGTCCCATCTCTGAGCACTGGTTGTGACTTCCTGTCCCATCTACTGAGCACTGGTTGTGACTGCCTGTCCCATCTCTGAGCACTGGTTGTGACTTCCTGACCCATCTCTGAGCACTGGTTGTGACTGCCTGTCCCATCTACTGAGCACTGGTTGTGACTTCCTGTCCCATCTCTGAGCACTGGTTGTGACTGCCTGTCCCATCTACTGAGCACTGGTTGTGACTTCCTGTCCCATCTCCTGAGCACTGGTTGTGACTTCCTGTCCCATCTACTGAGCACTGGTTGTGACTTCCTGTCCCATCTACTGAGCACTGGTTGTGACTTCCTGTCCCATCTCCTGAGCACTGGTTGTGACTTCCTGTCCCATCTCCTGAGCACTGGTTGTGACTTCCTGTCCCATCTACTGAGCACTAGTTGTGACTTCCTGTCCCATCTCTGAGCACTGGTTGTGACTTCCTGTCCCATCTCCTGAGCACTGGTTGTGACTGCCTGTCCCATCTCTGAGCACTGGTAGTGACTGCCTGTCCCATGTACTGTGTACTGGTTGTGACTTCCTGTCCCATCTGTGAGCACTGGTTGTGACTTCCTGTCCCATCTCCTGAGCACTGGTTGTGACTGCCTGTACCATCAGTGAGCACTGGTTGTGACTTCCTGTCCCATCTCCTGAGCACTGGTTGTGACTGCCTGTCCCATCTCTGAGCACTGGTAGTGACTTCTTGTCCCATGTACTGTGTACTGGTTGTGACTTCCTGTCCCATCTCCTGAGCACTGGTTGTGACTGCCTGTCCCATCTCCTGAGCACTGGTTGTGACTGCCTGTCCCATCTCTGAGCACTGGTTGTGACTGCCTGTCCCATCTCTGAGCACTGGTTGTGACTTCCTGTCCCATCTCCTGAGCACTGGTTGTGACTGCCTGTCCCATCTACTGAGCACTGGTTGTGACTGCCTGTCCCATCTCTGAGCACTGGTTGTGACTGCCTGTCCCATCTACTGAGCACTGGTTGTGACTTCCTGTCCCATCTCCTGAGCACTGGTTGTGACTGCCTGTCCCATCTCTGAGCACTGGTAGTGACTGCCTGTCCCATGTACTGTGTACTGGTTGTGACATCCTGTCCCATCTACTGCGCACTGGTTGTGACTTCCTGTCCCATCTACTGCGCACTGGTTGTGACTGCCTGTTCCATCTCTGAGCACTGGTAGTGACTGCCTGTCCCATGTACTGTGTACTGGTTGTGACATCCTGTCCCATCTACTGCGCACTGGTTGTGACTTCCTGTCCCATCTACTGCGCACTGGTTGTGACTGCCTGTTCCATCTCTGAGCACTGGTAGTGACTGCCTGTCCCATGTACTGTGTACTGGTTGTGACTTCCTGTCCCATCTACTGCGCACTGGTTGTGACTTTCTGTCCTATCTACTGCGCACTGGTTGTGACCGTCTCTGCTCTTGTGTTTTTGCGAGGCAATGAGGCATTCAGAGCAGATGTGAAAACTTCCTATTGTTTTGGTCCATTCCCAGGATTTCAGAGCGTACTTTAATACTCAATGTGTTTCGATATAGATCAACCAAATATAACCTGTGGTTGCGTTTAGTTCTTCTTGCATGCAGTTTTGTTTAACATGGGTCACAGTAAAGGATCATGTGTAAAAATAATGGATTGCTTCCTGTTTTGGGGAGCTGATTTGGTCAGCCCAGAGTTACCTAAGTCATGAGGATTTCACAACTCCTGTGGAATCTGTGTGAACTTTCAAAGTTTGGTAGTAACTGAATTACCCATTTCTAGTCTCTAAATCTCCGAGGACATCGTAGTAAACATAGGTGTCTGATTTTGAAGTTAATGAATGAACTTGGAACTAAAACAGTGGGTTTCTAAACAGGACTCAATTATCAGATGTTTTGAAAAACGATGGTTTTCATTTATTGTTTGCACTGATTTGCTGTAGGCTTACCAGGAAGGCTAAAAGTATTTATTTCCAATGTCACCATTTGAAACGTTTGTGATGTGTGTTGTCACTTATGTGTTTCCCTGTGTTCAGAATGAAGTAGCATGTGGTTTGGTTTTGCTCTCCTAAAGAAAGAGCAATGGTGTGAATGCAGGAAGGAGGTCCTCTGCGTGCTTATTATTTTAACATTTATTTTATTTATAATTATCTGCATATGAGCCTGTGTGGCTATGTGCATGTGAGGGCAGGTGCCTGCTGAGGTCAGAGGAGGACATCAGATCCTCTGGAACTGCAATTCCAAGGAGTTGTAAGCCACCTGATGTGGGGCTGGGATTTAAACTCTGGTCCGCTGTGAAAGCAGCCAGTATTTTTTCACTGCCAAACCCTCTCTCTTGCCCCCCTTTCTCATTTTTAAATCAAGTTACTTGTTTTCTGGTTATTGATGAATTCCTCATCTGCTTTGGATATTTTCCTCTTGTTAGAAGCATGGTTTGTAAACATCTTCTCCTGTTCTGTAGATGTCTCTCCACTTACAGCTTGTTCCCCTTCCTGCACAGAGCTCTTTAATTGAATGTAATCCAATTTGATATTTGTTTCTGTTGCATACACTTTTGGAATTGTATCTAATAAAACCTTGTTCAGACCAACTTCGTGGAGATTTTTCTCTCACTTTTCCTTCTAATAGTTTTGTGCTTTTAGGTCTTACAGTTAAACCTTTAATGCTTTTTTAAAAAAAATTCCAGTGGGATGAGTATTTAATTTCATTGCTCTGCATATGGGTTACCAGTTGTCCCTATTCTGGTCACTACGAGTATGTCCTTTTCACAGTGTGTATTTCTGACATCTGTCTTTTAAAAATCAAGTATGTGGAGGGCTCCTTGTTTTTTTTTTAATTTTCATTGTTCATTGTACATGATGTTGTCTTGCATAAGGATGTTTTCATACAAGTATATATTGTACACTGGTTATGCTTTGTGTAATTGGCCTAATGCCTTCTATGCTGTTACCATCCTGTTTAGATGAGTATAGCTTTGTAGTGTGTTTTGAGGTCAGTTGATGTGATGCAACAGCTTTGCTCTTTTTCTTAAAGAGTTGTTTGAATATTTGGTGTCTTCTGTTGCTCTGTACAGAGTTTGGCTTTTTAATGTGAAAAACTCCTTTGTAACTTTGGTGGAAAATGCATGGCGTCTGTAGATTGCCCTAGGTAGTGTGGACATATGCATAGTAGTCTTCTGATCGATGGACAGTGGAGAGGTTTTCTTTATTGCTGTCTCAGTTTTTTCAGCATTTTATACTTCTGAGTATATGGGCTTTTGGTTAAATTGATTCTTTTTAAGATTTTTATTTTTAATTTTGTGTATGTGATGGGCGAGTGGAGGAGTTACACATCATTGCAGTACCAGCAGTGGCCAGGAGAGAGTGTCAGATCTCTTGAGGGTGGTATTGATGTTGGCTGTAAGCCACCCGACATGCATGGGTGCTGGGGCCTGAACTTGGGTCCTCTGGAGGAACAGTACCTGGTTCAAACTGCCGAGCCATGTCTCCAGCCCTATTGATTAAAAAGTGGAATTGTTTTCCTGATATTTTTTAGGGAGAAGTTTGTGGCTGGCCTACAGAAACATTACCAATCTTCTTCAAGTGTTGATTTTCTCATCCTGCAACATTACTGAACTAATTTTTTAGTTCAAACAGATTTTCAGTGTGTCATTTTCCATTTTCCTCTTACTGTCCACGGTAGTATAACTCCATATTTCTGATTTATATACCTTCTATTTCTTGAACCTACTTGTTTTAGTAAGAATCTACGGTTGTCTTGTTCCTTATGGGGAAGGCTTTGAACCCCCTATCATGGATATGATGTTAGCACCTGGGATACAGTCTATGGCCACTGCTGTGTGGTGTGTTCCTTCCACACCTTATTTGTCATGAAATTATGGCACGAGAGGATGTTATATTATTGTCAGATGGTTTTTCCGCATTTTTGGCATGATTGTGTAGTCTTTGGTTTCCAATTTTCGAGTGTGACCTTTGCATATAGAGATTTCCATATCCTATATTGTTATCTATTTAATGTGATAAGAAAGATAAAGAAATATGGAGGAAGCTAACAGGGGAGCTGGGAGCGGGGATTTGTGTACCTTGGGTTCATACCTAAAATATTAGAAGTAACTCTAGAAGAAAATGTATCCTAACTAAATTATGAGAATGAATAGAGGAAAATTCCAATCATAACCTATATAGAAATGTGAAAATAAAAGAATAGGAAAAGTCTTATCTTGTAACTCTTGCCAAGAGAAAGCTATGTTAGCTGTGTAATGCTATACAGAATAAGCCCAAGAGAGAACAAGAACTAAAATTGGAGGGAATTGCTTTATAGTTAGAGTTTGTTCTTTCAGGCACCACAGGCAGCATAAGATGTTAGTAGTGACATCATTACTAGGACAGAGATGGAAATATAATAACAGGATGCTATAAATAACGTTCTGCAAGTGAATTTGGAGATTTAAATGAAGTGGACTCAAGCCTGGTTGTGGGGGGCAGGATATATGACAGCAAATTCAAGATGAAATATCCTGGATAAGCTTGAACTATTACATAAATTGAATAAATCAATAGCCCATGTGTTTTTGGAAAATGAAAACCCAGACCCAGATAGCTTCAGTGATGAGATCTGCTGAATATTCAGAGCATAAATAATTGTATTATTTTACTAACCTTCTTGATCGTGTCGAAGGGCCATGCTCTGAAACTCAGGGAAGTCTTTATATACAAATGAATGTAGACACAATTGGGAAAAGAAAGTGACAGACCTGTCTTCTTACCAGCACACAGAAGTCTACCCCAGTGTTACGGCAGAGCAGTGCCTGTCCGAGAGGAGCCTGTGTGCTCATAACTGTGGCCAGCCTGGCTCCCTGACCAGAGTGTCGCCCAGGACTAGCAACACTGAGACTTCAGTTTCTACATCTTTGTGTGGCTCCCTCAGCTGCTGCCAGGCAGCCTGCCCCTTGGCCCGGAGGGGAGCTCTTCCTGCAATAATGGGGTGGGGAGAGCACGCTCCACCTGGGAAACCTCAACAGGACACAGAAGCAGCCCTTCCTATCTCAATACAAGGGACTTCTTTGCACAAACCCACCCATTTGCAATTTGTTCCGTCTCTTTAAATCTAACACAGCATCTCTGTCACTTTGAGGAATGAAAGGACTTGTGACATCAGAATTCCCTAAAAGACAGAACTCTGAGTTGGGCAGTGGAAAGTCATTGGTTAATAGAACACCTCTCCGATTCCTGAAAGGTTTTTCATCAGTTTTACCCCTCAGACTCCTAAAGCATGCTGCTTGGTGTTGAAGTAACACGACAGATACCTACATTACAGCATGGGACTATGACAGGATGTACTTTCTGTGTGCGTTTCAGATCTCACTTCATATTGTGGCTGAAACGCTGTGCCTTGTTTAAGAAGTGTGTTGGCAGCATTGGCGATGCATTGCTACCGAAGCAGCATTTCCAGACGTCTGAAAAGCTCTCTCCCCTCACCCCAAACCTTTTCACTCATCATCTTGGCCATACAGGAACTCCTGGAATCATATGTTCTTATTGGGCTGAGGAGGAAAACCAGAGAAACTCAAATTATTGTGAGCAAAAGGGAAACAAAATATCTCAAGTATTGTTGTGGAAGAAAACGTCTACAGGAAATAGCTGAATAGTTAGCTGACAGATGGGACCAGGAAAAAACAAGATATGACTCAAAAAAAAATCCCTTCTCAGTTTTCACTTTAAATCCATGTTCTGCGTTAGTGAGAGACACAAAGGGAGAATTCCAGGGGACATCTGACCAAATCTAGCGTTTGGGCAATGTCATCAAACAGTGACCAAGAGAAAGGAACTGCAGACCTCAGACGGAGATAGAAACCCACCCTCAAAGAAAGTGTGTTAATTTCACTCAGAAAGAAATATAAAATACATAGGAAATGGTCAAACATTCACAGATATCTGAAGTCAGAGAACAGACCCATAACTGATGTAATGCAGCCACATTCTTGGGCCTACATTGTAGAGAAGATAAGGGCCAGTTCATCCAGTTATTATAAAGAAACATTTTGAAGGAAAAAAACACATTCTTGATTCGGTGTTAGAAAACAATTTCTTAAAAAAAAAACCAAAAACCAGAAAGAACAGTAACTGGAAAGAATTACCAGGTGAGCCCATGGCTCTTTGGGTAAGGGGCCCTCACCCTGACCACCTGAGGTGGATCCCTGAGTCCCATGTGGTGTAAGGGGAGAACCAACTCCTTCCCACTTGTTGTAATCTACGTAGGTGTACTCTGTGTGTGCGTGCTCCTCCATTAACAATAAAAAAATAAATACAAAATACATTTTTTTAAAAAAAGAAGACCAATCCCACTTTAGAAATGACGAAAAACTTGATTCGATTTGTCTTGAATAGAGAAACACCATTGGCAGTACATATCTGAAAATGTGTTCAACATCCCTGCTCACCAGGGACATACAGATCAAAGCCACAAAGTTGTATCACTAATATGTCCTGATATGTCCATAATATCCTGATATGTCAGGATAATGATTGTTGTGGCACACTGTCCTCTGGACATGATGTGGCCATTGTCCAATTGCACCGGATGCAGCTGTGGTTACTGGAAGGAGACGTGTACAGAATTGAGCTCATTAACTCTCCATCACAGTGCAGGGGAGGGACACACAAAGCCCCAGCCCCTTGCGAAGGTTTAACAATGAACAGTTGCTGGGAAGACAGTTTGTCCTAACAGTGTAGCAGCCCATAAGTTGCTGACAGTTCTGAGAGTAACTCCTGGTAAACTCCCTGATGGAATCATTTCTTTGTTTCTGGGATGGGTGCCCTATGTGGGTGAGCAGATGTTGATTCCTGTTTCTTCAGGAAAAAGTTCACACAACAGCTCTTTAAAAAGCAAGTGGTCTGGGGAGAGGACTCAGCAGGCGGAGCACTGGCATTGTATGCATGAGGACCAAGTTCAGATGCCCAGGTCCCTGTAAAGCCAAGCAGGCTTGATGGCCGCCAAAGACCAGTGTGAGAGATGGGGACATATAAGGGGTGACGCTTATCAGAGTGGAGAGTCACACACTGAAACCTTGTGGGAGTCAGATGTCCGGGATGGAGAAGCCACGAGTGGCTGGCTAGTTACTGAGGGCTCGGAGTAGAGAGCTCTGAAGTTTACAGCTTCCAGGAGGTCCCAGACATGTGAGAACTGTAGAATTTTGAGATTTGTCTCCTAAGAGCTCAACCAGGCTCTTGTTGTGGACATTGTAGAATTATCCCTATGCACGTCTGGCAGAAAGCAGAGACAGATCTGCTGTGAACGACACAAGAGCACGGTGTGACCAGCGCCACACTGGCAGCAGCTGATTTCCCCGGCACATTGTGTCTAGCTGGCAGGAAAAACATTACAGGAAATGCTAAGTAGCAGAAGGCACAACTTGACCAGTGGAGTGAGCTGCAGACCCATATGTAGGGATGTGGAGATGAGACGGCCAGGAATCTGAGCAGCTGTGATGAACAAATTAAAAGTTCTAATAGAACAAATGGGCAACATGAACAGATATGGGACTCCTAAGAGGTGTGGGGATGCTGCACATCAAAACTAGTAACAGAAATGAAGATGGCTTTTGTTAGGTGTGTGAATAACTTGAATACGGTAAGTAAAGAATTTCTGAGCTTGAAGATATCTCAATAGAAACCTCGAAAGTCAAAAAGCAAAGAGAACAAAAAGCAAAGAGAAACAAAACAGTATGGGAAGAGTGCAGGACTCCACAAAAGAACCAGAATACAGCAGGGAAAGAAACAGAAAATAACTGTTAAAGATAGCAACTAAATTCATGTCAGACACCACACGAGAGACACAGGGACCTCAGTAGACACCACACTGGATTAACACCTCCCAAAAACATGCTACAAGTCGGCATGCATTTCCAAACTACAGAAAGTCAAAAAAAATAATGAAATTCTGAGACAAGGAGAAAAAACAAACACATTACTTGTCGAGAAACAAAAGCTAGAATCATTTCCACCTCAGAACCTTCACAGACAGGAAGAGAGAAGGCGTGAGATATTTAGTGTGGAGAAGGAGAAACGAAAGAAAAAAGAAAACCACCATCTGGACTCTCTACCCTGTGTGGTAATCCTTCAGAGGTTGAGGGAAAGTAACAACCCCGTGGACAAGAACAACTGAGGAGAGTTGTGGTCACTTCCACCATTTGCAAGAACTGCGTTAGGTTCTTCACACCGAAAGCACTGGAGCAGAAACTAAGATCTGAATAAAGATTGAAAATAACTGAAATTCTGTCAGTGAAATGAATAAAGTTTGCATATTCATATAGTAGAATATTAGCAAAGATAAGGTAAACAAAGATGACGTTTATAAACATGAGGTTGAATAAAAGAAGTAAAACCGTAAAGTGTGCTAGTACGTAAAATTCATTAACCAAGAGACTCTTCATTGTGAAGGGACGGTGGGCGCGGATGTGAAACAGAAAAGAACTGCCCATATGAGGTGATGGGTGGTGACCAGGAGGAAACCCTGTGTCTGCAGATTCAAGGCAGGCTGTGCTCATTTTATTTTCTGCTGCCTTGCTGTTTGCTATACAGTGATTTGCTGGGTTGCACATTTATATCTGACATGCCTCACTGTACGTGTGTTCTGTTTAACTTAAAATGTTTTTTTTTTTTTTTAAGGAACAGGACTGGTGCCAAGTTCATAGTGGAAGCAGAAAATTGACTCCCACAAATTATTTCTATATTCCAAATGTGCACCCTGGTGCACGCGTGTGTGTGCATACACACTTTAAATTGTTTTTCTAATGTAATTATAAATTAAGGTGTAGCTGCTGAGATTGTTCAATGGTAAAGAGCAATGTTTGTTCTTTAAGAAAACCTGCGTTTTATCCCTAGCACCTACATCATGGCTCACAACTGTCTGGAATTCAAGCCGCAGGGGGATTCAATGCCCTCTTCTTGCTTCTGTGTACACATGGTACCCAGACATACATGCAAGCAAAACACCCATACATGTAAAGAAAAGGTTAGGAAACTTAATCGATAGCCTCTGTTCTTATTTTCCTGTTCTATGATCTTTTACTATTACTGAGGTGCCCATGTATATTTCTGTTAATAGATTGTGCATAACTCTTTTGGCTTTTCTGATCTCCTATAGAAGTCATTTTCACACAGTTCAGTAATAACCAGTGGTTGGACTTATATTCATTTTCATCAGCAGAAGCATTTGGATCTATCTGTGTTTTCCTGACTGAGCCAGTTTGATGCTTTTATCCTTAAGATAAAGTTAAAATTGAAGTTAAGAGAAACCCATGCTGAAAAAAGAACTGTCTCCAAGTCTAATCAGTAAAGAAATGGTCATAGCAGTGGAGCCTTTTGTGTGGCCCTGCTCCCACCAAGTCAGGTCAGACCATTGGTTCCTCCTCCCAGTAATCCTTCAATGAATGGTGAATTTCCATCCTGATACAGGATGTGTCTGTCACTCTTCCTCCTTCCCGTAGTTGGCCCCAGTGCCCCAGGAATGCACTTAGGTCCCCTATAGACTAGCATGGGGGTAAGAATACAGTCAGCTTTAGTTTGATCTGACCACGTCTCCAGTGGTGTTCTAGGCCTGGTGACTGTCAGGAGACTCTAGGAAATACAGGCAAGCATGGGCTATTCTGTAAGAAAACTTCTCATGCAAATGTGTCTCTTTCTTGTAGGTCATCCACTCCTTTCTGCTGTTTCCCACTATTGAGCGGATGGCCGAGACGCCCAACGGCAGAATTGCCACCCCTCTTCTGTGCTGGTTTCGATATGCGCTCTATGCTACCGGCTACTTAGTACTTAAACCATGTCCAGAGATAATAAAGTCCTTCCTAATCAGAAAAGCCCTTGAAAGACTGAACTTCACCTGTGAAATTCCTTTGGAGAACCTTCTTCAACCATTCTGCCTGGGTAAGCATGCTTTTCAAGGTGCGTGGCTGCTGTCGTGTAAGGAAGTGTGTGCAGACTTGTCTTGGCCAGGTCGTGAGCAACGGGCAGTTTTCTGTTTGACCTTTTCTACCCCACACTTAATCTGACACTAGAACTTGAGATTGCGCGAAGGGAGTTCATGATAACTGGATATAAAAATCTCGTGGAGCTTTAATGTTCCCTTCGGCTCCTGGTTCACACTGTGGCTACAGCGTGGGGAGATGAGCCACGTACAGGACATAGCTTGTGTGCAGTCCTTGGGAATCCAGAGATGGCCTGCAGCTCACTGTCTGCAGTAACGGCCTGGTGAGGGGATGGGTTACATATTGATGCTCATCTTTTCCATCAATTTAGAAGAGTTTAAATTATGACAGAGAAAACACCACCATGCTAACATAGTTTAGTACTGGAATCTCCGCTGTCTATACTTTCAGATATATCAGTGATTAGTTTTCTTATTCTGTACTTTTGGACAATAATGACTTATTAGTATTTATAAACGACTTAAATTTTATTTATTTTTATATGTATGGGTGTTTTGCCTGCACATATGCCTGTGCACTGTGCTGACTGGTGACCAGAAGCAGGCCTCAGATCAGGATGTGGAACGTAAAAAATTTTTATCTTTCAGTTATGTATATAAATTCTAGATACAATAATTAAATGACAGTTTTATATCAAGTGAATATATAATACATATACAATCACTTGATTTTTGTTAAGCAAGTGCTTATGTAAGATATTTCTAGCCTTTTCTACACAAGAGTCACAAACTTCTTCCTAGAGAAACACCCCTGAAGTCACTGGTGAGGAAGAAGGCCCTGCCCCCCACCCCCCCAGCCACGTGCTCCAGCAGCCTCTGCTGGAACTCAACCACAGTGCACACTCCCGCTCTAGACAAGGCCAACCAGCGCCTTCCAGCCGCATTGTGTCAGCTTTCTCCCCAACCATAGTCAAATCACCGTCTTCAAAATAGATCCTAAACACCAGAAGGAAGTTCATCTTCGCTTCAAATGACTGACTCACAAACAGACGTATTGTGCACACTGCCGGCTTGCTGCTGGCGTGCCGCTTCATCTGGTCTTCTGCTCCTTGGCTCTGGGTCTGGACTAACAATATCCAGGTAGTCAGTACTTCGGTGGTCTCAGCTTTTCCGGTCAGTGTAACTTTGGTTACAGGGAAAGGAAGCAAGGACTACTTCTTATCCTTTTTAGTCCCCGGCTCTGCTGCCTGGATGTTTAGTTGAACCTAGAAACCCTGAGCTGCTCATTAACCAAGTGTCAGACATCCCGACCACCACATCCCCTCCTCCACTGGCTCTCCAGTACCCACTGCCTCCTCTTTCCATAATCATCACAGAAGCTACCCCAGTCCAGCCACCTGGTCATGCCTTTGGTGACTTCCTGAAAGGACAATGCTCTTAAGACATGGCCTCAGGCTGAGAATAGTTAGTAGACCCCAAAACATCTCATGCCCTGGAGAAAGGTAACCAGTGTTCATAGGGGCCGCATCAGGGGTGTGGTTAAGGAGACTTAGCAAAAGTTCAGGTCAGAAATCATTCCCAGTACTGCTTGAGGTCCAGCTATGTCCTCCCGCTGGGGACCTGCTCTGTGTCCAGTTGCCCTTCAGAGGATGACCTTTAACTTGCTGGGTGAACTTGCAGGTTGCCTTGCAGTGTTTGTGCATTATGTAATGTCTGTGCTGCAGGAGAAATCTTATGGAAACACGTGGAGGAAGTTTGCTAGTCCAAGGGGTAGATTATAAATCCTGCCCTGTCTAGATAGGGGTGCCCTGCAGTGTCCTCACAGTTTTGTTTTTATAGGCTCTGAAATGTCATACACAAAAATATCCAATCATTTCAGTGCTGCCACCCCGGGCAGTCCCTTCTGAAGTTTCTTTCCCTAAATTCTATTTGTCACATGACTATGCTGGTCAGTACTGAGTTACATCTCAAGAATACCCTTTGTAGATCTCTGGAACTTCCAGCTACTGTAGCTCTCTCCTCTCCTCTCCTCTCCTCTCCTCTCCTCTCCTCTCCTCTCCTCTCCTCTCCTCTCCTCTCCTCTCCTCTCCTCTCCTCTCCTCTCCTCTCCTCTCCTCTGCTCTGTTCCACCTAAGCCACTGCATTCACCCTCCCAGATGCCCTGTCTCCCTGATGCAGAACGCAGTTAGAACTGTTTCCATCAGCTATGATAGACTTGCAATCAACTGCCTTTCAAAGGAGAGGTTATTGCTTACAACTCGCAGTAGTGGGGGATATGCCACACCACAGGTCTCCACAAGGAAGCACCCTATTTATTAGGTCAGGAGGCAGAAGGGACAGAGGACCCACAGCCTATGTTATAGATTCCTAGGAAGGATGGGATGAGGCAGGTTGAGCACCTGGGTGAGGAGACCTAGGATTGGCTGTTAAATTTTCTGAAGTTGCTAGGTGGTCTCTTGTCTGGTATCTAGCTCTGGGGTGATTTCAAGTGGAGGGAGGGTAGGATCTGTTGGGTTTTTTGAGCCAGTAAATAGCTGAAATTTGGGCCTTTGGTGGTTTGGCTTACATAGGAAAATCATTACCACTGGAGTCTCTGCCACTGGCCTACAAAGTATTGATTACTGGGAATAGGAGCTTTGATCTGATACCCCCGTCTTGATAACAGTCCAGCCCGTGGGGACAGCAGAAAGGCCACCTGGGAATGTGTGATGACTGATGAAGCCTCGTGTGGCTGTGAGAAGGCCTGACCAACACACGGCAGCCATGGAGGAGCCTCCCAAGTTCACACGTGTGACTTGACCTCTGCTGCTCTGTAGCATTAAATGTGTGACTCAGCACCTCGTATTCAGTATTGTTATAATAAATTCTTGTAGGCTAGAAATACCCAAACATTAGCCAGTGTTGGTAAAAATAATCTCTGAATTTAATTTGTAATACGGAACCACAAAGTCTTCCTCGTGATGCTGAGATGCGTCCGTCTCCAGATGTTTCCAGAGACATGAAGTGTCATCTCTTAATGAAGACTTCCCAACTGTAAAAGTAGCAACCAAATAAATTGCTTATTTCCAAATATCTCGATTGGGAAAATCTCAAGTGGACTTTTATTTCAAATGGCAATAACTTCACATAGCTCCTCCACTTCTGAGATGAATAAAAAGGACTTCATTTGCCCTCTTGCCCAAAATAACTGAGAAAACAAATAAAATGTAAAAGCAAAAGTTTTCAAGACAGCGGATGTTGAAGTGAAAAGTAGGGATTCTGAGAAAAGAGAAATCAATGAAGTGAATTTTACAATTATCTCTTTTGTTGTTTGAAGTTTCCCAGCTGCCATGCAGGGATGAACACAGTGGAGCCCTTCTCACTGCCTGAAGGCTGTGGGTCCTGCTCTTATTCCCCAGGGTGCCCTGGTATCTTGGGGCCTTACTGGCCAGGGTGTGTTGTAAAAGGGAGGTGCTTATTGGTTCCCGGCCACCCAGCTAGCTTAGACCAAAAATAATCACACAGAAACTGAATTAATTAAATTACTGTATGACCCATTAGCTCTAACTTCTTATTGGCTCACTCTTACATATTAATTTAACCCATTTCTATTAATTTGTGTATTGCCACATGGCTGTGGTTTACTGGCTAAAGTTTCGACATGTCTGACTCTGGCGGTGGCTCCATGGCGACTCCCTAACTCTGCCTGCGTTCTCTCAGCATTCAGTTCAGTTTTCTCAGCCTAACCTAAGTTCTGCCTTGCTATAGGTCCAAAGCAGTTTCTTTATTCATTAATGGTAATCACAGCACACAGAGGGGATTCCCACATCACCTCCCCTTTTTTGTTTAAATAAAAAGGAAGGTTTTAACTTTAACGTAATAAAAGTACATATAACAAAACAGGTATCAAACAAGAATTACACTTACAATATTTATATCTGCTTTATCTTTTATCATAACTAAGGAAAACTATAGCTATAAATTCTTCAACTCGATCAAAGGCTCCAGAAGGATATGATATTACCTAAGTAAACAGAAAGTATATTGTAAGCAACTTCTAAAACTCTAGAACTGACAGAGACGTCTCGCTACCTGGACAGTCACCCACAGTTTTTCTGTATCGTTGGGGCCTCCATCTTCAGCCTACTGGCCAATAGTATCCAGCATACTTTTTCACAAAGCAGGACATTTTGAAGACAGTTCCACCTATATTGGCAGTTTGTCAGTCACTTTCTTCTGTATTTTGAAGAATGACAGACTCTTTTATGTAGTAGAAATCCGCAGGTTTTTATCCTCTGTGGAGACAAAAGAAGAACATCTTTTCCAAAGCAACATATGCATCGACTCAAACTTTGATGTCAAGATATTTTTATAATATACAGCCCATACAATGAAATGTCTCTCTGTACTTAAGCTCCTTCACTGATGGAGGAGGGTCATCTTTCTATCTGTTGCTTTCACTGGTTAATTAATAAAGAAACTGTTTGGCCCTCTGATAGGATAGAATTTAGATAGGCGGAGTAAACAGAACAGAATGCTGGGAGAGAGAAGCTGAGTCAGGAAGTTGCCATGATTCTCCCACTCCAGACAGACGCAGGGTAAGATCTTTTTTGGTAAGCCAGCTCGTGGTGCTACACAGAATATTAGAAATGGGTTAGATCAATATGTGAGAGCTAGCCAATAAGAGGCTGGAACTAATGGGCCAGGCAGTGTTTAAAAGAATACAGTTTCTGTGTAATTATTTTGGGTATAAAGCTAGCTGTGCGGGCGGCTGGGAGCTGGGGTGGCGGAACCCAGCCTGCCATTCATCAACACTTCACAGTCAAAAAATTCAAAGAAAACAGAATAATATTCATAATCCAGACTCTCTGCATATAGTCCATCTTTACGTGGCTTATTTCTTTTATTCTTTTTAATCTATGACTGTCTGTACTCTGTCTCTTTAAAGACTTTTTTAAAAAACAATTTACTTAAGGGTGGGCTACTCCTCCCGGGGTTAGCTGAACCTTGGCGACACAGTGCTCTGAAAATACACCTCAGCTTTGCGAGCCTGCCAGAGAGCTCATGCACATCTTTTAGACCCACAGTGTCTGGTGTCAAATAGCGCATGGCCTCTAGAAAATGGAATCATATCAATTTGATAAAATTCATTTGACGTTTGTGTTTCTTCTGCATAGTCTATATGTTTAACTGTTTCTTTCTTTCTTTGTTTGTTTCCAATGAAGCGAATGCTGCCTACCTCGGTAGCCAAGAAATGATACAAGTGAGAAAGAGAGATGATGAAGCCATTAAGGAACTTTTACCTAAGGTAACCATTTCGGGGCCACAGGCTATCAGGTGATGGGCAGAAATACTTACAGCATTGAGAATCTCTTTTCACACTGTGAGACACCAGACTGCAGCTCATTCACAGTGTTGATTTTCAGTTCTGCAACCCCTCCCCGAGGCAGTTTTCAGGAAGCAAGCGTTACATACATTGCTTAGAAAAGATTTCATTGTGTTCAACATATTTACCTGGAAATGCCAGGATCTGTTTGGTTTATGTCGCTATGGTTACGTCATCATATCATCAGCACATCAGTGGCCATCATGTTTCCTAAGCAGCAGTTGTCTAGAGACAGACATTTGTACCAAGAGGCAGCTGTTACTCGCTGACTGGAGCAGGTTGGGCAAGGAGGACCAGCTACTGTCCAGGGCTCTGAAATACTCCAGCACTGAGGGTATGAAAAGACCAGAAAACAGCATTTCATTTTTATTGTAGTTAAGTTATAAGCAAGTCTGTTTTCAAGATGCATTTTGCTTCTCCAGCTTGGACGTCTGTAAAAACAGTTCAAGTCCTGCTTTATAGTAAGACTGGCAGACACGTGCTTCCAACATTCACACTTGGGGATGACGGAACTGACCTGTTAGAGGCGGTCCTCCCCTCTGGGGAAGCCAGCTTCTGTACAATACTACTCCTTCTGCATCCTGTTTGTGTGCTGTGGTCAGGAACAGTCAGAGAAGGCGCTAACTCACTCCTGTGCTGAGTTAAACCCCATGCACGGGCAATCGTTCCCAGGTAGAGGTCTGCTTGGGGCAGCTGTGGCAGGGCTGGAAGTTTCCTGACACTTTCTCGAGAGAAACCCGGAGAGCCTGCTAGACAGTCAACATTTCAAGGTTAATATCAGCACAGGCTCAGGATGGAGCTCGCCAACTCCAGGGAATAATTGTGTTTCTAAGACGACAACATCAAGTGCAGGGGAGAATTTAAGGCGTGTCCAGTGTTGTTCTTCCTGCTGGTGCGCAGCTCCATTCCTGTCTCAGTCAGTTCACTGAGAAACCTTCCACCAGCCAGAGAGCAGCTCTCCCCTCAGATAGGGTCGTCCCGGTTCCTCAGCGTTCCTAAGCGCCTAAGCGAATACAGAGACAGGAAATGTATGGGCACTTCGTGTTACATAGGGAAAAAGGGAGGAAACATGCTGCAACTTAATTTTAATAAAGTGACTTAAAACAATATGTCCCTGTCAGCTTAAGAAAAGAAGGGAAGTTAAGGCACACAGTCCTAGGAAGGTGGGCATTGCCTCCCCTCGTCCAGAGATCTTTTATTCCAGTGGTTCCTAACCTCCCTAATTATGTTACCCCATAATACATTATGTGGCAACCCCCCAACCATAAAATTCTTTTTATTGCTACTTCATAACTGTATTTTACCACTGTTATGAATTGTAATGTAAATATCTGTGTTTTCCAGTGGTCTTAGGTGACCTCTGTGAAAGGGTCCTTTGACCTCCAAAGGTGCCACAACCCACAGGTTGAGAACTGATGTTTTAGTCAAAGCTGAGAGCCCAGTTCCTGAGACTGCAAATGCCTCTGCCTTAGGTGTGTGTTCAAGGATGCCCGCTCCCCGTTTCCACCGAGAAGAGGTACTCAGAACCTCTGTGCCTGTTCACACTGCCCAGCTTGAAGTTTCTGAGTCATCTTAGATGCAAAAACCTTTCCCTTTGTCTCAGTTATTCCACTCAAAACCATTACATAAAGAGTATTTGTGTACCATCTAGCCAAGAGGCCACGCAAAACTAGTGTAAAATTAGTCTACCACACCGTACCAACAGCTTCCTGGGCCCTTCTTCTACCCTGAGAAGTAGGCTTCAGCTTTGAAGTCACAGTCAGGTTCTGTGCCATTGCTTTCCTTGTTCACACAAAGAGGTGCTTTAATATGTTTAGGGAAAGTGAACAATTAACTCTGAAATGTCTAGGGCAACTATTTCCTTGGACGATCTGGAGAATTTATGCCCAGTGTTGGACAGCTGTATTGATTCACATTCCCTGTCGTAGGCAATTGCTTCTCTTTCCAGATGAAAATACAGCATCATAGCTCTTTCCTAAAAAGTGTAGCATGACAGTGACGTCAGAGGTCACCTTGTCTCCTCACCTGGCTAAGTCCCACTTTCCTTAAACTTGGCTCCCACTGCCATCTCCAGGACGTTTCCCCAGCTGCAGTGCTCCCGTGGCCCTCATGGCTCCTGTAGGAGTTGGAATGTCACAATTGTCACACAGGTGTACATGAGCCTTCCTGCTGGAAGGAACTGTGGTTTCCATCTGAGGGTCCAGCACAGTTCGTAGTCTCTGCTGAACCGTCACTGCATGTGTGCTAGGTAGTTTGTGGAAAGACAGGTCCATCAGGAAGCTGTTGTAAAATATAGATTTATTGAAATACAGTTATGAAGAATGCATTACAATTTAATTTGTGATATAGTACCATGTGCATCTTCATCAGCACATAGAAGAGGAAGGGATTAATAATAGGTGCTAGCGAGACAGCCCATTGGGTAGCAGTGAGTGCTGCTCTTGCAGAGGCCCCAAGTTCAGTTTATACATCTGCACCAGGCCACTTAGAACCACTGTATCTCCAGGTCCAGGGGGATCTGATCCCTCAGACGTCTGTGGGCACCTCCACCCACATGTACATACACATACACACACAGGCATAGATCAGGCACACACTCACACACACATGCACATACAAACAGACACACAGAGACACAGGCACACATTTTTGAAAATTAATTAAAATTAAGTATCTAGTAATAGAGTTATTCCTGTGAATTTGTAGAAATAAGTGTAATTCAGTTTTTAGTCATCTACAGTAAGTTTACTATGGTTTGATTATATGTATTTTAGTAATACGATAGCTGACTGTCTGTATAATTGCAAGAAAATTAAATTATAATTAGGGGTATATAACAAATTTATAGTCCAAAAACACTGGACCTGTGGGGCCTGTAGGCTTCGTTAAAAGCCCCACTTTAGGGAAAGAGAGGCTGGGTTAGCCTAATGTGTTGGCTTGGACACTTCTTAAATCATAAGCAAGGGACAGCATCAAGAGCAGGCATTCTCAGCCAGGTGGTAGTGACGCACACCTTTAATCCCAATACTTGGGAGACAGAGACAGGTGGATCTCTGTCAGTTTGAGGCCAGCCTGGTCTACAAGAGTGAGTTCCAGGTCAGGCTCCAAAGCTACAGAGAAACCCTGTCTCGAAAAACCAAACAAAACAAAATAAGGGAAGAGCAGCCATTGTAACCTGTGGATCATGATGCATTTGTACGTTGAACCACCATTTTACAGGGGTAGGCTAAGACCACTGGAAACACACATACTTCCACTAGGATTCAGAACAGTAGCAAAATTATACTTATGATAATAATTTTATGGTTGGGGAGTCAGCACACATAAGGGACTGTATTAAAGCATCACAGTATTAGGAAGGTTGAGAATATTATGAATATTTGGAAACTACATGACATAGCCACTAACCAATCAGAACATATAGCAGCTGCCAACAGCCCATTCAGATATCCCAGTATGTATCAGTTATCCCTAAAAATGTGGTGAGATTACCCCACAGGAGGGATATTCTGGGGGAAAATGTTGAGACAATATTGGGAACCAGTTACATTTTAGGTGGCATGCCTGTTTACAGGCTTTTAGAAGAACGAACACAGTGGGGTTGGGGATGGAAAGATTCAGGAGGAGGAATCAAAGGCCCTTCGTGCAGGTGGGCATTAGCAGATGGGGTGAAGGAACCTGAGACTGCTGCCCTTGGTCTAGATTTGGTGGGAAGGGAGGATGAGGAAGTAGCCCCAGGTTGTAGGAAGTGGTTGGTGCTTGTGTATGAGATACTTGTGGAATATCCCAGCAAGTACCTGCCCAGGTGTGTGCTGTGAGACTTAAAAAGAAGAGTCTGGGCTCAAGTTTGGCTTTGGCATGACAGGCCTATAGCTGTGAGCATGCATCGTGGCCACCTGCAGAAGTCTGTAATATAGAGAAAGAAGCCATCTGAAGCTTGATGCTTGGGCAGTTCAGGTTGAGGTTGTGGACAGAGGAGCCAGTGAATATAATGAGACAGAGGCAGGGAGGGGCAGTAGGTGAGCTCTGGAGTAGAGGAAGCCAAGGGAAGAAAATCACCTGTACATTTCGTTTGTGTGGGACCCTGGTCTCTTCTGTGCTATATTAGGCCCAGGTGTATCTGGAGTGACAGGTAGGTCAGCTTTCCCTGAGTCTGTCACTGTTCTAAACTATAAGGAGATGCCTGTCTCTTTCATAGAAAAGTGACTTTGGTTATCAACTGGAAGTTTTCATTTCAGACTCACTTAGGAGGGAAATTCTAAACTGCCGTGACCATCTTTGGCCCAAGCTTTTGGAAACAGCTGTTGTGTGCTGCTTTCGGCCTGAATCTTAACATCACTCTGGGTCCACAGGAATCTTCAGTTGCTCACAGGCAGAGCACACTGGTTGCAGCCTTTGGAAGAAGGTGGGCAGCGGTGGCAGGGCAAGGTGGTACTGCCTCTGCCCTAGGCCAGTGCTATCATGTGACTTAAAAGTGGGGCAGAGAGCTCTCAGGAAAGGAGTTTTCTGCCCTAGCTCTGTCCCCATCCTCTGCTTAGCCTGCCTTAGCCAGAGGTGTGCGCTGCCTGTGAGAACAGACCTGTGCTTCCGAAAGTGTGTGTGAAAACAGTTAGTTTGTGGCCACTACTCTTGCAGTGAGCATGTCAGCTTACCTGTCTCGCTCACTG
This sequence comes from Microtus pennsylvanicus, assembly GCF_037038515.1. Taxonomy (NCBI): domain Eukaryota; kingdom Metazoa; phylum Chordata; class Mammalia; order Rodentia; family Cricetidae; genus Microtus; species Microtus pennsylvanicus. Next base: position 88,105,092 of record NC_134586.1, on the reverse strand, counting down.
TCACCTCATTCCCTCCCATGTCTACCCCACCCTCTGTACACATGAAATGGTCAGGTGTTCCTTTATGAGTTAGAGAAATCTGCCCCACAAACTCTCCAGTTTCTTCCCATCACTCGCCTTAATGCATCCTGTGGTCTCTAAAGGCTCCAGAAGGGACCTGGGACAGTGGGCGGGGTCGGGCACAGGCGCTGCCTTCAGACCACTGCAGTCCTCTGCTGGCAGTGGATGTTGGAGGGGAGGATAAAATGGTGTTTCTTGTCTTTCAGCTGACGTTTTACTACGGTAAAACAGATGGCTGGTGTCCAGTGAAGTATTATGAAGACATGAAGAAAGACTTCCCAGGCGGGGATATCCGACTCTGTGAGAAAGGAATATCTCATGCTTTTGTCCTCGGTTTCAGCCAGGAGGTGGCTGCCATAGTTGCTGACTGGATGAATAATAAACTGCCCAAAATATAAACACTGGCTCAGGGAAAGCGTACCTACATTAAATACATAGAAGCCGTAGGTGTGCCCTGTTTAGTGATAATGTTTAATCTAAATGCTTGAAAAGGACATTGAGACCCTCGGCTGCAGACGACCAGCGCTCAGCTCCCTGTGCTAAGACTGAAGTGAGCACAGTTGACTCATTCCACACGTTCCCCGACTCAGGAGACACAGTGACCTCCACAAGGATTCTTCTCTTCACAAGAAGCCCAGCAGCACTGCCCAGCACAGTTTGCTCAACACAATTCTACAAGGTGAAGAGAATCTAAATATCAGGGATTCTGACCAGATTATCACTTTAGAATAGATTGTCCTGAATGAAATTATGAAACACTTCCTAGAAAATAGAAACCACCCATGAGCGTGGGTGGGCAGTCAGTCATGTGAAATGAGTAAGACGGAGACAAGCCCACCCTCCTCATCCAGTTGCAGGGAGGAATGAGCAGAGGGCGCTGGCAGTGAACTTGGGTTTCCTTCAGGTACTGGGGAAAATCAGTTCTGACTTTGTACAGGTCTTGTCTGAGGTCATCAGCATGTCTTCCTGATCCTCCTGCAGTGAACCAAGAATCAAGTTTGCCTGACATTGATCAACTCACTAGACAGAGCTGCTGAAGGATCCTGACTCTGACCCATTATAGAATGGCCAGCAGGTTCTTCCTGAGCCCTAAAATGCCAAGTCCCTGCAGCCTCCTCTAGAGCCAGAGGGGAGGGATGGACTGTCCACGTCAGATTTGTACGGCCATGGAGTAGCTCATCCGTGTGGTTCTTCCAATGAAACGCCATGGACAGGAGGTGGTGAACCGCTGATGCTATTCGTGGTGGCTTTAGGCACTCTATGATTCTTCCTTTCTGAAAATCTCCCAGCACATAATTTTTGGAAAGGTGTTTTAAATTGTTGAGTAAAACATTAACAAATTAATTCCCCATTTGCTTAAACTTTACTGACTGGAAAGACATCACTTTATGAATGAATTTCGTATTACTTCACCTGTGGAAGCATATTCCTGGCTGAGAAGTGGAGGGACAGCTATGCTGCCTCCCTTAATTGACTCAATCCTAAGCTCTCAGAGTCCAGTGAGCACCACTGTCTGTAGTGGCAGTGACAGTTGACGCACAGTTGGAAACATTCCATTTTCTCCTAGAGAAGTGTTTTTGTGGCAGCATCGTTCCTCAGGGCAGTGAGGCGGTCCTTCCCCTAACAAACATGGATTCGGAGGACAGCCTTGATTCTTAAGTGCCGCCAGCTGTGGTGAGGGATGGCTGAATTCTCATCCTTTGCATGGCTGCTGCATTGGAGCTCTAGCTTCTCGGAGGGGAAAAGCCAAACCCCAGACAAGGAGGGCTCTTAGTCCATGAAGAAGTCCAGTAGCTACAGAGCGAGGGTTGGTGCTACACACAAATACTGTATCTGCACGCGGACGCCTTCTGGAGAGCTGGCCTGGGAAGCCAGGCTTCCTGCTCTGAGTGCCTTGCTTATAGGACAGGTCCACTCAGTGCTGGGAATGAATGCGTGGAAACAAGTGCTGGCAGATCAGACTCACGGGAACAACACAACCTTCATAGATTCCTTTCTGAAATTACATCACTCTGTGTTTCCAAACTCTACTTAAAAGACTCTGGTGCCTCATCCCTGTTCTTCATCTAAATACCTAATGATATTTATAATAACTATTTTTCCTGTTTGTACTGCTGTGTCTGGTCTGATCTCTGTGTGCTGTGAGCAAGGATATAATGTAAGCAGTTGGCCTAAGCTACACTCACTGTTAGAGGGAAACAGTTCTTTGACGTTGCCCTCCTTTAAGAGGGAAGAACCAAGCTTCAGGGTCCTGAATCCTTAGGAATTACAGAGGGGCTGGAAAGATGGCTCAGGGGTGAAGAACACTAACTGCTCTTCCAGAGGACCAGGAACCCATAGACCAATTCCCATCACCCTCATGTCAGCTCACCACGGTCTGCACCTCTTGTCTCAGAGGATCTGACGCCCTTCTCTGGCCTCCCTGAGCACCAGGTATGCACTTGGAGACCATCTTGAACTACATGGCAAGCACTGTGTCAAAGATAGAAGGAGGAAGAGGAAGAGGAGAGAGAAGACAAAATTTTTTAGCTAGTGAATGAGATCTGTTTCCCAGTAGCTGTGTCTGTGTGTTCCACTTCGCCACGTGGCAGTCACTATGGTCTTTATAGTGCTTCTTATAAAACTGTCCAGTGCTGTGTGAAAAGCTTTCCTTGGAAGCTTGATCAGTGCCCATGGTGACTCCTCGTGCCACGAAAGAAGGCAGCTCATGTGGGCGCGTGTCTGGGGTTTTTTCCAACCCTTGGACAGCCAGGCTTGTCCTTTGTTTTGATTTTTCCCTCCTACTTATATTAAATCTGTAACAATTCAGACTAAAGGAGTGTGACCAACTAACATGATCCCTGACTCTAGATTGAAAATTTTTACTATAAAATAAATTTGGGGACAATTGGATGGTGTCTAAAGATGGTAGTGTTAAAATTTTTTTGACTTCAGTAATTTTACTAAAGAGACATAGAAAAATGCTTGTTATACGGTTAGATATTGTGTTAGGTTTTCTATTGCTGTGAAGAGATACCATGTCCACAGCAGCTTGAAAGAAAACATTTAATTGTGGTTCGCTTACAGTTCAGAGGATCAGTCTGTTATCATCCTGTTGGAACATGGCACTGTGCAGGCAGACATGGTGCCGGAGAAGTCGTTGAGAGTCCTACATCTTGCAGGCAACAGGCATGTGTTGTGAGACACTGAGCAGTGTCTTGAGCATATAGGAGACCTCAGCGCCACCTGCATAATGACACACTTCCTCCAACAAGACCATACCTATTCCATCAAGACCATACCTTCCCAATAGTGTAACTCCATGTGGAGGTCATTTTCTTTCAGACTACCGCTTTCAACTCCCTGGCTTCCAAAAGCTTGTAGCCATATTATAATGTGAAATTGCATTCAGTCCAACCTCAGAAGTCCTCATAGTCTATAACAATCTTAAACTTATTTAAAATCTAAAGTTCAAACTCTCTTCTGAAATTCATGCAATCTCTTAACTGTAATCCTCTGTAAAATCAAAATAAAAAGGCAGATCACGTCCTTCCGACATATAATGGCACAGGATATACATTACCATTCCTAATGACAGAAGGGAACATAGAGAGGAAATGCTGGACCAAAGCAAGACCGAGAGCCAGCTGGGCAAACTCTAAACTCTGCAATTCCATGTCTGATATGAAAATGCTCTTCAGATCTTCAGCTCTATTGACTGTGATGTTCTTATCCTGGTCCTGCTCTACTACCAGGTCTCCTCAGCAGGCACTCCACAGTTCTGGCATCTCCAGCATCTTGGGGTCTCCAAGGCAATCCAGGCTTCAGTTTACACCTTCACACAGTGGCATCCCTTGGCCTCCGTTCAGAGACACCCCTGACACATGCCTGGCCTCAGCAACTTAGTCTCTGGGGAAGAAGGTTCTACAATATCTTTCTTCTTTCTTTGACCCTAAACAGAGCTGCTAAGTTCTGCTGCTTGCTGGAACTGAAACATGGCCCCTTCATTCAGCTATATCTTCACCAGCTTTCTGTCTTTTGCTGCCCAAGCTTGGCTGTTCTGGAATTTTCTTTGTGGATTAATATGGCCTCAAACTCTGAGATCTGATAGCCTCTGCCTTTTGAGTGCTGGAATTAAAGATGTGTCCCCACCACACCAGGCTCTAAGCTTTTCTTTAAATCTCTTTCAGAAGCTGCAAACTTAGCTGGGTGAGATCTGCCTGCCTTTGCCTTCCTAGTGCTTGGATTAAAGCTGTATACTATCACACCCAATCTTTTCTTTAATTCCTTTCCACAAGTTGGAAACTTATCTGGATGTTACCTTACTCTGGGGTCACCACTTCCTTTATTCCAATTTTTAATTTAAATAACATTTTTCATTTATTTTACATACCAACCCATTTTCCCTCCCTCCTCTCCTATTCCCTTTCCTTTCCCATTTACTGTCTTCCCCCTCCTTCTGTTTCCTTCCCTTTCCCATCTATCCTCTCCCCATCCACTCCTCCTCCATCTCCATTCAGAAAGGAACAGGCCTCCCACGGGCTTGCACAAAGCATAGCAAGTCAAGTTGAGGCAGAACTGAGCTCCTCCCCTTACATTGTTCTTAATCTGTTTACTTCCTTGAACACAGGACTTAGTTTTATTTCACTTACTAGTGCCCCTTTTCTCAATCTGTAGGTTTTGGTTTTTTTATTTGCTCGGTTTGTTTTTTCATTATAAATCTTAAGCAGAGTTACCACCAATACCCACCTAGTCCATACTAGGCTCTTTTGAGATTTTTTTGTCTGCCATGGGAATTGATCGGAAACTCTTCACTTTAGCCTCTGGCAGACTTTCTGGACAAAAGCAAAAAGCAGCTACATTCTTCACCAAAATATCACAACAATCCTTAGACCACATATTAATATTCTTCTCTGAAATCTCTTGAGCCAGCCCCCCACAGTTCAAATAATTCTTTTTATTTTATTTTATTTATTTTTTATTAAAAATTTCTGCCTCCTCCCCGCCTCCCCTCCTGTTTCCCTCTTCCTTCCCCGCTCCCCTCCCCCCCTCTCTCCAGCACGCACGCACGTAGAGCAGTCAGGATTCCCTGCCCTGTGGGAAGTCCTAGGTCCTTCCCCCTCCATCCAGGTCTAGTAAGGTGAGCATCCAAACTGCCTAGGCTCCCACAAAGCCACTATGTGCAGTAGGATCAAAACCCAGTGCCATTGTTCTTGGCTTAGCAGCCCTCAGGCAACCCACTGACTGGGAGAAGATCTTCACCAACCCCGCAACAGACAAAGGTCTGCTCTCCAAAATATATAAAGAACTCAAGAAAGTAGACTTTAAAGTGCTAATCAACCCAATTAAAAATGGGGCACTGAACTGAACAGAGAATTCTCAACAGAAGAAGTTCAAATGGCCAAAAGACACTTAAGGTCATGCTCAACTTCCTTAGCAATCAGGGAAATGCAAATCAAAACAACTTTGAGATACCATCTTACACCTGTCAGAATGCCTAAAATCAAAAACACCAATGATAGCTTTTGCTGGAGAGGTTGTGGAGTAAGGGGTACACTCATCCATTGCTGGTGGGAATGCAAACTAGTTCAAATAATTCTTAGCACCGCTGTCTCCCATTCTCCTAATATGACCCATGAAGCAGGCCTTAAAGCATATTCTACTTCTTTCCTAACCTTGCCTCCCAAAGTCTGTTATTATTCCAAACAAAAACATGGTCCAGCCTATCACAGTAATATTCCAGTTTCTGGTACCAACTTTAGTCTTATTTAGGGTTTCTATCACTGTGTGTAGATACCATAACCACAGCAAGAAAACATTTAATTGTGGCTTACAGTTCAGAGAGGTTCAGTCGACTATCATCATGGTGGGAGATGGTAGCATGCAGGCAGACATGGTGCTGGAGAAGTAGGTGAGAGACCTATATCTTGCAGGCGACAGGAAGTGATCTGAGATATGAGGTCTTATCTTAAGCACTTATGAGATGTCAAAACTGCCTCCAGAGCCATGCACTTCCTCCAACAAAACTACACCTATTTCAACAAGGTCACACTTCTTAATAGTGCAACTCTCTTTGGAGGCCATTTTCTTCCAAGCCACCGCAGTGATGATGATTATGATAAAGAGCATACACGGCATTCATTGCATACCTAGATACATATCTTAGAGACGTGTCCTCCTTCATTCAAAAAGTGTACAGACTAGAATGTATTGACATTTGTAAGACCAAATTAACCTGCATTAACCAACTCTGGAGTGACCTTATTTGTAAATAAGAGGATCATGGAAAACCTTCTACAGTCAATATCCAAGAGTTAGTTACAATGTGGGACCTGGGAACTTATTAGTAAATTGTTTTGTGGTGTTACATAAAACCCATTGTCCTTCAGTGCCCTATTCATAGAAATTTTACCCATATGATTTTGCAACATAATACATTGGTCTACTTGAAAATACTTGTTCACTGAGTTATGTGGCTCTTCCAAATATAGATAAGAGCATTTCATTAAATAATGTGAGGTAAACCACATCTGCTAATACTGCTGCCCACCACCCTTTCAAGCTCACAGTGGCAGGCATAAATTTTCCAGATTTTAAGATAAAGATACAGTTAAATATTCAATACCATATATTTCATACAATACCAGTTAAAGATACATACCATCTATTCTACAGTCAATACAAATGTCACCACAGGAAAAGATAACTTGTATCTTGTTATTGTCAAAACAATCCTTTAAAGGGTTGTGGGACCTCCAAGTCTCCATGAACTCACTTTGGGAACCAAGGAGACAGAATTGAGGACCAAACTCTGATGTCTTGGTTTTGGCTGCTCATGTGGAAGAAACACAAATTTGCAAATGTATATTTTGAGAATAACATACATCTTGATCAGTTTTGTACACATTGGAGCCTGAGTTATGGCCATAACCCTAAAGGGAAAAGAAAAACGAACCAGGCCCTCTCTTTTGAGAGCTAATTTCAAAGCTGGTTTTGTTTAGTGGCGTATTTGCACATCCCATTGAAGGGAAACAACATGGAGCTAATCAGGAGACTAAGGAAATGGCTATGAACTCCTACATCAAAGCAGAGAGGTGAACTGATGTCCATCAGTGCCATTGAAAGTGAGATGAACTGGTGTAGGAGGTCCTTCTGTTTGTGTGTTGCTTTCAATGGTTAATGAATAAAGAAACTGCCTTGATCTAGTTGATAGGGCAGAACTGAATGTTGGGATGAAGAGAAGCAGAGGAGGAGAGAGACTTCATGGAGCCACCAGAGACAGACATGCCGAACCTTTCCTGGTAGGTCACTAACATTCCTTATAAATATGTTCATTTGCTTATTTACATATGTCTATCCACACTTTCTGCAGCCATGTGATTTGCCTGAAAAAATGTGGACTTATAAGAAATGAGTTTTGTAGCCCCACCATTCTCTGTAGGGCAGCCTCAGGGAGATTTCCCAGAGGTCTTTGCCAACCAAATCAGCTTGCCTATCCAGTGGATCGATTACAGCAATCAAGAGACTGTTTTCATCTGAGACTGGGAAATCACATTCTAGTGTCCCTCTTCCTGCTCTGGGTATTCAAGCTCCATCTTCCCAAGTCAAAATTATCTTTGTCACCGTCTTGGTTTGCTTCTCTGTTGCTATGATGAACACCACAACGAAAAGCAACTTGGGGAGGAGAAGGTTTATTTTACCTCACAGGTTACTGTCCATCATCAAGGGAAGCCAGGGCAGGGACTCAAGGTACAAACCAGGGGGCAGGAACTGAAGCAGATCATGGACAAACACTGATTCCTGGCTTGCTTCCCATGCTTTGACCAGCTCTCTTTCTTAGACAAAACAGGACCACCTACCTGTCTCCCCCACATCAATCTTTAATGAAGAAAATGTTCCTCAGACATGCCTACCAGCCAATTTTATGGAGGCAGCTCCCCAGTTGAGGTCCCTCTTCCCAGGTGACTACAGCTTGTGTCAAGTTGACAAACACTGACCAGTGCTGCTCCCTTCATCTTTGTGTGTCAAGAACAGAAACCCTGGGTTCTATGACCAAGGTCGGAGGGATGGACATTCCAAATTATTACACAATAAGCTTTGATTCCAAAAGTCCTTGTTGATTTTTAATTTTGGATGTTGTCATAGTTACTGTTCTGTTGCTGTGAAGAGACACCATGATGAAGCTAACTCATAAAAGAAAGCATTTAAATGGGAGCTTTCTTACAGTTTTAGAAGGTTAGTTCATTGCCATTTTGGTAGGAAGCAGACAGGCATGGTGCTGGAGCAGTAGCTGAGAGCTTTAAATCCTGATCTGCAGACAGCAGACAGAGGGAGAGAGAGAGACTGGGCTTGGCATGGGTCTTCGAAACCTCAAAGCCTACTTTCAGCATCTTAGATAAGGTTTTTGTGAAGAGACACCATGACTATAGCAAAACAATTAGTTGGGGTGGCTTTCATTTTCAGAGGGTCTAGTCCATTGTCATTATGGTGGCATGCAGGTCTACTTGGTGCTGGAGGAGTTGAGAGTCCTCCATCTTGACCTGCAGGCAACAGGAAGTGGTTTGAACTAAGCTTACCTTGAGCAGATAGACCTCTAAAGTCCTGCCCCACAGTGACACACTTCCAGCAACAAGACACACCTCCTAATAGTGCCACTCCTCATGAGCTTATGGTGGTCAATTACATTCAAACTATCTCACTGAGTGACACATCTCCCTGGTGCTTACATTGGGCTAGTACACACAGAGCTAGTGCTGAAAGGTTTGGGAGATCTGAAGAAATGACCCCCACATACACAAGGACTGGGAATGGCCCCTGTCGCAGCCAGCATGATCTCACCAGTCCCGGGCCTTTCTAGAGTCTTAGGTGAGTGCTTGGCCTCAGTTTCCCCATCTGTTAAACTGGGGACGCTAGGTGGCACACCCTGTACCCGTTGGGTAGTAGGATGCAGCAGAGTAAACCTTCTGGTTGCTAGGGTGCTAGGGACATAAAGGTCGGGGGTCTTGCTCACTGGGGACTATACATTAGCTGGCAGAAGATTTCTAGTCTGGTTTTGGCGGGTCTTGCAGGGTCCTGGCTTCGCCCAGCTTGGGCGCAGAACCACCTCTCCATCTCTCGCCTGCCCCCTGGTGGCAGCCTTAGTGCACAACATAGCCTCGGTAGCCTAGGTTTTGAGGGGCTTGCGCAGCTCAACCCTCTCCAGGTCCCCCATAGTCACCTCATAAACTTGGCACTTGATGTTATTTAGTCCCAATACATGCTTAGGCCTCTAAGACGATAGGTCTGCAGCCGCTAGTCCTCAAACATCTTTCCTACGGCTAGCTGCAAAAGCACTCTCTCCCTCCCTGGGGTCCATTTTCACTTATGCACCTACCCAATCATTCAGTCTACAAGGGTCTTCCCCTCTGGGGCTCAGTCTCTTCAGGCTTGGGGGATACACAGAGAACACAGCAGTCCCCAGCCCCAGATGCTCAGTCAGACCTCCAGTCTGTCCTGGCACTCTTCCTAAGGTGTCCTGTCCCATCCACCCTTGACTCTCTCTCTGCTGGGGCATGCACTCTGGTGGAAGGGCGCACCCTGGAAGAGGTCTGTGGCCTGGCTTACTTTGGTTGTCGTTGAAGAGAAGGCCCTGGGTGTTTTCCTCCGCATGTAGCTGGCATGATGAATTGTTTTACTTCTGAATCATCTTGCAGGCTCCATGGCCCTGATCTCTAGGTTTCGATCAGCCCACTCATTCGTTATTCTCTGTGTTTCAGTGAAGTCATCCCACGGGTAATTTTAAAAGTTTGAAGAATGACTTTTCAAGTCATTCTTGAATACACACATTCATGTGCCATGCTGGCAGTGTTTTGGATTGGTCTAGAGAAAAGGTGGCAATAATAGTGACTTTAAATGTTTAATTTAATTTATTTATTATTATGTGTGTGTGTTTTTGTGTGTGTGTGTACACATGTACAATTAACACTGCACTTGTGGGGTCAAGGACAACTTTGAGGAGTTGGTTTTCTCCCCTCCCCACCGTGGACTGACCTTAGGTCACCAAGCTTGCATAGAAAATGCTTTCACTCACTGAGCCATCGCACAGGCGGGAACAGAGGTTTTAACGCACCCTCCCCTCCTGTCCCATCCTCTCCTTTCCCCACCCTTCCCTCCCATCCCCCTTCTTCTTCTTCCTGCCCACTGCAGAAAGTTTCATGCTCAGTACCATGGTGGTAAGTCCAGCACTCAGGAGAACCAGAAGTTCAAGGCCATCCTCTACTCCACAGTGAGTTTGAGGCCAAGTCAGCCTGGGGTACTTGAGTCCTAGTCTCAAAAAACTATACGTAGATATGTATATATATATATATATATATATATATATATATATATATATATATACTGCTATGGTTTAGCTCCTGCAAGTGGCTGGATAGTGGTGTCTTTTGTGGCTTGGACACTTGGAAGAACCCTAAGGCGATATAATGATGAGTCTGTTTTGGACAAGAAAGACTGCAGGACCTGGGATGTGGAGATCATTGAATTTATAGTCAGGACCTGGGGTCTTAAGATTCCAATGTGGGCTGTTAGGTAGAAGGAAGACTATTAAAGCAAAGGATCTGGGTGACACCCTCTCCCACGAGAGCCCCGAAGAGCTGCCTTGAGAAACCATAGTGGGGACTTTCCACGACACCCCAGGCTGCTAGCATGCCTACCACCAATACGGAGTGAGCCAGTGAGCTGGGCTTTCCCGTGCACTACAGGAATCTCAGCCTGCCTGGTGCTTGCCACAGGTACCACAGGATTCCTGTGAGGTTACCTACTTCCTTGATAGCAATTACATTTCGCCTTCTGTGGGTCTCACAGGCTCCAGTGCATACTGTGTACAATGCCTGGAGTGTGGGATCTAAATCTGATACTATGTGCTTCCTGCTCAGCTCCATGGCGGAGGCAATGGTAACAAGGACCGTGTTACACAAGACTCCTCCCTCCTGTGTGGGGACCACTCCACGTGCACTTTTCTCAGAGTTCTCTCTGTCCAGAAGTCCCTGCTATATCTCCTGCCTCGCTATTGGCCTTTAGCTTTTTATTGAATCAATCACAGTGACAGGTGCAATCCAATATCTCACAACAAGATGCTGTCTTAGTCACTGTTCTGTTGCTGTGAAGAGACACCATGACGAAGCTAACTCATAGAAGAAAGCGTTTAATTGGGAGCTTGCTTCCAGTTTCAGAGGGTTAGTGCATTGCCATCATGGCGGGAAGCAGACAGGCATGGCACTGGAGCAGTGGCTGAGAGCTTTCCTTCCTGATCTGCAGACAGCAGGCAGAGGGAGAGACTGGGCCTGGCGTGGAAGCCCATCCCCCGTGACACACTTTCTTCAGCAAGATCACACCCTATGCCCTTTCAAAGAGGCAGAGGATATTAAACTTGGCCTGTTTGGAGAGATAGTGTCTCATTATGCAGTCCAGGCTGGCTCAAAAATTAAAATCACTTTGCCTCCTGAATGCTAGGATTATGGATAGAGGTCATCTCTATCAGGGTTACAGAGGAAGTCCACAGTAATGGTGGTTTGAAGGCCAGGTCCTCCCCCACACCTTAGTGTGTTTCTCTTGGTCTCACTGAGTGTGGTCATCTCTTCTCCCAGGACACCTCCCAAAAGGGTAGTTCAGAGGCCAGGCTTAATCAGCCAGGCGCTGTTACATACTCTTGCCAGCAGATGGCACTATCCGCCAGTCCTCTGCGGTTTGTCCCACCAAGGAGGCACTGAAAAGCACCTCTAGGAAGGGCTCTGGGAAAGAAGCTACCTTCTCCTATTACCTCTCCTCCCCTCCTCCACAGGGTGGTCTGGGCCACAGAGTGGCCACGCCTAGAGGCCCGAGGCCAGGGCTTTGAGGACCCCAGTGTGAATGCCAGAGCTGTTGCTTGGGGCAACACGGGCAGCCTAGTTATAGGTTAAGCATGGGAAATTCCTGCAATTTGAGGAAGACTAGCCCTGGGCATACAGGAGTACTGCTGGCAGAAGCTGCTGGAATCTTTACTTCTGCTGCCCCAGGTCTTTCTGGGAGAGACTTAAGCCTTCCTAGGGGCTGGTAGAGGAGCCAGAGTTATCAGAAGAGAAGGAAGAGGCAACTCTGCAGGGGTGGGGGGGTTGGTTGCTGTCACCTCTCTCTCTCCATCCCCCCTCAGGGAGACCTAAGCCAGGACCCACTCTCCCTTTACCCTCTCTCTGCTCTGGATTGGAGGTCAGAGGTCATGGGGCGTCCACACAGAGGACACACTGCTGATTCTGCTGTCATGGTTCCTCCACTTTTCACTGTCCCTCCGTTGAAGTGTGATTGTCAGTCTCACTAAAGCTGGCAGGGGACAAAGCCAGGAAGGGTGAGGGACTTGCAACCAGATGTTCAAGGGATGGCTTCAGTTCAGGTCTCCTGGCTTTCTGGAGGACACATTGAGGGTTTTCATTTTGTGTGGCTGCAGGGAGCCAGAGTGACAGTGGCCAAGACAGAGGCCTCCATCTCACTTCTCCAGTCATCCACTGGGGCCCTGCGCAGAGCAGAACCAGGAGTCTCTGAGCTGCAGTGGAGAGCAAAGGGTCAGGTCAGCCAGACTCTGAAAGGACTCATGGGTCTGAACGGTTGTGATGCCAAAGGACAGGCTGTGAGCTGCTTCTCTTTGCTGCAGGCTTGGTTTCCTCTCTAGACAATGTGGGCTGCACAGCTCATCACTTCTAAGGGACCTCCACTTCCCTTGTCAGCACACAGGAGGTCTAGATGTCTGGGTGTGGCAGGAGGATCATCAAGGTCATGCTATTGCCAGTTGCTGGGGTTTCTTTAAGTTCCAGTACCCAGAAGTCACCACAACTCTTGTGATATGTTCTAAGACCGGATTTCAAAGACCATGATCTCAGGTCATAGCAAACTCGCTCTAGGCAAGGTGAATTTGAAAGCCATGGCTCTCCAGGTGCAGCCTATGGAACTGCTTTCTATTCAGCTCCCGAGGAGGCTGCCTGGGTTATGCAAATGCAGCCCGGGCAGCCATTTGTTATGACTGAAGTGTGGCAGAGAAAGTTGGTCTAAATAACTGAGAAGATCTGTGGCGGAAGCAGGGCCTCAGAGTGAGCCTATGGTTTCTGCAGGGGCGATAGACAGGCAACCCATCCCTAGGGAGAGGACCTGGGGGTGAGAATTCAAACCCCTACCTTTCCTGACTGTGCAGGGGGCAGATCACCACAGAGACAGAGAACAGAGTGATGACTTCCTGTCTGGCTTGCTCCCCACCAGCCCTGAACTTCGCCATCTGCCACTGGGTTGCTGCAGCCACTTCCCAGTGAGTCTTGGGACAAAACCCAGAGGAAGCATTTCCTTCCAATGTGTATAGCCAGCAGCAGAACACAGCTCCAACATCTTCTGGCTCGGATCTCTGGCTCACTACTGCCCAGACAGTTGCCAAGGGCTTCCTGCACACAAGCTGAACCCCAAGCATGCCCGGGCTAGCTTTGGGATTGAGGGTCCAAGAGGGACCATCTACGAGATAGAAGGACTTGAGTGAGCTGTAGGCAGAGAAGGGTGAGTGGCGGGGGAATCTTGTGACCTTTTTCTCTGTCTTCTGCATTTTCCCTTCAGATAGGAATTCATTCATGGGCCTTTGGAAGCCCCAGGCAAGGGAGTCAGAGGGAGGATAGGTGAGCCCTGCTGTTGGCCCTATTCGGTGTGTGTGTGTGTGTGTGTCTCAGTGCAGTGAGTTCCCAGCTCATGGCAGAGAGAAGAGTCCACTGGGGTAATTCTCTCATAATCCTCATCAGACCTTAGAGTCCCTTTTCACCTGAGAAGCGTCCAGAGGGCCAGAGAGGGTCATGGAGGAAATTAACAGACAAAAGTCCCCCCCCCCCAATTTCACCTTCTTGGGGCAGTGGAAGCCCAAAGCTGAGCCAAGACAGTTTGACACTCCAGACTCTGCTACTTTCCACTCGACCCTGGGCAAAGCCTTAATGTCTGGGCGACTGGCCAGTCTAGAAAATGATATGCTGATCCCTGTTACTGGATAGAGCAGCTGTTGGGAGGAAATGGCATGGGGCATATAAGCAATGGACAGGTGACAAGTGCCTAGCATCACTTAAGCAGAAGTAAGGGGAAGGAATCAATTATGCTCCCTACACCCCCATGCTTTCCTCTGTTGGGGTTCTGCCTCAGGGTGTTCTCTGCTGGTCACAAAGACCTTTCCTATCTTCATGGTGCTCAGAGTGTCCTCGGCAGAAAGTATGTTAGTCACGTGTGTGTTACTGTTCATTGTTTCTCCTTCCCACCCTGGCTCTCAATGAGTCTGTTTGCAGTACTGATGAATTCGTTAACACACGGAAGGGTGCCTGGCAATAACAAACAAAAGGAAGGAGTGGAGAGATGGCTAGATGAAGGGGTCTGGACCAAGAAGTACAAATGAAGAGACCATACCCTGCTTTACATACAGTTGGTGGGTTGTGTGAGCCCCACCTCCATGCCTTCCATTCTCTTCCAAAGCCTTCCAGTGTGCTTGCAAACCTACTTCTAGATTCACTGTTAGCAGTCAGAATATCCTGGGGGAGAGGGGACAAAGTTATCCAGCAACCTCTGTTCCAGTCTGTGTCTCAGGTACACAAAGACTCAGAGACCAGGACATTCATCCTCAAAGAAGCTATGTGGCTTCCTCAAACCTGCTGCAGGACAGATCACCAATCTATCCCAACTTCCTGAGTCCTAAGGTAGCCTACGATCAGAGGTGACATGCAGTCGTGCAGTGCCCAGATAGCACCAGGTCCCTTCCACTCTTCCCTGTGTACAAGGGAGGAACCGAAGCCAAGACAAGTGAGAGACTTGCCAAGATGATTAATGGGTAAAGCCAGATCTGGAGCCAGCACCATGACTGCCCAGGACTCTCAGTGTTTTCCAACGTGGAATTGACTTGTGAACCACGCAGGACATGAGTGCCTACAGTAGAAAGAAGGGCAGCGAGGTAACAGGACCCGGTGTCCCTCGGAACAGAGAGACTCCTGGCTGGCCCTTGTGTACATGGACCGGAAGGTGGGAAGAGAATTACAGTAGGAAGTCTCTGTCCTACCAGAGTCACTTCCTCTGGGCACTCAACCTGGGCTCCGAAGGCAGGTTGTCCATCCCAGCTGTCCACCATCTGGGCAACAGCAGGAAGGCTGTGAGCAGGCAGGCAGCACAAACCTTGGTCCAGGAACACATGTGCTTGCTGCAGGCGAGTTCAGGCCTTACAGCTCCCATGGAACCCTGCAAGTATTGACACTGGTCAGGGCATTTCTTCCAGCTCCCAAACATCCCAACACCCCAGACTGAGCTCTGCCTCTGATTCGCAGGGCAGGGTGGGAGTGTACTTCTTCGTCTCCTGAACCTGGGCCACAGTTGATCCGGAAGGAACTTTTAGATAGCACTTGACCTGCAGACTCACAGCCTCGGTGTCGATGTTCAGTTTGGTACCCAATACAATTTTAAAGTAAAGGGAAGGGGGTGTGGTCCAGGCCCTCAAAGCTGTCTGACAGTTGCTCGGAAGACCTCAGTGCACTCCACTCTTTATTTAGAACAGGGGCTAGTCAAATAAGATACCCAGTGTCTGCATGCTCGGGTGTCCCATACTTGATAAGACGGAGGTGGAAACCTTCTCCACCATGGCCCTAGAGCGCTGCTCCAAGGCGCTGCTGCTCACCCTCCTGACTTGTAACTACAAGGGAACATACAAGCAGCCTGCTGCCTTTTGCCCTGCTGACCTTGGAGAAATGTTGTCCCCTGCCCCCAGAGGGTAAAGAGGTCACCACGTTGGTTGCACTTTCGGACACTGAGACCTTACTCTGTCCGGGAGTCAGCTACTCTATGCCCAGAGGCCTTCCTAATTCATCAAGCCCTTTAAGACTTTGGCTCCTGCTTTGGCCCAAGATTCCCAAGCAAATCTTTTCTTTTCCGACAGTCGGTCCATATCCATCTGTCTCTTTCTACCCTGTTGCTCCAGTCACTTGTCCTTCGCCACAGATCCTCTCCCTTGCTCTGACCTCCCACTGCGATCCTCAGAGGCCAGTGACTCACAGTAAATATCCCCAAGTAGACACTCTCGGTGCTTCCTAGTGAGCTTCCACCAAGGGGGCGCAAGGCGAGGAAGTTGAATGGGAGGGGCCCAGCCTTGCCTCGGCCTGGCAACCTAAGCACAGGAAAAATAGCGGGGAGGGCGGTGTTTCTCCGTGGAGGAGTGGGGAGAAAGCTGGGCGGGTACGCACGACGCCCCATCCTTCAGCCAAGGAGAGCGCTCAGGTCTTGGGACAGGGAGGGGGATTGCGATGCCTTAGGGAGGGGAGGCGGGGCACTGTGCTGTGGCGGGAGCCTCGGGCGGGTGGCCCTCACTTGGCAAGAACCGGGACACCGCGCTACAACCAGGGGAGGAGGCTCCTGCCCTGCTTTGCGCGACAGGCCTGAGTTGGGGGGCTCAGAGCTGCGGGTCGAGCGTTCAGCAGGGGGCGCTGCTCCGGGCGCTGGGCGGGGGTGGGGTGGGAGAGAAGGGGGGCAGCGGCTTGCTGCGCACACTTCCCCCATTATTAAACACTATGTTCAAAAGGCGTCGGGGGACTTCCCGGAGCCACGGAGCCCGTGTCGCGCGGCCGATAGGCCCACGGAGCCCATGGACCTGAGCGCCGCCGCCGCGCTGTGTCTCTGGCTGCTGAGCGCCTGCCGTCCCCGCGACGGGCTGGAGGCTGCAGCGGTGCTCCGAGCGGCGGGTGCAGGACCAGCCTGGAGCTCCCGGGGCGGCGGCGGCGGACGGACCCTCGTCCCGGCTCGGAGGAACGGCTCGGTGGTGCCACACCATTTCATGATGTCGCTTTACCGGAGCCTGGCTGGGAGGGCTCCAGCCATGGCAGCCTCGGGGCATGGCCGCGCGGACACGATCACCGGCTTCATAGACCACGCAACTCAAGGTACTTTACGTATCTTCTGTGCCAACCCGGCCCATCTGCTCCTGCCCTGAGACGTCCTGGGGGAGGCAAGCTTCTGTTCCATTGGGTTCAGAGCCATGGCCCCGTGAATCCCATCTTCAGATGTTAGAAACTTCGTCTAAGTCAGCGCATCCGAACCCGCTAAGTAGCGGCTTGCTTTCCGAGGGCTGAGCGGGGAGGGGTAGGGACCGCAGACTGGCAGGTCTCTCTCAAGCAGGCAAACCGAGTTCAAGATCTCCTTCTTTGGGGAAGGGTCTAGAGTGGCCTCGGGCCTGGAGCCCTTGGAGAAGAAAGAAAGTAGAAGAAAGAACAGGAATGAGGACCCTGGAGTTCCTTCCCCCAAGAGGGACTAGCAGTGATGCTCCTTGTCCCCAGGGAGGATACACAAATTGAAGGGCGCTAAAGAGAAATCAGTGTAGAAAAACAGGTCGCAGATGAAAGGAAATGGTCCCCGTCTGTACCAGGAAGGCCCTTCCAGCAGGCATCGGGTGGATATTGAGTTGTGTGTGGGAAGTGAGTATGGGTGTCAGCGATCTGTGGCCGCCAGGCCCCAGTGGCCAGAGTCCAGGACTCGGTTGTGTGGGGAGGACATGGATGCCTGGAACCCAAGCCTCCCATTTTACCCTGTGCTGGACCCTCCAAGGTAGGGTGTGGGTGGGACTGTGGGGTAGTTGCTGTGTTTCATCTGGCTTTTATTAATCTCCATTGAAGTCATTAAAGCAGACAGATAGGGAAAATTTAACTAATTTCAGGCGGAAATGCAAGCAATTTTGGCCTTAATTCTACCCAGCCAAAGATCTAGCTTGGAAATCAGGAGGGAAAGGAAGACAAATAGGCCAGGAAAGTAAAGTCCGGCAGCCACCGAGAGTCTGCAGGCCATTGCCACCAGCGTGGGAGAACAGGCAGAGGCCACCGTGCGGTAATCACCCATCTCAGAAACACATACAGTAGCCGTGCACAGACAGCTTGCTTTCTGCTCCATAGAAATCCTGGGCTCAAATAGCCCTTAGGACCGGCGTGCATCTTCAGAAGGTCTGTCACCGCACTGATTCAGAGGAGCTCCAATCCCGCCACATAAAATCAGGAAAAATTTCAGACTTAGTAGGGTGCTCTCAAACTGCAGGAGGTGAGAGCAGGGAAGGGCCCTAAGGTCGCAGAATCATCAGACATCTTAGGGCTGGCTTAGTGTACTGTGTCCTAAGGTCCTTCTGGTGGAGCTTTGCTTGACCAGCAAGACCCAGAGGTGAGCCACCTTTCCTCCCTCCCTCCCTGGAGAAGCAGGGTGAGGTGGAGGCTGCAGCGAAATCCAGCCCAGCGCCTCTCTCTAGCTTGCTACCACCAGCTTCCGTTTAGAACAGAGTTGCTTGAGCAATACACCCAGATTGTAGTCTTAAGGCATGAAGGCCTGGGGTCCAAGGTTGGTGAACAAATCCTGAAGGTGGGGGGAGTCTGGTCTCTGCAATGGGGCAAAACGAAACCATATGACCCTCTTCAAAGGCAATGCCTTATCTGCTCTTTAGTGGAATTTAAACTTTTTTTTTCGCCCGAGTCCATCCCAAAAGAAAAAGGGCCCATGTCCAGAAATGAAACCCCAAGCCTGAAATAAATCACACCAGAGCCAAAGACTATGTAGCGCTCACTGTGGCAGCCATCGCTGCCTCTAATATTTCCATGAAGGTTCTTTGCATCCCGTTGCCTTTCCCCTCCCGTTTGTGGTGCTCCCCAAGAATGGGGATCGAAGAGGGCCACCAACAATGAAAGCTCAGGGTGGACTTTGGAGAACCTGTGACTTACCTGCTGGGCCTTCATTTCCATTCCGCTGAAGGGAAAAGGTAGCTCGGAGGAGAGGGGGTCTGTGTCGTGGTGCTGCCGTATTTCGTTTTTGAACTGTTCTCAGGGTCCAATTTGTCTAGTAGGCTAGGTTGAGAGAAGAGAATGAACCAAAGGAGAACATGTTTTTAGGACATGAGAAATTTTCGTTTCTGTACAGCCAGAGTTCCGGAACTTGCGGCTCTCTAGAGGGTCCCAGCCCGACAGTAAGGGACAATTTTCATACAGAGCAAGTCCTCGGGGGGGGGGGGTGGTGGAGGGGGAATGCGCCCCTGACCAGAAGAAGTCTGAACTAACGCAAGGCGCTGTTTTTGCAGGCAGCAGAACTAAAGAGGCCATAGGTTTGTCCTTTGTGAGGTGGTGCACTCTTTCTTGGCCGACATAGTTCAGCGATTAGGTGTGTGTATCTGTGATCGTTAGCGGTGGCAGCGGAAAAACTAAAGCGTCAGGTGTAGGAGACAAGAAAGGATTGGCAGCCTTGGTTCTGGAGCCCAGATTAGGGAACGACTGTCCGCTTTGATGGGCCTTCCTGAGTTATGTTGTGTTGTATCGAGGGCAGCCAACCCAAACCAAGCAACCCCCTTGGCTGCGTGTATTGGCTCTAGTCTCATGCAGCTCTTTCTGTTTTTGTCCTTCCCGTAGAGGAATTGGCGACCGAGCCCGGCCAGAGCTTTCTCTTCGATTTATCCAGCCTCCCCGACGCGGACGAGGTAGTAAGTGCTGAGCTGCGCGTGTTGCGTCGGAGGTCCCCGGAGCCAGACCAGGACAGCGAGACCCTCCCTCCGCTGTTGCAGCTGTCCTCGTGCCCCGACGTGACCCAAACATCCCACCTACTGCACTCGCGGGCTGCCGAACCCCTAGAAGTTGCGCGCTGGGAAGAGTTCGATGTGACGGACGCGGTGCAGAGTTTCCGTCGCGAGCCGCGCGCCTCCCGCAAGTTCTGCCTGGTGTTGCGTGCAGTGGCTGGCACCGGGAGCAGCCCGCTGGCCTTAAGACGACTGGGGTTTGGCTGGTCTGGCGGTAGTACCGGCGATGGCACTGCTGCGGAGGAGCGCGCGCTATTGGTGATCTCCTCCCGTACACAGAGAAAAGAGAGTCTCTTCCGGGAGATCCGCGCCCAAGCCCGCGCTCTCCGGGCAGCCGCAGAGCCGCCACCGGATCCGGGACCAGGCGCTGGGTCTCGGAAAGCAACCCCAAACGGACGTAGGCGAAGGCGGACGGCGCTGGCGGGGACACGGGGAGCACAGGGCAGCGGCGGAGGTGGCGGCAAGGGCCATGGGCGCAGGGGCCGGAGCCGCTGCAGCCGCAAGCCTCTGCACGTGGACTTCAAGGAACTGGGCTGGGACGACTGGATCATCGCGCCTTTAGACTACGAGGCGTATCACTGCGAGGGCATTTGTGACTTTCCTTTGCGCTCGCACCTGGAACCCACCAACCACGCCATCATTCAGACTTTGCTCAACTCCATGGCACCCGACGCGGCGCCAGCCTCCTGCTGCGTGCCCGCACGCCTCAGCCCCATTAGTATCCTCTACATTGATGCCGCCAATAACGTGGTCTACAAGCAGTACGAGGACATGGTGGTGGAGGCCTGCGGCTGCAGGTAGCATGCGGTCTGGGGAGGGCCTTGCCGCCCTGGACCCCAGCTGAAAAACAGCCTCAGCCTGTCCTGTCACCAGGGTGGAGGGACGGTGGAATATGGCCTCCCGCCTGCACAGAGGAGATCACACAGTTCACACTCATATTTACACACTCCTTCACTCATGCACACATTTACCGTGGACAGGAGGCGCAGAAAGCCTTGTGCAGATGCGGCCCCTGGATGTTACAGCCATGTTTATTTGCTAACATCGGTACAAACCGCTGTCTCTTTAAGGAAAAGGGTGTCTGTGTTTAGAAAAGTGTTAGCTTTGGATGCTCCTTTTAGTTGGAGGTGGTGTGGCACCGCGGGGTGGCTGAATTCCTGGCACTCCCACTTCAGGGCTGTGGTACCCAGATTCTCTGGAAGTATGCACTGGGAATCTACAAATAGTAAGGAACCATTGGGGGGGGGGGGGGCGAATGCACCCATCCTCTACACAAGCCCGATTGTGATGCTATCTCAGTTTTGAAAAGGAAGCTTTATCCAAAAGAATGTCAATACCAGCTTAAAAAAAATCAATTTCAGTTAGGAATGATCTGACTTAAAATAATCGATTCCAATTAGGAACGATCTGGGAAGTAGAATATGTTTCTCTTGGCGGTGTGTGAAATGGAGGCAAGGGGTGCGGAACAGGGTAGGATCTGCAGGGTTTAGAAGCATCCAGAGGGTGGTACAGGAGGAAGTTAGGGCAATGGCTGCACTTGGGTAGCAGAGGCAGCCTAGGGTGCCAAGAGGATGCCCTAAGAGGCAGGAAGGAGGCTGTCAGGGCTTGAGTGTCCTGGGGCTGCTCCGAGGGGATCGAAGCCCATTGGCCAGGAAGGCAAAGCCCCCTCCAAGAGGCTATGGGTGCTTATGCTTTGCTGTGGAATCTGTGCTGGCTTAAGTGTGCCTTCCACTGTGCGTGTTGCTGTTATATTTTGGCACTGTGACAGAGATGGGAAGTGAAGCCACACACAAATGCTTTTCTCAGACCCAAACACACAGCCTGGATCTGATCCTTGCTCCTAGACCAGTACTTGTGTGGGATGAGCAGGGTGCAAGCCTCTCATCTCCAGAATTTCTGCTCTACAGAAGTGTTTGGTTTGATTTCTTGCTGCCTGTCCATCCGTTGGGACCTCTTGTCAATGACTGGGAAAGAGAAATCACCTGGGCTGCTCCTGCTGGGGGCTTCCAGAACAGAGTTGACTTCATGCTGCCCTTTCTCCTTTAGGTTGTGGGAGAGGCATTGATTCTGCCCTCGTTCTGGATGTCAAGGTCCAGGACGGTTTATAGGTATTTTCCTTTTCAGTGGTTACACCACACACCCTATAGACAATAAAGAAGAAGATTTAGACCCAGCTAATTTATTTAAGAACCCCATCTGAGTCCTTTACGTTCTGTAAAATTTTCCCCTTGAGGGGAAAATAATCCATGTATAATTTATTCTTAAGACAAAGATTTCTCTTCTTTTAGAATGTGAACTTTGTGTGGCTGTGAATAGCTGTAACCAGAAAATGTAACAATTTCAGCTTTTTCTTTTCTTTTTTCTTCTTTTTTAATCTCCAAGTGGCTACTCTTGATAGGATTTCATCTTCTTTTGGTAACTGGGCAGAGATGTCCATCCAGATTTCTGGATTCTGTATGGGAAACCTCTCTCTTCTGTTTTAGATGATGACGTCATAATGGGGAATAAGAACGGCACTAGAGAGTTATAAAAAGTTAATGAAAATTAGAGTTGACCATTTTTTGAAAAAGATTTAGAGTATTTGCTACCTTTGAATAGAAGCAAACATTTTGATACTGTGTGTGTGTGTGTGTGTGTGTGTGAGAGAGAGAGAGAGAGAGAGAGAGAGAGAGAGAGAGAGAGAGAGAGAGAGAGAGGGAGAGAGAGAGGGAGAGAGAGACTCTCAATAGGCTAAACAAATTTCATGTAAAAATAATCTTGAGTTAGCCTGAGATTGTATAATAGGAAAATGTCCACCTCCCTTTTCTGGGTGACATGTTGTTGGTGATGTTTGAGAGTAGCGATTTCCATTAGACTGGTCACCTTCATCCACTGCCTCTGAGGCCTCGGATGCTCTCAGTTTATGGAATGAAAGGAGCATCTCCTAGGCTTCCTTTGGACCTTGGAGAAACCATCCCTAGCAACAGTGCTCCTTTTCCAGTTCTGCTTCTGAGGGCCATTTTCTCGAGAATGTGTTTTATGACCACAGAGGGGACCACTGCCTGTGGGGCAGATGGGATGTGGTTAAGCTAGCTTTGCCAGGAGGCGGGGAAAGGCCGCTGTCTACACAGTTGGGAACACTCTTCATCCTTCTCCGGTCATCCGGGATCTAGGAGGGCTGGGTGACCAGGACAGATTCAACTGCTCTCTTAAATTCCTTGGCTGGAAGCTGGCCGATCAGGGACTGTGTCTGTCAGGATGTTCCCTTGGCCCCGGTCTGAGATCACCAAAGTATTCCTGGTGAAGTAAAGAGAATTCTCGGCTTTGTTAGGGGAAGATCGCACTGCTACTTGAGATAATTTGAACCACTACTTCAAGTGAGCTAAATCTAAGATCCCTGCTCAGGAAGCAGGGGCAGGCCAGCTGGGCCCAGGGGCCTGCCAGACACCAAGCTGGTCTGGTGTGCTGCTTGAAGTCATAATTTATGGATTAAGGTAAACCCCTTCATTGGCAGGAAGGCATTTTCAGGATTCCTAGACTCTGGTCTTGTGGGATTTGGGGTTACCAAGCAGCTGGACTGGGCCTTGCAGAGAGGGTGGTCCGTTTCTTAATCTTATTGTGGGGAGGCAGGGCTGGCGCTGTGCTGCACTGTGCTGTAATGTTTGTATGCTTGGCCTTTGTCTACCTCTCTGACATTTGCATGCTCGGGTGGCATGAGGGTAATAAGCTTGTGCATTGTGTGGCAGTGCTGCCAAAGGCGGTGGATCTCTCTGACCCCTGCTGATCTGCCCTGACAGACGCTGGGTGTGAGTGAGCTCTGAAGAGAGCCTGGGCACCGCGGGATGGAACGGCAGACAGCCAGTCCTCCAGGTCCTCATCCCACCAGTCACTCCCCCATCAAGGCCAACCTAACTGAGGCTGTAGACCACGCTCCTTCTTATAGCAGGGTGTTGAGTCCTGTTCTTCCCAAGAGGCCATCCTGTGTCCCAGAAGCCAGCTCCTCCCTTGTTGAAGTCCGTCCTGAAAAATAGAGAGCACACTGTCGT
Organism: Microtus pennsylvanicus; assembly: GCF_037038515.1. Lineage (NCBI taxonomy): Eukaryota > Metazoa > Chordata > Mammalia > Rodentia > Cricetidae > Microtus > Microtus pennsylvanicus. Next base: position 88,081,440 of record NC_134586.1, on the reverse strand, counting down.
GGTCCTTGCTGGTTCTCCAGAGAGTGTTCTTTTGGGGTTCAGGGAAGCAGAACTGCTCTTGGTAAACTCAGCATCAGCGGTCTGTGGCAGATGGGTTGGGAGGAAGGGGGGTCTGAAAGCGGCTTTCTGTCAGAGAGCTGTGGGCCTGCATTTCCCTTTTAGAAGTGTCTGGAGTAGGAAAGGAAGAAGCAATAAAATTTGGGGAGTGGGTGAGAGATTGCTAGACCTCCATAGGGTAGGCAGCTGATGTATCTGAGGACTCTCAGGACTTCTGTACACTAAGGAGTTAGCTCTCTTCATAGTGTGGCCTGGGTCTGCCTCCTAGGCCACTCTGGGGTATTGGTTCTACAGGGCATCTCTTGAGAGCCACCTGAGGCAACTCAGTCCGGGGCAATCATCTCCCTGCCTAGACCTTTTGTCTCTTAAATGAAACTGGTCCTGTTCTAAGGCCCCAAGATTCTTCCTAAAAAAATGGCTTGGACATTCCAAAGTGAAGTATAACTCTGTTACCCAGTTTCTCTCCCTCGGTCCCTGGCTTTCCCAAGACAAGGTTTCTCTATGCCTCTGTAGACCAGGCTGGCCTCAAACTCAGAGATCTGTCTGCCTCTGCTAGGATTAATGTTATGTGCCACTGCTGCCCGGCTGTGGCCTATTCTCTCTCTCTCTGTGTGTGTGCATGTCTGTCATCTTATCTAAATGCTAGCCTCTGTTGGGGCTTCACCAATGTTGCTTCAGTCTCTACCTGTGGTGAGGCCGGTGCAGGAGAGGCCAGGACCCAAGGCATAGGGTTTGGCTTCCCCACCAGCTGGGAGGTGTCCCCGTGTCTCCTGATTGGAGAGTGTGGCTACCCTGGCTGGATATGCGCTTGTGCTAGCATTCGGCCACATGCTGGCTGAGGCCTTCAGGTCTGAGTGCTAGGAAAGGGCCCCTAACTGCTGTGAGTTCTCTCTGGTGACAAGAGGAGAAAGTGAAAGTTATGCTCTCATGGCAGCCCAGAAGTCCCAGGGAAAGGAAGAGAGCCTGGCTAAGGCAGGCTGCCCTCGCAGGGTCTCCTCTCTATGCCCTGGGTCTAAGGTCTGGCCAAAGCTTACCAGTAGAGGGATTTGGTGACAGGGTCCAATCAGACAACCCTCTTGTCTTCTTTCATACAACCTGGAAAATGGTGGCAGAGTTAAGCATTAAGTCTCGAAAAATCAAAATAAAATAAAATAAAAATAAAAGAAGCACTAGAAGGGAGAGGTCCAGAAGAGGTTCATTTGGACCCCTCCTCCCCCATAGAACTCTGCTTTTTGTAGCAGAGACCTTTGTAACTTTAGGCTGAAGTCAAGTTGTTTTCTTCTTTCCTTTTGGACCAGAGCTCATAACAGCACACAAGGGTACCCCCAGAGTGAGGCATTGCTGAGGGAAGAGGGCCATAACCCAGGCTGCAGAGAGACTGGAAGTTAGTCTCTTGAGTCAGGAGGCAAAACCCAGGGCTGTGAGCTCTGAGAATCATTCAGGGACCAGGAATGCTCTGTTTTTGATGTAGACCCATCCACCTTAAACTAGCCCCACCCATTCTGTGCTTGCAGACAGCTTACAACCTTCTTAATGCCACGACCTTTTTCTTCCTTTGCTGTGACCCTTTGATACTGTTCCTCATATTGTGATGACCCCAAACCATAAAACTATTTTTGTTGCTACTTCTTCACTGTAACTTTGCTACTTGTTATGAATTGTAATGTGTTTTCTCATGGTCTCAGGCGATGCCCCTGAAAGGCTCCCTCGACCCCTAAAGGAGTTGGGACTTGCAGGTTGAGAAACACTGCTGTAGACCTTCAGTCAGGCAAAAGCAGGGATGGTGTTTCCTGGCACCCATGGCAGCCATTACAACAAAGCAGAAGTCAGCATGGGTGTGGGGGGTGTAAAGTCACGGGAAAAACAAAAACCAGGCTGAATTTCGAGGCTCTCCTGTTGTTGTCCCTCACCCAGGGCACCCTCCTAGCAGCAAGCCTGGCTAAAGTGAGGGTCCATTTCTCCCTCTCGGTGCTGAGCTTGCAGGCCTCCTCTAGCTGTGAAGCAAACACAGCTGGTCTCTCTCACATGCATCCTTTGGATAGCGAGAGGGCTGTGGCAACCATTCCTGTGTTTGGTGTGAAGGTGTGAGAAGCACATTTTGTTCATTGGGGAGCTTCTTTCTAGAGAAGAAACTCTTCACTCAGAGGGCAGAGAGAGATTTGTGGTCCAGAAACTCCTTATCCTTTTCAGGGGATGATGAACCAAACTAAGGACATCAGCAAAGGTCAAGGGCCAAACCCAGGCACTGTGGGCGCTGTGCTGCAGGCCTTCAGGATGAGGCCAGCTATTTTGCTTTTGTGTGTCTGTTTTACTAACATTTGCGATGTTTGCATCTAGCGCCCCCAGACTCTTGACTGTCAGTGTCTAGAACTATGTCTGGCCCTTCTGGCTATGTGCACATTGTGGACAAAAACAAGAGTCCTGGGAAAGCTGTTGCAGAAGTCTGGCTGAATTAGAAGAAATTGTGAACTGATCCGCCAAGAGCACACAATCTCAACTCCCTTGTGGGAGTTTACATATAACCTGACTGTGCTCTGACAGTCAGTACCCCCTGACAGCCTGGCTCCTTTCAGATAACTCATGTGGGCTACAATCAGCCATTGCCTGGCTTCTTACTGTGTCAAGCCTGCAAGACAGTGACAAGGTGTTCTGGGGGCCTTTCCCTGATGCAGGAGTTAGGTCCCTGATTCCTCCCAGGGTGCAGCAAACATTTGCTTTGAGGCTTATGGGATGGCTTAAGGAACAGGTTTCACTTTTGGTCAACCTGTCGGAGTCATGCACAGTCATCCAATCTGCTCTCTCTTTAGGAACAATGATCCAGTTTGGTGAGAAAAGCCAGCATGCACCATGCTTCCTGGCTGGGAAACAAGCTAATGTTCCAAGCTGGGAACTGAGACTCTCCAGAGAAGAGAGTCTGTGGCGCGCTCCTCCTCAGATAAATCACAGACTAAACATGAGCGCCCTTAGCATAATTTTATTTTTGCATTTCACTTTATACGGTGGGACAAACAGCTTTTGTCGTTGGTTCTTTGATAAAGAGTCATCATCAGGTCTTTTACCTGGAAGATGTTGCACTTCAAATGAACAGTTCATGCATTAAAAATAAAAGCAAAGTTTAACACACACTATCTGCGACTTGAGTTTTAGGGGATGATGTAAGTGGTCTTGAAAAAGTTTGTGATTATTTTTTTTTGTTCTGTTTTATGTGTAAATAAAGAGGCAGATCTTTGCAGTCCTCTTACTGTGAAGGTTGTTGCTGAATCCTGAACCTGCTTATGGCATGATGCTGTGTAAGTAGGCCCAGGGTGGGCAGTGGAATGCGGCACACAGTGAGCGGCCTGCAGCTTAAAAAGTAATTTTAATCTGATTCTGATACTGTTATTTTAAGGAAATGGCAACACTCAAAGTGATGGTAATGCCACCAAGGCTCAAGTCCATGCTGTTCCCTCAGCAGCTAAAGACAGAATTAATTAGTTTCAGGGGAAGTCACTTTCATTTTGCAGTGACACCTACTGTTCCTGGGCTTGGCTTCCTAGGAGGATGGGGACAGGCGCTGGGCGGGAGAGGTTTTAAAAACTGAAATCTCGTTGGCAGTCTTCCAGCTCGGATTTGGCCAGAGCAGAGCTCCAAGGCTTGCAGGCGGCAGTTGAGCATCTGCCTGCTGCCCAGCCCGGCCACTTGGGCAGCCCTCGGTGACACTGTGCTGTTGTGACTAGGCCAGCTAGCAGAGAACCCTTAGAGGGCCGGCATGACTCTGTGTGTCTATGAATTCTCAGATTTAAGTAGATTGTACATATTGAAATGTAAATGACCTGAGAAACAGCCAACTATTTTCTCAACCATTACCCAGCAGTATGTATCTGTTAAACAGCTTGTATGCTCATCATCCACCACTTTAATAACTTGTACAGATAAGTCGATTAAATATTTTCTTCATAAAGATGCTTCTGGCTGACTGGTGTCTGGGGATGGAGGTTTTGACCTCTGTTGTTTAATCTTTCTGTGTCAGTACGTTCTGCTCTGCTGAGGAGAGCAGAAGGTAAGGACTTGGGATTTGGAATGTCTGTATCAAAGTGGGCAGCTACACGGTAGCCCCTGCTGGTCTGTTCTGAGCATGGCCTCCTAAAGTACCATGGTCTCAACATGGCATCAATGGTCAGGAGCTCCAAGCATAGGGATGCTGTACCCTAGGCCCTTATGGCCATTGCGGAACTGCAGGGGACACGTGCACAGCCATGCACTGCAGAAGGTCACTGCAGAAGGCCTGCTGCCGGGGAGAAGAGGTCACAAGACTATGGAAAAGGTTTCTCTCTGGGACATGAGTACGATAGCTTACAAGGAGTGAACAGTTGTTCAAAATGTAGTTGCAAGGGACACATTTGTGGCTGCCGAGGAGGACCCATCCCACTGCAGAAAGCATGGGTCCTGCTCTCGAGGCCACATGGCTTAGCCTCTGAAGGCTCAAGGCATAAAGACCATCGAGTGGCTTCTTTGAGACCTATGACAGATTCCAGAGAATCAAGTCTGAGAGAAAATTTGCCAGGACATTCTGGCTTGGTCCTCCAGACAGCTCCTCCTTAACTGTTTCAGCTCCTCTCTTGACAGAATGTAGTGTGTTCTTGGCTCCTCCACTCACTTCTTCCTACAGAGATGCAGTTGTGACAGGACCTGGCCCTCACAAAGGACTGTGACCAATACGACCTTTGGGGATATAAAGCCACATCAGAGTGACTCACCTTGGTGTCAGGGATGGCAGCAGCTGCCCAGTTTGGATGCAACGTTCCTGTAGTATGTTAGTGAAAGTCTCTGTGGGCATGTTTATCTCCTACAAAAGGTCCATCTCAAGACTCTCTTTGTCCTCTTAATTTCATCATTAAATGAAAATTAATTTTCTTGGGAGAAAACCTGTCTTCTCAACTAAATATTCTGCAGGTCCAATAAATGTGCAATCTCTGTGACCCTTCCATGGAAAGGTGTAAAGTCTTGTCATGCACTGCTCATTACATCGCTAGGTCAAATTTCACTGTTTTTCACTGTCCACAAGGCCTACTCCAGCGGGCTGTGCAGGGGTTTACACATTCACAAGAGAAGGGGCATTTGCGTGGAGAAAGTCAGGGCATTTGAAATTGTATCTAACGTCTCAAAGGCAGTTGTAAAGAGGTCTAAAGTAGACTCTTCAGTGGCTGATTTTGAGGAGGCCAAGCTGGGCTTCTGTTCCCTCCCTGGCTGTGCTGTGCTCAGTCTGCCCTTGGTGCTGTTGATTTCCAGGCAGGCTGGGGTGAAGGTGTCCTTGCTGCTGCTCCACTGAGGATGGGGACTGCTGTGGTCACAGATGTGTGGAGCTCACGTATTTTTGGAACCTGCACTCAGCAATCTGGGGAGGGTCTTTTCCACAGGGACATGTCACCAGGGCTGACTTCGGTGGAGCTGTGGTGTCTGCCGAGTCCTAATCACATGCAGGTGTACAGCGATGGCCAGCACAAGGAGGCCCAGATGTTCTGCAGAGCCTGAGCTGGGTGGATTTGCAGAGGTGGGAGTCTAGTCCCTCTCTGAGGGAGTGAGACCTTGCAGGTGCACCCACACCCTGTGACTCTAATGGACGCCCAGTCAGGGGGTCACATTCCCATCCCAGAGAAGAGGAATTTTCCCAGAGACATACCCAGGAAGGAAATCCACCCCACTGTGGGGAGGTCAGCACAGGCACCTTCACCAGAATGTTTGAGGAATGCAATACAAAATGAGAACACTCTCCTCGGCCTGGCCATTGTCTTGTGGATTGTGCTGTAATTCCCATTTGGATTACTCTGCAGGGTTAGGGCTCAGTAGTTAACAAGACATGTATTTGGTAGTTGCCAATGCCTAAGTCTCAAAGGTTTTCTAATTATAGAAGAGAAGTAACCGTTGTTGTCATACCAGACGAGATGGGCCACAAGGGTCTTGACCTTGTTTGTAGTTGCTTTGTGTCAGGAAGTGCACAGTTGTCTTTGAATCTACTTTGCTCAGGAAATGCATCCATGACTCTGTCCAACACTTTCACTGGCATGCCTAGTTTAAGGACGCAGAGGCACTCAAATGGGACTTCCTTGTTTATTCTGAAGTCTAGTGTCAGGTCCTATTCTTTGGCAAGTATAGAGATGATTATAACTCAAGCACACTTTCTGGAACTCTCCTTTAAAGGACAAGGAGGAATGACAGTAGGGGTTGGAAGGAACTGGCCAGCAAAGCTGCTGTCTCTCCAGTAATGACACTCAGAGATCCACCAGTCATGACCAGCCCTCCTGGGTGGGCTGGCAAGAGAGAGTTAAATGGGTGCTCAGGAGGTAGAAGCAGGTGGCACTTCGGGACGAGTCTCAGAGGCTGTGCATGATGGAAACTGAGTCTCAAGGCTTAAGAGCAAGCACACATGCAGAAGAGTCACTGTGCTATGCTCAGAGCACCAGGAGACTAGAAGGCTTGACAGAGTGCATCCTAGACAGACACCAGCGTGTGGGCTTGTCTCCTCCCAAAATATTGTCTGTTGTAGTCTTCGCCTCTAAAAACTGGGCAGTTGCAACTTTCAGTCTTTCACAAGCCTCTGTTATGACAACCACCTCCTTTGATGTGTGTGTGTGTGTGTGTGTGTGTGTGTGTGTGTGTGTGTGTGTGTATGGGTCTCACTTGCCCTTTATGTGATTCCCTTTCCCATCCTTCCACTCTTGCTAGGTTTGCCCACTGTGGCCTCCAGGAGGCAGCATGGTGTAGCAGAAAGAAGGGGACAAAGTCTTTAGAGCAGTGGCCTGAACTAGGATCTCAGCTCCTGTCACCTGCTGGCTATAAAATATTTTTGAAGCTTATTTTAATTGTGTGTTTGTGCGTGCACACATGCATCTGAGTTCAGGTTCCCATGGAGACCCAAGGCATCAGATCTCCCTGGAGCTGGAGTTGTAGATGGTTGTGAGAAGACCCTCAAGGGTGCTTGGAACTGAACTCAGGTCACCTAAGAGTGGGCTGAGCACTTTTTCATCTTTCCAGCCCCAGCAGGTATGAAATCTTCAGTAAGGCAGGGCACTTCACACCCAGGTTGTTTGAACACAGGGTAAATCAGATCCTCCATGGACTGAGAAGCCTGTTTGTGAAACAGGGACAGCTTAGGGGCTACTTTACCTGGATCTGTTCTTCTCTATGCCAAACTGGTCCAATTCTGCCTGTTCTTTATTAGTAAAGGAAGCCCCTTTCCCCCAGAAGCCCCCTCTTCACAGAACTATAGCAACATCATGTTCTCTATGGCTTTTCCCCTGCTGCCAGGGTGTCACCTGGAGGCTTCAGCAAGTGTCATGTTCACTGATACCAGTCTTGGTCTGGAGGTGGCGGTGACCCTATTAATGGTCCACAGCTGCTCCCTGCAATGTGATCACTTACCTCCTCTATATGTATGGGGCACAGACACAAATCACAGCCTGTGAGAAAGCAGCACGGACACGCTTAAGTGTCCTTCTCTTCTAGTCAGGAGAGCTTTGCTCACATCCTCGGAAATGTATTTGTTCCCAGAGCACAGCCTTTTGACCGAGCCCAAGTAAATCCTTTCCTCTGTGCCCAGCAGACCAGGAACAGAAATGCCTCGTGTTTTCTGAGAAATGCTGTTTTCTGCATTTTTTCTAAGCACACTGTGAGAGCATCCTAAATTGTGTGTGGGGAGGCTGCATGGCCCAAGTGCAGAAATCTGAGCTAGGCCAGCATGTGATCCCCACACAGAGGCAAGGTCCAGGAGCATGGAGACCACAAGTATCCTTACAACTTGTGAGACAGAACTAGTATAGTGGCCTTCACTGCCCTGGTGAGACTCAAGGAGTTTGGCTGTTTCTCCCTTTAAATGCCTGTTATAGCATGCTGCCCATAAGCCAGACAAGACATTGGGTGCTACATGCATGATCTCACTGATTTATGACAAACAAAACATCTGCAACTCCAAGCATAAGGAAACAAACAACAACACCCAGCCAGACAGGTGTTCCTATTAGCCCAGCTTCACAGGTAAGAAGTGAGGAGGCTGGGGGAGGGGAAATGAACTCATTGTGCTGCTATGAGTCAAAGACCCGGCATTTAAATTCACTTCTCTCTTTATTTTCTAGAGAAGAAACAGTGGGAGGTCGATGATGGAGAGAGCTTTCTGCTTTTCAAAAATACTTCACACATCCCCAAATGATCACAGAACTCCCAATATTGGCAGAAACAGAGGAAAGTGTTTTCTTGTACACTATTTGTGCGCAAACTGGCAGGATACATCTCAGTTCTGAGATGCAGCATGTTCTCAGTACAGCCCAGGCATTCACCTACATTCCCACAGTACAATCACTAAGTCAGAAAATTTACACCACCATCTTTAGACACCATCCAAACTGTACCCCAAACTCATTTTATAGTAAAAACATTCAACTGAGAGTCAGGGGTCCTGTTAGTTTGTTATGCTCCTTTAGTCTGGATTGATACAGTTTTAATGTAAGTAAGAGGGAAAGTCAAATCACAGAATGTGCCTGGCTGTCTAGGGCTGAGCGATTGAACGGTGCAAACAGAGCCAGAGCCTCAGGCATGAGCCGACTAGAGCTGCCTCTAGGGTGTCTATGGCGGTGCAAGGAGTCACCAAGGACCTGGATCAACGTTCCAAGTAGTGCTTTTCACACAGCACTAGACAGCTTTAGCAGAAGCACTGTGGAGATCATAGTGATGTCGTGTGGCTAAATGGAACACACAGGCACAGCTACTGGGAAATGGATCTCACCCACTAACAGTTTTGGTATTCTGTGCTCTCCTCTTCCTCTTACTCCTTCTGTCTTTGACAGTGTCTTGCCATGTAGTTCAAGATGGTCTCCAAGTGCATACCTGGTGCTCAGGGAGGCCAGAGGAAGGCATCAGATCCTCTGAGACAAGAGGTGCAGACTATGGTGAGCTGACATGGGGTGGTAAAAATTGCTCTATGGGTTCCTGGTCCTCTGGAATAGCAGTTAGTGCAACTCTGTCTAGTGAGTTGATCAATGTCAGGCAAACTTGATTCTTGGTTCACTGCAGGAGGATCAGGAAGACATGCTGATCTCAGGAACCAGTCTTGGGGAAGGCGAAGGAGAGATACCACACAAAGCAATTCAAGCCCGGATGAGGGGTGATTTGGGGCTGGCGGGGAACAGCAGTGATCCCTTCAAGTTGATCTTCAGGTTTCGGAGGACACTGTGGGGCAGATGAAGTGGAGTGGGTGACAACCATGAAGAGCATGGAGATGCTGGCGGTACTAAAAGCTGCTGCCACGCCTTGTGGTAGGTGGTGGAGGTCAAGCCTGGTGGGGCAGAGAAAGGTCATGCTGTGATCATCTTCTACACTTAGGAAAGACCCCAGCAGTTGCCTGGCCCTTCCTGGTCTCAGTTCCTTCTCAAACTCAGGAGATGGGACCCGACAAGCGGTTACGTCACTCATAGAAACATCCTTTCCCGGGATGGCTCAGCAAATTTCTCTGGTGCCACACTCCTTTTGAAAAAAATTGCTGTAAGCACAAACTACCTGCAGGGATTAATGCCTACCAATAACAGCTAATTACTCTGGGAAGCTGTGAAACTGTTCAGGAAATAGCCAGTGACGTGAGCAGTCACTATGTAGGGCCGTCTAGCATTTCCATAGAGCTGGAACCGTGGCGTGAGAGATTGAGTTTGTGCCCAGCACAAACCCGTTTGTTTGTTGTGCTGTGCTCTGTTGCACGTGCTGTCTGAGGACACCACAACAATGTGGGGGCCCTCCAACTAGCACATGGCGTGGTGATGATTCTTGTGCAAGCTGCTCCCGAAGAGCCAATCGGTGGGAAGCAAAGCTGCTGGAGAAGATCTCAGCTCACAAAGCTGGGTCAAGACCCAAAGTCTTGTCAAGCGAGGCTGTCACTGGACTTGCTGTTGCTCTCCGCCTGATGCTTCACAAACAATGTCTCTTTCCATCGTGACGTCAAAACTAGAAATGTTTCCAACGAGAAGCCCAGTTTGATGAACCCTCGGCACTGGGAAATGCTACCAGCTGCCTCATACACGAAGGTGTTGGGTGAACAGGGGACTCAGCATGGATTTAGGGACCCTGAACCTCCTGTAGGGTATAAGGAGACAAATAATATTCAAGTCATTGGAGCACACACTGCACACTGACATGTGTTAGGGATCTGAACAAAGATGGTGTGAGTCAGTACAGCATTAACAGGAAGGACCGGATTTCTCTCTGCAGCTGAGGTTACTTCCTAGTTCCGGTTGTAACTCTTGGGGATGGACCTCATTTGGTTCAATCCCCCACTGATTGTGGGTTCAGGTTTAGGAAAGTTCTGTTTGGCTTTATTTTACAAGTTCTTCAAGGTACACACACTGAAGGGCTCCCTGGAAAAATCTTGGCAAACAAAGCACATGGCTATCTAAGGCCTTTACAAACACCGGCTTGACATACTTCCTGGTCCCTGGCTCACCCCTGGGCAACAGACCTGACCAGAGGACTCCACATCTGTGACCCCACACAGGAAAGTGAAACCGTCTGGGGCATGTGAAGGCAGAGTACCGGTGGAGCAGAAAGGATGCACCAACTAGACATCTACGTGCACTGGCTGAGCATGTGGGCAACTTGTAGCCAGTGTGGGAGAGGGGACGTAATGGGAGCCCACGAACCGGTGGGAGCTGAGCGGCCTGCTGGGCTCTGTGCTGCGCATGCTCCACACACTCTAGTTGTATTCACGCAAGGAGGCTGAAAATGAAACTTTCATCCGTTTTGTGGAGAAGGAAGCCACGAACCTTAATGAAAGTAAGTTGCCAGGTTCCAGCACTGGGTGAGCCATGAAGCTGGGTTCTTCATTCAGGAGCACCATTCCCATCAAGAGTTTTGACCAGACTGTTCAGTATCAACAGCCACAAGACTTAGGCTATGGAAACAGAGAACCTGAAGACCGGGAGGTCTTAAACTAGATAAGCGAAATCACCACTGTGGTAACCATTGATAAGACCAGACCCTTTAACTGCCTTTAAATAAACCTGTCTCACAACCCCTGTGTTTCGCAAAGGTGCGGCATGCCACGGGGTGGCGGTGTTGCATGAATGCTGCTGTTGCTAACTGAGAATTCCAGGCTGTCAGTAAGGATGCTATCATCAAACGTTTAGAAGAAAACAATATTTCCTGGAGTTTATTTCTCCTTATCACTTAAAAAAATGTGTAGCCCAGGCTGGCCTCAAACTCATGATCCTCCCGCCTCAGATTTCTCCTTAACACACCTCCTAAAATAGCCCTGGAAACTGCCACAGCTTGTTGCCCCCGCAGACAGCATCTCCTTTCGTGTTTCCACCGCTGACCCCGACCTTTTGTTTCGTCTATGGACAGGGCCTCTCGTGGTCCTTTATCCTGTGCTGGGGAATTCGGAACTGTGGCCTGTGCAGGGCAGGGACCTAGCTGGCACTGGCTGGAGAGACCAAAAAGGTTGCTGCTCTTACCCCCTCTGCTTTTCCTTCCCTTCTCTGGAGAAACTGCACCAGAAACAGGCTATCCAGTTGCTTCCCTGAGGGATCAAATCAATTCTACATAGGAACAACTCTGTGTTAGTCACCTGTTTTTTTTGTTTTGTTTTTGAGACAGGGTTTCTTTGTGTAGATCTGGCTGTTCTGGAACTAACTATGGTAGACCTAGCTGGCCTCGAAGTCATAGAGATTCACTTGCCTCTGCGTCCTTAGTGCTTGGATTGAAGGCACGCACCACCGCTGCCTATCCTTTTCTTTATTGCCACAAACACCCAAAACGATCGACTTATGGACAGGAAGGTTTGTTTTGGCTTAGTTTCAGAGGCTCTACACTGTGTGATCAACTAGCCATACTACTCTGGGTGCCAGGGGGTGATACGTCACAGCGGAGGACATTACACTGTTTTCCTCAAGATGGCTAGGAAGTGAAGGGAGAGACAGAAGGCTCTGGGCTTCCGCTGTCTCCTTGAAGGGCACACCTATATAATCACCTATTAACACCAAGCTGGAACCAAAGCCTCCAACACATTGTTTTGGGAGAATTGTCTGGATCCAAACTAAGGCGTCTCCCTCTTTTGCAGCTGGACTTCACTGCTCTCTATCCCTCACCTTCCAGCTTTCTGGGGAAGCAGGGTACCAGCTCTGAGGTTCTCTACTGAATCTGAATGCCACAGGCTTTTTCTCCTCCCGTTCTCCAGGGACTAAGACACTTAGGTCTTAACCCCGTGAAGCTGATGAAAATCTACTGTGAAGTCAAGTATCTCCTCTCAGTTATTAAAGTCTGCCCCCAATGGATACCCAGAGCAGCTACAATGCTTTGAAATCTCACTGTCCTCTTTGTGCACAGCCTGAGCAAGGCGACCTAGGAGGCTGAGGTGGGTAAGAACATTCAGTTGCAGCTTAACCTTGTTTCCTTCCGTCTCTTTATCACTATCTGGTTGCCCTGCCATTCTTGAGGAAATGAGGCCAAAAATCTCCAGAGGACAGAGGAGAAAATACAGTACTTCCTACTTTCAGAACACGGCTTCCCTTTATTGGCACCAGAGGAGCAGTGGGAATAAAGATACCAAGGGAGCAGGGCCTGTCATGGCCCTGCCTGATGCACCCTCTGCTGGCTGAACAGCTAGCTATGCATCCCGAGGTTCGGAAGTTTGTACAGAGCCATCTAGCAATTAGCTTCATCTAAACTACCTGGGGCCGCAGCGAGGCGCAAAGCCAAGGCAGACTTCCCTTTGTTGAGGCAGCTGAATATGAGGCACCGGAAGCCGTTTATCATCTCGTGTTTCTGCTGCTCCCTGGTTCTTTAGCCCCAGAGAAGTGGCTGAGGGGCTTGCTTAGTCAAACTAAACTGAGACACGGCAGAGTCCAGCTCATCAGAACCCTTGCATGTGAGTACTGAGCCCAGACCTGGGAAAAATTCAGCAACGCTGTGTCCCCCATTATGGAACCCGAAGAACAGCTCCCTTGGGCACCTCGTGTGGAGCCGTGGCTATGATCTAAATAGGACTGGATGGTTCAGGGCCTCAGCCACACACTCAGTATCAGCAGCACCTCCTATTTCAGAAGCAGCCTGTGGGCAGGGAGCGCATATGGAGAGGGAAAGCAGCCAGTCTTCAAAAAAGTACTCAGGGACCTATCTAGGCCGTGGCTAATTTTGTAACAGTAATAGTGAAAGCTTATTGAATGACTAATATACGCTGGGCACTCTAGGGGAGGTCTGAATTATAAGGCAGGAATTTTAGCACATTTTAGCACAATTTTTTGAAAATACTTATTTAAATGAAATGATTTTATTGGCGGGAAAAGGCATCATACGATGAAGCCAGTGGCAGAGCTGGAGTTTGAACCTGGGTTGTGGCACTGAGGACTCAGCTCTCCAACTCAGACCTCTTTTCAATCAGGCTCCACTAGAGAACTTCAGAGCGTGCTAACGCAACCCTCTGGAATGAAACTCTTGAGGTCAAAATGATGGAGTTAAGAACAAGACTATCTGTTTCCAGGACGATCATGACATTCTGGACAGGCTTCAAGTTAAACAGGCAGAACTAACAGAATCCGTTTCGGAGCGGGGCTTGGCGGAAAGGCAGGGCTGGTGAGCTGGACCAGGGAGCACTTTCCTATGCTCCGCCAAGCGGGACATGTGCATGTCCGAAGGATTTGCATGGCCATTCTGCAAATGTCCGCACTGTACGAGAGCTGTTCCCACAGGCAGCGCGCACCTCTGGCTACGCAGGCTAAGGAGAAGATGAGGACAGAGCTAGAGCCGAAAACTCCTTTCCTGAGAGCTCTCTGCCCCACTTTTAAGTCACATGGTAGCACTGGCCTAGGGCAGAGGCTGAACCACCTTGCCCTGCCACCGCTGCCCACCTTCTTCCAAAGGCCACAGTGTGGTTCACAACCAGTGTGCTCTGCCTGTGAACAACTGAAGATTCCTGTGGACCCAGAGTGATGTTAAGATTCAGGCCGGAAGCAGCACACAACAGCTGTTTCCAAAAGCTTGGGCCAAAGATGGTCACGGCAGTTTAGAATTTCCCTCCTAAGTGAGTCTGAAATGAAAACTTCCAGTTGATAACCAAAGTCACTTTTCTATGAAAGAGACAGGCATCTCCTTATAGTTTAGAAAAGTGACAGACTCAGGGAAAGCTGACCTACCTGTCACTCCAGATACACCTAGGCCTGATATAGCAGAGAAGAGACCAGGGTCCAACACAATCGAAATGTACAGGTAGGTGATTTTCTTCCCTTGGCTTCCTCTACTCCAGAGCTCACCTACTGCCCCTCCCTGCCTCTGTCTCATTATATTCACTGGCTCCTCTATCCACAACCATAACCTGAACTGCCCAAGCATCAAGCTTCAGATGGCTTCTTTCTTTATATTACAGACTTCTGCAGGTGGCCACGATGCATGCTCACAGCTATAGGCCTGTCATGCCAAAGCCAAACTTGAGCCCAGACTCCTCTTTTTAAGTCTCACAGCACACACCTGGGCAGGTACTTGCTGGGATATTCCACAAGTATCTCATACACAAGCACCAACCACTTCCTACAACCTGGGGCTACTTCCTCATCCTCCGTTCCCACCAAATCTAGACCAAGGGCAGCAGTCTCAGGTTCCTTCACCCCATCTGCTAATGCCCACCTGCACGAAGGGCCTTTGATCCCTCCTCCTGAATCTTTTCATCCCCAACCCCACTGTGTTCGTTCTTCTAAAAGCCTGTAAACAGGCATGCCACCTAAAATGTAAATGGTTCCCAATATTGTCTCGACACTTTCCCCCAAATAATCCCTCCCGTGGGGTAATCTCACCACATTTTTAGGGATAACTGATACATACTGGCATATCTGAATGGGCTGTTGGCAGCTGCTATATGTTCTGATTGGTTAGTGGCTATGTCATGTAGTTTCTCAACCTTCCTAATGCTGTGATGCTTTAATACAGTCCCTTATGTGTGGTAACCCCAACCATAAAATTATTATCATTGCTACTATGTAATTGTAATTTTACTACTGTTAAGATTCTTAACGTAAATACCCATGTTTCCCAATGGTCTCATGATGTCTGATTCCCCTCTGTATGCTGTGATTACCATTAATGAAGAAAGTAACTGCTTTGGACCTATAGCAGGGCAGAACTTAGTTATGCAAAAAAAAAAAACTAAACTGAATGCTGGGAGAAAGAAGTGTGGAGTCAGAGAGAAGCCATGGATCTGCTTCCAGAGACAGATGTGCTGAAACTTTGCTGGTAAGCCACAACCCTGTGGTAATGCACAGATTAATGGAGATGGATTAAATTAAGATATATGAGATAACCAACAAGAAGCTAGACCTAATGGGCCAAGCAGTGATTTAAATAATATGGTTTCTGTGTGATTATTTTGGGGCTGAGCAGCCAGGAACCAACAAGCAGCTCCTCACAACAAATTGGTGCCCAATGTGGGAACAACTAAAATCTACTTAAAACCTGAGAGGGCTTGGAAAGGAATTCTAGATACTAAAATGCAGGTGACATGCTTGCGGCTCCTTTAAAAAAGGTCTTCCTGATTCAGTGGTAGGAGAAATAAAAAGCCCTGTGTGGGTTTCAAATGGAGGCGGCTTGTGTGAACTCTTGTTCTTTCAGAAAGCTGAACACTTAAATGGCATTTGTGGACCAAGGTGCTTGTGTGCCCACTCTGCGTCAGGAGCAAAGTAGCTGAGACCATGCCCATGGCTCAGCACTCCCCACCTGGGCATGCAGCAAAATCAGGTCTACTAGGTGTGTACAAGCAGGAGACCATGGAATATTCCTGCAACCAAATACAGAGATATTTACTGCACATTGCATTACCTGGTAGATTTAGCTTTTGCTAAGATAAAAAAGGGTTTGTGTGTTGCACGCTCCTTCTCAGAGTTAAAGTGGTGAGCAAGGCTCCTACCTGGATTCTCCTTGTTGTTGTTGTTATCTTAGTTGTAGGAGACACTTAAGCAGAAATATTAGAGCCACCACCACCCCTCCCATAAGGCACCATGCAACAAGTGTAGAGAAATCTAGCAGGCATTGTATGTGATCCCATACTTGGCCAAAGAATGTGGTAGACAAATCCAATGACCCGACTAGTGTCTAGCCAAGTTGTCTAAGTTTTAATTAAATTTACAGCTGGGCAGGGGTAAACCAGGTAAAAGCTTGTGCAAATTTTGAGGGGACAAATGAAATTGCTGATGGAGGAGCCAATCCTGTTCCAGCAAAGGCGAGGACACTGTCATAGTCATAATTAGGTGGTCTACTCTGTGGTTGCCTGTTGCTAGCATTCTTGGCAGCCCATATGCAATCTGATAAGAGATATGTGCTAGAGGTGTCCTCTGGACTGTAATAGGTCTTGAATAGTTTGCATGGATTTGGAGATGGAATCCTTTGGGACTTTAATTTTGCAAAAAATAATTAGTATTTTGCATGCTTGTATGCTATCTGAGAAAATATTTATGGGTTCTGATTAAGTCATTTCCAATACCTTAAGGACCACCAATAACTCCCCTCATTGTACTGATCCAGGATTTGTTTGGGTATAGGCCTTTTTCTAATGGTTAACTCCCATTATTATTAACCCCAAATTAGTTTTATTGACATCTGTAAAGGCAATAGTAGCCTAGGGGATAGCATTTCTTGATGGTATGGCATGATTTTTATCTTTAATTTTAAAAGGAGAGGGCAGAAAGAAGTTGTCTGTCCTGAGGGAAATGATTATCCAGTGTGCTCATACTGGACCTAGCAATCACTTTAAAACAGACTTCCTCTCTAAGTGGTTTGCTGTTTTTCCTGGCTTTGCTTACAACAATGTCTCAGCAGTCTGTATCTATAACTGTAATCCTGGGTCAGGGAGTACACCAAGTACCACGAGTAGTTGCTGACTGGCCTGAAGGGCAGCAAACAGCTTCTTTTCATAGTCTGTCCTGGAAAACTGACTGAGCAACAGAAACTTCCTGCTGTCACCTTGGTCCTGGAAGAGGACCTAAACGTGTTCTACAATGCTCTCAAGCTAGGTCACAAAGACACCAAAATCTCTATTAAGGTTGGTTCTACTGCTGTTCAAGTAACATCAGCAGAGAGAACTAAAGTATTGGGGCAATCCATCTTTTTAAATGACATCTGCTATGCTTCTGAAATCAAAGAAATCTGCCTAATGGATGAGAACGAGTTCACCTTAATGATTGCAAACCAAGGCACACCGCCTACCTTCATGTACCAAACGTGTGAAGCCATTGTCCAGTCTATTATTTATATCAGAACCCACTGGGAGCCTCTACAGTCTTGTGCCCAATGATAGCCTTTTTTGGCATTTAAGGAATTAGGTCTTTGGGTGAGACCTAGGACAACCCCTACCTAAGTGACCAGACTGTTCACATCCCCAGGAAGTATGGTCTGGTGGGGCAGAATTATCATCCTTGACAAGTTTGGCATTGGCCACGGCATTGATGGAAGCCATAAGGGTGGAAATGGGCCTGTTCTGTGTGTCAATATCATGGGTGACCAAGGCCCACTTATGACTATTCTCATTTCTACCAGGTACCATGGCATTATGGGTGATGGTGCTGAGCCCCTCCCAGGTTAGTTGTTTAATAAGGATATCCTTGGTAGGGCCAGATGGGACACACTTTTCTTTTTCTTTTGTTCTTTCTTTTTTAAAACTTTACTTAAGGGAACTTTAATTTTTTTTTAATACTCAAAACAAGAAGTTCCAAGAATTCTAAAGCATACTGTGCTCAAGTTCCTGGTAACTGAGAGTATCTTTGACATTGTTTGCATAAAAGAATTGAGAGCTGTTTCAGAATGCCTTAGCTGATATCTACTTGTTTCACAAACAGACCACACAAATATTGACAGGACTCAGACTAATTGGGCAACCACACCCACAGACTAAAATCATGTCCTGAACTGCAATCAATGGATTCTGTTCTTGTGGAACATTTGTACACTGTGTGAAGATATATCACCATGCTTGGTTTAATAAAAAGCTGAATGGCCAATAAGTAGGTAGGAGGAATAAATTGGATTTCTGGGGAGAAAAAGGAAGAAGAGGAGGAATCTAGGTGCAAGGAATACCAGGAGACATGGAGAGGAAACAGGAGGTACAAGATTGAAGAAAGGTAATGCCATGTGATAGAATGTAGATTAACAGAAATGGGTTAATCTAAGTAATAAGAGCTAGTTAGGAACAAGCTATAGGCCTAGCTTTCATAATTAATTAATAAATCCATGTGTCATTATTTGAGGACTAACAGTCCCGATGAGGAAGAACTACTTGCTAATTCTGTCATATGCTTCATTTTTTTCTGTATACAGAGAACAGGGGATGTGCTTTTCAACAGCATTGGTGACACAGGTTGAAAATTCAGAAAATGGTTCCACAGCCTGCTGGACAAGATTGCAGAAATAGCCTACACTGTCCTGGGGGCATACAAAGTTCGAGGGCTGTTGTAGGAGAAGCTGCTTATTTGTTCCCAGCTGCTCAGACCCGAAATAACTACACAGAAACTATATTATTTGCAATACTGTTTGGTCAATAGCTTAAGTGTATTTCTGGCTAACTCATATCTTAAATTAATCCATTTCTATTAGTTTATATTTTACCATGAGGCTCATGGCCTACCAGCAAGGCTCCAGCTGACAACTCGCATCTTTCCCCTCTGGTGGCTACACGGCATCTCTAAACTCTGCCTTCCTTCTCCCAGTATTCAGTTTAGTTTTCCCCACCTAGCTCTACTCTTTTTCCCAATCACAGGCCAAGACAGTTTCTTTATTAACTAATGGTATTCACAGAATATAGGGGGGAATTCCACATCAGAGGGCCTTAAAGGTTAGGTCAGACACTTGTTGGAAATAGGCCTGTAGGCCAATCATGGATTTTGAGACAGGATCAGGGTATTGTCCTTGGCCAGTAATCATGTTGAGGGTAATATTAAGTCCAAATTGCAAATTTTTATGGGCTTGGGTCTCTGCTGCATTATTCTAAGCAGAGTGCCATTGGAGAAAAACTGAGGGGTCAAGGACTGCCTTGAACATGGAGTACCAATCATAATGGGTTTGAAGCTGCATGGCCCATTGTCTGAGTATTTGCTCAAAATAGGGAGAATCAGGGTAGCATTGATAGCCCTTGCACATGCCCACATGGCTCCCAGCCCTGCTGCCACTGGGAGGGCACATAGCCAACAAGGACAATATCACTGGAGCCTCCAGACTCCAGAGCATCCAGAAGTGCTCAAGCATATCAAAAATGGACTGGAACCACAGATGTTGGACCTCGCATAGACCCTACTCATTCAGTGACAAATGCAGGTGTTTGGCCTTGTCCTGGAAGTAGAAAGTGAGGACATATTCACTACATGTCTCACTGTGATGTACCAGGAAGACACCATGGGAGCCAGTGCCTCCTTCCAGCACTAACTAGGCAACCTTAAATTGAGAGAGTATGCCATGGAACCAAGGATATCCTGAGAGGGGCTGATCTCCCTCAGCACCCTCTGAATCCCCTTGGAACAGGAATGACCCTGTGGCTGCTTCTGGAGTATCCAGGGGAGGGTAGGGATTCAGAGGGGATAAATTGTCCCTGTAAGGGCCCCTCCTCAATGGGAAAATGAGGAGGCAATTTCAGAGGAAGCCATTGAGTCAAGGAGGTAGCAATGGAGGCAGAACTAGGGGAGAAGGATGCTGATGGCTGGTCAGAAAGGCTCCCATAAGCCGCAGGAGCCAAGTGGTCCCAGATCCTGACTGGGCAGGGCAGCTCCAGGCTGTCTGCATTATCCTTTGTGTAGAAGGAGGTCCCAGGGAACAGGGTAAGGGTCATGGGATAGGGGCTGATAGCAGGGAAGAGTCCTGGGCTTAGGAACTCCTGGATGTCAGACACCCAGATCACATGAAGTGCATCAGTTGTCTCCAGAATGTACTCTGAAGGGCCTTCTACCTGAACCACAAACGTGTTCTCCCTGTCGGCATCTCTAGGGCCGTGGCTGTGCAGACATCAGTGAGAGTAGAACAGGGGATGCTGAGTTGGGACTGGGATGCCTTGGGTAGTACAAAAAACTCAAAGCAACTGCCTCTTCCTCCTCCTTCTCCTCCACTTTGGAGGAGTAGGTGACACTTCTGCCACTGAGGCTGCCCTCCTCCCCCTGAGGTCAGCCCAGCCACCCCTCCTTCACAACCCACTCCTTCTGGGTCAGGGACAGCTTCTTCAGCCCCCATAAAACTGAGCAGCTCTTCTCTCTGTACCATTTTTGCTCCGTCTTTCAAGGTTCCCCTCCATGACTCAGTCTCAGCCTCTCAAAGTGGTGAGTCCATGTCTCCCCAGGGGATGTGCCATCACAAGCCTGTCTCCTACCAAGTGTCCCAGCACCACCTAGGACTGAAGGACCTGATGTGGCCTCCAGAGGCCCAGTTGGGGAGGAAGAGTCAATGGCCCCTCGCCACTACAAGCTGCCACATACAGAACTTCTGACTGAGCAACCCACTGAACGGAGGGAAAAGTGTTTCTTCATCTTTGAGGACATTATAGAGGAGGAAGAGACTGAGGAAGGAAGGGGGCCAGCTAGGTCCTCAGAAGATAGAGATGAGCCCAACACCGCCAGGGGCCCACCCACACTGCAGTTGTCAAGGGACAAGTCATGTGGTGGTTCAGTCTCCACACCAGGGTTCAATGGGGCCAAGATAGGTAGGGAGAGTGAGCCGGAGGCCTGGGCCACCTCAGTTTTGAAGTGCTGCAGGAATAGCTCATCAAAACAGCCAGAAAAGGCAACTTCTGTTCCAGGCTCTGCATATTATGGGCACAGACCAGGTAGAGGCGAAAATGGCAGGCAAGAACCAGGACAGAGGCCCTCACATAAGACTCACAGAACTTTTGCCAACTATGGGGAGGGGGTGGTGGCAGTGCTGGCAGAGAAGGGAAGGTCCCATCCTCCAGGGAAGGGACACCATTCATGATGGGCCCCAGGAGGAGCCTGTGAGGAGGTGCAGCAGAGAAGAAAGCAGCCTAAGGCCTTTAATAGGTGCTCACACAACCAGATTAGTTGACAAGAGAGACTAAAAGAGGAAGTTCAACAGTTTATATGCCGAAGAGCGGTCGGGACTCCCCATAAAGCCAGAGAGCCTTCAGACAACCCCGGAGAATGACCTCTGGCAAAAGTCATCAGTTGTCCTCAGGCTCTGAGGGAGTCCCTGTGAGGATAAGGACAGAAGGGAAAGCAATGTTCCCGGACCCAGTGTGCTGCTTATAGTGAGGGACTTCTGCAGTTTGTTAGGCCACGGCCTTATGCTCACACAATGTCTCCTGGCACAAAGGATCAATTGGACGGTCCTTTATGGGTTCTACCTCCTGGGTGGTCAGCCCTTATGTGAAGGTACCAGGATGAACCAAGTCACAATGGAGAGTTCCTAACCAGGAAGACAAATGGGAAAGAAAAGAAAATGGAAGAGAGGAAAGAAAGTCCCAACTCACTAAGGGCTTAGAAAATGACAATAGGGATCAGAAAGTCACCAAAAACAGCCAAAGTGGGTGAACTCAAGACACTGGCAGAGACGGGACAGGGACAGCAGTGGGGGCAGCAAACAAAAAAGAAAAATGCCCAAAAGAGGTTAAGGAGGACCCAAAAAGCGAGCTAAAGGAGAAGGCGTTTTCACACTGGGCGCCAGGAGTAGTTTCTTGCGGGCTCGTTGCTGCTGCCTGTTGTGTGATCTCCATTTCCCAGGAAGAGTGGGGAGGGGAGCGGGTGAGAAGATGTAGCGACAGCGACACAGACTCCAAGAGATTCCAATGTAAAAGTTCTTTATTGTAGAAGGGTCGGGAGTTTTATGGGGTTAGGGAAATTAAGCTGCCACAGGAAGCAGGAACATTTTTGGTTGGTGCTTTTGAAACTGGCGGCTGCTGCTGGCGTTTTGTGATTGGCTAGGAGTGCGTGTCATTAGTTACTGTGCTTTTGATTCTCTGACAGGTTGCTTTGGCCAATTTTGTTTAATAATTGGGAGTGTGCTTACATTATTGCCCTACCTCAGAGGTGCACGTAGAGGACCCCCTGGACCTGGAGATACAGTGGTTCTAAGTGGCCTGGTGAGGATGTATGAAATGAACTTGGGGCCTCTGCAAGAGCAGCGCTCACTGCTACCCAATGGGCTGTCTCGCTAGCACCTGTTATTATCTCTTGCTCTTCAATGTGCTGATAAAGATGCACATGGTAGTATATCACAAATTAAATTGTAATGCATTCTTCATAACTGTATTTCAATAAATCTATATTTTACAACAGCTTCCTGATGGACCTGTCTTTCCACAAACTACCTAGCACACATGCAGTGACGGTTCAGCAGAGACCATGAACTGTGCTGGACCCTCAGATGGAAACCACAGTTCCTTCCAGCAGGAAGGCTCATGTACACCTGTGTGACAATTGTGACATTCCAACTCCTACAGGAGCCATGAGGGCCACGGG
Source organism: Microtus pennsylvanicus (assembly GCF_037038515.1). Lineage (NCBI taxonomy): Eukaryota > Metazoa > Chordata > Mammalia > Rodentia > Cricetidae > Microtus > Microtus pennsylvanicus. The sequence continues at coordinate 88,058,944 of NC_134586.1, read as the reverse complement.
AGCACTGCAGCTGGGGAAACGTCCTGGAGATGGCAGTGGGAGCCAAGTTTAAGGAAAGTGGGACTTAGCCAGGTGAGGAGACAAGGTGACCTCTGACGTCACCGTCATGCTACACTCCTTTGGAAAGAGCTATGATGCTGTGTTTTCATCTGGAAAGAGAAGCAATTGCCTACGATAGGGAATGTGAATCAATACAGCTGTCCATTACTTGGCATAAATTCTCCAGATCGTCCAAGAAAGACTGTTACCCTAGACATTTCAGAGTTAATTGTTCACTTTCCCTAAACATATTCAAGCACCTCTTTGTGTGAACAAGGAAAGCAATGGCAGAGAACCTGACTGTGACTTCGAAGGTAAGCCTACTGCTCAGGGTAGAAGGGCCCAGGAAGCTTTTGGTATGGTGTGGTAGACTAATTTTACACTAGTTTTGCGTGGCCTCTTGGCTAGATGGTACACAAATACTCTTTATGTAATGGTTTTGAGTGGAATAACTGAGACAAAGGGAAAGATTTTTGCATCTATGATGGCTCAGAAACTTCACACTGGGAAGGGTGAACAAGCACAGAGGTTCTGAGTACCTCTTCTCGGTGGAAACGGGGAGCAGGCATCCTTGAACACACACTTAAGGGAGAGGCATTTGCAGTCTCAGGAACTGGGCTCTCAGCTTTGACTAAAACATCAGTTCTCAACCTGTGGGTTGTGGCACCTTTGGGGGTCGAAGGACCCTTTCACAGAGGTCACCTAAGACCACTGGAAAACGTAGATATTTACATTACAATTCATAACAGTGGCAAAATACAGTTATGAAGTAGCAATGAAAAGAACTTCCCTTCTTTTCCTAAGCTGACAGGGACATATTGTTTTAAGTCACTTTATTAAAATTAAGCTGTAGCATGTTTCTTTCCTTTTTCCCTATGTAACACGAAGTGCCCATACATTTCCTGTCTCTGTATTTGCTTAGGAATGCTGAGGAATCGGGACGACCCTATCCGAGGGGAGAGCTGCTCTCTGGCTGGTGGAAGGTGTTTCAGTGAAATGACTGAAGGGAGTCACAGTGAGACAGGAATGGAGCTGCACACCAGCAAGAAGAATAACACTGGACATGCCTTAAATTCTCCCCTGCACTTGATGTTGTCGTCTTAGAAACACAATTATTCCCTGGTGTTGGCGAGCTCCATCCTGAGCCTGTGCTGATATTAACCTTGAAATGTTGACTGTCTAGCAGGCTCTCCGGGTTTCTCTCGAGAAAGTGTCAGGAAACTTCCAGCCCTGCCACAGCTGCCCCAAGCAGACCTCTACCTGGGAACGATTGCCCGTGCATTGGGTTTAACTCAGCACAGGAGTGAGTTAGCGCCTTCTCTGACTGTTCCTGACCACAGCACACAAACAGGATGCAGAAGGAGTAGTATTGTCCAGCAGCTGGCTTCCCCAGGGGGGAGGACCGCCTCTAACAGGTCAGTTCCGTCATCCCCAAGTGTGAATGTTGGAAGCACGTGTCTGCCAGTCTTACTATAAAGCAGGACTTGAACTGTTTTTACAGACGTCCAAGCTGGAGAAGCAAAATGCATCTTGAAAACAGACTTGCTTATAACTTAACTACAATAAAAATAAAATGCTGTTTTCTGGTCTTTTCATACCCTCAGTGCTGGAGTATTTCAGAGCCCTGGACAGTAGCAGGTCCTCCTTGCCCAGCCTGCCCCAGTCAGCGAGTAACAGCTGCCTCTTGATACAAATGTCTGTCTCTAGACAACTGCTGCTTAGGAAACATGATGGCCACTGATGTGCTGATGATATGATGACGTAACCATAGCGACATAAACCAAACAGATCCTGGCATTTCTCCAGGGCCTCTTGGGAGTAAATATTTTCAACACAATGAAAACTTTTCTAAGCAAAGTATATAATGCTTGCTTTCCGAAAACTGCCTCGGGGAGGGGTTGCAGAACTGTGAACCAGCACTGTGGACGAGCTGCAGTCCGGTGTCTCTCTCAGTGCGGTACGGGGTCTAGGATTTGACGCGCAGGACCTGTCAGAGTCAGGCATCCCTCAGATCATTCTGCTGTACCCAGCAGATGTCAGCACTCCACAGCCACTGTAATGCTCTAGGTCAGGGTTGTCTACAGAAGCACGAAGCAAGGCACATATGTTCTTTAAGAAATTTCTAGTAACAGTGCTAAAAAGAGTATGAAGGGATAAATAAAATTACTTTAGATGTATTTGAAACGTATTATTTAATATATTTAAAATATTTCAAATGTAATCAGTATATGTATGAGATATCTTCCTCCTAAGACACTAATGTTTTTCAGTCTGTGCTGTGGTGGAACTCAGGTCTTATACAGTACCAGGCAAACTCTCTACCACTGATCCTGAGTGTCAGGTACTAGCGTCTTGAAAGCCAATGTGCATTTATACTTATGAAATATCCCAATTCAAACTAGCCACAAATTGCTCTTCTGCGGTGTGGGTGTGGAAGTTTAATAGTGCGGCTCTGGGCTGTGGGCAAAGTTCAGCAACAGGTCATGGTCTCTTAGCACGTGCAAGGCCCTAGGTTTGATGGAACCAAAGCAACAGAATAAAAACAGTACAGATCAGGACTGGAGAGATGGCTCAGAGGTTAAGAGCACTGACTGCACTTCCAGAGGGTGCAGGTTTAATTCTCAGCACCCACATGGCAGCTCACAACTGTCTGTTACACCATTTCCAGGTAATCCAACACCCTCACACAGACATACATGCAGGGCAGACAGAAATGCACATAAAACCAGATAATTAAAAACAAACAAACAAAACCAGTGCAGATCTTCCCTCTTCAGGATGGCACAGACAGATGATGCCCCAGAAGTCCCATGGCTATCCATATATTAGGACATTTTGGCATATTCTAAACTGAGGTGGCTTTATAGCTTCAGAGATTGGCACTTCCATAGGTATCTCTGTGTGAGTGTAGTGTGCAGGTACCATACACCTCCTGAAATATCAGAAATCCGATCTTTCTGTGAGAACAAGACAGCCCGACCTGCTGGAGAATGAGAAAAATAGGCTTCCTGTTCACTAGGTCATATGCAGTGTTAGCTCTTTCTCACAGATCTAATGGCTACATTCTGATATCGTTCATTTATTCTGCAGATGCTACTGAGACATCTCAGCTTAATAGATTGTTAAGATATTTTTAAAAACCAATTCAACAGAACCAGTGGCAAAATAAACGTATGTAGCTATAAACAGCTTTACTTATTCCACGTAGCTTTCTATAGTAACAGAACTTTGTCCGAGTTCTTAGACAAAGGCTCAATGTCTCCAGTTCTTAGACAGTTGCTCGTGTGCTCAGTAAATATTTCTGCCCATCACCTGATAGCCTGCGGCCCCGAAATGGTTACCTTAGGTAAAAGTTCCTTAGTGACTTCATCATCTCTCTTTCCCACCTGCATCATTTCTTGGCTACCGAGGTAGGCAGCATTCGCTTCATTGGAAACAAACAAACAAAGAAACAAACAGTTAAACACATAGACTATGCAGAAGAAACACAAAGGTCAAATGAATTTTAAAAAGTTGATATGATTCCTTTTCCTAGAGACCACGCGCTATTTGACACCAGACACTGTGGGTCTAAAAGACATACATGAGCTCTCTGGCAGGCTTGCAAAGCCGAGGTGTGTTTGCAGAGCAGTATGTCTGCTAGGTTCAGCTAACCTTGGGAGAGGCAGCCCACCCTGGACAGTAAGGCCACAAGATGCCAGGGCACCCTGGGGAATAAGAACAGGACCCACAGCCTTCGGGCAGTGAGTAGGGCTGCACTTGTGTTCATCCCTGCATGGCAGTTGGGAAACTTCAAACAACAAAAGAGATAATTGTAAAATTCACTTCATTTGTTTCTCTTTTCTCAGAATCCCTGCTTTTCACTTCAGCATCCGCTCTCTTGAAACTTTTGTTTTGCAAGAGGTCCTGCTTGTATGTCCCAGCCATCCGGCTAGCTTAGACCCTAAATAACCACACAAAAATTGTATTAATTAAATCCCTGCTTGGCCCATCAGCTCTAGTTTCTTATTGGTTAATTCTTACATCTTAATTTAACCCATTTCTATTAACCTTGTATTGCCACGTGGCAGTGGCTTACTGGGTAAAATTCAGCACATCTGTCTCCAGTGGATCCATGGCATTCCTCTCACTCTGCTCTCTTCCTCCCAGAATTCAGTTCTGTCTTCTCTGCCCTATCAGGTCAAGGCAGTTTCTTTATTCATTAACCAATATAAGTAACACACAGAGGGGACTCCCACATCACTTTTGCTTTTACATTTTATTTGTTTTTTTTCAATTGTTTTGGGCAAAAGGGCAAATGAAGTTCTTCTTATTCATCTCAGAAATGGAGGAGCTATGTGAAATTATTGCCGCTTGAAATGAAAATCCACTTGAGATTTTCTCAATCAAGATATTTGGAAACAAGCAATATATTTGGTTGCTATTTTTACAATTGAGAAGTCTTCATTAAGAGATGACACTTCCTGTCTCTGGAAACATCTGGACACTGATGGATCTCAGCATCACGAGGAAGACTTTGTGGTTCCATTTTACAAATTAAATTCAGAAATTGTGTTTACCAACACTGGCTAAAGGTTGGGTGTTTCTAGCCTACAAGAATTTATTATCACAATACCGAATACAAAGCACTGAGTCACACATTTAATGCTACAGATCAGCATAACTCAAGTCACACGTGTGACCTTGGGAGGCTCCTCCGTGGCTACCGTGTATTGGTCAGAAGGTCTTGGATAGATGTGCTGCAGACACTGAGACCATGGATGCAAGCCAAGACTACTATACCCAGCAAAGCTTTCTTTCACCATCGATGGAGAAAACAAGATATTCCACGACAAAAACAGATTTAAACCATATGTATCCACAAAACTGGCCTTACAGAAAGTGCTAGAAGCAAAACCTCAACCCAAGGAAGCCAACAACAACCACAATAGCACAGACATCTGATAACCCTCCACCAACACAACTCAAAGAAGAGAAACACATAATACTACCACCAAAAGATAACCAGAGTTAACAGCTACTGGTAAATAATATCGCTTAATATTAATGGACTCAATTCACCTATAAAAAGGTACAGGTTAAAAGAGTGGATACGAAAAACAGGATCCAGCATTCTGCTGTTTACAAGAAACACACCTCAACCTCAAAGACAGACACTATCTCAGAGTAAAGGGTTGGGAAAAGGTTTTCCAATCAAACAGACCTAAGGAAAAAGCAGGTGTGGCTATCCTAATATCTAACAAAATTGATTTCAAACTAAAATCAATCAGAAGAGATGGGGAAGGACACTTTATACTCATATCAGGAACAATTTATCAAGATGAAGTCTCAATCCTGATATCTTAGGCCCCTAATAAAAAAGCACCCACATATGTAAAAGAAACATTACTAGAACTCAAAGCATACATCAAACCCCACACTACAATAGAAGGAGATATCAACACTCTTCCCTCACCAGTGGACAGGTCAACCAGACAGAAACTTAACAGAGAAATCAGACGACTAACAGATGTAATGAATCAAATGGACTTAACAAACATCTATAGGACATTCCACCCAAACAGGAAAGAATATATATACCTTCTTCTCAGCACCTCATGGAACCGTCTCAAAAATTGATCACATACTTGGTAACAAAGCAAGCATCTACAGATACAAAAAAATTGGAGTAACCACCTGTGTCTTATTAGATCACCATGGAGTAACGTTAGAATTTAACAACAATACCACCACCAGAAAGCCTACAAACTCATGGAAACTGAACAGTCAACTGCTGAACCACACCTGGGTCAAGGAAGAAATAAAGAAAGAAATTAAAGTCTTCCTTGAATTCAATGAAAATGAAGGCACAACATATCCAAACCTATGGGACACTATGAAAGCAGTGCTAAGAGGAAAGTTCATAGCACAAAGTGCCCACATAAAGAAAATGGAGAAAGCTCACATTAGAGACTTAACAGCACACCTGAAAGCTCTAGAAAAAAAGAAGCAGACTCACCCAGGAGGAGTAGAAGACTAGAAATAATCAAATTGAGGGCTGAAATTAACAAAATAGAAACACAGAAAATAATCCAAAGAATCAATGAGACAAAGAGTAACTTCTTTGAGTAAATCAACAAGATTAACAAACCCCTATCCAAACTAATCAAATGGAGAAGAGAGAACACTCAAATCAACAGGATCAGACATGAAAAGGGGGACATAACCACAGACACAGAGGAAATTCAGAGAATCATTAGGTCTTGCTACAAAAGGCTGTAGTCCACAAAATTGGAAAATGTAAAAGAAATGGACAGTTTTTAGATAAATACCATATACCAAAATTAAATCAAGACCAGGTGAACAATTTAAATAAAAAAATAGAAGCTGTTATCAAAATCCTCCCAACCAAAAAAAGCCCAGGCCCAGATGGTTTTAGTGCAGAATTCTACCAGAACTTCCAAGAAGAGCTAATACCTATATTCCTTAATGTGTTCCACATAATAGAAACAGAAGAGTCATTGCCAAACTCTTTTTATGAAGCTACAGTTACCCTGATACCAAAACCACACAAAGACTAAACCAAGAAAGAGAATTACAGACCAATCTCACTCATAAACATTGATGCAAAAATTCTCAGTAAAATACTGGCTGGAGCCGGGCGGTGGTGGCGCACGCCTTTAATCCCAGCACTCGGGAGGCAGAGGCAGGCGGATCTCTGTGAGTTCAAGACCAGCCTGGTCTACAGAGCTAGTTCCAGGACAGGCTCCAAAGCCACAGAGAAACCCTGTCTCGAAAAACCAAAAAATAAAAAAATAAAATAAAATACTGGCAAACCAAATCAAAGAAAAAAAATCAAAAAATTATCCATTATGGTCAAGTAGGCTTCATCCCAGAGATGCAGGACTGGTTCAACATATGAAAATCTATCAATATAATCCATCATATAAATAAACTGAAAGAAAATACCATATGATCATTTCATTAGATGCTGAAAAAGCATTTGACAAAATTCATCACCCTGGAGAGATTAGGGATACAAGGATCATATCTAAATATAATAAAAGCAGTATACAGCAAGGTGACAGCTAACATCAAATTAAATGGAGAGAAACTCAAAGCAATTCCACTAAAATCAGGAACAAGACAAGGCTGTCCACTCTCTCCATATCTCTTGAACCTAGTGTTTGAAGTCCTAGCAATAGCAATAAGACAGCATAAGGAGATCAAGGGGATTCAAATTGGAAAGGAAGAAGTCAAACTTTCATTATTTGCAGATGATATGATACTGTACATAAGTGACCCCAAAAACTCTACCAGAGAATTCCTATAGCTGATAAATACCTTCAGTGATGTGGCAGGATACAAGATCAACTCAAAAAAGTTAGTAGTCCTTCTATACACAAAGAATAAAGAAGCAGAGAGGGAAATCAGAGAATTTGATAGCCACAAATAGCCTGAAGTATCTTTGGGTAACACTAACCAACTAAGTGAAAGATTTATTTGACAAGAACTTTATGTCTTTGAAGAAATTAAAGAGGATACCAGAAAATGGAAAGATCTCCCATGCTCTTGGATTGGTAGGATAAACATAGTAAAATGGTAATCCTACAAAAGGCAAGCTATAGATTCAATGCAATCCCCATCAAAATCCCATCAAAATTCTTCACAGGCCTTGAGAGAACAATAACCAACTTTATATGGAAACAAAACCCAGGATAGCCAAAACAGTCCTATACAATAAAGGAATTTCCAGAGGCATACCATCCCTGACATCAAACTCTATTACAGAGCTACAGTAATGAAAACAGCTTGGTATTGGCATAAAAACAGAGACGTTGACCAATGGAATCGAATTGAAGATCCAGATGTTAATCCACAAACCTATGAATACCTCAGTTTTGACAAAGAAACTAAAATTATACAGTGGAAGAAAGAAAGCATCTTTAACAAATGGTGCTGGCATAACTGGATGTCAACCTGTAGAAGAATTAAAATAGATCCATATCTATCATCATGCACAAAACTCAAGTCCAAATGGATTAAAGACTTCAATATAAATCAGACCACACTGAACCTGATAGAAGAGAAAGTGGGAAGTAGCCTGCAATACATGGGCACAGGAGACCACTTCCTAAGTATAACTTCAGTAGCACAGACTGAGCAACAATGAATAAATGGGTCTTCCTGAAACTGAGAAGCTTCTGAAAAGCAAAGGACACAGTCATTAAGACAAAAAGGCAACCTATTGAATGGGAGAAGATCTTCACTAACCCCACATCGGACAAAGGTCTGAGCTCCAAAATATATAAAGAACTCATGAAACTAGACTTTAAAATTCTAAATAATCCAATTAAAAATGGGATACTGAACTGAACAGAGAATTCTCAACAGAAGAATTTCAAATGGCCAAAAGACACTTAAGGACATGTTCAACTTCCTTAGCTATCAGGGAAATGCAAATCAAAACTACTTTGAGATACCATCTTACACCTGTAAGAATGGCTAAAATCAAAAACACCAATGATAGCCTTTTCTGGAGAGGATGTGGAGTAAGGGGTACACTCATCCATTGCTGGTGGGAATGCAAACTTGTGCAACCACTATGGAAAGCAGTGTGGCGGTTTCTCAGGAAATTTGGGATCAACCTACCCCAGGACCCAGCAATACACTCTTGGGAATATACCCAAGAGATGCCCTATCATATGACAAAAGCATTTGTTCAACTATGTTTATAGCATCATTATTTGTAATAGCCAGAACCCGGAAACAACCTAGATGCCCCTCAATGGAAGAAAGGATAAAGAAAGTGTGGCACATCTCCACATTAGAGTACTACTCAGCAGTAAAACACAATGACATCTTTAATTTTGCATGCAAATGGATGGAGATAGAAAACACTTTACTGAGTGAGATAACCCAGACCCAAAAATATGAATATGGTATGTACTCACTCATTAGAGGATTCTAGCCCTAAACAAAGGACAGTGAGCCTATAGTTCATGATCCTAGAGAAGCTAAGTAATAAGGTGAAACAAGGAAACATATATAGATCCTTCTGGAAACTAGAAGCAGACAAGATTGCCAGGCAAAAGTTGGACATGGGAGTGGGTGTGAGGGGAAAGGGAGAGGGGGAGACAGAGGGGAGAAGGGGAAGGTTGGGAAGAGCTTGGGGAAATGGGATGGTTGAGATGGAGGAAGGGTGGATATGGGAGCAGGGAAGAAGATATCTTGATTGAGGGAGACATTTTGGGGTTGGCAAGAGGCTTGATTCTGGAGGGGTTCCCAGGAGTCCATGGTATGACTCCAGCTAGGACCCTGGGCAGTGGAGGAGAGGGTGCCTGAACTTGCCTTGTCCCGTAGTCAGACTGATGACTATCTTGAATATCACCATAGAATCTTTGTCCAGCAATGGATGGAGATAGAGACAGAGACCCACATTGGAGCACTGGACTGAGCTCCCAAGGTCCAGTTGAAGAGCAGAAGGAAGGAGAATATGAGCAAGGAAATCAGGACCATGAGAGGTTGGTTCACCCACAGAGACAGTGTGCCTGAGCTAATGGGAGCTCACCAACACCAGCTGGACTAGGACTGAACAAACATGGGACCAAACTGGACTCTCTGAATGTGGCTGACAATTAAGGCAGACTGAGAAGCCAATGATAATGGCACTGGGATATGTCTCCACTGCATATACTGGCTCTTTGAGACCCTATTCTATTTGGATGCATACTTTCCTAAGCCTGGATGGAGTGGGGAGGGCCTTGGACTTCCCACAGACAGGGTACCTTTCTCTCTTAGGACTGAAGGGGGAGAGGAGGAGAGTGTGTGGGGGAGCGGGAGGGAAGTGGGAGGAAGGGAAGAAGTGGAAATTTTGATTGGAATTATTTATAAAGTAATAAAAAAATTAAAAAACATCATCACAAGACTGAACACAAGGCACTGAGTCACACCTTTAATGCTGCAGAGCAGCAGAGGTCAAGTCACACGTGTGAACTTGGGAGGCTCCTCCGTGGCTGCCATGTGTTGGTCAGGCCTTCTCACAGCCACACGAGGCTTCATCAGTCATCACACATTCCCAGGTGGCCTTTCTGCCGTCCCCACGGGCTGGACTGTTATCAAGACGGGGATATCAGATCACAGCTCCTATTCCCAGTAATCAATACTTTGTAGGCCAATGGCAGAGACTCCAGTGGTAATGATTTTCCTATGTAAGCCAAACCACCAAAGGCCCAAATTTCAGCTATTTACTGGCTCAAAAAACCCAACAGATCCTACCCTCCCTCCACTTGAAATCACCCCAGAGCTAGATACCAGACAAGAGACCACCTAGCAACTTCAGAAAATTTAACAGCCAATCCTAGGTCTCCTCACCCAGGTGCTCAACCTGCCTCATCCCATCCTTCCTAGGAATCTATAACATAGGCTGTGGGTCCTCTGTCCCTTCTGCCTCCTGATCTAATAAATAGGGTGCTTCCTTGTGGAGACCTGTGGTGTGGCATGTCCCCCACTACTGCGAGTTGTAAGCAATAACCTCTCCTTTGAAAGGCAGCTGATTGCAAGTCTATCATAGCTGATGGAAACAGTTCTAACTGCGTTCTGCATCAGGGAGACAGGGCATCCGGGAGGGTGAATGCAGTGGCTTAGGTGGAGCAGAGCAGAGGAGAGGAGAGGAGAGGAGAGGAGAGGAGAGGAGAGGAGAGGAGAGGAGAGGAGAGGAGAGAGCTACAGTACCTTGAACTTCCAGAGATCTACAAAGGGTATCCTTGAGATTTAACTGAGTACTGACCAGCATAGTCATGTGACAAATAGAATGCCGTGAAAGAAACTTCAGAAGGGATTGACAGACTCTGTGACTGTTTCTGCCAGTCCAGGGGAAAACTTCTTTCTTCTTCTTTTTAAATCTTCTTCCTTCTTTGTCCTTCTTCCTTCTCCTTCCTCCTCCTTCTCCTCCTTTCCCTCTTCTGGTTTTTTGAGACAGGATTTCTCCGTAGCTTTGAAATTTTTCCTGGAACTAACTCTTGTAGACCCGGCTGGCCTTGAACTCACAGAGATCAGCCTGCCTCTGCCTCCCAAATGCTTAAAGGTATGCGCCATCACTGCCCACCTGGGGAAAGCTTCTTGATGAGCAACATAACTAGAGGACTCAGGGTGGCCTCCAGAACCCCATGTCAAAAGGTCAGACATTCAACTGTGGGTAGCTTAGCCATGCCACCCTCCACAATGGCTTCATCACACTGGGGAGCTGAGACATGTACATACAAGTCTTCGGAGTAGGAAGTGCCTATAAATGGAGAAAGATATGCACCAGATGGCAAGAGTACAAGAATCTGGATATATTTTAATGTTTCTTGAAATCAACAAGAAAGAGACAGATGACCAAACATCGAAATGGGTACAGATTTGAATAGGAAAAATCCGAACAATTTGGGATGCTCACATTTCTGAAAATAATGTTTTCATTTTGAATATCCTCCAACTTAATTTTATTCTTACTTGGTTTTTTTTTGTCATTTCCACCTAAGTATACTTTTTTTTCTTTTCTTTTATTTTTTTTGTTTTTTTTTTTAACAGTTCAGCTTTTTACTGGATAAATATATCTTTCTCCAACAACAAGGAAAAATTTGAGTTACATATCAAGTAGAAGAAGAAATGCCTAATCTCCATTACATACATGATGTTCTACAGGACTGTCCTCCCCAAAATCAACAATAAACAAGATCTGTCTACAGAGGATACATTTTGCCTTCCCACATTACCTCCGGTCACTCCCTGATGCACAACGATGTCAGATCTTTTTTTTTTTAATTTATTTATTTATTAAGGATTTCTGCCTCCTCCCCGCAACCGCCTCCCATTTCCCTCCCCCTCCCCCGATCAAGTCTGAAAACGCATGGGAGAAATCCGGACTAGCTGAACATAGAGGACAATGAGGAATACTGAGAACTCAAGAACAATCGCAGTGGGTTTTTGATCCTACTGCACGTACTGGCTTTGGGGGAGCCTAGGCAGTTTGGATGCTTACCTTAGGAGACCTGTATAGAGGTGGGTGGTCCTTGGGCTTCCCACAGGTCAGGGAACCCTGATTGCTCTTTGAGCAGATGAGGGAGGGTTTTCTTTTCTTTTAAACAAGACCTCCTGTTTCTTCTCTAGTAACCGCTCTGAGGAAGCCATTTTTGTTATTACTCAGCAATGCTTCCCACCCCACCCCCGGGCAATACAGTGGTCAGAAATGTAATCTCCTAAGTGGAAAACACACTGCTCTTGGCAGTGACTGCCAACAGGATGCCTGCAAACCCAGCAGGCTTCAGAGTGTCGAGCACTGTTGAGAAGGAAATGTCCAGCAAGAGGAGAATGGACATGAAACCCTGAAGGATGACCTAAGAAAACGCTTGTTAACTTGGGCTTCGTTAAAGCCTACACACAGCTGCACAAAGGCTCACCAGGAGCTCCATGCTCTAATGCCTTTGCTGCAACCACCTTGGGAAACATTTGACCTTCAAGTGTCACCATGGATGACCAGGAGAGAGGCTGAAGGGTTCAAGGTGGCTGAGGACTGATGGCTGAGGACCAACAGGGCAATGACCTCAGAGCACAGTGTTGCTGAGTTTTCCACGTGCTCACAGTCTGAAACAAAGGCTGCCTTCTGTACAGACTGAGGCCTGTCCTGATGCCATCCGTGGAGCCAGTCATCTCTGCTTTCCACTGACCAAGGTCTGATTTCCTCTAAGTACCACTCAGGTCCTGTTTCTGTTCTTCTGACAGCAGACATTGCCTCACACAAACATCACCTACAGCTGTCTCTCCAGCTCCACTGTTAACTTACGGGCAGGGGCTGTGCCTCATCCATCAGTCTATCTAGTGTTTTGCTTCTAACAGGTCTATAAAAAGAAGGGTTAAATGAGGACTATTGAGAACTCAAGAACAATGGCAATGGGTTTTTGATCCTACTGCATGTACTGGCTTTGTGGGAGCCTAGGAAGTTGGGATGCTCACCTTACTAGACCTGGATGGAGGTGGGTGGTCCTTGGACTTCCCACAGGTCAGGGAACCCTGATTGCTCTTCGAGCTGATGAGGGAGGGGGACTTGATTGGGGGAGGGGGAGGGAAATGGGAGGCAGTGGCGGGGAGGAGGCAGAAATCTTTAATAAATAAATAAATTAATTAAAAAAATAAAAATAAATAAAAAAAAGAAGGGTTAAGTGATATAAATGGGAAGGGCTGAGGGAGACGGATGCTTGGCTAGGTATTTTTGCAGGATTGGTGCTTTATTTAAGGTGGTCCAGCATCTGACATCACTATGGAAACAGCAATGGAGGCCGAAGCACATTGTTGAGCTAAGCACGAACTCAAGCAGGAGAAATAAGCAGATAAGAGGAGGGTCTAAATCTTTCTTTGACATCAGTCATACACTTGTAACTTCCAGGAATGATACAAAGGAAGTAAAAACCACAATAAATTAAAAAAAATGCAAGGTTCAAAAGAGATGTACAAAGAACCTTCTGAAGCAGACTTGGGGAGGACATCAGCTGTGCAGCTCTTTGGAAATGTGTGCTCTCTCTGCTGCTACTACTAGGGTTTACAGTAAAATGTCCTGGAATTGTTTGGTTTTACAATCATTCTGGAGGATGTATGTAGTGAGAGGCTGCAGGCAGGCCTGCTTTTTGTCCTGCCCGGCTCCTGCACAGCTAGCTTAGCCCCAGAAATAACAACACACAAATTGTATTCATTTAAACACTGCCTGGCCCGTTAGTTCTAGCCTCTTATTGGGTAACTCTCATATCTTGACTAATTCATTTCTATTAATGTATGTAGCACCACAAGGTGGTGTCTTACCGAGAAAGATTCAGCATGTCTGACCTGGCGGCTGGCTCCATCGCGTCTGACCTACTTCCCTTCTTCCCAGCATTCTGTTCTGTCTACTCCACCCACCTATGTTCTGACCTATCAGGCCAAGCAGTTTTCTTTATTAATCAACCAATGAAACAACAGATAAATAAGACCCTTCTACATTATTTCCCCTTTTTCTGTTTAAACAAAAAGGAAAGCTTTAACTTTAACATAGCAAAATTACATATAACAAAAAACAGTTATCAAGCAAGAATCACAGTTACAATATTTATATCTATTTTCTTTCTTTCTTTCTTTCTTTCTTTCTTTCTTTCTTTCTTTCTTTCTTTCTTTCTTTCTTTCTTTCTTTTTCCAAGACAGGGTTTATCAGTAGCTATGGAGCCTGTCCTGGAACTTGCTCAATAGACAAAGCTGGCCTCGAACTCACAGAGATCTGCCTGCCCCTGCCTCCCGAGTGTTGGGATTAAAGGCATGTGCCATCACCTGGCATGAACAGGCTTTCCCATGCTCACCTGAGTGAGAGAGTGAATCACAGGGTTTCTTTGTAGTAAAGAAATTTAATCTGGGATGGGACTAAAGGATAAAATTCTGAGGAGAAATTGGTGATCTGTTATGAGCCTTGCTATCGTTAGCTTGCTAAACAGTTTAAACAGTTATCTCCATGTTTATTAAGGAGGAAGAAGACTATGGAAGGTTCCTTCACAACACTATTTACAAAGCACAGTACCCTGGCAGGACTGCTTTGGGTCTTGGGCTCCGTTCCTCTCCTGAGGTAATGGAAAGGAAAGAACACATCAGGTTCCCTATCAAAAAGACCTTCTAACATTTTAAACACTTAACTGTTTGACCTTGATACTGCTAAGCTGAAATATACTTTCTTTAGATTTGATCAGAAAATCTAATTTAGCTGTCTTAGTGGGAAGACAGTGTATGTCTCAAGATACGGTGTGTGTGTGGACTCCAGGCAACAGATGTAGCAGCAAACATTCCAGGGTTGAAATTAAGGGGGAACATCCGTGTATAGTCTTTACAAACCACATTTCAGAATATGGAGTTACAACCTAATTTACCCTGATGGATGCAGAGGTAAGGCTTACACTATCTGCTAATTGAGTTAGGGCCACTGTCTAGATGGGAAGCGACATCCCCCCCTTCCACTGGAGGAGAACTCTGATGCCACAGACCTTGGTCTGCTGGAGGGAGGGAGACCTGAAGAGGAAGTAGAAGGCTTGGTGTGTCCTCTTTGCCTGGGGTGGCAGCACTGAAATGATTGAATATTTTTGTGTATGACATTTCAGAGCCTATAAAAACAAAACTGTGAGGACACTGCAGGGCACCCCTATCTAGACAGGGCAGGATTTATTATCTACCCCTTGGACTAGCAAACTTCCTCCATGTGTTTCCATAAGATTTCTCCTGCAGCACAGACATTACATAATGCACAAACACTGCAAGGCAGCCTGCAAGTTCACCCAGTAAGTTAAAGGTCATCCTTTGAAGGGCAACTGGACACGGAGCAGGTCCCCAGCAGGAGGACATAGCTGGACCACGAGCAGTACTGGGAATAATTTCTGACCTGAACTTTTGCTAAGTCTACTTAACCACACCCCTGATGCGGCCCTATGAACACTGGTTACCTTTCTCCAGGGCATGGGATATTTTGGGGCCCACTAACTATTCTCAGCCTGAGGCCATGTCTTAAGAGCATTGTCCTTTCAGGAAGTCACCAAAAGCATGACCAGGTGGCTGGACTGGGGTAGCTTCTGTGATGATTATGGAAAGAGGAGGCAGTGGGTAGGGAGAGCCAGTGGAGGAGGGGATGTGGTGGTGGGGATGTCTGGACACTTGGTTAATGAGCAGCTCAGGGTTTCTAGGTTCAACTAAACATCCAGGCAGAGGAGCCAGAGACTAAAGAAGTAGTTCTTGCTTCCTTTCCCTGTAACCAAAGTTCCACTGACTGGAAAAGCAGAGACCACCAAAGTACTGACTACCTGGATATTGTTAGTCCAGATCCAGAGCCAAGAAGAAGAAGACCAGATGAAGTGGGCATGCCAGCAGCAAGCCGGCCATGTGCACAAATACATCTGCTTGCGAGTGGGTCATTTGAAGCGAAGACGAACTTCCTGTGGTGTTTAGGGTCTATTTTGAAGATGGTGAGCCGACTATGGTGGGGAGAAAGTCTGACACAACACGGCTGCTGGAAGGCGCTGGCTGGCCTTGTCTAGAGGGGGAGTGTGCACTGTGGTTGAGCTCCAGCGGAGGTTGCTGGAGCTCATGGCTAGAGTCCCATCACTGCAACTGCAAGGGGGGGGTCCTTCCTCACCAGTGACTTCAGGGTGTTTCTCTAGGAAGATGTTTATAACTCTTATGTAGGAAAGACTAGAAATATCTTACATAAGCACTTGCTTAACAAATATCAAGTGATGGCTATGAACATTTCCAAATTGAGTTTGGTCCTCTCTCTTTTAAATTATATTTTAGTATTTATTTATTTATTTATTTATTTATTTATTTATTTATTTATTGTGTATGTATGAAGGCACACACACAAAAAGTGCACCTATGTAGATTACAACAGGTGGGAGGGAGTTGGTTTTCTCCTTCCACCAGGTGGGACTTGGGGATCCACCTCAGGTGGTCAGGTTGTGGGCTACTGCCTTTACCCAAGGAGCCATGAGCTCACTTGGTAATTCTTTCCACTTACCGTTCTTTGTAGTTTTTTTTAAAGAAATTCTTCTCTAACTCCAAATCAAGAATATGACTTTTCCTTCAAAATATTTCTTTAAAATAACTGGATATGCTGGCCTTATCTTCTCTACTATGTAGGCCCAAGCCTGTGGCTGCATTACATCAGTTGTGGGTCTGTTCTCTGACTTCAGATATCTGCAAATGTTTGATCATTTCCTTCATGTATTTTATATCTCTTTCTGAGTGAAATTAACACACTTTTCTTGAGGATGGGTTTCTACCTCCGTCTGCTGTGGGCAGTTCCTTTCGCTTGGTCACTGTTTGATGACATTGCCCAAATGCCAAATTTGGTCAGGTGTCCCCTGGAATTCTCCCTTTGTGTCTCTCACTAATGCAGAACAGGGATTTGAAGTGAAAACTTGAGAAGGGACTTTTTTTTTGAGTCATATCTTGTTTTTTTCCTGGTCCTATCTCTCAGCTAACTATTCAGCTATTTCCTGTAGATGTTTTCTTCCACAACAATACTTGAGATATTTTGTTTCCCTTTTGCTCACAATAATTTGAGTTTCTCTGGTTTTCCTCCTCAGCCCAATAAGAACATATGATTCCAGGAGTTCCTGTATGGCCAGGATGATGAGTGAAAAGGTTTGGGGTGGAAGGAAAGAGCTTTTCAGACGTCTGGAAATGCTGCTTCGGTAGCAATGCATCGCCAATGCTGCCGACACACTTCTTAAACAAGGCACAGCGTTTCAGCCACACTATGAAGTGAGATCTGAAACGCACACACAAGTACATCCTGTCATAGTCCCATGCTGTAGTGTAGGTATCTGTCGTGTTACTTCAACACCAAGCAGCATGCTTTAGGAGTCTGAGGGGTAAAACTGATGAAAAACCTTTCAGGAATCGGAGAGGTGTTCTATTAACCAATGACTTTCCACTGCCCAACTCAGAGTTCTGTCTTTTAGAGAATTCTGATGTCACAAGTCCTTTCATTCCTCAAAGTGACAGAGATGCTGTGTTAGATTTAAAGAGACTGAACAGATTGCAAATGGGTGGGTTTGTGCAAAGAAGTCCCTTGTGTTGAGATAGGAAGGGCTGCTTCTGTGTCCTGTTGAGGTTTCCCAGGTGGAGCGCGCTCTCCCCACCCCATTATTGCAGGAAGAGCTCCCCTCCGGGCCAAGGGGCAGGCTGGCTGGCAGCAGCTGAGGGAGCCACACAAAGATGTAGAAACTGAAGTCTCAGTGTCGCTAGTCCTGGGCGACACTCTGGTCAGGGAGCCAGGCTGGCCACAGTTATGAGCACGCAGGCTCCTCTCGGACAGGGAGTGCTCTGCGGTAACACTGGGGTAGACTTCTGTGTGCTGGTAAGTAGACTGGTCTGTCACTTTCTTTTCCCAATTGTATCTAAATTCATTTGTATATAAAGACTTCCCTGAGTTTCAGAGCATGGCCCTTCCCCACTATCTACAAGGTTAGTAAAATAATACAAAATTTATGCTCTGAATATTCAGCAGATCTCATCACTGAAGCTATCCGGGTCTGGGTTTTCATTTTCCAAAAAACGCATGAACTATTGATTTATTCAATTTATTTAATAGTTCAAGCTTATCCAGGATATTTCATCTTGAATTTGCTGTCATATATCCTGCCCCCCACAACCAGGCTCAAGTCCACTTCATTTAAATCTCCAAATTCACTTGCAGAACATTATTTATAGCATCTGTTATTATATTTCCATCTCTGTCCTAGTAATGATGTCACTACTAACATCTTATGCTGCCTGTGATGCCTGAAAGAACAAACTCTAACTATAAAGCAATTCCCTCCAATTTTAGTTCTTGTTCTCTCTTGGGCTTATTCTGTATAGCATTACACAGCTAACATAGCTTTCTCTTGGCAAGAGTTACAAGATAAGACTTTTCCTATTCTTTTATTTTCTACATTTCTATATAGGTTATGATTTGAATTTTCCTCTATTCATTCTCATAATTTAGTTAGGATTCATTTTCATCTAAAGTTACTTCTAATATTTTAGGTATGAACCCAAGGTACACAAAGCCTAGCTCCCAGCTCCCCTGTTAGCTTCCTCCATATTTCTTTATCTTTCTTATCACATTAAATAGATAACAATAAAGGATATGGAAATCTCTATATGCAAAGGTCACACTCAAAGATTGGAAACCAAAGACTACACAATCATGCCAAAAATGCGGAAAAACCATCTGACAATAATATAACATCCTCTCGTGCCATAATTTCATGACGAATAAGGTGTGGAAGGAATGCACCACACAGCAATGGCCATAGATGGTATTTCCGGGGCTAACATTATATCCATGATAGGGGGTTCAAAGCCTTCCTCATAAGGAACAAGACAACCGTAGATTCTTACTAAAACAAGTAGGTTCAAGAAATAGAAGGTATATAAATCAGAAATATGGAGTTATACTACTGTGGACAGTAAGAGGAAAATGGAAAATGACACACTGAAAATCTGTTTGAACTAAAAAATTAGTTCAGTACTGTTGCAGGATAGGAAAATCAACACTTATAGAAGATTGGTAATGTTTCTGTAGGCCAGCCACAAACTTCTCCGTAACAGATACCAGGAAAACAATTACACTTTTTAATTGAAGAATGGGTTTAATCAATAGGGCTGGAGACATGGCTCGGCAGTTTGAACCAGGTACTGTTCCTCCAGAGGACCCAAGTTCAGGACCCAGCACCCATGCATGTCAGGTGGCTCACACCAACATCAATCCCACCCTCAAGAAATCTGCCACCCTCTCCTGGCCACTGCTGGTACTGCAGTGATGTGCAACTCTTCCACTCGCCCATCACATACACGTAAAAAAATAAAAAAAATTTAAAAAGAATTACTTAAACCAAAAACCCATATACTCAGAGGTGTAAAATACTGAAAAAACTGACAGCATCAATAGCGAAAACCTCTCCACTGTCCATCGATGAGAAGACTACTATGCATATGTCCACACTACCTAGGGCAATCTACAGATGCCATGCATTTTCCACCAAAGTTACACAGGTGTTTTTCACATTAAAAAGCCAAACTCTGTACAGAGCAACAGAAGACACCAAATATCCAAACAAGTCTTTAAGAAAAAGAGCAAAGTTGTCGCATCACATCAACTGACTTCAAAACACACTACAAAGCTGTGTAACAGCATAGAAGGATGGTAACAGCATAGAAGGCATTAGGCCAATTACACAACGTATGACCAGTGCACAATATATACTTGTATGAAAACATCCTTATGCAAGACAACATCATGTACAATGAACATATACAATGAAAATTAAAAAACAAGGAGCCCTCCACATACTTGATTTTTAAAAGATAGATGTTAAGAATACACTCTGCATAAAGGACAGACTCGTAGTGACCAGAATAGGGACAACTGGTAACCCATATGCAGAGCAATGAAATTAAATACTCATCCCATTGCAAAATTAAAAAAGCATTAGAGGTTTAACTGTAAGACCTAAAAGCACAAAACTATTAGAAGGAAAAGTGAGAGAAAAATCTTCATGAAGTTGGTCTGAACAAGGATTTCTTAGATACAATTCCAAAAGTGTAGGCAACAAAAGCTAAAATCAAATTGGATTACATTCAATTAAAGAGCTCTGTGCAGGAAGGGGAACAAGCTGTAAGTGGAGAGACATCTACAGAACAGGAGAAGATGTTTACAAACCATGCTTCTAACAAGAGGAAAATATCCAAAGCAGATGAGGAATTCATCAATAACCAGAAAACAAGTAACTTGATTTAAAAATGAGAAAGGGGGGCAAGAGAGAGGGTTTGGCAGTGAAAAAATACTGGCTGCTTTCACAGCGGACCAGAGTTCAAGTCCCAGCCCCACATCAGGTGGCTTACAACTCCTTGGAATTGTAGCTCCAGGGAATCTGATGTCCTCCTCTGACCTCAGCAGGCACCTGCCCTCACATGCACATAGCCACACAGGCTCATATGCAGATAATTATAAATAAAATAAATGTTAAAATAATAAGCACGCAGAGGACCTCCTTCCTGCATTCACACCATTGCTCTTTCTTTAGGAGAGCAAAACCAAACCACACGCTACCTCATTCTGAACACAGGGAAACACACAAGTGACAACACACATCACAAACGTTTCAAATGGTGACATTGGAAATAAATACTTTTAGCCTTCCTGGTAAGCCTACAGCAAACCAGAGTAAACAATTAGTGAAAACCATCTGTTTTCCAAGACATCTGATAATTGAGTCCTGTTTAGAAACCCATTGTTCATTTTAGTTCCAAGTTCATTCATTAACATCAAAATCAGACACCTATGTTTACTATGTTTTTCTTAGAGATTTAGAGACTAGAAATGGTTAATGCAGTTACTATCAAACTGAAAGTATAGCGCAGATTCCCCATGAGTTATGTAATCCTCAAGATTAAGGAAACTCTGGGCTGATCAAATCAGCTGGCAGAAACAGGAAGCAATCCATTATTTTTACACATGATCCTTTACTGTGACCCATGTTAAACTAAACTGCATGCAAGGGGAACTAAACACACCAGCAACCACAGGTTACATTTGGTTGATCTATATCAAAACAAATTGAGAATTAAAGTGCGCTCTGAAATCCTGGGAATGAACCAAAGCAATAGGAAGTTCTTAATCTCCTCTGAATGCCTCATTGCCTCGCAAAAACACAAGAGCAGAGACGGTCACAACCAGTGCGCAGTAGATGGGACAGGCAGTCACAATCAGTGCTCAGGAGATGGGACAGGAAGTCACAACCAGTACACAGTACATGGGACAGGAAGTCACAACCAGTGCTCAGGAGATAGGACAGGCAGTCACATCCAGTGCACAGAGATGGGACAGGAAGTCACAACCAGTGCGCAGTAGATGGGACAGGCAGTCACAATCAGTGCTCAGGAGATGGGACAGGTAGTCACATCCAGTGCACAGAGATGGGACAGGAAGTCACAACCAGTGCTCAGGAGATGGGACAGGCAGTCACATCCAGTGTGCAGTAGATGGGACAGGAAGTCACAACCAGTGCTCAGGAGATGGGACAGGAAGTCACAACCAGTGCTCAGAGATGGGACAGGAAGTCACAACCAGTGCTCAGTTAAATGGGACAGGCAGTCCCAACCAGTACAGGATAGATGGGGAAGGCTCCACTCTTCTGCCTGTGGAGAACAATTCACTGCTGCTCAGTTGAAACATACTTTCTCCAGACATCAAGATAATTTCAGGGAATTTATAGTTTAAATTTGGTAGGAAAAGCCACTGTTGAGATTTCTTTTTTTAAAAAAATATTTATTATGTACACAATATTCTGTCTGCGTGTATGCCTGAAGGCCAGAAGAGGGCACCAGATCCCATTACAGATGGTTGTGAGCCACCATGTGGTTGCTGGGACTTGAACTCAGGACCTTTGGAAGAGTAGGCAATGCTCTTAACCTCTGAGCCATCTCTCCAGCCCTGTTGAGATTTCTTTTATTCTTCATATAGAAACCTACTTAGAAAAGAAAAAAATCCACGCAGGCCAAGGAAGTGGACCTAATTTTCTGACCCAGCCAGTGCAGAGCACTTTCCAGACCTCTGACAGGACAGGCCATGTTCTCAGGTGACTGCCTCGTTACAGAAAGCACATCGGTGCTGGCCAGCTGGGTCTGCTCTACAGAAACAGGTTCATCTGAGACCTACCAGAGTCAACGTCAAAAATATCATTTTTACATTTAAATTTGGTATGAGTGTGTGTGTGCACATGTGCATGTGTGTGTTCACAAGTAGGTGGTCATGCACACACATGTGTATGTCAGAGAACAAATCCTGGTAATGGGTTCTCTCCTACCATGTAGATTCTGTGAGCAAATCTGGGCCATCTACGAAATTTGGTTCAAGTGTTTTTACCCACTGAGTCATCTCATTGTTCCCAGTAATTTTATGATGTTTTGTCTTTTAATTTTGTACAGGGTGCACTATGTAGCCCTGGATGGCCTGAAACTACGGATTAGGCTGCCCTCCAAATCACAGAGACCACCCTGCCTCTGCCTCTCTGTGCTAGGATTAAAGCATGTACAACCATGCCTAGCTCAGAGTCAAGCTTTCTTATTGAGGCACAACCAGGTTTTCTTGGACATTTCTTGGAAAAAAGTAAATATTCATACTAGGACATTATATACTGTCTACGTTTCAGGTCAGTGACAGTATTCTTGTGTCATTTTTCTTGAATTTACATATTTAATCATTCAGAAAAGAAGTCAAGAACTATCCTGAGATGTGGCCATGGGAAAAGAGCATGATGCTCATGTGCGGCTTTTGTGAAATATTTCAGTGTGTAACATTTAGTGATTTTTCACAGCATCTGGAAAATCGATGTGAACGAGAATTTAACATTAGAGTAAATCTTAAAACCTTCCATCCATCTCCCCATTTGTTAGCTTCTCCCAGGGTCATCCATTGTCCCTGAGGAGCAACAGTGATGTCTGCATGTGGTGACCAGGGAAACCAGGACACTGAGACTCTGACGGTGTCCAGAGAACACCACCACCCCACTATTTGCTCATTAGGGCACCGCCTGGCACAGTGGGGGCTGTGTGCTTTCCTGCTCCACACCATGCAGACAGGGAAACACAGCACAGCGCCTTTCTTCTCCCATAACTGCCCGCAGTCCTTTGAAAACATGCAATATAAACCTGTCTTCAAAAATCAAGTTGTGAACAGTCAAAGTGGAGACCGAGAAATAATCTGAGCTCTGCTTCGTTCTTTTCCCATAAAGTCACGTGTCCCTGTCCTTAGTGTCCTTTCAGAGACACAAGCGATTAGATTTCCTTGTCTCTATGCAGTTCACAAACTGCAAATGTCACTTTTATTTTAATCAAAGAGCTTGCTTTTGAGAGAGTATTGTCTTTAAAATTTCATATATCAGAAAGTAAGAAATAGGCCACATTAGGCAAGCACTTAGCACAGCAGTGTGATGTCTGTCATTTCCTCGGCATTACAGAAGCGTACTTTTTAAGCATTTTCTCATTTAATCCACGAAACAGCCTTATGAAGTAGGTTCTTCATTTTCATAGATGGGAAAAACTGAGGATTAGCTACAAAGTAGCAAGTATGAAGCATAAACCCAAGCAGGGTAATTTGGGTACTAACCGTTAAAAATAGTACCAGTGAAAAACTTCTTAGCAATAGTTATTATTTGGAAACATCAGATTCCTCATGATGAAACAATTGCTGCCATTATTGTCAGGCCATCTATACAAGTCTTAGAAGTCATTTAGCATGAGAAAAAAACTAACTCACATGCGAAGAAGGCTGAGATTCTTCATCTCATGATTTTTCTAAACTTTACTTATCCAAATGTAAAGGGACAAAGGCCATTGCATGTTTAAGCTGGAGGCCAGAGTTGCTAATTTACAGGAACAGAAGGATACTGGCAGAGAATCCGTGCGGCTTACAACACTGATAGGGAAATTTTGTCTCCTAATCACCCTTTAAGCTTATATCATTATGGCTCATGTTTAGTTTCCTTGGGAGGCAAAGTGCTCCTCTCAGCTGCACAGCTCTCTGAAGGAATCCTCCTGACACTGCCACTGAGAAGCCCCGAGAAGATGGAACTTCCCAGGCTCACAGCTGGTCACCCTTCCCAAGCTGCTCGACAGCAGGAGCATCTATGACAAAACCCCTGCCGCTCCAAGGTGAACGGTGCTCTCCAGGTGGGTCAGCATTCAGGGAGCGGTGACCACAGGAAGTTACCCTCATGTTACAGCAACAAAGTTCTCACTATGCCAACAATGGCTGCTGGCATGATGAGCCCTTCATCCAGTATTTGCTGAAGGCTGTGAAGTCAGGACACCTCAACCACTGGACAACGAAACACGCTGCTTGAAATTAGACTCCAGTCTTCTAAAGGCGAGACTTGGAATGAGAAGAGTAATGCGTTAGGTCTGCTGGCTGTTCGCTGCTTGGTCACTCATTTGTTGAATTGAGCATCCTTGATATATGAGATGCTGGGCAGATTGACACACAAATCAGTCTCTGACTTCAGAGAGGGTGTGTGTGTGTGTGTTTGTGTGTGTGTGTAGGTGTGTTAATGTGCAAAGGGTGTCTGTCTGCAGGAAATAAAGATCAGGACAAAACTGAGCCCCAGACTCTTGTCTATCACGCCCCATTACTATCAATAGCCTCAGGGAGATTCTGACAGGCATTCACCGGACACCTACATGAGCAAGCACTGACGGCACAGCAAAGGTTCCTTAGGAAAACCACTGCAGATTATGTCCCACTTAACTGCTGAGAGACATTGAAAACCATTTCTGTACTGTGCACGAAAGTGCTTTAAAAACCTGTACTAAGGTGAGGTAGAGGAATCCTCCACATCGTTTCAGAGAGGCACAAAAAGAGGCAGGGCCTCAGCACTCAATGCAGGTAGCAAAGTATTCTGCCATAGAAACTGTTCATGGACTCCTAGCTACCCAGAAGCCAAATGGAGGCCACAGGGCTTGGCTTTCCAGTTCCATTTCAGCCAGGGGCAAAGCCATCAGTTAGGGCAGCTGTGACCCCACGAGACAGAGACTGCAACTTGGGAATAGAAAGTTGTCGCACAGGTTAAGACTGCAACGTAGGAATAAAAAGTTGTCGCACAGGTTAAGCTCAAGCAGAAGTGACCGGAGGAGCGTGTGAGTTCCCACACTAGCTGTGATGATGAAGCCGGGCATCTGACCTGTTCAGTCAGGGGAAAATAAAGGCCTGTCTGAGATCCATTCAGTAATACCCTCTCCCTCACCTGTCTCTCCGACGGAGAAGCTCCCTTTCCTCACTGGTTCCCAGTGAAATGATAGTTTGTCTGTGTTTTAACAAATAAAGCTTGCCTGAAGATCAGAGAGCAGAGCTAAAACACTAGAGGTCAAGCAGCGATGTCACACACCTTTAAACCCAGGACTCTGGGAGATAGAGGTAGAAGGATCTTGT
Source organism: Microtus pennsylvanicus (assembly GCF_037038515.1). Classification (NCBI taxonomy): domain Eukaryota; kingdom Metazoa; phylum Chordata; class Mammalia; order Rodentia; family Cricetidae; genus Microtus; species Microtus pennsylvanicus. The sequence continues at coordinate 88,033,410 of NC_134586.1, read as the reverse complement.
AAGCTCAAGGCCACCCTGGGCTACACTAAACTGATAAAGTCTATCAGAGAAACAGCCCACACAAAGGTGATCCCAGCACTAGGGAGGTGGAGACAGGAGTGATATGGCTGGGTGGTGAGAGGAATATAAGCCAGGAGGAGACAGGAGCTCAGGTGCAGTCTGAGGTAGGATCTGAGGTGCAGTCTGAGGACAGGATTGCCCCTTTGGTCTGTGCACTAGAACAGGTAAGAACTCTCTAGTGGTTGGGCGCCCTGCTTCTTTGATCTTCAGCTTCCACCCCTGATGGTTGACTCTGAGTTTTTCTTATTAAGAACAATTTGAATTTGTGGTACACGCCAGCTTTATAAGGTGCCTTATCTCCCAGGCCCATACAATCCAGGTTAGTTCTTTTTAAGGCTCCCTGACCTTGTGAGTTCTCCCAGTCCCTGCAGAGCTCATAGAAAGAACACCTGACTCCAGGGAAGGCCCTCAAGCACCCCCCTCGCCTCCCGCCCAAAGGACTGGATGTCATTCCTGGGTTGAGTCTATTTCTTAATTTTAGAATGTTTGACTCACAGACACAGGCAACCAGTTTATTAGTAAAAAAAAAATACCAATGCTATGCCCAATTCTGTATGGGAAAACTATACATGGTTACCAATGCAACCTTCAACCAAGAATTGCAAAATTAAGACAATTCAAAGGCTCTGGATAGCTGTTTAGTAAACATGGATAATATTTCTCATTGTTTTGATTCACATTTTTAAATGAATACAAAGTTGTTTTTAATTAAACACATCTTGCCACAATTATCACAGCAAACTCTTTTTGCTGTGATTCTAAGTAATTCAATGATATCGTCAGTTAATCCAATCTGTTTTTTTAAAGATACAAATACCTCCTTTATCTTCAGTTTCACACAACTTCTATGAAACCTCCTCTGGATTGTAGTTTCCATGGGTAGAAAACAGTTACTATGTGGAAAGTGTGTTTGTTAGGAAAAGTACCCGGAGATCAAATGCCACTAGCAAGTAGTCTTTTCCAGTTTTTATATTCTGAGGTAAAAATATTTTCTCTTCTCCTTTGAGAAATCCCTATTAATAATAGTGAGAGCATGAAACAAACAATTCAGTGAATTAAAGACATGTCTGTAATAAGCCATGTCACATTTGTCCAGCCCCATGAGCTCTCTCATGCGGCATATTCTAATGTCTTCCCATCACTATTCATTAATTCATGTCAGTGGCTGTGGGTTGTGGAAACTGCATGTGCCCTTATATTCCAAAGCATACCAAAGCAGACACAACAGAAACTAACTTCCTCATAGTTGCATTATAGCCTTTATTAGAGTCTGGTAGGCATGTGTGCGCGCGTGCGCGCGCGCATGTGTGTGTGTGTGTGTGTGTGTGAATGGTCAAGAACAATAAGTTAGCATGCAAGAATTCACTCTGTTGCTAAATGGAATATTTTAATATTTTATTATCAAGATATCTTCATAGTCATTTTAAACAAGCCTGATGTTGGCCACCAGACTAACTAACATTTGGGGTCCTTGACAAGAAGGTAACTTGTACCTATTCATCTCTCAGTGAAGGCCAGAAGTCCACATGTTCACAAGTTCAGCTCACACAAAGACAGAAAGCCTCCAAAAAACTAATTTACACTCTTAAATGCAAAAAGAAACAGTAGACCAACAGATACTAGCTAAAGTTAGAGAGCAAAATAATTGCAAAAGAAGCCCAGAGAAAGACAGCAAAAGAGCAGAAGAAACGAGGACTTGCTTAAATGCCAAACAGCATTACATGGTGAAGAGTGGAGTACAGAAAGGACTAGATTAGAAGCAGTCCTCCTGCTGACAGCAGAGATTAACAGGCAGGATTGTCAGGAAGCAGGGAAGAAACAGCGTAAGAGTCAGAGGCTGTGTCTTATGGGCACAGCAGGACAGCTACTCACAGGTATTGCGACAGCATACCTAAGACTTGGCCAATCTCAAGGTGGACCAAATCACAGCCTGGAGAAGGAATCTGGGCATGAAATCCCATCCCTAGCCATAGAGCTATTGGCAATTGCTATCTTTTAGGATAGGGTGAGTCAGATATTTTTTTTTTTTTTTTAGCAGCGCAGCCCTTTCATGTCAGCTACATTCCAGTGGAAGAGAACATATCCAAGAATATTTGGGTAACACATATTGGTCTTGATTTAGTGTTTTAAAGGATAAAAATCTGGATGAGTAGGGAAGAGGGGGTGGATCTAGTGAGATTTAGGGGGTAAGGAGTCAACATGACCAAAACACATTGTATGAAAGTCTTAGGAACTAGTAAAGAAAACTATATATATCTCCAATCCAAGAAAACTAAATAGAAAACTACATTTCTGTTAAATGAGTTCAAGGAAGATCTCTCTGTCTCTGTCTCTCTCTCTCACTCACTCACTCACTCACTCACTCACTCACTCACACACACAATAGAAGGGAACCTAACAGAAATGAAGCATGCAAATTTTCTTAAGTTTCTCTATAGCTTTGTTAACTAAATAAATGAAAGCTCGGTGAAGAGGCAGCCCGTCCTCCAGAATACCTACCTCAACCACTGTCCGCATAGGGAGGCTCTGCTAGCTAAGCACAGCCGGGTCATTTACTCTGTCTAGAAACAGAAGAACACAGGTGTGATGGTATAAGTGTGTCATCTGAGCACTGGGCAAGCAGAAGCAGCAAGACCACCACAAATTCAGGGCCAGCCTGAGCCACATAGCAAGTTTCAGGCAAGCTAAGGCTACAAAGTAAGGTACTGTTTTAAAATAAAGAAAAGAGAAAAACTTTGGGATCTGGGTGCACAACACAGATCAGCAGGAAGGAAGCAAAAGCTCCACTCTGGATTCCAAGATTCTCTTAGTCAACACTCGCCCTCTGGACTGTTGGCATCTAGCCCTGCGTTCAGACAAGAGGGTTCGAGACCCCCTCTCCCAGGGAAAGACAGTGGCTCTAGAAGATGAGAACCACACCACACAGACAGTACGCAAGGGAGGGACAGACTCTAAGAGGTCAGGGTACCTGCTTCACTTTCCGGTGAAGCCGAGCAGCTAACAAAGCGCTCTCCCAACAAAATGCTACCTAAGCATTTCCAGTGCCTCATCCTTCTCTGTGGAGAAATGATGCAGGAGCATTGAACAGCTGAGGGCAGCTTTGATTGGAACAGATCAAGAAAAATAAAACCTGAAAAAGTGAATCTGAAGTGGAGACAGTGTAAGACAAAACTCCAAAACTCTGCTTTCCTGAGATCCATGGGGAAAGATACCACAGGAGGAACAAAGAACAAGGAATTCCTTAGAAACTTTTAGCATGAATGCTGAAACCAAAAGCTTTATTCGATGAACCAGAAAATAAAGCTGAGGGAACTTATTTCCCTTCATATAGAACTAAAAAGCAGGAGACGGCCAGGGCATAAGATGAATGGAGGGAATCTTTTCTTAAAGTGTTACATGAATAAGGAGAAATCCAGGAAACAGAATTCCCACTATGCCAGCATGCCAATGTCCATAGTAAAAGCGGCAAATAGTCCATGAAAACCACCCTAAGATGCAATACCGGGGGTAGCCTGGAGATCCTAAACTTTCCACAGGAAACCCCAATTGTCCAACAGAATGAAACACCCAGACTGCATACACTTCATCAGACAGCCTTGCCAGACCCTGAAGCCAGTCAACACCCGGAAACGGCCCAGGTGGGCATTGGGCAGTAGACTCTTGGTACACAATCTCCCTGATGAGAGCAGTTCAAAAATCAGGGGAAACACTGCTTAGAAATCCCCCCAAAACCAAACCAAACCAAACCAAACCAAACCAAACCAAACCAAACCAAACCCATAGTGCCGAGCCTAATGCAAAGGCCAAACCCCAGGCAAAGGGGAAATGTAGAGAACAGTGCCAAAGAGCTGAGAAAGTTTCTGGAAATCTGATGAGGCTCAAGGAACAAAAGTTATATGGTAGAGACGAGGTACCCTAGGCTTCCGACAGTCTGCCACTAGGCTCAGGTGTCTCCCTCGGCCGTCGGTGTTCCCTTCCTGGAACTTGGGAATCTTTCTTCTTGCCTGTGCACTACAAGGAAGCTGACCTGGAAGACCTGGAATGTTCCATCTCAAGGCGATCACGTATTATTCTTATGAGGTGTCCTTCACTTGGTGCCCCCTAGGCTGTTTCCACTTCCGGGAATTATTTCGTGGTCTCCGCAGCATACTGTCCACAGATTTTCCACACAAGCGAGAAGTGAGTGCTGCTAACTGTGGCAGCAGCCTCCCTCTCCCTTCTTCAGAGGCCACATCCGCATTTCCTGTCTCCATGAGCTACAGAAAGAATGAACACCAGAAGCTTTCGTGGAGTTCTGTGCATCTGTTTCCACTCACTTCCTCTTTCTCTCTGTCCTGACAGGTGTGTTCCATGGACTGAGAATCCACAAGCTGAGCGTCTGTAGATGTCTATGGAGTGTCACTGTGCAAGCTGTACTTTTCAAGTCTATAGCCAGCTAATTGCAAAGGAGTTCACAAACACTGTATCCTGCCTTATCGCGTGGGCCACTCACTTATCTCCCAGGGTCTCGTACTATTCTAGCACTATGACTCTCATGGTCGAGTGAGATCTGAATATGGCTGTCAGACAAGGCCTGTGTTAACTCACCCGAGTGAAGATGCCAATCTCACCTCTACTTGGGGTTTTGTTGGACCTCAAAAGCCAATGACAAGGCAGACCATCTGACCGGTAGGGTTCTCTGGAGGCAGGGAGGCATTGCCAGTACAGCAACATAAGGCAGCAGAGAAGAATGCTGAGAGGAGGCTAGGCAGGGCAGAGGGGTGAGGAGTGGCTGGCTGAGAGAAGCTGGGGGAGCTGCAGTTAACAGAGGTGTTGATATACTGTGTCCTGACTGGCCTAAGAGATGGGGCTCTCTGCAGAGAAATCACACAGTAGATCTCATTCCTTTACTTTACTCTTTATTCTTCATCTACTGCTACTGAACAAGCCATTAAAGTCTTTGCATATTGAACTAATACATGTGTTATTTCAGTGTGTGCAGGTGAAGAGTCTGGGTATGACTTTAGCTGGGTCCTCTGCCTGTGACCTCTCAGACTGTAATCAAGGTATCAGCTGGGACAGGGACCTCACATGAGGCTTGACTGGGAAAGGGTCAGGGATCACTAAAGCTGTCAACTAAAGCTGTCGTCAGGAGTCAGCTTCTTGCACTATAAAACACAGGGCTCCAGATTTTCTTGGCTATTGGCTCAAGGTTGTTTTTAGCTTCTAGAAGCTGCTGTAATCCCTTGCCACAGGAGCAGGACAGCTAAGAGCATGGCAGTTTGCTTTCCAAATAGCCAGAGGGACAGGCTTCATCAGGACAGGGTGTCACCTTGGGTATGTAAATCACACAACCCCTGCCAACTTACATTGTATTTTGTTGGTTAGAACTGTAAACATGGAGGAAGTGACATATAAACATGGACGTGAGTAGTGGACATGAGACCACAGGTGAACACTTGGGGTCTGCCCACCACACTCCTGCTCACTTCCTTCTTCCATGTCACTGTATTTTGTACAAAAGTTTGATTTGTGTAAATTAAAATTTTACCTAGTCTAAGGCCAAAGTATTACTCAGTTCAAAGTTTTAGGAGTTAAATTAGAATGGCTTCTTTACATATCGTGGTGGTTTGCATAAATATGGCTCCCATGGGTCCATAGGGAGTGGTACTATTGGGAGGTGTGGCCTTATTGGATAGGTGTAGACTTGTTGGCGGAAATGAGTCACTGGGGGTTGACTTTGAGGCTTCAGATACTCAAGCTACAGCAGGTATAGCTCTCTTTTGCTTCTTGAGGATCCAGATGTAGAACCCTACCCCTCCAGCACCATGTCCGCCTGCACACTGCCATGCCTCCAACCATGACGATAATGGATGAAACCTCTGAACTGTAAGCCACCCTAAAGAAATGTTTTCCTTTATAAGATTTGCTGTGGTCATGATGTCTCTTCACAGAAACAGAACACTGACTGAGACACACATGCTCTGCCGATCTGTGCCTTCTCTCCTGACAACAGACAGATGCTCCCTTAGTCAAGGCAGGTGTCAGGGTCCTTACGTGAAGAGAAGGAGCCAGTGGTGCTCACAACACTGACAGTAGCCAGCAGCAGCTGCTGACAGGACTGCCACGCGTGTTCTTTATTTCTATTAGAAGAAAAGGAAGGCGGGTCTTCCTTCAGGGATATATAGGAATATGTAAGACCCCACCTTCAAACTGGCAGGAGTCAGCTTCTGTTCTATGCCCGTGAAAACACTAGGCCCAAGCTATAAGCCCGACAGAGGTGCCAGCAGGAAGCACGGATGTGTCTGGGCTTTGCTACAGTGGATAATACACTGGCCCAGGAGCATTTTCTATATTCAAAACAATGGATTAGTGAAGTTAAAGGGTGTGAACCCCCTTTACAGAAACTTTCCCCTAATAATATGGGGTCATTATAGAACACAGTGAAAACAGGACAGTCATCACTCCAGGGACAGCAGCCGTAAGTCTCTGGGGTCTCTGTGTTCACTGTCAAAATGTCCTGGGCTCCATAATACACTGCAGAGCGTCACTGACCAGACACGGTAAGTACCCGTCACTCTACAGACACTAACTGGGTAGCATCACTTCACACACTGTGGCAGGTATGTATTATCATAGTTGTTATAGTTCTCAGGTCCATATCTGCTGCCGTCCTTTGCATCTTTATCTGAGAGCTTGCTATTCTTTCATGAACTTCTAGAAACCCTTTCTAGTACGAGGTTAGGTACTAAGCTTGGCGGGTAAACACATGATGGGTCCAGTCCTAGCGCTGCTCCTCACTGGACCCGAGCAATAATCAAGGTCCTTCAGAGTCTCCAGTTCCTCCCGTATGAACTCGATCATAAAAACCTCTTCAAGTTGTTGAAAGGATTAAAGAACATTCCTCCAGCATTTACTGTAGCTACAATGGCTACAGCAAAGAGACTTATTAACACTACTATAAATAGCCACAAGAGAATTGTATACTTGAAACAAAATTTAACATTCTAAAAGCAAGAATGTTAAAAGAGCTCAAATTTTTCTTTTTTCTCTCCATTAACTAAAATGGACAGAGTGTACTACACCATTTTCTTTGTTCTAAGCACAGGTATATAGGACATGCTAGCTTTAAAGTAATTTTTATTTATCTGTGTGTGTACATGAGTGTGCATGTGTGTGTGCATGCCACAGAACACCTGTGGAAGTCAGAGCACAGCCTGTGGGAATCCTCTCCTTCTATCATGTGGTTTCCAGAGCTGAGGCTTAGTTGTCAGGCCTGGAAGCCTTTACCTGCTGAGCCATCTTGCTGGCCCAAATCGTAATCTTTAAGGTAAGAGGCAAATCAGCAACATCTCCTGATAAACCGCAGGCAGCTCTCATTATAGTTCCCTTGGCCATTTCTACATGGTTTTAGGAAGCCACTTGCTGCATTAGAAAAGTGGCCAGCTGTACACTGTGTGACGTCCCTCTGAATGATTCTCTACCTTTATTTTTGCATGTTTCCCCATCTTTCTGAAATTTGAAAATATCATAACTTTTATAATTAGAAGACAATTTAAAGAAGAAATACTGTAAAAAATTATGAGTACAACGACATAGATTATATCCATTACTTTAGATACAGAATAAAACAAATATAAGGATTAAATACCATAAAGAATGCAATTTACTCAAGATACTTATATAAAATGAGATGAAAATAACTAAATATTAGTAGCTATAATACTATGGATAATGGGTTTTTATAGAGTCATTATATAATTATTTTATTTTTGAAAATTTCAAATTAAATTAAGTATCTTAATTTTATAAAAAGGATTTTTTAAACTCTGAAAAATTTCATAATAAAAATGTAAAATTATCAATGAAGGAAAGCTTTTTAAAAGCTTATTCCTTGCCCTATATAATGGCATATACTGCTATAAGCTTGCTGAATATTCCATTTTTTATTTTTTATTTCATTTGAAACAGGGTCTGAATGTATAGCTCAGACTGCCCCGAACTCACTGTGTTAGCCTCTAACTAACAGTCATTCTCCTGTCTCAGCACACTGACATCTCAAGTTGAGTGATGGAAGTCAGCCATCAGCTACATGTGGATGATCACTTTATTTTAAGGAAGGAAATTAGGCCCTGGCTAAGGGAATCTAAGGACTTTAAAGGTGGATTCAGAACCAGATTTAATAGACCATACCTGTAATCTCAGTTCTCATGGTGCTGAGGCAGGAGGAGCACCGTGAGTCTCAGCATAAGGTGAGCTACATAGTGACTTCCAGGCAGCCTGGATTTTAGACTAGGACTGTATTAAAACAAAAACAAATGTAGCAGAATATTATTTTAACTAGGCAAAGATGTATTACATTTGTTTATGCTGTGGAATAGTCCTTTAATTCTGTGAAGGTGTCTTACAGTTGTTTCTTCTTCCTTTGTTAATGACGTAGGAGGCGTAACATTTGTTTATGGTGCATTTGTTTCATTATGTAACAATGTGTTGAATTTGTTTCACCTTGCCTGTCTAAGGCACTTGATTGGGCTGATAAAAAGTTGTTGGGCTAAAAGTTAAGCAGGAGAGGGATAGGCTGGGCTGGAATTCAGAGAATAAGTAGGAGGAGAATTCTAGGCTAGGGAGAGAGAAGAGAACGGGGAGAAAGAGAGGAACACTCTAGGAATCAGAAGCCAGGCAGCTGCCAGACAGACATGGAGATAGCATGAAAGTAAGATATAGAGAAAGAAAAGAAGGTAAAAAGCCCTGAGGCAAAGCCTAGATAGAGAGAAACAGATTAAAATAAGAGATGATAAGGCTGCACATTCATAACTAATAAAAAGTCTCTGTGTCATTATTTGGGAGCTGGCTGGTGGCCTGGAAGAAAAAGCCTGTTATGAACAAACAAAACCCAAGCATATTCAGGACTGCAACACCTCAGTGAAACATATGGTAAGCTATGTAGAAGGAGAAGGAAAAAGAACTTCTTTGTTAATTGCTAATTTAACTTTTTTTTCTTATGAAACAGAATTTTTAAGGCTTAAAAAACTTAAGGTATTTGATATTCTCAGAAATAAAAATAATTCATCCTATACCAGAAAGTGGCATCACAAAAAGTTAGTAAAAACTACATGTGCTCCACCAGCAGCCACTTTGCCTGTCTTGTCTCCCCTTTTAGACACAGCTCACCCAGAGCTGGTAAGCTGAGGGAAGCTCTACACCTGACAGTAAATATATACTTAGATCTGGAAGCTCAGAAGCCCTGAGTGAAGATATTCGATAAAGCGCCGAGTGCTGACAAGCATGAAGAATGTTCTATTATGAACCCGTCTTCACTTTCTTGCAGCTTTCCAAAAAAATTAGCCTTTTGTGGTGAAATTTTCCATGCTTAGTTTCAGTCCAAAGGTGATTTTTTTTGCAAAGTTTGAGAAAAATATATTAAATAGTGTTTGAGTTAAGAAAAGACGAAAAAAAAAACATAAAATTTCCACTTTGAAAGCAGTTTCAGGATTTGCAAAAATATTCAGACAGCTAACAATTGCTAAAGTTGAAAAGCTGACATTTTCCACATGTCCAGTGTTCAACAAAGTAGTCTGAGAGATTCAGAGAAGACAATATGTGTTCACACACACAAATAAATGCATACGGAATCTGGCAAGATTGCTCAGTGAGTAAAGGCACCTGTAGCCAAGCCTGATGACCCGAGTTCTAACCCTGCAGCCCACACAGTGCAAGGAACATAATGACGCCAACTAGCTGCCCTCTGACCTCCATGTGTGTGCCGTGTGGAGGGTATGACCCTACTATCTGCCCTCTGACCTCCATGTGTGCAGTGTGGAGTGTATGGACCCTACTATCTGCCCTCTGACCTCCATGTGTGTGCAGTGTGGAGGGTATGACCCTACTATCTGCCCTCTGACCTCTGCATGTGTGCAGTGCTGGCATCTGCAACCACACACATTTGCATGCTCAGACACATACGTAAATTAAAATGTAAAAAGTATTTAAAAACCAATCAGAGTGTGACAAGATACTGGAAAACCAGCACTCTACCACATTTAATACAAACCTTCCCCAGAACAGATTTATTGCTTTCTAATGCCAAGTCTTTCACAAGCAGAGGATTCACGGCTGACTCTGATCACGGTTTCCACACCAGGACTCACTAGCGGTCACATGGAGACAGTGTCAGCTACTGCACTGCTTCTGTGGGGTCAGGAGCCTGCACTGCACTGTCCCAGATGCCATCCCAAGTCTGCAAGTCTCACCCTGTTTTCAGTTCACCTTCTGCCCTTTGCCAGGCCTCGATGCCACCGTCCGCCTAGAGAACATTCACACAAGCTCTGAGCCCTCCAAAATCTCCCCAAACTCCCTGCAAAGAAGCATTCACCTACTCCCCATTAAAACGCCCAAGTCCTTGAAGAACGCAGGTATTGAGGAAACAACACAAACACCTTTAATTTAAAGAAACAGAGCTGGAGAGACGGCTCAGCGGATAGCCGCTCTTGCAGACGACCTGGATGTGACTTCCAGCACACTTGGCAGCTCACAAGGGACTGCAACTCCAGTTCCAGCAGATACAGCGCCCTCTTCTGATCTCCTCTGGCACTACATGCATGTGGTAGGCAAGGCACATGCAGGCAAAGCGCTCACATACACAAAAATAAAAACGGAAAAATTAAAAAAATGTTTCCTCAACCAGATCTGTAATTCCTGTATTAATTTTTCTCCTCGGCTTCTAGATTTATATCTATCGCTCCACATTCTGCAGCTTCCTTCTCTTATTTCACTAACAGCGTACTCTGCAGGGTAATTCCAGCAATGGGATGCTTTCCACCTCATCTTCTTAACCAGCTGTCACTTTACTTCAGCTAACTGTCACTGTGGAGTACCACTCTGTCTCTGGACTCTGCAGGTGAGGAATTCCGACAGGCTCAGCTGGATGACCGTGTGGCTCCTGGATCAGCTGGGCACTGGCGCAGCACACAGTGTCTAAAGGGACTGGATGGCTGTGTGGACCCTGGATCAGCTGACCCACTGGTGCAGCACACAGTGTCTAAAGGGACTGGATAGCTGTGTGGACCCTGGATCAGCTGGGCACTGGTGCAGTGCACAGTGCACTAGGAGCTGCTTTGCCAAGTGCCCGGGGACCCTCTTGTGTGGCGAGCCTGGTGATGCCAGAATAACTAGACCTTTAGTATGGCAGCTGCCGACTGAGACGAAGGAAACAGAAGGTCCCAGCCCTCTAGGTCTGGAGTTGGAAATGCCAGAACCTCCCCCCGAGTCACTGCAGTGACTTGCTGAAAGCAGGTCAGGTGCCCAGGCTAAGGCAAAGCGGAGAGGGAACTCACTCCATTTCTTGAGGAATGAATGGCAGGGAGTCAGGGCTCTTCCTCCGCACATCACGGCACCTATCGCGACCTCCTTTCCCTTCTTGCAGCTTCTGTGCTGTCCTAGCCTGGATGAATGGCTTTCAGAACTTTTACCTTAACTCACAATTAGATATACATTCCAGAATGGAACCTGAGATAGCAGCACACACTTGTATAATGAGGAACAAATGTCTGGCAATAAATACCTACATTACAATATAAATACAGGCTGTTCTATTTCTTCAAGTGCTGTTTGGACATTCATAAATGATTTCTTCTCTCAGGAGAGCATTAGACATCCTAGCCTCATGGGCCAAACCCTGGTGAGGTGACTGGCCCTGGACTGTGGGGAGAAGTGTCATCTTCAGAGAGAGACTTAAGAGTGCAGCCCACCCCTTTCTATGTTCTCCATGATGCCAGAACATGTCAGACCGAGTCCCTCACTTTGGATTCTGGAGTAAGACTGTTCAGAGAGAACTGCACAGGGACCGCCCATCCTCACAGGACGTTTACCACGAGCAAGAACTAAGCCTTTTCACTGGGACTTGTCCCCATGCCTGGGCAACTGTGGACAGTCTTCCCATCCACACTGTAACCCACGGCAACATCGCAGGGTGTGCGGGGACTGTGGGTGATAGGCTGTAAGGCAACTGTGTTTTCTGCATCTTTCTCTCTTCCTCCTTTACAGGATGGAACAATCCCTAAGTGTGCACACATCTACACACTCTTCCTCTTTACACAATGGAACAATCCCTGAGTGTGCACATCTACACACTCTTCCTCCTTTACACAATGGAACAACCCCTGAGTGTGCACATCTACACACTCTTCCTCCTTTACACAATGGAACAATCCCTGAGTGTGCACACATCTACACACTCTTCCTCCTTTACACAATGGAACAATCCCTGAGTGTGCACATCTACACACTCTTCCTCCTTTACACAATGGAACAATCCCTGAGTGTGCACACATCTACACACTCTTCCTCCTTTACACAATGGAACAATCCCTGAGTGTGCACATCTACACACTCTTCCTCCTTTACACAATGGAACAATCCCTGAGTGTGTACACCTACACACTCTTCCTCCTTTACACAATGGAACAATCCCTGAGTGTGCACATCTACACACTCTTCCTCCTTTACACAATGGAACAATCCCTGAGTGTGTACACCTACACACTCTTCCTCCTTTACACAATGGAACAATCCCTGAGTGTGCACATCTACACACTCTTCCTCCTTTACACAATGGAACAATCCCTGAGTGTGCACATCTACACACTCTTCCTCTTTACACAATGGAACAATCCCTGAGTGTGTACACCTACACACTCTTCCTCCTTTACACAATGGAACAATCCCTGAGTGTGCACATCTACACACTCTTCCTCCTTTACACAATGGAACAATCCCTGAGTGTGTACACATCTACACACTCTTCCTCCTTTACACAATGGAACAATCCCTGAGTGTGTACACCTACACACTCTTCCTCCTTTACACAATGGAACAATCCCTGAGTGTGCACATCTACACACTCTTCCTCCTTTACACAATGGAACAATCCCTGAGTGTGTACACCTACACACTCTTCCTCCTTTACACAATGGAACAATCCCTGAGTGTGCACATCTACACACTCTTCCTCCTTTACACAATGGAACAATCCCTGAGTGTGCACATCTACACACTCTTCCTCTTTACACAATGGAACAATCCCTGAGTGTGTACACCTACACACTCTTCCTCCTTTACACAATGGAACAATCCCTGAGTGTGCACATCTACACACTCTTCCTCCTTTACACAATGGAACAATCCCTGAGTGTGCACATCTACACACTCTTCCTCTTTACACAATGGAACAATCCCTGAGTGTGTACACCTACACACTCTTCCTCCTTTACACAATGGAACAATCCCTGAGTGTGCACACACCTACACACTCTTCCTCTTTACACAATGGAACAATCCCTGAGTGTGCACACATCTACACACTCTTCCTCCTTTACACAATGGAACAATCCCTGAGTGTGCACATCTACACACTCTTCCTCTTTACACAATGGAACAATCCCTGAGTGTGTACACCTACACACTCTTCCTCCTTTACACAATGGAACAATCCCTGAGTGTGCACACACCTACACACTCTTCCTCTTTACACAATGGAACAATCCCTGAGTGTGCACACATCTACACACTCTTCCTCCTTTACACAATGGAACAATCTCTGAGTGCGCACTCATCTATGCCCTCTTTATTCAATCTCCACTGGGAATTTGCTGTGCACTGTATTTAGTGCTGCTCACTTGCACTAGGAATCTTGCCTATTACCTGGTAGTTTTCTTTTCACTGCACCTTCTTTCTTGTTTCATTTTCTTCACTGAGAAATGAGCTCATTGCATGTCTGATATGACCCACGATTCCTCCTGTGTTTGTGTGTCCCCCACTGTTAGCGCAGGAGTTAAAGTCTAACTGGCCTCGTTAGATGTATCACACTGCAGCCCAACTCAACATTTTACCTGCTATTGCTGCCTTCAGGGGCCAGTGACAGAAGCCAATTCTTTCATTGTGTAGAGCACACAGAGACTCCCACTCTCTGTCTCATGGATGTGAACTTCTAGAGGCCTGTTCAGATACATGGCTGTGGAAAAGGGCTCTGTTCAGAAACTCCTGCCACAAAGCTCGTTTTGATATTTTGAGATGGAAGAAGGTTCTGCTCTCCACACATCCAGATGCTTTCAGATTTTCCCTAGTTTACTTCTTATCACTAGATCTGGGGACAGGACCCTGGCGACAGCTCCTGGGACACCAGTCATTCCTCTTGCCTTCCTGAAGGTTGGCCTAACTACTGAATAGAACACAACACAGCAACACACGGTTCTCACAGCACGCCTGATTGGATGGTCCGGGAAGGCTCTGCAGAGTAGAACAGCTCAGCACAGGCTGTCTCGCTAACTGCACAGCAGGCAGAAGATCTCAATTTATTTTGTTCCATTATGGAGGAGATTTACTCCTAAATCAACAAATTATATACCCTGACGTGCCATCCTAACTCTCAGCAAACTTTTTCGAGCTACTCAGGTGCAGTCACACATTTGAAGTCTAAAATTCAGGATATCTGATAACTCTCAAAGAACGAAACAGGATCCCAGTGTGGCGGCTCATTCAGCAATCGACCCTGGAGAGCCTTAAGCAGGAGGACTGTCTGGGCTACGAAAGCTCTAGGATAGCAAGTCAGACCCTGTCAAAACGAAAATGAAAACACCCAAAAAAGAAAAACAAGCAGAAACAGAGAGGAAAAAAGAGTCTCTAAACTGTAACGGCACCCTTGCCCATCATTTTGCCAGTTCTCCTCTGGTATCCTTAGGCCGACATTGTTTGTCTTTACTGACACAAGTTATAACCCGGCTGTCAGTTTCTTCTGCACATAGTAGTGACAGGAGCAATGGGTTTTAAGTAGAGAAATGGCTCCTAGTACTGAGAGGAGACAGAAAAGCTCTATCATAGAAAGACGGGACATAGCTTTTTTTTTTTTCTTTGTTTTGTTTTTCAAGACAGGGTTTCTCTGTGTAACTGTTCTAGCTGTCCTGGAACTAGCTCTTATAGAACAGACTGGCTTCGAACTCCCAGAGATCTGCCTTCCCCTGCTTCCCTGAGTGCTGGGATTAAAGCTGTGTGCCACCACTGCCCGGCGGCTAGGATGCATTTTGAAAAACAATGAAAATTCACAGTTCCCTAAACATGCTCTGGGGACAAGCAAAATCTCTTGACTACATTGTATCTAGCACAGCACCACCAGGATTACAGTAACTATTGCTGCTCAGAATCTGTAAGTAAACCTCCTCTCTGCTCCATGGTCCTTGATGAAGAAAGCCGAGTAACCACCAGGCACGGGACAAGGCTTTGCTGCCCCTGGACTGGTGTGCTGCACATTACCGAGTTGAAGCTATCTGGAGGTAGAGGAAGAAACTCCTGCTGTTCAGAGAGGTCAGCTGTCTGCTACTGTGCACCTTCCCCAGGGAGCGCCAAAGAACACAGGACAAACTTGCAGAGGATATGCTCCTCCCAGAGGGTGCTGTCGCCAAATGTGAAGGTAACTGACATCACGTCACAACTCAGTCCACAGCCCAGGTAAGTCCTAATCTTGACTTTATGGAAATAACCAATTGGAAGGCACCTTTTTAACATGCAGAGGGTTCATGCTGAGAAAGCAGGTTCTAGAAAATAGGGTAAGATTGCTACTGCTAGGGCACCTGCAGGGTTTCTACCCTTTAGCGGACATGAATTCAGCCATGCACACTGGAGGCACACACTATAGTCTGTCACCCAAAGGCTGAAGGACCTCAGACACCTTCCCAGACCCTCTATAAACACAGCTAACAGAAGTGCATCCCACTTCAAGATTGGGCTCCAGATGAGGCTGAATCCCAATGAGACCCCTTTCTCTTATTTTTTTCATATAAAATGAAGATGACTGCCAATTAACCTCATCTCAGATCTAAGACACTATGGGTCTAAAACAATTGTGAATATTTGTCAAACTTCTATTTTTATATTTTCATACATCAAACTCAACTAAAGAGATAAATAAAAATTTTATTCCAGATTTTAAAAGATACAGTTATTTTGCACTGTTTGAAACTATAGGTCAGACAATATTGCATTATGCAATAAGTCTCTTCAAATGATTTAAGAACAAAGTTGTCAGTAATTACACAAAACTATTGCCAAGAGCTAAACCAAAGAAAACCAAACCACACCAACCAGCTAGTAAACTGCAAATGTGCCTTCAAAATCTTATGGGAGTCAAAATTCCAGTAAAATAACAGAAGAGATGGAAACAGAAGTTTCTTATTATCACACTTCATATGTTATAAAACATAACAGCTAACTTAGTTTTGGCAAATGATTAGGGCTTGCAACACTCTGGCTTCCACAAACTCACTTGATTGTCAAGTGCATCTCAAATGGAGCATGTCATGTTAACTTCAGGCATGCAGGGACCGCGTCGTCAGTGAGACACTGAAATTTCAACACTTCGGCCTGGATCACACGACCAGATTAACAGGCCCAGGTGTTTAATAGTTGAGGGGCGGGATGTGGTGGTGGAGAATTTCAACAATGCAGATAATTGAAAGCAGATAAAGTTTTTCAAAAAAAGATTTATTTATTTGTATGAGTTTTCCCCTGCATTTATAGCATGCACATGCCTGGTGCCTGCAAAGGTCAGAAGAAGGCATCAGATCCCTGATCTAGAGTTACAGAGGGTCGGGAGCTACCATGTGGCTTCTGGGAACTGAACCCAAATACTCTGCAAGATTACAAACATTTTCTCACTGCTGACCCATCTCTCTAGCCTCAGATAAAGCCTTTGACTAATGAAAACACAAAATCTTAGCGATGAGTCCCTCCCTCCCCAAAGGTGCCTTGCATGTACAGTCATACACATTATTTACTGTTTAGACATGCAAGTCTGTGTGTCTCTTCTGTGTGTATGTGGTATACGGGCATGCATGTATGTGCATGTGTATGCATGTACATGTGAGGGCAGAGGCTGATGCTGGTTCTTTCTCACCTGTGCTCCATCTTAGGTTTGGAGACACGGTCACTGAGTCTGGAGCTCACTGATTTGTTGAGGTTGGCGGGCTGACAAGCTCCAGCGATCTACCTTCCCTGTTCCCATAGAACTGGGTTACACCTGGATTTTGTGTAGGAGCTGGAGATCTAAACTCGGGTCCTCATGCCTGTGGAGCAGACACTCTCCTCACCGAGCCATCTCTCCAGCCCCATCAAATACAGTTTTCACCGCTCGCGGGAGCTCTATCACCGTCCATCTTTACAGACGGATTATGTTGTCCTCATGTTTCTCCCTTTCCTCCTCCCCTCTTCCCATCCTTCCCATCACTATCTTAATTCACGTGTTCACAGGAGACTGCGACCCTGGGAAGATACATGACTACCACGTGGTGAAAGGCTCTGCAGTCGGGGACCTACTTAAGCTGTGATCAGATTTCTGACCAGAAACTGAGATACAAATGTGTACCATTTACACTTCTGGTCTTGGACAACCTGGTACATAGCAGTAGGTAGCCAACATAGCAGTTAGCATAGTGATTGAAGCAAGTTCACTGTTACTTCCATAACAACAATAGTAGTAATACTTGCTTAGAACTTTAAAATCCCTGGCAACGCTCTTAATATTTTGCATAATTCTTTAGAAAATCATTGAAGAACACATAATTATTTCCAATGTGTTGGTGGGAAAACTGAGGCCAGAGACTCAATGACTTCTTCAAATTCATGCAAACAAAAGATGACGAAAAATATTTGAGCCTAAGTGACTAGCAAGAGCCAGAGCTCACGGGGACTGTGTGACTAGGAGCACTCACATGTGGGCCGGGCACAAGAAAGATGGCAGCCGCCTATAGGGTAAGAGGAATGACATGGGCAGAAAGGAGGCTGTAAGTCACACCAAGGCCAACACCTAAGGGAAAGCTGCTCTCTGACTGAAGCACCTCATCTGGGGAGAAATACCTCAACTGAGGAGAAGCAAGAGTCCAATGACGAGAGCACTGTCTTCAGTTTCCTGCGTTCACGCTTAGACATAAAAACATATTTTCTTATATCCAAAAGGAGAAAATTAAAATCCATTCGGTGTTAGAAACAGGGAGACCATAGTTGTGCTCTTTCCAAGTACTGGTCTGAGCACTGAGCGCAGCGAGCTGGCAGGAAAGGAGGCAAATTCCTAGTGGGATCCAAGACCCTGCTGGAGATATTTCATCACACGGAGTGAAAAGATTCATGGACGGGGCTGCTGTGAAGGGATCCCTTCCTCTCGCTTAGCTCTCTCACCCATGGGACTCCAGGCTCCTAGCTCAGAACCATGCCTTGTCCGCTGGGGCGTCCTCAAGATGGCACAAGAGTGATTTTATACCCATGCGTGCCAAATGAAGACGTAAATTATCTTGTAATTGTACCCACTCAATGGGTCATTTCTGATACATGAGTGAAGGCATGCCTTTAAGGCTCTTAAAGAGTACACTTCCTATTGAGGGTACTTTAACTTTTACTCTGTGATGTCAATGTCAATGTATAGTACACAGCCACACTTAAGAACCAGATGTTGGCAGCTGTGGGTGTAGCTCAGTGGAAGATGCTTGTCCCTTGTGCACTAGGCCCTGAATCCATCCCCAACATCAGGACAACAAACATAAAGACAGATAAAGAAAGTATTTCTGAATGAAAGCTGCATACATGTCTAAAAATGGCTAGAAAATACAGAACAGACAAGAATCTAGACCTACAAACACTTAGTGCGTTCCTGAAAGACAGGTATTACCTGTCAGTGATGATGACACATCATTTTGCTTCTTAAAATAGACAGGAATATTTTCTTATTTCAATTTTTGGGACCAGCTGCATGCAGTGCCTGTCAAGGCCGGAGGGCACAGGATCCCTGGAGCTGTATACGGACTGTTGAGAACCACCGTGTGGGTGCTGGTACTCACACTGGATGCTCTAGTAGCGCGGTCTGAACTGCTGAGCCATCTCCCCAGCCCATGCCTATTTTCAAAACACGCTTTCAATACAGACAGAGTCCTGTACATGCTACATGTTCTTAAATATTGTTTCATAAAAGAGAGCAAGTTAAATATAACACTAGAATTCCAGAGAACCTTAGATTCAAAGATATTCATTTAGAAAAATCTCTGTCTTTTCCACCATTATTCACGGGAACATTATGGAAATTTCTTAAACATAGGTCTTTAGCAACAGACAAAGATAAAGGCAGCCACTATACATCCCTCCCTCTGCTCTACAAAAAAGCAAAGATGAGGCTTTTTGTAAGGCAACGATCAGATACCCACAGTCACCTCTAAGGCATACTTACGGGCAGCTCAGGGGCATCCTTCATGACCCGAAGAACAATATAGCTGCCTATGGAGTGGCCAATGAGGATCAGCTTCACATCCTTGGGCACGTGAGCTCTCAGAAAAGCTATTTTGTGCTGTATTTGACCATTCAGACCATAGATGTCCTCAATTTCTTGAGCATTTGACTCTAAAAGCAAAAGTATAGAAATGCTTTAATGAATAAGTAAACAAGCTTATTAAAGTAGAACAAGATCTACAAAATGCCGAGACTTAAGACAGTGACTTAGAGTCACGCACTGAGCACTTGTCATAGCCTGTGATAGACGAGCTGCAGTACTAGACACTTAGATTACAGACATCCATCCTCACCACAGAACGGGAAAGGCAGCACTAGCGGAAACGTCCCAGCTCATGGACACTGTAAAGACTGACAGCTGTGGATCTCTGATGTAGGGCAGCTGAGATTCAACTGCAGGTCTGTCCTCGAAGCCCGTGAACTTGAAGCTCCTCCATGAACCACTGCTAGTTTAGGTCAGTAGAGCTCAAGGTTGATTACGTAGCAAGTACTCGGGAAGGGCTGCTGGAAGATAGCTGGGCCCTGACACAGAGTTTCTGACACAGTAAGTCTGTGCAGAGGCTCAAGAATTCCCCTTTCTAAGTTTCCAGGAGATGCAGGCAGGCTGAGTCTAGAATTACACACTGGGAACCACTGGGTTAAGCTGACTCAGATCCAGTGAACTAAGAAAACACATGGTGGATAATGTTGACTATGTTGAATAATCTGTGCATATTTAAAGAACTTAAAGACTTAAGTAGAAACCTCAATGTTAACATGCAATCATGACCTGCAATGACCTTTCTGTTCCTATTCTTTTTCTAGGGTTTTCAAGATCTAATTAAAAGCTACACTTGCTTAAGCTCACTGGGCCAGAAAGACAAAGACGGTATGTACTCACTTATAAGTGGACATTAGCTGTTAAGTAAAGGACAATCACACTACAATCCACAGACCCACAGAGACTAAAAAACAGGGAGGGCTCTGGGATGGGTGCATGTATTTCCCTGAGAAGGGGAAACAGATCTTGTGGGTGAACTAGGAACATGTGAGTATGGGAACAGGAGGGATCAGGTGGAATAGGGAGTATGGGGGGAGAGAATGTGGGGAGAGATGACTGGAACTGGAGGGTATTTGTGGGTAATGTGGAATCCTAGTGCAGTGGGAACTCCCTGGAATCTATGACGGTGTCCTTAGTAAGGGCTCCCGGTAACAGAGGATATGGTGTATGAACCATCCAACCTCTGTAACCAGGCAAGGCTTCCAGGGTTGGGACTGGAACAGCAACCCAAACAAAAAATGTCTGACAGACAATCCGTTCTGATTGCAAGATGTATTGGGACAATGGTGGCACAGAACTTGTGTGAGTGGCCACCTAATGACTGGTCTAATTTCAGGCCCATGCCACAAGTGGGAGATCATGTCTGATACTAGCTCCATGATCTAAAGGGGTCAAAGACATGTTGAACACATGGCTGGCAGAATCAACTGATGGGAGTTCACAGAGACTGAGGCAGCATTTGAGGAACCTGATGGGTCTGTGCTAGGTCCTCTGCATAAATGTTATGGTTGTTGCCTGTGTTTTGGGAGTATTCCTGACAGGGAGACTGGGGGTGTCTCTGCCTCTTTTGCCTGCACTTGGAACCCCTTTCTACTTTCTGGGTTGATTTACCCAGCCTTGATGTGAAAATCTGTGCCTGGTCTTACAGTATTGTGTCGTGCCATGTTCTGTTGACATCCCTGGAAGGCCTGCTTTTTTCTGAGGGGAGATGCGGAGGAGGGGGTTGAATCTGGTGGAGAGGGGAGGTGGGGGTGCTTAGAGAAGTGGAGGGAGGGGAAGTTGCTGTTGGGATGTACTGTATGAGAAAAAATAAACAAGCAAACAAGAAACAACAACAACAACAAAAATCTACACCTGCCTTCAAGGACATTATGGTCTAGGAGGAAAAAATATAGATTTTATTTATTTTGCATATGCACATGTGTGCATGTTTACATGTATGTGAGCACACATGTGTGCAATGCTTATGGGTGCCTGAGGTTGGTGGTGGGTGTTTTCCTTGATCACTCTTCTCCTTATATATTGAGGCAGAGTTTCCCACTGAACCCAGAGCTTGCTGTTTTGATTGGCTTGGTTAGCCAGATTGTCCTGAGGATCCTGTTTTTGCCTTTTTCTTGCTGGGATTACAGTAGGGCCATCGTGCCCACTTAGGGTCCTGAGGATCCAAACACTGGTCCTCAGGCTTCTGCTACAAGCACTTTGCCTGTAGAGCCAGTTCCCTAGCTCCCCCACATATATTAAAAATATAATTATGAAGCCTTCAAGAAGTCCCTCAAGTAGGTAAGTATCTCAGCATCTACTGGGTTATGGTAAGTGGCAGTGATCCTCTGTACTCACAGAAGTACTACTATACCTCCATGTTCAGAGAGTCCGGTTTTATCCCATGCTTATTCAGTCCCAGTCCAGCTGGCCTTGGTGAGCTCACAATAGATCAGCCCCACTGTCTCAGTGGGTGGGTGCACCCCTCGTGGTCCTGACTTCCTTACTCATCTTCTCCCTCATTCTGAACCTCATTTGGACCTTGGAAGCTCAATCCGGTGCTCCAATGTGGGTCTCTGTCTCTATCTCCACCCATCGCCAGATGAAGGTTCTATGGTGATATGCAAGATATTCATCAGTATGGCTATAGGATAGGGTCATGGACAATGAGGGCTGATGAGAAGCCAAGGACAATGGCACTGGGTTTTGATCCTATGGCATGAACTGGCTTTGTGGGAGCCTAGCTTGTTTGGATGCTCACCTTCCTGGACCTGGATGGAGGGGGGAGGATCTTGGACTTCCCACAGGGCAGGGAATCTGGACTGCTCTTCAGACTGGAGAGGGAGGGGGAATGGAGTGAGGGGAGGGGGAGAGGAGTAGGGGGAGGGGAAGAGGAGTGGGAGGACGGGGAGGGAAATGGGAGGCGGGGCGGAGGCGGAAATTTTTTCAATAAAAAAAAAGTACTACACCTCTCTCCAACTTCCTCAAGAAAATCATTACAAGAACACTAGAAATACTACTAGAACATTATCATTGATGTATATGTTTAGCTACAGATCAAATATTCAATGTGTAAATTTAAGTATGTATTTTCATTCAAATAGTATTTATAAAACCCCAATGACCATAAAACTAGACATAGGACTAGAAATTAGTGCTGTATTCTGGGACTGAGTGTGCGGACAGTGACCCCTCCTCTTACACAGGAATTTTCACATCATAGAATTCTTCCATTTTACCCATTGTCACTCCAAAATGATATTCTAATATTTTCAATCAAATATCATACATGTAGGAATATAAAGGCTGAAATCAGAACTTCAGATTTGAAATGATCTGAGCTAGATGACTATGTCATTTATTTCTTGATGGACTTTTAAAAACAAACTATGTTTATCTGATATGTATCTTATAATCGACAAATCTAAAAAGCCATAAAATTTTTACTCTAAATTCAAAGTATAACCAGAGATGGAATGCAAGAGAATTTTATATTATTTGTTTATTTATAATAGTAAAATGGTCTGGCAATGCTAACCATCATAGAACTTGAACTGTTAAGTAAGTATGAACATTGAACTTGGTTTAAAAAAGAGACGTTTTCACACACAATCCCCATGTGCCATCATCTATTTTACAGGGAAAAAGTTACTTCATTGTTAATCAAACAGGGAAGAGAAAGCCAAAAGGACTTTGTAAGTTCATGCTACAGGACAAAGAAACAGCAGGGGAGAACTGTGGCCCCTACTTCTTTATGACTCATTCCTTCAGAGATCTGAACGACATTCCTTTCACAGTTATCCTTAGGTTTAGTATCTGAGGTGAAGGGCCCCTCACAGTTTGGGCTCATCTGCTCCCAGCTCTCTCCGTGGTCTGTAAGCTCTTTGGATGGAAATACTGGTGAGACTCTGCCAACTCTGAAGGCAGAATAAGAGACACACTGGCGGAATAAGAGACGGCATCTACAACCATTTACAAATGCTACCTTACAAAAAACCCCCATGAACTTAAAGAATGACTTATAAAATAATTTTAATTATTATTCTCCAAACAGAAGGTATAATGGAATAACCAATAGGCATCAAATTATATTTCCCACTTGACGGGCATGAAGGGTCTGCCAAAAATCTTAACAGATAAATGCGGGGAACAGAAGGGAGATTCAGGAAGAACAAAATGCCACAAACAATAAAGAAAGCAAGAGGCACAAAGCGCAGTATTTGGAACCGATAAGGAGTCTATAGGGAGCCATGGAACTAAGTGGCTGGAAGAGGAAGTGACACGAATCGAGCAGAACGTGGGCCATTGCAGCAGGGCATGTGACTGCACAGAAAGGAGCAGCACGCTTGGCTGTGGGCTCCAGGGTGGGTGCTGCCATGCTGACAGCCCCGGCACATGAGGGACTACTGAATGCACTTGGAAAGGTGCCAGGGCTCTAGGACATACTATCCAGACACTAATGAAAAGGAGAATCATCCTGAGAGCTCTCATCTGAAATGCCTGTCACCAGAACAGCCTAGATTTCAGGTCTCTGTGTCTTTCTGATTTAGGGACACTTGCCTTGAGTTTACTTGCTAAGCCTCTCTCATTCAAAACTCTTCAATACAAACAAGGTTCCCCACTCTTCTCTGCCCCAGGACTATAACCATGGGCTCCATTTCCAGACCCCTCTCCAGGTCTACACTTTAACTTGGAAACATGCGTGCGTTCCTAGTGGCTGTGAGCAGCAGCTGGACTGTCCCCACCTTTGGGCTTGTCTTTCCTCAATGTTCTTCTGCTAGTCACTGTCCTGGAGAGGGAACTCCTCCAAGCAGTCTCTCTCTCTATCTGGAGGACTATTGGGCGTGGTTTTGTTTCTTTATAACTGCACAGGCTAAATTCATCTTCATTGAAAGACTGGTAATATTTCATCTGCTGCAGTTGAACCGGATAATTTTTATCTTGTGCTTCATGGGTTTTGAACAAAGGACCTGAAGTAGTTGATAATAAATTTACCACCGAGTAAGCGGACTCCAGTAAGTCAAAGCCAGACAACAATTTAAACTCCCAAATTGTTTTAAAAAAATTATGTATCTTTCTTGAATCATCCCTGTGTGGTATCAGAGAACAGCTGTTATTATATTCTGTCATTACATCCACTTTACGATTCTGTCAATGTGCTGTAACAAGAATATCATTCCCAACGGTTCTCAGTTTTAACGCATGCTCACATGAGGCGAAGCATGCTGCCAACCTCTGCTGTGCTGCTAGAGCTCGCGCTCTCTTGCTCATCATGTATTCTGCAAACCATGCTGTGCATGTCAGGCACCTGTACTTAGGGTGGCAATCCTGCATGGGAACGATGTACCTGTCCTGCCTGCACTGACCCGTCTTATAGCCCCCACTCGTAAAGCACAACCTCTAATAGGTAACGTAGGTTTTAAGGCCCAGGGCTACACTCAGCCTCATAGAACTTTTGGGATACTTAGGGTACAGATGGAAATAGTCACCTCAGAAGGCGGACATGGGCATCTCTATTAATTCTCCTGCAGTACTGCCTATCATTGCCTAGTTGATCATAAATCCTAAGTGATGACAGACTGCCCTTTCATCCCCCTTCAACGTTCGCTGGCCTCTGGTCCTCTAGATGGCACTGTTCTCATTAGGTAGCAAAGAGCTCAGACTAATGCTAAGTTATTAACACATTATTAAGTATAGAACCAATCCAAACAATAAGTGTTCAAGTAAGTTATAAATAAGCAACAACCATTTTAAAACACAAATATATTTTCTAATTTCCTAAATATATTTCCTAAATTCTGACCCACAACATACATATATCTTTTACTTGTGTTGAGCACTAGTGCATAGTAAGGAAGAATCCATGACCAAGCTCTGGAAGATGCGGTCCTAGGACCAGCAGCAGGAACACTGTTGGGAACTTTCTAGAAATGAAGACTCTCAGGTGGTGCTCCACATCTACTGATCAGCGAATCTGGGTGTACACTTATTCTAATAAAGCTTTGGATAACTTTGAGGCATGTCAAAGTTGAGAATGTTGATTGAAGGGTAGGTAATCTTTCACATCTGCTTTCAATTTCAAAGTTGCTGCTTATATTCTGTTTATTTGCTTCAGATTTTAGTATATTTTTGGATGGTTGCTATGACAATTGCTGTTGCTATAATTAAGAATTCTCTCTATACAACACACCTTTCACTACAAGATAAGGATGAAGGAATAAAACGTGATAGCTGCATATCACTGAGAAGTTTGAGCAGAGGGATTAGATAATTAATCTTCATTAGGGATCCACATTTAAAGAGTTTCTTGCAGACAGCAGATAGTTGGACCTTGTTTTTACCTACTCTGAGAGACTATCTTTAAAGTACTCATTCAAACTGATTAGTAGTACAATTAGATAAATGATTATATACAATTTTACAAGTGATTTTTAAAACAATTATGTGTCATATGAATGTCTATGTGTAGATATTGTGCATGTGAATGCAGGTACCTGGGGAGTCCAGAAAGGTGTGTTGGATTCTATGGAGCTGGAGTGATTGTGAGCTGCCCAACTTGGGTCCTCTGCAAGAGGAGTAAGTGTTCTTAGCTGCTGAGCCACCTTTGCAGCTACTCTAAGTGCTTTCTATTTGATACATTTGCCTTTTTACTCTTTTTTCTACTTTTTCTAGCCTTAATTGAGCAAATTTAAACATCCCAGTTTTCCCTTTTTGTCATAGTAGCTGTATTTGTTTACATTTTTTAAGTGGTTGTCCTAGAATTTGCAGTACTTAATATAAGCCCAATGTATGTAACAGTATTATCACCCTACCTTTAGTTCAGGTATGTTACACAATAGTATTCTCTCTTGTCTTAATTCATCCTTTACGCCATTGCCAATAGTCATTCTACTTACCCACACATTATCATCACTAATTAATTTGAGTAGTTATTAGGTAAATTTAGAATAAGAAAATTTAAAAATCTTTTAATCATTTCTTCTTCCTTGTTTTTCTGTTTTATATTCTTATTAATTAATTTGTGTATGTGTGTGTGTTTATGTGGGTGAGTGCATGCATGCCTGTGTGTGTACACTTATGGACAATATCTGCACAGGTGTCCACATAGACCAGAGGAGGTGCTGGATGCTCTGGAAGCAGAGTTGCAGGTAGCTGTGGCCTATTGGACATGGGTGTGAGGAACTGTGCTCTGGTCCTCTGAATAGCAGCAAGTCCTCTTAACTGGTCAGCCATGGCTCTAGCCATGCCTTTCCATTCTTGCTATAGGTCTGATTTTCTGTTTTCATTCTTCTTTCCTAGGGCAGAGCTAAAGCAAAAGGTCTCCTCAGCTTCTGTCTTCAAAGGCTTTACTCATCCTTTACTTCCAAGGGTAATTTTATTAGACACAGAATTCTAGGTTGCTGATATTTTTCTTTCAAATATTTTACTTTATTCCCCTCTATATATCTGACAAGAAGGCACTGGAAGTCTCATTGCTGTCTTCTTTCAAGGCTTCTATTTGCCTTTGGTTCCCTATAATTTCAATATGGTGAACACAAAGGTGAAGATTTTGAGTATTTATCCTGCTCAGTGTACTCCACGTTTCCTGAATCCGAGTTTTATTATTTGACTTAAGTGTTTCCATTATTCTGGCTCCATTCTCTCCATTCTCTGGTACTGTATTATGTGGATGTCAAACCTCTGAAACGGCCCACAGTTCTTGGATATTCTGTTCTTTAAAAACATTATTTTTTTTGTTCTTGCGTTTCAGTTTGGGAAGTTTCTACTGGCCTATTTTCAATTCCACAGATCCTTCTCCTAGCTGCACGAGGTCTAAAGACAAGCCCAGGAAGCCAGTCTTCATTTTGGTGCAGTATTTAATACTTCCTTCTGATCCTCTTAAAAGTTCCCAGCTGTCACTGGGTTCCCACTCTTCTGCAGTGTGTTACAGTTCTCAGTGGAGTCTCAATATTGACTGCCATGTTTATTTTAAATCCTCTATCTGATAGTCTGAAAATCGGCACTAGGCACATCTGAGTTTGGTTAGGAGTCACAGTTTGTTTAGTCTTCTTGTCTTTTTTTTTTCTTGCCTTTTACGAAGCCTTGTAACTTTATGACTGAAGTTGGACGTGATGTGCCAGTTCTAGGAACCGAGGGAAACAGATCCTTGCATGAAGCTCGATGTCAAGGTGGCCAGGACCTGAGCTACATTTAATATCCATCAGAGGCTTTGGTTTCCTCCACATCTTTGCTTTTCCACCCTTCTCACAGTTGGTTTCCCCTAAGCTCTCCTGATCTGTTCCTGTGTCGTGCAGTGCACACACCTTTGTTATATCAGAAGTCTATTGACATGGGGTAAAATAAGGGAGGAAAGTGATTTACAACCTTATACTCAATGTCATGGAGGGCGGGGCTGAGACTCTGGGAAAAAAATACTTCTCAAATTACTTTCTTCTCTATGTTATGCAAGAGGGCCAGGAGGCCCTTACCTTGGGTTACAGAGTCTAGTCCCCTGGAGAGTAGCATTTGCTATTGAGAATTCTTTGGGAATGCTGCAAAATGATTTCTTCTCTTCCCTCCTCAGGAAAACCCTGGGGGATATTTTCAGATAATTACTGAGTTAGATTTACTGTCATAACAAAGATCCCATGGAGATTAGCTCATGGTTTCAGAGGTTTCAACCCATAACTATCTAGCCCTATTGTCCTGGGTATTTTGGGAAAAGACCATCTAGGCAAGGAATGGCAGAACAAAACTGTTGGCTTTCTTCTGACCAGGAAGTAAAAAGAGAAGAGGCGGACAGGGGAAACAACAAATCCAAGCAAGGTCTGAGGAAGTGATTTTTTTTAGTTGAGGCCCAAAAGGTAAACAAAAGCTGTGAAGAAATAAACAGCTCACTTATTAAAGCAAGAGAAGTTGTCCCTCCACCCCTGGATCTTCTTGTTACATCAATATCATCATGACAAAGGAATATGGGTGGATATAAAAGCCTGTATGCAGCAGGGATGATGAGGAGAAATATACCAGTCAGCATCTGAGGACCATGACAGGAAATTTGTTTTTTATTCTAAACAACACAGGACAAGGTTAAGAGGGTTTAGGCATGATCAGATTTCCATTGTGAAATATAGTTTAAGAAGTGGTGCATTCATTTATGCTGTAGAATATTTCTTTAATGATGCAAACACATGTTGCATTCTTTTATGCTATATCTGTTTATATCTGTAAGGCTATGTTACTCTGCCTGTCTAAAATACCTGATTGGTTTAATAAAATAGCCGAGTGGCTAATAGCTAGGCAAGAGAGACACACAGCTGAGGGCTAGCAGGTAGAGACAATAAATGAGAGAGAGAGAACTGAGAAGAAGGGAGGAGTGAGAAAAGGAGGAGACACTATCACAGTAGGCAGCCACCCAGCTGCACAATCAGCCATGGAGCAAGAAGAAAAGAAAAGGATATAGAATAGAGAAAGCTAAAATCCCAGAGTCAAAAGGTAGATGGGGTAATTTAATAAAAGCTTGCTAGAAAGAAATAGACCAAGCTAAGGCCCAGCATTCATAAGTAAGAATAAATCTCTGTGTATTTATTTGGGAGCTGGGTGTGGGCCTCCAAAGAGAAAAAAGTAAAAAAAAAAATCCAACTATATATTTCAATCATTTTCTACATTAAG
This sequence comes from Microtus pennsylvanicus, assembly GCF_037038515.1. Classification (NCBI taxonomy): domain Eukaryota; kingdom Metazoa; phylum Chordata; class Mammalia; order Rodentia; family Cricetidae; genus Microtus; species Microtus pennsylvanicus. Next base: position 88,004,387 of record NC_134586.1, on the reverse strand, counting down.
CAATAATTAGAAAACATAAAATTGTGGTAATTTACACAGAATTGGCCACTTTCTATAAAGATGGGAAGCATCACAGATTATTCAAGAAGAATTAGATAATCTCTATAGGCCCACTATGAACTAAAGAAAGTCAAGCTTAAAGACTGAAGAGCTCACAAACAAATCCAGACCTACAAGGCTTTACTGGTGAATTCTACCAAGCATTTAAGGGAAGAAATACTATCAGTTTATATGTATTCTTTAAGAAAACATGCAAGGAAGAAATAGTTATCAGCTTATTCTGTGAGGTCTATATCACCATCACACCAAAGCCAGATACAACTTCTAGAAAAACAAAACTATAGGTCAGTATCACTGTGAACAGAGATGAAAAATTATACAGTTTTTGATGAAAAATTATCCCCGCAAATTGAATTCATCAAAAGGTTAAAAAAATGTACATTGTGACTGAGTAGAGTTGATCAAAGGATGACACCATTGATTTAACATTTAAAAATCAATTGTATCTGTCATACTTATAAACCGAAAGATTCACACACTCATCTTAAAAGATACAGAAAAAGTGGAGCTTATCTTTTGTCAGGAATATATTTAGTAATATAGCTACATTTTTAAACACAACATACATGAAATACTGAATCACAATTCCTAGATTATGTATACAGTCTTTGTACCTAGTGAAGCTAGTCTCTTTCCATTACTGTCTATTTTTCTATATATATTTATTCTCTGTTTCCCATTTGAGAAGAGTCTCTCACACTCTAGCACATCCTGGCCTGTATTACGGAGCCTTGACTGTCCTCAAACTCAAAGTCCCTGCCCCTGACAAAAGCAACACAACAAGAACAAAGGAGATATGAACTAAATGCCAGGAGCACACTGATGCTAAAGGTGTTTCTGAGGATTTGTTAGAACTAAGAAGCTAATTTTAAAGATCAGTTAAATGAGGTTCCTTTTCTCTCTTAAGAAATAACAAAATAATACTATGAAGGCAAATGAAGAAAAGGCAAAAGGTACCCCAGATAAGGAAACAGTGAGCAAGGACGAGTCCTAAACGTGAAGGTTCTACAGACAGGAAAACACAGGGCAAAGTGTTGATGTAGGTTTCTGTCTGCCCAGTCCTGGCATAAACACACAGAAACTGTTATTATAACACTGCCTTGCCTATTAGCTTATGCTTCTTATTGGCTAGCTCTTATATCTTAAATTAACCCATTTCTATTATTTTGTATTTTACCCATGAGGGGCGTGGCCTACCTGAAAGGTTCTGGCTGGTGACTTGTATCTTTCTCCTCTGGTGGCTATGTGGCACCTCACTTAATCTGTCTTCTTTCTCCCAGCATTCAGTTTAGTTTTCCTGCCTAGTTCTACTCTTCCCTATCACAGGCCAAAGCAGATTCTCTATTCATTGACCAATAAAAGCAACACACAGACAGAGGAACTTCCCACATCAGAAAAGCACACGGAGGCAGAGGACACAGACAGACTCACCTGTGGAAGAATCTGCTTTATGTAAAGATAGCATTGCAAACCAGAAGGGCAAAGATAATGCTACGAATCTAATGAATGGGATGAACCAGTTAAAGACCGTCTAAGGAGAGAGGGAGCAACAGATTTCTTCCAGCCTGAGGGATTCTCCACAAACAGTGAAAACACATGACAGGCAGAGCTGTTTTTATAATCTTAAAGGAATAGACCATTTTGACCAATTTTATGATGGTGTATATTTCTGTACAACCAAATAAATGCAGAAATAAGGTCAAAGTCACACTGACAAGGAGGCATGCCATGTGTCCCAGGCAGAACACAATTCCAAAGTTTATTGCTTGCAACCCACCAGATACCTCTGACATGACATGGAAAATTCACAAAGGGCCAGGAAGAAAATCCCAGGATAAAAACTCTACATTAAACAGATAATCATCTTAAAATAAGGCGGGAGAAAGTTGTTAAAAACTTAAACTTTGAGCAGGGCTGTGGTGGCACACATCTTTAATCCCAGCACTATGGAGGCAAAGGCAGAGGCAGGCTGATCTCTGTGAGTTCGGGGCCAGCCTGGTCTACAAGAACTAGTTTCAGGACAGGCTCCAAAGCTACACAGAAATCCAATCTTGGAAAAAAAAAACCCAACAAAACTTAAACTTTGATAAAGATATAAAAACATTTACAAGGGAAATTACAAAACTGTGCATGTGGTACCTTCTCCATTAGACAAGGCTCCCCTGTATTATATATCAATGTAAATAAAACTGAAACCGCACACCCAGAGTAGTAACCATGGTTGCTCTAGTAATTTCCCTCTGGTTCACCACAGTTTACCAATAGCAATTATGAAATCATAGGTTTTGAGTATCTGTAACATTTAAACTTCTCCGGAATAATGAAGATAAGCAGTTTCGGCCTGTTGACACTGTTCATTAAAGAAATTAGTCCAGGGCCCACAATTATATAATCTGGGTTTCAACTCCACCACAGAAAAAGAATTCCTCATGCACAGAGATTTCTTTTTGAACTTCTGAGTCCATCTCTAAATAAAAGGATGAGGGGGGGGCAGGTATGAGAAATAAAATAAAGACCGAGCAAAAGGCAGGAGAGGTGTGCACAGCTGTAGTCTCAGCCCTCAGGAAGTGGACGTGTGAGATCAAGGTCAGCCTCTTTAGCTACATAGAGTTAGACAGTAGTGTGGAGACCCTGTCTCAACCTCCTTTTCACTCTCTCCCCATCCCCTACAAAAGCAAGGAAAATATAAAACCTTGAACCAAAGACAATATTGAAGAATTAGAAAGGGTCATTTCAAAAACACTCAGAACAGAATGCCACAGGGCACATCCCAGGTGCAAGACTATTCAGCTGTCTGCATCAAAAGACTGAAAGGCAAATTCAAACAACCACAAGGGGTTTCCTGAGAAACAGGCAGTCACCTGGTCAGGAATGGCCAGGAATCACAGTCAGATTAGTATTTTCCCCTGTGGCTGTCTCCAGTTGGAAGCCACAGTGCCCTTGGATGACTTCCCTCCCCTAGGCTGGCATTCTCTGGTAGCTCAGTGCCTTACCTGAGATGGGCCCTCAACCTTTACCTGGCAATGGCTGGGGGAAAGCTCAGCTCTCCCAGGATGGAAAACACTGAGCTCTTTATGCTCATTCTAGTCACTCTCTTCTGTCCCAATTCTTCAGCACAGTCTTGTGTAATGGAAGCACCACATCATTGGATTGTGAAAGAGGTGGGCAGGGAATACCAGGACATGAGGCGGCAAGCATGCAAGATTCTCTGAATCACATTATACATGCCAACTGGAGACCCTGAAATCTTTAAGTACTCCCCCACCCCCGTCTCCGTTTTTGCCCTCCCTGTCTATGGGCACCAGGTCTCAACACTTCAAGACTCTGTCCCAGCCTTCAGGACAGCCTGCGCCTCCTCCCTCGTGCTACCTAGTCCTTTCCTTAGTGCACTCTGCTCACGCCTTCTCCCCAGTCACTTCTGGACCACCTTCCCACTGCTGTCAATGACCCATTTTGAAGGAGGAAGGTCATTGGTTAATTAATAAAGAAACTGCTTGGCCCTGATAGGTTAGAACATAGGTGGGTGGAGTAAACAGAACAGAATGCATGGAGGAAGAGGAAGTGAGCTCAGATGCCATGCTCCCCTCTCCCAGGCAGACGCGATGAAGCTCCGACCCAGGATGGATGTAAGCTAGAATCTTCCCGGTAAGCACACCTCGGTGCTACACACATTAATAGGCAGTATTTAAATGAATACAGTTTGTGTGTTGTTATTTCGGGGTGTAAGCTAGCCAGGCAGCAGGGAGCAGGGCGGCAGGAATGTAACCCGCAGCTCTTACTACACCATTTGCTGCCTCCCACCAGGAATTCCAGCCTCTCTCTCAGGGCTGTGCTCACAGCTCTGACCCTGGGTTCTGAAATGCTTTTCTTCTGTCAGGGGAGGCCGTGCTGAGTTTCTGGTGGAAGTGGTTGGAGAGTGGCAGCTGGAAGCCTCCCCTGAAGGCTCTCCCTGGCGGACATGTCTTCCCCTTGGTGCTGCACAGCCACTGGCCACGCTTAACACTTTTAGCAGAGCAAACTTCAGTCATTAAATACAACTGACTCTTAACTAAATGATTCCAGCAATGAGACATTGGGAGTTTGATTAACCTCAAGATTTGTGAGAGTTCAAGTAGATATGAAGCACAAGCACTGTCTATGAAAACTGGAAAACAAAACCCACAGTAGCAATTCTAAAACACTTCAAACAAAATAACTGGACTAAGAAGTGCGGAGTGGAGTTCACACTGGTGTTCCCAGGGGTCCCTTCCCTTTCCTTCCCCCTCCTTTCTCCTCTCCCTTCCTCTCCCCTCCCTTCCCTTCCCTAGTACATCTGATTCTCACCAAGCAGTGGAGAAGGAAGGAAAGAAAATCTTACCTAAGAGTCCGAGGTAATTCAGTTCTGTAAGGACAGATTAACAAAACACTCTGTTATGACAATTATAGATTGCTGAAGGGCAACAGTTCCACCCTTGGCCTCAGCTTCAGCCTATGAGCAGGCCTGGATTAAATCAATTTGATAAGCACCAAGCGTCGGGATGTATGACAACCAAGTGTGACTATGACTTATGCAATTTATGAAAACGTGTTTTTCTAAATACAGGTGCTTACCTGGATTAATAATTTTTTAATTCTTTGGAGCAACATATTTTTCCAGTTTAATCTTTTTTTTTAAATTTATTTATTATGTATATAACACTCTGTCTGTATGTATGCCTGCAGGCCAGCAGAGGGCACTGGACCCCACCACAGATGGCCGTGAGCTACCATGTGGCCGCTGGGAATTGAACTCAGGACCCTCGGAAGAGCAGGCAATGCTTCCAACATCTGAGCCATCTTTCCAGCCCCTTTCCAGTTTAATCTTATACAAACCTAGGCAATATGTGAAACAGAACCAGCATTTCATCAGTATAAATTTTAGATCAAACATACAATATTTTTGTTATGTTTATTACAATATTTATAATGCACATATAAACTATATTGTATGAAGCCAATGAGAACAATAAAGCTGAACTGATGAATAAAAATATTCAAAGTAGAATTGTATGTGTATCTAATTAAGGCTTAGCATCCAAATGTCTGCTGTTTATTTTAACTATCCAGAATTCCTACAGTCATGTAGGAACTGACGATGATAACTTTTAAAAAGCTTGAGCTAGAGGCTGGAGAGATGGCTTAGGGTTAAGAGCCTCTTCCAGAGGTCCTGAGTTCAATTCCCACCAACCACATGGTGGCTCACAGACACCTGCAATAGGATCTGGTGCCCTCTTCTGGCCTGTAGGCATAATTGCAGACAGAACACTATACATACTAAGTAAATCTTAATAAATAAATAAATAAAAAAATAAAAAAAACTTGAGCTAGAATGACCCAAGAGTTGTTAGTCACATTATGAATCAAAAAGACACAGCAGGGGAGTTTTTCAGATTTCCCCTTTTCTTTTGGTGCATGCGTGTCCTCACCTGTTTGCATATGTATGGAGGGCAGAGGTCAACTTATGGTATCTTTTTTTAAATTTATTAATTTCTTTTTTTAAAATTTATTTATTTATTAAGGATTTCTGCCTCCTCCCCGCCACCGCCTCCCATTTCCCTCCCCCTCCCCCATCAAGTCTCTCTCCCTCATCAGCCCGAAGAGCAAACTGTGGGAAGTCCAAGGACCGCCCACCTCCATCCAGGTCTAGTAAGGTGAGCATCCAAACTGCCTAGGCTCCCCCAAAGCCAGTACGTGCAGTAGGATCAAAAACCCATTGCCATTGTTCTTGAGTTCTCAGTAGTCCTCATTGTCCGCTATGTTCAGCATGTCCCGTTTTATCCCATGCTTTTTCAGACCCAGGCCAGCTGGCCTTGGGGAATTCCCGATAGAACATCCCCATTGTCTCAGTGTGTGGGTGCACCCCTCGCGTCTATGCTCGCAGGGACCTTAATTTCTTCAGACAGGGTCTCTCTGCACTGACTGGCTGGCCAGCAAGCTTTCAGGACCCATATGTCCTCTCCCACTCTCCCCATGCCGGGGTCACAATAGATCTCTTAAGTGAGCACTCGGGGTCCAAACTCAGGTCCTTCAGCTTGTACAGCGGGGTCACAATAGATCTCTTAAGTAAGCACTCGGGGTCCAAACTCAGGTCCTTCAGCTTGCACAGCACACATGTTACCCAGGGAGCAGCCACCCAGTCTGCAAGAGTTCCATTACTCTGTCTACTAAGAACCTGTGTCACTTACCACACACATCGGAGTCTAAGAAGCTCCTAAAGCTTCCTTAGAAGCCGGTCTTCCTGTGAATCATCAAACGCACGCACCACTTACCGTCTCACCATGAGACACAGCAGAACACACATCACGCATGTCTGATTCTTAAATGGAAATTAATTTGTGTGGTTTCTGGGTACCAGCGTTTAAGCTACTTGTGAAATACTTGGTGACTGGAATGCACAAATTGGCTTTTGTGCACAAACTTGGCAGACACACCAAGTTTGTAATTCATATGGAATGACGATGTGAAAAATAGCAGAAGCTCTAGTTCAAATACTGACATGCTGGTTATCTGAATGTGTTAAATCACAGAGGTGAGACTGCAGTTGGTTTTGCTTAGAGGCTTGTTTTTTGAGTGGGGCTGGGGATTGAAACCAGGATCTTGCACATGCTAGACAAGTGTTCTACTGAAAGACCCCCAGTGCTGGGGAGACTCTCACTCAAGTCTCGGGATAACATGACCCCCCAGTAACTCAAGAGAGACCGTCCTTGCTGCAATCACATGAGGCTTTAATGATGAGATGAGACTGGAACCAGTGTACTGGGGCCGAGACTCATAACCCACGCAGGGAGAGAGTTCGACCCCGAGTGACCGGGAGAAGCGATTTTTAAGGGAAGAAACCACAGCTCAGTGATCCCGAATTGGCAGGGAGTGTGTCACAGAAAATTCCGAAAATACCAGTGAAGATTACAAGGGGGCAACCCTTCGCCTCTCAGGACCGCTCCAAGGTCATTATCAGCTAGTTCTTAAAACACATTACAATGACAATCACAAGGGGGAAACTCTCTGTTTCTCAAGATTATGCTCAATATTACAACCTAACTTTATCTTCAGCTAGTTCCTGAAACAGTCACTAAACTGGCTAATGCTAGATTCCTGATTCTTCTCTTCCTGCTTGGATTTTTGGCTATTTTCTTCCTGCTGGGGAGGTCTGGATTTATCCAGGTCTATCTTTGGGGATACCTGGAGTTATCCAGGTCTTTCACTACTACTTAATATTCCCAGTCATTCGAGATTTGTTTTTAAGTTTAAGATGTAGTGAATCTGATTTTGCAATAGCAGATCAGCTTGCTTCCAAAAAATCTTCCACTGATGACAACTAGAGAAGCCAGGGGAAAAGCTTTTTCTGCCTGTTAAAAAAATACCAGTAACCACTAAAAGAATGTCCAAGAATGTGTAACAAATTTGTACAACAGTAAAAACAAAATGTGGTAGATGAGTGAGAAGAAAGCAGAGAATAGGTTTAAAAATATAACATCAAAAATATGGATACAGAGCCTGATTGCAGACCTTCTCCACTCTCTCTTTTCCCCAGACCCAACCCCTCAGGCTCATCTCCAGCGCTGCAGCAGACACCAGCTTCTGCCTCCCTTTCCCCTGCCCACATCTCCTGTGGATCCCGCAGACCAATCTCTCCTGGCTTCCTTTCCAGACTCATTGCTATATCCCAGCTCCCAGCTCAAGCAGATTCCCCCTGCCCAACTGCAGGCCACACGTTTCAGAAAACCAGGTGGGCTGCCCGCAAACCTTCTCCACTTCTCTGTTTCCACAGACCCAATCCCTAGGTCTCCTCCCTAGCTCTGCAAGAGATCACCAGCTGAGGGCTCCCTTCCTGCTGCAGCTGCCCATGTCTCCTGAGGCTCCTAGGGACATCCCCTCCAACCTTCTTCCCCCTTCATGTCAGCCTCCAACACCAGCAGGCATTTCACACGAACACTCCAGCTGAGCAGCCCAGGAAAACAGGCAGCAGACAGCCATCACACTCTGAAAACCCAGAGAGGAAACAGAACCCAAGGAACAAAATACCTAGCAAACAAAGACAAACCCAGAAATCAGCATCTAGACCTATAATCACCACAAACTGAGATGCCCAGATGCCAGTGTAAGAACACAATCAGTAACAGTCACTATAGTATGTCTCCACTAGAGCCCAACTACCGTACCACAGTAGGCCAAGGATATTCCAACATCGATGAAGCACAGAAAAAGACCTTAAAAACAAACTGTATGAAGATGATAGAGGTCCTAACAGAGGAAATTAATATATACCTTACAGAAAGTCAGGAAAGCACAGACACACATAAATACACCTACACCAAAATAACAGAAATAAACAATCATTAGTCACTGATAATGTTTATCATTAGTCTGTTAATATCAATGGCCCCTATTCCCCAATAACAAGCCAAAGACTAACAGAATGGGCTGCAGGAAGTATTGCCATTCCTTATTTCAAACCGTACCACAGAGCTATAGCAAAAAATAAAAGCCACATGGTACTGATATAAAAACAGATATGATGATCGCTGGAATCAAATTGAAGACCCAGACATGAATCCACACTCCTATGATGACTTGATTTCTGACAAGGAAGCCAGAAACACACAACAGAAAGAAGGCATCTGCAACAAATGGTGCTGGACAAACTGGATGCCTGCATGGAGAAGACAATAAATAGTAAATGTGAAAAAAATCAAGCTGCATAGGGATAGAAGTAAAGAAAAGATGGTCTTTCAAACAAACAACACAGGCCAAGTAGATATCAATATGGAACATGAATGAACCATAACAGAGAGCGCCACAAATAGATTAAAATGTAGAAAACAACAAAGCTTCCAGGAGACTCCTCTTTCCATTACACTGTATCTCCTGACCTTTATACAAAGTTTACTTAAACAAGTCACAGCACGCCTTAACCATAAAGAAAAGGGTTTTACAATGCATCCTTTAGATTAACAACATCCATTTGTCACTAGACACTGGTAGTGAAAGTATAGTCAGAAGATAGATTAGGAGAGGATGCACACACATATGTACAGTTTTCTGGTTATAAGACTGTTGTTAGGATGTTCTCCAGCAACAGGTGTGAATCTTAAATGCTACTCATGTGTTATTATGCATTTGTTTGTGTGCTTGTAAGTGTACAGATTTACAGTGTTCTCCCACTCTGTAATTTTCTTAATCTCCTGTGTACTCTTTACCTGAAGATATAACTACTTTTTTGTGGGGCTTGGGGTTGAACTCAGGACCTTGCATACGTTAGGTAATTGCTCCATCACTGAGCTACATCTTCAGTCCATATGTCTTGTATTACATGTGTTTAGTACGTATAAATAGAAATAGACTTCAACATGCACATATCCAGAATATGCAAAGAACATCTGCAAATCAGTAACAAAGAGACAATCCGATGAAAATACATGCAAACTATCAGAAGGACACTTTATAAAAGAGAATGCCCCCAAACAGATGGCTAATAACCATAAGGGATTTCTGGAAGAGTCAAAGAACACCAATATGGAAACTATCATCTGGGTATGTTGATGGATGTCCAGAATCCCAGAATTTTGGAGGGTGAGGCAGGAATGTTGTAAGTTTGAGACCAGTCAGGTTTACACAATATAAAATAATGTCAACAACAAACAACAAACAAACAAACCCCCAAACAAAACCCCAGCTGTTGTAGTTCACGCCTATTCTACTAGGAACTAGGGAGGTAGACATTAAGATCAGGAGTTCAAGATCGGCCTGGATTACAGAAGACTCTGTCTCAAAAAAAACAAAAACAAAAACAATACAAAACAAAAAATCTCTATAAAATATAATGCTGATCACAGGGGACAGACTTGCAGAAGAATACACACACAGATCAGGGCTGGGATTCTCCTACTCCAGACTACCAAGGCCTTAAATATCAGGTTAATGAGTTAGCGGAAATCAATAATTTCCAGACCATATCTTGTAAGAGACCTGAATTGACAGCTGTTACAATTAAAAAAAAAATAACAAGTTACCAGGAAATACAGGCATCCCATTTATTCTTGATACATGACACACCACCCGTAACACTTAATGCCTTTAAACAACATGTTATATTTTCACAGATTATGTGGGTTATGACACCCACCCAGAGAGCAACAACACATTATCTGTAACGGTACTGGTAATTTTCATGCGAATTTCTCAGGAGAAACCACGAGGGACAGAAAGGTCTTTCAACTTTATATGGAAAACAAGAAAGCATTCAACAGACACCAAACACTCCTACTTACAGTCCCCAAAGGCTCCTAACAAAGTGGTGGGGGTCCTGAACCGGCTTTCTCCTGTACTCAGACTGGTGACTACTCTGTCATCATGGACCCTTCATCCAGCAACTGCTGGAAGCAGATGCAGAGATCCACAGCCAAGCACTGGGCTGAGGTTCAGTTCAATCGATAAATGGGAGGATGGATTATATGAGAAAGGTGTGTGTCTGTGTGTGGGGGGGTCAAGATCATGACGGGGAAACCCACAGAAACAACTGACCCAAACTCCTGGGACTCCCGAACTCTAGACCTACAGCTAGGAGCCTGTATGACACCTACCTAAACCCTCTGCAGGTGGGTGACAGTTATATAGCTTGATCTGTTTGTGGGGCTCTTAGCAGTGGGATCAGAACCAGTCCCCAGTGCATGAGCTTGCCTTTTGGAACTATTTGCTATGGTGGGGTTTCTTGCTCAGCCTTGATGCAGCGGGGAGGAGTTTGGTCCTGCCTCAACTTGATGTACCAGGCTTTGTTGATTCCCATGGGAGGCCTTACCCTTTCTGAATGGAGATGGAGGAGGAGTGGATGGGGAGGGGCATAGAAGGGAGGTGGGGAGAGGAGTAGAAGGGAGAGGGAACGGGAGGAGGGGAAACTGTAATTGGTCTGTAAAATAAAATGAACAAATAAAAAATAAGAAATCAGTAATAACTTGAAAGATAAGAAATGAATCACTGAGTCACACAACCTGTATTCTGAGCTGTGTGTGTGTGTGGGGGAGGAGGTGAACCCCACCAAAGGTGAGAGTTGGCAACTAAGGCAGGAAGAGTAAATAAAAGCAGTGTGGACCTCAGATGCGAGGGCAGCCCCAGACGGACTCTGACTCATTTCTAGCGGACTGCCTAACAAGACACAGACTCATCTCTTCCCCTCTTCCCGGGGAGCCGCTGGCGACCTTGCCACAGGTGGGCTATGTGCAGAACCATCTCGTTCCCCACGGGAAGGTTCAGCGGCTCCGCACCCAGGGTGATGGCCACTTTGTTATCCTGGCACGGCCCTGAGCGCAGCACGCCCGTCCTTCCTCAGGGAAAACCACCCACCGTGCGGTCTGCAGCACCTCTCCCGCCCACCTGACAACCTGAGACAGGTTATCCTCAGGTCTCCTGGCAAAGTGTCACCAGAACCGGAAGTCCCACCCGTCGTGACGTCACAACACCGCGTCGCGCCCATCGAGGAAGTTGGTACCCATGACGTGTGAGGATAGTGAGTGTAAGTTTTGATGACAGCTTGGTAGGAATGTGGTCCCTAGCCGGCGACATCGCTGGGAGCACTTAAAGAGTTTCCTTTATTTCTTCTGAATTTTACCCGCTTTCTGTTCTTTGTGGTTATTTAGTAGTTTTTCCCCTCCTCCGACGTCCTTTTTCTGTTCTCCACACCTGCTCCCTTTCCTGTCTTCCATCTCCAGTCCCTTCTTCGTGAACACAGGAAAGCTGGCTCTCAGTTAACCTTAGCGTTAGTATTCCGCTTCACATGCTCTGTACTTTGGGATAATGGGACTGTTCAGAGGTACTTTCAACTAAGCACAAACTCCAAGATTGTATCCTCAGCACTTGGTACATTGTAGGCAATCAGTGTATTTCTATCCTTAAAAGCTCTGTAGCTTATATGGCATTCTTATATCTAGACAAAGTAGCATGGAACTAATAAAAATCACAGTAATTATCACCCACGCATGGAAACGAAGCGTTGCTCCTGTATTCAATACCTCAGTGATGGTGCCACCGTACATCTTTTACCTTGTTTATAAAAAGCCTAGAAGCCCAGGGTTCTTTCATCCTTTATTGACTACTTATTACATCCTACGCACTCCTCAAGGCCTGGGCTGAAAGGTGATCCAAAGAATAATTTCTGCAGATTATAGACCCCCCCAATAAACAAATTGAACAAGTTAATTTGATAGTGTAAGAGAAAGAAGTATGTTTAATTTTTTTTTTTTTTTGTAGAGAGAGAAAAAGAAGATGTGGAGTTGGATAGGTGGGGAGAATCAGAGAAGAGGCAGTTGAGGGGAACCATGATCAGAATATATTGTATGAAAAATATCATTTTCAGTGATAAGATTTACAATATGTATTCTTTGAAAAAATTTCTCATTCTAGATTCAATTCAATAAGCATAAATAAAATATAAAAAATTAAGTTAAATTTTTTGGAGAGATATTGGATTATTTAACTTTTCATAATAAGTGAATCATGTTTTCATTTTCTTAACTTAATCTTTTTGTTTTCCTGAGAGTTTCCCACGTGAATGCTGTCTCTACATCATCTCCACGCCTCCCTCTCTATTGCACCAACTTCTCCCATGGCTTTCTTGCTTAAGAAGAGGCTTTTTAGACCTCATCTATAGTCATTTCTACTAGCTTTCTCTAGCTCTCTCACACAGAAATCTACTGAGCCCATCTCGTGTTTCCGTTATGGACATGTGTCTAAGGCTAACCACTCGGGATTGGATAACCTATCAGTAGATTCGTCCCTGGAGAAAACTGGTTTTTCCTCTGTCACTAACCATTGGATATTTGTAACAATTTATCCAGCAGTGAGACTTTGTGAAATTTCCTGTATTCATCTTGACAGGTTGAGTGGTATTTTAATCACAAAGGGCTTCTTTAGGAAATCATTTTGTTGAGTTTTTATGAATGCAGCTCCCTGTCATGTCTAGGAAACATTACCTAGAAGCAATTGGCCTGGTCTTCTTTCTCTTACAGTATTTCCATGCTCTTTTCCATGATGTTCCCTGCACTTCTTTGGTGAGATGTGAAAGTCACACTTATCTGTGGGTATAAGGATACATATTTATAATAAAGTTGGAAATTGCATTACTTTAGGAAAATGGAGGCAGTAGATTCTTCTGTTGGGTCTATGACCACTCCAACCATAAGGTTTTTTCTAGGTTTACAGTACCAGGTATGAGTTTCCTCTAAGTGAGGAAGCCTTAAGCCCAGTTAGACAGTGGTTGGTTACTCTCAAAATAATAGTGCTGCTATTGTACTTTGGGGATTGTGGTGGTTTGAAAGAAAATGGCCCCCAAAGGCTCATAGGGAGCCATTTTCTATGAGGAGATGTGACCTTTTGAAGTAGATGTGGCTTTGTTGGAGGAAGTGAGTCGCTGGGTGGGTTTTGATGTTTCAGAAACTCAAACCAGGCCTAGTGGCTCACAGATCACTACCTGCTCCTGTTGATCCAGAAGTAGAACTCTCAGCTGCCTCTCCAGCATTGTGTCTGTCTGCTTGCTGCCGTGCTTCCTGCTGTGAAGATTATGGACTAAACCTCTGAATTGTAAGCCATCCCCGGTGAAATGTTCTCCTTTATGAGAGCTGCCATGGTCGTGGTGTCTCTTCACAGCCATAAAATTATAGCTAAGATAGGGATATATTGCTGGGCCCATCATTATTATGAAAGGTGAAAATGGGGGGGGGTGGACTGGGGAGAGGGGAAAAGGGTATTCCAGAAGGAGAGGAAGGAAAAAAAATAGCACACTGAGGATGTTAAAAAAAAAACATAGGGAAACATGCTTACAAATGTACCTAAAATACATATACATTATATATAAAAAGTATTGTATGTGTAACACACACACACACACACACACACACACACACACACACACACAGAGAGAGAGAGAGAGAGAGAGAGAGAGAGAGAGAGAGAGAGAGAGAGAGAGAGAGAGAGTTTTAGTAGATTTACAGAACATAGGGTAACTCCAGGAGCAATAGACCATCTTTAAAAAGATCGGAGGGCTAGACATGGAAAATATCCTGGAAGCTTTTTTGGTCAAGGAAGCTGGTGTCAAAGAGGCTCCCAAATACCCAAACAATATAGGTATTGCCATTTTCCTTGCCTGCCCTCCGGAACTTGAAGGTAGACCCTATTGCTGAAGACAACACAGACTTTAGACACGAATCAAGGAATCAAGCTGGAGCTGGCCTGAAAGTGTTGTTCTCAAGGACTAGCTCTCCATACCTGAAGGTGCTGTACACCCTGCCAAGAGAGAAAAGTATAAGTATAAAAAGCAGCATTTTAGTCTTTAGAAAGTATATGGAAAAATAGTAATAATACTTACAGACTGGTAAATACATTAATATAACTAAAGTGTTCTATGTGAGAGCTAGTGATAGAAAAGGCAGTCAGATAGCTAGTCCTCAGGGCAATAAATGTCATCTGTAAAAGTTGGAGATTCTCACTAAAGAGCTGTTCATATTGCATTGCCTTTACAGAGGCATTTAAAATAATTGAACAAAAATCTGACAAATAGCAGCATCTAGATGTCTCTGCCATTAAATTATACAGCATATAGTGGTTTGAAAGAAAAGGGCCTTAACGGGAGTGGCATTATTAGGAGGTGTGGCTTTGTTGGAGTAGGTATGGCCTTGTTGGAGGAAGTATGTCACTGTGGAGGTGGGTTTGAGGTAATATATGTATATACATGTGTGAGTATGTTTTAGAGAGACAGTAAAATAGTATTTTTAAGACTTCCCACATAATTCACCACATATAATCTCACAGTGACACAAAATATTTATCTTAATCCTTGCTGTGTTCATTAGTGCTTTTCAATGATTCCACACTATAAAGAAGCTGTAAGGGGCTGGGCAGGCTAGAGGAAAATATGAATGTTGTAGTTCAGATATCTGTATAAACTCAAACAAACAGGTCAGCGTTAGCTACAAATGGACACCACTTTACAGTTCAGAGTGTTCCATTTTATTGACGTCCTCAGAAGCTCATGGGCTAGGAACAGCACTTCAGGACTTTTACAAATCATTCCTTTTAATTTTTTAATGGAGACTTCATATTCTCCAATAAAATAAAATCAGGGTTTTCCTAGATCCAAATACCTTCCATGCAATTCATCTTACCCAAATGAGGGAAACACAATGGAGATGCTAATGTCCTAGCCTTGGGAATTGCTTGTGCTACATTTCATGGTTAAAGAGACATTGCCAATGTGCTGAAGACTGTGATGTGGAGAAATTATCTTGGGTTCTTCAGAGGGGACCAAAGAAATCACAAAGACTGAAGAGGGAGAAGGAGGGCCAGAGTCACAGAAGACACTGTGGCATTGAAAGCAATTGGAGAGCGGGGGACAGGGATGTGATGGTAGAAACAATGAGATGGTGGGAGACTCTACATTGCTGCCTTGTAGATAGAGTACAGAAGCCACAAATCAAGGTATGCTGGGGAGAAGCAAGAAAAAAATAAATCTTCAAAGGAAACATAGGCTAGCCAGCACCTTCATTTCAGCCCATTGAAACAACCTTTGAAGTTCTGGCCTCCAGAATAGATGTTGCTTTAAGGGACTGCATGTGTTTCAGAAGTCACAACAGACTAATAGGTCAACGGAACAGATGCTTTGACTATTTCTGCTTTAAACATAGGTGGATGCTTTACTTGGATTGATGTCACGCTTTTGAGTGCCTGTTACTGTCCTTGCACGCTTATGGTTTCTACACTTTTGCCTTCTTAGCTTTGGAAACCTTCAAAAGTCTCATGCTGACTACCTTTTCTCAGAGCAGTTCCCAGTCAAAGAACTGGAGTCATGTTGTTAGTACCCCCATTTTATGTATTGTTATGTATGGGATTCTTACCTGAAATTGAAAAGGTGCAACCAAGCTTGAAAAGAATTGGTGAATTCTGCTATCTTTCAAGTCTCCAAACTTTTGTTTATGGATCCATTCAGTTTTAATATTCCAGGAAGCCTAGGAAAGCATGTGCTGTGTCTCTCCTCTCCTCCACTTCCTTTCTCTTCTCTTTCTCTCTCTCTCCCCTCTTCTCTCCTCGCCTCCCCTTCCTTTCTCTGCTCCTTCCCCCTTTCTCTCCCCCTTCTCTCCTCCGCTTTCCTTCTCTCTTCCCTTCCCTTCCCTTTCTTTACTTTCCTTTTCTCTTTCATGCTCATTAATTCCCCCTCTAGATGTTGAAACTGAGGCAACAATCTCAAAGTATGGTGAAAGAAAGATGTTTTACCTTTTTGGCAGTCCACATCTGATATTCTGTGTTTGGAAAATGTCTCATGTGGTGAGTCCTATTACATTCTAAGCTAGGCTTGCTGGGAGAAACCTCCTTCTGGTCAAAGAGATGAAATTATCTTGTGTGAAACTATGCTGATGCTGCCAACGACTTCATGACAGGTTGAACACTGTGCTCTTAAGAAGTTCAAAACAAAGCAAAACAAAACAACTATGGATTAGATGAGGTCTCTAACCTAAGACATTTTTTGAGTCTTTCCTTGAAAGATGTTTGTGTGAAGGTGACCAAAAGTTGCATTATGGTCAAGGTAGCTAATTAAAAAAATGTAAATTTGTTTGAAGTGGCATGATCCCGTGACTCTATTGTTGTCAGCTCTGTACGGTAAAGACTAATGTCCCTTTTGATGGAAATGGTGACAAATACTTGTAATCATAGTACTTGGGAGACTGAAGCAGGACCTAGTCACGAATTCAAGACTAGCTTAGACTACATAGCAAGACTTTTGCTAAAAACAACAACAAAAACCTAAACCAACCAACCAACCAACCAACAGCATTAACAAAACCAGAACTACACACACACACACACACACACACACACACACACACACACACACACCACAAAAACTAAACGTGATAAAAACCCTGAATGTAATATTGTATCAGATGTTTTCACTGGGTTTTACATACCTTCTTCTGCTGAATCCTCCTGGAGCTGTTTCCTATCTAGGATGCTTTCCTAAACATCTTGGCCCTCACAGCCCTAAGCTCTCTTCCTTAAATAGTATTTCCTTCCTTGGTAACCCAGAAAATCCCTACACATCCAAATACTCAATACCACTGCTCTAATTTTCGTAGTTCAATGGAGGTTCCTGACACTGTGATCTTTAGAACTAATCTACAGTGTGGTACTCATGTGCCCTAATACTGTAACTTTTTGTTTGTTGCAAACTATTTAATCCATCACAACACTTTAGCCTCAGGTGCTTCAGGATGAACCCCTACCAGATAAAGACTTAAAAGTCATGCCATCATCTTATCTCATAAATTAGCAAATACCTTTAACAGGGCCTGTTATGCAGAGAATGCTCAGTTTCTCTCACGTAAGCTTGACTTACGGCACCATCTTGTTCTGTTCTGGAGCTTCTAGGGGAACAGTGCACTTCACTATTGCAGTCCGTCAGTGTTACTACAGGAACAGAGATTGTAGACTCTGATGAGCTTTTTACATAGCACAACAAGGACACATTTAAAAACAGAAGTATGGGGGCTGGAGAGATGGCTCAGAGGTTAAGAGCATTGCCTGCTCTTCCAAAGGTCCTGAGTTCAATTCCCAGTAACCACATGGTGACTCACAACCATCTGTAATGGGGTCTGGTGCCCTCTTCTGGCCTGCAGGCATACACACAGACAGAATATTGTATACATAATAAATAAATAAATAAATATTTAAAAACAAACAAAAACCACAGAAGTATGACTGCAGGAATCTACCCCTCTCTTCCGATAACACATACCAGAGTCTAAGGACTTCTTTAGGTTTTGAATCTGGAAGCCCTATCTGTCTGGCCTCTGGCAGACCCCTCCTTCCATTACAACATAGCAAAGAAACTGCTCATTGTACAGTGACATTATCTATCGAGAACAACTCAGGGTCCTGTAAGAGCCCCATCAATCCCTCCCCAAGGCCATGCTTCCATGACCTAATTGCCTTGAACTGGGTTCCACCTTTGAAGGGCTCTGTCTCCACCTCACCAAACTGAAGACCAAGTTTTGGGATGCAAACTACTTCTAAACTATAGCAAATGAAGAATAAGATTTCAGCTTTGAGCACAGCATAGTCTTACATTTACTAAATGATGCATTATCTTGAGTCCTAGCCTTCTGGGTGGTCTCCAAAAGATAGCCAAACATGAGTCGCTGATGTAATAGACTCCTGTAAGATAGAAGCAAGATTCTCCTAATGGTTTTTGTTTTTTATCTTTTTCGGGGCACACCCCATGGGCCAATGATTAAACCTAATGAATTTAAAATGAAACAACTCTCAAAGCTAGAATTTATCTTCCTTTTTCAATGTTTCTTGTGAGAATGACCTCAGTTAGTATAACATTTTTAACATCTCTTAATCCCCTGCTTACTGTGTGCCAGGGAAAGCACAAAAAGTTGGCCATTTGATAAATTTTAGAAGACTTAGCTATGATTGATGCATTAATTGTTTTCTTCTCTTTGAAGTTGGCTTTCCAAATGGAGGGGGAAGGTGTTATCTTTTCTATGATACACATAGAAAAGTGTCTATCACAACCAAACATTGCCTGTGACAGCATGGGTAAATGTTTCTATTTCTGGGGGTCACTTTAAGTTTCTTTTGACTTTCATTGTAACTAGGGATCCTAAAATGGTCTTTCTTAGAAAAGAGGTGATATTTTGGTGTTTGTATGTTTTATTCCTAGTTGCATTTCTCATTTTTTCTAGAATCCAATGAAGATAAAGAATACCATTCTGGTGTGGGTGGGGGATTGTCCCTTCAAAGAGAGAAGCATAGTGCTATTTTAACACACTTATATTTTCTAATATTTTACATAGAATTTTTGTGCTCATTTCCTGAATAAGGACAGATTTGTATATTTCATTTAGGTGTTATTCAAATTCCACCAATTTGATACTAGATTCATAAAAAGATTTCAGGTGTTTTCCTTTTTTCCCCATGTTCTGGAGAAATTTAAATAATATTGGAACTATCAGTAGTTTCTATTTGCTTAGAGAATACCCTTTTACTTCAAGTTCTTTTATTTGTTTGGTTATAGCTGAGGAAAGTAGACACCTAGGAATCTTTACAGTTCTCTATTTGTGGTTATTTCGTTCACATTTCCAAGTCTTGTGCTTTTTTGTACTTATTCAGATCAATGTTATCATATATTTTAATTTTAGTTCAGTAGAATAGGCTTGTATTTTGGTATTAGTTGTGTATGACTGACTCTCTTTTAAAATTATTTATCGAGTTCTGTTTTGTTCGCCATTGTTTTCTCCTGCCTTTTTTGGGGACTCTGTAATTTGACTCTTATCTTCCAGCTACATTTCCTATGCTTAGTCTCAGATTTCTGATGTTACCATGAATGGGCAGTTTCTTGGTAGACAAGCAGAGTTTTCTAGTTAAGTGATCATTGTTCTGTGAATGTGACAGATGAGGAATTTGTTCTTTGTGTATTTTTTCAAGAAGTCTCTCTTTCTCTTCCCTCTTCCTCCATCCCTCTCCTTTCTCCCTCTCTTTCTTGCTCTCTCACATACATCTACACAAAGAGAGACAGAAACACACACACACACACAGGCACACACACACACACACACACACACACACACACACACACACGATCTCACTATGTATATAGCTCTGGTTGGCCTGGAACTTACTATGTAGGTCAGGAGGACCTTGAATTTACAGAAGTCTGCCTGCCTCTGCTTCCAGAGCTGGGTTTTTACAGGTGTGTGCCACTCAGACTTTAGGAAGTTTCTTTAACAATAAATTTATTCCCAATTTTCTGTTTTTCCCAGTGAAGGGATGCATTTTGTTCACACTGACATCAAGTTTAGTCATGTGGTTTACTTTGGAATGGGTGTTGATATGTAGTTGTTGTGGGATTTCACCATTGTGGGAGTTCTCCCCTAATATCACCATGTTCCAGATCAGGGTTCTTTGCCCTGGGTCACAAAGGAAGATATAAAAGGAAGATGTAATAACCAGTGATGTGTAATATTGCAAAAAATAAATCTTAGTTGCTGTAAACTGCTGAGAGTTGGGGGTTGTTTTTTATTGTAGAAAATGTTAGCAAAACTGTTATGTAACACCTTTTGAG
Source organism: Microtus pennsylvanicus (assembly GCF_037038515.1). Lineage (NCBI taxonomy): Eukaryota > Metazoa > Chordata > Mammalia > Rodentia > Cricetidae > Microtus > Microtus pennsylvanicus. The sequence continues at coordinate 87,984,202 of NC_134586.1, read as the reverse complement.
TGCATATATTTATTATATTTATTTTATATTATAGAAAATATATATACTTTTATATGTATATAGCAATGTAATATTTGTTTAAGTGATATGAGATGTTTTATATGTAGCATTAATATGTAAGTACATTTTGTGGAATTTAAAATATAGTTTTTACATTTAGATTATGATTAGAAAAGTTAATGGTTAAATTTTTATTTTAATTTTTAGTATTTATTTGCTTACTTACCACTTATTTATTTAATATGTGTGGGTGTTTTACCTGCATGAATGTCTGTGTGCCACATGCATGCCTGGTGTCTGAAGAGTACAGAAGTAGTTGTTGGCTCATCTGGGACTGGAGTCACAGTTGGTTGTGAGTGACCATGTGAGTGCTGGGTATCAAACCCTGAACTTCTGCAAGAGCAGCCAGTGCTTTTAATTTCTGCGCCGTCTCCAGCTCTCTCCAGCACCAAGTCTTTGCTTTTTTTTAAAAAAAAGTCTATTTATTTTAATTGTATATATGCGAGTGTTTTGCCTGTATGTAGGTCCATACACCATGCACATGCCTGCTGACCGAAGAGGCCAGAAGAGGTGTCAGGTCCCTCAGAACTGGAATACAGGTAGTGTGAGCTACCGTCTCCATGCTAGCAACCAAACCTGGACCCTCTGCATGAGCAGCAAATGCTGTGAACTACTGGCCAGCCCTCCAGCTACTGAGTCTTTGCTTTTCTGGTGCACTTACAGTCATGGTTATGATTTCCTTGATTCCAGTGTTTAGTGAGGAAAGTTTCCCCCTTTCAATTCTGTTGTATCAATCCAGGAACATAGCTTTTGAACTTCAGTCATGGAAAAGGACAGCATCTCTAGTTCGCAGTTTTAATTATACTGCAAGAACAAGTGGACATAACTTCTAGTCAAAATGACATCATGTACCATATGGATACAGTGTCCTATGCCTATCAGAAATGCCAGCAGGTGAAGGTATAATCTAGAAGTTTGGTATTTAAAGATTTAAAAGTGAACCTCATATGTTCATAGTACACATACTTTAAAATTTTATTTATTATTATGTGTGTATAATAATTGGTCATGTGTGTGCACACACACACACACACACATAGGTAAGAGAACAACTTTATCACTTTTTTTTTTCGAGACAGGGTTTCTCTGTGGCTTTGGAGCCTGTCCTGGAACTAGCTCTTGTAGACCAGGCTGGTCTCGAACTCACAGAGATCCGCCTGCCTCTGCCTCCCGAGTGCTGGGATTAAAGGCGTGCGCCACCACCGCCCGGCAACTTTATCACTTTGATTCTTTCCTTCTACCTTTGCATGGGTTCCGTAGATTGAACTCGGGTCACCAGGCTTGCACAGTGAGCACCTCTAACCACAGCCCTTGTCAATGACTCTCATAGCACACGATGGTTTTAGCTTCCATCTCATAGATGGACATAAGGAAAATAGAACAGGTGTTAAAAATGCTTTAAAACCATTTTTTCTTGTTTGTTTGTCTCCTCCTTTTCACACCAGGTTGTTTTATGTGGGAACACTGGCACAGGTGAAAGCTTGGTTCATTTTCTAACTTTGCACTTAGAAACTCAAATTCTCCCTGTGGTAGTACAAATATGAGTCTTAGTGGCCTAATCTCCGAGGAATCAGATATGCCTCGGGAAAACAGTCTCCAGAGGAACTGAAGCTGAGGACCATATGATTCGCATTATTAGTACTTTCCATGTAATAATTCTGCACATTGTTATCATTAGCAACACTGTTTCAATCATGGATATCAGCAAGTTCAGAAGAGATCATTTCTGAATTGTCTCTAGTGCACTGTGATCAAGAGGAAATAGTACAAGTCTGGGTTTTCCTTTAGTGTTGCTTCTGACGTTTTTAAATAGACTCATTTTCTGTGGTTTCATGTGACCTGTTACATGTGTCACTGGATGGCAAGGAGGCCTGTCTCTCATTAGCGCTTCCGCTAGTACTTGAGAAAAATATTCTGTAAGGAAAAAAAAAAGACTCCAATCTTCCTTCCCTGAATTTGAAAGCATTTGATTTTTTTTCTTTTTGAGAATTTTGGTGAAGACCGTCTTTAGTTTTAGCTGCATACTCTCCATAGATGATAGAACGAACACTCTATCTGACTCAAAACATGTTTCTCTTTGATCCTAAAAATGGTTTTTGATTAAAAAATTGGCTCTCTATTATATTTAGGGTGAGATAGGATTTAGCTGCTTGTGGGGGAAGGAAACAGATCTATAAAAGACGGAACAAAAGAATAGGTTCAAAATAAATCTGTTACTTAAAAGAATTGTATTTTACTTTTGAGGAATATTTATTTATTTATATCTTCTTTCTTTTTTATTGTTTTATTGAGTTATACATTTTCTCCACTCCCCTCACTTCCTCCCTTCTACCCTTATGCTCTCTCCTGTGACTCCCATGCTCCCAATTTTCTCAGGAGATCTTGTCTTTTTCTCCTTCCTATTTAGATCCATGTATGTCTCTTTGTTGCCTAGGTTCTCTGAGATTGTGAATTGTAGGCTGGTTTTTCTTTGCTTTATGTCTAAAAGCCACTCATGAGTGAGTACATATGATATTGGTCTTTCTGGGTCTGGGTTACCTCACTCAATATGGATTTTTCCAGATACATTTATTTTAATTGTTCATGTACTATAGTTGATCAGCTCATGCTGTATGCATGTTATGGAAATAGCATATTGAAGCCCATTTTTCTACTTTCTTTTTTAAAATGACTATGATTTTGATTATTTATATCCCAACTGCAGTTTCCCCTCCCTCTTCTCCTCCCAGTCCCTCTCCAACACCTCCCGTATCTATTTTTTTGTTTCTATTCAGTAAAGGGCAGACCTCCCATGGGTCAACCAAACATGGCACATCAAGTTGCAGTAAGACTAGGCACTGCCACTCATATTAAGGCTGAACAAGGCAGCGCAGTATGAGGAATAAGGACCCAAAAGTCAGCAAAAGAGTCAGACATCCCCTGCTCCCACTGTTAGGAGTCCCACAAGAAGACCAAACTATGCAATTGTAGCATATATGCAGAGGGCCTAGGTCAGTCCCATGCAGGCTCTCTGGTTGTCAGTTCAGTCTCTGTGAGCCCCTATGAGTTCAGTTTAGTTGATTCTGTGGGTTTTATTCATGTCCTTGACCCCTCTGGCTCCTATAATGCTTCCTCCTTCTCTTCTCCAGGATTCCCTGAGCTCTGCCTAATGTTTGGCTGTGGGTCTCTGAATCTGTTTCCATCAGTTGCTAGATGAAACCTGTTCTATTAGTAGCAGAATATCACGAGGAGTCATTTGATTGACGTTTTTGTCAGTCATGTTTGTTTCTATCCTAGGGCTATCTAGCTGTGGGTCTTGGTATCCAGGAAATGTCAGAGGTGGGCTCCTTCTCGTGGCATGAGTCTCAAGATGAACCAGGCATTGGTTGATCACTCCCACAATTCATGTGCCCCCTTTACCCCTAGCACATTTGTGGGGAGGACAGATTGTAGGTTATATGATATGTGGCTGGGTTGGTGTCCTAATCCCTCGACTAGAATTCTTGCCTGGTTACAGGAAATGGCCAGTTCAGGCTCCATATCCCCCAATTGCTAGGAGTTTTAGCTGTGGTCACCCTTGTAGATTCCTGGCGGTTTCCATTACACTAGGTTTCTAGCTCGTCCCCAAGGTGCCCCCCAATTACAGTGGACTCTTTGAGTACACTCTCCCTCCATCCTTCCCCCACCTCCTTCCACCTGCAATGTCTATTCTATTTCTGCTTCCCAGGGAGATTCCTACATCCCCCTTGAGCCCTCCTTGTTTCTTAGCTCTCTGGGTCTGTGGATTGTAGCATGGTTATCCTTTACTTGGAAGCTATTATCTACACCCCCCCCCCCATCAAAGATGTTCCCTAACTTGTCTTAGTTTGGTTTTTCTATTATTGTGATGAAACATCATGATCAAAAAGTAAGTTAGTGAGGAAAGGGTTTATTTGGCTTATACTTTCACATCAATGTTCATCATTAAAGGAAGTTAGGACAGGAACTCAAACAGGGCAGGAATCAGGTAGCAGAAACTTATGCAGAGGCCATGGAGGGGTGCCACTTACTGGTTTGCTCCCCATGGCTTCCTCAGCCTTCTTTCTCATAGACTCAGAACTACTAGACCAGGGATGGCTCCACCCACTGTAGACTGGGCCCTCCCCATCAACCACTAATTAAGAGAATGCCTTACAACTGGATCTTTTCTTCTGTTTATTTTTGTTGTTGTTGCACATGCATTTTTCTCCACTCCATCCCTTCCTCCCCACTTTCACCTCCCTTCCCTTCTACACTCTCCAGTGTCCCTCATGCTCCCAATTTACTCAGGAGATCTGATATTTAGATCTATGTATGTCTCTCTTAGGGTCTTCTTTTTGTCTAGGTTTTCTGGGGTTGTGGACTGTAGGCTGGTTTTTCTTTGCTTTATGTCTAAAAGCCACTTATGAATGAGTACATATTATATTTGTCTTTCTGGGTCTGGGTTACCTCCTCAATATGTTTTTTTTTGACATCATCCATTTGCCTGTGGATTTCAAGATGTCATTTTTTTTAACCTCCGATTAGTACTCCATTGTGTAAATATACCACATTTTCTTTATCCATTCTTCAGTCGAGGGGCGTCTAGGTTGTTTCCAGGTTCTGGCGATGACAAACAAAGCTGCTATGAACATAAATGAGCACATGTCCTTGTGGTATGAATGAGCTGCCTTTGGATATCTACCCAAAGGTGGTGTTGCTGGGTCTTGAGGTAGGTTGTTTCCTAATTTTCTGAGAAATCGCCATACTGATTCCAAAGTGGCTGTACAAGTTTGCACTCCCACCAGCAATGGAGGAGTGTTCCCTTTACCCCACATCCTCGCTAACATAAGCTGTCATCAGTGTTTTTGATCTTGGACATTCTGACAGATGTAAGATAGAATCTCAGATTTGTTGGCTTACTGTATATTTCCTTTATTTTGTTTACTTATGCTCCTTGTATTCCTGCTCTCTCCAAGACTTTTATCATGGATGTTGAATTTTGCTGAAGGCTTTTCAGCATCAAATTAGATAACCATGTGTTTTTTTCTTTGTTTGTTTATATGATGGATTTTATTGACAGATATTCATATATTGAACCATCCCTGCATCTCTGGGATGAAGCCTACTTGGTCATGGTGGATGATTTTTCTGATGTGTTCTTGGATTCAGTTTGCCAGTGTTTTATAAGCATTTTTACATTAATATTGGTGAGTGAGCTTGGTCTCTAATTTTCTTTCTTAGTAGTATCTTTGTGTGGTTTGGATATCAGGGTAACTATAGCCTTGCAAAAAGAGTTTGCCAGTGTTTCTTCTGTTTCTGTTGTGTGAAACAATTTGAGGAGTATTGGCATTAGTTCTTCTTTGAAAATCTTGCAGAATTCTGCACTAAAACCATTTGGGCTTTTTTTTTTTTGGTTTGGAGCTGGGAGTCTTTTGATGACTCTTTCTATTTCCTTACTGGGTATATGTCTAATTAATTTGCTTATCTGGTCTTGATTTAATTTTTGTAAGTGATATTTATCCAAAAAATTGTCCATTTCCTTAAAGTTTTCCATTTTGTGAAGTACAAATTTTTGAAGTATGGCCTGATGATTCTCTGAATTTCCTCTGTGTCTGTTGTTATGGCCCCTTTTCATTTCTGTATTTGTTAATTTAAATATTCTCTTTCTGTCTTTTGGTTAGTTTGCATAAAAGTTTGTCTATTTTGTTGATTTTCTTGAGGAACCAACTCTTTGTCTCATTGATTCTTTGTATTGTTTTCTTTGTTTCTATTTTTGTTGATTTCAGCTCTCAATTTAATTATTTCCTGTCATCTAGTCCTCTTGGGTGAGTTTTTTTTTTATCTAGACCTTTCAGATATTCTGTTAGCTCACTGTGTGGGATTTTTCCATCTTCTTGAAGTTTCCTCTTAACACTGCTTTCATTGTGCCTCTTAAGTTTGAGTATGTGTGTGGTTATTTTCATTAAATTTTAGGGAGTCTTTAGTTTCTTTCTTTATTTCTTCCTTGACCCATCGGTGATTCAGGTGAGCATTGTTCAATTTCCATGTGTTTGTGGGCTTTCTACAATTAGTGTTGCTGTTGAATTTTAACTTTAAGCCTTTGTGATCCAATAAGATATATGTGGTTGTTTAACTTCTTTCGTTTCTCTTGAGGTTTGCTTTGTTACCAAGTGTGTTGTCAGTTTTTGAGAAGGTTCCATGAAGTGCTGAGAAGAAGGTATATTCTTTTATGTTTTTACAGCTGGATCTTATGGAGGCATTTTCTCAACTGAATTCCCCTTCTTTCAGAGAACTCTGGCTTGTGTCAAGATGACATAAAACTAGCTGGCACAGCATCCATTGGTGAACCATTTGGGGGAAGATGGTTATTTTCATACCACTTGCTGAGGGACAGCCATTCTAGGGCAAGTGTTCAAAGTCATTTCAGCCATGAAAGTCAGCATCACTCTCAGGCCAGGCATAGTGATGTGAACCTACAGTCTCTTGGGATGCTGAGTCAGGGGGATGAAGAATGAACGGATCCTGAGCTACATAGTGAGTTTGTTGAGACCTGTTCTAAACAAATGAATCAGAATAATAAAAAAAAATCAACCCAGTCTACTATTCTGACCCCTCTCTGCCCAGTAAAGTGAACATTCCACATTTCCTGCTGCAGGGTATGTAGACATCGTAGAAACTGGAGATGAGTCATCCTTGCTCTTATCTTTGAAAAGGAAGCCAGTGAAAGGAGAGGAAATTAAGTGACTATAACCTATAAGAGAACATTTATGGGTATCCATAGGAGGAGAGCAGTGGCAGACAACAGGAGAAGATATCATTTGCTGAGAATCAAGGGGAGACTTGGTGGGATTAGAATAGACCATAGGAAAGAAGAGAGAGAGCATGGGTGCTCACTAAGGGTACTACTTGAGTGAGCAGTGAGGTGTACTCTGGCAGGTTTTGGAATCAGCCTATGTGCTCATCAACAGACGAATGGATCCAGAAAATGTGCTGCATAACACAGTGCAGTGTTCTTCAGCTACAGGGAGGACAAAATTATGTGATTTTTCAGGAAAATGATGGAACATGTTAAGTGAAATAAGTTGAACTCACAAAGATAAATATTTCTTTTTTCATATGTGGAATTAGAAATGAAAGTAGATAGGGGAGGGGATGAGCAACTGGAGGAGGGGAACAAGAGAAGGCAGAAGAGGCATGATAAAACACATAATATATATGTATGAGAATAGCATAACAAATCTCATTACTTGTACAATCAATAAAAATAGATTTCAAGAGAAAATTTGTAAAGATTTCTCTATTGTTCTAAGAAGTCAAAAGGTTCCATGTGAACGGAGAGGGGCCCAGGTGACCAGCTGCTGCAAGTCCCAGTTGTAGGCACATTTCTGTTCAATAAAAGCTTCTGTCCTTTTTTGGCTTAACATTTGGGAGAAGGTGTACTTGTAAATCTAATGAGGCATTTTCCAAGGTCTATGTGTTCAGGGAAGGATGGACCTGAACTTGCTGATGGAAATAGTCTTATTATGGGAACAGAAAAAAAAACTGAAAACCCTTTACTTCTTCGTAATGATTGATTATCCCTGTGCTGAGCACCATAACCACAGAGTCTTTATTAGGAAGGGAAAAAAACACAAAGGGCCATCCTGGAGAGAAAAGCTGTATAAGGAAAGGATTACAGGTTATGAGCTCCTGGAATGATCAAAAATGAGGCAAGATTTTACTTCTTGGGCAGAAATCCTAAGGAAGAGCAGTGGAAATCAGGGCTGGATGGGTTAGACAAAGGCCTTTGAAATTTGCTGGACAAGAAAGTGAGGCAATATTGGCCATTCTGGAGTCAAAGAATGGTTTAGGAGAGCCATCAGGACAGCAGTGTCGGCCTCCCATTTGCAGTGACCGGCTCTGGGACAGGACAAGTGGAAGGCAAAGTGGAGAATTTCTTTATAGAGAACAAAAAGAAAGCTCGGGGAGACTTTCTGAAGAACTAATGACGTTTGTAATGGAGAGTGTAAAAGTGAGAGATGAAGAATGGCGTGGAGAATGGAACAGAGGACAGAACACATTCTGTTTTGAGAACCTTTTTACTTTAGGGTATCTGTCAGTATAAAATTTTGTATCATATGGATTTCTTTTTATTTTTTAACTTTAAAGACACTACCCTCAATTTGTCTCACTTGGTGGTCAAAACAATCCATGAACCAGGCATGGAAATTAAATAACTATTATTTTTAATCAATATGAAGCTGAAGCTCAGAGACCTTAAGTGGCTCAATTATTCAGTGACCCTGCTGAGGCCGATAGTATTTTTGATCAAAGTGAGAAAACACTGTACAAGTATCATGGGGATACAGGGCCATGAGTGATGGCTCAGCTAGGGAAGTGAGAGGACTGCACACAGCCTGCATGTAAGAAGAGGTGGGGTGTAATGGTGCCACCAGTCCTCACCCACCCTCAAGAGATGAGCACTGTGGACTTGAGTTACCTAACTAGATAACACTGAACTCAACTCTCGTGTTAGAGTCTTCCCTAGTAGAAATGGATTGCTGTTCAGTGTAATATTTGCCATCATCTGCTCAAATTATTTTGGGAGGCAGTTTGTTATCTACAATATTAAGAATCTCTCCATTTTTATTTAATGTGGGGCATTAATTTGTATAAGCAGGATGACAGATGGGGGCCAGCATAAGGTGTAAATGTTGAGATGAATGTGGAAAAGCTGTATGCAAGATAAACTCTGTCCTCACAAGATGGGAAGAGATGCTTCTTGCAATGGACGTCCCATCATCCCATGTGGTACCCTCCAGAAATACTGCTGGGGCAGTGCTGAATGTGTTCCTCTGTTATCCATGGACCGGGGAGAGGTAGAAGGGCAAACCCTTCTCCATTCTCATCTCTGTTAGTCAGTGTCAAAGTGTTAAGACATGTGTACCTTTAACTAAGGGTATTATACTCCCTCTTCCCATTTTCCTTGGGGTTCTGGTAAAGATCCATATGCTTAGATTAGTTTCTGTATGGAAATTGTTTCAGAACACTGATCTGTGATCTAAATGAATGTCATGGCCTCGTAGTTCCAATTCGGGAATTCTGCATCAAGGCCAATCAGTGACAGATTATCAGTAGCAAAGAGCATATACTGCCATCATTCCCATAGCAAGGATCTAAACTTTCGCAGGGGCCAGAGGTCAAGTTCTAGTTTAGATAAATCTTCACCCATGGAGTCTAATGTCTGTGGTGCTTCGCTTTATGTGTTAACTTGGTTGGAATGGGCTTCTTCAGGGAAGACAGGGAGAGAGAGGAGCAGGGTGGAGGAATTCAAATTTGATCGAGCATCTTGTTTTATTTGGCACCCAAAAAATACACACACATGCACACAGTCTGTCTATGTCTCTGTGTCTGTCTCTCTCTGTCTCTCCTCTCTCTCTCTCTCTCTTTTTCTCTCTCTCTCTTTCTCTCCCTCTTTCTTTCTGTCTCTGTCTCTGTCTCTGTCTCTGTCTCTCTCTCTCTCACACACACACTATGCTGTTGTTTCTATTTCTTCAGTTTCTTGGGAACCCTGACTAATACAATGGGTTTTTGTTTTATTCCCTTATTATTATGGAACAAACAATTCTAAGACTCAGTGCTTGAAGCCATTTGTTTTGCTCACAGATTTGCAAGTTGTTTAGAATTCCCTGGGAATGGCTGACTTATGCAGCTCAAATGTTCAACTGTGTGGGGTAAAAGTCTCCATTTTAGCTGGCTTTCCTCAGATGATATGGCTGTTGTTTTAAGCCACCCACTCCCTCCAGGTCCATGTGTTGAAGTCTTGGTCACTATCTTGTGGCACCTCTGAAATTGTGAGCCAAAGCTAGTCCTTCCTCTTTTTGTGTTTATGCCCTGTATTTTATTATAGCAGTTAAGAGCTGTTTTACATTGGCCAGTGAGTACGACCAGAGCTTCAGATGAGGAGCTGAGCCATGGTTTCCTAAGATGTACTTTTCATAGGTTGCTTGGGTTTGCCCACACCATGGTGACTATTCTAAGTGCAGATGGCTTAAGAGTAAGAATGGATGAAGAAAGTATGGAATATATACATATTAGAGTATTACTCAGCAGTAAAAAACAAGGACTTCTTGAATTTTGCATACAAATGGATGGAAATAGAAAACACTATCCTGAGTGGGGTAAGCCAGACCCAAAAAGAGGAACATGGGATGTACTCACTCATATTTGGTTTCTAGCCATAAATAAAGGACATTGAGCTTATAATGCATGTTCCTAGAGAAGCTAAATAAGAAGGTGAACCCAAAGACAAACACATAGGCATCCTCATGAATATTAACCTTCATCAGGCGATGAAAGGAGACAGAGACAGAGGAGCACCGGACAGAAATCTCAAGGTCCAAATCAGGAGCAGAAGGAGACGGAGCACGAGCAAGGAACTCAGGACCGCGAGGGGTGCACCCACATACTGAGACAATGGGGATGTTCTATCGGGAACTCACCAAGGCCAGCTGGCCTGGGTCTGAAAAAGCATGGGATAAATCCGGACTAGCTGAACATAGAGGACAATGAGGACTACTGAGAACTCAAGAACAATCGCAGTGGGTTTTTGATCCTACTGCACGTACTGGCTTTGGGGGAGCCTAGGCAGTTTGGATGCTCACCTTAGGAGACCTGGATAGAGGTGGGCGGTCCTTGGGCTTCCCACAGGTCAGGGAACCCTGATTGCTCTTTGAGCAGATGAGGGAGGGTGACTTGATCGGGGGAGGGGGAGGGAAATGGGAGGCGGTTGCGGGCAGGAGGCAGAAATCCTTAATAAATAAATTAATTTAAAAAAAATAAAAAAAAGAAAAAAAAGAGTAAGAATAAGGCAGTTGTATCTCTCTGTCTACCCTTACCTTAGAACTCACACAACATAGTTTTTCCTCAAACACAAGCCCACCTGGATTTCAGGGGGAGGAACTCTTCAGTTTCCAGATGAAATGCACAGTGTTCAGGGGGATGTGGATTTCAGAGTATAAATGGGCTCTTAGGGATTAAGACATCGTGTGAAAATTTCAGATTGTGCTGAAGGGTTAAGACATCATAGGCAATATATCATGTTTACAGATTAAGACATCATGCAAAATATTTGGATCATGCATATACTAGAAAGGTTGGTGGGGCATGGTTTCTTGAGTTTTATTTACTAGATCTGTAATAATCTCCCACTACCAATAGGAGAAAGGTCAAAATCAAAATACAGCAATAGTATGTAGACCAAGAGTATTGTGTCTGTATTTAGAAACTACTCCTCCAAGGCTTCTGATTTACCCCATGTGTAAAATATATTCCACGTCATAAACAGCAAGTCTCTTTCTTTTTTTTGTTTGTTTTTGTTTTGCTTTTTAAGATTTATTTTTCAGTATGTGTGTATATCTGTGTCAGGATATTTGTTTTTTTTAAATTTATTTATTTATTAAAGATTTATGTCTCTTTCCTGCCACTGCCTCCCATTTCCCTCCTTCTCCCCCAATCAAGTCCCCCTCCCTCGTCAGCCCAAAGAGCAATCAGGGTTCCATGCCCTGTGGGAAGTCCAAGGACCACCCACCTCCATCCAGGTCTAGAAAGGTGAGCATCCAAACTGCCTAGGCCCCCACAAAGCCAGTACGTGCAGTAGGATCAAAAACCCATTGCCATTGTTTTTGAGTTCTCAGTAGTCCTCATTGTCCGCTATGTTCAGCGAGTCCAGTTTTATCCCAGGCTTTTTCAGATCCAGGCCAGCTGGCCTTGGTGAGTTTCTGATAGAACATCCCCATTGTCTCAGTATGTGGGTGCACCCCTCGCGGTCCTGAGTTCCTTGCTTGTGCTCTCTCTCCTTCTGCTCCTGATTTGGACCTTGAGATTTATGTCCGGTGCTCCAATGTGGGTCTCTGTCTCTGTCTTCTTTCATGGCCTGATGAAGGTTATTATTCAGGAGGATGCCTATATGTTTTTCTTTGGGTTCTCCTTATTTAGCTTCTCTAGAATCGCTAATTATAGGCTCAGTGTTCTTTGTTTATGGCTAGAAACCAAATATGAGTGAGTACATCCCATGTTCCTCTTTTTGGGTCTGGCTTACCTCACTCAGGATAGTGTTTTCTATTTCCATCCATTTGTATGCAAAATTCAAGAAGTCCTTGTTTTTTACTGCTAAGCAGTACTCTGATATGTATATATATTCCATACTTTCTTCATCCATTCTTCCATTGAAGGGCATCTAGGTTGTTTCCAGGTTCTGGCTATTACAAACAATGCTGCTATGAACATAGTAGAGCATATACTTTTGTTGTATGATAAGGCCTCTCTTGGGTATATTCCCAAGAGTGGTATTGCTGGGTCCAGGGGTAAGTTGATCCCGAATTTCCTGAGAAACCGCCACACTGCTTTCCAAAGTGGTTGCACAAGTTTGCATTTCCACCAGCAATGGATGAGTGTACCCCTTTCTCCACAACCTCTCCAGCAAAGGCTATCATTGGTGTTTTTTATTTTAGCCATTCTGACAGGTGTAAGATGGTATCTTAAAGTTGTCTTGATTTGCATTTCCCTGATTGCTAAGGAAGTTGAACATAACCTTAAATGTCTTTTGGCCATTTGAAGTTCTTCTGTTGAGAATTCTCTGTTTAGCTCAGTGCCCCATTTTATAACTGGGTTGATTAGCCTTTTACGGTCTAGTTTCTTGAGATCTTTATATATTTTGGAGATCAGACCTTTGTCAGTTGTGGGGTTGGTGAAGATCTTCTCCCAGTCAGTGGGTTGCCTTTGTGTCTTAGCGACAGTGTCCTTTGCTTTACAGAAGCTTCTCAGTCTCAGGAGGTCCCATTTATTCAGTAAGGCCCTTAATGTCTGTGCTGCTGGGGTTATACGTGGGAAGTGGTCTCCTGTGCCCATGTGTTGTAGAGTACTTCCCACTTTTTCTTCTATCAGGTTCAGTGTGTTCTGACTGATATTGAGGTCTTTAATCCATTTGGACTTGAGTTTTGTGCATGGTGATAGATATGGATCTATTTTCATTCTTCTACAGGTTGACATCCAGTTTTGCCAGCACAATTTGTTGAAGATGCTCTCTTTTTTCCATTGTATACTTTTAGCTCCTTTATCGAAAATCAGGTGTTCATAGGTTTGTGGGTTAATGTCAGGGTCTTCTATTTGATTCCATTGGTCGACTTCTCTGTTTTTATCCTAATACCAAGCTGTTTTCAATACTGTAGCTCTGTAGTAGAGTTTGAAGTCAGGGATGGTAATGCCTCCAGACGATTCTTTATTGTATAAGATTGTTTTGGCTATCCTGGGTTTTTTGTTTTTCCATATAAAGTTGATTATTGTCTTCTCCAGATCTGTAAAGAATTTTGATGGGATTTTGATGGGGATTGCATTGAATCTATAGATTACTTTTGGTAGAATTGTCATTTTTACTATGTTGATCCTCCCAATCCAAGAGCAGGGGAGATCCTTCCATTTTCTAATGTCCTCTTCAATTTATTTCTTCAAAGACTTAAAGTTCTTGTCAAATAGATCTTTCACTTCCTTAGTTAGAGTTACCCCAAGATATTTTATGCTGTTTGTGGCTATCATGAAAGGTGATGCTTCTCTGATTTCCCTCTCTGTTTCCTTATCCTTAGTGTATAGGAAGGCCACTGGTTTTTTGGAGTTGATCTTGTATCCTGCCACATTACTAAAGGTGTTTATCAGCTGTAGGAGTTCTTTGGTAGAGTTTTTGGGGTCTCTTATGTATACTATCATATCATCTGCAAATAACGAGAGCTTAACTTCTTTTCCAATTCGAATCCCCTTGATCCCCTTATGTTGTCTTATTGCTATTGCTAGAACTTCAAGCACTATATTGAAGAGGTATGGAGAGAGTAGACATCCTTGTCATGTTCCTGATTTTAGTGGTATGGCTTTGAGTTTTTCTCCGTTTAATTTAATGTTAGCTGTTGGCTTGCTTTAAATAGCTTTTATTATATTTATGTTTGACCCTTGTATCCCTAATCTCTCCAAGACCTTTATCATAAAGGGGTGTTGAATTTTTTCGAATGCTTTTTCAGCATCTAATGAAATGATCATATGGTCTTTTTCTTTCAGATTATTTATATGGTGGATTACATTGATAGATTTTCGTATGTTGAACCAGCCCTGCATCTCTGGGATGAAGCCTACTTGATCATAATGAATAATTTTTCTAATGTGTTCTTGGATTCGGTTTGCCAGTATTTTATTGAGAATTTTTGCGTCGATATTCATGAGTGAGATAGGCCTGTAATTCTCTTTCTTGGTTGGGTCTTTGTGTGGTTTTGGTATCAGGGTGACTTTAGCTTCATAAAAGGAATTTGGCAATGACTCTTCTGTTTTTATATTGTGAAATACATTAAGGAGTATAGGTATTAGCTCTTCTTGGAAGTTCTGGTAGAATTCTGCATTGAAACCATCTGGTCATGGGCTTTTTTTGGAAGGGAGATTTTTGATAACGGTTTCTAGCTCTTCGCGACTAACAGGTCTATTTAGATCATTCACCTGGTCTTGGTTTAGCATTGGTATATGGTACTTATCTAAAAAAATGTCCATTTCTTTTGCATTTTCCAGTTTTGTGGCATACAGGCTTTTGTAGTAAGATCTAATGATTCTCTGAATTTCCTCTGTGTCTGTGGTTATGTCCCCCTTTTCATTTCTGATCTTATTTATTCACATGTTCTCTCTCTGTCGTTTAATTAGTTTGGATAGGGGTTTGTCGATCTTGTTGATTTTCTCCAAGAACCAGCTTTTTGTTTCATTGATTCTTTGGACTGTTTTCTGTGTTTCTATTTTGTTGATTTCTGCCCTCAGTTTGATTATTTCCAGTCTTCTGCTCCTCCTGGGCGTGTCTGCTTCTTATTTTTCTAAAGCTTTCAGTTGTGTTGTTAAGTCCCCGATGTATGCTTTCTCCATTTTCTTTTAGTGGGCACTTAGTGCTATGAACTTTCCTCTTAGCACTGCTTTCATAGTGTCCCATAGGTTTGAGTATGTTGTTTCATTTTCATTAAATTCAAGGAAGACTTTAATTTCTTTCTTGATTTCTTCCTTGACCCAGGTGTGGTTCAGTAGTTGACTGTTCAGTTTCCATGAGTTTGTCGGCTTTCTGGGGGTAGCATTGTTGTTGCCTTTTAACTTTAATCCGTTGTGATCTGATAAGACACAGGTGGACACTGATATTTTTTTGTATCTGTGGAGGCTTCCTTTGTTTCTGAGTATGTGGTCAATTTTCGAGAAGGTTCCATGAGCTGCAGAGAAGAAGGTATATCCTTTCCTATTTGGGTGGAGTGATCTATAGATGTCTGTTAAGTCCATTTGCTTCATTACCTCCTATAGTTCTCTTAATTCTCTATTAGGTTTCTGTCTGATTGACCTGTCCATTGCTGAGAGAGGTGTGTTGAAGTCTCCTACTACTAGTGTGTGTGGTTTGATGTCTGCCTTGAGTTTTAGTAATATTTCTTTTACATAAGTGGGAGCTTTTATATTAGGGGCGTAGATATTCAGGATTGAGACATCCTCCTGATGAATTGTTCCTGTTATGAGTATAAAGTGTCCATCTCGATCTCTTCTGATTGATTTTAGTTTGAAGTCAGTTTTGTTAGAAATTAATATGGCTACACCTGCTTTTTTCTTAGGACCATTTGCTTGAAAGCCCTTTTCCCAACCCTTTACTCTGAGTAGATGCCTGTTTTTGTGGTTGAGATGTGTTTCTTGCAAACAGCAGAATGTCGGATCCTGTTTTTGTATCCAATCTCTTAGCCTGTGCCTTTTTATAGGTGAATTGATACCATTAATATTAAGTGATATTAATGACCAGTGGTTGTTTCCTCTGGTTATTCTTATTGTTTTTGGTAGTAGAGTTTGTGTGTCTCCCTTCTTTGAGTTGTGCTGGTGAAGGGTCGCTAGAAGCCTCAGTTATTGTAGGCAGTGTTGGCAATGTTGGATTCCTTGGGTTGTGATTTTCCTTCTATTACTTTCTGTAGGGCTGTATTTGTGGCTACATAGTGTTTAAATTTGCTCTCATCCTGGAATGTCTTGTTTTCTCCATTGATAGTGAACGAAAGCTTGGCTGGGTATAGTAGTTTGGGTTTGCATCCATGGTCTCTTAGCTTCTGCAGTACTTCTATCCAGGACCTTCTGGCTTTCATGGTTTCGATAGAGAAGTCTGGTGTAAGTCTGATTGGTTTACCTTTATAAGTTACTTGGCCTTTTTCCTTTGCAGCTCTTAATATTCTTTCTTTAACCTGTATATTTTGTGTTTTGATTATTATATGGCGAGGGGGATGTTTTTCTTTGATCCAGTCTGTTTGGTGTTCTGTCTGCTTCTTGAATATTCAAAGGAATATCTTTCTTTATGTTGGGAAAGTTTTCTTCCATAATTTTGTTACAAATATTTTCTGGGCCTTTGAGCTGTGACTCTTCTCCTTCTTCTATTCCTATTATTCTTAGGTTTGGTCTTTTTATTGTGTTCCATAATTCCTGAATGTTTTGTGATGAGAATTTGTTGGCTTTGTAGTTTTCTTTGATCAGTGCGTTTATTTTCTCTATGGTGTCCTCAGAATCTGATATTCTTTCTCCTATTTCTTGTATTCTATTGATTATACTTGTTTCTGTAGGCTTTGCTCATTGACCTAGATTTTCCATATCCAGCTGGTCCTCAGTTTGTGTTTTCTTCCTTGCTTCCATTTCAGTTTTCAATTCTTGAACTGTTTCCATTACCTGTTTGATTGTTCTTTCTTGGTTTCCCAGGGTATTAGGTTCACATTTACTCATTTCTTCAAACTTTTTGTTATACTTCTCATCCATTTCTATAAGGGCATTTTTCACATGTTGTTCAAGGGACTCTATTGCTTTCATAAAGCCAGTTTTTTCCACTTCTTCTGTGTTAGGGTGATGAAGACCTTCTGTTGTAGATCATTGGGTTCTGGTGTTTTCATGCTGTTTTTCAGATTATTGGGTGAATTCTTGCCTTGGTGCTTGGCCATTTCCTCCTATCGATGCTGTCTAATGGGTCTTTTAAAACCGGATCAGGTTTCCCTGCTGGCCAGGGACTCCTCTTACAAAATGCCCTTGCTCTGTTTCCTGGCTACTGCTGGGGGCCAAGATTCCTCTCACCCCTCAGAAGGGTCTTCAGGAACAGGACCCAGCTCCTCCTTTGCCAGGGACCTTGCCAACCAAAGGCCTTCCTCTTTGATTTAATTGTAGTGGGGCGATCTGCTGCCGCGCTGGTCCCCGCCGGCTGCGGTCCGCATCTGCCTGCGCCTCTGCCTGCGCCGTCCGCCAGCAAGTCTCTTTCTTCTAGGAGTTGATTTAATGTTTAGAATCTCATTCTCTAAATTAGGTCCCAGGGTTGGTCTTTATGCACCGTTCCATCAGTACAACTCCCTTTTATTTGAAGAGCCATGGAGAGCAGAGACAAGTTTTGTGTCCCCTCTGCAGTTGGCATATGACATTGAGGGGGGTAGAAGACAGTAGCTATAGACTCTTCCATTCCTAAATAGAAACAGTAGCAGTGTGGCTTATCTGGGACAGTTCTGAAATTCTGTTAGGTGAATGTTGTAGGTTCTTGGTGAGTGACTCAATCCTGTTGCCTAGGGATGGATCCTTAGTGCTCTTGGCTGTGTCTTAGTTCTTCCCACCAATGCACCTTTCTTCCATAAAATGGCCTGCATTGGAGCTGATTAGTAGTTTGAAATTCCTTTTTGTCCCATTTCATGTTTCCCTTCTAAGTTTATATTATTCCTTTAAGAATATTGTGATAATTTGTATATCAATTTGTGATCCTCCCTGTTGATACAGAAGAGGCATTCACACATCTCTCAGTAAGAGTGTCTGCACCTTGTGTTAGGAGACTTCACCTAGGCTGTGCCCATAAGATTCTAGCTGATCCATTGCTTCACTATTGTTTCTTGACTTTGTCTGCAAGCTTACAGAATGCTGTACAAAGCTCACCTCTAGCTCCTTGCTCTAGATTTGCCTTTTATGTGTATTTCCTGGGGTTGTGGCACTAAATCACAACACCAGTGGCTTAAAACGACAGATTATTTAACAATTCTGCAAATGAGTCAAAGCATCAATCAGACTTTGCCTCCCTTTTTATAATAGACTCTAATTGTTTTAATGTTATTTTCATGTAAATATGCTATGTGTTATAGATGCACATGTACATGTGCTTTCTTCACCTTTGTGCATGTGCCTGGTGGCTAGAGGAGTACACTGGGTGTCCTCCTTTGTCACTCTCCCCTCATTCCTTTGGCTCAGTCTCTCCCTGAACACAGAGCTTACATTGTTTATATAAACTGACAGGTAGAAAACCCCATGAGCATTTTGTCTCTGCTTCTTACAGCTCTGGGGTTACAGGTGCTCATGAGGCCATTCCTGACTTGTATAAAGGGATCCCAGAGCAGGTCTTCATGGCTGTGAAGCAAGCATTGTTAGCCAGAGAGCCGTCTCACCAGACACATCCTTTACAGGCTATAGAGGAGAACTTATACATCTGTCTTTAGTTTCTCACATCACATCGTCTTCGATTTATGGACATGTTACTCCAGTCTCACGAGTGAACCATCATATAGCGGTTTTATTATCCTCTCATCTACATTCCAGTTTGGGTAATAGAGCCAACAATGTCCTTAGAGCACTTTTGTAATTCTAGGCACAGTTAAGGGGTAGCTATCACATTCTGTCAACTAGTCTCTGTGGTCTTAACACACATTATTTCTACAGTCTTTCATGCTTTGGGCTGCACTGACATTTTGTAGATAAATAAATTTTCTAACTTTTTAAATTAATATTCTCCTTATTTAAATGTTTGTATGTTTCTAATTAACTTGAAGTTAACAGTTTTCTCTAAAAGACTATCTTCAAAGAATTGCTAGAGATGTACAGTATGAATCTGTTCCTTACTGTTGGCATTAACTTGGATCATTTGGGTAAAGCATTGCTCAACTTTATGATGGTTTAATTATTATCTATTTCTTTCAACTGACAAGAATTTTATCTGTAAATGATTCAAACATCCTATTTCTTATCCAAATTGCTCCTGGAGGAATTCCACCCATTGATGATTACCATGGAGGTTGTAAAATAACTCTCACCTGCCCTGACAGTTCCCAATAGGTCCCTGACACACTGCTGTAAGCAAGAGACCTCCTTCTCCTTTGTCTCTTTGCTTATGAATCACAATGGATGCACGGCATGTGGGCCAGACTTTTTGTTGCCTTCACCAAATAGCTGGCAGAACAAACTTAAGAGATAAACTTTATTTCAGTGTTTGCATTCAGAAGTTGCAGTCTATAGTTGTCTGACTCCATTGCTTCTGGGCCTCTAGTGAGTCAGAGAACCATGGTAGGAGGGTATGGCTAAACAAAGTTGCCTACTTCATGGTGGGGGAGAAAACAGAGAGGGAGATGGGGAGAGAGGAGGGAAGAGAAGAAGAGAGACAACAGGGCAGGTTTATCTCTCAAAGGTTTACCCTGAGCTATACACGTCCTCCAATCAGATCCCACCCCTTAATAGCCCATTCAGTATGAACTCATCAGTGGCGTGACCCACTGTGAAGTTAATGCTCCAGTAATCTAGTTATGTTTAAGTGATTGAGTCCACTAGTGTGGACCATGACTTTATCATGTGATGAGGATTCTACTCCTGCCAAGGGTTCTTAACACACAGAACATAGTATACAGAATCATACTTTTAATGACTTAGAATTACAGTAACTATATAGATAGTAAATTGATTTGGTTGGAGGAGTTTCTTAAAGCTGTTAAAAATGGTTTCTATATCATGTGACATTCTTTCATAGCGTTGCTTAATATGTAATATTCTGATTTATCAATTATTTCATGCCTGTCATTTCTTTCATGCTGGCTCAAACCCAGTGCTCATGTATGTGTGGCAGGCTCTCTCCCAGCTGAGCTCTATCTCTAGCCTCTCAGGATTGTCTTTTTCCTGCTCCAGAATTAACCTTGGTTTTTCATAATGGAGATGATCACAGTAGACCAAGGTGCATGTACTGAAGACTGTTCATGTTGCAAGGGTATTTTTGCTTCTTGTTTTTTACAGTGAACAGAACTAGGAAATATATGCTCATAAATACACATGTACAAATGTACAAAAGCAAATTTGCTTATATGTAGTGAGGAGGTGAGTAGGCCTGCTTTTGGTCCCACCCAGCTCCTGCACGGCTAGCTTTATACCCGAAATAACAACACACAAATTTTATTCATTTAAACACTGCCTGGCCCATTATATCTAGCCTTTTACTGGCTAACTCTCATATCTTGATTAATCCATTTCTAATAATCTGTTTAGCACCACGAGGTGGTGGCTTACCAGGAAAGATTCAGCATGTCTGACCTGGCAGCTAGCTCCATCGCGTCTGACCTCACTTCCCTTCTTCCCAGCATCCTGTTCTGTCTATTCCAGCCACCTATGTTCTGACCTATCAGGCCAAGCAGTTTCTTTATTAATTAACCAATGAAAGCAACAGATAGACAGATGACCCTCCTCCATCACTTATACATTTATCTAAAGATATTTTAAGTATTTTATCAATATAACATTGTACATATTTATTATGTTTAAACTTATACTTCTAGTTATAATGGCAACAAGGTTTCTTCTCCCCACCCCATGTAGTATTTGACATTTTCTTCCTTCATAATAAATCTTGCTTCTCAACATCAGAGTCATTTAATTCGCTTGCTTAACTCTGTTATACATTTAGGATAACTCTGAAGTAATTTCATTTAAACTATTGCAAAAGCAAGTGTATTGCAAAGAGCTAAGGATTTTGTTGGTGTTTTGGTGAGAAAGATATCATTTTTTGCATATGACAGAATTTACTAATAACTAAAAATAAAACTCAGTTTAAAAAACCTAATTTTCGTTACAATATGTATGTCCTGGCTGGACCTGATGGAGTACTGTTGTTGCTGTTGTGGTTTCTGGCATTTGGAGATGTGAAGCTAACTCCGCTGACATCAGAGCAGATCTATACATCAGTGTCAACATTTTCCACAGCTCTATCCAAGACAAACAGTGTTCAATTGCCTGATTTGGAATCTTAAATTCTCCAAGCACCACTCTACGTTCTGTTATACTATGGACTTGGCTTTTTTAAAGTTTCAGGGGAACTGTTGTTTAAGAGAGATCTGATTGGGGACATGACTAAGGGGGGCTCTTAAGAGAGGGAGCCCAGCAAATAAAGAAGAAGGTAGGAGGGTAAAATAGCAGTCAGGATCAGTACAAAGTCAGAAGGAATTGTACCATTAACTATTTATCTAAAATACCCTCATTAACATGTAATTCTGTGTAAAAATATACATCTAAAAATGAAATTTTCTCATCCATACTGACAGTACTCCTTCCAAGAGCCAGAGCCCACCTAGCAAAAACCCCAACACCAGGCCTGAAAAGGCCTCTTGACTTGTTGGTAAGATCTGTCCACAAGCTTCCCAAAGCATACAGCCTGTTGCTGTTGCCCTCAATTGTCCTCTGGAGGTGGAAGGTAAGTCCCTGTTGCTGAGGATGCCATGCACTTCAGACACAGGGCCCAGAGGCCCTTGATTTGGAACTGACCTGAATGCCTCTTCCCTGAGGACTAGCTTTTATGGGACCAGAAAGTGGCATGCAAGCTTCCAAATGAGGTAAGCAACCAACAGTCCTACTAGCAATGGCAGCAATGAACTACAACAATGACCAGCAACACACAACAACCCTAAGGCATGTTTTAGGAATGACCAACAGCTCTCAAATTGGACAAACAGAAAGGAAAACATGCCTGGTACTAGCAACCTAGTCAACTACTTAGGGTGAGTGAAGTCATGTATGTACCGCAGAGGGGAACCAATAACTTCACCAAACCAGCCCAATCCCTCACTACCTTCTAAACATTTGTTCTCTTAGGAACAGATAACCGTAGTCCTCTCCTTTCATCAGGGAAAACTCATTCTGCAACAGATGAAGACCATTACAGGAAGTTATATAGCCAACCAAAATGCAGTTTCGCAGCTCAGTCCCAGTGGCTACATCTACAACGCTCCCACACCTAAATCTCAGGAAACACTGCAGAAGAAGGGATTGAACGATTGTGAGAACCAGAGGACCAGGGAGTTTTCTGTGAGACTCTGTCTGCCAGTAATGTCTGAAGCTACACCGTAAAGTCTCACAAGCATGATGCCTCAACATGAGCCGAACAAGGACAACAATAGAAACGTCAGAGTGGTCAGGGGAGAAAGCTGGGAAGGCTTTGCCCCTACACAAGAACTACAGACAACTAAGGAATACTGAGAGTGGGGGATAGTCTTCTCCAGTGATGAGTGTGAGGGATAGTCTTCTCCAGGGATGAGTGCACGGATTGGTGATCTAATATAAAATGGTCGTCCCTGAAAGTGTACCCTATGAGTGACATGATAGAGACTGAGCAGGTTATACTTAGAAATATGTGTATGTGTGTCAGCCACAATGAATGAAAAAAGGGGATATGAATTTGAAAGAGAGCAAAAAGGGGTTTATGAGAAGGCTTAGAGGAAGGAAAGGCAAGAGGGAAAAGATGTGAATTATATATTATCTCAAAAAAGAGAGTGCTGGCTGCGTGCGATGGCACATGCCTGTAATCCAGCACTTAGCAAGATAGATCCTTCTGAGTCAAGTGCCAACCTGGTCTAATAATAAGTGTTATTACACCCAGAGCTACATAATAAGATCCTGTGTCTTAGTTAGGGTTTCTGTTGCTGTGAAAAGACACCACGACCAGGGAAACTCTTACAAAGAAAACATTTAATTGGGATGACTCACGTATAGTTTCAGAGGTTCAGTCCTTTATCATGGCAGTAAGCATGCATGTAGCATGTAGGCATATGTGTTGTTGGCTATTCTTGACTCGTAGGCAGCAGGAAGTGAGCTTACACACTGGGTGGTACCCCCACAGTGACATGCTTCCTCCACACCTCCTAATAGTTCCATCCCGTGTGAGATTATGGGGCCAATTACATTCAAACTACCACACCTCTCTTAGAAAAGAAACTGAGAATGTTCATGAAACTTTTATCAGGTTAAATAATCTCTATTGCCAAATACATATTTTAAATTAGTAATTTAAAATGACTAGGTATAGAAAATTGAGAACACCACTTTGTTTTAAAAATAGGAAAAATGGGGACTATAGAGATGGCTGAGTTCCTACAGTGTTTACTGCAGAGCACAGAACCCACTCACCCTCATGAACGGCTAGGCACAGTGGCATACACTGGTAATCCCAGTCCAGGGGTGAGGGGCTCTCTGACCATGCAGAAGAGCTTAATCAGTGAGCCACAGGCTCTAGTGAGAAATTGTGTCTCTAAAACAAAACAATATGGGTGCCAGCAAGATGGCTCTTTCTGTAAAGCTTATGTGGTACAAGCATTAGAACTGGACTTTGAATCCCTGGTGCCCTCAGAAATGCCAGTGGGCATGACATCCCCCCCATAGTAATTGGGGTTGGAAATCACTGATGGGGGTTCCCAGGGAAAGCTGTCTAGCAAGTCTAACAGAATGAGGAAGTTCTGGGCTCAGAGGAGACCCTTCCAGAATATGAATATATATGGAGAGTTATTGAGAAAGACATCAGACTTCAATCTCTGGCTTCTAGATATACTCACATATGTGCCCATGTACTTAAAAACACACAAAGCATATGCATACATAGCACAGTCACATACATATGAACAAAAAACCCACCAAAATGGGCAGTTCCTGAGGAACTGTGCCTGAAGTTGTCCTCTGACCTACATACAAACATGCACCTACACATAGGACCTCCAAGCACACTGTGTACACACACACAAACACATGCACACACGCAAACAAATATAAAAATAGGGACAATGTTCCCCAAAAAATTATCCTAAAATTAAGTCTATAAGTATGCTCTTTCATTTTCTCTTGGAATCACTTCCTGGTACTCAGAAGCTGTTGTGGGTCTTTGTAACTAGCAGTCTGCAAAACTGTTTGCTTAATACATATTTGTGGGTGGAAAGACTAGTCAGTAGGAAACAATGTATGAAGGAACATTGGCAAATCTCTTTGATCTGAAATGGTTTAGATGAGGGTTAGTTGCCATAAAATTTATAATTTGAATAGATTTCAGTACAGAGCAATGGCCGTTAAGACTTTGGTGTTCTGGTGGGAAAGTTGTCAACTTCGGAGCTGGTTAGAAATTATAGACGGCATAGGCAATGGTGCCAGGTTGTTTTGAAATTGCATCTAGCACTGTGAAATATCTGAAGGCTATTTATCAAGGTTATGACTCATGATCAAAATAAACCAAGCATATTGGATTTCCAAGCTGTGTGCTAGGAGGTATCTATGAAAACCTTGAAGCTTCCTTCCACAAACTCTTCCTTGTGGTACCTTTAGCCTGAATTTGTGTATATGGTTCCTGCCTCAGACTCACAACTGTCATATGAGGCAGGCATCCTAGAGAAGTACTATCTTTTAAAGGCATGGCAAGGATTCTGAACTTAAGAGGAACAAGTCAATCTTCTAAGGTTTTCTGGAATTATATCCAGAGTTTCGATTCAAATCTCCTGGCTCGAAACGAATAATATTATTCATTAAAACACCAAGAGAAAATAAAACCCAAAGCATAAGAAAATGAAAAGTGAAAAAGTAAGGTGAGCATCCAAACTGCCTAGGCTCCCACAAAGCCAGTACGTGCAGCAGGATCAAAAACCCATTGCCATTGTTC
This sequence comes from Microtus pennsylvanicus, assembly GCF_037038515.1. Taxonomy (NCBI): domain Eukaryota; kingdom Metazoa; phylum Chordata; class Mammalia; order Rodentia; family Cricetidae; genus Microtus; species Microtus pennsylvanicus. Next base: position 87,959,427 of record NC_134586.1, on the reverse strand, counting down.
TTGAGTTCTCAGTAGTCGGGAGCCTAGGCAGTTTGGATGCTCACCTTACTAGACCTGCATGGAGGTGGGTGGTCCTTGGACTTCCCACAGGGCAGGGAACCCTGATTACTCTTTGGGCTGACGAGGGAGGGGGACTTGATTGGGGAAGGGGGAGGGAAATGGGAGGCGGTGGTGGGGAAGAGAGAGAAATCTTTAATAAATAAATAAAAAGAAAAAGAAAAAAAGAAAAGTGAACAAGTTAAAATTTGTAGACTGTTACAAATGATATAATTAAGACTACTTTTTTAAAATTATAAACTGGCCTATTGCTCAGACTTATTATTAACTAGCTCTTACAACTTAAATTAACCCATAATTCTTATCTATGTTTAGCCATGTGGCTTGGTACTTTTTCTCAGTAAGGCATTCTCATCTTGCTGCCTCTGCTTCTGGCTTGTGCCTAAAGGCATCTCTGCCTTTCCTTTTCCCAGAATTCTCCTAGTCTGGTCGCTCCGCCTATACTTCCTGCCTGGCTACTGGTCAATCAATATTTTATTAAATCAGTATGAGTGACAAATCTTTATAATGTACAAGAGCATTATCCCACAGCACAATCTAATTATGATAAATATGAATTCTATATCCATATAAAAATATTTTTGACTTTGAGTACCAGAAATATCAACCAGGCTGGGCTTAAATAATAACTTTATTCTAAATAGTAGGAGATTCCACATTTTCTTTACTGACTTTGATGAGTACCTTCATTGTCATCTTAGAAACTTCTTCCAGCAACTGATGGAAGCAGATGCAGAAATGTACAGCTAGCACTGAGCCAAATTCCCAGCATCCAGTTGAAGAGAGGGAGGAACGATAATATGAGCAAAGGGGTCAAGACTATGATGGGATATCCACTGAAACAGCTGACCTGAGCTAGTGGGAGCTCACTGATTCTAGACTGTCAGCGAGGAAGCCTGCATAGGCCCATACTAGGCCCTCTGAATGGTGGTGGAGACAGTTGTGTGACTGGGGCAGTCTGTGGGGCCACTGGCAGTTGGACCAAGATTTATCCCTGGCTTTTTGGAGCCCATTCTCTTTGGAGGGATACCTTGCTCAGCTTTGATATGGGGGGGGGGCGAGGAGGGCCTTGTTTCTGCCTCAAGTGATGTGCCAGACTTTGTTAATTAAGACTATTTTAATATTAATATGAAGAACACTGGGATTGCTTTTCTTGGGAGCGTGGCAATTTGGTAAAACTTTTAAATTTGGATATGAAGAAAGCTTTGGCATTGTGGAATAATGATAAACTCATATGGGAACAAATGATAAATATCAATGACTCACTCCCATATGCAGCAAATTATGGGTCACTGTAGATTCTTCTGGAAGTTTTCTGTTGGGGATTCCTTACTTTCTTATTCCACACAGATTGGTAGTAGTACTCTGGATAACCAATGCAAGTTCCTGTTTTATGAGAACCCTGTCTTCCAAGTGTCCGTGTGCATTAGGGGAGAAGGGAGGCCCATCATGAAGGGAGACATAGGTTGAACTCAGAAGACACACTGTTATTGGACATTGTTACTGGAAGATTTTCTAATGCAGAGTCTGGTTAAACAGTATCATCCTTTGCAGGGAAGAAGTCAAGTCCAAACCCAGATCTAACATGATTTTAATGTAGCAAGCTTGATAATGTACAAGCAACAGGACTCTGAATGACTGTCCTTTTCATGGCTGTTCTTCCGTCTATTGCCTGATGTGCTTGGCCTATGCATTTGGAATTACAGAATAAAATCTATTTTTCGTGTCTGCTAAGAAATTAGAAATTTAATTTCTAGCTCACTTGGGCCTTCACAAAATGTATAAAGCACGCTTGTGAAAGTCCATTGAACACACCAGCAATGCATCCATCTTTTAAAAAATAGCATTTTGAATAGTGATAACTCTTGAATCTTTTATATTTGAGACAGGGTCTCTCTTTGTAGCTGAGTTCTAGCTGCAAACTGTAACCATCCTCCTGTTTTGGCTTCTTCAGTACTGGCATTACAGGTGTGTGTCATGATTCCTATTTGAGACACTTGAATCTTAATAAGATTGTTAACTCCTATTCCAACACATAATTGAGAGATTACTGAAAGCCATAGAGTTGTTTGCAGATCCCCCTTGAGCTTGCGAGCAGGTATTCTGTCTAAATGATGTAATAGGTAAAATGTAAATTACATGGTATAAATCTTTGTCATTGGTTGTTTTGTACTCTTTGACTGTTTTTGGGGCCCCACCACCCAGCTCCCAAATAAATCACATATGGAGTCTTATTTTACTTATAAATTTCTGGCCTTAGCTTGACTTGCTTCTTGCCAGCTTTTCTTGACTTAAATTATTACATCTACCTTTTGACTCTTGGTTTTCCCCCTTTTTATGTCTATAATCTTACTTCCACTCTTACTGTGTGGCTAACCCCCTACAGGCTAACACCCTAACATCCTCCTGTCCTTGTTCTCTTGCTCCTTGATTATCTTCTCCCAGATTTTTCCTTTTATGTAATCTCTCTGCCTGCCAGCCCCACCTATCCTTTCTCCTGCCTTGCTATTGGCTGTTCAGCTCTTTATTTGACTAGTCAGGTGTTTTAGACAGGCAAAGAATCACCGCTTCACAGAGTTACACAAATGCAACATAAAAGAAAGCAGCACATCTTTGGCTCATTAAATGTTCCACAGCATAAGCAAATGTAACACATCTTAAAATATTTTATAACAGATATTGTGCCAAGTTGAGTCTCTTCTTCCTAGGTCTTCCATGTCAGGAGAGTTTGCATTTTCACTGTTTTTGAGGATGAAGCCAGGGCAAGGTTGACTGTTAGGTAAAATTCTTGTGTAAATCTGGTCAGATAGAAGAAATTCTATTTGTGTTGAATCAAAAACTGCAAATGCACATTAGACCTGCTATTTGGGCTACTTCCTGGAATATTCCTTTTGTTCCCTACTTCCCTAGCTGTACTCTTTCTCTGTTGATTGCATCATTCATCCCTATGCAGCCTTTTCTATCTGGTCAGTTTGTGCATGTTCTCTGGAACCTGGGGATTTTGTGAGGTCTTTGAAAGAGTGAGAAGAGGCTTCTTGTATCAAAGCTCCCCATTCAAGTGTCTTCTGGATTTGATCCATTGTAGAATAGTCCTCTCCACACACAAATCCATTCCTGCTACATGTATTCACAACTCTTCTAAACCGCTGCTCTGGGGTGTCCCACCTTTTACAAGGTTAACATTCAGGCTTTCTTCTTCCTCCATGTTTTTGTTTATGTGACTCCCTTCTGCCAGTAAGTGCAAACATGCAGCTAAACAAACAAAACCACAAGCAAACAAACAAGAAAACAAACCTTGCTAACCTTCAGGGCTCTGTTATCATGCCTTTTCTTCTTGAAGAAGATATTCTGCCCTTCATCTACTTGTTCTGAGCATAGCCGCAGAACACATTATTGATGTAGAACTTACACCATAGCTTTGTATTTACACATATGTGCGTCTACATAGGCATTCACTTGTGAGATATTCTGAGCATCTTGTGACCTGAATCATGTCTTTTTGTCACATGTGTAGCATCAGCTTTTAGAAAATGATGAATTAATCAAATAAATGAACAAATGCAATAGTCCCAGAGGAACCACAGAGTTTTTTTTGGCAACCCAAGAGCCGTATTTATGGAAGAGAACATTAAGTGTCCCAAGTTCAAAAGAGTTTGAATTTGCTCAGATGCTTCAAGAGGAAATTAAATACAAAAGTGTTGAAAGTAGGGGTGAGTTATTGAGGAGGTCTGGGGATTGTGGTCACTGTAGGAGTTGAGTCTGCTTTAAGCTTTGTAGCCATTTAGGTAGCACCATTTCACTCTCTTAAAGGAGAAACTTCTAGTTAGTTGGATACCAGGGAAGATAGTGGATGCTGAGAAAAACTTAGATCTCATATCCACCCTCTGGTGAAGTGGTCTATTTATTAATTCACTCATTCTATTACGAAACAATTATTAATATCTGCCCCTTACAAGTCCCATGCTAGGCTTAGAATGTAAAATAAAAATAATGTAGGCATAGCAAGCTACCTACCAAAAACATACTGGCTAGCAGTAAATACTAATGCTTCCCAAGATCCACCTGATCTCTAGCTTTTGTACATTCTCACTCACTTTGTACATACTCACTTTTGCGGCTTCATTTACACTATGTTCAGTGTTGATTATACTTCTATTCTGAATATTGTCTTGACCTCCAGGTATGTACAACTTATTGGATTTAGCTCTCTCCCTTGAATGCTCCTCAAGGGCTTCAATGCAACATGTCAAAAATTTCCTCATTATATTTCTCTAATAGTAATTTTTCTTTCCATATTCATGCCAATGCTATTTATACTCGGTCCCCCTAGTCCTGAAACCATCAGATCTACAGGGTATTTTCTCAGTGCTTACCCTGGTTCTTCGGCTGTGAGAATATTTAGGCATACAATATCTGGTTTTCCTTCCTTCCTTTTTCCTTCCTTTTTCCTTCCTTTTTCCTTCCTTCCCCCCTCCTCCTCCACTCTTCTTCTTCACTCCTTCTTCTCCTCCTCCTTCTTTTCTTCCTCCTTATCTTTCTTCTCCTCCTTTTCCCTTTTCTTCTCACTTGTCAGTATTCAACCTAGTTTCAATCTGTTAAGTTTAACTGTTATGAATTTCTCCATCTTTCTCTACTGTTAATAACCAGATTTTTTCTCACTTCCTCTTGGGATATCTTACTTTCTTCATTCTTTTAGAATACTTCCAGGAATTGGATACTTTTTTCCCCTGAAAAATAGTCTCAGTTTGCCATTAGAAGTTCTACATACCTTGCTGAGACTTGTTCCTGCCATGTGTAGATCCAACAATGCATCTTTTTATAATGGGCCCCAATCTTACTCTGTTCTGATATTTCACTTGAGGTGTTGATATCTTTGGAGCACCATTATCGTGTTCTGTATTTTTGAAATCCCCAAAGCTCAGCACCATCCCCTAACCTCCCTTCCTCCCACATCTTTGCACTATAATAATGGTTCTCTCTCCTCTACTTCCAGAAAGCTTTCTTTGCAGTGTGGTGATGCCAATTATCCAGATGAATATACATGAGAAGGAGGCAGACTGTGTCTACAACCAGTCTTTCTGGTTATTCACATAATTTCAAATAAGGCAATTGATTATCATAAGCTCTATGACCTTGGTTTAGACCCTAAATCTGTAAGTGGAGTACACTCTGAACTAATAACCAAGAAGACAGCTTCATTTTTTTTTGCTTTGGTTAAAAAGAAGAAAGCTATTCCGAATATATAAATATCTCATGTAAGTAAAACCGAACCACATCCTGAGCATTAGGTCACCAGCTTCAACTAACACCTCTCCTCAGGAGATCTACATTTATAACAAAAGAGAAAGGAGCAGCACATCCTGGCTATTGTTAGGCAGAGACAGCTTGTCTGCAGAGCTACATGACCACCTCAGATCGGGCCTATGGCTTTTGTGCCTAGCTGCCACACCATATAAAAATATGGGCCTACAGGCCAGCTCTCCCACCTGCCCCAGATGTTGGTGGCTGGGGAGGAAGCTTCCGTCCTCTGCCCATTCCACCCCAAGACAGATGAGAAATGGCAGTGGATCTCCCATGCTCACATCTTCAGGGCTGACTCACCACACTTGTGCTACCAGGGTAGCTGTATTGTGCCACTCTGTTGAGGGCAGGGCCTGCTATTCCAAGTGTTACAGCTGGTGATGGTCAAGGACAGCTCTCCTGCTTTTATGGCCCCAAGGTCAAATGTTTTCATTATTAGAAATTGAAACTGGATTCATCAGTAGTAACTATTTCCCCTGTTTTCAACTCCTGGTGACCTTTAATCTACTCGCTGAATCTACATATTTTCATATTCTAGATATTTCTTGAGGCATAGTCATATGACATTGTCCTTCGAGGGAGGCCTGGATAATTTCCCTGAGTGTAAACCTTACAGGGTTCATCCATGTTGTTGCATGTATCGCAACTTCATTCTTTCCCATGAGTGATATTCCATTGTGTGCATATATACCATGTTGAACATCCATTGGCTTACAGGTGAGCACACAGAGAATCTCCCTCTGGTCTCCTATGAACAGTGCTAACGATGTACTATAGACACAGGTATAGAAGCATCTGGGTCTCTTTTCAGTTCTTTTCATCAACTTCCTGTATGTGGACTTTCTTGAATAGTGTGGTAATTCTGTGTTTACAGTTTTGAGGAACCAGCAAACCATTTTCTAGAGTGGTGGCACCATTGTGGGCTCCAGCTCACAAGGAAAAGGCATTCCATTTTCTCCACATCATTACCAAAAGTTATCTCTGCCTCTTTTAAACGTAAGATACTATTTTTGACCATAGACAGAGAGCAAAATCATACTTCCAGAGTGCCCCAACTACTTATGGGCAGACTTTGGGGCTCGATTCCATCTATTGTTGGTACAGAGAATTAATTAGTATAAAACTTTACCTGCAGATGCAGTAGCTATGACCCACATATTTCACCATGTTCATATTCTCATACAAGTGATTCATATCAACATGGAAGAAATGGTCTGAAAAAGCAGGGCTGGAAAAAATATTTGAGCCATTAGTCCTGCCAATTCAACACCGGGGCATCTTGACCGCAAATTTGGAAATACAAGAAACAAGCCATAAACTTCTGCACTCTGGGAATGATTACATCTGGCGCAAGAAGAGGCTGGTGGACAGAGCCCATCAAACAGCCACAGCCAATCCTTGGGGTGCATTTCCAGGCTGCCTGAGAGGAGGATAATCAGAGCCCAGGAGCCTGTGCAAGCATTGTCAACAGGAAGAAAGCAGCAAGGACCACATGAAAGGGTTACAGAAATGGACAAGGATGGACCCAGGACTCAAATGGTACAAAGAAAGTTTTACTGCCAAAGGACAAAGAAGGAGGAACAACAGATCATTGCTTCTAGGGCTAGTCAGCTAAAAGTGACTGTGGATGTGGATGACTGGGTGGGAGAATCCACAGATTCTGTGCTGTAAGTGCCCCCTCTCCGACTTTATGGCACGTAAGAGTAAGGCAGAGTACTGGCTAGAATGTGGATCCTGGCAGAGCTGGTCTGTGTGGAGTGGAAGTCTATGTGCCTAACAAGATCGTAGGTGATCTCATTGTGATGGGCCCCACATCCGAGTGTCAAAGCAGTCAGTTAAGGATGAGATAGGAAAACAATGGAGAAGGAAATGATGGGGGATAGAGGAGTGTAAGCCTCAGTAGGTCCTTTCTCACTATTCTGTGGTAACCTTTGGGTCCTTTGACAACTAACTTTGATTTGGGACCATGACAGAATTCCCCTGTCTCTAGGGATTTACTCCAGTGGCTATGGGTGTCTCAGCTGTCTGTGTGATAAAGGGTAATGCAGAGCTAGTGTTTTATTCTTTCTAATTTGTGGACTGAAACATCATGGCTTCAGGGATGTGGACCTTTTACAGCAGAGCCATTACTGATTTAAAGATAGGGATGGAGCAGGGAAGCTGCATAGAATGTAAGTGGGTGGCTTGGCATCTCTGAGACAGTCTTAGGGATGTCTAGATGTCTGTTATTTTTGTCAGCCTGTGAAAGTTAAGGAACTATGTCAAGGAACTTTTCATATACTCTTCTTAACAGTTAGGCCTTCATTGCATGTCTGTGTTTAAAGTTCTACAAACTAAAGAGACATAAGGTCTTCAGAGTTACAGAGAGTGCCCTTGAGGCTTACAATGTCCTACAAATACTATTGTCAAAACAAAAGCACTCTAAACTGGGCATACTGGTCCATGTCTATAATCTCAGCTCTCATAAAGTTGAGACAGGAGGGTGAATAGTTCAAAGGCAGTATAAATTACACAGTGGGAGCTTGCCCCCCCCTACTTATCACCCCCAAGCACCTCAAACCAAGTGATAAGATAAGGCCAATGTGAGTTTAAAATGTTTATTAAAGATGGCATGGCATTCACTGCTCAGGAACTTGTAATGTATCTCATGCCCGGAAGATAATGTAGAGTTCCTGCTTCCTTGGTTCTTCCATCCATTCCTACCCATTCTGGGCACATGTATGATCTATATTGTCTGTTTATTACAAGATACATATTTCTGTGCTTCACCTATCCTAATACGTGTGTTTTTCTAGTTTTTATTACCATTGTAGGATTTAATAATCTTTTAAACAATCACAAACATTCATTTATTTCCCTGAGGCAGTTTGCAAAATACACGAGACACAACTAACGAGACCTCTGAATGTAATCCAAAGTCTCCTTTCTTAAACTGTGATTTCTCTTTCAGTCTTGGACTAGGTCATTGTTTGGAGCCCCACAGATCACAACCAGGGAAGCCAGCACTATTCTTTTCCACCAAAGCCAGGTTGAATCCCACATGTTGAACAACTAAGACAGTTTGCACATGTGACAGCAAATGGGGAGCTCTTTGGAGGCCATCCTGGCACAAAACTCAATGGAAAGGGTGTTTGTTTAGACACTACCACCACACTGGATGACACGAGGTTCTTACTAAATACACCTGTGCAATTAAGGGGACTGAGGGAAAGTGCTGCATATGAATTCTGTACAAAGACCAAACCACAATTGAAATAAAAATTGGGAAAATATCTCGTCTTTTTTGCATTTGAGACTCCCCATATAATTAATGGGCAAAAGTAAAACCTCAACTTGTCCTCATAAAATGAAAACAGTCATTGTGAAAAACTTTATTCCTCTCATTTAATAAGAATCGTTAGGCTTTTGTTTTACATGGGAAAAGGGGATCAAAGGCATTAAAGCCCAATAATTTAAAGTCAAAACAGTGTTTTACTGAGTTTTCATAATTAAAGTAGATCAAGGACTTTTAAAGTTCAAAACAGTAAGCGAACATATTTAAGAAGACACAGCATGAAAGAGAAGAAAATTCTAATAACTACAAGTCTTTACGTAAAATAACAAGGCTCCTCCCCTCCCCCACCAACTGTGCTTGATAGAAAAGCAAAGATGAATCATTTTCATTAGCTAAGCGTATTCTAATGTTCTGTCGGCTCAATGGAAATCTTGTTACAGTCCCCAGTGGAACCATTTAAGCTAGTATTCTTTATGTGTCTCTGTGTATAAATATCTAACTTCAGAATTTTAACTGAGATCCAAATCAAACAAAATTAGTTAATTTCATCTTTCAGTAAGACATTGTTCAACTAACGCACAGGTGTACTCTTTGGAAAGATGCCAACCACCAGAAAATTCTTGAAACCAAGTATAGAGAAATTACCTAAATTTACTAAAGAGCATAGGTTAGGGTTTTAATTACTTAAAGAGCAATTGATTCAAATAGCCAGGAGGGGTTTTCTTCTCAACTGAAAATGTTTGGGTAGGTTCCATTTTCCTTTTCCCTACACTAGAATGTAAATCTTTTTGTGTTTTATTTCCTCTCCCAAAGCACCATATTGCTTTTTGCGTTATGCCAATAAATACAAAGTTCCTTTGAGTTGAAATATGGACAAACAAGAAAAGCACTCACTTGCTGTCCAGATACTCTCAACTCCTCCACCCACAGCTCCGAAGATAAACGATACTCTTGTTGCTTTGTTCTGCGGATCAAGCCGAACCCTCTGAAGATTAGAATTTCTTACAGGGCTTCCAATAATAATACTCAATAGAAGGAAAAGATGTAGCAATTGTTTCAGATCACAGTGATGCGGGTACTTTGTCGTCATCCAGGCTTGAATTGTTTAGTCCTCATCAGAACGCCACGTAGTTGACGTCAGCAAGCAGGTCATTGTTCTCACTTTATAGTCCTGATCTCTAACCATCAGAGTGCGCTTTCTCTACCACTTGGATCCTGCCTTGGACGGACTGTGAAACATGCTCCCCTACTCCTTCATTTTGTCTCACAAGGACCTTGAAATGCAAGAAAGCCGCTTTCGTGTTTGACTTTTTAAAAAATACACTATGATCATCTCAGCTGTCTTAACTTTACAAAAGTATTTGGAAATTCAACTCCAGGATCTCTTCCTTTATTTCTGGAACACAAAATCTGGGAGCATTCTCATTGGTTATTACAGAGTCTTTCTGGTAAAAATACTGTTTATGAAGAAGAGTGGAATTATGTCATTTGCAGGGAAATGGATACAAATGACCATAATTATCTGAAGTAAAATTAACTGACTCAGAAAGGCGTGTGCTCCATGTTTTCCTTCATTTGTGGGTTTAGACTGTAGGTTGATACATAAAATCGCATTTGTGAACATATAGAATTGTAGGGATCATTGGGGATAGTAAGAGGGGAAGGAAGGAGAATGAGAAGTTAGTGGATGAGTATGGCTAAAGTACATGAAAATGTCTTTATGAATTCTATCACTTTATGCAATAAATACATGCCAATAAAAAGACAGGTGTAAAGTGCTGCCTTTACAATCACAAGGACCTGAGTTCAATCCTCAGATCTCAAGTTACAAATGGTGGTCATGGTGTAATTCCGTTGTGAGCCCAGCAATGGGGAGGCAGAGACAGAGGAGTCCCAGACAGAGGGGCCTGGTAGCCCGCTGGTCTAGCCTAATTGGTGAGTTCCAGGCCCATGAGAGACCCCATCTCAATAAAGGGAGATGGTGTTCTGGAGTATGTCATCTGTGGTTGCTTTCCAGCTTCCACATATGTTCACATATGCACATGCGTGAGCGTGCACACACACAAAAGATAGTTCTAGAAGAAGACAGGTTTGAATAATTAAACTAATTTAAAGATGAACGGGTTTGAAATTCCTTTCTTTCTAGACTTAAGAGGAAGCCCAAAGTATTTCAAATGAAATTGGGAAGTTATTACTTGATTGAAAAGAAGAATAGAGTACATTCATCTTCCATACTCTTTCTCTGAATCTAAAGCTCTAGTTAGTCTTTTGTTTAGAGAATGCCATGGGGGTAGCTAACAAGTTAGCCAGTATTGGAAGGGTTTGCGATGAGAGCAAATCACTCAGCACTTCTCAAGGGAAAGGTTTCCCCATTCTTGTGCCTGCCCACTATGAATTAGCCAAGGGGTGGATGGCAGAGGAACCTCTGTTCCCAAGTTCCAGCTGATGAAAGAGCCAGCACATTTTAGGTACCTGTTAAGCGCACTCCACACACTGATGCAGAGGCCAGGAACATATCTCTGTTCTTCTAGGATATGAATTGAAAGTATTGTTTTTAACCAGAGTTCATTGGGCGGAAGTGAGTCAAATGAAAGGCAAATAAATAGTGTGATGAGTGTGATGCTTCTGCTGTAAACACTTGATCTTTGTACTACTTGCCATACATGTGACATTTTGTGTAATATGTATTGTATATATGTGCATAAATGCATGTGGTAGCTACTATAGTGTTTTTTATATACATAGAGCCTCTTCATGTACATTAATCTTGCTTTACTTATACTTGTGAAAATTGAAGAGAGAATAAAAATATACATTTCCCTTTTTGATATCCACGATTATTTCAGAGACAAAATCCCAATGGGAATTCATTTGCCATCCCAGAGAATACGAAGGACAGCAAAGAACTGATCTTAGTGTTTTCTTTGTGGAACACTTTGCCTTCGCTCCCGTGAGCCTATTGAGCGAGGGATCATCACCTGCTCCTCGCACGCTCACTCCGAATCTCCATCGCACACTGCACAGAAGTCCTGGCTTTATGCATTTCAGTGCGGTGCCTACTTTCCGCTGGTGTCAGTCATTGCCACCGTCATCCTGTCTTTGCAGCATGATGTCTGCTTGCACTCACACCCCTCCCTTCACTAGAACTCCTCTTGCTGAATTCCTACACAGGCCCTGATTCCCGAGTCCCACACATTCATCATTTTCTGTAGTATGGAATAGACATCATTGCTCGTTTGGGGAACCACCACTTTATGGCCTTTTCTTTCTCTCATCTCCAGCCGTCTGGCCACATCCACTCTCCCTAGTGGGTTTCTCATTCCCTGCATTAGGTATTCTTGCTCCTTGCAACTCCATCCCTGGTGCCCTGCCTTTCATACAACATGCTAGTCACTTGTTTTCTGGCTAGGTCCCATGGCAGAAGGAACGACCAGGTACCTGTGCTGAGGTCAAATGTCTGGAGACGGAGGCCTATTGCCTTTCAGGGAGGAGCAGAGGCTATTGCTGCCCACCTGTCTTCATATCGTATGTAACTGGACTGAGGCAATAGAGGAAGATCTGGGGGATTTTGGTAACTGACAGCACAGACTCAGAGATAAACGAGTTCTAAAGTTCTTCTGGAGCAGCAAAGGGGAAGAAAGCTCCAGCTAATACCAGAGAAAACACGCCCCGCATCTGTGGGGCCGCTCATTGTCCTCCCGTCTTCATAGCACCCTCCAAACTGTCCTGACTCCTGTATGGGAAACCTCAGCGCTCCAGATGTCAGCCCTGCAGTCCTCTGTGTTAGAAATCAGGAGGGGGATTGCCTTGCTAAAGAAGCCTGGCATAAGTAAAGGCTTTCATCACTCTAGGAGGGAAAGAGAAGGCTTAAGGATGGGTGTGGACAAGCGTATGGCTGGTGAAGGGACCACTGGAACCTACTTGATCCTTTCATAAATTGAACAACAGCTGGCATTCATTCACGCAGCACAGCCTGAGGGGAAATGCACGAACCCAGTTTCTCACCGAGTGTTCAGAGGTACTTCAAGGATGAGGTGGGAGGGGGCTAAGAGTTTACTTCCCTGTGATTGGCTGATTCTGACCCTGGAACTTCCTAGCAGTAGCAGGACTCTGCAAAATATGACAAAATTCTATGGCTGTAATTGTCCAAATTCTGGTACTGTTGGCCTCCTGGGAGGATCGTGGGTGTTTTACATAGAACTGTTTATAATCAGGTTCCTCATGGAATGGGAAAATCAAAGTGCCCAGAAAGTTGATGATCTTAGCTCGGAAAGTTTTGTTGAGCTTTCAACACTCCCCTCAAGTTTTCTATTCTCTAGAATGCCCTTCCAATCCCAGAAGACATTTTACAGCTCTTTCTTGGTGCACCATTTCTCTTCTCTTCTCTTCTCTCTCTCTCTCTCTCTCTCTCTCTCTCTCTCTCTCTCTCTCTCTCTCTCTCTCTCTCTCTCTCTCTGTGCATGTGGAGGCCAGGGCTTGATGTCTTTTCCTCTATGGCTGTCCACCTTAGTTTTTGAGACAGGGTCTCTCAATGCATTTTGAGTCTCACTGATTTGGGTAGCCTGGCTTACCAGCAAGCTCTGCCTCCTCAATACTGAGATCACCGGCACAGGTTGTCACACGCAGCTTTTATTTATGCAGGTGCCAAGGCATCTAAACTCTGGTCCTCTTGCTTACGTAGCCCTTTACTAACTGAGCCGTCCTTCCACCTCACACATCACCTTTCATTATGTCCTTATCATCTGTTAGCTGAATTGTATCTGGTAAATAGGAAATTCTTAGGAGATTTTGGATAAATAAATGGAATGAGTATGAATGAATATGAATTTGAAATTCTATGATTCAGTCTAGGAATTAAGTTCTTAAAAATAGAAATGCTTGGTTTATAGGAGGCCAGCAATGTTGAGGTGCATCAGGAAGATACTAGTCAAGGGCATGTATATTAAGACTTCAAGAATGGATACATGTTATTTTACCAGATGCCCCATCTGACATACCAGGATGATACAAAATATGGGGTCTTTCTAAGTTAAGCATGGACAGACATACTACAGTATCGAGATGTTCTCAATAATTTTACTATTCTTTCTAAAACACTCTTGACCTAATGGAGAAAAAAGTCTCAACAAAACAATTTGTGTAGTTAAGTGAAATCACCATGTGTGGTGGCTGGCTTTAATTGTCAACTTGACATAGCCTAGAATTACTTGGGAAGAGAGTCTCAATGAAGGATTGTCTGCATTGGGTTGGACGGAGGGCATGTCTTGGGGGTATTGTCTCAATTAAGTTAACCGATGAAAAAGACCAAGGTCACTGTGGGCAGCAATATTCCCTAGGCAGGGGACCCTGAGCTGGGTAAGAGTGGAGAAATTGAGCTGAGCACAGCAAGCAAGCAAACAAGCACACATGCCTTCGTTTTCTGCTATTGCCTGTGTATGTGATGGGGCTGTTTAAAGTTCCTGCCTTGACATCCCCACAATGATAGGACTATATCCTAGAATTGTGAATAAAGTGAAACAAACCCCTTTGTTCCTTACTTTTTTGTCAGGGTATTTTTTTTAACAGCAACAAAAACAAAACCAGAACAGCATAAAACACTTAGAAAATAATTACAAGTCTTTGTTTGTCTCAGATCAGACCATTAGTCTATCTAAATAGGTCTCAGGATTTATGACATTCCCCGCTGTACCCAAAGGGTCAGCATATGGGTTCATGGATGAAGCAAACATTAAAACTTTAAGTTGTTATTAAACCAGCTGTGTCCTTTGTTTCATTTTTTCTGTGTTTTAAAGATGTTAAATTTTTTTTATTTCTTTTCCCCCCATTTCCCCCCCATGTGTGTGCATGCGTGTATGTGTGTGTGTCTGTGTGCATATACATGTATGTCATGTATGTGTGGGACCACACAGAGGCCAGAAGAACGTGTTGGAGCTTCTAAGTTGGATTTACAGGCAGCAGTGAGCTGTGTGACATAGATGCTGGGAATTGAACTTGGGTCCTCTGGTAGAACAGAATGCACTATTAACCTCTGAGCCATCTATCTAGCCCCAATTCCTGTACTATAAAAGCTTCTTTCCCACAATTCTTACAGCAACAGGGAGTTTGTCTCTGGTTCTTTTTACATAAAAGAAAAAGACCCCAGTAAACGAGAGAGGGCAATAACTCTGTCTCTCCCCCCCCCCCTGTGTGTACATATTGGATGGAACCAAGGAAAAGATGGGAAGAAATAAAATCCAGCTCTCCCAAGCTTAGCGCCCCAAGTTGGCAGTTCCAGGGCTGCCTTTGCCTCATTTCATTAGGCTGTTGACAAATAAACACATGGAAACTGTCCGCAGCTGGGCACTGATTGCATCTTCCTTCAAAGGCACGGCAGACCCTGTGTCGTCTGTGACAAATTATCTTAATCCCCTGTTGACATATAAGCCACCTTCACATCTTCCAAAATTTCTTAGTCATGATCTTCAAGGTTTTGATTGCTGCTCTTTCAATATGACTTTGCGCACAGTGTTTATTTCCCTCTTCCCTTCAAGCCTGTGGTAACTAGAGGGAGAATAGGAGCCGAACAGGCCTCCAGTTACATCATACGTAAGATACAAGTGGAACCTTCTTGGTCCTATCAAGTTGCTCCACCATCCAGGGGATATTTCTGCAGAGTTGGGACCAACGTTTCTTCTTGGTAATGTGCACAGAAGTAGAACCGTCTCATTGAGACTGTGAACTTCAAAGGTGTCTGTGTCTGTATGTTTCCCATCTTCCCTAACTCTGCTGGCTACATTATGGGCCTCAATCTATCCTCTTCCTCTCAGTTGTTTACAGCACAATGGACTAACATCTTTCCCATGTCTTTAGAATCTTGCTGATTATGGATCATCCTTAGAAGAGCGGGGAAATGATGACTCAAGCCTTTTTCTTGTTTACTGGCTTAGATGAGCAACACTGGTTGAGAAATGCTAGTAGAATCCAGGATTCACAGAAGCAAGATGAGGACAGTACCATCCAGAGGTACCCTAACCCACACAGGCAGTGCCTGAGCACCATATACAGCTGATGACTTATCAGGAGGACAATGAGATCTACACTTCTAACAGAGGGATTCTCTTATAACATTTAAAGCCACTGTACATACTTAGAAAACATTTGCAGGTCTTTGTCAATGACAAAGATCCTGCACATAATGTTATATTTCTAGCTGCTATTAAAAGGCCATCCCTCTTCTATCTGAGAAGACTTCTGACATCACTCTGCACTAGACGTCACATAAAACATTGCTGGCAAACATGCAAGAAAGTGTTCTCTGCTTTGAGGTAGCATGTGCTTTAATGAAAGAAACACAGACAATAAAAGAACACACACACATATAAATACATATATATGGCATTTAAATTCATACCATATTTGTGGGAAGAGAAAGGCACATTGAGAAAGTGAATGATAATAAACCTGAAGGAAACTGGTAACATCTGAGGATAAGGATTCCCCAAAGAGAAAAAGCAAATACAGAAGTCCCAGAGTAGAAATGTAACAATAAGACAAATCCATTAAAATTTTTGAAAAGTGATTTTTCAGGATATTCACAAACTTGTGTAACCATCACTACTGTCCAATCATAGAACACCTTCTTTACCCAAGAGGAAATCTTGTAGCAGAATTATTCATTAGAGCTAAAAGGGGGAGACTGCTCACTTACTCTGCAAATAATGAATGGCTAAGTTAAACGTTGTGTTTATTTAGTGAATGCTACTTAGTAATACAAAGAAGTGTTGATTTTTGTTATGTCATAGGTAAACCTAGAAGACATTATTCTGAGTACAAGAAACTAATCAGAAAGGACCACATGCTGCACGATACCATTTACAGAAAATGTCCCAAAGGCATAAATCTGTAGAGGCAGAAGGCATCTTAGTGGTTGCTTAGGGCTGTGGTAGAAGCGGGTAGAAGTTCATGACTAAAGAGTATAGGGCATCTGTCTATAATAATAAAAATGTCTAAAATTATGGTTATGGATATACAGTTATTTTTTTAAGTTGTGTGTGTTTGTGTGGAAGGTGCCTGGGAGTGGCTATGTGCACATGAACGCAGGCACCCGCAGAGGTCAGAGGCATTGGAGCCATGAAGCTGGAACTATAGGTGGTTATGAGCCACCTACCATAGTGTCAAGGACTAAACTTGGGTCCTCTGTAAGAGCACCCCTTACAGAGCCATCTCTCCAGTCCTTGGCTGCACAATTCACAAATACACTAAAAAGCCATTTGTACACATCAAAGCTCAGTTGTATAATGTATAAATTATTATGACCTCATAAGTTTGTTTGAAACAAAAGGAAGACTCTCCATTCTTCATTAGCCGCTCACTCTCTGTTCTCCCACTCTATGCCAGCCTCTGACTAATCTGCTCTTTAAACAGAAGTTTTTTTTTCTTTCTTTCTTTCTTTTTTTTTAATTTTTTGAGACAGGGTTTCTCTGTGTAACTTTGTTTTTTTTTTTTAAATTTATTTATTTATTAAGGATTTCTGCCTCCTCCCCGCAACCGCCTCCCATTTTAATTTTAATCAAGTCCAAAGTGAGCTTCACAAATAGGGCCAAAAAGCATTAGTTTTCTGAGAGTTAGATTTTGTAGGAACTTTTATTGGCAGGCGCTTCCTGCAGTGGCAAGGACAATGTTTTACTATTTTTTTTTTTAGGATGACTTTAGGCTGTCAGTTTCCAAGGTGGGTTGGAGTCAAAGCATATGTGATAAGAAAGCTGGAAAAAGCTGGATGTTAAAATAACTCTAGGTTCCCTGTTCTAAAACCTCAGCCTTTCGTGACAGAGAAGCACACCCTGATTGCCGCAAGACTTTGGTTTGTTTCCAGCATTCTGAAAAACATGACTCCAATCAATATTGCCAGATTTCGCAGTGCTTTTAAGGCAGAGAATCTTATAGTTCTCACTTTTGCTGAGTCCTCTTCTCTGAAGGAGCAGCATGGCTTAGACAGGGTGGGAAGGCTGTGTTCACAGTGGTGGGGAGCCGGGAAAACACACCACGTGAGGAATACCTTAATGCCACTGCAAGTGCTAGGTTTTATTCGGACACAAGTATTTAGGTAGTGTTTTAAGTAGGTGATGAACTCAAAGGCTTTGATCGAAATAGAGCACTTCCATTAAACTCCGCTTCGTGGTGAGTGTGGCAGGGCAGCCCAGGAGGAAGAGAAGAGATCCAGATGATCTCAGAAAAACACAAATTGTTTCTCTTACTTGCCAGGCCTTTCATGATGTCTGTCTGCCAGCTCTGTCCCCGTTCTCTACTCCTTTGCAACTTCTTAATTGTGTCCCAGATAAACTGGGTGCCTGCCTTTCCTCAGAGTATGTCCCTGTCTCGGAGACTTTGAACCTCTTGTTTCCCTTGCAGATTCCTATGGCTCAGTACACAACAATCTTAGTTCAAGCATTCTTTCCCAAGGGCCTGTTTTGATTGTCTGGTATGAAATGGTAACTGTCTCCCTGCCACTTGTCATCCCCGTATCCTGCTGAGTGGTTTTTGGAGTCTCTATTATCACCTGAATTTATTTGTTATCTTCATCTGAGCTAAACAAATATGAAAAAGAATCTCAGTGAGGAAGCTAAGAATAAAGGAGGGGGTGAGGATTGAGGACTTGGAGGAAAGTGGGATTAGGTGAAATACTAAATCTGTCATCTTTTCTCCTTGAGCTACAGTAGAACGAACCGAGAGCCTACAGAGCCTGAGGGTTGGTCCTAGAGAAGCCAAACATGATAAAGGGCTTAGCAGGACATTCTGTTTAGTACCTGCAAGCAAAAGGTGTCCTATAAGACGACACATCACAAAAGATGCTCATTGTTTAGACTGATGCAGACCTGGGACCAGAGAACAGAGCTGGCAAGCAGAAAGAGGGATCCATTCCAGGTCAGCAAGCTCCCTTCACAGCACACATGAACTGTGGGGCCCCAAGTGGGAAACCTGGCTACTTTTCAATTCAACACCAGCTTGTGGTTTAGATGTTTCTTCCCTGCTGCACAATGAGAGAAGACCAGAGGTGAAGGAATTTCTCTTCTAATTGCCATTTCTCCCAAGTCTCTGATGTCCTCTGCTTTTTTTATTCAGCTTCTTCAGCAATAACATTGCTCATAAACATTTAGCACACTCAAATTCTACTAGAATGTGATAGATAGCATGCTATCATTTTGAGTTATTAAGTTATATGGAACTTTTCTTTCTTCCATCTCGGCTTGGCCAATGTATGCAACCTTGTCAGTCTTCCAGCAAAGAAAGAGCAAAGTCAGAAGCAACAAAGAGAGTCATTCTGAGATACATTTCCAGAAGCTGATGCTTTTAGGAGAATAGAGAAGGAACCTTGTGTAGATAGGAGAGACCCTTTGAATGAGAGCAGATTATTGCCCCTGCCCCACTCCCCAGGGGGACAGAGAATTAGTAGATAGCATAGTGGTCCATTATGGCAGTTCTGAATGTGTAAACTCCCTACCTCTGTCCCAATCTTGTTATGACAAAACAATTCCTGCATCCTCAAGAGCCAGTGCCCCACCCCCAACACACACACAAAGAGGAAGTCATATCTCAAAGGTCTCACTCCGGAATGAGGGCTGTCTTACCGAAGGATTTTGTAGCTAGAGAATTGAAAAACAGATGGGTTGGTGCATGCTTTAGTAATGGCTTCATTGGCACAATGTCACCCCCATTTGTTCTGTTGGCACTACAGTGAGCATTCCAGAACGTAGACATAATCCTTTTGAAGACACAGGTATGGATGAAGAATGCTTGAGCTTAATCTCCAAAGGATAGCTAGAGAATTGTATACACAACGGTGAACTGAGAATTCAGAGGGTATCTATCCCCCTCCATAGGAGAAGTACAAAGATGGTCTTTTTCTTGCATTTCCTTTCTATTTCAGCCCCTCCTTCCTTCTGTCCTCCTGTGGATCTATCATGTGCCCACATTGTAAGAAAAATCAGATGTTGGGAGACTACTGAATGGAGGTAGGTAAGGGACTGTGGGGTTGAGTTCAAAGTCACTGAATGTCAAACAAATGAGAGGAAAGGCACCTCAGCGGGCCAGCCTGGCTCAGGTCTTCCCATTCCCTTTCCCTGTGTGGTCAGAGCGACATGGACTCCACTGTAACTTGGAACAAGGATTTCTTGCCCCCATCATCTCAGGTTTTTCTGCCTCGTAGTCATCTTGACCCACCTCTGGAATCTGGACAAAAGATTATCTTTGATCCTGGAATACAGGTCACTCATTGGGCTTCTTAACGAAGATCAGTTTCAGTGCAATACAGACTTGATGTCCACAGAGTGGGATAGACTAGCCGAGACTGGATATGCCGAAGCATACTGAGAGCTGGAGCAGGTACCCACTACAGCACGGGCTAGTGTGACTTCCCCTACTTCTCTGAGCTCTGAAGTCCCTTGCTTGTTTCTTCTCTTCAATGTCAACAGCTCCTTAACAGTCTCTGACAATGTTTTCTTTTCCAAATGAGGGACCGTCCCTTTAATATGACTAGTGCTTTCTACTCACAGTAAAAAACGTTTCCTGGGAAGCACACTTGAACACATTGGCACAGGAGACCACTTCCTAAATATAATCCCAGTAGCACAGACACTGAGAGAAACAGTTAATAAATGGGACCTCCTGAAGCTGAAAAGCGTCTGTAAAGCAAAGGACACAGTCAACAAGTCAAAACGACAGCCTACGGAATGGGAAAAGATCTTCACCAACCCTATATCAGAAAGAGGTCTGATCTCCAAAATGTACAAAGAACTCAAGAAATTGATCATCAAAAGAACAAATAATCCAATAAAAAATGGAGTACAGACCTAAACAGAGAACTCTCAACAGAGGAATCTAAAATGGCTGAAAGACACTTAAGGAAATGTTCAACATCCTTAGTCATCTAAGAAATGCAAATCAAAACAACTCTGAGATTCCATCTTATACCTGTAAGAATGGCCAAGATCAAAGACACTGATGACAACTTATGCTGGGGAGGTTGTGGGGTAAAGGGAACACTCCTGCATTGCTGGTGGGAGTGCAAGCTGGTACAGCCCTTTTGAATGTCAATGTGGCGATTTCTTAGAAAATTAGGAAACAACCTTCCTCAAGACCCTGTAATGCCACTTTTGGGTATATACCCAAAGGATGCTCAATCGTGCCACAAGTACATGTGCTCATTTTTGTTCATAGTAGAATTGTTTGTCATAGCCAGAATCTCGAACCCGGAAACAACCTAAATGCCCCTCGACCGAAGAATGAATAAGGAAAATGGGGTACATTTACACAATGGAGTGCTACACAGCAGAAAAACAACAACATCTTGAAATTTGCAGGTAAATGGGTGGAGCTAGAAAATATCATATTGAGTGAGGTAACCCAGACGCAGAAAAACAATTATCACATGTACTCATGGTTTTTTAAACATAAATCAAAGAAAACCAGGCCACAAATCACAATCCCAGAGAATCTAGACAACAATGAGGACCCTAAGATAGACATACAAGGATCTAATCTACATGGGAAGTAGAAAAAGACAAGATTTCCTGAGTAAATTGGGAGCATGGGGACCATGGGAGAGGATTGAAGAGGAAAGGGGAGAAGCAGGGAGGGGAGCAGAGAAAAATGTATAGCTCAATAAAATCAATAAAAAACAATTCTCGCCAGGATAACAGCTTAAAGTGCTGCCTCCACACTGGCTCCGTGATTTGAGACCTGCCATCACAGTCCCCTGCTTCCTCTCTCCAGTGACCGTCTTCCTACTTCTTTCTTCTGGCTCAGAGGTGCCCAGGTATATGTGCTCTGTCTCCCTCTCCTCTTCTTATTTTCAGAGAAATGGCCTACAATCTATTGTCTGTGTTAGCCTCAAATCCCTGGGCTCAAGAAACTCTCCACTTCAGCTTCCCAAGTTACGTGGACTATAGATAAACACTTATCCTGATGTAGATACCTCAGCTGATCTGAAAACAGAGATTTCCCAGGACCATCTCCTGCTCCTGCTGAACATGACCTCCATGCTCTTTCTCAGCTGCCTCCTCAGGCTTTTTTTATACATTCACCAGTGATCTCTGCAGTGATGAAAAAGTGACTTTGACCTCACTCCACACTGTACTACACACCTCCACCCTCATATGAAGAACTATTGTTCTGATTCCAAATGCCACATACATTTATACAAAAGGTGGGTGTAATCGAAAGCTTCTCCTAGGTAGGTTGATACTTATCATCTAGAAAGAAGCACTGTGGAGTTTGGGACACTTTGGCAGGTTTTCTGCGTAGAAATGTCAGTCTTTCCTTTTTCTCTTTATGCCTAATGCCACTAAAGCTTCAGAAGTAAACTAGTTTTTGTTTTTATGCATTCAACTCAAGCTAGGCAAAAGATTCAGTTCATGACAGGGTACTGGGGTGAGCTAGCTCAAGATGAATGCCTTCTACCTGCCTTTTAGTAGTTTTGCTTTCTCTTCCTCTCCTCCACTGTCTTCAATGCCTGGAGCTGTGCTATTGGCCCATCAAGTTGCATAAGTAGGTATATAGGAGTTAGATACCAGCCCAGACCTGTCTCCAGACATCGGGAAATTGAAACTTAGTGGCCGTGTGGTTAGTAGTAGTAACACATGGAAGGATTCAATGTCACACCTAGGTAATGGAGGAGAAGGCCTGGAGAATATAGCTCCCACGAAGAGGCAGGAAATGATAGTGTTTTGGCAAGCATCCCCTCTCCAATCATCACCTCATGCTGGGTTCAGACTGAGCCAGTAACAGTCCTGGAATGGAAAGTGAAGCATTAGCTGAAGAACCATCAGAATTCCTTGTGTGTTTTCTGGTCAAAGTTCTGGGAATATCCATGAACCCTGGCATTCACATGTTTCTATAGATTGACAGAGGGCAGGCAGGGATATGGGCATCTTTCTTATTCACAAGTGTGTGACTCTGATCAGATGTTTAGACTCTTTCTGCTCACTGTTCAGATGTCATCAAATGGTGGCGTGTACGAGACAACCTCAGACAAATGTGCTCTCAAGCCGAGAGCCATGGGTCTAGACCAAGGTTAGCATTTGGAAAACCGACTGGAATTTGTGAAATACCAGGGAAATTCCATCCCAGGGAAGAAAGGACACACTCAACACTTTTTACCTCTTGTTTGCTGTGGATGATAGTGTCAAATCTAGCATTTCTTTCTCTTTTTTTTGAGATCTGTAATTCATTTTATTTTTTTATTTTTAATTTATATTTTTTATTAAAAATTTCCACCTCCTCCCTGCCTCCCATTTCCCTCCCCCTCCCCCTTCTCTCACTCCCCTCCCCTTACCTCTCCAATCCAAAGAGCAGTCAGGGTTCCCTGCCCTGTGGGAAGTCCAAGGTCCTCCCCCCTCCATCCAGGTCTAGGAAGTTGAGCACCCAAAAAGAAAAACATATAGTTATCCTCCTGGATATTGGAAGTAGACAAAATTGCCAGGCAAAAATTGGGAACTTGGGGGTGAGGAGGATGGGGGTGAGGGGAGATGGGGAGAGAAAAGTGAGAAGGGGAGGATGGAGAGAGCTTGGGAGAATGGGATGGTTGGGATGGAGGAAGGGTGGATATGGGAACAGGGAAGTATATATCTTAATTAAGGGAGCCATTTTAGGGTTGGCAAGAGACTTGACTCTAGAGGGGCTCCCAGGTGTCCATGGAGATGTCCCTAGTTAGTTCCTTGGGCAGCTGAGGAGAGGGAGCCTGAAATGGCCCGATCATATAGCCATACTAACCAATATCTTGCATATCACCATAGAACCTTCAACTGGCGATGGATAAAGACAGAGACAGAGACCCACATTGGAGCACTGGACTGAGCTCCCAAGGTCCAAAAGAGGAGCAGAAGGAAGGAGAACATGAGCAAGGAAATCTAGCATTTCTTGAATCTCACAAACAGTGTTAAACTGCCACATATCTCTTGAGTCTCCTGTACCCCTGAGCCCCTCCCCCCGCCTTGGTGTTTGACATGTAGTGTATTGACATTTTTGAAGACTCTGATCAGTTATATTGCAGAATGTTTTTCAACTTGAATGTGTCTATTTTCTTAATAGTTGCACGTATGCATTTTTGGTTAGAACACTTGATTCTCAAAGGCATGCTCCTCTCAAGGCATCACTTCAGCACAGAATGACAGCTTGAGCCACAACTGAGTCACATGGTTTAGTGACACAGATGTATTTCTAGAGTAAGTTAAAGAACACATCATCAGATTCCATCCACACACACTCTTTCCTGTGTACCCAGTATTTGTCAAACACATTTGCATTCTTTCAGCAAGGGAACAGCTCGGGTCCCAGCCCTCCTGCTTCGGGTCCTGTCTCCTCTGGGGTGTGAAGGCTGAGAACAGCAGTCAGGTACAAAGAAGGCCCAGGCTGTAGAAAGAGGCTGAGTGAGCAAGGCTGGGAACTGTCTCACAGAACTCCCCCTTCCAGTCTGACCCTTGACCAGCAGTCTGTAGAGCAGCTTCCTGTAGACTCTAAGAGACAACCTCCTGGTCAGTTTCTCACCCATGGTGTCCTTAGGGCATCTGACTTTGGAGAGTTTCCCTTGAGCCCTCAGATGCCACACACCTGCATTTCACCCATCACATGCTCTTAGTACATATCTGAACCCTACATCACCCTGAAGTAGACAGGGGAAAATCCAGAGGGCACTGAATGTATCAGTGGTGACAGGGGGCCTACTGCCCTTATCCCCTGTGCACTGTGGGAAATAAGAAAGATAAGTCAAGCAGTCACATTCTTGAGAATGTGAGCCAGGCCCACGATTGCCACAGACAAGAGAAGAGGGCATCACGGTGGAACCTGGCTCCTTTTCAAGGTTAAATCCATTTACAAGACATGGAACCTTACAAAACCAGTGACTCAGGGATCTGGGACATGGTCTATACTCAAGGTTGCTCTTGCTGGATGAACTTAAACTTTGTGACAGGTCATCAGGCCTAGGACTGTTTCTGCCTCTTTTTCAAGGTGCTGAACCAATGAAGACATAGACAATATTATATGTGTGCACTCAAGTTGCGGCCTGGCATGTGGCAGTCTGTGCTGGTGCCAAATGAGTTCTGGGTGAATGTGAGTGTAAGTGTACTTTCCAATCTGTAAGAGACTTGTATGGCATCCCCTGACTTCTCTGCTGTTCTGTAGAGGCTCTGTTCAATATCAGCAACCCTTCTTCCCTCTATGCCAAAGCCTGAATTCTTTTTCTGGGAGGCCGCTTAGTTCTTAGCCTGTGGCCCACTGGCAGCTCCAACAGAATACCAGGATCAACTGCTGGTTTGGAGCCTGATGAAAAAATCTCTCTCTCTCTCTCTCTCTCTCTCTCTCTCTCTCTCTCTCTCTCTCTCTCTCTCTTCTGTGTGTGTGTGTGGTATGCTGCTTTTATTATGATCTTAACATACCCTCTTAACATCTTTCACTGTACCAAGAACCGGGACAGGTGGTATAATATGGAGCATAGGGCAAATGTGTGACAAAAACCAGTGCAGTGATGGGTTGGTGGTGCCCATTTTATGGGTAGAGGTCCAGAAGTGTGCCACTGCAGGGGAACCATCTTAGGGTCTGTAGGATGATGTTCTTGGCCATTGCTTCATCTTCAGACTGACTCATTGCTCTGTCTGTCTGTCTGTCTATCTATCTATCTATCTATCTATCTATCTATCTATCTATCTATCTATTGAAAGACTTGATCTTCAAACATGGGTTACATATAAATCCTTTCCCCCAGTCTAGTTGATCAAGCCCAGGTCATACACCACCTCTGGCCTAGCAACAGTTGTGGGCACCATCAAACGCTGATGTCATGAACCAAACAGGAAGTCATTTCGTGCTACTATTGGAGTGAAAGTCTGGGTTGGATGAGTGTCCTTTGAGAATGGAGGGGAGAAAAGAGGTGGTAGGCAGGCAAGTCTCCTTTACCCTGTGCACATCCGCCATGTGTGCTGTGCAGTGCAGCGTGGGTGGCTCCTCTCCTTGGGCTCATGCAATTTCCATTTACTTTTGAGAGGATCTCCTACCCATAAATACATTTTGTTCTGTTGCTCTGAATACAGGAACAGTGCCATCTCTACAAAATGCATGTTTTTGTTTGTTCACTGACCGGCTAGAGGGTTCAGTCCTCTTAATGTTCCCTATAATCTCAAGGATCAAGACTGAGAATCACTGGCATGTGTTTCATTTGGGGGCTGACCATCTCCTTTATGGTGGAAGAGAGGTGCTGTGTCCTTACTCTATCCATGAGAGAGAAGTGTGTGGGCCAGGGGACCACAATCTCAGGGGCTGATATTGCAGACCTGTTAGAAGATCATCAGAACCGATGCTGGTGTCCTCGGGACAGCAGAAGAACGGGCTTGTCAAGAAAACTCGGTGAGATGAAATGCATGGACCTGAAGTTTACACCCTCTTTCACTAGTGCTGTGAACTTTGCAAAGTTTATTTTGTTGTTCTTCCAGAATTAAACTACATGGAAAGCTCCATGAAATTTCTTTTGTCATTTGAAATGTGCAATTTAATGGGCATGGATTACATCCACAATGTTGTGCAACATTTACCACTGTTTTCAGAGAATTTCCATCTTTCCAAACGGAAATTCCGTACTAATTAATGACCTCTCATTCCTTCCTTTCCCAAGTCCCTAGGAACCTCTAATTTACTTCTTGTCTTAGGAATTTGCTTATACATTTTAAGATCTATAACATGAAAACAAAAAGACAAAAATATACTTATATCGTAACTACTATGTGAATAAAATATCTTGGAGCCTAAAAAGAAATTGATAAGGGCTTGGGCTTGTATCTCAGTGTGATTGCACACATGACGTCCTTATTTTATCCCCCAACACCAAAGAAAGAAAAAAACCACTAGATAATATTTTTTGCCTGGAGGAAGGTTAGAGACATCAAATGGATAGAGATTAGAGATGGGATAAAGTTGTTTCAAGATGTTAACTAGTGCATGTACATGTGTGTGTGTGTAGTTGCTATATACATGTGTGCACATATGTGTGTGTGTGCAAGCACACAGTGCCTGCTATTTTCTTCTATTGCTCTCTTCCTTATCCCCTTGAGACAGGATCTTTCACTGAACCTGAAGCTTACCATCTTTGCTAGCCCCCAGGATTCTTCTTCCCAATTCTGGGGTCACAATCATACAAAGTCATGCCTGGTTTTTTATGTGGATGCTGAGGATTTGAACTCAGGTTTTCGTGTCTTACCCATTGAGCCAGCTCCTCAGTTGGGTATTAACTTTTATAACCTTAAATTCTGGACCATGTGAATAAATATTACAGACAACAAAAAAGGATTTGCCTATTCTAGATATTAAATGTAAGCAGAATTATGTGGTGTTTGTCACTTGGTGCTGGCTCTTTCCCTCGTGTGGCTGATCCACATCTCCATTGTATGTACAGTTCACGTTTGGTCTACTTGTTTATCTCTTGATGGACAGGTCTCTACATTTTGGCTATGGTGAGTAATGTGGCAACAAACCCTGGCATGCAAGTGCCGCTGAGCAAATTTCCCCACTTCATGAGAACTATATGAAGCAGCTCAAGCTAAACCTCCAGTGTGGTGACAGGCGCAGGTGCAGGAAAGACCCAACAGATGTTGGCTATTACTATCCCAAGAGCCACATGAGTTCTCCAGGGAGAGGATTTGTTTTCAGTTCTTGTAATTTTTCAGTTCACTTGCCGATAAAACCAGAAAAACCTCTATTTCTGCCCTTTCTACACCAACGGTTTTCATAGATAAAACACATTTTCTTCCTTTTCCCTCCTTTTTCTTTTCCTCTTCCCTTTTCTGTTTGAAATGAAGTAGGTCTAATGTTCGATTTCACTTCCCCTGTGATTAGCGTTCTGGCATAGGGTAGGAGAGAGGAACCTCAGGGAACCGGAGCCATCCAGTGGACATGGGATTGGGTAGTGCAGTCAACGGTGGCCACATGAAAATGAGACTGTGCAGTGGAACTGACATGTTAATGGAATAGGTTTCTGCTTTGGTCATGTAGATGACGATTATGATAAAAAGTATACATGGCATTTATTTAATACTTAGAGTCACATATAGTAAAGACATTTCCTCCTTCATTCAGAAATGTATGGGCTAGGATATATTGTTGACATTTGCCAGACGGGGATGTGAGATCAAGAGAAGTTACATTAAGTAATTCTGTAGTGACTTTAATTGTAAATCAGAGGAGCATGGTAACCCTTCTATAGTCAATGCCCACAAGTTGTTACAACATAGGATCTGGCAACTTATTAGCAAACTATTTGTGCTGTTACAGGAAAGCCCATTGTTCTTTAATGCCCTGTTTGTAAAAATTTCACCCACATATGGTTTTTGCGACATAGTGTGATTGTCTCTTTGAAAGCCAGTGGGTTATAGGGATCTTCCAAACATAGATCAGAACATTTCTCTAAACAGTATGAGATACAGCCGCGTCTGCTAATACTGCTGCCCACCCTTCCAAGTTCATAGTAACAGACAGAAATTTTCCAGATTCTAGTTTTTTAATTAAAGGTATATACCATGTGTTCTATAATCAATACAAATGTCACCACAGAAAAAGACAACTCATATCTTGGTATTGTCATGAAAAGTCATTTAAAGTGTTATGGGAATCCCAGGTCTCCATGAACTATACTTTGGGAACAAATGAGTCAAAATTGAGGACCAAACTCTGATGTCTTGGATTTGACTGCCCATATGAACACACACACACACACACACACACACACACACACACACACACACACACACACACACAAGCCAGACCTGTATATTTTGTGAATAAAGTACACCTCAATTAATTTTCAACACATTGGAGCCTGAGTTATGGCCATGACCCTGAAGGGAAAAGAAAAATGACCCAAGCCCTCTCTTTTCAGAGCTGATTTCAAAGATGGTTTTGTTTAGTGGCGTATCTGCACATCCCATGGAAGGGAAACACCACAGAGCTGGTCGAGTGACTCAGGAAACAATTATGAGCGCCCACATCAAAGCTAAGAGGCAGACAGATGTCCATCAGCACCATTGCCAGTGAGATCAGCTGATAGCTCATGGGTCAGTGGGAAGTGTCGTCTGCGGGATGTGTGGGCCATGTGGCTGGGACAGAAGGATGGCAGCTGACTGAGCCTGGAGAGCCTGGATGGGAGCCCAAGATCTTCTTTGATCACAGCAGAATTAGTCTCTACTTCCTCCAGCCACAGGAAGTCCTTGCCTCTGTTTCCATGAGAATCCAACACAGGGGAGGCCACAGTTGCTACACATTCTGCCTTTGTCTGGAAACATTCTAGTTCTTTCTCATCCTTTATCCTCCAGGTTTTCCACCTAACTGTAACAGTCTGGGAAGGACTGCTATGTTCTTATCTATTAGAAAACAGAAGCTCTGAAGGGAAAGAACTTCGGGGGACTGCAGAATTTGCCTTTCTAGTAATTTGTGAGAGACCGCAGATAGTGGTGGATATGGGACCAGACTTGAGACTTGGTTCAGATTCTAGGTTTCAAGGGCTTTCCTTGTTGTACATTTAAACCTTGGGCCTTGGAGTCTCTCTAGCTCAGGATCCATCTTGCCATGTCTGCAAGAGGACCATGGAGAGCAGGGACTGCTGACTTATGGTTTAAAGGAAAAGCTGACCTCTCTTCATGCTGTATCAGGCTCACCTTGGTCTCCTGTTTTAGAACGGTGATGTAATTGCTCAGCAGGTCCTACCCCATCCCATTATACAGATTAGGGTGAAGCATCTATACTTGTTCATTATAGTCTTATTGTTCTGGAAGTTTGGGGGAAGTCCTAATATCCAGAGACTTCCTGGTCATCACCTGCCTCGTTGTGTTTTATTAGGTGGTCTGGAAATGGTGTGGTTCTCTATGGACCCTGGTAGGTAACAGTACCATTTTGTCCAGAGACTGTGCCTGCAAGGGGAAAGAGAAAGAATTCTGAGCCAGTCTGCAGGCAATGGGCTGCCTGATCCAGCTTGCTGGGGCTCTGCTCTCTCACACCAAGCAGCCTGCCTTACCACCCAACCCGCTGAGCTCAGCCATTAAACTCTGTTTGAAGTTTTATTTCCTTCTATTCTTGCTATCTCAGTGGGCAATCGCTCTGGGGATATTTTGTAGCAAACAGCATTTTCTGTTCTGGAGAACACAGACCCTTGGCTTGCAGCCTGCTCGTCTTTAACAGCCTAGCCCTCCAGAGCCTCATTCTTTTTCTCTTTCTGTTCCTTCAAATTATTATGATTTACTTCTGAGCTCTCAGGTATACAATCCCCAGTCTCAGCCACACTGGCATCAAGACCTATTTCTGTCTTATTTTCCCAGATTCTATCCCATTTTCTTTCACCGCAGGGGATCACTTATTCCACAAAGTCTGAAATTCCATATGCTGCAATGCCAATTTCGAGCCTTGTAGCATCCCATAGGCTTAGTCCTGAATTAGACTACCCGTGAGACGTGGGCTTTTGGCACAGCAGAGCGGAGCTCGTGCTTGGCTTGCTGGAGCCTGAGTGGCCAGTGTACTTCCTTGGGTCTTCCTGCGGAACACTTCCTAAATGCTGTACCTGACATGTGGCAGGTGCCATGGATTCCATGCTGGCTGGAGCTTCTGCTCTGTTCTTGCTCACCAACACCTGTTCTTACACAGACCCCTGTATAGCATCCCTTCCTCAAGCACAAATCCAAAGACATCCCCCAATGTCTAAGCCCTTGCCAAGCTCTGCATCGCTTTTTACATCAAATCCCAGTACCCAGCATCTTCTCCCCTACAGCCCCAAGTTTCATTCCTGTTCTACATCCCCTTCCTTATGGCCCACCCACTTCTGCCTCGCCTTTGAATGTCTCTAGTGCTTTTGTGTCCCCAGTCTCTTCTTCTTTGGCTTGGGGTTCTTCCACACCTCTTCCCGGGCAACACTGGCACATGGTGCATGTGACCGCTCCTGTCAGCTTCCCTGACATCTAGTATACAAAATGAGTGACACCTCCTAAGAGCCAAGTTAAGTCATTGGCTTGGAGGAGAAAAGGGAGTCAAGAAGGTTGGTGGGATGGAATTGGGAAAGTTGGAGGCCCACTTGCTGTTCTGGAAGGCTGGGTGGTAAAGTGTGTGTGTACAAGTTGACGTATAGGGTGGAGGTGACCAGAAATGAAATCAAAGAGCTATGCAGGGGCATTGGGGTAGAAGTGTGGCTTGTCCTCTGGTGATGGGAAGCAGCTAGGTGTGAGTTCAGCAGGAAGCCGCACTGGCTGTTCCTAGTTGGGTTTATCAGTGTGGTGGGGGGCTGATTCTCTCTGTGGCAAAGATGTGAAACCTTTTCCCAGAATCCTCTAATCATGTGAACTCCCATTTACTTTAGGCAGAGGGACTTTCTTCCCTTAGCTCCTGGAAGCCGACCTCCTTGTTTATAGCTTTGCCTCTATGGTCCTGGGACTTCTGGTTCAAAGGTAGCTGCAGACCGTTGGGGCCCTGGATCCATTGCTGAGGCCCCATCCCATTTTACTGTTGTCCTTACCTAATCTGAACAGCCTCGGAATTTGAGAAGTGGGCACTGTGACCACCAAGGCCAAGGGGAAGGTCAACAGGGAGGCAGACAGTGCTGCCTGGGACTGTGTGCCTCAAATGGCTTTACGGTCCAGACTACAAGCATAAGGAATGAGGTGCCAGTCATCTAGGAGAGAAAGGACAGTGCCCCAGAGGGAAGAGCTGATGCTGGGGGTGCCACAGAAGCCTGTGTTTTCATTACTAAGCAACTTTAGGAGCAGTATGTTTGGAGGGGGAAAGAGGCAGTGGGGTAATAAGTCTGTAATAATGGGTGCCATGTGGAGGGGAGGCAGTGTTACCCAGCGTAGAAACCGAAAACATGGTTTATATTTTCAACAGTTGGAGAAAGAAATGAAAACTGAATATTTGCTGCACCTGTGAAAACATATTTGATCATGATGGCAAGTCGAGCATTCTTAATGCAGGATTCATATTTCATAACTCGTGTTCAAACAAGAAAAATGATTATAATGTTAAGTATTTCCTGAGTTTATTTTGATGGATGACAGAATAAGTACTGTATCTTTCACTCATTAAAATACAGATTGGTGTAATTTAATAAATGAACTTAATACACAGATGTTCCAGGCTGTTTTAGCAGGGTGTATATTAATCAACTTCTTTATATATGATCCTCTTTTATATTTTTTAAAGAAACTTGCAGGAGCCAAGAATTTATTAGATTTGCATGCTCTAGGACAAGTATCAGGTATCAGGTCCATGCAGGAGTGTATTAAGACGAAACGAAGCCAGTGTCTGCAGAGCAGCCAGGCCCCCACCAGGGCTGTCCCTGGACTCCTGGCTAGTTCTTGGGGTCAACTCTCCGATCCCCAATCCTGCACCAGGTCTCAGGTCCCTGCTGAGCTGGCCAGCTGCTATACATCCATTCAGAGATGTTTCTGGGAGCCAAGTGAGAGGTGGTGGCCTTGTGCACTTTGGTGGCACAGACTGGCTACTTGCTCTGTCCTAGGAAGATGGCTGTAGTCTGGTAGGGGGATCTGAGGTCTCAGGTAGCCAGTCTGACCCCCTCCCCCACCACACACCATCTCTCAGGTCAGTGCCTCCATCCTTTCCCTCCACCCCTCTCAGCCGCACATTTGGCGGGGATGCTTTGTTCTGTTAGGAGCTTGCTTTCTCTGTGGGAAGTGTGTCCTGCTAACAAGACCACAGATCTCTGAAAGTGGGGTTGTACCTTTTCCATCCCCTTCATGGGTTTGCTGGACTGCACTTACTTCATGCATTGAAAGAGAGCAGAAAACAGTCTCCCGCAGGACCTGACTTTGGAAGGGGAAAAAGACGCTCTGGAGGGTGCAAGGTGGGGGGCCCAGCAGCATGAGGATGCAGCAGTAACTTAACTTCTTTGTCTATGTGCTGACTCTGGGAAGGGGAGAGAAAGTACAGGAGTGGGCACTTTTAATTCTTTTGCACACCCTATGGCAAAGAGATGTAGGGTCTGTGTGAGGTTGACTCTGGCTGACATTGGTGGTGGGGAGGGCTGGAAGAGTGTCCCAGGCCAGGTTAACACATGTGTGCAAGTTGCTGTCTCCATACAGATCACACAATCTGTCCTTTAGAGGACCTTGTTCGCTTGTAATTCCAGAATGTAGATCCGCACTGAGTGCACCCCATTAGACCCCTGCAGGGCTCATCTCATCCCTCGTCAGCACTTCGCTGCTTACCAAGTCCCTTTGCTTTCTCCCATCCTACTCAGTGTAGGTTGCCTCATATGACATTTGTGACACAGCTGTGACCCAGAGCGCAGGCACTAGTGTCTCCCCAGCTCGCCACAAGGATGAGTGTTCACTGATGGCCACAGCCCGGGCTGGCCCATTCCCCCTGCAGACCCTCGGCATCCGTTGATAGCTCATCAATCACGCAGGCAGGTCCTGTGAGTGGGTAGTGACTCTGTTGTCACATGCATGTTTGCAATAAGCTCTGGCCAGAATCATTAATCATTCATCGGGGCTGTGGTTAGCGGCCCTCCGTCAAGAGCATGGTTTCAGGTTTTCCAGACTAAGTAGCTCTCCAGCGGGCATCCTCCTCAGCCCTTTCAAGTCATTTGATGTTCGGCACATACCACGCTGGCCACCACGGCGTAGCTTTGTTCTAAAGGGGTGCTCTGAATGCTGCCCTCCGGGCCAGTGGAAGAGAGTTCTGAGCCCCACATCTGCACAGGAGGTAGGAAGAGCTTGGGGCCACGTCACTCTTGAGTACTTCTTGACTGCTCACTGCTCTGCCTTGCCGTAAGGATCTGAGAAGAGACTCACTCAGCCATTGGCTCTCTGCATAGGGCCAGTGTTCCTCCAACACAGGTGGCCAGCACAGTTGTGCTTACTAGGATTAGGAGGACTGGAAGAGTCCCGTGCTCTGTAGTTTTCATACATGAATAAATACATGGAGGCTCTGTGGCAGACGAGAGACCCGAAGACTCATAGGAACAGAGGAGGAGGACACAGGACTGCTGTGTGGGCCTGCTCCAGAGTCCTAGCTAAACCTCGAATGCAGAATGAAGCCACTAGATAATGACCTGGAAACATGGGTGCGGTGAATCTGAGAAAAACTCACTTAATGTTTCATCTAGAGACGACTTTTCTGCAAATTATGGGCATGGTCGTGATAGGGCGTTCCACAGAGAGACACCGTATCTCTCTGCGGGTCTTTGCTGACTGCCACAGCCTGCATGACTCAGCCCTCCCTGCAGACCCCACACTGGAGGGCTGCCTATGGTTCTGTCGCCAGGCAAATCTGCAAAGGCAGAGGGTGAAAATTTGAGACTAGCTTCAGCCTCTCCCTCTGCATAACTGCCTCCGTCTCTTCTACACGAGAGGAAATATAATGAAAAGGGTTTCTGGGTGGCAATACATGGAGTACAAAAGGTGGGGTGTGACCCTGCAGAGCCTGGCACAGCGTCCAAGCTCAGGCAAATCTAGGGTCTTTCCCGAAGCACATTCTGCCTTCCTCATTGTTAGCCCTCGACAGATACGTTTTCACCCTCG
Source organism: Microtus pennsylvanicus (assembly GCF_037038515.1). NCBI lineage: Eukaryota > Metazoa > Chordata > Mammalia > Rodentia > Cricetidae > Microtus > Microtus pennsylvanicus. The sequence goes on along the minus strand of NC_134586.1, from coordinate 87,925,260 downwards.
CGGGAAATGATCATATGATTAGTCCATGCTTGTCGTCTTCTTGACATTGAGCATGCTCTGTGGCACAGGAATGTCCTTGGTGCATCTGTCTACTATACATGTCTCTGCAGCACCACCATTTTACCGAGGGGAATGAGTGAAGCTGTCTAGGCTGATTTAAGATGTGGGAATCAAGTTTGTTTGCTTGCTTTTTCTTATGAATGTTCTACTTCCTGAAGTTATACAAGTCTCTTATCCCCAGAGAAGGATTTGAATATAATATCCTCTAGCTGGAAGGAAAATTAGAGATAATTAGTGCAGGGGTTCAAACTTTGTGAGGAGCTGGAACTGTTTTCCAAATGAAATTTTATATGGAGCCTTATGCAGCCAAAGCAGCCTGAGAATTCTTGCAGGAATAGATGCATATTTATCATTGATTAATAATTAATCAATGAAATGCTGCTGACAAAGGTATTTAATAACCTCAAACTTACAACAAACAAATAAAATTAATCACTCTAAAACTGTATGTTTGTAACTTCAGGATTCTTAACACATTTCTTTATGATCTCAAGATTATAACATATATAAAAGACAGGAAGGCAAGTTTGACTATCACAAAAATATAGTTGGGATCACAGTGGCCCTTGTCTAATTTCAGTTTCAGAAGTCAGTTCTTGTCTATATTTTATTTTGTATTCACCGGAGAAAATCATCAGTTCCATGGTTTCCTTTGTGTCCCCCCAAATTTCATATTTTAGAAACTCCATCCCTGATCTGTGTGCTAATGCTGTGTAAAGGTAGGGTGTTTGGAGGTAACTGGGTAATATCGTGAGGTGGGTCTCTTCTCATGGAATTAATTGACTTTATAGAGGAAGAAGAGGGCTAGCATGTCTGTCCTGTCTGGCCACGTGATGCCTTTTGTTATATTATGACATAACACGAGGCCCCACCAGCCGCCTCGCAGATGTGGATGCCATCTTCATGGTCTCCAACATCCGGAGCCAGAGAAGTTTTGATTCCTTATGTTCCCTGATCTCAGATATTCAGTTATAGGAATGGAAAATAGACGCAGGCACTCATCCTCAGTAAGTAAAATTGACTGTCGATGGCGTTCTATGATCTCCCTGCCTTTTAACTAATGAGATAAGTGGCAGCTGGAGCCCCTGGATGCGAACTAAAGTCAGTAAACTCGGGCACATAAGCTGTCAGCTGGCCCTGTGTGAGGATGATGTGAATGGTAGCCTTAGGTGTCAGACTGATGGGATCACCTGGGAAATGAACCCCGAGGGAATTATCTTGATTATTTTTTCCAGTGGAAAAGTTCATTTATTCAATCTGCAGAAGAGGCTATAGGAAGGCAAAAGGCAGTGATTTAGTGGTTTTTCTCTTCATTCCTGTACATCTCTTTGCACACAGCAAAGAGAGAGCGGGAGGGGTCATTCTGTAGTGTGTAAGTGGATAGAGAAGACTAGGCAGCCGCTTTCATTCATGTCTCTCTTTCCTGTGACTAGCTGCTTTAGGCTTCTCTTTTCCTACCACGGTAGAGCTGTGAGGTAAACTTGACTATTCCTTCGTTAAGCTGCCTTTGTCAGGGTTTAACCAGAGAAACAGGAAACACAGATGGCAATCCATCCTCTATGCTTTTTTTTGGTTTTTTAAATTTTTTATTAGATTTTTTATTAAAAAAATAACAATCCAAATTCCCATTTCTTCCCCTCCTTCCAATCCCTCCACACACCCTCCTACACAAGCCTCCTCTAATCCTAGGAGAGGGTAAGGCACTTTGCTTGGTGGAAGGTCCAAGGACCTCCCTACTACATCTAGGCTGAGCAAGGTATACATCCAAAGAGAATAGGATCCCAAAAAGTCAGTGCATGCAGTTGAGATGAATCCCAGAACCACTGCCAGTAGCTCCTCAGTCTGCCCCAGCCATACAACTGTCAATCACATTCAGAGGGACTAGTTTGGTCCTATGCTGGTTCCTTCCCAGTCCAGCTGGATTTGGTGAGCTCTTATTAGCTCAGGTAGACTGTTTCAGCATCCACTATACTTTAAACCACAATGTTATCAGTGACTTAAAATGCTTCCAGAGAGACAATCTTGCCCTCAGTAACATCGGATATACATAAAACAATTTCTTAGCTCTACAGGGTTTGGAGTACATGGTATTAAACCATTAACGAAGTCTATACATGTAGATCACACACGAGTAAACAGAAACCAGGTATGTGACTAGGGCATGTCAAAGCATACAGAGAATGGCTAGGCTAGGTGAGAATTTGGGTTTTCTCACTCTAAGGTTTATTCTTAGCCTCTCACTCATATTTTCTCCACTTCTCTTTCCTATTTTGCATTAGTAAGAAATGAAATTTGGAGCTCTTTGCCTTTATTTTTTAGTGGTAGACACCCCATTCCCAACAGTTGGTTTTATGTTCCAAGCCTTCCATTCCAGTAAGGGACATGAAATATACCAGAATTTCAAGTATAACCTGGAAATGTCTAACCAGTGTCTTTCCATCCCACAGAGAGAATTCTGCTCTGGTGATAAACAATAGAGATGGATTTGGCCATCAGGATTTATGTAGGAATGCTGACTCTGTGTTTGTTCATCTGTGAGCAATGTAAAGACAGAGCCAGTGGATTTGTGTTAACTAAGCACCTTCATTATCAGAACTCCAGGGAGAGGGTGGGGATCAGAGTTTCTCCACGCAGCTGTCTTGGGTCCTTGGGACGGTGCACGCTGTTAGAAGGCATTCAACTCAGGTTGAGCGTATGGAAAAGTTTAAGGCAAAGATGATGGGTCACTTTCCAAGAGCTCGGGCTGAATTTTAAGAGCCACACAGCATCCTTTTCCAACTCTCACTTTCCCAGGTGGCCCTACTTACCGGTGCCTCTTTCTCTGGCTGTTAAGGTAAAGGCCACAGGTTACCAGCAAAGAGATGGCACCTCTCCAGCGTGCCATCACCAGGGGGTGGCACACAAGGCATCTTCAAACCTTACTAAAGATGACAAATGACTCCACGACTCATGCTCTCCCAACTCTTCCTCTGAGAAGGTACCTTGTTCTTGATCCTGCTGAGTGTTCAGTCATGGCTCTTGTCTTTAACTTTTCAGCCTTGTTTGTCAGGGACTCTGCACTTGAGTCCAGGCAATCTTTTAGGGGTTACCCCTCGTGTCTTAAGGTGCTTGGTTCTTATTTTAAGGAAAACAGGAAGATGGTCTCCACCCACAATTATCCAGTTCTAGCACTTTCCCTCCCAGTTCACCTGAGAAGTTTCGAGACCTCTTTCCAGAGGTGAATCCTGTTTAACCCATCTGAAGCATGATGTCAGGGTGCTGCCCCTGCAGCAGAGAGAGCTAATGGTCTGAGTCACGTGGAGGCCAGTGGTTTGCAGTACTTGAAAAGCAGGTGTTTCTCTAAGGCACAGAAATGGGCCCTGCAGGGAAGGAGGTAAAGAGGAGAGGAGGGACCCAGAAGAGCTGCCTGACCTAGTGCATTCTTCAGAAAGGAAGGTGACGAGAGTCCCAGTGCGTAGGTTGTTTTGCAACTAGGCTGTTTGCTACCTCTGGGGACAAAAGAAGCCGTACCTGACAGTCCTTGCTAGAGATGATGGATGACTCTGCAACTTGCAGCAGCGGAGATCCTTACTGTATAGAAGCCGGGGAGCTGTGCTTCCCAAACAAGCCAATTTCAAACAGGATTTGACTCCTATCACTGAAAATTTTTGCACCTCCAAGAACACATCCATTATACAAAGTAGCATTCTAATTGGGTCTCAAAGGCACTGAGACTAAAACAAGGAGATTATTCGTTCCCTGTTGGTGAATCAGGTGTTCCTGCCAAGCAAATGATCTTTGCTAGTTCAGAATGATGCATTTAACTCCTTATAGACGGAATGACTTGTAGAGGAGGAGGGAGAAAGGCATAGGGGCACTTATTTGTAAGCTCTGGGTACCGCATGTGGCCCTGAGTTGGAGTTACCATGACTAAAATTACGTTGTCGAATCGTATACTGTAACCAAGCTTAAAATTGTCATCTTTTGGGACCAGCACGTGCTTCATTGCAGCTGCTCCTGAACACAGCTGTGGATGATGAGCCTATCCCCCACCCTGCCACAATTTCCATGGCTGATTATGACCATCTTCTCTGCAGGACCCTGTCTTTTAGGCATCTGGGGACAGCTGAGTGGTTCTCTCTTTATGAGATGCAGAAGCCTTTCTCCCAGGACTGTGCAAACCGAAAGGTAAACACAAGCCTGAGAAAACAGGCAGGTCCAGAACTTTGCCAGTAAGTCTTTTTTTTTTTCTTTTCATTTTTTAAAATGGTCTTTATTTGGGAGCCTTGGTTGACCTTTATGTGTGAGGGGGTGGAAATGTCCCCAGGAAATCTTAAAAACCTCAGAGGAAGCTGTTGACAAAGCTCCAGAGAACTGAATTTTTGTTTGTATTCTGCAGAATAACAGATGGCTTTCCACATGCTTTAGACAGATGAGTGTAATCTTGAAATTTTTTATTACATTATTTGTTTGATGTGTATGTGTGCGCGCGCATGCACATGCATGCATGCACACATGCACGTATTTCCCACTGTACAGGTGGAGGTGGGAGCAGAGAAATCTGTTCTGTCTTTCCACAGTGGGGTCCTGGGATTGAACTCAGGCCATCATGCTTAGCAGCAGGTGCCTTTACCCACTGGGCAAGACAATTGATTGAAAATATTGATTTCTTTGTTTTTGGAGGGCACATTTTCGCTCTTGGTGCTACAAAACTAGGCTACAGTGTTTCAAGGATACTGTGACACTAGGTTGGGGTCCTTATAATTACACTGAATGTGTGTGTGTGTGTGTCTTCAGGTGCATGGATATATGTGCACATGAATAGACATGTGCATGCAGAAACCAGAGCACAAGATTTGCTATTGTTCCTCAGATGCTATCCACCATGGCTTTTGAGACAAGGTCTCTCACTAGTTTGGAAATCACCAAGTAAGCTAGGTTAGCGTCAGTGATTCCCAGGGATCTTCCCATTTCTGTCTCTCTGGTACTGGGATTACAAGAGTGCACTACTATGCCTTGTTTATTTTATGTGGGTTCTGAGGATCAAACTTAGGTCCTTGTGCTTGCAAGACAAACACTTTAATGACTTAGCTCTATCTCCAGCCTTTGGATATCAGTTTTAAAAAATTATAAAGAAAAGTCACCTGAAGCAGAAGTTTCATGCATTGAGGCAAGTCATGTAGGGTATCATGCATAGTTTTCTTGTTTTTAAGTTGGGACCATGAAAAGGTCCCAACTACACCTCTACATGCTAGAGAAGGCACTAGGAAATGTGCAATGCTCTGTAGTAATGGAGAAGACTATGACCAACCAGTGGCAGGAAAACATCAGGATAGAGTCAAGAGGGGCTCAAGGGGTGTAGGCTAGTCGGGATGAAAGAAAGAGTGAGCACAGGAGGATCTGAGTTAATGCCTGAATGAAAGACACACACACTCTCTCCACTTGGAGACCTGGAACTTTAGGCTATGTGGCTGCTCCATTCATAGGGACTAGGGTCCAGCAGGAATGACAAGAAGCTGCTGAAAATGACTCGATATCTTCATCTCACCAAAGGCCTCTGAGTCTATGACCATGCTATGGCATATGTTCAAAAACAAAGTGGTAAAAACTAGAGGTTGGCTTCAGCCTCCATATTCTTGAAGTTCTTGCTTCCCAGTTCTTCTGTGGGATGACCAGAAGAAGGTTGAGCATTCACAAGCAGTCCAGCCAGAGGAGGCTCAAACTCATAGGCAACAGGAGTCGGGACAGCTGGAGTATATTTTGCAGGTGGATGAGATCATGATAGCTGTTGAACCTTGTGCGGTCTGGGCTCAGCATCCTTGGGAGTCCTAGTCCTAGTATTAAACTGGTTTGGCCCTGACTCAGGACCACCAAAGCAGAAGCTGTGTTGACGTGGGGCCATGTAGAGTTTTGAGGTCGTGAAATCATTGGTTCAGTATTTGGCTAATGGAGGGGCTCGGTGTCTACTGGTTCCTCCTTTTCCTCCTTCCACTCCTGGAAGAATCCAGGACACTGTCCATTTACTCCCCAGCAGAGGTCAGAGCCGGAGCTCTCCAAGGTGCTGATGTCCTAGGCCAACTCCCCTAGAGGGCATAATAAATTGCTAATGTTCCCTGAAGCTCACCTAGGCCAGCCACGTAGGGAAACATTTCTCCAAAGCTCCCTCCAATCTGTGAGTATATTGACCATAAGAGGCCACATGAAAAAAACATCAGGATTGCTGGATGTGGAAGGGAGATGATAGATAGATAGATAGATAGATAGATAGATAGATAGATAGATATCAGTCACCTTTGGTTTTTAAGTTAATGACCTGGGGAATCAGATAATTCATCAGTAGAATTATCAGATGGGGACCAGAAAAACTTAGTTTACACATGTTGAGTGTGAAGTGCCAGGACACTTCTAGACTTAGAGCTAAGATGGTAGCCAGCAATCACCAGCAATCCCCCTGTCTCCACTCTCCTATAGCACTGGAGGAATATGTGTGCAAGGTCAGGCTTAACATTTTACATGGGAGCTTGGGATTGACAATCAAATCCTACACTTGCCCAGTGTTTTGGTTTCATTTCTATTTCCACGACAAACACTTTGAAAAAAAGCAACTTTGGGAATAAAAGTGTTTATAGAGACACAACTATAGGTCATTCTGTAGAAGTCAAGGCAGGAACTCAAGCAGCTAGTCGTACAACACCTATCATCAAGAACAAGAAGAGAGCAGAGACCCCTTGCGTCAGCTTGTTTGTTCGTTTTCGCTCAGCTAGCATTTTTCACTCTTACACATTTCAGGGTCCCACACGTGAAATGGTGCCACCCATGTTCAGGTCTTTATACATCAATTAATAATTGAGGCAATTCCCACCCACAGATATGCACAAAAGCCAACCTGTTGTATATAATTCTTCATTTGAAGCTCTCTCCCCAGGGGATTCTGGTTGCTTAAAGTTGATAGTTAGAACTTATCAGTACACACAGCTGTCGTGGAATATGACTTTCAGCAGGCAAAGATGTGTTACATTTGCTTATACTGCAGAATATTACTTTAACTGTGTAAAGGTGTGTTACTTTTGTGGGTTCTGGATTTGTTTAGTTATATAGATGAGTTGCGTTTGTTTCACCTTGCCTGCCTAAGGTACTTGATTGGTCAAATAAAAAGCTGGACAGTCAATAGTTAGGCAGAGAACGGATAGGCATGGCTGGCAGGAAGAGAGAATAAATAGGAGGAGGAACCTAGGCTCAAAAAGAATGAAAGGAAGAAAAGAAGAGAGAACGAGGGAGAAAGAGAGGGAGGCTTCCAAGTCAGTCAGGCAGCTGCCAGCCAACCAGACAAGAGAAGCAATGAAAGTAAGATACACAGAAGGAAAGAAAAGGTAAACAGCTCTGAGACAAAATGTGGATAAAGAGAAACAGATTAAAATAAGATCTAAGATAAGGCCAAGCATTCATAACTCCTAAGAAATCTATGTGTCATGATTTGGGAACTGGTTGGTGACCAGAAGAAAAAGCCTGGCACATTTATAATATTTCACAACACATAGCAGGTGTTCTTACCCAGTCATGGCACATTTATAATATTTCACAACACATAGCAGGTGTTCTTACCCAGTCAGTCACCTCCTGATCTCTACATTTGCCTCTTTGTCATTGTCCTTTGGCCACAGTGACCTTTTTCTTCTAAGTGGCCAAACTTATTTCTCACCCATGGCATTTTCAGATGCTATTTCCTTTGTCAGCAAACTTCCTAGTGTTGATGGCATTTCCACTATCCACGTACCTGCTCAAATACAAGCTTTTCAAGAAATGTCATCCCTGATGTATGCATGTAGTATCATTATAGGTCTCTCCTTCTCACATCAACCCTGTTTTAATTTCCTGGTAACATTTATTATTAGTGAAAATTCATATTCTGCCCTTGAGGACTTTGCCTTTGAGCTTCATCAAGCTAGGTACGTTGAGAATAGAAGTTTCATCTGTCTTACTCATTTCCCTTAAACAATGCTTAATACACAATAATGAATGACGGAGATGCATTGTAAAAATTAGAGAAGTATAAGATTTAGCCCAGCAAACATTTATTGAGTATTTATTTTAGCCCAGGAGTTAGAATCTATAATAAAACAGTGGTAAATAAAGGTCAGCCTTAGGATCCTGGAATTTGTAGTATAAAAAAAGAGGGAAATAATAATAAGGAAAATAAATACCAGAAGCCACGAGGCTTCAGAGGATAGGGGAGTCATAGAATCTAATCTGAAGGTTTTTAGAAGGCTCTGTATAGGAAGCAGAACCCTGAGGTCCCAGACTCAGTCAAATGAGGGGGAAGTGTGAATGGGGAACATGAAGAGAGGAAGATTGTAGTCCTGCAGAGGAAAGGAGAGACTGACTTAAGAGTGCTGGGATGTGTTTGAAAAAGGATTGAGTCCACTTCTTTGGAGATGAAACAGAGGAAAAAGAAGAGTTGCATAAACAGGGGTAAATTTGCAGGTGGGGATGGGGACAAATGAGAGTGCTGGTTGCAAAATTCTTTCCTGGTAGCCAAGGTTTTTGTGGGTATGAGTCTATCTCTGAAGGCTTTTGTGGGTATGAGTCTATCTCTGAAGGCTTTTGTGGGTATGAGTCTATCTCTGAAGGTTTTTGTGGGTATGAGTCTATCTCTGAAGGCTTTTGTGGGTATGAGTCTATCTCTGAAGGCTTTTGTGGGTATGAGTCTATCTCTGAAGGCTTTTGTGGGTATGAGTCTATCTCTGAAGGCTTTTGTGGGTATGAGTCTATCTCTGAAGGCTTCTGTGGGTATGAGTCTGTCTCTGAAGGCTTTTGTGGGTATGAGTCTATCTCTGAAGGCTTTTGTGGGTATGAGTCTATCTCTGAAGGTTTTTGTGGGTATGAGTTTATCTCTGAAGGCTTTTGTGGGTATGAGTCTATCTCTGAAGGCTTTTGTGGGTATGAGTCTATCTCTGAAGGTTTTTGTGGGTATGAGTCTATCTCTGAAGGTTTTTGTGGGTATGAGTCTATCTCTGAAGGCTTTTGTGGGTATGAGTCTATCTCTGAAGGCTTTTGTGGGTATGAGTCTATCTCTGAAGGCTTTTGTGGGTATGAGTCTATCTCTGAAGGCTTTTGTGGGTATGAGTCTATCTCTGAAGGCTTTTGTGGGTATGAGTCTATCTCTGAAGGTTTTTGTGGGTATGAGTCTATCTCCAAAACTTGCTTATATGTGAATCTCAGAACCAATCCAAAGGGTTTAGATTTGGGCTCAATAGGACAAAGGATGACCATTATAGTTGTTCAAAAGCGAAAGGGTCTATCTTGGGGGTAGTGAACTCATCGCCCCTGATGAGTGAATAGAGGCCTTACTGAGGGCTCTGGGCTTTGGATGGGGCACTATAATCTATTGTCTTGGAGTTCTTTTTAGCCTCTTCATCTCTGGATAGGAGATGCTTATTCCAGAGAGGTAGTTGCATAAGAAAAAAGGTTCTCCAGAAGGAAGACACAAACCAACAAGAGGAATGCATAGCCCTCCACCTCCATCTCCTTCTCTGCCCCTCTGTAGATCTGGACATTTATGTATTTTGTTGAATTGGCTTATGTGTTTGTGGAATATGGCAGGTCCAAATTTCAGCATCAGCTGAAAGGCTGGAAACCAAGACAAGAACTGATATTTTAGCTCTAACCCAAAGACATTCTGGAGGCAGAATTCTCTCTTCACTGGGAATGGACAGTCTTTTTTTTATCTTAGGACTTTTATTTGACTGGATGAGTTTATTACCTACATTAAAAACAACAATCAGTTACACTGATTAAGGTTGATGACATTTTTAAAAATACCCTTACACGCACATCTAGACACATGTATGGCCAGTTATCTGAGTACTGTGGCCTAACCATGATAAATAAAATTAACCACCCTGCTGGTACCCACTCACATCCAGGTCAGTCACGGGTAGGTGGATGCTTTCCATCCTTTAGTGGCTCAGGTGTCTTTGTTTGCATCTCCTTACCATGTACACATACTTAGGGATGGAGTGTCAGAGAATGTTGGAACATTTACAGGAATTTATCTATGTTTCCATCCAATTCTATCTACTCATCCCAACCTGGTCTTTTCAGACCCTTCAGCTGAATTCTCACCTTGGGCTGCTTTCCCATGATCCCTTATTATGGACACCATTTGGTCTTTGCCTGGGAATTCTCTCTCACGTGTTATTTTGCTGTTGATCATACTGTCCTTTCCTTGAGCATCTAAGGTCAGGTTCCCTTCTGTTTCTTCAGTCTCATAGGTATGGGAAAGTTATAGCAGAAAGATCTTCACTGGTTTCAAAGTTAGAGAATGTCAGTGGGAGGAGAGTAGTTACACTTCTTGCCTGAAGGAGAGAGCCCAGTGTGGCCAGCAGTCAGGTTTTCTGCATCACACACCATTCTCCATCTGGGACAGAATTCTTGGTGCACTTTTCAAACTTGGTGTCCAAGGCATTTCCAACCCAATAAGAATAAAGTGCCCTGGCTGGTTCTCAGCCAGCAAGGGATGAGCAGATCCACATTCCTTTGAAGCCAGTTTCAGATTCAGGAATGCTTTATTGGAAACCATGTCATCTCTGGGGAGAACCATCACTTCTTAAGGCTGTGTTTGGACCAGGTCAGGACAGGGGCTCTGCACTCCTAAATAGCACAGTGTCTGTTCTGATGAGTGGCTTCCCTTGTGGGACTCTGGGTTGATTCAGAGTTGGCTGCCATATCTGGTTGACATTTAGAACCACACATACCTGTATTAGTTACTTTTCTCTGCATGATGGGAATGACTTAGGAGAGAAGGGATTTATTTTAGTCCAGTTTCATGGCAGAGAAGGCATGGTGGCATCATGAAGGTGAGAGTGGTTCTTGGATGTGACTGTCAGAGTGTGAGAAGCTTGCCCACATCTCAGCTAAACAGAAAATGTAAAGTGGAAGAGAATTTGACTTTGATCCCAAAGCCCCATCTCTACAGCCCTGTATTGGCCTGCTGGATTCCAGGGCCAAAAGATTCTAAAACCTCCCCTGAACAACACCAACAGTTGGGAACCAACTGTTCAAGCACATGAGCTCATAGGAGATGTGCTGGCTAGTTGTGTAACAGCTTGACACAAGCCAGAGTTATTCGGAAAGAGGGAACTTTCATTGAGAAAGTGCCCCTAACACTCTACCTGTGGGCAAGTCTGGAAACTATACGGAAGTAGCTTGAGAAAGCATGAGAAGTAAGCCAATAAGCACACTCTTCCCTTGCCTCTGCTCTAGTTCCTGCCTCCAGATTCCTGCCCTATTCTCTCTCAATGATACACACTGTGATCTGTGAGACGAAATGAATGTTTTCCTTCCCAAATTGCTTTTAAACATGGTCTTTATCACAACAGTAGACACCCTAAGTAGGACTGGGGATATTACACATTCTAACCCATAAGATCACATCAACTGCTAGCCTCATCTCTGCCGTTCCCATGCCTCCATTTCCTCATCCTCACATGTAACTCATAGCAAAGAGATGCTCTAAGTATGAGGGTGGGGATTCTCTTTTTGGATACAGGACAGTAGCCTCAGGGCCATGAACATGAACAGAGTGATTCTTCTGTCTAAGAGAGAGCAAGTTTGGCCACCTCATTGTTCACTGAAGCAGAGGGAAGCACCAAACAAGGAGCCGGGTGCCTTGAATTCTTGTTCTGGTTCTGTAATCTCTTCCTGATGTTGGCAGACAGGCCACAACGTCAGAGCATGGTGATACCAGATGTGTTTCTGGGGTTTATCTTCCTATTTCTCATAGTTGAGAAAAATGGGGAGGGGTGAGAAGGTACCTGGGGGGGGGGGACTCTAAGCAGTCACAACACTGGCTTAAGGTCTGAAATTAAGATGGTGTCAGAACTATAAGTAGAGATAAACTCTTCCGATGAATACATACTTCTTGTCTTCCCTCCACCCCTTTTTAATGGCTCTGGATTTCTGATTTCCCCCCACATTTAAATCAAGGTCAGTAACGTCTACTTTTCTAAACCATTGTAAAAATAAAATGCAATCATGGTTCGAAAGAATACTAAGGTGGAGATAGAACTGGCTGTTCTTGAGGCTCTCAGACCCTAGGAGTAGCACTTCGTTACACAAGCTGGGGCTGGTTACAGACTCTGTTCTACATGACATAACCCCACAAATCTAAAGGTGTGAATTTCAGGTTCTCCCCCTCCCTGTCTCTTCCCATCCCCCCTCCCTTCCACTTCCCCTCTTCTTCTCCTTCCCTCCCCCTCTCTGTGTGTAGAAATGGAAGCTAGACAGGAATGATGGCCTTCTGTTTATTATGAGTATGTTTGTAACAGTTGTTAAAATAAATGCTTGCTGCAGTTTCTCTGAGTACCCTTCTGCTACCCTGGCTACCCTCCTAGCAACTGCAGGATCTCTTTACAGTTGAGAGACTAGAGGATCCCTAGCATATTAAGTGATCCCTAAGAATTCTCCTCCAATCCTATAGCCAAGCAAGACTCATTAGTCAGTGTCCTGAGTCATACCCTATGTTTTGAATATCATCCATTAGTTACCCTTTGATAAGCAGCAAACCACACTGAGGGATTATCTTCCCAAGCTCTGTGAGTTGACCAGGTTCATTTGGATGTTTCCTTCCTGGGAGTTTCTCATAGTGAATCAGGTGATACTTGGGGACTCAAGTTATCTGCAGGCTTAACATTCACAACAGCTCACTGGCTGACCATCACCTAGGAGTTTAGGAGAGATGTTAATGGAAGTACCCACATTGGTAAGGCAGGCTTCTCACAATAGTAGTCAATTTCCCTATGAACGTGTGTGCCAAAAGCTGTAGAGAAGATTGGCCTTATGCCAACTCTGCATATTCTTCTCATCAAAGAGATCAAGGGCCCTTTTAGGTTCAAAGTTGTAGGAGAATATGAACTTTATATTGAAGAAGAGATGGTGGGATTGAAAACAATGCTGTATAGAAAACATGTTCCTTTCCAATCACTGTGGATGAGGCTCTGCCTGAAATCCCTTCTACGTATCTTTCTTAATCCTTTCTCTCCTTCACAGATGGGGCTCCATCTGCTAGATGGCTCAATCTCTGCTTCTCCCCAGGGGTTCTCTTTTTTATTTCTTTGCATCTTTTTTTTTTGGTAAAAGGAACTGACAATATTATGCATTTGCACATGTACAACAGGCACCTGAAGACAACTCACTTCTTAGACTTTCTAATTTATAGTCTTTGGAAGGGTAAGAGAGACCAGTGGGAAATTTCTTCCCTGTGTGTGCTGGCAAGAGGAGAGAGGTCCTACAGAAAGCTCTGCTGCCAGAGATTCTCTTAATCACCTTTCCGTTGCTGTAATAAAAGCACCACAACCAAGGCAACTTATGAAAGAAAGCATTTAATTGGACTTACAGTTTCAGAGGGTAGAGTCCATGATGGTGGAGTGAAGGCGTGGGAGCACAAACTGCTGAGAGCTCACACCTTGACCCATAAGCAGTAGGCAGAGAGCGTACACTGGGAATGAATGATGTGGGTATTTTGAAGCCTCCAAGTTCACCTTCAGTGATGTGCCTCCCCCAGTAAGGCTACACTTTCTCTCCCAAGCAGTTCTACCCACTGGGAAGCAAGTATTCAAACATTTGAGCCTGTGAGGCCCATTCTCATTCAAACAAGTATATTCTACTTCCTAGACCCCATAGGATCAAGGCGCTATCATAACGCAAAATGCATTTAGTTGAACTTCAAAAGTCCTCATAGGCTTTTCAGTCTCATAACTATTTAAAAGCCCAAATCCTAAAGAATCTTCTGAGACGCAAGACAATCTCATTTTAATTGTAAATGCCTGTAATATCTAAATGCCAATTGCATACTATGGCACAGAATATACATTATCATCTCAAAAGAGAGGACTGGGGCATAGTGAAGAAATACTGAACCAAAGCAGGATGAAAACCTAGCAGAGCAAACTCCAAATATTCTAGCTCCAAGTCCAATGTTATAGGGCTTAGAATACTCCACTCTTCTGGGTTTGCTGCCTACAGCATACAGTTCTGAGCGATTTCCCCTGGCTCTGGCACCTTTAATATCTTGGGGTCTCCAACATAATCAAGACTTCACTTTTACAACTTCAGATAATGGGCAATAGGGATTCCCCTGCCACATGCCTCGAATCAGGGACTTCCCTTAACCATGGCGGAAGAGTCCACAATCTTCTTTACTCAGGCATCCTACAAGACTCTAAAGCCAGAGCAATGCAAATGACACCACCTACTTTGATTACCAACTCGGGGTGAACTCTGACCCCCTTGAATCATATTTTCAGCAGCTCTGATTAATTATTGCTTTTAATAAGCAGAAAATGTCTTAGGCCTTTTCATTCTACAAGTTGGAAGCTCAGATATATGAGGTCTTCTTCTGAGGGTGTTTATCCCTTTATCCAATTTGGATCAGGCATCTCCTTAATTTCTTTATCTCTTTCATCACAAGCCTTGACTGTATAACATTAATTTTCCTAGTGTGCATTTTCTCTTCCAACTTTTTTTTTGTATTTTTTGCCCCACTTCCTCTTTGTAGATTTGCCTAAGAGTGATAACTGATAACCATTCAACAGAGTCAGTCAAAGACTAGCCTGAAATCTCCTCCACCACAAACTTAGTTCATTATTTAAAATTTTTAACCTCAGGCAAATTCTTAGGACAAGGGCAGAAAGCAGCTAAAATATCACAATAATGGTCTTCATCCCAGTTGGTATTATTGTTCCCCCAAAACCTCTTGAGCCGGGCCTCTGTATATAGTCCACATTGATTCTAGTTTTACTGTCATTCAGAGGTCCACTTAAATGGCCCAATAAGCTCTGTTTATATGATCTATCTACATTTACAAATAAATATATAGTCACAACCTCTTCCATATTCCTCCTAAAAATCAATATGGTCAGGTTGTTCATAGCAATAACCCACTCTCTGGTACCCAATTCCATCTTAGTTACTTTTCTATGGCTGTGATGAAGCAATTTGACCAAGGCACCTTACAAAGGGAAGTATTTAACTGTGCTATGTTTTCAGAAGGCTAGGCATGGCAGCAGCAACAGCTGAGAGCTTACATCTTAGTCACTGTAGAGAGCCCTGGACAAACTTTGGACCCCACCCAAGAAGTTAGGTTGCAAATGATGCTTGAATGCAACATGTGTCCCCAAAGGGCTTCACCTCCCCTAGACAAGGAAAACTGTCACACCTTTGACATTGAAAGCTCTCTTTTGCATGTAGGCTCCTACCCACCTGAGCTGTTCTGGCTCTAGGTAGTATCTGGGTAGCCTTTGCTTATGCCTCATGTTCCATTGCCAGGGCTTGAGATCCTCCAGCCGTCTGACTTCTAATGCTGCTGCTTGCCTCCTTCTCTCTCTTGTGTGGTGTCACTGTGCTTGTCACCCACAACTTGCCATGCACTTTCTCAGTACCTGCTCTTCCTCCTGCCTCTAACCCACGCCAAACGGCTGTATGGGAAAGAACGTGCCTGCCCTTCTGTTCAACTGAAGAAAAACTAAATGACTCTTGCTCTCTCGCTCATCCATCCAACCCTCCCATGTGCTTTTTGAACTGAGGGAAAAATCTGTTATTCATAAAGAAAAACAAAGGATGATAAATTATAGGAGCTTGTAAAATACATTCACATGAATCACACTTTCTTCTGGATAATTGAATTTGGAGTGACATTGTCCAGCATCTGCTACTGACGCAGGAATGCCAGCCTCCCTCAGTTGTCTTCAATATTTTAAGTGTGATCCCACAAAGGCTCAGCTAAATCCGGGGCCCTGGCTGTCTCCAGGCCAGCAGCATGTGTGTGTGTTATGATCTTGTGCACAATTTCATTACTCGGCCTGAGTTAGGAGCTTCATTAAAATGATATGTCTCTGTTAGAGCTGTAAATGACAAGGGACCTTCCAGCAAAACGTGGCCTCGTTAGATGACAGGAAGAGATGTCGGACAGGGTGTGGGATGGTAAGGTTTGGATGCTGATGAAGGTCAAGGCAGAGGTGAGCGATGTAACAGAGGATTCCACTTAACATTAGACCAGTGTTCCTGGGTCCTACTGCGGTGGCTCCTGCAGCTGCTGGTTCAGTGAGTTGTGTGCTTTCCGTAGTTGGCTTGTAGGGTAAGCGTGTGGGTTGTTTATGGTTTGTTTAAAACCCCCACCATATTTTAATTATAATTGGATGGCTGGTTAGGGGAACAAAGCTGAAAAATGTCCAGAAATAACTCTCGTCTTTCTTCATCTTCCCCTCCAACTAATTATTCATTGGTTAATAGGCATATTGCCCAAAAAGAAAAGGCCCCAGGAGACAGGCGGCTTTGCTCATCTCAGAAGCCCTGGGAGTTGTCTCTGTTGGATTTCCTGTCTTCACAGACCTTCTCCTTATCTATTCATGTAACAGAAGAAGTCTGGCTTTCCAGGCTGGGCTCAGTGCAGTTTGCGGGTTTGGTCTTACTCAGTGGTATAGGAGATGGCTTTGGTCCTCCGTAGGACTGTTTTCTGATTGCCCAATTCCAGGCCTGGGGATTTGGAAAAACAACCTCAGATAAATAATGGGTGAAGGATGCTGAGACTCACTGGGGTTTCCATCCCATGTCTGAAGACTTTGTCCTTTTTGGTCACTGGTACCTTGGGTGCTTGAGGGCAGGACCACCACCATAGATAGGGCCATGTGATTTATACACAACAGTACCCCGTCTAAGGGGTGGGCAAGGATGAGCTTTAAGTCTGTGCTTCATGGGCTAGTCCTGGCTCTGCATCTTTTCAAAGCAGCGGTGTGTAATCTATGGTTCATGAGTCAAATCAGGTCCACCAGCTCTGCACATAAAGCCGTTCTGGAACATGTTATGCCCACTATGTTGAATGTTGTTTGTGGCTGCCTTTGTGTTTCAATGGCACAGTCGAGTTGCTGTGAAAGGGATCTCATTGTTGTAAACCTATTTGACCCTTGACAGAAGAGGTTTGGAGACAAATGATCTGGAGGTAGGGGCACCTTTTCCTAATTTTCAGCAGGCTTTGACTTCCTGCCAAGCTACAGCCACACCCTAGTGATGATAAGACCACCTTTTTCTCATTTGCTCAGAGGTAACTTCGGGGCTGACAAGGTCCTGAGGAGACAACTCTATGGAGGGGAGCCTTAAGGGAGCTGGAGTGTGCAGGTCCTTACCCCAGCTTACTGCAGGCAGTTGCTGGACTCCAGGGCCAGCTCCAGGAGTCAGAACCACCGGCTTATTGCTCGGAGAGGCTGTTCAGGGAGCCAGGGACTGGCTGTTGCAGCTCCCAGAGGGAAAACAAAAGCTTTCCTTGTTCCTTTTCCAAATAGCCGTGAAAGAGAAGGTTTGATTTTGGATCTTTGTCACCGGCCACTCCATAAAAAAAATGCAAACTGTCTCCTGACTTACGATTAACCACTTGTTTACACAGCAGGCCTGATTGACACGGTTTATTTTACTGCGGTTTCCTTCTAATCTAAAGCGAAACGTGAACTGTAGAATTTGTACAGTTCTCTTCACCTTTTGCAACCCAGAATCTGCAAAGGAGGTGCTCTCGGTCCTTTCTGTTGCCCACCCTTTGGGTGCACTCTCATGGTTAAATGCTTCGTGTCCTGCTCAGGCCCCATGGAACCCACTAAAAAGGACTGCCGCGACTTGAAAACCCAAAGTATCCCTGATGTTTCCTAGGGAATCTTGGATACAGTAAGACCAATGGGTTGCAGAAAATTAGGCCAGAGGCAATCAGAAGTGTCCCGATTTTGCCAGCTATGCCTCCACCAGGCAGGTGGGAATCAGCTCCAGGGAGGGAGGTATGGCAGCTTTTCCAGGATTTCATAGAGGTGGTGCTTCCTTCTCCCACGAACAGAATTTGTATGCCAGGAAAGGATGTCACCCCCTGTGATTCAGATCACAGGACCTGGGGTTCTGGTAAGAACCACCATGTTGTGGTTCTTTCAGCTTGCCCAACATGGGACTTTTGCAAAGTCCTTCTCACTAATCATGTCATTGTGTCTCCACTGTCCTCTGGGGACAACATTATTCTCCACATTCCATTCATTGCTGTATATGATTCAAAGATGATTAAGAAAAGTCTGTGTGGATGGCATGATGAATCTGATGGTCGGAACATATTCGAAGACTCAGTGTAATAGGTGCTTTGGAAGTTTTGGAAAAAAAGAAAATAACTAAGCTAAGCTAGAAGCCTACAGCTTGTTTAACTGTGCCGTAAACAGCGTTTTCAAACTCAACCATACAGAACTAGAACAGGAGTGGCCTGAGTAGAGGGACGTTCATGAGCACACCCCTGGCATCTGATAGGGTTCTGAGCCAGGGATGAGCAGCTGCTCTTAAATGACAGTGCTGCCATGTTTGTATTGCTTGGAACACCACGCTTTCCAGAGGACAGAGGCAACGCAGATGGTTGGGACTGTGGAGGACAAAGCATTACTAGGTCACTTCTAGGAAGCTTAGGTTATTTGTCTAGCTCCAGGAGGTCATACTTTGTCCTGTCTTTTCCTTGTTCTTGGTCTTAGACTCTGACTTCTGTTTACAACACGTGGGGACTGTGGGAGCTCTGAAACTCTGCCTGAGTGCATTACACAGGCTATAGCGCATCTCAAGATCTGTATGAAGCCTGCTTGAGAGTTCCTGCCATAATATCTATTCTATATGTTTATTCCCCATATATTTATATATATCATCACTCATAGAGACCCTGCATTGGCTATCAGATTATTTGTGAGGGAAAGTACTTAGCCCCTTTCATTTAAATTATTATTTAAATTAAGATACATAAACAAGCCCTATTCAGCAAGAGAATCAGTTATCCTGGAGAAGTTGGAGAAGCGTAATTGCTAGATTAGGACACACTGAGTTTGTGTGTGTGTATGTGTTTACGTGTGTGCATGTCCTCTTCTTCTGAGCCTCTGAGTCTTCACTAGTGGATGTGCATACAGTCAGCCTCAGAAGACAGAGGATTCAAGACAAGGAAGTTTGCAGGCTTGGAAGAGAGGACATTTTGCTTCCAGGAAGCAGTTCTTTTATTCTGAGTCCCAGTGTATCAGTGACTTTTTGTTACTGTGACAGATCCTTGCCATGAGCAATTTGAAAGGAGGGGAGACTTATTTTGACTGATGGCTTTAGACATATTAGTCCATCACAGTTGATTCTGAGCAACACACAGCATGATGAACAGGGAGCAGAGAAAATGCCTGAACACGGCTGCCTTCTTTTCCCACTTTCATTCCATCTGGATTCTCAGCCCTGGAGATCACCTGCCCCTGCCCACATTCAGGGGATGTTGAATTTTTTTCTGAAGCATAGACACACCCAGAGGTGTGGCTCACTAATCTCCCAGGCTGCTAAATACAAACAAGTCAAGATTAACCAGCACAAACAGCAAGGAGGAAGCCTTTTCCTTTCCTGAGGGGGGTGGGGTGGGGTTTCCCTCCCTTGTAATGATCTGTTCTTGTTCAGTGGGTTATTATTTGGAGCCAGGTAGAAAAGAGTGAGGGTTTCTAGCATTAGAGGAGGGGGTTGAGAGGGAGAGCAATTTCTTCCTTCTCAGATGGGAGGAGCCAGGCTTGCTTAGCACATCTGGAAGAAGTCTTCCTGGATTCACCATCTTACTTGATGTCAGAGCCAAGGATTCTGAGAGTGCTGCCTAGGCTAGGAGGGCCATGTGTGAACACGGTGCATTCTGGGAGAGGAAAACAGTCAAAAACATTCATCCTTTTAGAGTCTGTGACTGTTTCTTAGGTATGGAGCCCAGCACGCTGGGAATTAGCCTAACCATGGGAAAGCCTAGGTCTCTTGCTACCTGCCAAATCTTTTGCAGAGCCAAACAGTTTGACACAGTGGATCTGTGCTTCTTCTCTGCAAATATGTTGTTGATAGATGAGCAAAGGATTTTTAAATCCTCTTCCCCCTGCTAGTGCTGTGCCTCTCCACACTCATTTGTTTCTTAGACAACTTTTTTCTTGGGAGTCATTGCTGTCCGTTGGACGCAAGAGCTGGCATTTCTTTGATGGTCTAGTATCTTCTTGGTTTTGCCTGGAATGCTGAACTCAGTGATAATCAGTAGAGGAAATAGCCCAGATATGTTCCCAGACTTCTCCTATAGAGGCTTGTTTATTCTCTAGCTCTCCCTTTTTCCCTCTCTTCCTCTCTCTCTTTCTCCCCACCCCCATCTCACTACACAACTTGCTGGACTGAAACTCAAAAAGATTCACCTGCTTCATTCTCCTGAGTGCCTAGATTAAAGGTGTATGGCATGACTCTCAGTCTAGAGACTTCTCCTCTTTGAACAATTCCAGTCTATAAACTTGGTCAGTTTTGGACATAGGATCGAAATCGGATGGAGGCAAGGTTGCATATATATCAGGACATCTTTTGGGTAATGTAATGTTAACTTGACTCATTGAGTTCTTCAAAGTGTGATAGGACCCTGGTCACAGCTGCTTGCTGGGTAAATCTTCTGTCTTACCTTGGATAAAATAGCAAGTCTTAGTTCTTAGGGTTACATCTTTGCTACAATTGTTAGTATTTTAAATAAAGCATTTATGCCAACAACTGCATATCTTTTCCCTTAACTGACCACAGTTGCCTCTAGTCTTACTTTCTTTTCACCTCCTGGGTTTTAGAAGTGGTCAGAATTTCTTGCCCCTGGAGGGACTTTGACCACCAATGACAACAGAAAGGGCCAAGCAAGGTTTATGGAGAATAAAGGAGTGGAGAGGGCACTTATCTTACCACACCCTGTATAAATATTCAATCGCTGGACTATATTCTCTCATTCTACTGGATGTCACCAAACCACTTTGAGATCAATAGCAAATAAATTTCAATTTATTGTCATGTCGTATAAATGGGTCTCCTTTCTTTCATTTCAAAATAGTGTCTTTCTTTCAGTTTTGATAGTATCTGTGCAACTGAAAGGCATCTCAATGACAGAAGACATTTTTGAATGGCACCCAGGCATAGTTCAAAGGTTGCCTTGTATGTATGTGATATATGTATGCACGTGTTTGTGTGTGTGCATGTGTGTGTGTGTGTGTGTGTGTGTGCCAGAGGTTGATATCAGATTTGCTCCCCAAACATTCTCCATTTTTGTGAGATGGGGTCTCCCACGTAACCCAGACCTCATTGATTTGGCAAGGCTGGTTGGCCAATTAGCTCAAGGCATTTTCCTGTCTCTGCCCTGCACTCAGTTTCTTTGGGTTCCAAATTCTGATCTTCCTGTTTTTACAAGGCAAACATTTTGTAACTGAGCTATCTCTCCAGACCCAAGGTGCTTAGTGGCTGGCTTGTTTGACAAACACCATTAAGTAGTGGTTTTACTGACCAAGAAGGTATCAATTCAGCTAAGATGGAAGATGATGAAGAAGATTTAACTTAACATTTATCTGGATTCTTACATGGCACATTCAGTGTCTGTGGAAAGAATAGTTTGTGGAACCGGTTCCGACCCTCAGACCTCTCAAGCGAATAGGGTACATGGTCCAGAAGTGCAGTAGTAGCCCTGTTAAAAGATTTGAAGAGAACCCAATAGATGCAGATCTTCTTAGTAATCAATGGCTAGTGTGGTCTCCAGATAACAGAGGCCAGCGGAATATTTATCAGTGTTGGTGCAGAAGAAATTTCCTATATTGCATGTGACTTAAGACTCAAATGTACAATGGAAGTATTCAATCTGGTAGCCTTTAATAAATTGATACACACATGCACGCATGCGCGCGCTTGCACACACACACACAACCCTGTCCACATACACATGTGTGCATACACACACAAACCTGATGAAGGCCTAGTCTTAAAATTTAATGAGATTGTTCATCTTTAGTATAAAAGTAATGGAAAATGTGGTTAGGGAAAAGAGTGGAATAGAGACTTACCAAGACCTTTGATTACTGAGTATCTAATAAAAGAAGAGATATTTGTTTGGTTGACATGAGAAAAGTACTGGAAACCCTGGTTAGAACTTGATTCTCCTTTTGGTTCAAAGAAGGGCTCCTTCCTAGTGAAGCCAAAGCAGAAGGATAGGTTCCTCTGGAAGTCACTGAAGGCTGATTCAGGGCTCCTTTGTTCTTAACGTTCATACACATCTCACTCCAAATGTGAATGACAGACCAGCAAAAGGAAACTTCAGTTATCTCAGTGCATGGCAAGCCTCAGAGACCCTAGTAGACTCCATCACTCCCTACCCCCACCCTCACACAGCCTCCTCATCTCTTGGAGGTAACACTGGTTGCTAGGTTACAGAATCACCCTTTTGCTGCTACACAAAGGGCACACTCAGGCAACTCAACAATGAAAACAACTTGAAGGGAGACCAGCTGTACTTATAAATAAACATCCCAAGCACATTAATCTGCTGCAAGTTTTTATGAGGGGAAGCATAAAATTTCAAATAAAGGGCTAATGGGAAATATGTCCAAAATGTTGGAATTAGCGATGCTCTACAGTAGGGAACTGCCCGGCTAGAGCCATCAAACAAAACGTTCCTGGCGACTGATTGAGTTTTAGGACCCCCAGCCCTTCACTCCCACACCTGAGTTGTATATTTCATCTAGAGAGCTGTTTCATGTTCCGGACTCGGCTCTGTTTGCGGGAGAGCTCTCACAGTTTTATGGCCTCAACTTTAAAGAGCAGGACATTTCTTTCCTGGAGAAGAAGGCTAATAGGAGGTAAAATGCAGGGATTATGGGCTCTCCCACAAATCCAGGCGAGCAGATGCTCCTCTTTCTATAATCAAATGAATGTTTTCTTTGGACCCAACTAGCTAGGAAGAGGCCCTTTTAAAATGGCCCTGGGAACGGGAGACATGTGCCAGGCCAGAGAGCAGATGGAAGGGAAGGGTGAGGGAAACAGGTGTTTAGCTCTTAGGAGAACCTGCCCCACTCCCTGTTCAGGGTGTATAATTGTAGACAATGGCAAGGTGATTTTCTTTTTAAAGTGAAAACTGGTGATACCATATGGCTAGCCTTGCTTCCCTTGCTGCCCTTCACCCCTCTTAACAATCTACTTTCTCCTCCACTTCTGCAGGCATGTGAGCTCTGCTTTGTATTCCCTACTTAGCTTTGTGCTAGCTTGGTCTGAGTTGAAGAAAACCAACTCCTCCCCCCACATACAACTTTTACTTCTCGTGTGCAAAGAAGAGCCCTTGGAACAGTGGGAAAGAGCTTGAGGTGGGGAAATAGAACAGGCTCAGATCCCTGCTGGGTTTGGCCCTAAGAAAGTCACTTAGTGAATTAGTCATGGTTCACTAAAGAAATGGAATGGATAGAATAAATGTATATGATAGTATTCATATATATTATATATAAATCACACACATATATACGACTTAATAGTGTGGTTTACAAGAACCTGGTAGTTGTTAAATCCATGAGATTAGATGTCTCTTCAGTCCCAATCTTGTGTTGGAGTCAGGGCAGATCCCTAAAGAGTTACTGATTTTCAGGCTTCATTGGAACCCAGCCCCAGCAACAGGTGAGGTTGCCAGCAAGAGTGAGAATGAACAGGTTAAAGGCAAAGGCTTCTTCAGTGTCCTTTTATGTAGGCTGCTGCTAGAAGCTATAGCTCAGATTTTGGAAGGGTCTTCCCACCTCAAATAATATGATTATGACAATTTATGGCAGAAGTAACCAGCAGCTTTAGTTTTTTTGTTGATTCTGGTTGAGTCAAGTTGAAAACCGAGATTAATAATCACATGTAGTCTTGTCTTTTCATGGGGACGAAGGAAACTACACCAGCACCACAGGCTCACTGTGACCTGTTAAGGGATATTTGACCACACTGTGAAACCTGAGAAAAAAAAATTTGCCTCTAGCTGTGGTGTGGCCCAGTCCTAGTACACACCCTTAATCAAAAGTTTTCTGTTTATTGTAAACAAGATTAAATAAAATCAACCCTAGGTCAAGAGGCAGAGCAAGCAAGGAGTTGACAGGAAAAAACCATAGACAATAAGAGGAAGTCAGGGAGGTGGATAAAGGGGACTTTGAGTTTGGCAGTCATTTTTTGGGGAGGAGGGAGATGGAAGAAGAGAAGCTCTGTTTCTGAGGCATTGGCAGAGGAGGAAGGTCAGCTGACTGCTTTCTCCGCCTCTCTGAGCTAGCATATGGTTCCTGAGTCTTTATTGGTAAAATCAAAGGATAGAGACTTAGTTAAAACAACAGTTGTCTCCCTACATGGAAGTGGCAAGGCTCCCCCAGCCATGGCTTTCTGCAGTGAGGCAGTGGCCAGGGAGACAAAGTCAGCAGCTGATAGGATGTGGTGTAGCTGACGGGCAGCAGATAGAAAACAAGAGCGACCCTGACACAGAGTGCCCAAGGAGACCGTTGTGCAGCTACATCCTTGATTGTTGACTGTGAGCACTTTGTTTTCTCTCAGCTTCATTTTCTCCAGCTGTAAAATGAAGCTAAGAAGCCCTCACAGAGACCTTAAGAGAGTTAAGGGAAACATGCACAGAAAATTTGTAATACAGTGGTTAAACGTGGTGGGCACCACGGAATCTTTCCCGGGATTATCACTATTTAAGAAAAAGTCAAGTTTGATTTCAAGCACATGGTTGAAGTCTAATGAAGACTGAGTACTTCCTATCTTCCTTACCTTGCCCTCGATGGAGTATTTGCTTGATTCGAATTTTAACTCCAAAGGACTCTGGTTTGCTTCTCAGCTTGGGGACAGCTTAATCTGCTTTGGTCTTCTTGGGTAAACTTAGATTCTGCTTGGATGGTTTGCAATCCCATGTATGCATATTTACTGATGGCCATGTCAGTTCTTGGTTATCTTCAAAGAATGCTTGTGCTGGTTCTATACCCCATATCCAAAATACAGAGTGGCTGGTCTATCCACCCACTCCAGTGATCAAATTCAAGCTCCCGTGGGATGAGCAAATGTTTAGCAGGAGAAGGGGAAGCTAGTTCACCCTGGATATTTTTCTTCCGTTTTTGTTCTGATCTCCGAACACCAATTGCATCACCTGCTCTTCTCCAGTTTGGCATCATGATAGAACAGAACAAACAGAAACAAAATGAACACCTTGTTTGCAGAGCCATGGGAAGAACATTCTCTCTGAAGCTGGCACCAGACCAACCAAGTTCATACCCATAGGAATCATCTCAATGGACTACTCTCTCTGTACCGGAATGGACTCAACCTATGCCTATTTGTGCCTCCTGCTGCTCCTAAGGTTCTTCAGTTCTTCTCGGTTTTGGAGCACAGCCTATTGAGTGAGATTGTATTGGGGGATAGGGGACACCATCACCTCTTCGTTCTTGTATATCTGACCACAGAGCATAACCTATACAATGACAAATCAAGGACGCCTAGTCCACACATAGAGAGGGGATGTTGGAGGTGCTTTAAATGACAAGTAGAGGAAGTAGAGGTGCCAGGTTCTTTAAGCAGTGGACATGTGAGAAAGGGAACTTTCAGGACATCTCCTGCCCCAGTCACTGCCTAACTGTGGGGACCGGAAGGAGAACCGTCTGACTGAGTCCAGTCAACGCCTAGATTCAAAGGAAATAACTGTAGCCCATCTGTAGCCTATCTGTTTGGGATAGCTTCTTGAACAGCAGTAGATACCTGGCTTTCTGATCACTTTTGAACAGATTACTGATCAAAATTCTGACTCTATTACTTGGCTGTAATACGATCATAATTAGGCTCATTAGAGAGATCAAATGCCACCAGACACCTCTGTCCAGTCGGGGTACCTACACTTGGGACTGACAGAGACCCAGCGCTGAAGGATTCATCTTGCTACAATTCTTTGCTTATGGTCCTTGCGGAATGGCTCACCCTTCTCCGGCAGAGCTGGGAAGACATCCAGGGCCAGCTGTGTGCTTTGGAAAGCAGCTTCTCTAATTTCTGAGCTCTCTCTGTCTCTCTGGTGCAGGAGGACAGGATTAACTTTCAGTTTCACACCCTGGAACTCCAAGTTCCAAACAAGGTTCAGTATTTCTCAGGTTCAGGATACCGACTTGGCTTCTAGCAAATGAATACAATAACAAGCTAGAATCTGTAGGTCCTCTGTGGGTGAACCACAGGAGCAGAGGGTTTCCAGTTACCCTCTGGCTTGTGCTCAAAGTCTTCACTCTCCCTAAAGAATGGGTGTGAAGGCTCAGGCTACGCAATGGTCTGGGAATGGAGACTTGGAAGAGAGCATTGAGGTTCCCCCAAATTGCAGTGCAAGCCTTTAGCCAGCGAGCAGGTGGCCGGAAAGAAAGGAAGGGAGGTTGCATTGAGCGGGTGTGATAAGCAAGGGTGCTGCTGCAGGATACCCGGTCCAGCAGCGGGTGGGCTATGCCCCTCCATCAGTACTGCTTCAGACTGAATGCATTCTCCCAGAGTTCAAATGGTGAGTCTCCATTTCTCCAAGATCATGGTATTTGGAAGTAACTAGGCTTAAATGAAATCATGAAGGTAAAACCTATATAGATAAGAAGAAGAAGCTATGGTTCTCCTTTCCCTCAATGTGAAGATACAGCAGGAAAGTTACGATCTACAAACCACAGAGGGTCTTCACTGCCTCACTAGACACAGAATCTGTTGACGCCTTAATCTTGGAGTTCTCAGTCTCAGAACTGTGATCAGTGTTTGTGGTACAAGCCATGTAGTTTATGTATTCTGTTGTATAATAACAATCCACTGTCTGAGTCAGGTCTTGAAGCCCTCTGTTTTTTCTCCCACTAGACTTTGTAGGGCCAGAGGAGTCCAAGTGATTGTCTCCTGCCGTCTAATCCTACTCCGAGCAGTAACCTGATGGCTTAGGGACTTTGCCCAAGTAAGGCCCCTGTCTTGGCTCTAAAATCAGAAAGACATTGGCTTTCGTTGCTCACTGTGTCCATCTGTACACAGAAAAGTAGACGACAGAGGCGCTACTCAAATAGCCCACCAAGCAAGCTCTGTGGAGATCAGAGGGCTGGGGGCATCCTTGAGCACACGTTGGGACTTGTAGCTTACTTTGTAGAGACACATCCAGGCCCTACACGTCAGAATCGGTTCCCTTGTAGCTTTTGAATCCACAAGCAGTGTTTTTCAGTAGTAGCCCTGTAAACAGCCTCAGTTCGTGTTCTGACTGGTCCTTCTGACTAGCATGCCGTCAGAGAACATACTCCACATCTTTATGCTTGTGTTTCTTCCTACAAAGTACAGGATAATATTGCCTTCCTGAGATGGTTGTGAAGGCTCGTGCTTCCCCCTCTTCCTCTCTCCAGGGAATTTTGCAGTTATTAACTGTTGTGCTCTGAAGCTATTGTTTCCGTTCTACTCCTCTGAACTTTGCTGTCCATGTTAACCAGCTCGGCTGAGCTCACAGCCCACAGAGCGTACATGTGGTATGCTTTATTTTGTCAGCATGGTGTTTATTACAAATCTGAGCTTGAGTGTGTTTGATGGCCACACACTCTCCAGCTTGCTAGTCCCCTGAGCCTCATGCTTGAAACATTTATGGTACTTGTCATGTCCCTGTAGGGCCTGTTTTGCAGGTTTGTAACTACTTGTCGCATGGAGATAAACTGGACAGGGTAGGAGTAGACCACATGTGTGCAAGAAAGCCCAATTGCAGAAGTGAGGACAGAAGTCTGGAGTTGAAGCACAGTTAAATGAAGCAGGATTAATAGAAGCTCAGAGTCAGAAATTGGGGTTCAACATGAAGATCCAAAAAGCAAAACAGTCAGCCACTGGTTCTTACCTTGACTTCAGTCCCAAAATGGTGATCCTGCCTCCCGGAATCTCAGAGAATCTCAGATTGTTTCTGAGAGCTGTCTTCTGCCACACCTGCACCCCCGTCTTATAATCATCTCTAAGGCTGGGATTAAAGGCATGCACCACCTTCATTAAAGGCATGCACTGCCCAGTTTCTATGGCAACTACTGTGGCTACTGGGATTAAAGGTGTGTGTTACCATAATCTGGTCTGTAAGGCTGACCGGTGGGACTTTTTTACTCTCAGATCTCCAGGTAGTCTTTGTTTATTAAAATACAGTTGAAATGCCACTACATGGAGTCACTCTTGAAGTGCACTATGACAGAAGTGTGTCACTTCCCTGCCTCTTCTCTCTGGCTGTGTGCGATGCTTCTAGCAGCAGTTTCAGGAGCCAGACAAGCTCCGAGCAGTGATTACTCATGTGTAGCTTCGTATGTGCATATGTCCCTATGCACACTCACGCATGTGTGCTCACATAGATGCACCCTCAGTCCCGAGCCATGTCGTGACTGCCCTTGTGGCTGTCATAAACTTTGCAATTTTTTTTGTGACCCCTTCTGATTCCCAGGTGGTGATTGGAGCTTCTGTCTCTGCCAGCATCTTTTATTCTGGTACTTTCTCTTCCATGGAAGCTTGTGGTCCCCAGTGTGGGGGTCTGGGACCAAGGCTCCCCACTGATGGATGGCCAGTTCCGGCAGGTCAATTTCCCCTGGTTCTGCTAGGATGGAAGGGTAGTTTCAACACTAGCCACAATAGCTAGGCATGAGCTGACAGGCAGCCATGCTTGCACTGAAACTTTGAAACCCATGCTCTGACCATTAAGACATGCACATCGTTCCCTCGCTCTCTGGCTCTACAGTAAGTATGTGACAGAGCTGGCTCTGTCTGGTCCTTGCCTCAGATCCCTCTCTGCACTTGCTCCTTTAATGTGTTTACTTTGGCGTCTGGGTACTCAGATCCATCATTCTGATGGCCCGCAAGGCTTTCTCTCTCCCTCTGAAGTGTTTCGTTTCTAAAACTAATCCCTCCCCAGACCAGCCTGCACATCTTCCATTCCTCCAGAGCAATAGATATCACCTCATATTTAGGTCAAAAACTCCACGTTGAGTCAGGGAAGGGCAGGTGGTCTACCTCCCTCATCCCCATGGTCCTTAGAATATCTGCGGACAGTGAAATAGATTTCCAGCAGGGGAGGTTTCTAGCGGCAGAACTAAATAGGAAGAAGAAGTCGGGGTAGATGGTAGAGGAAGCAGGTGGAGCCTAGATTCACAACTGGCCTGAGACACTTTCTAGCAATTTCTAGGACACCAATATTACTCATCTAAGGTGATGGTTAGTTTTAACATAACCTAGAGTTACCTGAAGAGAAAACCCAAGTGAGAGATTATCTTGATCCCGTTGGCTTTTAGGAGTGTCTCTAGGAGATTGTCTTTTTTTTTTTTTGATGCTAGAAAGGCCTTATAACTTTACTGACATAAGATCTTGTATCTACATTTTTTTCTTTTCATTTATTTATTTATTTATTTATTTATTTATTTAAGATTTCTTCCTCCTCCCCGCCACCGCCTCCCATTTCCCTCCCCCTCCTCCAGTCAAGTCCCCCTCCCTCGTCAGCACGAAGAGCAATCAGGGTTCCCTGCCCTGTGGGAAGTCCAAGGAACCCCCACCTCCATCCAGGTCTAGTAAGGTGAGCATCCAAACTGCCTAGGCTCCCACAAAGCCAGTACGTGCAGTAGGATCAAAAACCCACTGCCGTTGTTCTAACTGATGTAGGAAGATTAACCCCTGATAGAGACTCAGATACAAGGATATGGAAGGACAGCTTTTTAAGAATTTCTGTTTGCCTGGCTTTCACTCTCGCATTCCTCTGCCATTATTGGATCCGGCTTATTCGTGTTCTCAATGTGAAATGAAGATCAGCGGCTTCCAGAAATCCCCTTGGCCCTAGACACCAGATTGGGACTACTGAGACAAGAAGCTCATGAACTCAACAAATCCTGGGTTATCAGTATGTCTTGTATGAGACAATCACGTAGACTACTCAGGCCATATGGTGTATGCCAAAATAATAGCGTTCTTTTAAAAATATATTTATTCTATTGGTTTTGTTCCTCTAAAGCTTCCTAATGCTGCTACCCTTTAACACAGTTCCTCAACCATAACATTTAACACACCCCCCAACCATAACATTATTTTGTTGCTATTTCATAACTGCTATTTTGCTACTGTTATGAATTGTAATGTAAATATCTGATACGTGGGATACCTTTTATGTGACTGCTGTAAAAGGATCATTTGACCCCAAAGGAGCTGTGACCTCCAGGTGGAAAACTACTGGTCTAGAGAACCCTGACTAATTCACATATCAACCAAGCTTTGTTCATTCTCTTTTCTTCTGCAAGGATGGCTCCTCTGACTAGGTCTGGACTAGCTTCGTGGGAGAAAATTGACTGTGGGTTGCACTATCACAAAGATGCTTAGCCATGGTTGCATACCAGTATTTCTGAAAGGGTGCGAGATCCTTCTCCCATTTCCCTCATCCACCTGGGGCAAGTCAGGGCCAGTGAAGACAAAGATCTGTTTTATTCAACCTAGACAATGCTCAGCTAGATTTAAGCTAAGTTGGTTGAAGGAGAGAGCTTTGAATGGTCTAGGTCTTATAAGAACAAGTTTTGACCCTGTCCCCAGGATTCTGAAGCCTATCTGACTAAATCAGAATCAGATTTTAGTTTTATTAATGAATATACATTACACAAAGTTCAAAGGGCCCAGAAGGGTATGCAGTGACAATGTAAGCCCCCACTCATATCCTATGTTCATTCTCCCAGTTTCTTTCTCCAAAGGCAATTAGTGCTACCAATGTCTTACATGAATCTCTAAAAGGAGCCTGTATGTTTCTTGATGTATAATCTATTTCTTCAAAATTATGCTGGCAATCTATATGAAAAAATTGTGTCACATTTTACGTTGCACATCTTGAGGATCATTCCATATTTGGACACAAAGAGTTGCCTAAATATAGTAACAGCTCTGAAACTTGTCATTGCACCGTGCTCTTTTTTTACTATTGAAAATAGCTTTTCTCTCATCCAATACATCCCTACCACAGTTTCCCCTCTCTCCACCCCTCCCAGCTCAGCTCCTCTTTCTACCTCCCCTTGTCCCCAGATTCACCCCTTCCATTTCCTTTCAAAAAGGAGCAGGACTCCAAGAGACAACAACAAAACAAGACACAAGAAAACAAAGCAAAATCCTTCTTATTGAGGCACAAGGCAGCCCAACAGGAAGAAAGGCATCGCAAGAGCAGGTAAAAGATTCAGAAACACACCCAGTCCCACAGTTAGGGGTCCGTTAAAACACCAAACCAACAACTGTAATATATATGCAGAGGACCTGGGGTAGGACCTATGTAGCTTCTGTGCTTGCTGCTTCGGTCTTTTTGAGCCCATGTAGGGCCTGCTTAGTTGATTCAGTGTTATATTCTCCTACTGACCTGCATCCCCTCTAACTTTTACAAAGATATATCTTTCCATCTGATGTGAGAGAATGGTCTGTATTCTGTCAATTATATTTGAAATAAACGCTGATTGGTCAGTAGCCAGGCAGGAAGTATAAGTGAGACAACCAGACAGGAAGTACAGGCAGGGCAATGAGAATTCTGGGAAGAGGGAGGCTCTTTCTGTAGTCTGGACCCAGCCACAGAAGAAGCAAGATGTGTCTGTCTTGCCAAATAAGGTACAGAGTCACGTAGCTATCATAGACAAGAATAATGGGCCAGTATAAGTTATAAGAGTTAATAAGAAGTCTGAGCTACTAGGCCTATCAGTTTATAACTAATATAGACCTCTGTGTCATTTCTTTGGGACTTAACAACTGCAGGAACCAGGCAGGACAAGGACTAGGTGGTACAGAAACCTTGCCAACACCCATCTTCCTCGGTGTTTCCAAAGGGGAGGGACCAGATAGATACCTACAATTTAGGCCTCTCTCTGCATAGTGTCTGGCTATGGGTCTCTGTACCCACTCTCATCTGCTACCAGAGGAAGCCTCTCTGATGATGTCCAGACAAGGTACCGATCAATGATTATAGCAAGATGTCATTAGTAATAATTTCATTGATTTTTTTTTTTGGTGCCAGTTGTATTTGGTTCTAAGCTAGGTCTCTGTACCATGCTTAAATTTAGTTCACTCTCTCCTGATGTCCCTTTGGGCTGATGTTAGTCCTTTGCTTTTAGAAGAGCTCTGTTGCCTCAGGTATCACAGATAGTAATTTGTAGGCTAAAGGTGGGCATGCTGAGTCTAAAGACATTGCCCTTGGAATCTTGATACCTGCCGCTTCACTGTCCTCTATAGACTCTGAGTTGTCTTCCTAGCAGCACACAACATTGCCTACATCTGCACCAACAATATGGGAGCAAGATTTTTGACTCTTGCCAGTCGACTGAGTGATGATATTTCATTGAGGCATTAATTTAGATTCTTGTGTAATGAGACTCTTTTTGAATCTTTCACACACACACACACACACACACACACACACACACACACACACACACACATATGCATTACATGTGTGTCTCTGAACCTCATTCTCCATGGGTCTGCTTGTCTCCTCTCCCAAGTTTTATATTTCATTGTTGCCCCCTTTTTCTGTTGATTTATTGGTACTTCTTGGCGAGAGCATTTTGCTTCTCTGTGTTTTATATTTCCAAGTGACAAGACATCATTAGTTGATGTCTTTGTGTCACCATGACTCCTTTCCACTCATTCTTTTCACCCGTGTGAAGGAGAAGTCAATTATCCAGCGGATAAATTTGCTAGTTGGATGTATTCATATTTAGCTCAGCCATTTATCTGTCCCTCCCTGCTTCTGAACTTGTTCCACAGGGAATATGCCTTTCAGACAGGCCTCAGCTACACCCTAAGCTTAGACACAAAGACCTGACACCTGCCAAGCAGAGTCTATGGGCTTTCAGGATGGATGCGTTGGGTCTCTGCCTCTCTGGAGATGACCAGGAAACCAAGGCAATCCTGTAGCTGCGGCCTTGAAGGCAGAGAGAGTTTGCAGTATTTTGCCTCTTTTCTTCTGATCAAAATCAACCCCAGGCTGCAAACGTGGGATCACTTAGAGACCAAAGTCTTCCTGCATCAGGTCCTTGTTATTGTGTAAGTTCCTTTCTCATGTTATAAGGGAACATGCCTTCCGGGGAGCATAAGAAGCCATGTGCTTCTTTCCATTGGCCCCTCTGGGCTAAGCAGATTGAGGACCGCATCAGTTTCTTCCCACCTGTCTGTTTGCAGCCCCTCCTTCTGCCCACCAGCCCATCCCAAGATAATCAAACGACCTTGAGCTTTCTGTTTTTCATAAGCATACTTAAACACCGAGACGTTCATTGGTCTTTCTCTGATTTCTTATGTAAATCAGTGTGAATCTGGATGAACGTCAAGATGCCTTTTGTAGGTGTTTGTAAGCTGACTGTTTATTTACATTTTATTTATTATACCACATAATTTCTTTTCCTACTGCCAAAATTAGTTTTATGTGATCTTTGCTTAGTGTTTCTTTCCAGCCATCTCCCTTTCCTGTTCAGATATCCCCGAGAAACCTCAATATATGATGTACAGGCAGTATACTACAAAACTACCTGAATACCATTGACTTTATGATTTATAGAGCTGAAAGTTAGCGTGGAATCAAGGGCTCTGGCAGCCTTGTGACCATCCATCCTGTGGTCACAATTTACATAGGTAATTTTAGTTCTTTCGTATAATTAATGACTCATATGTTATGTCCTGGAGCCACACGGAAAGATTCTTCGGGTTACCTGCTGTTCTGTGTTATCCATGCTTAAGTCTCACACTAAGGCATGTGATTAAGAGTCACTCCCGCTTTCTTAGTTGAACCAAATCGAGAGGGTCAGAAGGAAATATCAGTTCCCCACTGAGGTGTGTGTGTGTGTGGTGTGTGTGTGTGTGTGTGTGTGTGTGTGTGTGTGTGTGTGTGTGTAATTCAGATGCCATTGAGGCTGACACGATCGGGGAGGGCTCATCTGATTCGGAGAGGAATCTATGCATTTCGAAGATTTGAGCTGCAAAGTTATTGCTCTGTGGGTGGGTGAGCTGCAGAGAAACCTTTCGTCCATGTGGGAAGAATATTTGAGAGGGGAGGCTTTTTCTTAATTGCCCCAGGGCCCATCAACTCTGCAGCCAGCAGGTTTGAGTGGAGTTTTTCCTGTAGCGAGGCTTTCAACACATTGTCAGTTCAGGACAACCAGGAGCGTTCTCAGCCTTCTGCTGCAGGAAAGACAGGAAAGACAAAGAAGTTGTTTTCCGCGATGCTAACTACTGGAGATTATAGACCTATGACTTAGAGCCTGTCAGTCAAAGGCATCGCTCCAGAACTGGATCAAGGGAGGCCAAGAAGCGGGAATAACTTGGGATTTTCTCTCATTAAAGTGGGATGTGCCTGAGGCCACATGCCCAGTGGTGGTGGATCAGAGAGTCTGCTGGGGCAGTGCGGAATTCTACGGTGTCTTCTCCCTTGCGGCCCTAGCTTCAAGCCTAATTTCTGGTCCCCTCTCTGCATATTTCCTGTGAGTTCTGTAAACTATCCAAGTCCTATTTTCCCAACAGCCCATTTCTGCTTAGGTCTAACAGTGTAGGAGCCGTAAGAGGACTTCTCTCTCCTTATAATCATGGTGACCCTCGCTGGCAAGTTAATAGACCACCTCCCTGGTGGAGGGGGTAGAGGAAAGCCTTTATTTGTGGTTCTTGTTTGCAAATTTCCTTGGCATAAATATATTCACCCACAGGCAATTTTGAAATGCCAACTTTAAAACCCAGGCCTAACAACATTCCTGAATCTGTATTCATCAGATATTAAAATCTCCTGAAGCCAGCTCCAGCACAATGCTGCTGAGTCTCGGAATGCAGAGGCTCATCACAGGACAGGAAGGATGTTGTCAGCATAGTTACCAAACTGATTATATGGAGTCCAAAGAGAGGAGGTGAACAAAATATAGTTGGTGAACTGGGGCATTACAGGTGAGGCCAGGGATCAACACTAGGCAACAGATTTGGTCAGTGAGAGCCTTTTTCATCTGTGGGAAGAGAATGTGTTCATTTCTATGCTTTGTTGTGACCAAATGCCTAAGAGAAACAACTTGGGAGGGCTTGTTTTGGCTCATGATTTCAACAGTTCCATCCATCCTTCCTTCCTTCCTTCCTTCCTTCCTTCCTTCCTTCCTTCCTTCCTTCCTTCCTTCCTTCCTTCCTTCCATCCTTGGTTGCCCATGTACCTGGGCAGTGCATTACAGCCATGGGAGTGTGTAGTGGAAAGGGGCTACCTGCTTCATGGCTAGCCAGAAAGCAGAAAGAAGGGAATGCTGCCTCTTGACTGGCTTTCTCATCTTCCTCTTTGATTCCTTCTGGGCTATAGCACCTGAGAAGGCATCCTCCACATTCAGGGTGGGCCTTCTCTGGAAGCACTCTCATAGACGTACCTAGTGGGATGCCTTGCCCGCCTTCTAGGTGATTTCAAATCCAGTCAAATTGACAGTGAAGATGAAACACCACAGGCAAAGATCTTTTGTTTTGATGGCAAACCCTGATTATTAGAGTGGTACCTGCCATACCAATGTTGTAAAGTACTTCTAATTGTCATGCCTTCTGTCTGGAAGCCATGGCAAGATAGCTCTGCAGGGAAAGCTGGGGCTGAGGGACTGAGTCTCAGGAGAGTCTCACGGTGCCTGCTTTGGGGTTTTGGCACAGGGAGAGCCTGCTGTGTGTCTGTGCTGTGTGCATGCTGTGGTGGAATTGGGCCCCAGGGACATTCAGCTCTGTGTGGCTCCAGGCATGTGTCTTGGATTACTGGACCTCAGCGGGTGAGCAGACGGCAGAGCCCCGTGTTAGAGGACGTGAAGAGGATTTGAATGTTTAATAAGAAAAGGATGGCCAAAACATGCTACAAGAAATCCACAAAATGTCACTGGCATCAGCTGTCCTGTTCCCTCTGGCGTGTGTTGACAGGGTTTTGTAAATAGTCTGATTAATCCATGGCCTCTTGTGACCTAAAAACTCACAATTGGGCTTCGGTTTGTTCCTGAGACTTAACATGTTGGTCAATCAGAGAGAGAGAAACAAAGGGGACTCTTGATGATTTCCTGGCCTTACATCAGAAAGGCCTTGAAAATAGCTCGTGGGCTTCTGAGAGCCACTGGCCTTCACACGCCAGCAAAGGTCACCCTGCTTGGAGGTCTGAGACACCTGGTGTTTTATGACCTATGGCTTCTTAGCCATCCTGGTTGATTCG
Organism: Microtus pennsylvanicus; assembly: GCF_037038515.1. Classification (NCBI taxonomy): domain Eukaryota; kingdom Metazoa; phylum Chordata; class Mammalia; order Rodentia; family Cricetidae; genus Microtus; species Microtus pennsylvanicus. The sequence goes on along the minus strand of NC_134586.1, from coordinate 87,889,196 downwards.
TCTAGAATTAATTAGGGCTGAGCAAGAATGAAGCTCCAAAGTTCATAGGTGATGCTACCTGACCACTCAAGGGACTCAACTGTATCCTTCAACCTCTTTCCTTCTTGACCTCTGAAAGCATCCCTTTGGCATTGAACCATAAAACACTGGGGGCATGAATAGTGGCCTCCACCAGCAGCTTTTTTGTGTCTGAGCCCTGTTAATTCAAATCACCCCCAATTTACCGGTTTCAACAAATGACATGGCTTAGCTAACTTTTGTTAGTACTGTGAGGTGTCTCGGGACTCTTGGTTCAGACTCATCGCTCTACCCCATCACATGAGCCCCACTGGCATCTATCAGCACATCTGAGCAGAAGAGAGCATGAGACTGAAAAAGTCAAAAGGAACCTGATACTGGCTGTGATCATCCCAAGCAGCTGATTGAAGCCTGTGCGAGAGTCTTCCTCAGTGCCCAAGGCTCTTGCAGGGACTCAGGTGCAGATACTGAGAGAGAAGCCATCTGCATGCTGCTTTACCCCCACTTTCCCCAGGCCCTCTGGCTGAGGACCACAAGTGTCCTGAAGAGGTAGGCAAGCATAGTTTAATGACTTTGGACTTTACTTGAGCTATACACATCTTTCTCTTTGAATCATGCATGCATCAGGCTGTGAATCTTGCCTGCAAGTACTGTGTGCATGCAGCCATGTCTGAATAATGTGCCTAGCAATCTGCTAGCAATACCTGAACCCCACTTGCATTGAGATGAACATATGCCAGCTTTAGAAAGTGGAAGCAAATCACCCAGCAATGGGCTGACCCAGCTTGAACTGAGGGGTGTAACGGGCGTTATGGCAAAACTGAATACTCTGATATTTTAGTGAGAGTCCCTATTGATCATGTTATGCTTATGCACAATTGTGTGTATGATTAAAAATCAGATACATTATGAGAAGGACATATATGGTAAAGAAATGACTTTATCTGTCAATCAAAACAGAGAATGACCCAAACCCTAGTAGCTAAGACACTTCTCTTGAATCTCATAAAAGAAAGTCATGGAGACTAATCCTGGAGTATTCTTGGTCATGTGTCCTGCTGGTCTCTGATTCCAATCTTTCCTATTGCTTTGCTTTAAATAGAATTTCCCTGCTACTTTGCAATCTGCGTGGGCTTTTATCTCATGAAATAAGAGGCCAAGATCCTGGAATGCCTGCTCCAGGTCCTGACCACTGGGACCAGTGAGGGGACCTGGGAGAGAACCCTCTGACCTACTCCCCTTCTCTTTGAATAACTGGACAAAATGCCATTTGGTTGCAAAGATTGAGGAGGAGGTATGTGCTCAAAGGCACTTTTTGGGAGATAAGAATTCCCCAAATTATTCGGTTTTCCTCATTTAAAGCATGTGAAAGTAGTAGTCTAGGCTTGAGGTACTGTGTCTGAAATCAATGCAAAGTTACAATCAGTCTATGTTTATAACTTTCACAACCAGCTGGGCGATGGTGGTACATGCCTTTAATCCCAGCACTAAGGAGGCAGAGGCAGGCGAATCCCTGTGAGTTTGAGACCAGCTTTGATGCGGGAGAATTGTCTGTATTCTGTCAATCATGTTTTGAATAAACACTGATTGGCCAGGCAGGAAGTATAGGTGGGTCAACTAGACAGGAAGTAGAGGTGGGGCAATGAGAACAAGAGTATTCTGAGAAGAAGGAAGCTCTTCCCGCATTCCAGCCCAGACCACTGAGAAGCAAGATGTAACTTGGGCTAAAAGGTATCGAGCCATGTGGCTAACATAGATAAGAATAATGGGTTAATATAAGCTACAAGAGCTAATAAGAAGACTGAGCTAATGGTCCAATCCGTTTATAATTAATGTAGACTCTCTGTGTGATTTTCTTTGGGGCTTGCCAGCTGTGGGGTAACAGGTGGGATGGAAACCCCAACAAGCTGGCCCTCATGTTATACAGCCTGGTCTACAAGAGCAAGTTCCAGGACAACTAGGAATGTTACACAGGGAAACCCTATCTCAAAAAACTAATAAATAAATAAGTAAATAAAAAACTTTCACAACCTAGAAGGTATCCCCTTGCCCAAAGAGATACCACCTGTTATCAGCTGTAGACATGCAGGACCTTGTGGCTAAGGACCAGAAGGCTTTTCAGAGATAACTTTCCATTGAAGAAACTCATACTCATGCCTGGCCTGTGTTGGAGATGAAAGGCAGGATGGAGCATCCCTGAGTCCCAGATTATTACGGACTCTTCTTGTTATACGGTAGCAGGATATTCACTTAGGAATTAATCTAACAAGGTGAGATTCATGGTGCTTCTCTGAATATTACAGATGCTTTGAACACTGAGTAGCAGGGGGCAAGGCAGTACTGGGAAAATACTGGGTATTTTATTCTTTTAATTTGTGTGCCATTCAGAGCACTCAAAATGATTGTATCAGTTGTGCTAGGGAAAAGCTTGAGCTGAAAATCAGGGATGTTAACAGGCTAAGTTAAGAACCCAAGATAAGATGGGTCTTACTTAAGGGAAATCCTCTGTAAATTTCTGCCTTTTGAGTCTTTGTGTCTGGTGCCAGTAAATACTCATGGTCATTGGGATGTAGCATGTGGCTGTTGCTGGGATTGGTGATGTGCTCCTGAACAAGGATTAAGGCGTGGCCTTCCTCCTTGGACCCAAGTAATCCTTGAATGTGCATGTTCTTGAATGTCCATGCATGTGAGTGTACATATGTGCATGCATGTGTGTGTGTGTTGAGGCAGGATGAGAGGACTCCTTCTTGTGATAGACAGAACCCATTTGATGGTGTCATTTGACATGGCAATAGGTTGAGGTGGCTTTAAGAAGACATGCTAAGAAGTATGTAGTCTTCCTCTTTTGTTGAGTGTGTCTAAAAGTGACCATCATCTGGCAGGCTGAGAGACAGGAGGGATTTGAGGGCTAGGTGACAGAGTCATATATGTTACTTGATGGAAGTAGAGCAGGCAAGAAAAAAAAGAAACAATGAGTCTTTATTAGACTGAAGGAGGCTCGATAAAAATTCCTCAGTAACCAAAGGCTGCACCCCAATCCCCTGTCCTGGATTCAGATTGCCTACAGCTGTGATGGAAACCCAGTTATAGTCCAACAGCCCTTTTGGGCTAATAGTAAACACACTTTTTACAGATGTTGCATACCCTCACTGTCCCCTGCGGCTCCCGTAGGCCCTCACCCCTCCTCCATAGGGCTCTGTGTTTCCATTCTTCACTGGAGAGGTGAAGGAGGCCAAGACTAGGACGGGAAGTTGGGAGGAGTCTGGCCAGGCATCCCTGTCTGGGTCTTTGAGGCACTGGATACGGGCAGCTTCACCTTCTGCTAGCTGTTGGGCCCACCTGTTCTTCCGTTTGAAGACTCACAGTACACACTGGTTCACTTTAGGATTCTGAAGAGGTGGTCTTGCCTAAGCACAGAACACTGGCTGCGAGGTTGCTGCCACCTATTGCACCGGGCGTAGCAAGGGGCTTATTTTGACAACCTTAATCCACAGTATAAATGAGTAGTATCTCTATGATTCAACGTATCTTGAAGGCTGCCCTCAAATCAAGGCTTCCCAGTCTCAACACCACCTAGCTCTATTGCTCTTTCTCTCTGTATCCCTTGTGGATTAGTTACTTTTCTATTGCCACAATGAAAACATGACCAAGGTGACCTATAGAACGAAGAGCTTATTTGGGCTTATGGTTCCAGAGGGTTAGGGTCTGGGGGGCCAAGCAGAAGCCTTGGCAGCAGGAACAGCTGAGAGCTCACATCCTAAGCCACAAACAGGAAGCAGAGGGAACCAACTCAAAATGGCACAAGTCTTTTGAAACCCCAAAGTCCACCCCTGGTGGCATACTTCCTCCAGAAAGCTCCAACCCTCCCCCAAATAGCCATCAACTGGGGACCAAGTATCCAAATACAGGAGACTTTAGGCGGGGGATGTCTCATTCCAGCCACCATACTATGTATCTCCCTTTTTGGACATGCTGAGTGTTCCTGAACAAGTTACACTCCTCCCATTTAATTTATATATGAGCCCTCCAACTTCTTTTCTGCAGAATGACATCATATTTGGAGATGAATGACTTTGAAGAAGTAACTCATTTGAAATGGGCATATTAGTATCGGTGGCCCCTAATGAAACCTGGCTTGTACCCTTTGAGGGAGAAGAGACTGAGCCACACATGGACGAATAAAGGTCTGTTAAGCCAAAGGTGAAGCCTCTTCAGCATCTAGCCCCACCAAGCTGTTGGTCTTAGACTTCAAATTTCAGAGTCCAAAGACATAAACATCTGTTGGTTAAGATTCCTGCCGTGCTTTCTCTGCAATGGCTACCTGAGCTGTGCTACCCTATGGTCCCCAGGTGGACCCCAGAACTGAAAGTGCTCCCCACTCTGATACACTTACGCTCCCTAAATCCTGAGATCGTGCTTAGTTTCTGCAACAAACAGTTAACAGAAAACCAAGCAGTTCCATTTCTTTTCTGGGTTGTTCTCTGGTGTATTTTGGTTCCACAGCATCGTGTTGATTCATTCAATTGCCATGAGTCTCGGTTGTGTGTGCCTGTGCAGTGTTTCTCCCCCTGCTTCTGTTATGATCAGTTCTCTGTGTGTGTGTGTGTGTTTACTCTTTTACCTTCCTGTTGGGCATCTTTGGGTAGAACTTGTTCCATGGTCCATCTGTGTGTAGCACGATAGCAGACATGTAAGAGATGCTCAGTCATTATTTTCTAGATAGAACGAAGCATCGCCGCTGTGTTCACCCAGTGAGAGTGGGTCTCAATGTCAGCCTGAATTTGCTTAGGATGCTGGGCTTCCCACCTGCACCCCTGGATCAGGGAGGGCTGTGAGAAGGGGCTTTTGGGAGAGCAGATGTGGTGGAGGTGAAGTCAAATGGTGGTGAGAGCACCTGATCTGAGTTTCTGAGCAATCGTCCATATTGATTGATTGGGTTTTCAGGACCTCAGGGTTTTTCATGCAGAGCAGACCCAGCAACCACAGGAAGACATGGGTGGGTTACATGCAAACTCCCTGGGCTGTGGGCTTAGCTCCCTGGCCAAGTTCCTTCCAGTGACCCCAGTGGAGCCAGAAGGCACAGGTGACTGGAAAGCAGCCAAGCCTCAGGCCCACTTTGGGTCCCTAGATGGGTCACTGTGAGTGTCGGGTCACCGGCACCAAACCGGTGGGCTGCACGTGCATCTTGTCATGCGTGGTAGCCACACAGCAGTCTGAAAGACCCAGCCTGGGGGAGCCACCCCCTGGAGCGGCACTCTGACACCCTCCACTCTGATCTAAACACAGGTTTTTAATTTCCCAGTGTTCTGCCCTTTCTCCCTCTTGCTGGTTGGCTTCTCTGTCACTTCATTTCCTGCTGTGCTCTCATCTTACAACAAAGGTGAACGGAGCTGACCTCTCCTTGCCCCAAAGCAGAATAAAATACAGAACAGATTTTTTTGTGAATTAAAAATAGACCCGAATACCACCAGCCAGTCACTGCGGTGCTCCACGAGGTCCATCTGGTCTACTTCATACTGGCCCTACAGTTTCAACCCTGGGGCACAGAAGCAGAGGCAGGGCCAAGCCCTGGGGCAGGCAGTAGACAGAGGCCAGCTCTCTGAGCCTCAGTGAGGCTAAACCAGGTGGTGTTGGACAACTCTTTCCTGTGGAGGGAAGCTGGGAACATGGTGACCTCCTTTCAGGTTGCCCTCACCAGGGGACCAAGTAAGAAAAATTAAAATGCTAATCCCTTATAGGGAGGAAATATTTGGAACATTGGGGGAAATTACAAGAAGGAGGCCATGTCTTATCATGGCAGCAGTGACCAGTTAGAACCGGATAGGCCCTTGCTCTTTTGCAGCAGGCTGTGTTATGTTAGGGTGAAGACACTCCATCTCAGTGGTGCCATCTATGAAATGGGTACAAGGAGGCAGATTTTAGGGTTAAATAAGACATCACATGGGGAGTGCTCATCACAGCTCTGTGGACTGTGCTTTGACCGTTTGCTTGTTAGCCTGTCAGTGGGATCCCCTGGGACCTCATACCCCCAACTTTAGTCTCTCAAAAGTGTCCTGGTATTTTATGTCAGTTTTCTGCACAGACCAATGCTTCCTTCTTTCTGTGTGTGACAGTTGTCTCGCCCTAGAGCAGACTCTCTGCTGTATTGGCCGCTGGGGCGCAGCTCCCATCCGGGCTGAGCAGCAGGTGTACTCATGAATGCTTCACTGAATAACTGGATGTACCAACAATTGCTGTTTTAAGAAATGATGTCAAGACGGGTTTAAGATGCAGCTTTAGGTCGTGTCCCTCCATGCCTTTCCCTTCCCTGTTGAATCATAAGTGAGGCCATGCTTGCTGGGTTTCCCCTGGTCTTCAGAGAGCCCTTGCTAGGTTCAGAAGCAGAAACTGCCTGTAAGACGCTTCCCGTGCTGAATTTTGTTTTGAAAAGTTCTGAAAGCGTTGGAAAAGGTATAGTAGATGCATGGAAGGTGGGTGGGGGGAGAGTACAAGAAAAGTGGGGGAAGGGAGGAACATGACAGAAGAGACATTTCTCCCAAGTTTCAGAGAAATTCCCAGAAGCATGTGGGACATAAGGGCGCCCTGGAGCTTCTCTGAACAGCTTTGGTTGCTCAAGTGCTTTAGAGATATCATGGTTAGGAGAGGTCAGCACCTGGAGGATGTGGGGGGACCTGTCCTAGGGCTCTCTGGGGATGGAGTGGCACCAGCAGAATGAACTGGGATAATGGATATCTGTGCACAGACTCTCTAGGATTGATGGTTGATGAGTATATAGGGTCTTCCTGGTACCCAGATACTGCTTACAAGGCTTTAAAAGGCACAGGCCCTGGAGAGGCAGAAGCTAAGGAAGGGGATTAGGTCTAGAGCTCAATTGTTCATTTCCTTCTGTACTGTCTATCTAAACACCAAGTCTTTTTACAGATTGTGTAGGAAGTACGCTGGGTCTGTGTTTGGAGAAAGGGCACATCTGGGTACGAGCAGTGTCCTTCCTGGTCCTAGGTGGCTCTGTTGAGCTCAGGGTGCCATACCTTTGAAAACTAAAGAACCTGCCTATCAGGCTGCATTTTGCCATGAGCAAGAACATTCGTTATCTTTTTCTGTAAAGAAACTAAGTTTCACAGAAGGATCCTTTGTCCTCTAGCTGATGTCTGATGCCTGTGACTCTCCAGGGCTCTCTCACTCTGCTATTTCAAACATCACTATTCAGGAGGCCCTTGGAAAAGCCGAGGCCCTCAGATGGGAACGGTGAGGCTGAGACATATCACAGTGGCCAACTCCATGCTACTTTGCCAGGGAGCTTCTGCTTGGTTGGCCCTGGACTTACTGATTCACATCTCCATGGGACATGGCAGGCCCTCCTCCTCAGCTCAGTCTGAGAGTGGGATGGGGTTCCCCTTCCCACTCTTCCCTTGGCATTTCACTCTCAGATGGCAAGATGCCCTCCATTGCCTTTTAAAGGGCCAGCTTCCAATGACTTGCTTAGGAAGACAAAAGTAGAGATGGTGTCCTTGTCCACACGGTCTTCCATGCCTGTGTCCAGTCTTGCTGGTGACATTGCCCCCTGGTCCCGAACACAGATGGCCGGGTAGACTCATTCTTTCCCTCACCGTGGTGCTCAGTTCACTGCTTTGTTTCCATCACACACCACAAGCCAGTTATCTTAAGTCATTCTTCTCTTGGGAGCCAGAGCTGTTCACCCGGGACTGTGCCCAGCTGGGGGACTGTCTTCAAAACAAAGCCCTTGGGGCTTTGATAGTTTTCTTTATAGTAAGTGAGTATTTTCAGAGTGAAAGCATGAAGGAAGGACATGGACAAAATGACCCCAGGAGGCTTCTGTGGGAATCTGCTGGGTCATTGCTTTCCCTTTGGGATTAGAACAACTCTTCATCTGTGGATCCTCTGTGAGATGCTGTAGGGCCTGGCTGCCGTGGTGACTAGAGATGATGTACTCCCTGTTCCTAGGAAAACTGACCTTCGGGTCATCATTTAAAGTTCAGACCAGGTCTGGGAGCAGCTAGCACATTGCGAACTGAAGGCAGAGGGTACCGTCCAACAAGAAAGAAGACCTGAAGAAGAAGGGTATTGTGTGAAAGGTATTGGCATATCACATGTTAGCTGTGGGTTGCAGTGTGAGATGTGTTTCTAAGTATGGGTTGAGGTAAAGTGATGAGAAACACACTAGGGAATTCCATGTGTCATGGTAGTGGTGATGGGCAGTGGTGGTAGTGGGTGGTGGTGGTGGTGGTGGTGGTAGTGGTGGTAGATTGCAGCGGTGATGGTGGTGGTGGTGGTGGTGGTAGTGGCAGCAGTGGTGGTGGTGGTGGGTGGTGGTAGTGGTAGTAGTGGTGGTGGTGGTGGTGGGTTGCAGCGGTGATGGTGATGGTGGTGGTGGTGGTGGTGGTGGAGGTGGTAGGTTGCAGCGGTGATGGTGGTGGTGGTGGTGGGTTGCAGCGGTGATGGTGGTGGTGGTAGTGGCAGCAGTGGTGGTGACGGTGGTGGTGGTGGTGGGTTGCAGTGGTGATGGTGATGGTGGTGGTGGTGGTGGGTGGTGGTGGTAGTGGCAGCAGTGGTGGTGGTGATGGGTGGCGGTAGTGGTAGTAGTGGTGGTGGTGGTGGTGGTGGTGGTGGTGCAATGCTGAGCTCTTTCCAGACAGTTTCTTTAATTGTAGAATGAAACTTTACAAACTGTTCTTTCCTGAGACCAGAGAGGCAAATGGAGGGGCCTCAGTGAGGAGTTGGAGGCTGGAATTCTGAGCTGTGATATGTTCCTTTCTTACAAGCTCACCCCACTTCCACGTACAACTGTCTCTCTGAGTGGGGGAAACAATGGTGTCCGTGTGCCCTGCTGCCCTCTGCTGGCAGTCTCTGTAACTCACTGCAGCTTTAACTTTTAGCTTGGGTTCCTGAGGGCTATGGCTTTCCAGAATCTCTTGTTTTTTGTAGGAAAGAACAAGGGGAGGTTGATTTCCAGGTGGTTTTGTGAGGTCTCTGCCAAGGCACTTCCCATTAAAATATCCACCCCTTGGGGAGCGGGAGAGGGCTCAGTGGGTAAGAAAATTTGCATGAAAGCAAGAAGACCTGACTTCAGGTCCTAACTACTCCTATAAAGTATCCACCTTATCATTAGGTGGATACAGGTAGATCCTAAGAGTATGATGGTAAGCTGGCCTAGTCCAATAGCAAGCTTCAGTTACAGTGAGGCCTTGTCCCCCAATTAAGGGAGAGCAATAAACAAAAATGCTTGTTGTCTTCCTCTGGTCTTTGTGTGTGTGCGCGCATCTACAGACATTTGTGTGTGCGCGCGTACACACACACACACACACACAGACACACACACGCTGACCCCCTCAAGATATAGGCCCATGGACCATGGAATAAGGTAATGGACAGAGCTAATGGAAACATACCTTACAGTCAAAAGGTTTGATGAGACCCATTTCTTTCAGGGCACTTAGCTATGTGCCGTACACTCTTTGGGCATATATTACAGAGTAGTACCTGATATCAGAAAATTGAGCTGGTTGTCTTTTTAATTTTCCTTTGCATTTCCTTTTCTGATGCCACTTGCAGATGTTCATACTCCCCGCTAAGGGTCTAATCAAAGTCCATTCTGTCTCTGACCTCTTAGAAGAAGAATGGTTTCACTGCAGACTTTCTTCCTTTAATCTCTTGCAGCATTACTCTGAGGCAAATGTCTAGTAAGTTAAAAGGAGACTGGATGTATCTCAGCATTATCCCTCATTTGAAAAAAGTCAATTGTGCAGATCCACCTCTGAGGTCTAAGTCAGGGGCTTTCTATTCATGAGTCATGCATCTTCAAATCCCAGGAAGCAAGTGTTTACATGCAGTAGATCTTTAATAATTTTCATGTAAGAAATTCAGTCATTGTATGAGTAGGTGGAGTCTCAAGTGTGGTACTTGAGTTGTAGTTACAGAATGTCTAGTTACAGAAGTGAACTCCATCATTACATGGCAGGAGCCATCAATCCATAGTCAAGTCAGGGTATTTCAACAATGACACTGGAAAACCCAAACATACATTCGGCAAAACTAGCACCAAAGCATATTTCAAAACAATATTGTAGGTTACTAAACCATCATTTTATGAGGATCATGGGTGTGAAGCAGGAAGTTTTTAAATTTTAGACAAATTCCACTCTGCTTATGACTTCAAGAATCTCCATGATGGTTTGCCCTGGGAATGTGATAGTTTGAGTGTAATTGGCTCCCATACTCTCATAGGGAGTGGCGCTATTAGGAGGTGTGGCTTTGCTGGAGTGGGTATGGCTGTGTTGGAGGAAGTGTCTCACTGTGGAGGTGGGCTTTGAGGTTTCCTATGCTCAGGATACCACCCAGTGTCTCAGTTGATTTTCTGTTGCCCCCAAGCTGTAGGACTCTCAGCTACTCCTCTGGCGCCATGTCTGCCTGTGTGTCACCAGGCCCCCTGCCATAATGATAATGGACTGAACTTCTGAAAATATAAGCTCCCTCCCTCAATTAACTGTTTTTCTTATAAGAGGAAGTGTGATCATGGTGGCTCTTCACAGCAATACAAACTCAAACCAAGACAGAAGTTGGGACCAGGAGTGGGGTTGGAACTTATGCAGACATATCTAGTCAACTGCAGCTAAGATGTGATAAGCAAATGTCTACTCCACAGACACAACTTCTGGGCTGAGTTCAAAGCAGGGTCCTCAGCTTAATAATGATGAAATTAACTTTCCTTTGAAACTTCCCATGCTGGAAACATTTTGAACAGAAGATAGAAATAGTTCTGGAAATTCAGGGGCTCTAATGAAGATGTGGAGAAATGTTAAGTGCTTATTTGAGTTCTTGTCCACTTCCTATCATAAAGAATCGTGGAGAAAATGTCTTTCTTACTCTCTTGGTTGGAAATGGACATTGTTTCTAATGGGAGAGAACAAAGCTTGTCAGTAATGTCTCTCCACACCAGAGAATTTGCTTGCATGACTTCGGTGTCCATAGAGCCATGGACATAGCATGTACTAGCCATGCATAACATGGATTGAAGTGACATTTAAATGGTTAATAAGACTAAATGATATGATTACAGATTTAAAAAGGAATATTGGGATGCTACAAAATAGTTCACAGCAACATATCCCAAAGCAGGTGACATGCAGAATAATCTTAACAGAAACGTGGGTAAATATTTGTGTTTTAATGGCTATATCTTCATTTCAACACATTAAAAACATTTGTAGCTCAAACAACTTACCTGTGATCTTGTGACTAATTTTGTGACTCGTTTTCTTTGGGAAAGCCTGAAGTAGAAGCAACAAAAGATGAAGAAGGGAAGGTATGCTAAAGAAGACTAAAACTAAGATGTAGTTAAAGTCACGAGGTGAGTACCCAAATAATGAAACTTCAGGAATACACTGCAAAGAAATATTGTTTTTCCCATTCAGGGCTGGGAATTGAACCCAGGACTTTGAGCCTATCAGGCAAGTACTCTTACTCCTGAGTTGCATTCCCAGCCCTAAGCATTAAGTGTGTACCATCAAGTGTTAGCTGCAATTCAGGAGTTCATCTGGAACAAAAACAAATACTCAGAAACTACCAGCAACTTGGGACCAAGCTCAGGTGCTGTGGTTGTATTTGCTGAAGTCTTGGGAGTGTGGTTGAAGGGAACCTTGTAAATCTCTGTTCCTGTGACTTCACCAGCGAAGTTCACCATAAGGCAGGAATGACTATGCTCAGTTCCTCTTTCTAGGTGGATAGACTTTTCTTCTAAAATGGAGCCCAGAAATCCTCCCAGGGAATCAGGGAGTTCCAGAACCTTCCCTTTGTCCTTACTAGGATATAACTTTCCCCTAGCAGCCTCATACCCCACAGGGCATCACAGTAGAGGTCAGGATAGCAGGTGAGGTTCCTCTCTACCACCCGGAAGTGTGACCGTGTGAAAACTCCAGTTGTATCCCTTGGATGAAGACAAGGCAATAGGCTCCCCTTTTGCTCATATTCTTAAGGCTTTGTGAGACAGAGAGACAACTAGGGAGGGCAGATTAGAGAACATCTCGGCTGTGGAAGATCATTTCCAAGGTCCTTCCTCGTAAATATTCTGAAATAGAGAATCTATTCTGCATCTGGACTTATTCCAGATTTCTAGGGGCAGTGGGGGTGGGTGGCAGCTTGCATCAAGGTGGGATGTGGGATGCCAGTCCTGGATAAGGTCCAAGGAGGACTCATCTGGCTGAGTGCTCTCCTGGAGCAGGTACACTAAATACCCAGAGCTGGTGCTGGGGATGCCATTTGGTGGTCTGGGAGTTGCTGATTGCCTTCTCTGTCACAAAGCCTTTGATTTCTACTGGCTCATGTGTGCACATGTGGGCATTCCTGGTGGCCTGACCATTGAGCATAATTAAAAGAAATGATTGGCTTTCTCTTGATGCAAACATCTGGTTTTACTTGAAACAAGATGACTTAGCTGTTTCAGAAACATTCTTGTAACCCTGGATTCACATTTTCTTCTTAAAATATATATTTTCTCTGTTCGGGCAGCATGGTAATGTAAACACTCCGTGTAACTGACAACCGACACTTTCAGAAGTATGTGGGGCTCCAAGCACCGGAGGAACCGCAGAATGATTGCATTTTTGATTTGATCACTGGAAATCTGTTTCAACAGTCACTCTGATTTAAACAATTACTCTGATTTATACTCCAAACGCTGTAATTTGCAGAAAATGTAACCATGTGAGGACATTTTTGTAGAGTATGTCTTGGCATCTCTGTTGTGTTGTGATGTCATTCCCCTTGGCTTCAAGGAAACAGAAAGGGAACAGAAGGAGGGAAATGGGATTTTTCTTTTGATGTGCTTTCTTGACTGCCATGGAAAATGTTGCCAAGTCTTCCTGGCACAATGCACCTTACTCCCTGCCTCCAGGGCTACCTCTGCAAGGCTACAGATGGCATTCAGAATGGATGCAATATCAAACTCTCCTGAAAGTCAAATAATTCAGCTCAGAGGATGAGCTAGGTGGTTTTATTATGGTCCCATCTCCCATTCCTACAATCTAGACAGGTTAGATAAGCTGTCTGCTCTTACCTGACCTACACACACATCCATGGTAATGAGGCTCAATTTTTTCATTTACCAGGAAAGGAGGTTCAGCTAGCTCAAAGAACACTGCAAAGGTTCTAGAGAAAGCTATTTTCAGAGGCAAGAAAAGGAGTATCCTGCAGCCACTTAGAGATGTAGGTAATTGCCACTTAGTCCTGTTTGGTGTGTAAAGAGTTAATCTCAACAGAATGAGGGATATATTAGTTGGATGCTGTGATAAAATGCCTGACAAAGGCAACTTAAGGAAGGAAGGAGGGAAGGTTTTATGGTGGTTTACAGTTCGAGGGAATCTATCAGGCTGGCCGCATTGGACCCACAGCTAAGAAATAGAGAGTGGTGAACCAATGTTTGCCCTCACTTTTTAATCTCTTTTGTATTCAGTTTAGAAACCGTTCTCATGGGAATGTTATTGTTCATATTTAGGGTGGGTCTTTCTGCTCCAGTTAACTTACTATAGAGAATCTTTCACATGCATCTTCAAACATCTATTTCCATGGCGATTCTAAATGCTACCTAGTTGACAGTCAGTTACCATCAAGGTTGACAAATTTCATAAAAAAAAAATAGGTGTCCCATATTTTGTAGGGTTCATCTTGTGGGAGTTAATATTCAATATTAGCTTTGTTTAAACCTGCCACCCTCCCAGTTCAGCCAATTGTCCTTGTGCTGCCGGAGGGATAGCCATGAAAGGCTTGACTGTGAATTGACCCCACAGACTCACATGTTTGAATCCCTGGCATCTACATGATGGCACTGTTTTGGAGTCTCCCGACTGGACCTCTGTTTAGAACTCTAAATATCTAATTGCATTCTCAGCCTGGGTATCTAACTATAATATTATCTAGCCACTTTTTTCTTCCTCTTTTCTCCAACACTTCACCTTTATCCTATGCTTTTTAATATTGATGGATGTCATTATCATCCATTCAATTGATCAGGTAAAAATAGTGAGTGTTTCCCTTGAGTTCCCTCTTCATCTCATCCCTCACGTTCAGTTCATGGGCAAATTGCATTGGCTCTAACTTCAGAATGTGTCTCGCACCGTAAGCACTCTTGGTAGTCACCTTGGGGACTTTATTCTAAGCTACCTCTCCTCAGGTGGACCACAGCGGCAACCTCTGAACTGGGGTTCCTATCTCTGCTTTTGTCCTTCCAGAGCTGACATTCTCATCCTGCGGTTTTTTTCATCCTCCAGGGGACATTTGACCATATCGGGAAATATATCTGGTTGTAACTCCTGTTATCACCGAGGGAAGGGCAACTGGTATCTCATGGGTAGAAAGCATGGATGACATTGACAGTTTTACTTTGTATAAGATAAACACCACCAACAAATTCCTTGTCTCCAAAAGGTGAAAAGTACTCTAGACAGATAAATCCTTCTCAACACAGCAGTCAGTAGCCAAGCTAATCTTTCTATAGTATAATCTAAAATATGTCATTTCCCTTGAATAACGATAACACTTTCTATTGCCGTTAAAGATTATTTACTGGTTTATAAGGCTCTATAAAAACCAATTGCCCACCACAAACTTGACCTCTTTCTCATTTCTCCATCATTTGAAAGGACCACAGATGTTCTGCTGATTTTGATTCTTTGTGTGAATATGGACCCAGCTCCAAACCCCACCTTAGTTGGTTTTAGAAATATTTCTCAATTTTATGAACCTCTTTCATTTCCTGATCTAAAAACTAATCACTGATAATTGACTTATACTGCTCCAGACACCAGACCTGCAGCACTAAGCATGTCAGGACATCTCAGCCTGCCGTTCTCTCTCTGCTAGGAGCTGTGTCTTACCTCATAGATCTGAGGTCTTGGTTACTCAGGCTGGGAGGTGGGGAAAGGGGGAAAGCATGGAGGTCTTGGGACTTCTGTTGGACGGACCTCTGACTGAAGAACAGGACAGCTAGAATGGGGACAATAAAGGGGAAGTGGAGTCAGGTTGGTCTCAGTTGGGGGTCAGTTTGAGAAACTGATGATGAATAATGAGGTTTGAAGACTGCCAATCACAAGAGGTAGAGGGAGGCAGGGAAAGATGGCTTTTACAAAGGGTTTCTACATACTATGATGGGCATGCTGCTTGGGGATTTCCTTAAGAGGCCATGATACTGATGGATGCTGTTCTTGGTGACTTTGATTACCAGTCCAAAGTTTCTTTTCAGAGTCAAGATTCTTAAGAGAACAACCAGGAAACTAGACTTTATTCAGGTAAGAACCAATTTACACTGTTGTCATGAGGATAAAATATGGATTTTTGTGTGTAAACATTTGGCATAAGATCTGGTAAACATTAGGCACTAAATAAAATTCCAGTATTTGCTGTACCAATCCACAATGAAGATGATAATTTTCCTCTGCTCCCTCAAAATACTGAGTCTCAAGAGTATACATCTTCCTTATTTAGCCCTTTCTGTTTACCACTTATTTAGTGACTATTTTTACTGCTATGGGTTTTTCCTCAGCAGTTCCTCCCCCAGGCTCCTGAGTATCAATCATAGACTAAGTGCACACTCTTACTTTGAGAGTTAGAGCGATGGGATGGAGCTCAGCTGTAAGGGCGCTAAATCCCTTTCTCTAGATCCCTGGGATATGTCTTTGTGAATTAAGAAGAGGGATAATTCTAATGAGAAGTAGATCAGTTATAGATCTGAGTCTTTATAGTAGATGAGGGGTCCCAAGAATCCCTCCTTCTGAACCCAAAGAAAAACATATAGGCATCCTCCTGAATATTAACCTTCAGCAGGCGATGAGAGGAGACAGAGACAGAGACCCACATTGGAACACCGGACATAAATCTCAAGGTCCAAATCAGGAGCAGAAGGAGAGAGAGCACGAGCAAGGAACTCAGGACCGCGAGGGGTGCACCCACACACTGAGACAATGGGGATGTTCTACTGGGAACTCACCAAGGCCAGCTGGCCTGGGTCTGGAAAAGCCTGGGATAAAACCGGACTCTCTGAACATAGCGGACAATGAGGACTACTGAGAACTCAAGAACAATGGCAATGGGTTTCTGATCCTACTGCACGCACTGGCTTTGTGGGAGCCTAGGCAGTTTGGATGTTCAACTTGCTAGACCTGGATGGAGGTGGGGGTTCCTTGGACTTCCCACAGGACAGGGAACCCTGATTGCTTTTCGGGCTGAGGGGGGGGGGACTTAATTGGGGGAGGGGGAGGGAAATGGGAGGCGGTGGCGGGGAAGAGACAGAAATCTTTAATAAATAAAAAAATTAAAAAAAAAGAAAAAAAAGAATCCCTCCTTCTGACAGGCCTTCCTTGCCCCTACCCTGTATCTGTCTCGAATAAGTCCATCTTATGCTCTGCAGTTCTGAGAGCAGCTCGCTCCTCCACAACTGCAAGCTCAGGGCAGCTTGGTTATCATCTCTTGTGTGAATTATCAGGACAAGGTGTGACCCAGGTATGGGCACTTAGAGAGCGCTCGTGAGAACCCAGGACCTGGCATAATGCCTGGATCAGCAGAAAGGCTCCTGATAGTACTTGCCCTTGCTTCCCCTCACAGCCTTTTTGCTGAAGCTATGCTTCCTCGTGTTGATCAGGACTCTGTCTTTCCCTGAGAGGAAGCCACATGGAATGGTAAAAGATAGGTGCTGAGAGCTTAGACCTGAATTCCAGTCTCCTACCCCCAGCAGCTGATGACCCGAGTCAGTGACCCCATCTTCTGTGCTTCAGCTTCCCAATTTGTGAAGTGACCGTGCTAATGATATCTGACCCATCTAGTTGCTATGAATGTACATAAGTTAATATTGCAAGGCATGCAGGGATCAGTATGTGTTTGTGAGGATGATGATGGTGGTGGTGGTGATGATGACTTTGTTCCTTATGACAAAAGCATCCATCCAGGGATGGCCATCTAGAGCTGGGTACAGAATTGTTTGTTCTAGAAAAATCTCTTACTTAGCATAGCTTAAAGCAAGCCAGACTCTGAAGGCTCTGGACTAGGAGGTGGTCAATTTAGTATGTCTTTAGGAGTACTCGTGGGCCACCCTGTGGGCAGGAATGCTGGAGGATGTCTATATTCATGCTACAGAGAGTAGAAGAGCGCAGCACCAAGTATAACCCCAGGCACACTTAGCCCGTGCCATCATGTGACGCTGAATTAATGCAGATAGCCACAGTTATTGATAAAACAGGGATTCTCCCTTTGACTACAGATGCTCATTCCTTCCTGGGAGTGAACTGCCCACGTTGCTGTGAGAATGATTGAAATCTCTGTCAAGTATTTGGTTGTCACGGGAAGTGCGTTGGACGTGAAAAGCTTCTTCTTATGACCCACGCTCAGTACCCCGAGGATGACAAAGCCAGCACTCCAGGTTTCTAGTTTTTTTCTTTTCTTTCTTTCTTTGTGTTCTGCACCAAGAAGAGGTCAGGTCTTCCTGGGGCTGAACAGGTGAAGTGAAGTGAGCTAGGAGCCTGATGTGGGAAGCTGGGTTACCCGGAGCTGTTTGAATTTTACACTATAGCAAATCCCATTTCTACCTTCAATCGACATCCTCTCCCTCGCTATTATGGGTTCCACACTCAAAAGATTTATTGAACGTGCTATGGCATCGCGAGGCCAGCATGGTCTTTGGAACAGCTAGAAAAGATGGTGCTAGGATAAGCCACAGCTGGAGGCTGACAGCTGTAGAGTGAAGCTTTGCTTTGCTTTCTGCCCTGACCCAAAGCTTATCAGGGATGATCTGGCCCCACGAATAATGTGGGCACAAAACTATCCTCTTACAGGCATTTCTCATCAACATGGTAGGGAAATTCAAATGTGCTGTGTTGACCCTGGCTCCCTCCAGAATGTGAGAACACCACCTCATTCTCAGGTGATTCTAAATCCTTTATTCACAGTTGTATTAGGGGCTGTGACTTCGTTGGGATCATCTGAGGTATGCCCAATGGTATGGAATGGTATGGGTACCATCTCAATTTTGGGCTATAAGAATGGAAAGAGAAATCCCAATTAGGGGTCTAGGATAATCAAACCAGGCAGGCCAAAAGATATACCTGAGAGAGGGAGGGGCTGAAGGTCCCTGTGCTGAAGCAGTGGCTTTTTTCCAGTGTAATTAGCTCATATGCATCTTTGAGGCTTTTACACAGTGGCTGGGGAGGAGATGTCTACTATGTGAGTTGTGTTGTCTTGTTCTCAAATCTCAGGTGTCCTCTGCTTATCAAGGGTGGAGACTCTGCTTTAGAAGGTTATGGTTACCTAAACTTGAGAATACAATGTTTCCAGATGGTGACAGAGCTTCACAAGCTGCTCTCTCAGGAGTTTCAAAGATTTTTGAGGCATATTGAGGTATTGGATTTTATCAGCATCTTATAGTTAATAATAGCCTTGCTTACATTTTCTTTTTAAATGGTGGCAACAGTTTCTGTATACACTGCTCTTATGTGTCTGGAAGAGACACACAGGACAAGGTGGACTAAAGATTTTCATGTATCAATGTTAAAGGCATCTTTATATAAAGAAGAATGGAAGGCAACAGCTATCTATTGAATTCATGATTCTATAGGCGAGATTTGGGGCTGGGATCACTTGGGTCTGCCAGGTTCGGCTACTTTTGGTTAGACTACCTCACCCGTCTGTGGTCAGTTACTGGGTGGACTGGATGTGTTTGGCTGGAAAGGGCTCATGGAGAGGCCCACCTCTGACCCATGTAATCTGCTATCTGCCGAGTCTAGGTTTTAGCCAGTGACAGTGATGGCCTAATCCCAAGAGGCGTGTAGAAGCATGCAAAGATGCTTGAGGCACGATGTTGGGGCTCATATAACATTCTGGTCTCTGCATTCCATTATTTAAACCAAACCACAAGGTCAAGAAATGGAGTCTACCTCTTAACGGTAGAAGCTGCAAAGAATTGTGGCAATTTTTGCAATTGACCACAGGTGTCCCCCGTGCTTTTGTTAGCTTTAAGGGTTTGCTTCCAACCTTTTGAAGTCCCTAAAGTCACTCAGGAAAGTGAAATCTGAGAAGAATGCCAGTGTTTGAGAGATTATAAGGATTCATTTTTAATGTCAAAAAATTTCCCAAACTCTGCAAAATAGTTCAAGGACCTTTCAAATGAGTGTTTGAAAAAAATTACTTAATAACTAAATGTTACTGTGAATTTGAGAAAATCTTGAAGTAAATTTGTATCTTTAATCATGCTGGCTTTTATATGTGTTAAAAAGCATTTAAAGTTCATATGAAATAAGATGTATTAAGACTATAGGCCTTGCTCAGTGTACAGAAAGCTTCATGGAGCTCCTTGGAGTTGCTCTGGGACATGGTAAAGACTTGGGGACCCTAGTACAGGGACCATCGTTCCAGACCAACTGAAAAACTTGTCGAATGCTTTCGGATTGTGTCTCCCCCTGTGTCCTCTGCCCATAGGGAACGTGCAATTACATCTGCTGGGGCTGTCCTTACTGAGATGCTGCCCTGGAAACTTTCCCACATCCTTTTTACATCCTCACCTCTTACCCTCAAACCACCTACCTCTTGAGTCAACCATCAAGGTAAGAAATTCCACCATGAAAGTTCAAATACCACGCTTATAATGTCTAGGGTGAGCAAACAGCGTCGGCCATGTGTGTGTGTGTGTGTGTGTGTGTGTGTACACATGCACTACTGGTGATGGATACCATTTTCCTGTTTGTCCTTATTTCTCTGGTGTCCTGGGCAAAGGCCCGATACCTTAGCAATGGCCCAGCCATCAAGTAGTCAGTCTCTTCCCTGTCTGCTGAATCCGCGCTTTGCGGTTGGTGCTTTGACAACAGGCTTAGCACATAGGAAACCAATAACTCAAGTGCAGTTTATTTTGCTAAGGGTTCAAGCACTATTTCTGGTTGACTACAGTTTCCCCAGGCACTCATGGAGAATCAAAGGCAAGAGACCACAAGGGAAGAGGGGGAGAGAAGCAGGCAAGAGCATTTTCATTGGTTTTGGGGTGTCTTGCTGGGTGTGTTTCTTGGAGTCCTGGCTCTCCTTATGGCTTTGATGCTAGAAGATGCTTTGCCGCCTTCCAACGCGTCTCCATTCTGATTTACACCAGAGCCAGGGCGAGGAGAGCTCTCTTCCTGGCCACATTAACAATAGTGATTAAGACACATTCATTTAACAAATTACCAGCATGACCATTTGATCTTGCCTTTGCTGAGTTCTTGCAGCTGCCATCTTTGCCATGAACTCTGTAGCCCTTGCTAAACTCTAGGACAGAAAACGGATTTAGATAATTACTGTGTGGTGGCCAAGAGTCACCTCACCTGTGTATATGGAAGTCGTAGATTAACGAATGTGAATGTCGGCTGAGCATATGTGAATGTCACCTGACCTCTGGTGACTGTCAGCTGACCTGTGAACGTCACCTGACCTCCGGTGACTGTCAGCAGTCACAGAAAAATCAAGAGCAGCCATCACTCTCATTTTCCTCTTGTAACTGGAATGCTTAAAGGAGTTTTGCCATTTCCTACTCCAGTGCCTTTCAGAGTTCAAGTTTCCTCCTGAGGGGCTGCTCTGGATGAGAGCGCCTCATTTCAAGCCTGATTTCATTCAGGAAGTTTCTGGGAATTAGGCAAAGCAGTAAGACCAGCAAACTAAAAGCCTCTCCACATGACTTAGCTACCCTCTCCCTGGTGCACTTGGCAGGGGGTCAGTCTTCAGATACTGAATGCTTATTTCTTGCCAGTTTCCTCATTGTCCCTCCCACCACTGATGCCAACTATACTATCAATCCCATCTTTGCAAATTTCCAAACAATGTTGACATGACACTAAGATCAGCACTCTATAGACTGGTGTTAACCCTCAATGCTGATCTTGGCCCTTCCTGGGAGAGCTAACCAGGAGGATTACGCTCACTCACCTGCTTTTTCATCCTGCAGAAAGAGAAGTAGCCTAGTTGGTCTGGGAACTCCCTGTGCTGTCCGATAGATGAGAGCCCAGAACCTGTCTATCTGGGAGGGAGTGGAGGTCAGGAAGCTACAGGTTCGTTTTCTATCTGAGGGACACTGACTTGTACTTCAGACTGTTGAATCCAGAAGCTCCTGGCAGGTGGGAGTACCAAAAACATAGAAAACATCCATCATGGTTCAAGAACGTGGCGGTATTTATTCATCAGTGGGGCCAGTAGGGCAGAGTTTTGGAATTTCCACTTTATTGGGTGTTAGCCTGTATAGAGAGGGCCAAGAAGAATGAAAGCTGCTCCCAGGAGATTGCGGAGGCTGAAACCCAATGTGTGACTTCTCACCTTTGGGACCCGGATAGATAAATGGCAGCGAAATGTCATTTGTGTCCTTCCAAAACCTGCATGTTGACATGTAACCCCTAAAGTGAAGCAATTAAGAGATGGGGCACTGGAAAATCCTTAGGCTACAATGGCTATTTTGTGAATGAGCCTGGTACCTTTATAAGCAAGGACTGCAATGGGGCTTGTTGGCCCCTTCCACCACTTGAGGGATAAACAGAAGGTTGGGTGCATGTGAGTGACCCATGCTGAATGAGCTAGATCTTGAAATCCGAGCCCACAAAACCATGGGCAAGACATTTCTGTTGTTAATAAAGTATTTACTCAAAGGCATGCTGTTGGGGCAGCCTGAATGGACAAAGAAACAGCTGCTCAGAGATGATGGAGCGGGGGGGGGGGGGCACAAAGTAACTCCCGTTTCCTTGGAACAAAGCTTTCCACCCCATGAAGCTGATTCCTCCTAGGACCTGAGAAGCTCATCCCTCTGGCTCACAACTCTTATCATCATACGTAGGCCGACATTCCCACATTGTGATTTGCTAACTGTGTGTCTTTCGCTAACTTGCGTAACCTCACAAAGCCTTAGTTTCCCCAGCTGTCAGATGGAGATAATTATAATTCCAACTTCAGAGTGAAGGTTAAATGAGACGGAAAAAAAGTGTGCAAACATTTTTGTCACCGGTGGCCAGGAATGTACTCAGCAAGCGTGGCTTTACTGACAGACCCCTGGTGCTAGTGCTGTATTCTGCCCTGTGTTAGCACAGGTTGGCAGTTAGCAGCGCAGAGAGGCAGGGAAGCCGCCAGCTGCCTTCTTTAAATGGTATCAGGGAAGAGTCTGTCATATATTGGAGATGTCAGCCAAAGAACATTGAATTTCCAGCCAACCACCTTGTTTGTTCAGCTACCAAGAGTGGTCTAGTTATCAGAGGCGAAGCCACCACAGCCACAGCTTTTGTGTGTGTGTGTGTGTGTGTGTATTTTTCTTTTTCTTTTTTTGTCTCTGGAAATTTAGCCAGAGGAGGAAATTTGAGCCATGGCTTGGTTGCAACCCAAGTTGCAGACATTTTACATTTTCACTTTTGATAGGCGCATCCACCGCCCTTTCAATGGCCCCGAGAAACACGCAGGATCTGAGAATTTCAGTCAGCGGTCAGCCCAGGAATTGATAGCATTTGAAAGAGGGTGGAGAATAATGCAACTGTCATGTGACCAGTGCTCTCTGCACATTCCCTTGTAGGAGGAACAAACCAATTAACTAATGGAATGTGGAGCCTCTCTGGGAACTACAGGGGCTCCGGGCAGCCAGGAAAAGTCACCAAACAGGTCCTTGTGTGGTCAGGCTTTTGCTGCTGGTGCTCAGTTTGGCCAGAACTGAAGCTTTAAACTGGCTCTGGACATTCTCTTGAATTCTGCTTGTTTTCTTTCTCCCATGCAGGCAGTATATCCCTCTTTGAATGGGCGAATTCCTGTGTCAGGGAAACAGCAAATCTGGTTCTTCCCGTGCCAGAATCTTGCTGAGTCCCTAAGCATTGGCGACTCTCATGTTACCTTCTGTGGCTATGGTGTCTGATCTGTCTTCTCTGTTGACTCTTGCCTGTTCAGGCTGAAGATGCCATTCTCTCTGTCTGTCCCCCTGTCTGTCCCCCTGTCTGTCTGTCTGTCTGTCTGTCTGTCTGTCTCTTTCTCTCTGTATTTGCACATGTACACACCTATGCACATGTGTTTACAGGCCAGAGATACACAATGTACACAATGAGTATGCTTTTCTTCTACTATCTACTCTAGATTTTCAAGACAGGGCTTTTACTGAACCTGGAGCTTTCCCTTTCAGCGAGACCAACCAGCCACCAAGTCTCCAAGATTTGCTGGCTCTCTACCTCCCAATACCGGGTGATAGGTGCACGCCGCTGTCCATGGCTATTACATGAGTGCTGGGAATATGACCTCAGGTTCTCATGCTTTCACAGCAAGCACTTTGCCCACAAAGCCTTCTCCCCAAAGATGCCAAGTCTATGATTTGACTCCCAGAAAGAGAGATTTTTGCTGGGTGCCCATGGAGCTAAGTGAAGGATCTGGAGCAAAGTGTGCAGTGATCAACTAGTGATGTCTGCCATGGACAGGGACACATAGGCTAAGTAGGAGCCAGCATGCAGTGAGCCTTTTCGAAGTGTTTGGGGAGTGGATGGTCAACTGAGTAATGAGGAGGATGGAGGGGGAGGGGTCTTGCTGAAGGTTGCATAGACAGTTTGTGCCAGAGTATAGACTAGAAAGCTGTTTTTTTTGTTTATCTCTTGAAAAGGTCTCTCTATTTAGCCCAGACTGGCCTGGAACCTGGTCTCCATAGTAAGTACAGATGGCACCGTGGTTAAGAACACTTGAAGATCCACTGCATGGATGCCTGTGTTTGAGAGCCTCGTGCTTGTTAAACCCACACCAAAGACAGGATAACATCCCATGTAGGTCACTCTAGCTGGATAGCAGGGCTTTCTGTTGGCTCTCTTTCTCAAGGACCAGTCCTTTGGCTATGACTGCTGCATCCTGTCCACCTCCAGGGATTGGGTATCACAGCCCTTGCTTTCCAGGGACTGGGTAAGAGGGTGTCAGAGAGCGGAAAAAATTTAGGGAGCCAGAGCCTCACTGTGAGGCTGCATGGGGTATGTAAGGATATATTTTCAACTTTCATTTAATTTTCACTTTCAGCATGACTGGATTAATACACACCTAGGCACCTGGGTACAGTGGCACATAGCTGGAATCCCAGGACTCAGGAGGCAGAGGTAGGAAGATTGTCACAATTAGGAGGCCAGCCTGGCTACATCTCAAGCTCCAGTCCAGTCAGGCTACATAGTGAGAATAAGTCTTAAAAAACAGATCATTTAATTAATTTAAAAAAAGATTAGGGTTTAATAAGGTATACCATTGGGTACAAGTATAAGGATATTTCCTGAGAGGTCTAACTGAGCAGAATGTATGTGTGTGTGGGGGGGAGGGGGGGCTTGGGGGACACCATTATACAGGGTGCTTTTGGACTGAATATAAAAAATGGCAGGAGGAAGTCCACTGCTCACCTGCATTCATCCTTCCCTGTCTCTCCCGACTGTGGGTACAATGTGCCCAGTACCTCCAGCTTCTGACTCTAGACACAATGTGGCCAGAACCTCCAGCTCCTGATAATGGATACAATGTAGTCAGTACCTCTAGCTCCTGACTGTGGACACAATGTGGCCAGTACCTTCAGGCTCCTGACTGTGGACACAATGTGGCCAGAACCTCCAGCTCTTGCCACCACCTTGCTTTCTGTGATACAACCGATATTCCTCAGCTTGGAAGCAAAAAGAAACTCTCCTTTCCTTAAATTGCTTCCTGCATTTGGTCACAACAAAGTAACTAATACGTGGTGTCTTTACTTGGGAGGAGGCGTGGGGATGAGAGACTGAACTAAAGGTGTGAACTTGTGGGATAATCTGTTCATTTCATATACACGCAGGTGTGTGTGTGTGTGTGTGTGTGTGTGTGTGTGTGTGTGTGTGTGAAGTTGTATTTAAACATAAACATTCTACACTTTTATGTCCCACATGTGAATGCATAGGGCAGGTGCCAATGCGACATGCATATCTCCATACCCGTGTTTGGTTTCTGCTTTGGTTATCATGTCAAGAGGTGATGCTTAGACTATGTAACAGCCTCCCAGGGGCACCAAGCCATCAGAGCTGACACTGCAAGTAATCACTAGTGGTCATTGGAAATTAAAAAGGTCCTAGTATGCTGTAAACAAATAAACCACCAAAACAAAGTTATTTAATACCCCATACCCCTACAAGTCTCAGTTTCTCCATCTGTACAATACATATCTCAATATATCCCTTTTGGTTTATTGTAGCATCATGAACACTATTCATACCAGGTGATCTATAGCTGAGACCTGTTGTTATTTTTTCAATGGCATTGGTTGGAGCCAGTGACATAGGTTGGAGCACTCTCTAGACTGTCAGAACCTGAAAGCCTTTACAGACCTTTGGATTGTCTGTGTCATTTCACGGAAGGGATTGCTGTGATGGAGAGGTGTGACAGGACCAACCTCAGGCCTTTTGGGCTTGCCTATGTGTGCCAAGTGAGCTGGCTCTATCGCCCAAGAAGCTTCTTCTCACATTGCAAGGCTTGTGTTGATGCTGGGATGTTGATGTTTTAGTGGCACAGGCAAAAATTCCATTTTGACAAGGCCTACCGGAACCCAGGTACCAAGTATCACAGAAGCCAGTTGCTGCTTTTAGGGACGGTGGGAGGGCTAGAGGCTGGTGACGGATTTGCTTGCTACTCTGCAGAGTGTGTTTTTGGAGGAAGATCCAGAGATGATAGCAAAACTTTCAGGACATTTACAGTCTGTCAAATACCTAAGCAAACAGCACATGTTAACTTTCACACTTTGCACAAGGAGACTTTGCCCTGAGTCCAGGGACCTCCTCATTTTTCCATATGAAGAAACGAGGAGCACTAAACATTCAGTAGCTGCCAGGCCATGCCCCTCACAGGAAGGAGGGGAATTAGAACTCAGAGGAGGGGTCTGGGGCCTGAGTTTTCTGAGCCTCAGGTGGAGGATCGGACAGAGCACGAAGCCCCTTCTTCTCCTTTGGTGAGATTTGGGCAGAAGGCTGGGAAAGTGAGAGCAGAGGCATTGATGCCAGCAGAGGGAGGCTCTGGAGCTGTGAGGAGGGGCCAGTCAGGGCTCCCAAAGGGCAGCTGATGCCACATTCCAAGGCAGCCATGCACAGTTGCTTAGAGAACCTCAAGGGAATGTTGGGAACATCATTAATCACGGGGACCCTTGTCGGGACAGTCTGCTTTGCCCTGCCTCTCCCCTTTTCCTTCTAGAATTCTCCATGAGAAAGGGCTTCCATAGGAAAAGCATATTTGGATACTCTAGGATGGGGTCCTGGGGTCACCAATGATCTGTGGCTGGGACCAGCTTTGCCCAGTTTGATTGATACGGCTTTGCTTAGCCCTGCCAGAGAGGCCTGGGCTCCCATCACTAGCTACAGAAGGATCAAGGTTTGTGAACCAAAGGTCTGGCTATGGGAGTTCCCAAGCTGTGCCAGAAGAAGGAGAGGGGACTGACAGCCAAGAGGAGAAAGAATCCTGGTAGGGGAGGGGTAGGGTGAGAGAAAGTCTACCGGAGGAGAATAGTGTCGGGAGCTTTGAAGGTGTAAAGAGGTGACATGTCACTGGGCAAACGAAGTTAAGTCACTGAGGACTACTGGCAAAGCCTGGTCAGCCATTTGTGAGCTTGTGTCCTTTGTCAGCAGGACTGGTGGCTATACAGTGATGGAGCTTTGCTCAAAGGGTGTCCTCATACAGGCATAAGCAGAGTTTACCTGGGTCATTTATCTAAGTGTATTCAATTCTCCCAGTCCCTCTGTCCACACTACGGAGAAGGGATGCTCAAGGTAAATAGTTTGTGGTAACAGAAGAACTAAAGACAAGTAGCTAGGTATCTCCCACCCTGCTGGAGTATCCCAGCTGAGCCCACCTCAGGCAGAAGGGCCAGCCAAGCTCGCTGGAGGGGGTCTAGCCTTTCCCCAACACCTGAGATCGCTAGACTTGGTATCTAAAATTGCGCTGAGAGACCCCTCGTGGCTATTTAGTGGTACTGCACCGTGGGAGACTGCTCTTTTCCCCTGATATTCTGCCTGCAGCCCTGTGACCACTACTCTCCCATATTGTGTGCCTGCGGGAGATGCTTGGATGAGCCAGGAGGAAGGGAAAGCCCTAGTTAAAACCTCTTATGTCTTAACTTCCAGAGAGGCACGGTCCCTGGCCTAGTCTTGGAGAATTTCCTGGGAGACAGGCCACTGGCATTAGGAGGGCTCCGTGTCTTTCTCCAGGGAAGCCCACAGAACATTCAGATCCACCCTTTCCCCAACGCTCAGCATCTTATAGTGTCTAGGAGAGGAGTGCCATTAGGATTTACATACAAGAAAGAATTGTAAGTTCATTTCTTAGCTGGTGACGAGTTCATATCCCAGTAGGCAATGGGCTCCTCTCGCCCCTGAGCAAGCCTGAGGCCAACACAATGCCCTCTGTGGGGAGGTGAGCAGTGGCATGGGGAGGGAAGAAGAGCTGGAGTCTCGGGGGTCTTTGTGACTTGGAAGTCACCTCTCTGGGGCTGCCACCCCAGCTTTATGTTTGGTTCACAGGCATTCATATTAGACTTTTGCAGTTAATTCAGCACCCATAGAAACCATGCTCCTTTTACTTTCTGACCTAAGATCACACTGGTGCCAATTTCCTCTTAAAATAATTCATTACCTGTAGGCCACTGGCGTGAAACCTCAGCAGTTGCGCCCCATCAACCCTCCCTCCTATAATTCCAAGGCCTCCCCTCTCTCACCCTCCTCTAGGGGGTCCCTGGCCTCTATGTGTATACACTCATGTTTTTTTTCCTCACACAGTCATTGTGTGACTTTCCTTCATTTGGTGTCCCACCAGGTGCCAGTGGGAGACCACTCAAATACTATGTCAGTGATCTCAAAATTGAACCTCAGGGCTTTTTTTTCTGCCTGCAGCCCAGGCAGATGTGTGGCACACTTTATTAACTCAAGTACCCACGAGTTGAAAATTTCATTAGTTTGAGGGGAGGACTAAGTCCCATCAAGAGACCTGGTCTGGACAGATTCTTTGTGTCAACCTGACCCCTAGCAAAACGGATTATTGTTCTAAATGAGACAAGTGATCTAATGTTCTGCCTATTAGGCACCCACGGCCTGTAACCTTTTAAGACACAAGTGTGGGAAAACAGCGCGTCCTGCTACATCCCTGGCTGCACATTCCTGACAGGTGGCAGGCAGCATCTTAGCAACATCACAAGGAGTCCAGAATTATCCGGCGCTTCCCTAAGGCCAGGTATTGGGTGGGGTCAGGAAGCCACCTGCTTGGGATAAAGGGGAGCCAAAAACCAGAGATCAGCCTCCATTACAACCCTGTGATTTTAAATTAGAGGATAGCTGTGGCCAGGTTGGAAACTGGTGGGAGCCTAGGGGCAGCCTGGCTTTTGTTTATCCTGGGCCATCCTTGCTCTAGGCTTTGCAGTGGGACACAGGAGAGGGGAGTCTGACTGGTTGGTTGTACTTCAGAGATGGCAGCCCCTTTCAAAACCATCTTCCCTGGGACCATTCCCCTGCCTCCGGAAAAGGTAGCCACCCTCATCCTGTTCAGCACCTCGGGGATCCTTCCAGCCTGTGGAGGAGACGGTAGAGCTCCACCGGGGCCCAGGTGTGTACAAAGGACGGCACTGGGAAAGAGACGGAACGGGGTATGGCAAGGGTCGTATTCACATACAGAAGGTGGACAGAGGACGTGGCATTCTGCCCTAGGGGAGGAGAGTAAGCGCAATGTTGGCATAGCCAAAGAGGTGAGCTAGGGATAGGGTGGAAAAGCAACACAGGAAAGAGTGGGTCAAGGAATGGGGAAGAATGGCGCTGCTGCCCTGAGTTGCTTAGACCTGTGACTGTTCATAACACATTACCTCCACATAAACCTTGGGGTTTAGACACAGGTTGCCTCCAGACAGAGAACGAATCCTAACGGAGAGTACTTAGGCAGCATTCTGGTGGCCCTCTAGTCTCCAGTGGGGCCTGTGATGGGATCCAGACTTGGACACACCCAGATCTTTCGAGGTGGAAAGCTGGAAGCCTCGGGATGCAGGCTGAGAACCCGGGCTTGGATCTCTTAAGAGTTTCAGGGACCTGGCCTCCCAGAGAGCAGAGGGTAGCGCTACTCTGGCTTCTGCCATCTAGCAGACAGAAAGCAGAGCTGGCTGTAAAAACTTAATTAAATGAAACATTTTAACAAGAAATTCCAAGAACAGAATGCCCCGCTCATAAGCAAGCCATCACAAAAATAAAAACTGACAGGAAGTGTGTGCTCTGTCGAGCAGGGGAAAGTTTCTACAAGGAGGAATAAGAAAGTACCAAGGGCTGTATTGCGCAAGTGCTGAGCTGCTGGTCCCGGGGACAGAACCCCACTTGTCAGGGTCTGTGTGGGGCTAGAACCATCTGGCATTGGAGAGTTTAGACCACCCACCCTAATCTGCACACTTTAGACCTTTTCATAGCTTCTGCAATGAGCCAGGAAGCGTGTGAGGCTGTGGGTGTACAATGCCAGCAGATGGTTTGACAGGGTACTACTGAGGCAAAACTGAGATTAGCACTCAGGACCATTGGGTCCACACTCCCATCCTCAAATTCTTCACAGTTTGATTTACCTTTCCAGCCTGGCCACACCCTTCTTGGGTTGGAGAGACACTAACAAGGGCATCTGGCTGAGTCCACAGGCCCACACAATTGCAATCTCTAGGGATGGAGTATCTCCTTCTGCAGAGAAAACAGTAAAGCCTCTTTACACAGCAGATGGAGCATGGTCCAGGACCCTTCTTCCCATCCTGCGTCCTGTAGCCCAGGAGATCCAGGGACTCATTCCTGCTGGAATGCCAGGTTGTGTCAGGGATGCCCTACCCGAAAGAGGTGAGAAAAAAGGGAGATGAAGCATTGGACAAACAGTCAAATGAGTGAGCTCAGGCGAGGGTTGGATGTTCTTGGAAGGCTTCCAGGAGGAGACAGGACTTGAGATGACCTGGAGAAGGCATTCCTGGAGGGAAAGTGATATAGAGATGGGAATAGATGGCTCACAGGGACAGGCATGTTGTAGGAATGACCAGAGAACATCAGAAGGGTATGTGGGATGAGGCTTAATGGATCCATCCAGATATTAAAGTCAGCTCTGCAGACTCAGGCAGCCAGCACGTGAGAATAGCAACTGTTAGACTTGTCAATTCCTTATTTCTTGGATTTGCTTACAGGGCACACTATAGAAAAACTCAATTCGCAGGATGTCGATATTGGTCAGGCCCTAAGGATACTGAACTAGAAGCTGTGGTGTCAAAGGTCACACAGCCTGTTATGGTGGCGTAGAGATCTGCTTCTGGTGGAGAGACCTGTTTATAGAAGAACTCTACCGGCTCAGGATATAGAGGTTCTAGGAGGTCATATTTCTTCAGGGTTTTTCCTCTCAGGTCCTAGAGCCCCCACAAGGAGCCTGGAGGAGCTGGTTACCCCTGGAGGAGAGGGAAGTTAAAAGTTGGAAAGTCATCTATCTATTCATGTTATCCTTTGGGCCTGGCATTTCTGGGAGTTGGGGCTGTGTATGCATCCTGTCATAACATTGTGCCTTTGCAGTACTCAGGGCTGAGGGGAGATCTTAAACCCTCACTTCCCATCTTTTGCTGTCAGAGAAAAAGAGCTGGTGGGTCAAGGCCTCTGGGCATGTGTATGGGATAGGGTGGTGGGGCAGAGATGACACGCAATCTCACATGGCAGGAAAGAGCAGCTGGCATGGAAAACATTTACTCAAAGGTGCTAGCCTTAGGCCATTGGAGGCAGCACGGCATTGTCAGATACCATGGATATAAAAACACCCTGAATGAATTGACCTAAGACAGCAGTTCTCAACCTATGGGTTGCTGCCCC
The DNA here is from genome assembly GCF_037038515.1 of Microtus pennsylvanicus. Taxonomy (NCBI): domain Eukaryota; kingdom Metazoa; phylum Chordata; class Mammalia; order Rodentia; family Cricetidae; genus Microtus; species Microtus pennsylvanicus. Next base: position 87,858,339 of record NC_134586.1, on the reverse strand, counting down.
TTTGAGGGGTCAAACGACCCTTTCATAGGAGTTGCATATCAGATATCCTGAATGTCAGATGTTTATATTACCATTCATAACAGTAGCAAAAAATATAGTTATGAAGTAGTAATGAAATAATATGATGCTTGGGGTTAGCACAACATGAGGAACTGTATTAAAGGGGTGAAGCATTAGGAAGGTTGAGAATCACTGGTCTAAGACTTCAGAGAAAGGGGAAATAGTGAGAAAAGTTATGAGAGATGGACCAGTGGACTCAATTCTAATTCTATAAAACCCTAATTTCTACCTAGGTGTCTCCTGAGGACAAAGAAAGTAGAGGTGGCTAAGGCTGAGGTCTGGAAAGGTAGCTGGCAGGAGGGTGGGGCTAGAGGTTATCAGGGGAGAGGCGGGAAGGGCTGGTAAGGGATAGGGTAGCTCTATGGCTTGCAGTTGGTTTAGAGGAAGGGACAGAGGTGCTTTTCTGTGAAACCACTGCCAGCTCAGCTTTTTCACAGGACAGGGACATTATCTTTCTCTAGGACTAAGTTGGCCTTACAAGACTCCCATTCCCCAGCCCCCATGAGAGGAAACAAGCTGTAGCAGTTTCACAGAGCACCCAATTTTTCAGTGACCAGACAGCACATCCTGGAGCTGAGTGAGGTATCCTGGAGGAAACTGTAGATGGAATACTTGTTTCAGTAAACAATCAGGAAGCAACTACAAGGCCTTTTACTTTCCAGTCGGGTAAAACACAGGAGACATCCAGCAATGTCCTAGAGGGAGTCCTGGTAGAGACCCAGTTTGGTCTGGGCAGCAGCATGGGTCAGGGTGAGAGATTAATGCGGCACACAGCCAGGTGAGCTTGAGCAGCGGTCAGAGGTGAGATGCAAGGACCAAAGATGCTTTCTGTGGGAACTGTAGGGTTTTCCTAGAGCAGTGATTCTCAATTTTCCTGATGATGCAACCCTTTAACACTGCTCCTCTTGCTGTGGTGACCCCCCCAACCATAGATTTATTTTTGTTGCTACTTCATAACTAGAATTTTGCTACCATTATGAATTGTAAGGTAAATAACTGTGTTTTCCAGCGGTCTTTGGCAACCTCTGACATGTGAGTCCCCAAAAGCGTCCCGACCCACAGGTTGAGAAAAATTATCCTTAGTGGCACAGAGAGGAATCAGTCTTGAAAGTCTAAGACTAGATTGGCTAGGAGAACTCAAATCCAGCCAGCTCATCTAGATCACATTATTATTCTTTCAGCTAGCTTTCAAATGAAGTTCCTGAGGAGCAAGGGTGCCATACATTTCCCAGGGCACTCCAGCTATTTGGGCGGCAAACTCAGAACTCACAGCCAGCTCAGCCACCTAGGGGTGACATGCTTCTTCTTGCTTCCTTTTGTTTCTGTGACCCCAGGACTGTTGTGAGTCCTCATCTGGACCTCTCCCAATGTTGAAGGTCACCTCCAGTCTCCCGTGGAAGGACTGGCACATTTTCTTTTTGAATCTAGAAGTTTAGGATAATGCCTGTTCCAGAGAAGAGGCTTGCTAAATGCAAACAAAGGCATGAAATAATTTCCCCTTGAAATGGAGTTGTCCCTCTAAAAAACCCTGGAGTCATGAACAGGAAAAGGCAACATTGGATAGTTTAATGCTTAGTGTGTGCTAGCCTCTTAAATATTTCTCTATTCCTTCTATGTTATTAGTCAGTTCATTAGTATAATTTAGCTAGTAGCCTAATAGACAGTCCAGCTACTTTCTCAGTATCAGAATACAGCCACAGCAGTAAGGGTCCCTTCCACCCAGTGTGAGCTGTCATTGTCCTTTCTTCTGAAACCCATCCCGGATCGTCAGTTTACTGACCTCCTGTTTAAAACTCTACTTAAAAAAACCAAAAGTCATTGGTTTTCATTGAGTTTTAACTTTATTCCATCTTCTGAGACTTGCCATTTCATCCTATAACACATTGGTACAACTCTGCATCATTCTTATTGGACTTATACATCACTAATTTTGACTGTCACACTGGGACATGGTGGGTTTATCTCTGTTCTGTGTACCAGAGCTGACATTTGTTATCTCATACACTCTTCCCACCTACTCTAACAATTACTTCATTTCCCAGCAAACCTATTCTGTTGTGCTCTGTGCTCTGAGGGTTAGAAAAGGCAAGTTACATAATTCATGAATCAGCTGAAATTTGAATTCAGCACTAGATCTATTTTTTTCCTGAGCAAGAGGGGAGTACTGACTTTTTGGACTTTTTTTCTTGTTTAATATAAATCAGCAGATATTAAATATATGGGACAGTGCTGTGCCCTACCCCCCCCCCCACCCGATCCTTCTGTAAGGTCCAATGTATCACATCACCGTCTTAGTGATGCTGTTCTGCTCAAGCCAGTCCAGTTCTAATTAAAGGGCTTTGGGTGTCCTGAAGTCATCTTGGTATCTATTACTCTGTGAGGACCTTGATACCCTTCTCAATGGGCCCACTTTGCTGGAGGAGTGATGTGGGAGGGTCTTCTGTTTTGTATTGATTTCATTGGTTAATAAAGAAACTGCCTTGGCCCTTTGATAGGACAGAAAATTAGGTAGGTGGAGTAAACAGAACAGAATGCTGGGAAGAAGGGAAGTTAGGCAGATACCATGTCCCTCCTTTCCGGGGCAGACGCCATGGAGCCAGCCACCAGGTCAGACATGCTGAATCTTTCCCGGTAAGCCACCACTTCATGGTGCTACACAGATTATTAGAAATGAGTTAAGCAAGATGTGAGAATTAGCCAATAAGAGGCTGAAACTAATGGGCCAGGCAGTGTTTAAATGAATACAGTTTCTGTGATTATTTCGGGTGTAAAGCTAACCATGCGGGAGCTGGGCAGGATGAAAAGCAGGCCAGCCCGCAGCTCCTTCTACAGAGGAGAAGAGCATGAAGCCAAGAGAACCTTTGGTATGCTAGGGAAAATCTATGGACCTGGATTCTTCACAGAGCTGCCCCCTTCAGGACAGTGTCTCTAACAGGCTCTGTACAGTGAGGCTTGGTGTTCCTGTTACACAACTGATAGCTCGAGTCAAAGTTAACAGACAAAGTGGGACCACAGGCCTGCAGCTCAGATACCAGGTCATCCCCAAGGCTTGAATGATTCCTCCACTCTAAGACTGGATTAGATAGTGTCAGTCCAGGGCTTAAAAGGACACAGGACCAGAGCTTAAGTGTCCATTGATTTGAGTAGCACTGAAGTTCCTCTCAGATACAGGAGACAGGAACCATTTTGGAGGATAAGAAGAGGGCTCTCAGCTCATGGAGACACATGTACCTGCTCCACCAACATTTTATGAGGCTCTGGAATGTTGTTTGTTGGTGACCACCCAGCCATCCCACCAACAAATGGAGCACCCCAAAGGGAGTTGCAGTGACCTCTTAATGTGAAACAGCATGTGCAGAGATGAGCTAAGAGGAAGGGTCTGTTTCTGCACATTTATCTCTGGTTATTAGACACTTTTAGAGAGAACATCTGTTTGGCCACTCTGGCTCCCATATTGTAGGCCCCACTTGAAGGCTGTTTTGGCCCTTTCCCTGACTGAATGGGGACTAAGTCATAAATTATAACCATGAGGGGGGCCCTAGAGTAGGATTGTCAGAGGGGGATATTTACTCATCTCACCAAGAAAGGAAGACCTGGTATCTTCAACTGTTCAGTCTTCAAATGGTAAGTCAAAGAAAGTGGAGACCACACCAAATGCACGTCGTAAGCTCAGTTCATATCAATCCATTCAATATAGAGTTTCTGCTGGGGACAGTGCTATGAGCTGGGGCTGGACCTGGGAGTCAAGTCACAGCATGATTTGATCATGCTTACAGAGTTTTAGGGACCTGGGCAGGGCGCCATTCTTTGATTTCTCCTTTGATTGGAACTGTGGATGTTTGTTTTATAAGAGGAAAATCTGTGATTATAGGACTTCCCACGTCACCTGACAGTATGTTCTTAGGAGATGTACAAGGTGATTCACTTGCTGGATAATAGGCCCACTCATTTTACAAGAGAAAACAATGTGTTTGCTTATTAATTTTCTAAGCATATGTCTAATCTGTGCTATGTTGTCCCCATTTTGCTGGCTGTTGTTCTCTGGCACACATCACGATCTGATCCAAGTAGGAATTTTCCACTTGAGCACAACAGTGTAACTGGGTCTCTCCCATGTGGTGCCACAGTTGCATTGTGACTGTGACAATCTCGGAGTCCGTCACCCGCACCTGTAATTTCCTGCTCATCACATTATTCCTAGTTCTATTTGTGTAGGTTACACAGGTTCAAAATATTATAACTCTGAGGTCTGCCTTGCCCATTGCTATGGCTTGAGGGTATTCCTAAAGTCTTGTCCGAGATCTCCAAAGCAGCAGTATTATAAGGACCCAAACCTTATCAATGAATAAGGCCTTTTAAACAAGGGACTTGGTTAGTTATAAAACGGGAATTCGATGTCTGTCCTTTCTTCCTGCTTTCCTTCCTTCCTCCTCCCACCTCTATCACTTTTTTCTTGAGTTTGATTTTCATTCTACCATTTCATGACTGTGCTGGCTAGTCCTCATGTCAATTTGACACAAGATAAATCAGCTGAGAGGAAGGAACCTCAGTTGAGTAAATGCTTCAATAAGATCAAACTGAAGACAAGAACATAGTGAATTTCTTAACTAGTGATTGATATTGGAGGGTCCAGCCCATTGTGGGTGGTGACATCTCTGGGCTGGTGGTTCTGGGTTCTATAAGAAATCAGGCTGAGCAAGCCATGGGGAGCAAGCCAGTAAGTAGCACTCCTCCATGGTCTCTGTGTCAACTCCTGCCTCTGGGTCCCTGCCCTATTTGAATTCTTGCCCTAGCTGCCCAGTGATGGACTGTGGCATGGAGGTTGCAAGTGAAATAAACTCCTTTCTCCTCAAATTGCTTTTGGCTATGCTGTTTCATCGCAGCACTAGAAACCATGTCTAAGACAATGACCTAACATGAAAGCCCTCACCAGACACTGATGCTGCACTTGCGTTTCCTCTTTTTTAAAACTATGAAAACAGTTTTTCCCTTATAACCTACCCAGCTCTTCCATGCTCTTCCATCTCTTTCAGCAATCCCTCCAGTTTCCTACCCTGAACTCACTAAGTCATCTTGGTCTCTTCCAGTCTTTGCTTTGAACTATGAGTCACTTGATCCTCTCAACCCTGCCTTTATGTCAGCTTTTATTTGGATCCTGCTCACCATCCCCAACATTCACGACTTCTCAAGTCCACTTTTTTAAAAAATATGGACCCAGGCACAGTCTTATATTCCAGATTAAGTCATGCATATGTTACCACATTGATTTCTGTAACCACTGGTCAAAATGTTCCACTGGATGCCTTTCTCCAACAGTGCAAGTATCTCCTTTCTCCCCAATGCTCACATACTCTGAAGTCCTGCCCGGCTGGCCCATCCATGCGGTCTTCCTTTACTCCCCTTGTGCTCTGTCTAAAACATGGAATCCAGTGTTCACGCAACACACTTGCTTTTCTTTTTTTACCCATGTTTCTCCTCTTTGTGAATTGTCCCTTGTCTTTTATTGTCCACATATCACCATGGTACCTTCCAACCCTCCCCACAACAGCTTTCTGCTCCTTAACCTCTTCTATTTATAATATAACCATCACTGTCATTTGTTAATAGCCATCATTCCACTTAGACATATGGGAAGATTATCTACTAATCTGCCTCACCATTGTAAGCGATGATGAGTGAACGATCACTGAGGAGGATCAATTGCTCCACCTCTTTTCTTTCTTTAACATAAGTTTACCTTAAACAATAACCTCATTTCATAGTAATAGTATGTTGCTTAAGTGACAAAATATAAGGTTTATTATTAACCTGTTTTATAGGTAATAGAATTGAGGATTCAGGGGTTGAGGAGAATAAACTCTGTCAGGTTAAAAAGAAAGGATTCCAGCTATTATTTGAACCTGGAAAAATATCCTGAAATACATGAGCAATGCATAGAATAGCAGAGTCCAGACCTTGCTGGGGGCTCATCTTCCTTCCAACTTTATTCAACATGATGCAGGCATTCGAAGCGGATCATTGCACATCATATGGGGGATAGCAGGCTGGGAGCTGAGCTGGGGTAGTGTGTAATTGTACAATCATAGAATTCATAGCCCTCTTCCCCTCCAGATGTTGAGCTCCAGATATTGGTATCATTTCTTCAGTACCCAGGTCTTCCTTAGACTCCTCATTTCCCTTTGAATGAAGCCATAATTACAGGCTTCATCGCAGTTTGAAGATTCCCTAGGTTGTGGCATTGCTCCTCTTAGCTCATTATGGAAATTCTGACAGAACTAACTTTGGAGCAAGTTGCGTATCACTCTGGGATTTGAGCCTAATTTTCTACCTTTTTTTATACCCAGAATTGTCATTTTGGCTCATAAGTTCTGTACAGAAGAATCATGCTAAGGTATTGATTGTTGAGCCAAAAGTATCTCAGGACCTGTACCTTGAGCCCTATAGGACAGAGAAAAGCCTGGCTGGAGTTCAGGGTCTGTTGGACAGAGAAAAGCCTAGCTCGAGTTTGAGCAAGGTAGGTAAAACTAGGTAGATGCCCCTTCAGCCAGAGGAAGGGTTTGGCAGCCTCTCATTGGCTGGAGGTACCCCCACATCACAGGATGTCACTAAACATGTAAAGCTGATGCTCACAGTAATAAATTGAGTTCCTGCTTTGACTTGACTCCCTATCATGACTGATTGTCATGCGTTGTTGGGTTGCAGAAAGGGCGGGTAACACCCACCTTTCCTTGGGGAAATGAAGAGACTCAGGAAGCAATTGATAAACTGTGTTTCCATTTTAGAAGAATTTTAGAAGAATGCTTGTGAATTTTAACAGTGTGCTTCATCAAATGACACAAACGGGAAAATGGTGGTGATCGGAAATGACACTTTTCTAAAGAGCCCTCATTTAGGACTCAGAAGACACCAACTCTTGATTTCTAATTTCTCAAGGGTCCTACTCTCTGTTTTCCAACACCATTGATGCGATGTGCCATTTGATCACTATCCTCCTTGCTTGTCTCAGTAAAATTTCTGTCACCCACGTCCTTTGTGGCTTCCCAAGAGCTCCAATCAGAGGCAGATAAATGTTGTTCACATTCAAAATCAGCCTTTGAAATGGGTGCTCCTGGCAGAGTAACCCTCAGACTTTGCTCATACTTGGTATCGTCAGATACTGTATTTAAAACAAGGGGATGTGGAAATTTAAATGCATGTTTTGCTTGTAGAAGCACTTAGGGAGTCCATGTCTGTTTCTCCCTCATACCTTTTGTTTTTTGCTTTGAATAAGTCCTGGCTGAGCTATAGGTAGATATGTTGGGTGTCTCGTATCCTGAATGAAGCCCTTGAGTCTAGTACTCCCAAGTTATTCCCTCTTCCCTACTAGGAGGCCAAGTCAGATGAAAGTCTAGTTGGTTGATGCCAGATTGGAACAGAGAAGAATCTTGCCCAACAGACACAATCAAGTTGTCAAGGAAGATTGTGTGGCGCTTAATGACATATGAGGTACATGCAATGTTCATCTGGTTAAATTTATACAAAACCCTTTCTTGCTCACATAGTTAATGCAGTTAGTAAGATCAACTGAGTAGGAAAACATTTTCTTCTATAACTTTTCCCTTTCTTCTTTATTTTTATCACTTGAATGTGAGTGTGTGTCCTTGTGGAGGTTAGGAAAGCCAGAACCTTTGAACTAATACACTCAATCTAATGTTTCAATACAAATGAGCCAAGTTGAAGGGTCTGATACACAATATAGAAGTCATTTATTTGCTCACCCCTCCCACACTTAACAAAATAACTCAGATCTTGATTTTTATCTAACTTGTAAAAGTATGTCTTCCTGAATTCTTGGTTCTCTGGCCAGCTTGGTTGCATGCCTAGGGCACACATGCATCTTGCACTTCCTGGCAGCTGCAGGACTGGCTCAGTTGGATGGTTTTAATAGTAGCATCACATCTCCTACTATGTAAAGGTTTAATTATAATAGATGAATAAATGAATCAGAAGGTGATAATCAGTTCTCCTGGGGCAAGTTTTACATAGGAACTCACATTATTGGCTGTGGCCACCTGAAGCTCTTTCAGTAGCTGGGTGACATATTTTAGAAACACGTGGTAGCTCTGGACAGACAGGTCAATCAACCTTGTGGACTCAGCAATGAATTTTTCATAGTAGTCAGAGAGTTTGTCTGAAAAATCTTGCAGTTTGGAACTGAACTGCTGGTGGTAATCAAAAATGATTTCCTTCATTGCAGGGGCCCAGCTTTTAATTGCTTCCTTTGCGGTGATAGAGAGCTCTGCAATCTTCTCCTTCCCCTTTCCATCAATATCAGCAAGGATGCTAAGATAGTCTTGGATATTCCTGGACACAAACTGCTCAACTTGAGTTGTAATATTGTAAACAAAATCAGTAGCCCTGGCACTGTATTCAGAGTGGAAATCTTTAAGGATAACTAAGAGGGACTTAATCAGGTCAACCATCTTTTCTTCGACTTCATAATACTTTACTGTCCAGCCAACTGTGCTTGGATCAAAATACTCTTCACGAAGAGCCTTTATGTAATGATAGACCTGCTGTAGCTTGTAGGACGCCTCCTGAAGTAGACTTTGAACAGAGTCATTGAAATCACTGAAGATAGAATATAGCTCTTCTTTTAGTAATTGAAAAGCACTTGGGATGTGTATTTTGAAGATTGTATTGATATAATTAGTGAAACAATCAGATTCTTTGTCGCATAGGTATTGAATTTCTTTTACTACGTTGTCTAAAGTTTCCTCCAAAACAACCTGAACATCACTGAGTATCGTTGTAAGGTTGACATGCTGGAAGTCTTCGAAGTATCCTTGGATGAAGTCTGATGAAATGTTTAAGATCAACCTGTACTCCAGAATCACATCTTTTAGTTCCCTGGCTTTTGGAACTAAAGGAAATCTAAATTTTATGTCACTGAACAAACCCGATTTCTCTACTAGGTCTTGGACATAGGAAAGCAGTTTTTCTAAACTGTTATGGACACTTGAATATAGCCAAGACAGTGACTTTGCCATCCCCCCTATTACCATCGTGCAGAGTTCATCGGCAGTGTATGTTCCTGCATTACCTGGGAGCTTAAATGTATTGTACTTCAGGAAATGGATGAATGAGTCAGTGAGAAGCGCGACTGCCAGGTGGTACTTCTGAGTAACATTTACTATGCTGTCTACCACTTTCTCCTGCAGTCTTTCAGTGATGCTCTGGCCCTCCTGAGCCAACATTGCTTCATACAGATTCTGGGTCTTGTCTTTCCACTCCTGGTAAGCATCATGGGCTGCCCTCTGGAAATCTATGTTCATTTCATTAACTGTCCTTATAGCTCTCTCAGCATTGTTATGCAGACTTCTTTTTAGCTTTGAAGAAGCATACTTATTGACATAATCATAAATAGTCGCTGTAGCCTTGGGCACATTGCTTTTTAGGGAGCCTAGCAATCTGGAAGCTGCCTCGTCTTCCCAATTAATTTTGATGTACCTTCCATCATCAGACTTCTTGTACCTCCACTCAGTCTTGAATATGTTGAGTTTTCTATCTAGAGGGGACTAAAATCAGAAAAATAAAACAGATGAAAAGAATATACTCTCAATGACTCTGATTGTATAATATACTACACTAAAACTTCAGTACCACATCAAAGAAAAGACCAGAAGAGGCTTTTTCATATTCTGTAGGGGGGGGGGGGTTAACCTTTCTTTTTTTAGCTCATGTGTTTGTTTTAATAGATAGGCCAACTGATGTTAATTTCTCTTTATCACATGCTTCAGGGAGGATAAAAAGAAAAGTATGCTAGCTACTTAGTGACACTTAACACTAAGGACTTCTTGGAATGGAAAATTGGGAGAAGGAGGAAGAAGCATTGGAGGAAAAATGAGGAAAAAGGTAGGAAAAACCACATTCTGGATTTAAGAAGAGTCCAGCTCAAGAGCTTCCACTTCAGCCTTCACTCGCTAAGCTAATGATTGGCTTCAGTTTATAACTCTTCTTACAGCAATATGTTATCTTTGATTTGGTCCCAGCAGAGCTTATAAATGGCATGATATGAATTTGATGTGCCCCAATCAAACAATTTCACTGTGGGGAGGAATTACAAAGCCTTGAAAAGAAAGATTCCAGAAAGTCTGATTCTAAAAAAAAAATTTGGCACAATTTTTTTTTTTTTTTTTTTGAGACAGGGTTTCTCTGTGGTTTTGGAGCCTGTCCTGGAACTAGCTCTTGTAGACCAGGCTGGTCTCGAACTCACAGAGATCCGCCTGCCTCTGCCTCCCAAGTGCTGGGATTAAAGGCATGCGCCACCACCGCCCGGCATGTGGCACAATTTTTGCACGTCTCAGGAGATAAGGTATGACTCTTGTCTTGACCCAGAAAGCCATCAATCAACAGTGCTACTTGGGTACCATGGTGTGTCTATCAAGCTCAGCAAAAATTTACTGTAATGTTTTCAGGACAGTAGTACCTCAATGTAGACATTTGACTGGCTCACCACCTGTCTTTCATCTAGTTTGAGAATGCTCTCAGAGAACAGTCTAGGATGAAACATTGCTTTTGGCCATGGGATGCTCATCAACTGGGACTCACCTGAGGCTGGAAGTAGACATTCAGCCTCAGCCTCTGGTCATCTGTGCTTGACTCCAGACCCACAGCGCCTATGGCTGGGGAGGCCGCCCAGGCCCACAGACTGTTCTCATCTTCTTTGTAGTACAGGCGGAGCTCAGTCAATGCTGGGCTAGTGATGTCAAGGTGAGCTTCTCCCAGCCAGATCCTGAAATCAGAAAAGGAAAGGCAGCTGAATCAGAACCAGACGGGTCCAGAGATGGCAAGCATCATAGCGAGTTTTGAAAAGATATCCAGTGGCAGTAAAAGTTCCATACCACAGTCCTTGAAATACACCATCTTCACTGTACTCCACACTGAAGTCGCGGTGTTGAAGTGTTCCTTTGTTCTTATAGATGAACATGCGACCTTCCATTTTCTGTGTTCCCACAACTGTATAGAAGAGATTTTATATGTCATTGGCACATCAGTGTGTGTTTGTGTGTGTGCGTACGTGTGTGTGTGTAGTGAAACTTGGACAGATAACTTAACCAAACACCTAACTTAAAAGTTTAAAACATACCATATGCAGTTCATAGATTTTTTTTTAAAAAAGTTAATATTTTTCGTGGTAGTACTGGAGTTTGAGCCCAGGGCCTCATACATGGTAAACCTCTTCTCTACCACAGAACTATACTCCAAATCCGTATAATTTTTTTCTATTTTAAATAAACAGAAACTATTAATAGTCTTTAAATTATTATAGAAAAAATATTTTCTTTAAATTTATCCATCAATATCAGTAGATTTTCTAGTTTCATTTTTAAGATATATGGTGGAACATGCATATTCTCCTTTCATTCTATATTTTTCTACACAGAACGATGGTACTGTTGATGGTAATCAAATAAATAATTATGTACTCAAGAACCCAATTGAAAACACATAGTATCCAGGAGAGGTGGGAAAACATTTCCTTACCTTTTAGGTCATACTCCAGAAACTGCCAGATTGAACTGCATGTGGAATCCAGGGAGGTTTCAACATGGTCAGCTTTGTTTTTAAAACCAGCACTCCAAGTGACATTATACACAGGGGAGGCCACTCCAACGTGTGCAGTCAGTGCTCCAAAGAGAGGAATATAAACTCCGGTGGGCACAGTGAACTTAAAGGACGGGATCTCAGCGGTCTGCTCGGGCAGGGTGATGCTAGGCAGATCAACACCTGCAATCAGTTGGGCTATGTCTTTCAGATCAAAGCCAGCGCTGCCAACTGGAAAGTTCTTTGGAAGTGTGAATGGGGACACAGTTAACTGAACTTCAGGTATAGTCACCTCAAAAGCAGGAATAGAGGAGTCCTCTGGTTTGGAGTATTGTGTTAACACATCAACCCCAGGGAAATTTACCTTGGGGAGCATTGTTAGGTTGAGGGAAAATGGTGAAGTACTTAATTTCTTATAGATTTTTATCCCACTGAAGCCACCGAGGTTCATCCCTGGTATAATAAACCGATCAGCCAGTTCTTGCACAGGGAGTGAGAGGAGATAGTCATTGGGATTTTTGGTATATACAAGGGAAGTTGAAACCTGAAGATACTGTTTCTTTCCATCCATCTGTAGGAGTTCCTGCAAGCTTTTGTCATATACTGGTAGAATGATAGATTCAAGATCCCACAGTTGTCCTTCTGTGGATCCTGCAACATCAAGGCGAACCTCCTCTTGGTCATTGGAGAACTTCACATTGTGCTGAAGGACCCGTGAGTGAATCTGAACTTCACTCTTCCAGTCGACCTTCTGGTTCTTAGTATTGGCTTTCAGGGTCACTTCCTGGTCAAAGTGATGGAGATCAAGGAAGGAACTGGGTTGACTCACATGAACCTGTAGAAGGGTTGACATTGTCCATGGGGAGAGCTCCAGGGTGGCTTTGCACATTTGCTTTCCTTTCGTGACAAAGCTGTCTACGTGCAAATGGTTTTTAATACTGTGTTCCCATGTGGCATAGATGTGTGGGAGAGTGGCTTCTCCAGCAAAATTTTCTCCTACTTCAATGTTCCAGATCCCATCAACTTTGGAAGCTCCTTGTAGCTTTACTGAAGACCGAGTACCCCTGGAATCCAGGTATGTGTTGGCCTCGCTGGCAACACTTCCTGAATATTCCTGTGAAAGGACGGAACCCTTGATATTTCCTTTGGCTGATGACTCAATGGAAAAATAGGAAGCGAGACTTTCTAAGCTGAACTTGTGGTCCACACCTCCTTTAGCAGTAGAGTGCAGCTTTGAAGAATTGAAGTCATAGTTCAGTTCCATGAATGACGAGACAGTGGGTTTCGACTTGGCATTTCCGTTAAGTTCCTGCTTGAAGTTCATTGTTAAAACAGGAACATGGAGGCTTGCAGTTGTTTTCACTGACGCTTCCACGTTTTTCTTGTTTAAGCTAATGGTGCTGTCGTGACTGCCCTTCACAAATTTGTTAGTGAGAGAGACAGCTGTGGCTAGCTTTGGTCCCCTTTTCCGCGTCAGACGTGACGTACCCTCTAATTTGTACTGCAGGGCATCCGTGACATATGAAGAGGAAGAAAGGAAATGAGCCACGATGTCTGACTGGTTATAAAGTCCAGCATTGGTATTCAGCGTGATGACACTTGATTTAAAAGAGAAGTCATAGGTAAAATTGCCCAGAGCTGGAATGTAAATATTGTCAATAGTGCTTAATTTCTTGAGATCTGGGAGGGAAAACCTGAGGAGATTCCTAGGGGCAGAAAGAACTGGCAGCTCCAACCTGTATGAAGGCACAATGACCTTAGGACCCGGAATGGTGACACTTGGGGTACGTATTGCTTTGGGGATCACATAGCTGGAGGCCAGTGTCTCTACAGTGAATGGAGATACATCAATGTTGGCGAATGGGATAGTGAAACCATGACTTTGGAAGGTTCTGAGGGGCTGAGTGAGGGAATTTTCAGTTTTGTAATTATCAAACTTAACTTTTGTTTCATTGTAGGATGTGGTAAGAAAATCCAATGCACCGTCTCTGACTTTCTCTAGTTTCCTGTCCCAGGAATTGACATTGTTGAGAATAAACTCATAAAACATACTCAGAGGAATCACAATGGAATGCTTGTCTCTGTTCTTTTTATATTGGGCCTTTACACTTAAATCAAATGATTGCCTTGTTGTCTTCAAAAAATCTTTCAAGCCCGCTTCTTCCCAGATGGAGAAATCCTTCAGCAAGGGAGTTGTGAGCCCAATGTAAGGGAGACTAATTTCAGGAATTGTTAAAGGTACGTTTAAGAAGTCCAGGTTGGCATCTCCAGTCATTCCTACATAAGCTTCCATGTTGTGTTCATTGTTGACTGCAGAAAAATTTTGGTTGTATTTGTACTGGTTGAATCTAGCACTTGCCTGCCAGCTTGTTTGTTGGGCATGAGGACTCAGAAATAGAGCATAGTTATTCAGGAAGTCTATTTTCCCGGTCAGCTTTAGGGGAAAACTAACTTTCAAATTTCCCTCATTATTTGTGGATGCAGTAATCATAAACGGTTGTGCTGAAAAGAAAAGCAAATTTTTCAAAGTCCCAATAACTTTTCCATTGAAGTCAGCATTGTGCTCGCCAGTCATTTCTGCCTTCGCATCTCTGAGCAGTACCGTCCCCTTGCCAGTCAGAACGCTGGAGCCCACGTGCTGAGATTCAACTTTTGATTCAACTTCAAACTTGGAATAGTTGAGGAAGCCAGATTCATAGGCCAGTTTTTGGATGACCCTTAGGTGTTTGCCATTTATGTTATTAGACAATCCAAAGGAGGCAATGGGTCCTTTTACAGTGAAGCTAACTTTGGATGAATGTACGCCTTCATCTGAGAAGTTGGGACAGGCCCAGTTCCATGACCCGGTCCCTGAAGAAGTCCAGACCACATGTCCAGCTTCTAATAGTGACTTGATTTCATTGTTAAAAGAAGCCTTACTGGAGAAGTCCAGGCTGGGGACACTCAATTTGTGAAAGTACTTTGTGTGGCTGTCAAGGGTGAGCTGATTGTTTATCCTGACAGTCATACCATTATTAAACTCCACTGTGTTTTTCTCTATGTGGAAACTTGCAACCGTGTCTGATTTTCCCTCAATGGCCTTTTCAGAAAATAGCATCTCGCCCTCATGCTCCATCCTCACGTACGTACTGGAGAAGTTCATGGATTCCTTCAGGACCAGAGGATTAGGCTTTAGCTCCAAGAGTTGAGCTTGTGCTTGAAAATCAAAATTGAGAGCTTCAAATTTGGACTCTCCTGCTGCAGCAACAGAAGCCACCATCTCTGCTTTGTTCTCTGAAGTACTTACGTTCTGTATGTTGGCATTCGCATCTAATATAAAGAGGGGAGACTGGATCTTCAGGACGCCATGAAGTTTGCCGAAAGCAGGTATTTCAATTGTGTGAGAGAGGCGAGGAAGCTGGAATTCTGGTATGTGAAGATCAGGAACCTGAAAATCTTTGAAACTGACATTTGGAATTGCGAATTCTGGAATTGCGATTTCTGGTACCTGGAAGTCTGGCAGAGTGAGTCTTGCAAGAGGGATGTTCACCATCCCCAAATCTTTCAGGTACACTTCTGGAAGAGGCCACTGCAGCTCACTGCTCAGCATTTGGTCAATAGTTCTGATAATCTTTGTTTTTATTTCCAGCAAATCTATTGTAAAGGAGCGGACATGGTAGGTGTTGAGGATAGTGAATTCTGGCGTGGAAAATCTTGATGGGATTTTTACATTCTTTAATGTTCTGAAGTTTATCCGAATTGAAGGGATCCTCAAATCTGTCAGGGGGACTATGAAGTCAGGAGTCTGGAAGGTACCTTCTTGGAGAGCACGGAGACTGATCTCAAAGGCAGGCATGGTCCCCAGAAATGTTTGGATTTCAGGAACAGTGAACCCTTGCTCCACCAGCACTTTCGCATGCTCAGCCCAGTTTTGGATGGAATATTGTTCTGCAAAGTCTGTAATGTTCTTCACAGTTAGAATCCACCTGTCAGAAATGTAAGTGACCAGTGTATTGTAAGCTTGGCTTACCAGAGACAAGAAGCGCTCAACTTCCCATGGAATGTCTATTTGATAAATTATGTCTCGCACATCATCTAGGGTAATGTCTTTTATGTGAACCAAAGCATCTTGCAGCCAATCAAAGAACACAGTTACTGTGGTGCCCTTGAGTCTTTCCAGATAGCTGGAGACAGTGGCTTTGAAGTCTTCTACCAGCACTTTTAATGCTTTCATTTTCTGTGGAAGTTCAAGGGCTTGGATTTCAGCATTGATTCTCTGAGTCATCTCGCGTAGTTTGCTGTTGGTTTCGTCTATGAACTGGTGATAATCAAATGCTTTTAAAGTCTTCACCAACATGTCAAGAAATCTATTTAGTTCTTCAATGAATTTTTTGAAAGACAATGCTTTAAGCCACTCAACAGTTTCATCAATAAACCCAACAAATTTATCATAGCAATCTTTTATCTCAATTTCTTGTAGCACATTACTTAGTTTCTGAAGAGTCTCACCCAGGCTGTAACTGTGGGCCAACTCTACTAATTTATCCATTAAAACCTGGATTTGTTGGTTTACTTCATATTTCTCAATTAACTCACGGACTATAGTATTGATTTTCTCAGTTACTTTAAAATCCTCAATAAGATTCATAACAAAGTATTCGACACGCTCAATAACGTTCTTTACTCTTTGTAATAGAATTGCAGTTCTTAACTGATCTAAATACGTCATGACATCAATAGCTTCAATCCGTTGTTTTAACTCTGCAGCCAGCTGTTGAATGTCTACAGTCTGAATTAGTGTCCTGAGCTGCTGTAGTTTTTCTTGTATCTGGATTCTGATTTGATATTTAGTATCCATATTCTGGATCCAAGAGGCTGTACTACTACCAAGTTTGTTCAAATCAACATTTTCAACAAATACATATAGATTATGGATTGATTTTTCTAGATTTACACGGATATGATACTGTTCATCAAGAATTTTTAGCTTTTCAATGATTCGCTCAATAATCTGAGCAATAGTTTTTTTTAAAACCCGTGGGTCATAATTGTCTTTAATATACTGATCAAATTGTATCACGTATGTCTCAAGTTGAGAAAGTTTTTCATTGAAGTTGATTTTGGCACTATCTAAAGCAATTAGTACATCATTGTCTGTAATTTTATAATGGTCCATGAAAGCAGTTAGTTTTTCCTTGGCATTGGTTACTTGTCCCTCCCAGTCAGATGTATTCAGATAGTCATGAACTTGCTGTGGAAGTCTGCTCAGGGCTGCTTTGTATTTCCTCAAATACTGATCAATATTGATGCTTTGCAATTCTCCCTGCACAGCTTCCAGTAGAGTTATAATTCTTCTTCGATTTCCCTCCAAATACTCCGGTAGGCTTTTAAAGAACGGGAGGCTGATGGTGTGAACATCCTGGTTCTTATCATACTTCACAAAAGCAACAATTGTGAATTCTTGGGGCTTGTCCACAGCATCATTTATCTCTGAGTTGTCAAGGGCACTGACAGGCTCACTGTAGAAAAACGGTAGTTTAAATGGCCAGGAGGGCTCAGAGAGGTCAGCCCGTCCGCTAAGCTCAACGCCAATTTTGTCTTTAGTGTTGTAGGCTTCAAAGTCCTGTCTGTATACCTTGTCATTCAGTCTGGTTTCGAATTTCCAGGTGCTTGTCTGCTCAGCTGGTGTGAGCAGGGCAGTGGCTTCATGGTTAAGAGCTGTGCTGATGCTGCTCTTGTACACTAGATCGTGGTTTGTGGATCCCTTGAAGTCATGAGAGAAGCTGAGTGCCAGAGGTTCCGCTTTCAGCAGAAACTTACTATACAGCTTCCCAGCGTGCTGTCCCCAGAGAGCCAGTTTCCCATCGCCGCTCGTGTGTGTGTCGATGCCCAAGGTAAACGGTTTCAAAACAACGTGGAAAACATTGTTAAAGTTAAGTGGTTCTGAATTATAGTTGGTAATGACGTCCACAGAGGAAGCCAGCCCTTTAATGTCTGCATTAAGCCGATGGCTGAATTCTGTGCCCTGAACCTTAGCTATAGTGTCTGCTCTGTAACTTCCCACTACTAAGTTGGTGTAAGAGACGGCATAGATGTGCTTCAGCTCATTGTTTTGATAGGTTCCTTTAAAGTTACCACCCACGTTCAGCTTCAGCGGTTCTAGTCGTAGCTGCCCACTGTTGGCCAAATCTAGAGCATCGTATCTCAAGTCGTGGCTTAAAGTAGTTAGAAAAGAGTAGGGCTGTAGGTGTAAGTTAAAATTCTGCTTATAGAACTTGTTAGCACTGTAAATATTGTCCATTTTTGAGGAGAAGTCCAGCGAGAGGCCTGCAATGCTTAGACTGTGTGTGTGGTCGAGTTTCATTTCCGCGTAGGAGCCCATCATGTCATTGGACAGCTTCAGCCCTTCTCGGCTGAGTTTGAAGTTGAAGACGTTCTTGCTGTCTGCACCCAGAATCATGGCCTGGTACATGCTTCCTAATGAGACCTCTGTGAGGGCAGCTTTTCCATCCAGATTGAATTTCGCATGGTGTTCCTTGAAGCGGCCACTTGTTGATAATTTCATGGATGCCCCAGAGAGGCCAAGATCTGCATTCAACTCATTTTCCAGCACCAGGGGGCTGTACTTCAAGTTGGTGGTTGCACTCGTCGATAGTCCGTCTCGTGCGATCTTCAATGTTGCCTTGTGAGCACCAGTATTTATTTTGTCAGTGCCCAAGATGTCAGCATTTAATTCCACATCCTGGGAAGTGAGTGATCCAGAAAGAAGAGTGATGAAACTCAGGGACTTGTAGTTGGCCTGATGCTCAGAACGTAGAGAGGCGCTTTGCTTAGAGAATGTCATGTCCAGCTTGTTAGAAGCAGCGAAGTTCTCACACTGCCCACTGCTGTCAGATTTCAGAGTCAGCTCGTAGTTTTCGTATTTCAGGGAAGCTGTGTTCTTGAATATGCCATCTTGCAGATCAGACGTAGAAGTGATGGAGAGGGTTCCATCCTGGTACGTTGCCACTATCTGGTTGGTGCCTTGGAAGTAGGTGGAGTTAAACCTCATGTTGGATTCCCCACTCAGCTGACCGGTGGTAGGGTCTCTCTCACAAGACAGGCCATATTTGCCCTGAGCGTAGAACGAGGATGCTCTGAGCTGCCCATCAACCTTGAGGTCTTTGACATACAGATGTTGCTTCTTCTTAGAGTCCAGGTGAACAGTAGCAGACACCTGTGGTCCCAAGGCACTAGATGCTTCAAAGGTTAGTAGACCTTTTGAGACTGGGGTGTTTCCAAATTTTTCTACGTGGCTGACTTTGAACTTTGAATCTAGAAGCTTGTGGTGCAGAGACCCATCACAGGACAAGGTGAATGTGTTCCTGCTGTCAAACGTTGTTTCTCCAGAACCTAGCAGAAAAATCCGAGATATGGTTAAATCAAGCAACACTTTTCCAGAATAACCTTTATGTTGAAAGTCAACAGGAGCCTTATATAGCTAGACCAATTGTAATAGCGGCATTTCTAATGTATACATGAAATTTGAAGTCAAAGGCTAAAAGGCATCCCTCCAGGAAGCTTTCTGGGTTTGCTGCAGCCCTTGCTGGGTTCCCTTATCAAACACTTTCATGGCACCTCATACTATATAGTATACATGGTATCATAACACTTCTTACACTGAATTATAACTCCGCAGAGAAATGGCTGCTCTATTGTTACTACCTAACATATTGCTGAATACTTACCATATGCTTAATAAATATTTCCATTAGTGAATGAATGAAAAGACTTCCACGTAGCAAGAAAACTATTTGCAGGAAAGCCTAAATTGTTCCTTCCTAGAGCTGTCCCACCTGAATGTGGGATCTATTAGCCCTATGGACCCTTTACTGGAGCAGGCCTCACCTTGCACGCTGTAGGAAAACAGGTCAACTGCAGAGTCAGCCTTCATGCGGTACTGAGCCCGAAGGCTGAAGTGGTCTCTGCTGGTGTTGCCACCAGTGTACGATGCTGACCAGTTGTACAAGTTGCTGTAGACATTTGTGGAAAGGTCTAGAACACCCAAGAGAGGTACTTGCAGTTGATATGTCTTGGGGATTGTAAAAGTGGGGAGCTGGAACACTTGAGATGGCAGCTGGAATCCCATAGACTTGAAGTTCAGGGCTGGCGTCCTCACAGTCTCTGGTATCTTTAGATCCTTTGAAGACTTGCCGCTCAGAGGCAAAGGGATGTCAAGTTTTATACTGTTCTTGTTCAATGTATATTTGACCCGGCCATCACTGAAGTGAACAGAGACAGTGTCCCCACAGTCAGACATCAAGAACTCAAAATCCTTGGTCTTGACTCCCCCCCACCTTCTCCCAGCCTACTATGTTCTTTTCTCCATGATATTTCTTATGCCTGGGTCCCTTTTCACACTGCCCACTAAATACTTCCCAAACCCTCCCAAGAGCCACCTGTGTATCAAGATCCCTATATCACTCTCAAAAAGAGCCCGTCCTAATTCTGATTATGTCATTTATTGGTTCATTTATTGGTTTATTTGGCAGAAAGGATAAAACCTTACCCTGGTTCTGTCTTCTCACTGTTTCTGCTCTAGTATTTTGCATATAGTAGATACTTGATAAGTACTTGCTAAACCTAATAGAAGCAACTTGATATGTCAAAGAACACAGCTGTAAGAATCAGGGAAGATGGATGGTAGCTTTAGCATCTGCCAATTAGAAATGTTATTTTAGAATTAGCCTCTCCGAATCTCAGTGATGCTATCTGCATAGTACCCTTTCTGCTGAACCCCAGAAATGGCCTTGGGTATCAAATGGGGTTTGTCATCTTTTCAGTAAATACCTGCAGCAGACTATGATGATGATCTATAAAAATCAGGCAGGTAGTATTTGTTATATTTGAATAACCTCTCATTGTATACTGTAAAATGGGCAGGCAGGATGCTGCCTGCTCTGTCCCCCGCATTCCTGTTCTATCCCCATGCATTGAAATTTCAGTAGCAAGAAAAAAAATCTCTCATCTTCAGCAGTGTTGGTCTGTCGGGGGAATGGGAGGACTTCAGCCGTGTGACCAGTAACTAGTCATCAGGCATGTTCAGTCGTGTACTCGGCACAACCTTCCCAGGGGCCCATAAAACTCAGGGCATTTAGATTCTGGACTGGGAGGATTACATGAATTATCAATTTAGGAATAAAAATTGTCTTTTTAGCTCATGCTCCACCACTTTTTATAAAATAAATAAAGTGTCACACACATGTTTGTTATCACAGATAGGAAGTCAGCAGTGTGGTTCTGAATTTCCTGCTAGGATTAAGGTGCGTTGCTCTCTCTCTCTCTCTCTCTCTCTCTCTCTCTCTCTCTCTCTCTCTCTCTCTCTCTCTCATTTAATGCTTAGTGACTGTTTGCTCTCAATAGCTGAATTTGAATATCTTGCAAACTCAGGCTGTGATAGATGTAACACTAAAGAGCAGGATTTTCAGAATCTTCAATTATTTTCTTAAGTTCTTCAGACTATGCTGCTGTTCACATGGGAACCTCATTTTTAATGATACAAAACCATTGGCATTTATCCTATAGCTGTTTTTTGTCACCAAGTGCTTAAATAACTTCTCTGAATTTTTTTTAACAGAAAAGTGTAAATCAGGCTAGGTGAAATATTCCCTTTTCTTTGTAGAGTACAAAGATGATGTTCCCTGTTTCCCCCTCCTACCTCTTTAGGAAGAGGTTGTCTGGGATGTGGAAGTCAGGCAATCCCATTTTCTGGAGGTTAAACTCTGAGAGACCGTTGAGGTGATCCTGTAGCATCTGGGAGTAAGGAAGACCCCTGGATGCCATCTGAAGCCATGTGTTTGTTGCCTGCAGGGCGACAGGAGAGTTTAAGAGCAAGAAATGGGTCTCAGTGGCCCTCCAAGTACAAGTAACATGACCGACAGCTCAGGTCTGCAGGTCAGTTATCAAACAAAGTGATGCACTGAAACTTAAAGATAAGTTACTGGAAAGTGTGGGTCTCCAGTGCCTTATTTCTCTGCATTTTATTTTTACTCATTTATTTGTGTGTGTGTGTGTGTGTGTGTGCAGGCCAAAGGCCAACCTTAGAAGTCCTTCCTTCTTTAACCCTGTTTGCCTATCTTGTTTTTAAGCCAAGGTCTCTCACTGGGACCTGAGGTTCATCAATTTGTCTGGCCACTGAGCCCCAGGGATTCTTCTGTCTCCCACTACCTGTGGTAGGATTGCAGGCACATACCATCTTGCTTGGTTTTTTAATATGGGTGATGGGGCTCCAACTCAGATATCCATTCTTTGACAGCAAACACTTTATTGGCCAAGCTATCCTCGTCCTTTTTTATATATTTTCTATAAATATATATAACTATATATAATTATAATAAACTACATATATGCACATATACACATAATAATATATACACACATATACATATGTATGTATGTGTA
This sequence comes from Microtus pennsylvanicus, assembly GCF_037038515.1. Classification (NCBI taxonomy): domain Eukaryota; kingdom Metazoa; phylum Chordata; class Mammalia; order Rodentia; family Cricetidae; genus Microtus; species Microtus pennsylvanicus. The sequence continues at coordinate 87,836,274 of NC_134586.1, read as the reverse complement.
TATATGCATGTGTGTATTTATAGGTATGTGTGTATATATTTGTTCGATCCTCTAGCCAGTGTTCTGAAGCTTCTCTTAACACAGAAAACTCTTCAGCTTAGTGGTGTCCATTAGATATTTGTTCTATGCAGCTTTGTGTGCTTGGAAAACTAGCCACTCATGCTTTGCTTATGTCTTTCTGGATATTTCTGCACCTAGCTCAGTTGTTGAGGCAGTTAGCATCTACGGCCATTCATCTATTCTGCTGCAAGGTCATACTTACAGCAGTTAATTTGGAACCCACGTGCCGGAAAGTCATGTCTGTTTGAGGGACTCTTTGATCCAGGAGACGATTGGCATACTCATGCAAAGTTCTAGGGTAACTGGAAAGATCCACAGGGAAATTGGAGGCTACTTTTTTGGTATCCACGTTGGTTCCTGTGTTCCAGTTAAATTCGATTTTCTCGTTGTCTGAAAATGCACATGTAACATGACCATCAGTGATGTTAGCTGGGCCCATAGTTTTTACCCTTAAGCACACAGAGCCCTGGAAAGGGCTCCCGGGATGGAAGGGACACATACCATAACGCCATGCCACTCTCTTGGAAATTGTTGAGCCATAAGCTGTAGCAGATGAGTCCATCTGGAACAGCAGTTTGGTGGGGGACCAGTGCGTGTGGACCTCACTCCTGGCTTCTGCTAGCAAACGTGGTATGGAAACAACCCCTTTGATCTTGCCATCTCCCTTTCTGTCATAGCTATTGAAAGAGAAATCAGTTGGCATCGATGACTTTTAAGGTATCCAGGATTCAATAATTAGAAGTTTCATTTTTTTGGTGATGAAAGCCAGACATGAATAAATCAGAGATCTGACTATACATAGACCAGACTCATTAACTTATAAAGCCAATATTCAGCATGGAATATAGAGTTTGCAGGGAGGTAGATAAGCTTTATAAAAAACTATTTGCTTTTTTCTCTCTCGCCTTAGCCAAGCAGTTAAACCACTCCGAGCTATCATATCCTTGTCAGTAAATAGGAACAAGAGGCTGAGACAACTTTTAATGTGTAAATAGATGATAAGTGCTTATTGAATAATGGAAATGTCCAACTGAATATGTGTAGGGGGGAACATGTTGGGAACTGTATTTGCAGGTGGCTTGGCCAGATATGAAGCTTGGAGAAGAAAGCAAAGAGACATCAAGGCCTCCAGTTCAGCTCAGGTCACCCAAACCTTTCCTTACCTCACATGGCCCACAAAAGAGACCTCAGTGACTTTTTTGTTCTGGATGTCCAGGATGAGTTTGTAAGCATTTTTGTCCCTCGCAGATTCATCATTAACTCTGAGGATTGTCCCAAAGTCAACATCAAACCCTGGAATTAGGACTTCACTGGAGAGAGTCCTGCTTTGACGATTGTATTTGAACACTGCGGTGGCTTCAGTCTGCTGTACTCCTGAAAGGGTTCATGGGAGAGTCAAGAGTGTGCCGTGAGGCTATGCAAAGGAAAAAATGAGGCAGGGAAGAAAACCCCTGACTACCATAGGTTTAAATGAGGACCCTGGATAAGATTTTCCCATGGACCATGTTTGCTGTCCATTCACTTCACTTCCAAGCATTTACTGATGGCTTATAATGAGCTGGGCAACGTTCTTGCCACTGGGGTACCCAGCCCTTGTATGGTTCATCTTTTTGTGGTCAATGGGGTCTGTGGACTGTATGCAAATCAGTTACCTGTGTCAGAGGGCAATAAATATTATAAAGACATGGGAAACAGGCTATGAGGGAAGGAAACAGAGAGGGACAAAAGGGGGGGGCTATTTTCTACACGCTGGTCACACAAATATTTTCCTGTTAAAAGGATATGTGGACAAGACCACAGTTTAGAGAGGACTGAGTCATGCTGAGTTCTGGATGCGGGGCATGTAGGCAAAGGCCTGAGGTGGGGGATGCTCAGATGATCAAGGAATGCAGCTCTAATTCTTCAAAATTTAACAAGAATATGATTTCTCACCTTGCCCTGCCCCTCATCAATTTTTCTTGTCTTCCTCCTTCCCAACCCTTTCTTTCCACAGCCACATGTCATATCCTGAACCCAACTCTGTTCTTTTCAGTAGCCTGAAAATTTTCTCCAATGCAAATACCTCCATCTCTTGACTGGATTACTGACATCGCTCGCATATTAGATTCTCAGTTCTGTCTTCTTCCCATCTTTTCTCGACATGTTCCAACCTTAGAGTTTTTGCACATGCTAGTCCCTTAGCCTGCAACTCTTTTCTCTGTGGCTTATTGCCTCTCTATCCTGTCATCTTCCCTCTTTCTCTTTTTAAAAAGATTTTCAGGCAGTAGTGGCACACATCTTTAATCCCAGCACTCAGGAGGTAGAGGCAGGTGGAGCTCTGAGTTTGAGGCCAGCCTGGTCTACAAAGTGGGTTCCAGGATAGCCAGAGCTACATGATGCGGGTGGGAACCCTGTCTCAAAAAACATAATTGGAACAAAAGACAAACAAAATTTCCCTTATCATTTTCATTTTACTGTCTCTCCCACCCTCCTTTCTCCCTACGGTGTATACTATTCCCTAGAGCCTTTTATATTTGATTCCCCCCTCAAACCCGAAGACATGTTTGGTTGATTACTATAACTTCCATGAAGGTGAAGCCTTCATTTCTAGCCTCAGCTTTAAGAAAATGTCTGACACCTACTGGGAACCCAGGAAATACTTGTGAAATGTATCACCATAAAGATGTGTGTCCTGAACCCAAGACAGAGGCAGTGATGGAGCAGCCTCATTTTGGATACTCACCTTCGGCTTGAACTAGGAACTTCAGTGTGTCCACCAAAGCCTTATCTTCTTTTTGGAGTTCATAGGTTGCACTGGCAGAATATTGCTCCACCTCTCCTGTGGGCCTCAGCTCTAGCTCATACCTAAAGATGTCACGGCATGTCCAGTACAAACTGTTAGCTCCTTTCAAAGATGATAATGATGCCCCCCAACAATCCAGCCTCACACACCACAAAAATGCATGTACGGTTTTAATACCATCTCTTTCTCTTAGCTAGTGATAGTCCTTATGATTCCACTTTTTCTCCCCAAGAGGCCTAGGCAAGGGAAGCTCCCAGGATGTCCAGGGCTTTTGGATGAGTTAAAAAGTTGACCTTTCATGCTGAGAACAAGCAGTGGGAATGGGGGTTGAGGAGGGATGATGTACCCCAAAGCATGGTGAGGGCTTTGAGCACACACACTGGTCAGCTTCACAAAGCTTATAGTGATAGGTATGGAGACTCAGTAAAGGAACTGATAGACTTGAATATGACACTGTGATCTCCTCATCTAGTGCATGAAGCACCTCAAGGGGGGACCCACAGTGTTGACCAGAGGGCCACCATTTTAAGTTCCCAGACAATGATGTGAGCTCCTAAGGTTGGAAACATGGTTCTGCAATCCTTGGCATTTTGCTTTTTGTCCCCCCACTCCAGGTAGAGGGGAAGCATATACTAGGATAGCATCGAGTATCTCTCACCTGGTGTCCCCTGTCAGTGGGTAGTAGGAAGCGGACTCTGTGGAGCTGGCATTGGAGTAAGCTCCCGTGGTGCAGTAGTTCATGCCAGTGAAGAAAGGTCTGCAAGTTGACCAGGACTGCCTGTTCTCAATCAGAGGAGGGATCTCTTCCGTTTTGGTGGTAGACACCAAATGCAGCGTGTTGCTTGCGAGGAATGAAAAGGGGACGTTACCTTTGTATTACGACCTGAAATGCCTATGGTTGAATCTCACTGTGGACATGCCTTCCCCGCCCCCATCCTCGATCCTTCTCTTTTGTTCACACCCACCTCACATTATGTTTATGGGGAAACAAATATGAGTATAAAGAGCATCAGTAACATAATCATAAGGACCCTTGTTTCAGATGTTACACTGGGTTCTCTGCATTACCCTCGATCCCTCCGCTGCAGGCCTAGGATTCCCATTTTACAGCGCAGAGAAAAGCTTGGAGAGAAACTTATCATTGAGGTTGGGTGCAGGCTGGATGTAGGGACTTTGCCTTTTTCCCATGCAAGGTTTCTTACATTCTGAGTTCTTTCTACTAGCACTAAAATGCTCAAGTTTTGGCACCTGCCCACCCTATACCCTGACCCCCATCTGCAAATCCCTTTATTTCCTTCTTAGCTTAATTTGTCTCCTTTGTATCCAAGAGGGTTTTCTCCCCTTGAAGTGTTTTTTCTAAACACTTTACACTGCCTCTTCCTCCGTATGCTCCTGAAAACGCTTTCTTTGGTATTACCAGTCCCTTTCTTGCTCTTTAATTCGATGGTGTGTGTGTGTGTGTGTGTGTGTGTGTGTGTGTGTGTATTATTTATCTTCTTTGGCCTCTCACAAGTGTTTTATAGAGATGCTCACACATATCCACATTAAGGTATCAGATTCTAACCTCTGAGAACTTTGCAACACTTTAGAGATGTACTTCAAAAATGAGAAAATAGAACCAATTCCACCCATGCCCTGGTTTCTTCTTTGAAATACGTGCTTTTAAATTCGGGATCCCCACCCCTAGCTTTTGGTGGTGTCTTAAGTCAAGCTTTGCTGATGTGTTGATAGCTCTGATGCCAGCTGAGGGGTCTCCTTTGCTCCCTCTTTACCACGGTTCCCTGCTTATTCCTCCCCCTCCATCCACATGATTCTATCATCTGTGCTCTGGCTCCACTTTCTCCTGGCTTGCCCTCCCCTGACTGTTGTTTGGTCTTGCCTCTACATGCTGATCTCTTTACTGGGCTCGGAGTCCAGGTCCATTTCATGTCTAGGCAGTTTAGATTAGTCATTCCACAGGACACCAAAAGCAGCAATTCAGCATCTCACTCCAAGCTGCAGCTTTCTCTCTGCCTCCTATCTCAACAAAGGCCACACCACTTCCCTTTCTTCCTTCCTTTTCCTCTCTAACAAGTCAATCTTGAAACACTAATTTTTCTGCTTTCTTATAATCTATGGAGCTTCCTCACTCCCTTGTCTCCCTAAATGTTCCCCCAGGGCAAGCCCCTGTCTCCTCCCACTCCTAGCTGAGCTCCACTCACATTTTCCTTCTCCCATTTTGCACCCCAGAGTTGGAGTACTTCCTCTAAAAGCACCAGCTCATTGAATTTATACTCCCTTTCTCAATTCCTTTGGCTTCAGAAGGGTCTACACTCCTTCCATAGCCTTGAGAGGCTAGCTGTGGTCCGAGATGGCCTACCATCTTTTCTACCACAGAGCCCGTATATTCCCTGTGCATTTTACTAATTCAGCTCACCTTAGCATACCCAGTCATTTTCTTATCCTTCAGGCCATTGCACACACTCTACCCACTGCATGGACACACACTCCTTTCTCCTCTGCTTGCTTATCCCTGACACAGGCCTTCTAGCAGATCAGAAGTGGGTACTTTCAAAAACATCCCGGCTCCCAAAGTCTTTATGATCTATGATTTTACCGTCTCCCACTTCTCTGACCTAGCCCTTGCTTTATTACAGCCATTTCCTTAATTGTGTGCCTTCCCTGGACAGTTAAAAATCTAGAAGACCAGGGTCCTCCTGTATCTCCTTCAGCAAGTTTGATACAAACCGGGCAACTAAACTCTGTTTCTGAGCAAGCGAACAAATGTGTCAGGAAGCTATTGAAACAGGAACTCTTGATATGAACCTGAGCACTTTGGATGTTTTATTCAGAGTTGGCCACCACAAACTAGTGTGACCTTTGGTGTTTCTCCTGGGCAGGAACGCTTGTTTCCCAAACAGGACTTTTCTAGCATTGCCATTTCTCTGTTCTCAAAGTAAATGAGAAGTTAAACAGCGCCCCAGAGGCAAGTAACTCCTGACAAAGCAGCAGATGTGAAGTGTTGGTGTTGAGAGGCGTAGGAAACTTTAGGAAAATATACCAAGTAGAACCATTTCACTGGACCTTGAATTACCCTGGTTAGTTAGCTCGTCTGGCTAAATCCTGTAGAGACATACTCAATTCTCTCCTCCAAACAGGCCAGGTAGACCTTGATGGTAGAATTACCTGCCACTGAACAGCTTGACCGGCCTCTTTGGAGCAGGGATGGTGACCTTCAGCTCTCCTGCCTTCAGGGCCACTCGAGCCTCCAGGCCTGACTCATGGAAGAAGTTGGTGTTCATCTGGACACCGCTCTTTGCAAAGTCTGGGATGATGATGCCCATATTCGTCACAAACTCCACGGACACAGAGGGCTTCGCCACTAGTTCTGCCTGAATCTGGAAGTCAGAAGGTGACCTATTCAGTTTCACCCCGGACCTCAGAAACCTGACAGACAGCTCGACTTCTCTTTCTGAACTCTGACAAATGCCTCTGCTAATCCACACTACAGGGAACATAACTGTGATTTGAGGGGGAAAAGCTGAAGCATCCAGTTTCTCCAGAGCCAGTGTGCATTTCCCAAGACTAGCAAAAGCCTGGACTAACTTTAAGCACTACTGGATACAAAGATAACCAGGGTCTTCATTCATGGCAAACATCCAGGCTCCCTTTTCATTACTGCATCTTAAGTGGAGATGGTGAGAGATAATACATGCAGGCAAAATCCCCAAATTCCTCATAAAAATTAGCAAGAAGATTGTAATTATAATTCATGTTGCCTTGAGTTGGAGCATGTCTTAAACATGTGTGCAAAAATCCCACCCGGAAGGAAAAGAAACAGTCATTGATGGTGATCAATGCTGAGCCTTACATTGGCTAGTTCCATTCTCACTCCAGCCTTGGTTCCGGGGGTGATGACTCCAGAGGAGGACACTTGCAGCTGTACCCCAGCTCCAGTAGGGAGCTCAAAGGCATTGTCCATGAAGATGTAGTGAAGGTACAAGTCGTTCTTTGACCCATCTCTCATGGCCTGTGCAATCTGCAAATGCAACGAGGGGCAGCAATGCAAAGTAAGCCGGATGTGGGTGAGCTGTGTTAAAGGTGATCTCCCAAAAGCCACACAAGATGCCTCTTTATTCACAGAGGGGGGCTAGGAATTCTGACTAGCTCGGTGGTCTGATGAATGTAAGCTCATGATTACTGGCGTCAATGCACTGGGGTAGAAGCAGTTTCTCTGGCTTGAAAGTCACGTCATTTTAAACTGCTGATTTAGAGGTCTCGAGAGGAACCTCGCAGCTTGATGAACTTTAAGTATGAGTTATGACATTATTCTGCTCTTGTAAAAATCCAAATGCAAATGAGACTTTACCGGAAGTGTACTATATTATGGTAAAGGCAACTTTCCGAAAGTGAGTGCCTACTGAGGCAATGCCCCCGTTAATAAGATTGATTCTTGCTATCTTATAGAACATTTTCATAAAAGAACTCAAGACTTTTATCCTTTCTTTCTTTCTTTCTTTCTTTCTTTCTTTCTTTCTTTCTTTCTTTCTTTCTTTTGCAGTGCAAGGGATGGAACCTCGGTTTTGCAATGCTGGGTGACCTCTATGTCACTGAGTTACACCCCCAGCTTTTGAGACCTCTCTTCTTAAAGTCCACAGGATTATTTATCTTATCATAGGGAGCATATTTGTTTATTTTCTCCTTTTATGATATACTGATATCCATATAACACAAATGTGGATAGTGGGTTATAGTTTGCTAATAACTCATAATTGTTGTATCATTTCAGCATTTGAAAGTACTGTTAGCATAGATTGAGGAGGGTATACTTAGAACTGTTTTCTAGAAGATCAAACTAATATTCTTGAAAGATACAGCTATTATGAATGGCTTTATTTCCAAATGCTATCAATTTTTTAGCTACCAAGAATAATATTTTAAATAGTTTGTGTGCACGTGGTGTGTGCGTGTGTGTACATGTGTACTTATGTATGTGCATGCACTTTACTGTGCATGCATGTGTAGAGGGCAGAAGTTAATCCTGGGTCTTTCCCTTTATCATTCTCTGTTCTTTGACAGGGTCTCTCACGGATGTATTCCTGTGTTGTCCAGGCTAGCTGGCCAGTGAGTTCCCAGGATCCGCTTAGGTTGTTATGGGCACGGCTGGCCTGGTTTTACATGAATGTCAGAGATCCAATCTCAGGTCCTCACGCTTTCACAACGACACAGAACTGCCTCCCTGGGCCCCTCTTTGAAGACTGTGTGTGTACAGGTATATGCATGCTTACATGTGTGTACTTGCATGTGGCTGTTCATGTACATGCACACCTGTATGTGTGTGTATGTGTGTGTGTGCATGCACGTGTGTGTGTACCACATCAGTCTCAGATGTCATTCTCAGGATCCTATCCACCTTGTATTGTGACACAGTCTCTTGGTTTTACCCAGAGCTCGCCGATTTGGCTAGGGTGAGTCTGCCAGCCAATCCCAGGAATCTGCTTATCTCTGCCTCCCCAGTGCTGGGATTATTGGGGTGTGTCACAACACCCTGCTTTCTCATGTGGTTTCTGGGGGTCTAAACCTAGATCAGTCTTCAGGACAGGTCAGACTTTACTGATTGAGCCCCCTTCCTTAGCCCTTGAAAATCATCTGTACTCAAATTCAAGGCAAACTTGTATTTCCTTTTTTTTTTTTTTTTTTTTTTTTTTTTTTTTTTGGTTTTTCGAGACAGGGTTTCTCTGTGGTTTTGGAGCCTGTCCTGGAACTAGCTCTTGTAGACCAGGCTGGTCTCGAACTCACAGAGATCCGCCTGCCTCTGCCTCGTGAGTGCTGGGATTAAAGGCGTGCGCCACCACCGCCCGGCCAAATTGTATTTCAAAACCCTTTCTCAGATTTGTGAGGCTGGCAGACCTAAGAAGGTTCTGGCTCATCAGTGCCCATACAGGGCCTGGGTCACTCACCATCTGGGGGATTCCCCGCAGAGTTTGTGCACTGTTCAGCAGCAGCCTTCCCAGGACTTGGAGGTCTTGGAGCTTGACAAAGCCAAGTTCTTCCCCTAAGACGCGGAGGTAGGCTCGGGCTTCAGGGATTTCCATAGACTTCAGTTCTTTGATCAACTTGTCCACCATGGGCATGATTCCATTCACCATATCCTAGGATTTTAGTAGCAAAATGTCTAGTGAGATGGCAGCTCTGCTTAGCACTTACAGACCTCTCTGGCCAGCCTATCTGTGCAGCTGTGAGGTGCTCACACTCAAGCGTACACAACCTAGTTTCTACTCCTTAAAGTAGGGGCTCTTTGCCAGCTTTGGAGTGGAATTTGTTCTGACTTGCCAGCACAACGATATGAGTGACAGCCAAGGAAAAGTTGCTGATAATGACAAAAACATTAACTTAAAATTTATGATCATGTCTGCTTATTGGAAAATCAGTAGTAATGTCAGCCACAGTGACCTTGTTTCATTTAGTCGTTAAGTGAGGGTGTGAGAGATGGATTATTCGTAGCCCATTGACCTAGGAATAGGTCAGTCACATGTAATATCAAGCAGTTTTCCCAAGGTTCACGACTTGGAGACAGCGAGGTGTGAATCCAAACTCATGTCTGAGGCGGCACACTCTTAAACATTTCACTGAAGTACTTCTAGTCAATCTTGTTCCCACTAAATTTCCAAGAGGCCCTTACCCATAGGGGATACTGGCTCTTAGTCCTACAAAGGTGTCTAACAGATAGCCACATCGAAGATTTCAGGTAGGTAGAACCTTCATGTCTTCTAGGCATAAAGATATATGTCTGATAGCAAGATGGCAGGCTTCCCTTAAAGAAAAAGGATACCTAAAAAACACACACCTGTTCATGCTTGTCATCTTTGGTATAGCCAAAGTGGTCCACCAAGACCTTGGAGACACGATCAGGAACTTGTCCATCGACCCAGTACAAAGCCTTGCTGACACTGTCTGGGAAGAATCCTTGCTTACCGAAAAGAGCTTCCAGTGTCGGCTCAAAGCCTTTTCCCTCTAAACCAATCTGAGAAAGAAAACCAGGCAAACATGTCATTAGGCTTTTGGTTGTACACCAGACAGCGTCTCCCCACTTTTGCTCTTATAATTAAACAAGCAGCAGGCGAACATGACAGAAACCCTTGAAGGAAGTTGTTTGGTTAAATCTCAGACTCCTGAATGGCAGCTCTCCTCTGGCTTGCCCCAGAAGACACAGCTAAGGATCAGAGAGGATAAATCATTTCACTAAGGATTCAGAGCTGAAAAGAGATTCAGGGTTTGATGGGAGAAAATCATGTATTTAACTCAATGGAGAGCTCATGCATTTTTCTAGGGTTTGGAGTTCAGGGGTTTCTCTGAGACATCTTTGATAAAAGAGTCATGCTTCATGTGACCCCTAGTGGAGGCCGATGGTGTTGTACTGGATGGATTAACTACATTGAGATCCTTTCACACACACCTCAAAGAGATCAGTTGAAGCAAGTCCAAAGACCGCGAGAGTTGTTTTCAGCATGCTTTCTTTGGGAAGGTAACTGCTTGGATCAAATATAAGATTCCCTTCCACTTTGGCGGAGACTGGGTCAAACGATGGGAGAGAAACAGATTTGGAGATTTGATAGTTCTGGGAAAATCTCCTGAAGTCCATGATTGTTGGAAGTTGAGAGCCTTCCAGAGCACTTTCAATCAAATTCTTCAGACTAAATGAAAAGAAAGAATACACTTTGAGTAAAAATCCTGTGTTACTTGTTGGTTGTCTCTTCATATCCTACTCAGTTAGGAATTTCTAATTACTAAGATATGTAGATTTAGAAGTCCCAAGACTTTGGCTTAGGGTCCACACACATTCACTTTTAAGAATCCGTGAGGATGGGCAGTACCACAATCAGGGACTGGTGTCCTAGCCCAGGGTTCTCAGTGGCTGATGGGGGAAAATGACTTTTACTTACTCTTGGACATACAGTTCTTCTGAGTTCAAGATGTTGGCGATGTGAGATGCCACGAAGTTCTTCACCTGTTCACTCTGCTCCAATTGGAGAAGCTGGATAATTTTGCGAATTTCTGATGAGGAAGGGCCCCTCATCAGCAAGAGATAGGCAGCCAGTCTCTTCTCCACAGGAGCGGCACCATTCGCAAATGTATCGAAAAGGACCTCTTGGACCTGCAGTCAAATGACGAGACTGAGATCGCTGTCTTTTGGCCAAGACAGAGAGCATGCCCGGCTGATGCTGGTGTGTCTGGTGTTTTACAAGAAACTCTAATTTCTGTCTAAAATAGCCACAAATGCTGATACCTAGTCTTCTTTTCAGCATCCCCCAGGGCAACCAGCCCAAGGAATGGCACCCGGAAGACTTGTATAGACTATGAGCTGAGCTCAAGTCTTGACCTGCCACTTAGTGAAGACAAAATTGTCTCATTGTAGGTTATTTTGATGTCAAGACAAAGATGGAAAATGATAGTGAGTTTGGAGAAGGTATTTCTAATGCTCTGGAGTTATTTTTTGTCACCTCGGGTAGAACCTAATTCACTATCTGGTTGATGAGATTGTGCAGTACCAATGTTTTTGCAAGATGAGATGATAGTCAACTTGGTAGCAGGATAGCATGCAGAAAAAAAAGGTCTGTGTTCTGCATGTGGATGAGCTACAAAGTGGTGTCTTTCATGTGCATATAGTAGTATGTCAACGGGCTTACTGAAGCTGACACCTAGACGGTGGTACAGGGAGGCCCAGGTGGTGAAACAAAAAAGTGATGTCCTCATACGATCTGAACCTCATTGGCCAGCATCAGCTCTCACTTTTAGAACCCCACTGCAAACTTTACCTCTTCTCCCAGTTCCATCTTCCTCAGGGCCTGGATAGCAGCTTTCTGAATCAGCAGCGATGGTTTTGTACTTCTCACACAATTCAGGACTGAGGACTTGAGTGCTGGCATTACCTGTTCCATGGTTCTGCCCATATTTCCGATGACCTTCATTGGAGAAATGAAACCAGAGCTCACCACAGTGCAGAAGTAAAGGGTGTCCAGGGTGAGCAACTTTGTAATGATGTATATAATACAAAAGACTGAAAGAATACCCTCAGGATCAAGTAGGTGTGGTCTTCATTCCCCGTGCACTCATTGTCAATCTGTTTCAACAGGTAACCAGCAACATCTTGCAGATCGGGGCTCCTTGAATGGTCTGCATCATAATAGCTACCAAGGAAAGGAACAGAGATTGAAATCTAGCAAGCATAGTTAAACTTCTCTTAAAATCCAAACTTGTGTTTGCTGGTCCTTATCTCAAGCTCTCACTCAACATGAGCAATAGGAAACCAGAAGAAAAAGCATTGGGATTCGAAGGTGAGGGAAAGCGCCATTGAAGCAGAGATCTAGTGCTTCCCTTGCTCCCAGGAGGAGTGATGTAGGATGGAGTAAGGTGAGGTAAAGACTCACTTGTTAACCACGTGGCTCAGGGCATACAAGGTGGCTCGGCTCTGCTGCTCCTTGGCGGTGTTAAAGATCTCCCTCAGCCTCTGGGTTGAAGGATTTGGGATCAGGGCCACCAGGTAGGTAACAATGTCAACCAGCAGGGGGTGAGCCTTCTCCATTTTCAGCCACTGGAGGATGTGAGTGTAGCACTGGGGTTGTCCACACTGGACCAAGGCTTGTAGAGTGATGGGGCTAAGGAGAGATGTGCAGGATGGAGTTACACAGAGGACCATCACGTCGAACCCAGTATCCTCATCTCCTGGTTTATCTCCAGACAGGAGAGTCCTTGCATCCTTTCTGCACTACCTGGACCTAACCATCTTTCACACTACAGCTCAGAGGCCAGGAACCACGATGACTTCCACCATGGTGTCCACCCTAGGGGTATTGCTACTGCAGAGACATGATGGAGGAAAGGAAGCTAAAGAACCCTCAGACCAGAAGCCAATGAGGATGGTTATCTCTGTCTTTTTGTTGGGACATAAACTGTGCCTGGCCAGCACATGCACGGGCCATTCCTGGCCTCAGTACCTTCTGTGACCTTCTCAGCATGTAGAACAAGTACTGTTTGTGTGGTAAGTAGAAAAACTGTACTATTTTGTCCCCCTGAGTTCTCTTTCTATTAGCCTGAAAGTTTCAAGAAAGGTTCAGAATTTTTCTTTCTCAATTTTCATATTGCTCACAATAGCATAAGGAATTAGAAGACACAGATGCATGTATGCTTCAATGATGTGTGTGTGTTGCCTATAGAACTCTAAGCTCCTAGGATGATGGTTTTTCCCCGTAGTAGATATTAGCTGATCAACTGGTTAAGTGGGTTGACAATTAAATAGTTCCAAAGATTCTTGGGCTAAAGGTTCTACATCTTCTCTAGGTCATCTGAGACTCTGCTTCACCACCATTAAAGACCTACCTGGACACTCCAATCAGCTGTGGCAGGAGAGACGCGACCGCCTCATCGCTGAGACCTCTCAGCTCAGTAACCAGTTTATTGAAGAGGTTTGCTCTCTGAGCATTCTGCTCCGAGACAGACAGTCCTTTCAGTTCTTGAAGAGTACTCAAAACAGCCTCTGTTTGCTTTGTGGGAGATGTGGACTTGGTGCTCTCAAAGGCCAGACCCACCTTCTTGGTACCTGGAAGTAGAGACGTGTCAATGAGTTTTGCTTCTGTAGCTCAGCATCTTTATTGAGTCTAAACTGGAAATGGCGTAGGAATCAGTCAGGGGAGGGGAAAAAGGCAATGAATTCTTTCTCAACTCTTATTAGACATCAGACTCTGAGCTGGATGTTTCCACTCACTCATTACAGCCTTCCTTGGCGGTGGGGGTGTAAGAATGTTCTACAATTTAAAGTGGGAAAAAGGGAAATAATATGAGTAACAAATTTGGTAATTCTTTAACAGTTTATTTGTTTATTTGTGTGTATCTCTGTGTGGATTTGTGTACGCAAGTGCAGGTACCCACAAGGGGCAAAGGAAGGAGTCAGATCCCTTGGAGTTGGAGTTTCAGGAAGCTGTGAGTCACCCAGTGGGGATGCTAGGAACTGGACTCAGTTCCTCTGGAACAGTAGCATGTGCTCTTAACTGCCAGACCCCCTCTCCAGTCCCATTGCTTTGAGAATTCTTACCCAAGAACTCTTTAGATCAGCGAGATTCAACCTGGAGTTGAATCCAAGCTTTTGTGAATCTGGCATCAGACCATCCTGTGCTTCACAGAATGGCAAGGAGGTACTTCTGCTGCCATGGCAACACTGAGGCTCAGTGGTCCTCACCCATCAAGTCTTCCACTGGGACCTGGACCTCTTAGCAGCATATGGAGAGGGATACTCTTCTGCAGTCCCACCAGCTCATAGAAATAAACTACAGTGTTGACTTTGATTGGAATTAGGTCTCATTCTATGACTGAGACTACCTCATAAAGCCCACTGTGTGTCATTTCCCTCTACATATAAGCACATGACTCTACCTACTGAACTCAACGGCTCTACCACCAAGACAACAATAAAAATAATGCACAAATCCAAGTGTTGCCTGATTGACATACAAATGCATCATTGGCCTGGGGTTAGACTGGAATTCTCTAAAGTTCCTTTCAGCTCTAAAGATCAATTACTTAGATTACTACCTGGCCTGACTCTGAAGTTCCTTTTCCTGTTTTACATCATCTGACATCATGGCTCTGAGTCTTGTGGAAACATGACGTTGTCAGCACTACCAGAGCTTCACATCCAGCTTAGACTTCCCATTTCTTATCCATAAAATACCAGGCAGTTGTGGATGCCGTCTCCCTTCACTTTGTCCCACAACCACTTAGCATCCTGAAATGCTTTCTTGACAGCTACAGTCTAGTGGCCAGAATGCCAGAGTCCACATTGGTCCACAGACTGAACAGGGAGTTGAGCCATGAATAGCACCCCGTGGTAGATTTCCTGGTTCCCCGGAGACATAAAGTCTTACCTTCATTGAAGAAGCGACTGTTGATCTTTGGTGTGTCTTCAAGCCTCAGCGTCTGTGTGACTTGAGTCATGATCCCATACTTGTTCCTGGCAATACAGGAAGTACATGGCATCATGGATTACCAGTTATTGAAGGAAATGCTTTTCTTTTCAAGGTAAAAGGTCTTCATCTATTCTGTCACCTTTCAAAGGATGGTGAAATCCATCCATCTTGATCATCCAATGGGTAGTGCCCACCTCTTCCTGCTCACATGAATTATCCTGTATTATTTTCTACACCCATCTTGAATTCCCAGAAGGCTTAGAGTACAGCTGAGTATCGAAACTCTTTTGTAGCTCTCCCAGCACAATCTCAAGGACATAACAATTATCTAATGAATGTTACTTGAATGTCACTGTTTAACATGGATTTGGATATATAAGTCTCCATCTTAAATCCTTCATGAAAACCTAAGTAGAGCACCATAGAGTGCACAATTCACAATTTTTATGGATCTACAAACCCTTCAGGTCTGAGATACCCATTGTTGTGCTCAAATTCTTTCAATGTTCAACACCTTTCTGGGAAATTCCATGTTAACTTAAAAGCAGGACTGAGATGGACTCTGCCTTGTATCTCCCATAGCTTCCTCTAAGACCAGCCTTGCCTGAACTACACCCAGGAGGTACTCAGCTACATCAGTCCATTAAATGATGAGCTCTGTAAGCAGGTGACCTACTTGTAAGAAAAAGGCAGGAAAAGGTGCTGCTCATTGCAGATGGCTTCAGACACGTGCTTCCTCTTGGGGTCCAGGGTGTACTGGCAAGATTGGCTGCTGCTGACCAGAGTTGACAAGGGGCGGACCTGGGAACAGGAGCAGAGGAGAGCATTTTGGTCAGTTCCTGGGATTTCAAGCTGAGGCTTCTGCATAGGGGGTTGTCTTTAGGGAAGTATAGGATAGATGTCTGCATCATGAGGGAACTCAGGGAAAGAAAGAGAATGCAACACTTGACATTAGCTAAGGGGACACGAGATGGCACACTCAAGGATGGAGACTCTTCTTGTTCTACACCTGTGTAGTGTCCATTAAGTATAACATGTGCACCTTGCATCCTACAAAACCTCCCATGCAGGTGCACACCTCACAGCTTTCATTTATACAAGCTTGGGACTTTGCAGGTTTGTCCCACATCTTCCTTGTGGAATTTGCCAATGTAATAGGTGAATGGCAGATGCTTGATCTTTTCTGGTCAGGCCTAGGGATGTTTCTCTGCACAATTAAGTTTATTATTGTATCAACCATAGTATGCAGTGTCCTTTACTAGCAGGTATGTAAACTCTGTTGCCACATCCCTTGAAAGGATGCTGTCCACTGTCCATGGTTCAGTTGCCTGCCTTCCTTCCTTCCTTCCTTCCTTCCTTCCTTCCTTCCTTCCTTCCTTCCTTCCTTCCTTCCTTCCTTCCTTCCTTCCTTCCTTCCTGTTTTCCTCATTCCCTCAGAGCTACCCAGAACAAGGATGAGCACAGAACAGATTCTCAGATGCCAAACCAGTGCATTGACCTTGTATAAGTCTGGTCCTCATGGTTATCAGATTATCTCTTTCTAGCTTCAAGGACAATATCTAAGAAGATTGGGAGAGATGGCAGGAATTGTTCAACAGTTCATGCTGACCAAGACAACTTGTGACTTATACTTTAGAACATGTTACAGGGACTGGGCAAACTTAGATAACATGTACTATAGGACCCTGTGTGGCAGCAAAGGAGGTTAGTACTGAGAGGGTGGCTTAGGCAGGACCTGGAGGACTTAGCTCTAGTTGGGTTCAACTGGGGATGGAAGAACAAGAAGCTGAGACACAATCATGTCACTTCCTGGACTGAGAAAGGTGAGAGAGCATGGGTCCTTCGCTTAGGAACCCAGATCTTGAATGGGGAAGAGAAGTGACAAATAAGTCATCTCAGAGATATACAGGCTTGGTGCTGTGTCAGAGGGATATCGGGAAGGACCAAGCTCTAGGGTAGGAGTCCAGAACCCAAATCCAGTGCAGCATAATTAATAACAGTCCTTCAGGCTTGGTAGTCTTTCCCATTTCTGGTCCTGGGGTCCCACTGGAGTCTACATAGTGGACAAGCTAGACAGGCTCTTCCCTGAGATCTCTACTAGCTAGACCATTCCAAAATTTTCCACAGAAGGCAGTTGCATATGAGGAGACAGTACGAGACTCACCAGGCCTTTGATGAGGGCCAGAGGGCTGACACTCGTGCTGGTGGGCAGGAACCCATCACATTGCTGCAGGTTTCTCTCTGTGGACATCTCTGTTGCCACGGTGCCCTTTCTTGAGTTCACGGTGACCTGAGTTGAGCAGTTTCCATACACGGTATCCTGTGCAAGACCAAAGTAAGGTCAGGTCTGCTCAGTATGGGAAAACAACTTCGGGAGCTGGAGAGGGGCTGGGAAAGACTCCTTGGACCAGAGGCAGGATTGTTGCGAGGTAGAGTCTTCTTTGCTCCCAGGAAGAGGGTAGCAGTGCTATGAAAGGCCAGCTGGTATGGCAGGGGTGGGAGAATGGTCAGACCCAGGAGAGGTGGTTCCCAGGGCAAGGCCAGGCAGGTTGAATCTCTATCGTTCAAGCATAGTGGAGCTGAGAGCTTACAACACAGGATGCCCTCATGTTCTTGTGTCTGAGTACATTGAATTCTCTCTGAGGTTGATTCGAAATACAATGTATTCCAATTTTTTTGGTGTCTAAAATACACAAGACTTTCTTGTGCTAAACTATGAGCACAGGAAAAAAACCTTTAATCAGAGCATGTGGATTGGTTAAGAGACCCCAGGAAAAGCTTTAACATTAGACTCAGCACCACGAACCTGCTCAAGACGATCTATTGGTAAGATCTGGGGACATGGGCGGACTCTGATCCCTGGTGTTCATATCAATCCAGGGTTTGCCATGTAACCACTCTACTGCCCATCAAGGGACAACATGGCCTCTGAGATATGAAGACATACTTTGCAAGGCCACTGTCACCAGCCTTTAAACGTCTCACCAGGAGCAACACTTGCTTGTCCTCTTCTGTCTCAGGAGGAACCAGCAGGGCAGAAATGATGCCCCTCTTGATGTTCAGGATGTGTGTAGGCTCATCCTTGTCGGGGTACAGGACCACTTGTTTCCCTTCAGGAGTGGCCAGCTTGAGCTCGAACCTGTCCCGGGAGAAAGGAGGTGCATGCACACAGTAAAGACCTTCTTCCAGGGTAAGCCCACAGAGGGAGCCAGAAGTGTGGGCAATGCTTCAGTTCGTCTTTGGACACATTTCTCTCTCTCTCTCTCTCTCTCTCTCTCTCTCTCTCTCTGTCTGTCTCTCTCTCTCTCTCTCTCTATATATATATATATATATATTTTCCATCTTCCACATGCATTTCCCCAAAGTCTACAAATATGTGTCACTTTTCTCTTTCTGTTTCCCCTTGCCCTTCTTTTTTGGCTTGGCTCATCCCTCCCTTCTCTGTTCCCCTTGTCTTCTTTCATCTTCACCCTTCCTATGGGCATCTTCCTGCATCCTTCAATGTCATCACCCCGTTAATATAATTCTATACAGACTTGCAAGGACGCAAACACAGAGATTTTTATTTTATGTTTTACACAAGGAACATTGCGTTATGTGTACCTGCCTTCATCTTAATTTTCTCATTTAATTATATTCTGGGAAGACCTGAATCACTTGGTGTAGTTTCACTAGCGTCTCTACTAAGGCTACCACAGCATTTCATCCTTTGGTTATTTGTGGGTCCTTAAATATTGCCTCACTTAAGGGCATTGACTTTCTCTCTTCCTGGACTTCTTTTTTGGTCCCACAAATGATATAGAAATAAACAGCCTTATGCATCTGTTTTCACACACGGCTGTTTAATTTAGACGAGCCAGGGTCCCAGAGATGAGCACTGTTATGTCAAGGGACAAATACTGTCGATGAGACTGGGCATTGTTTAGTGACTCTTGTGTCTTCCACTAGTGTACGAGAACGTATTTCCTTCCCTGTAGCCATGGGTGCCATCTCAAGTTTTGTAGCTCTCTGGGTGTGGCTGAGACAGTCTTTTGTAACACATCATTTGCCTGTATTGACTTCCAGTGGCTCTGAGCCTTCTTCTCCTACGGTTGTCAGACATCACTTTATCATTCATTCACTCTGAGGCCAAGATGGAGGTCCAGGTCAACTTTGATCCTAGGAACTGACTTCCTATTGGGGACTGCTTGAGCTGCCAAGGGCCTGGCTGTACCTGCTCTTAGTTAAGCCCCTGGGAGAAGAACACCAGGTCTATCTCCCACAGCTCTGGACCTCTCAGAGTATTCTAGACACAGATGTGCAAGTCTGACCACAAATGCTAGCACTGAGAGGCACGCCTGTCACGGCTCACTCACTCATATTTCCACAGACGCAGGCGTACATGCGTGTACCGTACCATGCTCGCCTCAAGTAGCACTCGCAAAGTTTAGGTACTCAGAGACATAAGCCCATGCCTTACCTGGACATGGCAGCTGCAAACTCATCAGAGTTCTTGGTTTTCTTCATCAAAGCCTTCCCCTCAGGGTTGAAGCCATACACCTCCTTAAGGGTACACTGGCTGGTCCTCATGATAAAACTGCAGAGTTGGGGGACCTCCAGCTCTACCTGAGAATGGAAAGTAGTGACACACTGAGTTTCTCCATCTAGAATGGGGGACATCCATGCAGCCCAGTCTCCAATCAGGAAACTGAGGGAAAGCTGCTGAGAACATGGTCATCGAGTCCCCAGTACCACACATTCTAAACACATCTCATGTGTTCCTAGGCTTACCGTAGCTCACCTTCCTGAGTTAAGAAGTTTATGTTTGCCCTTACGCATGGGAAGGAGGAGTCCTTGCATTGGTTTTAAATGTACTCATTTTAATTATAAAGAATCTGGGGTGACTGCTTCGGAGAAATGCACAGTGGAGTTAAGAAAACAGAATGAAACAAAGCAACAAAAAGTAGCAAGCAGGAAAAGCAAACGTTTTCCCACTGACATTCCCTCAAACTCTACCTACAGGAGCCTGCTGAAAGTGTCAAACCTGGGCAGCTCAAAACTGGTTCTTGGCTGTTTTTTGGAGCTATTCAAAGAGCCCTCCAGCACGATGGAGAAACTCTATGTGTGTGTCATCTAAAGCAGCTGCATGGGCCACAGGTGGATGTTGGCTATACTGAAATATCGCTAGTGAGAGTAAGAACTGAATTTTAAATTTTATTCAACTTAAATGGCCACCTGTGGCTAATGCCCATCTGTATGTGAAGATCAGCACTGTGGCCCAAGAGGGAAAAGACAGCTCAGCAAAATGGGCTCCTCCTCCCCTTGCAGACCTCAGTAGCAGCTTTTGGATATACTTTATCTGCACAGCCGGGGATAGAGTATTGTCTCTCAATAAGTAACATTGCATTTTACCAAACCAAGTGCTTTCAAATTCTCCATATTCCCTCAGACAACAAAAGTATATGCTCAACTATGTTCATAGCAGCATTGTTTGTAATAGCCAGAACCTGGGAACAGCCGAGATGCCCTTCAATGGAAGAATGGATGAAGAAAGTATTGAATATATACATATTAGAATACTCTCAGCAGTAAAAAAACAATGACTTCTTGAATTTTGCACACAAATGGACAGAAATAGAAAACACTCTCCTGAGTGAGGAAAGCCAGACCAAAAAAGAGGTTCATGGGATGTACTCACTCATATTTGGTTTCTAGCCATAAAGAAAGGACATTGAGCCTATAATTTGTGATCCTAGAGAAGCTAAATAAGAAGGTGAACCCAAAGAAAAACATATAGGCATCCTCCTGAATATTAACCTTCATCAGGCGATGAAAGGAGGCAGAGACAGAGACCCACATTGGAGCACAGGACAGAAATCTCAAGGTCCAAATCAGGAGCAGATGAAGAGAGAGCACGAGCAAGGAACTCAGGACCGCGAGGGGTGCACCCACACACTGAGACAATGGGGATGATCTATCGGGAATTCACCAAGGCCAGCTGGCCTGGATCTGAAAAAGCATGGGATAAAACCGGACTCGCTGAACATAGCGGACAATGAGAACTACTGAGAACTCAAGAACAATGGCAATGGGTTTTTGATCCTACAGCTCGTACTAACTTTGTGGGAGCCTAGGCAGTTTGGATGCTCACCATACTAGAACTGGATGGAGGTGGGTGGTCCTTGGAATTCTCACAGGGCAGGGAACCCTGATTGCTCTTTGGGCTGACGAGGGAGGGTGACTTGATCGGGGGAGGGGGAGGGAAATGGGAAGCGGTGGCGGGGAGGAGGCAGAAATCTTTAATAAATAAATAAATTAAAAAATTACTTTCAGGAAAAAAATTCTCCATATTATGTTTGACATCAGAAAAGCTGCATGTTCTGTGCTCTTGTGCAGTAACTACCTTCTTTGGAGTCCTCACTGGCGTTTCTCACAGTCAGATCTACAGGCCGATCCTGCGGGCCTCCTAGACCGTGACCAACTATTACACTTTGGGAGCTAACGGGAGAATAATCTGTCTGGAAATTTTTTCTGTGGCAGTTTACTCATTCAGGTGACTTATTGTAGTATGAAGTTCCAGCATACGCTGGGAACTGCTGGACGGTTCTCTGAGGGGCCTACGGTGGGACAAGGCTCAGTAGCTGCAGGTCCCTCTCGCCCTTATCCTCCGTACCTTGCAGTTGATCTTGGTGGCGCTTCTGGAATCAGCAGTGCCCCGGATGCCGCTGGAACTCTCTGCCTCATAGTTGTACACGTACTTCCGGAGGTGCTTGAATCGGGTTGCATCTTCTGAAGTGAGGAGAAAATATGTCAGCCCTGAAGCTGAAGCAACTTTCTTAAGGCAGCTACTGCTGGACAGAGAGGGGCAGCGGCAGAGGGAATGAAAGTGGTGGCCAAACTCAAGTCACTTGCGGTTGATTTTGCATTGTTTAATTTGTCTTTATAGATTTAACAATGATATCTTTTTTTCTTCTGAGTCTGATGTTTAAATTATTTGGGATTCCTTAGATCATCTAAAGTACACAAAAGGGAGGGCACTAAGCATCAATTAATGGAGCTACAAAAATCTGTAGGAAGACATTTTGAAAAATTATCAAAGTTATCAAAGGGATAAGGCTAAGCGTTTTCTCCGTGTGAAGATGATGTCCTGATCTGACTTTGAAATGCCTGAGACAATGTTAGTTGTTAGGGCTGTCTAGTTGACTTTTGGAGACCCCCCAATAAGAAACTTCTGGAAGTTTCTTTCCACTATGCTTGACGGGAATTTTCTGATTGACTTGAGAAAAATAACTGGCTACGAATCCAGGTGTAGTACTGCCCAATGACCACCAGATGGCGGTGCTGCCCCATGAGAGGAGAGGCCAACCCTGGCGCGCTCCCGAGAACACTGCGTATCGCTGCAGGGACTGATCCTGTGACCCAGAGGGTCAGGTAAATAGGAAGGGGAGGAGAGGTCTGGAGTTCTGCACAAAGGTTAAAGTCGGCATTTCCTCATCCTCACATACTCGGAATCAATGATTAGTCCGTGATAAACAGCACAGTAATGTCTCCTCACAGTGCCCCAAGGTCTCTCTCTTCTCTACCCCACCTCTGGACCAAGCGCTGGAACAGCACAGAAAGGATATATAGAAAGTCTCCTTCCCTTTGCAAAAGGAGATTGGGTGTGCAGAGACGCAAAACCTTGGCTTCCAGGGGTCAGAGCAGTGTCCCCTAATCTTAGGATGTGGGTACTGTATGGAAGAAAGGCCCTTAAGAACGGGGCAGAGGAGGATGGATGGAGAGGAGAAAGTGTTGGAGGAGCCCGGCGTGCACTGTGAAGAAATGCCTTACTTGGACAGTTCGAGCTGGCGCTTTCCAGGACTTCATCTTCTGTAAGAGAAAAATGAACCCTTGACTTTCCCGTGTTTTCCGTGAGTCCCAGTAGCTGACAGGACGGACCTCTCAGAGGCCTTAATTATTTTAGGGCTGTCGAGAGTTTTTCTAGCTTTCCCATCCCCAACTCTCGCCTGGGGTCCGGAGTGGCCACCTGCTAGCTCAGTTCTCACCACCCCTTCCCTAGGACCCCTGCAGCTGCCCTCCTTCCAACCCAGCTACCGAGAGGTCTCCCTGCCACGGGTTTCCATTCCCTGATGTAACAGATGGATTTGAAGCCACAACCGAGGGCTCTGGTTCCACCCTGACATTCTCCCAGCCTTCTCCCCTCACTCACGAGCCCAGACGCTGGTGTCTAAGAACAGTAGCAGGAACAGCAGTAGCAGCGGCGACCGCACCACAGGCCTCCGTGGGCCCATGGCCGATGTATGGGTGGGATGGTATCCTGGCTTTGGCCTGGCCACGGCCTAGCCCCGCTGCTCTTTCCGCAGGCTCTCTCGAGGTGTCACCCAGACAGGTACTCGATTCACCACAGGCACTGATGGGAATGCCCGGCCACCTGAAAAGCGCTCCCTTTATAGGAGGCCCTGGCTTAGGGAGAATTGCCAAAAGTCCAAAGGGCATCGCCCGGGCCTGTTTGCTTTTCCACACAAGCTAATATCTGGGTGGCTAAGACCGAGTCTGATGGGGGTCTCACTGCTGGTTCAGCCACCACCGCCTGAGACTTTTCTCATGCGGGCTCAGCAGTGGATGGTGGTCGTACTGTCCTCTAAGCCTGCCTTGACCGCCAGCAGGAAACAACCAGCCATAGGGACAGTGGACCCTGCTCCTTCTCTGACTATGGAGCCATTTAAAAAAACTGTTCTTAATGTCTTGGTGGAGGCTCCTTCCTATATTCTCTCCCATTTTGGTGGACTGTTGGACTTGAGTAGACAGCTCTGTTTTGACTAATTTAACCAGCACAGGTGGCTGTGGGAAGGGAAGAGAAAGAGGGGGCAACCGGGGAAGTCTGCTGAGTCCAAGTCTCCGGTAAATCTGAAGAGGGGCTCCTAACAGAGACCAGTCCCACGGTCCACTGTGAGCAGTGTCAGTCAGGAAAGGTGGGACTGTGATGGCCTAGAAAGTGAGTGTCTGAGCTGGGCTGTGTCCTCACAGCACCCCCAAACTAGCTGGGGGTACTCTACCTCATAAAGAAGCTGCAGGTAAAAAAAAATTAAGGTAGGATGGAGAGAGTGTTAATCCCGGCGGATGTTTGGAGACAGAGGGGCATCTGGGAAGGAATGGTTCTAAGTGATGGCCTAGGGAAAATGGGGGTGGGACTGAAGGGCTGGAGTCCTGGAAATCCAGTTGTAAAAGTCAGCATCTATCACCACAGTATGTCGTGTGTGCGTGTGTGTGTGTGTGTGTGTGTGTGTGTGTGTGTAGACTCCAGGGCACACATGTGGAGATGTGTATGCTCCTGTGTGTAAATGCATACAAAGGCCAGGGATTAACCTATAGTGTTTTTTGAAACCAATCTTTGCCCTAACTTTTGAGGCAGGGTCTCTCACCGAACTGGGGACTCACTGACTAGTTTGACCAGCAACAAGCTTCAAGGACTCCACCTTTGACTTCTCAGCTCTGGGGTTATAGGCGTATGCTGTCACCTCGAACTTTCTTCGTGGGTGCTGAACTCAGGTCCTCCCGCTTGCAGGGCAAGCCCTCTATGTCCAGAACCCACAGGGTATCAGTTGTGATTGGTTTATGGTACAGCCAGAGTGACATGTGTCTTACGATATTGTTCAGGGGTTCGGATGGGTCAGGCAGGTGGGTCTAGACTCTAGAATCCAGGGCATCATTAGGGACCCATGACCAAGTGTACACAGCCCCTGGTTTCCTCAAAAGAGACTCCATAGAATCTCCTCCTTTTCTGCATTTGACCCTTCAGCCCTGTCTCCATTTAGATGTTGTCTGTAACCACAAACTCCCTATGGGTGGTTAAACTCCCTTTAGTGGTTTGTTACTTTGGGCTGTGCACGTCCATATGGTTAAAGGTGACTATTTCAGAAGTCTCACCCCAGGGCTAGCCAAGACCAACAGCACAGAAGGACTAGGAAAGTTATCATTGCTCTGAAACCCCATTTCTCTGAGCGTGGACTAGAACTGTTAGTGTTCGAGGAGAGGGCTCTGCTTTTCCCATACACGCTTGCTCCAAAGAGAATGGGCAGAATACTTCCAAGCAGAGAAATAAGGAGATGGATACAGATGAAGCCCGTGCGCTATCATCAATGGGGGGGGGATGTAATTTCTATGAATTGGGGGTCAGGGATGGATCTGATAGCCTGCAGGCAGACCAGATGCTGAGATATTTTGATGTCCAGAATCATCTCTGCAGTCTCTGAAATACTGAGTTCAGCTTTTCTTCTCTTTCCTTGATGGCCTTTGGAAAGTGTCCCCTGGGCTGGGGCTTAGCCTATGCTCTTATCTGCGGACAGGGTCCAGCGCACAGGCCCCACACAGCAAATGCCACAGTGCTGAGCTGACAGAGGACACTCAGAAATGCTGAAAGGGCCACAAGTCAATCTTTCTTAAATTACAAAATCTGCCTAGATGGTTGACTAAAAGCCATCTGGACGTGTTTGTGACCACCCCTGTGACCTTCATCCATCTTCCTTAAGCAGATACCATCTCAGCTTATTGCAAAGAACAACCTAAAAGTTTCAAAGGCCATTTGAAGAGAGATTTCAACTAGAACAAAGAGTCGGGGGATCCTGGAGCATGAGCAACTCATTGAGCAGAGACAATCCTGGTCCCTCGGGGGCCAGTGGCTCTGAAGGTAATCCCTGGGGGTGTTTGGCTCGGGGAGGTGGGGTTGGAGTCTAGCTGGTTTCACCAGAGTTTGTAAGTGACGCCAGCCTGCTAGATCTCTGTGAGGTCACTGGATTAATAATATTTACTTCCTAGGGATTTTGCTGAAAATCCAGGAAAATAGTGGGAAACACAAGCCATCTAGCAAGATGTCTGGTAAAGAAAAAGCCTTTGATAAAGGAAGATGGCGACCACTCCTCATGTGTACATGGTTACACGTGTTTGCTGGGTACCTGTCTGAGTGCAGCAGCCCTGTGTAGGAAGAGAAGTTAACAGAACACAGGCGAACACAGGCGGCAAATCAAGGCCAAGGGAAAGGAGCATGTGGACAGGGCATCTGTGAGGAATGGTGACCACGACTAATCCTCCATTTGGCATTTCTCATTTCTGCCTGCTTAAAACTGCTGCCCAGTCCAAAGAAGATGGAGGCCCTACTGGAGCAAGCTGGTTAAGGAACTGCCATGGCTGTGACGCACAGACTGAGTTCAGCTAGTCACTGGGACTTATCAGCTCCTGGATGCAAAGTCCTGTTGGTTGGACAATCAATGGAGCAATCATAGGGTGCTGGGGTTTCTATTAGGAAGTCATGTGACCAATGGAATGTTAAGGAACCAGTTAAATAGCCCCATTTGAATCCCTGGGAGCAGACTCTTCATTCAGTCTTTTTGTGGGTGACCAGAGGATCCTGACCAAGCTCAGGGAACCATGGAAGCTTTTAAGGTCCCCGTCAGTCATTCTACTACGCTGAGCTCAGTGGGGGCCGGAGTGCTGGAGTAGCAGCTCAGACATAATTTGCTGAATATAATAAATGAATCTATGCCATTTAGTTATGCCCCATTGCTTCCAGGGAATTTATGTACAGTGACCATGATGCTAAGGAAACGTTTTCAGTGATATAAAATGAAGAAATACATTTTTATATAAATTATCCCCAGTCAGCCTGTTACAAGAGCAACAGCAAAGCTCCTGTGGTAAATAGGGACCGGTATTGACAGTGATTAATTAGGCTATCTCTTTTCCGCCCGTGACAGCATTATAATTGCAAATGATGCCCAGCAGCTAGGAAGTAAATTTCAAGAATTATAGAGATCGTAGATGGAACCATGCCGAGCAATTCAAAACATGCGCATAACAAAGCACGCACAACACACACACATACACACAAAACACAGACAAAAACTTGCATACATAGATACATAGACACACACACACATACACACACAGATGCAGCTGGTGACTGTCTCCCATGGAAGGCTCTAAGGTGCGTCAGTGTCAGCTGAATGGAGTCACCACAGGTGAATGATTCTTCATCTCCCACAGGAAGCAAAAACAAACATTTTTCTCCTGTCTTTCTGCTACCCAAGAGATAAGGTCAGAATGCCTGAGTGGCAGGTTTTACTGGGGAGAAGGGTCAGAGGGCAGAGGTATTCAGTGAGGAGAGAGCTCTCTGGGGGGAGGGGTTATCTCTCCCTTTACCTCAGGTCATTCCCTCCAGCCTGGAGACCATCCCAGGTAGATCTCATGGCTTCCAGTCCTAATTTTCTGTCAGTTCGTGTCAGTATGGAACAGGAATCATGAAGGATCTTTACACACATGTGATAAACAGGGACAAAAACTTAATTATATTTTAGCTCATAACATTCTTCACTTTTTTACTTGTTCACATGTTATCTTGCTATCCAGAGCAATCAGCTTGGCAGGCAGGGGCCACAGCGCACACATTACATGTCATTTTCTTCGTCTTCTAAGCACAAGGGCTTCACGCCAGGTGAGGCAGAGCATGGCGGTTGTTTGTCCCACAGCCCTTGGCAGAGGGGTCGGGATTACTCTTCAGCATGGCTAAGTGTGGTTTATATTTGGATTTTGGAAGTGCGCTGAACATGAAGCTATGAGAGAAGAAGGAGCTACGAGCATGGATCCTGTGACAGCCTTTGAGCCTGGTGTCAGTCTCTTCCTGTGATGGAAGGACAAAGTCAGATGATCTCCCAGGCTTATTCTAGCTCTGACTGTGTGGAAACTTTGGGATTAAGAAATAAATACATAGATCATCTTGTTTTCAGACTTTGTGGTGGTTCGAAGCTCAGGCTGAGGATTCAGGATTCCTGTTCAGGCTGGGTTTCTGAGAGGCTCTCTAATTCTTCCAAGATTGTGCTTATGCTGCCTACAAAGTAGAGGGGAGCAGATTCCTGAGTGAGGAGAAGACACACTCCCCCAAGGACATCCATCATAACCTCTGCAGTTTCTTATTCAAGCTTGGGTAGGTTTCATCCTTGCCTTGACCTCATTCACCTCGGTGTTGTCAATTGATTTTTATTAATCTTTTAAAAATATTTGTATGTGTGTGTGCGTGCACATGTGTGCATGCATGGGTGTGTGCCAATGAGTGTGTGGAGGACAGAGAACCATCTTGAGAGATGGTCCTTGCCTCCTTTCTGGTTTGAGGCGGGGCTCTTATTGTTGGATGCTGTGTCGTGTACTCCGGGCTAGCTGGCCCATGAGCTTCTGAGGGATACTTTGGTCTTTATCTCCCACACTGCTGTAAGAGTGCTGGGATTAGATACATGCACCACCATGTCCAGCTGATTCCACGGATTCTGGAAATCTGTGCAGCAAGCGCTTACTTCTGATCACCTATCTGGCTCTACCTTCATTTTAATTCTTTAAAAAAACACTTGACTTTATATTCTCATAAGACTAGGGCGAGAAAGGAAGCACACTCAGAAGAGTGAGACCTGTGCTGGAGACACAAGTAAGCCTGATCCATATCACCTCCGAGTCTGGGTCAGGATTCAGGGATCCTTCTCAACACTGACCTCTGAGCGTTTACAGATGAGGAGAAGGTCAAGATCCTGAGTGTAGGACGAATGTACGCTGTGACATCAATACAGTTGGACTGCAGAGGCCCAGTGTGGTCCACAGGTCTAGAAGGGATGAAACTGAGCAGAGTCTTGGATGCTGGGCAGGGTTTGGGTCCTTGGGTGAACGGTGCTACTGAAGACAGCAGCAAGTTAGGATTATGTTTGAAGGGTCTGGCGACCTGGGATGCAGCCCCCCAACTGGAGCCCTTGGAGAATCTGGGGCAAGTGTGACCTGGGATCTGGGGGTGCACCACAAGCAGGCTTGGGTCAGGGCCAGGGCTGCCAGGCTAATTGAAGTCACCACTTTAATTGCAGGCTACTACAGTTGCACACAACACACTGAACACTGAGTATGCAGGGCATGTCTGGGATTAAAAGTAGATCGCACAAAAAGCCACGAGCTCTGGGCTGGAGGCTCCTTGTCAAGAGCTGTGGAAGGAGATGGAGGTATAGGAGCAGGAATTAAGAGTCCCAGAGGCGGAGATGCTTTTAGGTATCCCTCTGCGACTAACTGTATTATTTTAGAATAGAGAGGCTGAGATCTGGACATTTTGCTGTTGTAATGCTATACATGGTTTTTAAAAGATGTTTCACAACAGCAACGGGACTGGATTTACTTCATTTACAATGTAGAATATTTATTCTGGGGTAATCGCTGTGTGTTGACTTCATAAAACTGCTATAAAAAGATGACTCTTTAATTAGGATCGGTATAGTTACTTATAATTTATTGCTTAATCAAAGTGAAAAAATGTAATTTACTTTCTGTGGGTTTGAATTTAGAATGAATATTAGTCTGTGGTTCATCACATAGAAACATAAAGGCTAGGGTTCTTAAAGGACTGGAGGTTCTTGAGTATCTCTTTAAAATATGCATGTTCATCCATCTGTAAATACCCCATCAGTAGGCTGCCTAACTGATGGGATTTGAGGAGATAAAGTAACTCTCTAGTCAGCTGGCATTCAAGAGTCTGTTAAAGGAGAAGCACCACACTGTTTCCATGACTTGGTGGATCCACCATCCTCCCCCCTCCATATACATAAGCGTGTGTGTGTGTATGTGTCTGTATGAGTGTTGTGCATGTGCACATGCATGCATGTGTGTGTGTGTGTGTGTGGCTTGTGTGCATCTATTCATGTGTATATGTGTGTGTGCCTGAAGAGGTCAGAAGAGGGTATTGGATCTCCTGGAGATGGGATTTTACAGGAAGTTGTGAGATGTCAGATGCGGGTAGAAGGAACTGAACTAGGGACTTCCGAAAAACCAGCAAGCACTCTTAGTTGAGGAGTCATTTCTTCAGCCACAAGATAAATGTTTTCAAGTATTAAATGAATAAACATTTTTAAACATGATTATTGGCAATTTTATATCTCCTCTGGAAAAATGTCTATTCAAATCCTTATTGTTGCTATTAATATTATCATATTATTAACATTATATATTATATAATTACATAATTATGTAACATATTGTTATATTAGTCATATAATTATGTAATTTATTATTCTTATTCTTATTATTTTGGTCTCGTTATGATTCCCCAACTTGAAATTCTCCTGCGTCAGCCTCTTGGGTTTTGACATATTTGATTGGTTGCTTGAGCATCTTACTATTAAATTCTGAGACCTTTCTTTCTCTCTCTCCAGTCCATTGGCAGATCCAGGGTCTGTGAGTATCTTCTCTCCGTCTGAGTTGTCTTTTTCCTTGTTTTTGCAGTCCACACATTTTAAATTTCAAGGAAGTCTACTTTATTCTTCTCACCTGCTGTTTGTCCTTTTGGCTTCATCTCCGAGGAGCCATTGCCGAAATCTAGGTCAAGGAAATCTGCCTCTCTCTTCTGTCCTGGTCAGCTTATAGTTTTAGGCTCATCACAAGGGTCTGGAGTACATTCTGAATCAATTTTATATAGAAGTTTCCTTCTCAGCCTGGCCCTGAGAAATTTCTAGGATCTATGAGCTGCCAAGAAGCTCTGAGTTGCTTCTTTTGCCTCCTTGCTCATAGGGCGTGATCCAGTCCCTAAGAGGATGACGTCAGCCCTGTTGCTCAATGAGCAGGACACGGGATTCTCAGGCTCTGCCCTCCTACATAGACCTGAGACCCAGTGTTTTCAGAAGGAACCAAGATGCCTTCTAGGTATCTGAAACTGAAACCACATGCTCCGCTGGAGTCCTCAAAGCCCTGAGAACATCTTTTTCTTAGAAAGTACGTGTGGTTAGAGAAATAAGGCACACAAAAGCAATCGACACCTTTTATGGGAAGCGTTAGTGACAAATGGATGAGACAAAGTGACATCCAGCACCTTGAGATAGTGACCTTTGGCCAAAGGGAGTGATAAATCTTGGAGTGGGGATGGGGAGTGAGGGTAGGAAACCAGCAAACCAGGAGAAGGAGGCAGTCTGTCACTGGGGGACTATGGGGCTCAAGCAGTGGGCACTCATTTCTCCACCCCTGGGCACCAGCAGAAAATCCTCCAGCACTATAAACACATTAGAAGCCCTATTATTTGCTAGTGCCCCAAATCTGTGATGGTTTCTTTTCATAAAAAATCTCATTTACTTATGTCTTTTCTGAATTCTAATTACTTTCAAAACAGTGGGTTTTCTTACGCAATACCTACCACCCCCACCGTTTCCCTCTGTCCCTCCTCTTATTGTTCCCCTCCCCTCAATGATCATCCTGATGTTCTTATGTATGTTGTGTATGTAAATCTAGATTGTGTGTATGAGAAAAAATACTCAATATTTTGTGTTTCCTTGCCTTCATTTTCTTCCCTTGTTTTTCCCCCTCCCCCAGAGTTTCCTCTTCTGCTTCCTATGTAGACATCTACGTGAATATGCATTTAAGTCTGGATTCTTCACGTGAGAGAAAAATGTGGTGTTTTGTTTTTTTTTCCCTGAGTCTGGCTTATTTCATTCAACACACTAACCCTGGTCCCATCCATTTTCCTGGAAATGCCATTTTTAGTCATTTCACTTTTCTTTATTGATGAACAAAATCCCATTGTCTGCAGATTCCATACTTTCTTGTTCTGTTTAGTTGTTGATGGACATAAATGATCTCATTTAATAATCCAATGAAAAAAATCATAAGATAGATATTGTTAACCATGATTCTTAAAAGTGAGAAAGCCAAGGCAAAATACCCTATATGAAGTCAAATACCCTATATGAACTCAAACTCCACTGAGTTCATTTACAAGTATAGGCACCTAGAAAAGGTAATAATAAAAATACATGCATAGCAAATGAACAACGGTAGTGTCTCATTGCCAAGGCTGCTGCCCTCTTCATCAGGAAATGAGCTCTTGCCTTATTGTGGTACTGTCTGTACAAATTTCACAATACTTGTTTGCTTTGGTGTCCATTAATCCCTTTAATCCTAATAACTGTGGATTTATACTACATACTGTAGGTGAGGTATTTGCCTGCTTTTAAAAGATACGTTAGGACCACTTGACAAGTAAATAGATCTGCCGGAACTCAGACTCAGGGGTTCTGACTTTGTGTTATGAAGTCCAAACTTGCCATCTTGGATCTTAGTGAGAAGGTGTGGGGAGCCAAGATTCTTTATGGCATCTGTTGGGAAAACAATATGGAGATTCCAAGTCTTAACTGGTTCACAGGAAGGACACTCAGGGAGAGAATGTGAAAACGCTGTGACAAACTACAGCTGACAAAGGCTAGAGGACTTAAAGGTATTTCCTAGGCTACGCATTTGCTAATATCCAACATTCAGAAGAAATTACTCAGGGGAGACGCATGAACAAGTGGAACAGCTATGTTTGCCTTATTGCATTCATAACGCAAATGCTGTTTATCATGATGCTTCTTTTCTGAAAGCCTTCCTGGGTTTCTTTTCCCAAGCAGGTAAACAGAAAAGCCAATGAGGAAGCTCAACAGCCTTACATCAACCAAGCGGCACAGTGACGTCATTCATGAAGTGGGAATGAGTCTCTGTCTGGATTTCAGTGTCGAAGCAGCAAGGGTATAGCATCCAAAAGAGCATAGGGATTGAAACCAGTCACTCCTCTACTGTTTCATGTTTCAGACTTGTCCAAATTAAGAGACAGAGTTGGACTTAGGCTTGGCCTAAAGGGCTAGCAAGAGACCAAGTACTGCCAGCCCCTCCCCATGGACGCCAGTTTAGACGCCTGACCTGGCTGAGATAAGAAGACACATATCTCATTTTATCCTGACTCAGTCTTGAGAGTTTTTTCTGGGTGTGATTCAGTGTCTCACACCCAGGCTCACCTCACTGATGACCTCTCTCCATCATTTGCACAGTAACTGCTACCCTCTGGGTCCTGATGCCCTCTCCTGCTGTCCTTTGGCGGAGGGAATGAAAGCCTTCCCCTGTGGATGTCCCTCCCCCAGACCATGGCCCTGTCACCCTCATCCTCGTCTCTATGTCTGTCTTTTCCTCAGGGCATTTACTCTCCTGCCCCAGATGCCAAAGCTCATCTCCAAAACCTCCTACACTCTTTATGAAAGTGATCTGCCCTGTTCTCCCCTCACTGGCCCAGTACGTTTCTCATCTCTAGCACTCAGTGCCCCAGGGCACTGATTTATTTTGAGTTGTTTTATGGGTTGTGAGGCTAGCACATGCAGAATGCCCCTAGATGACTCTTCCCATAGCCTGGGCTTCAGTCAGCTTGAGCTGTTGTACGAACGGCCTACAGACTGGGAGGTTCAGACAATGGAATATTTGTGTTCCCCTCGGCTCTGGATTCTGGACGAGATGACGGCGCTGGCATGTTTGGTTTCTTCTGAGTCTTTTCACCCCGACTTGAAGATGGCATCTTCTTCCTAGATCATGCATGCCTGTGCCCTGATTGCCTCCTTATACGGATGCTTGTCCTGTTGGGCTAGGGCCCATCCCAGTGACCTCTTAGAGCTTTTTTAGTGCTGCTGGGTGATAGGGCTTGCACCCCTGCTTTTGTCCACTTGGGGTTTGGCTTTAACAATTCATTTTCTAATTTCTGGAGATTGGCAACATGAAAGGAGGATGAAAGTTCTCTTTCATGCTTGTAGATGCCACCTTCTCAGTGTCTTTTTACATAGCAGAGACTAAGGGGGCGAGACCTCTCTGATACCTCGTCATAAATGGACATTTACTCCATCATAAGGGTCCTGTACTTACGCTGTAACTTAGACATAACTACTTCGCAAAGGCAAACCTCTACATCACTCTGTCAGGGAGACTTTGTTGTACAAAGAGGGCACAGCTGGGTTCACAATAACCTGAAGACAGACTTTACAGCTCCTTAGAGTGGGCAGTGGCATTGAGGGACACCTACTGTGTCTCCCAAGAATGGCTCTGGAAGACCACTCAAGGACCTTGCCAGTCTCCTAGGTGACCAGGGACTATGCTCTGAATGATGTTGTGATTGCTTCCCAAGTGTGGCCTCCCCCATGTCTAAGTGGTCCCAGAGATGAGCTTCAGCTGTGGCGAATGTTATATGGAGGGACACTGCTGGAGAACACTGCTGTGGCATCTTGCTGGTCAGCACGACTCCTCCACCCTGGGTCATATTCCTTCTCAAGGGAGGACAAACCCAGAAAACAACCGCTCAGAACAAAGATAGCTTGTTCACAGCTGCAAAACAAGCCCGGGAGAAGCCCGATAAGGCTTGTTGACTTTGCCCCGTGGAAGGATCAAACAGAAACTTCCTAGAGAGCTGTGGGCTCTCCCGCGTCTTCAAATTAGCAGTCTCTTACTTAGCTCAAGAGACAGCACAAGCACAAGGGCGCGCATCTGAAGATGCCATAACGGGGTCGATTATTTTGCAGATTGACGAAAAGAAATAATAAAAAGGACAGCACAACCTCCAACTCTGCTCTGATCAGGGAGGAGGGATGTGTCAGTGCTGTGAACAGTTTGGCCGGCAAATAAGAGACATGAAAGTATCACTTTGCAGTAAAAGAACAGACCCAAAACTATGAAATTAGAAAAGCTTCATTTGCATGCAATGGCAGGCTTCTTCAAAGAGGTGGTGGAGGAAACATTTTTGGCTCTTTCTGTGATATCTTTAAAGGGACTCTGAGGACCTCAGCCAGCCTATGAACAAAAGGCATGTTAATAGAATATGATATCAAACAAAGCGAAAATGTTATATTACTTCTCTGAGCATAACAATAGTTTGATTCTATTATGGTTAGAGCCTTTACTCTGCATGAGTCCAAATTTTTTAAGTTTGTAGAGATTTGTTTATAGCCTAGACTACAGTTTCTATTGGTGAATGTTCCATGGGTAATTGAAAAAAAAATGTATGTTATGCTTAGAATTCTTTTTCAATTTCTACAAATACTGGCTTAATACTACTTGTTGGGACTGTCGTTTTTATTTATATCCTTGTTGGTTTTGTCTTTGAACCTGTATCTCAGAAACAAAAATAGTAGAGCTTCCTCGACCAGGACTAAAGTATTTATCAATGACCTTCAGTAACCCTATCTTTTTACTGGGTGCTGAGAGAGAGGAGATAAGAGTGTGGTAAAGAAAACTGGGTGCGCCCATCATATATGAAAAGATGTCCTATAGCAATACTGACGAATATCTTGCATACCACCATAGAACCTTCATCTGGTGATGGATGGAGATAGAGACAGAGACCCACACTGGAGCACTGGACTGAGCTCCCAAGGTCCCAATGAGGAGCGGAAGGAGGGAGAAGATGAGCAAGGAAGTCAGGACCATGAGGGCGCACCCACCCACTGAGACAATTGGGCTGATCTACTGGAAGCTCACCAAGGCCAGCTGGACTGTGACTGAAAAAGCATGGGATAAAACCGGACTCTCTGAACATGGCAGACAATGAGGGCTGATGAGAAGCCAAGGACAATGGCACGGGGTTTTGACCCTACTTCATGTTCTGGCTTTGTGGGAGCCTAGCCAGTTTGGTTGTTCACCTTCCTGGACATGGACGGAGGGGGGCGGACCTTGGACTTTCCACAGGACAGGGAACCCTGACTGCTCTATGGACTGGAGAGGGAGGGGGGGAGTTTGGGGGAGGGGGAGAAGGGTGGGAGGAGGGGGAGGGAAATGGGAGGCTGGGAGGAGGCGGATACTTTTTTTTTTTCCTTTTCTCAATAAAAAAAAAGAAAAGAAAAGATGTGCTTATGTTCGTGCTGACAAACTCAGGAATTTGTAACTTTCCTTTATACTGATTTTTGTTTGTGTTTGGTTAATTTGCCTTAGTAACTGCACTTGGTTCTAGGTGGCACCACGAAGCAACTAGAAGGAAAGCATGACTTCTAAATATTGGAAGGCCCAGGGAGTGACTCATTGTTACAGACCAAGGTGATTCTTGGCAGACCAAGAAAATACTCACCGTTTTCCAGAGCTACCTCCTCAGGATTCTGCTGCTTTTATATCTCATTAAAATGCCCCTTATAAGGTCCAGATTCAATCTGTGTGTGCATTCTCAAGATATATTAGAAAGCTAATAATGATTTGCAAGCGACAGAAGCTGTGCACGTGCAGTTTCGGATTGACATACGTGTGATATCAAGAGACTACTTCTGAGATCTACAGTATTGGTGGTCCTGAAGGGCTATCCCGCCACCTAACAGAGACAGGGGCGAAACAGACAGACAGTTCACAACAAACGACCTGAAAAGCTGTGAAATCTTTCTTTTCAAGAAAGTATACCATCATAGATACTGTGAGTGTTCACATGACGACCTCCTAGGGGTTGGGATGATACCCCTGGAGAAGGCCCAGCGGGAAGGGAGGAGCACATCTCTTTTCTCCTATCTCTGGATCCTTTTGCTCTTGTTTTTCCAGCCACGGTTTCTAGTTTGAAGACAGCGCGTCTTTGAGAGGCCCCTCACAAAATGCAAGGTCATCTTGAGTTTATGCGCTTTATATTTGTTTCTTATAACTGTCGTTCATCTTGTCAGCACTTCTGTCATGAGCCCTAGCCACACTCTGCATGTGCTATCCACAAGGGACAGACATATACGACACCATTGTCACTCTCGTAAAAACCAGAAGGCAGCAGAAAGCGAAGTAGAAATGTGTAGAGCAAGCAGAAGAATATGCTGAGCTCCTGATTTTTCCCCCACTAATTCAGAATTGGTTTTATTCCCCATTTGGGCAAGCCTCCAACCAGTTGGGTCTGACAGTCCAAAGGAATACGGGAGGGGTGGCGGCTGGGTGGGGAGAGGTGGGGATGTTGCTTTGCTATGATTCTCAGGTTTCTTTGGAATAAAGGCACCATGGGATGCCACCTATTAAAGGTAGCTGCACTGGATTCATCAGGCTTCCTACCAACATCTCCTGTCCTTTGGGTGGGAGGGATGCTGGGAAAAATGTTTTTCTAGTGTTCTGGGATCCTGCAGGGGGTCTCAGCAATAGAAGATAGGAGGTCATTCTGTTGGGATGGGGAACTCTAGTGAGCATCAAATGCTGATCACACACACAGACACAACACAGAAACATGCACACAAACATGCACACACACAGATGCACACACACAGAGACACACACACAGACACACACATACAGACACACACACACAGACTTATACATAGACACACACACAGACATATACAGACACTCATACACACACATACACACACACACACACACACACTTGTGATCTTGTGATGGTCATGTGGCTTCTTTCCATTACTCTTCCCACCATCTTCTGGTCTCTGAACTTCCCCAACTCGGCAGACACGCTTTTCCCTGTCTGATTTTGCTAATGGTTTGCTTAAGAAGGCATCACAGTGATCTCTAAGATTGTTTTCTCCCCTAATCCTGTGCTTTTTACGTTCCCAAGCCCGTTGGCATGTTTCAGACAACAGACTATGCTGTGTCTATGTTCTTACCCTCTGCTGTTTTCACAGTTTCCCGATTCACTGTTCAGGCTGCTTCTTCTAGCTCAGGATGGTTCCCTCAGCAACATGGTTGCTCCAAGCCTTGGAACTAGGTTTGGGTGTTCAGCCTGCTTCAGGATTCAGTGGCCTTGGAGTAGGAAAATTGTTTAACGTCCTAGAATCAGCTTTTCCACCTTCAAAAGGTCAACAAGAGAGATCTTGTTACTGCCTGGACTTTGAAGCCAGACTGTGTGCTGTGTCCTAGCTTTACGCCCTCTAGAAATAGTTTACTTCTTTGTTCTTCCTTTTTTACCTCCAAAATGGGTATGAAAATAGCCTGAAGGGCAAATGAAGTAATAAATAGCAATTAGAACCTTGTCTGACACATAGCAGATACTTAATAAAATTTTAAGTCCTGTCTTTCAGAGTGATTCCGAAGTCAACTGGGAAAACATGTACAGAAAGCACTAAATTAGCACCTATGTAATGTGTCATGCTGTTTGCATGTAAAATATCCCCAGTTTATCTGCCATCTTGAAAAGTAATTTGGACCCTGGTTCCTACCCACCACTCCCTATTTGCCTTGATTTCCGTATAAATGTCTTTAGAGTGTGCTTCACACATCTCATCTCTCTCTCCTCTTTCCTCAGTTCAGAGCGGTCTGTTATAGCCCTCCTCTCTGCTCAAAGCCACGGCACTGCCTTGTTAACATTGCTGAAGCTTATTGCATGGATCCAGGGGCAGCATCTCAATTATTTCTCTGCTTAACCCAACTCCTAGTTGTTCTTGTTTAATTGAAAGATGCCTAATGTATATGAAAAAATGCTCAACATCACCAGTCGCTAGGGAAATGAAAGTCAAAATCACAA
Organism: Microtus pennsylvanicus; assembly: GCF_037038515.1. Taxonomy (NCBI): domain Eukaryota; kingdom Metazoa; phylum Chordata; class Mammalia; order Rodentia; family Cricetidae; genus Microtus; species Microtus pennsylvanicus. The sequence continues at coordinate 87,798,248 of NC_134586.1, read as the reverse complement.
TGAAGACTTGACAGATGGCTCAGTGGGTAAAAACATTTGTTACATAAGCCTGACAATCTGAGCCATGGGTGTGGAGATGCATATCTGTGATCTTAGTGTTCTGATGGTCAGATGGGAGGCAGAATTGGGAGATTCTGGAGTACAGCACACAGCAGTGGAAGCAAGAAGAGACCCTGTCTCACAAGGTGGAAGGAGACACCTGATCCTGGAAATTCTCTTCTGACTTCCAGAGATGCACTATAGCAAGCATCCCTGCTCACAGCAACGCATGCATACAAGTGCACAGTACATGCATAACACACACACACGCCACATCACCACATTGAAACATTATCTCACCCTGTAGGTAATAGAAAAAAACAAAAGAGACAAAGGTGGATAAATGTTGGGGAGGAAATAGAGACAGAAGAACCTTTATAGACTGGGGACAGGGACATAGGTTAGTGCAGCTACTAAGGAAACACTGTGGTGGTTCTTCAGAAACAAGGAAACAAGCAAACACTGAGGCGCTTGGCACTGTGTGCACTGTTCACGTTTCAAAGCCCTGTGTTTCTGCTGGCTCTCATGCCATCATGTCCCACTGGTCCTCTAGCTGGCACTTGAGTGTGTGCTGATTGCGTCATACCCACGGGCACATCTCCTCTTTCCACGTCACTTTTCTTTTGGGCTCTCTCTTGAGTTCTCTTGCAATTCTTTAAAATCATCTCTATATACTTATGGCTTCATATTTATATTTTTAGTTTAGTTCCCACCCTATCCCTTGCTTCCTTATCTGTTGAATATAACGGCCAACCAGATATGTCTGAAGACATGTCAAACAGGCATTCAAAAACAGAATACATCATTTCAAATATCTTTGATGCCAAATAAATTTCTTCACCATATATCTTTCCTATTTTCCCAAGTGGAACTTAGTTTCCTAAGCCAGAAACCCAGTAGCTGCTATAGTCCTCTCTCTCATTTTCTACTCCCACCCCATCAATCTTGAAAACTAGGAAGCTAGCTTTCTGAGTATGTCCTTTGCACATCCCTCTGATGCCTCTCTATTGCTACCCACCTAAACAAGTCCCTTGTACCATTGCAACAGATCCTCTGCTCTCTGGTTGCAACAGACACAAAATCAGTCTTTGGTTTCCTTGATAGTTCACACTGCCTCGTAACTCTGAGTCCTTGAAGATGTCTATATTTCTGTCTGGAATGCTCTCTTTCCATTCATTTGACAAATAACCTTAAATTCTCTCTGTAGCCTCAAAGGAAAAAAAACCAGCAAATTTAACTGTTCCTTCCAATGCTATGCATAGCTTTGTATATACTTTCTTTCTAGAAATCGCTGATTTTCCTTGAATCGTTCCCGTTACTGTAATGGCTCGTTTGGCCGATCGTCCCTCTGTTTCTATGAACATTTGGAGCGGTGGCCATGCACTTTCATTTTTGTCATCTGCCTGCCAGGCACAGCAGAAGGTTTGTGACTGGCACAATGTCCTGCAGACACGCTGGACGTGTGAACAAATTAATTAGTTGACAGAACCTTCTCTCTCTTTTCTCTCGTGAATGTGAGAAGAAAACACGTCCACCATCTTTAGTGACAAATATTTGATGCTTAATCATATCTTGATAATCAGTTTGTTCCTGTCATTTATCGCAGCCCCCTCCCAACCCTCAGTTGTCTGTTTAAGTGACAAGTCCACTGTTTTCCCCCTTCTGAGGCAGTTTCTATTGTTCCATGAAAAGCTGTCATTCGATCAAGTCACCGCATTGATGGGAATGATTCCTGGATGCACCATGTGATTTCTTAGAATTTAGTTTCCTCTTATAGGACACGTATTTTAAAAGATTAACAAAGATAAAAGTGGTATCATCCGAATTCACCTTTTAAAGAATTGCTTATGTACAGATGTGCTTGGTAAGTCTCAATGCAGTGATCTTTGATTTGTAGAGTCACCTTACTTTCGAGCATTTTTCCAAAAGAGTTGATGTCCAGGGTCTCAGGGAGACTCTCCCATCCCATCTCCATGGCCGTATTATGCACAAAGAGCGAAGGCATGGAGACAGAGCTCGTGTTCATGAGTACAGAAAAAGAGAAAGAAAATGTGATTATTTGTGAGCAATAGAATTCTGTTGGGCAGTAAAAAGAAGGACTTTTCACTATGCACCAATGTATATGAATCTTAAGGGCATTATGCTAAATGAAATATGTGAGTCACAAGAAAATACTCTGTTGTTCCTTTTAGAGTGAGTTATTTAAAATACTAAAATCCAGAGGAAGAATGGTTGCTAAGGATCAAGCAAATAGGGAATTATTAACCAACAGGCTAAAGTTTCATTCAAGTATAGTGAGTTGAGTGTGAGAAGCTTGCTGTTTGTACAGTTTACAACAACATGTGACACACTTAGAAATTCAGTGTGCCCGAAGATCTCATGTGTTATTACTACAACCCACTCAAATCCAGTGCACTTCGATGTTTAGTGACAATTGACGGGAATCTCTTCACACACCTTAGTACAATATATAGTGACCTTTTCCAGTTTCTGCTGCTTGGTTAGACACAGAAGAATGCTTTTCCTTTGGGTCCAGCTCTGCTCTTTGAATAACACCACAAGCAAAGGCACACAGTGAACTTTATCATTCTCTGTATGATTCAGTAATAAGCTACAAGCTTTATTTAATGAAACTATTGGAGATTTCAGTAAAGGAAGTAGTTTAGGCTGAGAAGAACAAATTCCTTGTTACAGGGACAACCAGCTTGGTTGCCTTAGCAAAAGGATGTATCCGTTAATAATGACTAAACAGTTATTGGGAAGATGCTGTTTAAATAACTTTAATCATCTTTTCCATTATCATTTGACCATCACTCACTAAATGGATGTTTTTAAATTGTCTCGTTATAGTCTCGCTTGTCACAAAACTGACATCATCTTTTATCTGAGCAGTCAGTCAGAACTTTCTTTTGTGCAAATCTTACACAACTGTCCCAAATCAACATTACATAATTGAAGACACGTGATATGATTAACCATTAACTCTACCTTTTATTACTCTATGAGTAATGACCTAGTTCTGATAAAGATATTTATTAACAAAATAATTGAGAATAAATCAAGGACATATTACTTTTTATAAAATCTAACTTCTCACCTGTCTTATTACAGCATCTAGTGAATACATTAGTTTTGTTAATATAAATTACCCATAAGGTGTTTCCCACCATAAGTAGGACTAGAACAAACCCAACTATTCATTTGCCATTTCTTCTCAGGCAAAGTATTACCATAAAAGGAAAAGTGTAAAATTCTGCTTCAGATGTACAGTTTACATTTCTTGGAAAGCTATTATCTGTGGAATTAGTCTGCAGTTCATCTTTTGACAAAACAGCTAGATTTCAGTTATATTTTGTGAACAATTTAGGGGGCAATTCCAAAATGTAAACTCTTTTTTCTCCCAGTTTCTCGGCAGTAGAGACATTCTTAAGTTAGAAAAGGACTTGTCTTCACCACTACAAAAGAATAAAAATCAAGTTTAGAGTTACCTAGATACAGATTTTTAAAATTCAGGTTATATATACACACATGATCACATGAACAATTAGTAAAGGCAGGTCTTCAGATTGCAGTAAGCAAACTCAAACAGTAGCAGTACGGCAGGCCTGGGGATGAGGCCCACATGGCCTTACTTTCTGCATTTTTAATAGCAGCTACAGAATCTGCCTTGAGGGCTTTTTTACATCTCTCCAATGACAGGGCTACGTGCTTTACACCATAAATTGCACTGTTCTGTTTTCTTGGTTTTGATCATGTTGCCATGGTGGGGCTGGAACTGGAGAGGCTGTGTGGATGTTGTATGAGGAAGTAGCATGTCACACAGAACTCGGAAAATCAGGGCTGCCCCTAAGTTTTGCCCAAAGAAGTCTAGTTGATGTTTCTTCATAATACATATACCATCAATGCAGAGATAATTGGACTGCTAGAAGCTGCTATCTGAATTCTTGTTGAAAATGTTAGGTGTTGGGATAGATGACACATGGGTGACAGTTTCTGCTGGTAAAGACTTGCTCCTTTGTCTTCATCTAAGGTATAAGGCCACTTTTCTTACCATCGAAATACACAAAAATTACAGTTGAGTGAGGAAACCAATATTATTTTTTCATTACATATCCCTTTGATTATCTGATACAAACTAGAGTTTTCTTATTAAAAAAAATCCACAAATGCTGAGAAACTTTGTATAGAACTTCAAGAAATTGTGGAATTCATGAACTCCACCTGAGAACCCTTTCAACTCCATAGCTGAGTTGTTTGTTGAGATGACTACAGGATCGAGCACACAGCTTCCTCATCTTCCATCTTCTTACCCCAGAGACTGGATGAGAGTAAGTTTACAGTTACTTTGGGAAGGACTGATTATAGGGGTCTGGATTGTTCTCATCCACACAGTTCTCTATGGCACAAGTGGAAAACCTTCTGGACCCTCACTGCTCTAGAACCTTCCATTCGTGGCATTTCAATGCCCTCCAGCAATGGTGTATTGCCTGTGTTCAGGATAGGAGGCTTCTAGGGTGACTGAGAAGGCTGGCCCAGGCCCTCTATTTCATCCCATTTGAGAAACAACTCCAATTTTACCCACCATTAGAAAGTCCTAAACGAGGTCACTGCTGTGAGGATGAACCTGCTTTGACCGCCCCTGTCTGTCCATGGGAGTGGAGTGGTAGACGTCAAACCAAGACTTCCTCGGAGCTGGAAGTGAGTCTCTGGAATGAGATCAAGAAGCCTGCGTGCTGAGTCACAGGTTCCGATGATTGGTCTTGATAAGCAATGAATGGAGAGAATAACTTCAAAGTTGTTTGTGGTCCAGTCTTAGAAACTTCAGAGAGAGGAGAAGATGTGTTTGAGTCTGTGCGCATGTATGTCTGTGTGTCTCTGTGTATGTTTGTGCATCTCTGTGTTTGTGTGTCTGTGTATGTTTGTCTGTATGTGTGTCTCTGTGTGTCTGCTTGTGTATGTCTGTATATGTGTATGAGTGTGTGTTTGTGTGTGTCTTGTGTATGTGTGTCTGTGGATGTGTGTGTGGATGTCTCTGTATGTGTGTGTATGTGTGTCTCTGTTTCTGTGTGTGTATATCTTTGTGTGTTTGTGTGTCTGTGTATGTGTATATCTGTGTGTGTGTATGTGTCTGTGTATGTGTGGATATGTGTTTGTGTGTAACTATGTCTGTGTGTTTTTCTGTGCGTGTCTCTGTATGTGTCTATATCTGTGTGTGAGTGTGTATGTGTTAGGCTACAATTTGAAGAGAAGGAGCTCCCAAAGCTGTGGGTCTTTTCATGTTCCGAGAGATGCCTTCAAGTACACTTTCCTGATTTGTGACTTTTGCCCTAGGTTCAAACCCTCAGCAGCATCTCAGAGGCTGACTTTAAAAGTGCATTCACAGGGCAGCCACACGGAGTCACGCAGGTAGGATGTGTCACTGATAGCTCCTCAGAGCAGATAGCAGCGCTCTGAGAATGGCCTGTGGGCAAAGGTTCCCTTCAAGTACAGTACATTAAGAACACCAATACGGGAAATCAGGGTGCAGGCTTTTCCATGGTGCTGTTTCCTGCCTCTTGCCTTCCCCTGGTAGGAAGGATGTATAGCAACCAGTCAGAGTCAGGACTGAGAGAATGAAGGGAAGAAAAGAACCAGATTCTATGTGGGTGCTCAGAGTTGGGATGAACCCGGCAAGCAAAACTTCATTGGCTCAGGCTCGGCCATCCAATCTAGGTCCCCCATTTTCTTTTTCTATGAATCTCTTCTCACTTTTCCCCAGGAATTGTACCAACTGGACATCTTGGAGATTTGATTTAATCGCCCAACTCTACATGTTGTTCATGACATGCTGTTACTGAAGAGTGGCCTGGTGTGGCAGATAAATATTCTGAATATTGTCTAGTTCTTTCTTGTCACTTGTCTGCCAAAGGCAAGTCCTTGAGTGTAAGATGTCTGGATGGTGCAAATATTGAAATTAAGAAATGCTGGTCTAAGTTGATAATCAACTATAAAGTCATAAAAAGGAAGTGAGACTGAATCCAAATAATTTTATTACTCACCTCAGTAGCTTAAAAAACCTTTGAAATTAACTAATTAAAAAATCATTTCCTTAAAAATTTGTTTTCTCATCACAATACAGTATATGCATACAAAAGCATAAAATAGAGACAAAATTACCTGAAGCAAAACTTACGCTTACTATGCACAATATATTATATTCTAGTATTTTTGAAGTATATGTATTTATATATACAAATATATGTATATATACCATTTATATTGACAGCAATTTTATATAATATATATACATATAATATATAACCATATATAAAATTGGAATGCACTCATTGTACATGATACCTGGTTTTATAAGAACATTTCAATGAAAGCATATCATGTACCTTGAGCATATTTTGCAATTACACCTTTCTTTCTTTTTCAGCCCCCACTCTTGTTAGTCCTCTTTCTCCAGAGACATTTTTGCTTCTAGTTTCATGTCATATACGTATATGTGGTTTTCTGCATACCTAGGAAACCTAGGAACCACATCTAAGAGGAGAAATGTGATAACCGTTTTTCTGAGACTGACAACTGGCTTAGAATGATGATCCCCAGGTGCATGCATTGTTCTCCATGTAAGTCCATTGTTCTTTATGCCTGAGAAAACTTCCACGGAATCTAGGTAGCACAGTGTGTTGATCTGTTTCTCTTTTGATGCAAACCTGGGTTAGAATTAACCACTTAATGGATTTCTCTGCTGGCTAGCGAGGTCGAGGACATTTGGATATCTTCATTTACCAGCTGTACTTCATCTTCTGAGAAATTTCTGTCCATTTTATTTGCCCATTTAAGAATATTGAGTTGTTTGTTTTCTTGATATTCAGTCTATTTTTTGAGCTATTGTAGATCCTAGATATTAGTCATCTGTAAGATGTATTGCTTGCATAGATTGGCTGTCTTTTCATTTTGTTGTATTTTTCCTTGACCATGCACAAGGTTTTTTGAGTTTATAAATTCTTATCTGTGAATTGTTGCAATTGTTCCCAAGCAACTGGAGGTTTACTTAAGAAGTACATGCCTCGGTCTTGAAGTGTTTCCCTTCACAGCCTCAGAGCTTCATGCCTTATGTTGGAGTCTTTGATTCATTTGAATTTTAAACAGCGTATGAGGCAGGGATGTAGTTTTTTCTATATGCAGATATCCAGTTTTTCCAAACATTTTTCACTGAAGAGGCTATCTTTTTCTCCAATGTATCTTTGGTATTTCTTCGTCAAAAATGAGAAGGCTGCATCTGTGTGTGTTTGTATCTGGATCTTTTATTCAACTCTGTTGATTTGCATGGCTATTTTGTGCTGGTACCACGTTGTTTTTGTTATTATACTTCTGTAGTATATTTGAAATCAAGTATGGCTATTCTTCTAGCCCTCTTCTTCCTGAACAGCTTTGACTATACAGAGGCTTTCGCTTTTCCATATGAGTTTTATTATTTTTTCTAATGATATGAAGAAAGACATTGGAATTTTGATGGGAATTTTATTGAATCTGTATAGCCATTTTTTTCACAGTATTAATTGTCTTATCTTATGAATATGACAGACTCTTCAATCTTCCAGTGTCTTATTAACATCTTTCTTCAGTGATATGCCTCTGTTTCCTGTCTGATTTCATTAAAAAATGCTCATCATTGTCGATTAGATGTATTTCTTCACGTATTAAGTAGATTTGTTCGGTAAACACTGTCTGACTCCAGTGTGGTTGTATTATACTTTATAAGGAACTTTACTCTATTTGCATTCTTTTCTAAAACCCCCAAGACTTCTTCCTACTTATTAATTTACATACTTTTTAAAGTGAATCTTCACCACAGTTTTACACTGCGTTTTACTAGGTCTTAAGGCTAAAACATGACGACACAGCTATAATTAGTCTCTAGATTCCAGCCCAGAAGCTATTTCCGCTCACGATGCTGCATCTGGCATCTAAGGTGTACCTCTCTAACCTTTCAATGATGCGATAATAACAGAAAGGCCAAGAATTACTTAGTGCCCCACTGGGTTCCTAGAAAGTAATCAGCAGATAGGTAAGAAACAGAATGGAATAAAAATACCTCTGGTTCCAGGCCATGTCCTAGTTTTGACGTGGTGTTTGGGGAGAGCTTTCTGTTTAATCTCTGCATTGTATGTTATAGTCCTGTCTTCTTCGTATTCTAGGGTCTCTCCAAATACTTAACTAATTCTTTAGTGAATGTTGGAGTTACAGCCGGACACTATTTTGTCTCTAATCATTTCAGAAAGACCAATAAAATCACTAAGCAGGAAATGTCTGTTTCTTTACATTTTCCAAATATTTAATTTTCTTAAGGCTTTGATTTGTAGACCAGGTTGCCGCCATACTCTGGATGGATACAGAACGAGCAGATGCACAGTTTCAATTGCCTGGGATGTTTTTCTAAATAAATCAGTCACAGAGAAACATCAAATTCCTGTTGCCCTGGGTTATGCACATTGTGCATGAAGAAGCATGTAGCCAAGTTGTAGCCCTGAAAAAACACAGAATAATCAACTTATGAGCAGTTAAGGTGTACGTGGATAGATGTCAAAGCATGAATGGATTCTCTACATATCTAGACATTCAGCATTTAAAAGTACTTAACGTTAGAATATGAAGTAGTGGGTTACTGTGACGATTTCACACATGTATGCAGTTTTATACTTTGCTCTCAAGGCTTTTTAGTGACTTTTTGTGAGTCTGTTCCCCTAGATGATCAAAGTAGAGATAGAGGGAAAAGATCCAGTCTTGTGGGCAATTAGGAAAGAGAAGACAGGGAGAAAGAGGAATTGTGGGAAGAAAGGAGAGAGTAAACAGACCGTAAAAACAATTATGGGAAATATGTAACTGAGGCTGCAGGAAGAAGATCAGCAGCTCTGTGGGTTGCTGGCGATCTTTGTTAGCTCTAGACTCAGCTCTATCTTGGCTGTTGCGCTGTAGACTTTGCTGAACTCAAAGTGCAGGTTCCTGTGATGGCAGTCCCTTGTTGACTTGTTCTTCCTGACGACCCAGTGTTCCACGGCTTGTGTAACTATCTCAGCAGGTTTCTTGTAGCTGAAACTTCCGAGCTGAGGTAAGGGCTAGGGTCCAGCAGTGCTGTGGATTCCTAAAACCAGTTGGCAGGAATGACTGGAGAGATAGAGGAAGCCTTCCGAGATGCCGAGTCAAATGGAAAACTTGTGGGCAGAAGGAAAACAGAAGTGTTGCAATCATAGGATTTACCTTTCTCCCTCAGGCTTGATAAGGTTTTGGGGAAATAGCAACATTCTTTACAACAGTGAGGTCAGCAGTCTCTCCGGACTTTGGTTTCTCAATCCCACTTTGCAAAGTCAAATAAACGGAAGCCCCTGGCTCAAGTGAAGTTATCAGTAAACATCTCTGCTCTCCTGAAGGCTGTGTTCTATACCAGAATCTTCTGAATTAGCATTTCCTGCTGGAGAAACAGCTTACTCTTTCAGGGAAGCATATGGAGATAGATTTGAAGCCTGGAATTTGGGGCCATCTACTCAAGTGCCTTGGACAGGCAGCAAAATCATGGACTTGGCTTCTTCAGTCATACTTCGTGGGTATTCTACAGCCATACTTTGTGGATCTGTGCCTCTGCCACCAGGCGTGTAAGTCACACATTTTATGCTTATTATGTGGAAATAGAATAAAACAGTCGGATAGAAATAAATAATTTAATCCAAGTGAGTCCTCCAAACAGTATCTACACAGAACAGGCATCGAGTGAAGTACTACATGCGATAATATTTTCTTGGTACAAAGTTATTCTTGGTGGCTTTTCCCTTTTGTCTAAAGATTAATCAGCTTAGGACTCTTATAGTGCTTGATCTGAAAAAGAACTTTGATAACACAAATGGGTAACTGAGACACGGACAATGAAATTCCTCGGGGCTGAGAAGATATACAGTGGTAGATTCAAGGTCAAAAGCCAAGATTCCTGGTTCTAGATCTCTATCTCCACACTGGGGTAGAGGGCAATGGGTATGGGAGAGCTCAAGGGAAGAGCGGCACATTAGCAAAAATATGAGGAAGGATGTTGGTGGAAATGTCACCATGAGCCCTATTACTTTGTGTGCACACTTAAAAGATAATAAAAATAAAGAAACTAAGCTCTCAGAGAGAAAGAATCCTATATCTGTCTAGTGCTTTGGCATCGTATGACCAGTTTTTGATCCATCATTGCATCTGATAAACCGATTGCATCGTTGCATGCTGCGAGAAAGAGATCCAACATGAATTCATGAAACTAAATGCTTAGAACAGTTTTACATTTACCGGCAGTATTAGGACGGCAGTGCAGAGTCCAATACTCCTCCGCACCTAGCTTCTCCCAGTTCTGTAAAATATTTGCTACAACGAATGGACACAGTATGTAAATTAAGGCCTATCTTTTATTGGATTTTCCTACAGTTTGTATGAAACACTTGCACTTTTTCTTTTCCAGGATCTTGTCAAAGATCCCTTTCATCCAGTCCTCTTGTGTCCTTAGGGTTCCTCTGGCTGTGACTGTTTTCTTTTTTGGTTTGGATGACCTTGACAGATTTGAGGACTAACGGTCGGAAATATTGAATCAACCTGTATCTCTCTGATGGGATTAACTGATATTTCTCTCAAGATTCAGTTATGACTATAGGTCTGTAACTGGAGCTGTGCTTTTTTTTAAAAGGATGACCAGATGAGATGCGACATTTTTATCACATCGTACTACACGGTATACGCCGTGACTACATGTTATCTGACTGTGACTACTGACCTTGCCTGAAGGCCTATTTTCTGGGTTCCTCCACTGCAAAGTTACTCTTTGTTTCCCCACTTTCTGTGTGTACTTTAGAAGTCTTTATCCATCTCCCAAAGTGTGTAGTGGGATGTGGTAGCAAGTCTCCTTGAGGGTGGAGTGTCTTCATAAACACTTGGGAATTTCTATATGGGATATTTGTCACTTCTTTCTTATTAATTTATTTACTTATTCAGCTTGTCATTTATTTGCCTCATTCCATTCATGGATGCTTGTCTTATTCTTTGTAGTTCAATCTTGTGGTACTCAATTCTAGTTTTCAACTTGGCATAACCTAAAATCACCTTGGAAGAAAGTCAAAGTGAGGAGTTATCTACATCAGGTTGCTTTTGTGGATGTCAGTGGGGAACTGTCTAAGTTAACTAAAACTGGAAGACTCTGCTCACTGTGGGCAGCATCATTCCTTGTGAAGAGGGTCCTAAACCGTGTGTGTGTGTGTGTGTGTGTGTGTGTGTGTGTCACAAGCAAGCAAATGCACTATTCTCTCTTTTCTTGACTGTGGGTATGATGTAAGTATCTGTCTCAGGTTCTTGCTGTGAATTCCTTGTAGTGATAGGCTGTAACCTGGAATTGTAAACTAAGACATACCCTTGCTCCCATAAATGATTTTATTAGGGTATATTGTCACAGCAATAAAAATGAAATTAAGGGAAATTTTCTGCTACTTTTCTTTCTCGATTTGTTCTATCTTTGGCCATTAGGGTATTTTTCCCAGTTATAGTCAGTGTGCCCTTTGACACTTCCTCCATTCCTGTGTGTCTACCTCTTACACCATTCCCAGAATCAATCATTTGTCCAGGAAGCCCAGGTTTCCCTGCACTGGAAGATGGCATTAGAAATCAAGATCTGGATGCAAGATAACACGCATTGATACTTGCTTATCATTGCCTCAGATCCTCCTGATCTGATACAGCAAGAAAATTTGTGCATATATGAGCCCATGTATGTACGCAACTATGTATATTTACATATGCAGCATTGTATGTATACTAAACTATGTATGAACTGTATTATATTTTACTTCTCATACAACATAAATCATTATGCCTTCCTTCCCCTGTATTGTATTTTGTAATTTCCCTCTCCGACAGAGGAAGCCTAGCTTCCTCTGTCCTTCCTACATTAACATGTAACTGTTCAGTCCTAGGAGGTAGCATTATCAGAATTGTAGTCACACTGAAAAACTGCATCAACCAAAGTATGGTACACGCACATACACACTCACATGCATGTATATACATATACACACACATATATATATATCTACATACATGCATATATGTTTTGAATTTACAGACATCATTTATTTCCAAGGTTACTTAGATGAACACTATTCTTCTGACTCTCTTCAGTGATGCTGTTCCATATATTTTAAAAAAGTTTTTATTCATTCAATTTGAGGGTTTCCTTGACTTCCTAAATTATTTTTAAATATTTGAATGCATAAGGATTTTTATTTTGTTGCTGCAAAGTTTATTATGTTTTTGAAAATGCACAGCACCTTGGACAATAGAGTCATTGTCCTAAAAATATCCCCTAAAATAAAATTTTACTTTGCCTACTCCAATGATTTCCTTTTCTCTCCATATTTCTAACAGACATTAATATTGTAAATGACTCTATATAACTATTTCCTCTTTTTTTTTCAAGGCAGAACAGACTTTATTAGTTTTTTCTGGTAATGTCTGGTAGGGCTTGGGAAGGGTCCTCTGGTACCTCCTGGTTACGTTGGTTTTTTTTTTTTTTGGCAGCTGCTGCAGCATCTTTTAAAGCCTTTCTTTGCTTCTTTAGCTTTTGAAACTCCTGGAAAACCCGAATGCACAGAGCTTTCTTGGCCAGGATGCGGCGATGGACCTTTTGGGCATGCAGAGGAGCTATGGTATATTCCACCCCTAGCTCCTTGCACACCTTTTCGAAGACTTCATAGTTGGTCTGACGGAGGAGTTTGAGCATCTTATTCCTTCGGTCGATGCTCATTAGCAGATGGCGTTTGTGGGCTTTGTCCTTCCGATGTTTCTGCATATGTTCTTTATAACTGCGGATCCTGACAGTCAAGGCAACAATTCTAGCCTCCAAGGTTCTGGAATCCTCAGGGTTTTCTGCAATCTTGTTCATCAATTGTTCTTGCTTGACTTTTGACTTCTCTTTCTTGTTGGCCATTTCCAAAGACAAGATTCTTTTCACAACATCATCAACCTTCTCCATCTCTTGGGAAGGATGCTGTTGTATTCTTTGATGAACGCGGAAGTGGGTGGCTCATCATCTCGTCTGGGCTGGACTGGTTTCTGGGTGGCGTCTGCATGGGCAGCAAGCAGGAGACTCGGAATCTGCAGGTCACAGCGTGCTGAAGGCAGACTGGCGCTTCCTCCGCCTTGCAGCGCAGCCCCTGGAGCCTGTGCCACTGCCTGGGCACGAACAGAGCTCAGCGCATGCCACGCCGCCCGCAGCATGGTGACTCCTGACCCAATGGGCCTGCGCCGCCATTGACTGCTCTGCGGTGGGGCCAGTTACATGGGCACAGCCATGACGGTTCAGCTTTTCTTGGATTTTTTGAGACAGGGTTTCTCCGTAGCTTTTGGTTCTTGTCCCGGATCTAGCTCTTGTAGACCAGGCTGGCCTCGAACTCACAGAGATCCGCCTGCCTCTGCCTCCCGAGTGCTGGGATTAAAGGCGTGCGCCACCACCGCCCGGCACTATTTTCTCTTTTTAGAATGGCATATAATCAAAATGATAGAATTCCAAAGACATGGCATCTGTTGAAATTGGTATCTTTCATTTATCAATATGTATTTGAGGTTCATCTATGCTGTTTTTTATTGCTGAGTAATATTCCATTGTAGAGTTATATCACAGTTTACCTTCTGTCTGTCACGACTTGCATGTATCTGAGTTGTTTTTAGTTCCTAGCAATTATGAATATCCCCACTATAAATATTTGCATGAGGGATTTTGATTTGAAATTTGATTTGAAGGAGAGAGAGCACGAGCAAGGAACTCAGGACCGCGAGGGGTACACCCACACACTGAGAACATGGGGATGTTCTATCGGGAACTCACCAAGACCAGCTGGCCTGGGTCTGGAAAAGCCTGGGATAAAACCGGACTCTCTGAACATAGCGGACAAAGAGGACTACTGACAACTCAAGAACAATGGCAATGGGTTTCTGATCCTACTGCACGCACTGGCTTTGTGGGAGCCTGGGCAGTTTGGATGCTCAACTTACTAGACCTGGATGGAGGTGGGGGTTCCTTGGACTTCCCACAGGACAGGGAACCCTGATTGCTTTTCGGGCTGGGGGGGGCTTAATTGGGGGAGGGGGAGGGAAATGGGAGGCGGTGGCGGCGAAGAGACAGAAATCTTTAATAAATAAATAAATTAAAAAAAGAAACGCATTTGTAAGACAATTGATTATCCTCGAGTACGGTTGCTAGCATGCAAGCTTCACAACTCTCTCAAGCAGCATGCTCATTCAACATGGGTTTCTCCCCACAGCAAATGAGATTTGCTGCTTTACATCGTCATTACTGATTGGCCTTGTCAGTCTGCTGGACATGATAATAGGTGCAATAGTACATTAATGCTGTTTTGATTGGCAGTGCTTTAATTACGCATGATGGTACGTGTCTTTTCATGTGCTAATTTTGTCTTTTTTTTGTCTCCTTTGGTGCAGAGTTTGTTTAGATTTTTGGCCCATTTCTAAACTGCATTTTCTTCTTTTTTGGTGTTAAATCTTAAGAATTCCTTGTAAATTTGAGTACATTCTTTTATTTTTGACTTGTGTTCCATTTGCAAGCTATTTTACAAATATTTTCTCCTAGCCCATGGGTTTGTTTTTTCATTATCTTAATGATGTGTTTTTAAAGAAAGAAAAACTTTAATTTAAAAAGGAACAACTTGCCATTTTCTCTTTGAAAAGTTTCATATTTTATATTTACTTTTATGGTTAATTTCACTTTACTTTTGCCATTTTTTTAAAAAAATATTTTAGGTGCAAATGTCCAATTATTCTAGTACTATTTGCTGTAATAACAACTCTTTCTTTCCTAACGTTGTTTTTTTCTTTCCATAGATGATCAGTTGACTATTTGTGTGGGTTTATTCCTGACCTCCTCTGTGGATAATATTAAAGATGGATATGTCTATATCTCGCAGTCAGTTTTAGTTATTGCAACATATAGAAAGTTTTGAAATAAAATAAATAGCAAAGGGGACACACCAAGACAGAAATTGTACTGGAGAGGTATTAATGTAATAGACCTGATTTTGCTTTTTTGTTGGAAGATTGTGGAAATGTCTGGAGTTTTGAGATGGAAAAAACTTTGAGTGCTCAGAGCTTAATTGGTTGTTTCATGGGAGCTCAGTAGATATGGCTGAGACAAATGCTGATGATGGAGGCCTGGCTTGTGAAGTTTCAGAGGGAAGTGAAGGTTATCAGGGCTATTCATGTGATCTTTTGTCTTAAGAGTCTATGAAAGTAAAGACTTCAGTGGCCATGAGACTCTGGTCAGTGGGGATTGAAGAATCATCCATGACCAATAAGAGATCAGTATCTAGGGTAATTTGTAAGCGTTAGCGCACAGAAGCCTTTGGTGTAAAGCATCACATGTTAGGGTTGGAGTTCCTGCAGTGAGGCCATAAGGCCATTGGAGTAGATCTAGCCTCAGTTGCAGTGAAGACCCCAGCATATGTCATAACTGTGATATGACTATCAAGGACATCAACAGGTGAGGACTGGCACTGGCTTGTTTTTATGAGACAAGTTGTATATGCTGTAGTTTGCAGAGTTGGATAGGTGGGGCTACCCAAATTCGTTGGAGCCCAGAAGATAATAAGTGAATTCTATACATTGGAAACTGAGCTATTACGCTGTTAGAGTTTGGTTTTGCTATGATCTTATTGCAGCTATGCCTTGGTTATTCACTTTTGAAATAAGAAATTATTTTTTATTTTATAGAACCCCACAGTTAAAAGACTTTGAAGTTCAAAAAATTGTTTTATGTATGTGAGTATCTTGCCTGTGTATATCTGTGATGTGGGATTTCCCTCTATATGCTGTGAATATATTTTATTACCATTGGTTAGTGAAGAAGCTACTTTGGCCTATAGTGGGGCAGACTATAGAAAGATAGAGAAGGAAAGAAGGTGGAGTCAGAGAGATGTCATGAAGCTGCCAAAGGAGAAAGATGCCAGAACCTTACCAGACTTGTGGCAATACACAGATTAATATAAATGGGTTAATTTATGATGTAAGAGCTAGCTATAAATATGCCTGAGCCATTGGCCAAACAGTGTTATAAAATTAATATAGTTTCTGTGTGATTATTCGGGTCTGGGTAGCCCATAAACAAAAGAATAGTCTTTGTTTACAAATGGCACCCAACATGGGACAAGAATTTCAATATAAATCCTGAGAAAACTTTACTAAAAGGATTCTAGACAGACAAAAGAACAGAGTCAAGCATGGCTTCTTGGTATCAACATTGACTTGGTTAGGCTCTGTTTGCTAGAGGCAAGCAGAGGTACAGCTCCTTTAAGAGAGGCTTTCTGACTCAAATATAGCAGCAAAAACCATGTAGCTCTTTTAAGAGGCCCTACCACCAAACACTTAAATGGTGTTTATGAGCAGCTGGCAGCAAATTTCTTGGTGGTGGTATGGGCCTAGAAAGTCCACAGAGTTGTGGGGAAAAAATCGCTCCCATCAGTATCTCTGCCATGAAGCTAAACTCCCCAGAAGCCAAGGAGTGGGGTAGATCTAGCCACAAAAGTTACAGCTTTAGTTCTAGACATATCACCTACCAGATTAAAGACTCATGTGGTCAGAAAAAAAAATAGAGATAGACAATAAAGACAAATTCGGACAAGAAAAAAAAAACTTCTAAATGCTTTACATTAAGTTTAAAAATATATGTATGTTTGGGAAAGAAAAGAAAAATGATAGAGAAAATTCTTTAAAAAAGAAATAGTTTTTAATTCCAACACCTAGGAGGCAGAGGCAGGCAGATCTCTGTGAGTTCAAGCTCAGCCTGGTCTACAGAGTGAGATCCAGGACAGTCAAAGATATAAAAAGAAACTTTGTCTTAAAAAAAAACCCAAAAATTTAAAAATAAAAATAGAAGAAATAGAGTAAAAAAAAGCCACATAAAGATGGAAGTTGCACAGAGAATCCAGATACTGTATGTGATTGTGTTTTCTTTGATTCTCTCTTTTTTTTTTGACTGCAGAGAGACATTTGATTCTGGGGGCTGCTAAGCTAAACCAACAGATATGTTTTTAAAGGTATCCTTACTTCAAAATTTGAGTCTAAGGATATGTTACTTTGGAAAAGAGGTTTTGCTTTTGTTTCCACAGAGTATGGGAACCTGTGGATTCCTTCCAGACTAGCATGATTTGATGGAACAAGATCTCCCTGAAATGTCTTCTGCAAGCCCCCAAAATATTTCACCCAACAAACAGTAGGAAGCAGTTTGGAGAAAACTATGTAATGGGGATATGATATAGAGATGAATGTTTTGTATTGGTATGGATCTTGGTCTATTGATACAAATTTGGGGTCAATTTTGTTATAATGTGTGTATATATATTTCTGTTCTTGTCTGAGGTATTGTGTTTGTGCAGCTCATTTAAAAATGTATTGCATTTTTACAAATTAAAGATTAATAGATAGACATTTGTAATAGTCAAACTTGTAGTCATGTTAGTTAGGTTTTCTAAATATACAGAGATACATTTCCATTAGACAGATAATCTTCAGCACTTCAAAGGCCTACACAATATGACATTTAAAATGCTTTAAGAACTTAAACTTTTCTCGACAGTGAGACACGTCTGCTTCTGGCAGCAACAATTACTTCAGAGGTTGATGGACATTGAAGAGACTCATTATGGAATTTGCCTTCAATGTCACGAGGCTAGTCATTTGGACAAGAAACTGCTCTTGCCTGGACTGCTTGATGGTATGCTGTATAAACTGGATATGCAGGAGCCACAGAAAAATAACTGCTGAACTTCCCAAAAGAAGGTGAGACAGTCCTTCAGGGTTCCTGTTTCATGAAAGAGTCTGCCAGATATTCTGTAGGACACAGAAGAAAATTACTGACAAACTGCGAATATAGGTGAAACGGTCATTCAAATTTCCTGATTCATGAAAAAATCTGCCAGATACTACTGGCCTGTAGGCTGAAGATGGATGCCCCAATGTTAAAGAAGAACTTTCAGAGACTGTCCAGGCAGCAAGAAATCTCTGTCATTTCTAGCATTTTGGACATTGCTTACAATGTACTCACTTCCTGTTTACTTAGGTAATATTATCTCCCTATGGGGTCTTTGATGGTGTTGAAAACTAGACAGTTATAATTATAGTTTTCCCTAGTTATGATAAAAGATAAATTAGATATAAAATTTTAGCTATAGTTTTTTCTTAATTTGCCAAATGTAAATGAACTAAATATTGTACCTATAATTCTTGTTGATAACTGTTTTTCATATGTAATTTTACTATGTTAAAGTTAAAATCTTCCTTTTTATTTAGACAGAGGAGGGGAGATGATGTGGGATTCCCCTTTGTATGTTGTGAATATGTTTTATTATCACTGGTTAATAAATAAGCTACTTTGGCCTATGGCATGGCAGAATATAGTAAGCCTGAAAATCCAAGCAAAGATAGTGGAGGAAAGAAATTGGAGTCATGAAGACACCATGTAGCAACTTAAGGAGAAAGATGCAAGAATATTATCAGTAAGCCACATCCTTTTGGTGATACACAGATTAATAGAAATGGGTTAATTTAGGGTGTAAGAGCTATATATAAATATGCCTGAGTCTTTGGCCAAACAGTACTTTAATTAATATAGTTTCTGTGTGATTATTCAGGTCTGGGAGGTCCAGAAATGAAAGAACAGTCTCTGTTTACATGTCTGAGCACCACATGCATGTCTGGTTCCCATGGAAGCCAGAATGGTGAAGTGGATCCCATGAGACCAGAATTACAGGGAGTTATAAGTCACCATGTGGGTGCCAGGATTCAAACTTAAGTTTTCTGGAAGAGCAGTCAGTACTCTTAACCATCCAGCCATCTCTTAAGCTGAATTTTAAAGAGAACTTAAACTTATAAATTGTTAGAATGTTTAAGATGTGGAGACCTTTATAATTAGGACTGTGTTTTTTATTGTGATATTATTATGAGCTCCCAGGGGACAAGAAATGAAAAGCATATGACTTGAAGATATGTGTTTGTGTGTCAAAGTTCACAAGGGGGGATGTCATAGATTTTTATCAGCTTTATACAAAACTAGACACATATGAGAAGAGGTAATCTCAACTAAAGAGTCCTGTCTATTAGACTGATCTGAGGGTCTGTCTGAAGAGCATTTTCTTGAGTGTGATTGATGTTTGAGGGCCCACCTAATTTTGGGCAGTGCCATCTCTGGAGAAGTTGTCTGAACCTGGATAAGAAAGGTGGCTGAACAAGAAGAGGAGGGGCCAGTAGTTCCTGCCTCCAGGTTCCTTCTTGAGTTCCTTCCCTGACTTCCCACAATGTTGGACTGTGATGTGGAAGTATAAGCAAAATAGTCTCTTTCCCCCTGAGGAGCTTTGGGTCTTGGTGTTTATCATAGCAATGGGAAACAAACAGACTCTTTAAAAAAACCCTCAGATTTCAATTGTTTATTATAGGCATATAGAAAATTGACTTTTATATGTTGCTATAATTATTTATTGGTCTATAAAATTTCATAGTAAACTGAGAAGACTTGAAGAAGACTCCAATGGGGATGGAGCCAAGACATACCCAGGGAAGTAGGTCTTATATATAGAGCATGCTCAAGACTTTTTGAAATGGGAGCTTTCCCCTACCATTTACAGTGGTGATATTTTTCTTGGGTCTTAGTATAAAAATGTATAAGGTTTCTGCAGGTAAATCTTATGTATAGGCAAGGATTCCCATGTCTCCGAGGCCCCAGAATATCTCCACTCTCAAGCTAGACCACGTTCAACTGCAGCAATATGCCAAACATTCTCATTAAACATTCATATTTATTTACAAATCCAGTAGTTTCTACGTCAGGCAACTCAGTCTCTGATTCTTTGGATTCAAGTTTGTTCAGGTTTGTAATCAACCCTTACAACTTTAGCTCCTGGAAGCATTCTTAGATAATCATTGATTTGAATGTCAGTCAACTTTGTATCATTGTAAGATTATGAGTAGTGATTTTCAATAATTTTGTGTATTGAGCTGGACCCTATCATTTCAACTTTTTTATTAATTGAATTTCTTTTCATTTATTTTAAATGCTGACCACAGTTTCCTTTCCCTCCTCTTCTCCTGTTCCAATCCCATCCTGTCCCATCTTGTCCCTTGTTCCCCGATCTCCCCCACCACCGCCCTCCATCTATCTACCCCCCATCCACTCCTCCTCCATCTCCATTCTATTTGGATTTGCAGTTGTACCAGTTACATTTGTGAATTTATTTCCCTTTATTGACACTCCTGTGAAAACACCAATCCATAAATATGAGGGACTCTACCCGAGTTCTCAATCCTAGTCCATTGATCTGTGCCTACTCTGTGTCAGGTGTCTAGTGTCTTGATTATAAAGCAATGTAGTCATTTTAAAGTAGCCTTTTCTCTAGATAAGGTGTTCTTTGCAATTCCTTAGCATTTCCTTATGAACTTTAAGATACCAAGTCAATATCGGCAAGGAAATCAGATGAGATTTTGAAGCTGTTTTGATCAAATCTGTTGCTGAGGCAGATAATCTGCTTGTTTCAATAGTGTGAGCCCTTGAACTCTTCCCTCATTTACTTCTCTCCAGGCGTTTCACTTCTTTTGTTAAATGTACTTCTAAATATTATATTGTTTCAATACTGTAGTGAGTGAAATTGCCTTATTAGTTTCAGTTTTGACTGTTCATTGCACTTTATATGAATAACATTCATCTTTGTGTACTGATATTGTATTCAGAAATCTTGTAGGCCTTTTTATTAGTTTCATTTATTGATTAAAATATTTCTTATAATTTTATCATGTCTCATTTAAAATGATCAGATAAAGCTTCTCTATTACTCAGAGACATTGGATTCAAGGTGTACACAAGATTGGTCAGTTAGACCCATTATAAAAGAAAGCATTCCCTTGACAGTGTTAATAAGATTGTAAGCATCTAGAAGAATCATAGAAGCAAGATGGTGTGTTTTTTTTTTTTTGATGGGTCTGATATGGTGGTGTTTCTAGGAGGCAGATAGAGGCTCTGAAAAGAATGGTCTTCATCTTTGAGAAGAGGAGGCAGCTGATGAAGAAAGTGTTAAAGGAGACAGAACAAAGTGGGGCAAAGTTGACACATCAGTTGGGAGAAACCAGTTTCCTTCACCAGTGTACGGGGTGTAGAAAGAGCACAGGAGGTGGAACACACTTAAAAGCCATCACTGCAAATCCAACATCTGCTTGAGGGAATCCTCCATGATTCTGATTTCTCTGTGAAGTCAAAAATGTGGGGAGCGAATGGGTGAGGGAATGGGATTTGAAAGAGGGGTAAAGTTTGAAATAATTATTTGGGAAACTATTTGGACCCTGGGAATTAAAGTAGCCTTTAACATGGAAACTCTGTAATAAAAATTCTCTGAAGTCATCTTTATACAAAGGATTCTATTTAAAAAGAATAGAGAATTCTCTGAAGTCTCCTCACAGCAAATTTCCGCTATTGCTGAAGCAACTGCAATCAAACCTGAATGAAGACAGATGCATGAAAGGTCCTGGGTGTGTTTCTACCTTCTGGTGAGCTGGCCAAGAAAGCCTCAGGAAAATTTTAATTAAGCTTTGCATGTACTGTTTTACATCCAAAGCCCACTCAACTTTGTGTCTCAGCAGTTCTAGCCCTTCCTAAACTTTTTGTTAGCTCTGAAGTGTATCAGTGACCCAGACTCTTAGTAGGGACGGTGAGCCTGACTCTGCTCCTGATAGATGGGTCCTACTCCTGCCTCAGTGCCTAAGGAGGAAACCTTGAAATGGGTTCTTCGACTGAAAACTGAGAGGCCACCTTATACATGAACTCCTGGAATAGTGTCCTTAACATCTGTTTGGTAGAAACGAACTCTGGGCAGGTTAAGGTTTGAAAGGGATCACAGGCTGAGGGTCACAATCGGCCATTTACGTCTATTGAAACTCTGACCATTATTGAGGTTGTGCTTGTAGGTAGACTTTTTAGAGATATTTCAGGATCAGACAAGGTTCTGAAGGTGATCGTCACTACACACACACACACACACACACACACACACACACACACACAGAGAGGTAACACGAGCATAGAGTAAGACAGATGCTCCTACAAGCCAAGAGAAGACTGCAGAGCAAACACGTACTTGCTGACACCTGGCTTTTGAATTTCTATGCTCTATAATTGAGAAATTAGTTTTCTATTTCTAAAGTTATCTAGTTTATGGTATTCTGAAATGGCATCCGGAGCTGAAACAGAGCGTAATATTTGCTAAGTGTCAGCTATGCGTCAGGTGTCCTCCCTCGTTTAGTTATCAGGACAGTGCTGGGAGGTCGTGATTGTTTCCAGGTTACATTCATTCATTCATTCATTCATTTATTTATTTATTTATTTATTTATTTATTTATTTATTTATTTATTTATGATTTCTGTCTCTTCCCCACTACCGCCTCCCATTTCCCTCCCCGTCCCCCAATAAAGTCCCCCTCCCTCGTCAGCCCAGGTTCCTAATGGGGAAATAATCTCAGCATCACATGGCTAGTAAGTGATTGGCAGTTAGCACTGCATCACCTTCCACTCCAAGGAAGCCGTGGGGACTTACTCTCTCTCCAGCAATCCACAACCACCCTTGATCACAGACCCCTAGACCGTTGCATGGTCCATGGTAAGTCTGTCTCATTGTCAGGTCTTAATCTTATTAACTTCTTTTTCAAGATAATGGTGAAAATGGTGGTAGCTTCTGACCTTGGCACAGATATTGCTTCTTAGTAGTTTACTTTCTAAATTTGTTTTTAGTCATGTGTATGTGTGCGCGCATGCAAATATACCTAAGTGAGTGCAGGTGCCTGCAGAAGATCCCCCTGGAGGTGGAATGACAGGCAGTTGTGAGCCACCTGACAGGGGCACAGTAAAAATATCTACATTTTTCTCTAGGTGCAGAACGGTAGTTTAGCTGTTGGCAATTTCCACGATTTTGAATAAATGTGCTTTTCTAAAAAGTGAATTGAAAGTTTGTAATGGAGATTTGCCGTAAGAAGACTTCAGAGGATTCTCTATTCCTTTTAAATGGAATCCATTGTATAAAGATGGCTTTGGGGTATTGTTATTAGATAGTTTCCATGTAAAAGGCTTACTTTAATTTACCCTTGTCTTACTTCTGAGAGCAGAATCTCAATGCTATTGCCAACTAGTCTTGATAGTTTTAGGCATTTGTCCAGTCTCTCTAAGCAAATGGAAATGTTCGTAATGTCCCTTTTGTATCTGAAACCTCCATGTTCTCCACCTAGTTGTCTCTGGCTCTGTTTTTAGCATTCCCTAGTATTGACAAGACAACTCCAAGGCAGTGTACCACTGATACTTGATCTGCAATGTTTGCTGCGGCACTCAGCAGTAGCTAAGTTACAGAACCAACTTAGGTCTGTCCAGAGAGGGATGGAAAAAGACATTGTGGTTTATATGCACAGTAAAATATTTTTCAAATATAAAGAAAAAGTGTCGTTTGCAGAAGAACGGAGGCAGCTGGAGATGCGGCCAGTAAATGCTCAGTCTCAGAGAAACAAATACCACGTTTCTCATTTATAAAGTTTTATAAAATCATAACTATGTAGAGGACATGAACTAGAAGTGAAACCAATTGGGAGGACAAAGGGGATTAATTGATGGCAGGCTAGAGAAGAGGGGGAAATGAACTGTGGAGGGGAGTACGCCCAAAGTGCATTGCATACATCATGAGAATGACCTTTTGAACCCAGCATAAGAAGATAAATTGTTTGTGATAAAATAATCATAGCATAAAATTTGCCATGTTAACCCACCCTAAGTGTAGAGTCTGCTGGTGTTAAGTACATTGACTCTGTTATATAACCATCACCACCATCCATCTCTAGAACTGTCTCATCACCCCATGTGCAAAAGTCTGCATTCAATAAATGCAACTAGTCCCTCACAACCACCAGATGGTTCTGTGCCTGTGTCTAAGGACTCCTGGTACCTAGTATTCACAGAGTTACACTATCTTTAATCCTTCATTCCCGATTTATTTCACTTAGACAGTCTTATCCATGTTGCATTGTATATTATATTTTATTTTTTGACTAAAATTGTATCTCTCATCTTTTTCTCTCTTGCTAACTAGTTCTCCTGTTAATGAACCTGTGTGTTGTTTCTACCCATTAGCTTTCGTGAACCATGCAGCTGTGGATGTTGGTGTGTGTCATGTGACAATCTCCTTGGAGAGATGTGAACAACTGTTTAGTCACCTAGATAGGGAACTAAGATCCCAAAATAAGGATACTACCAGAGTTCAACGTGGTGAACTAAAGAATTTTATTGGAGCTATTCATAGGAACATGGGTGACGGACTCCTTATAGATGCACAAGTGATTCAGAGACAGCAGTATCACTATTAGCTCACTCTGCGTGAGTAACAATTCACAAAAGATGGAAATCTCGAGTCTACTTCATAGCCTCTAGGCAGCTCAACAGGTCGAAGGATGCCCTTTACAAACAGCTGGGTTGGTCAGAGTCTTCCTGAAGCCGCCCCACTTGTGTCTGCTTGCAGACAGCTCAGCTTACATGAGAGTGACTCTCAGCAGTCCTCACTGCTCCTATATGTTTGGGGAGAAAGGGTTCTAGTGAATCTGGTTCATTTCAGGGACTTCCTGAAACCTTTAAAGTTATTTACTTCCTGAGTTTTAAGGAACTCCCCTGTTGGATGAAATGCTTCCCTTAGAACATCCTGATGTTTAACCTCAATATGAATGGGATATCTTGTGTCTTAAGGGGCTATCCTAGAAGACCGAAGGTTTAATTTTGCTGTATACTTCTCTACAGTGTGCAAGTTTCTTTCTGAGTCTTTGCTTTAAATTCTTTGGATGCATTCCTAGAGGTAGAACTGATGAATGGTGAGATGACTCTCTATTTAAGGCCTTTTAAGGAACTGCTACATTGTTTCCTATAACTGCTGCACCATAATTCATTGCCATAATCATAGACAAACATCCAAATTTCTCTGTACTAGGCCAATGCTTCACTATCATTAAAATTTATCTATATTACAAAAAAATGAAAGTTCAAAAATAGTATATATCAAAGTAGCAAAGTGAATGTGTATAAACAATTAACACTGCTGAGACAGGATTTCTCTGTGTAGCCCTGCTTGTCCTGGAGCTCACTCTGTAGACCAGGCTGGCCTCGAACTCAGAATCTGCCTGCCTCTGCCTCCTGAGTTCTGGGATTAAAAGCATGTGCCAACATTGTCCAGCGTAAGGTTGTTTTTATTATTGGGAAAATTAAAGAATTTCTGTTCTCTGAGAGTCTTTCTTGTATGCATTTTTGATTCTGAGCTGCCGAAGAGGGCAGCTCAAATATTGAGAAAAAATTTCAGAAGGTGAACCACACTCATTTCTCAAGCTACCAAAAATGGCTACATAAATACCAGGAAGGATTTAGGTTAGATAATAACTGAGCGGCTGGCTGGGCAGTGGTGGTACCCACCTTTAATCTCAGCACTTGGGAGGCAGAGGCAGGCGAATCTCTGTGAGCTCGAGGCCAGCCTGGTCTACAAGAGCTAGATCCAGGAAAGGCTCTAGAAACTACAGAAAACCCTGTCTTGAAAAACCAAAAAAAAAAAAAAAAACCAAAAACAAAACACCCCCCCCCCAAAAACAAAAACAAAAACAAAAAACCAAACATAACTGGTGTAGGAGGTCCTTCTGTATTATTGTTGCTTTCATTGGTTGAATAAAGAAACGGCCTTGGCCTTTTGATAGGGCAGAACTTAGATAGCAGGAGGACAGAACTGAATGCTGGGAGGAAGAAGGCAGACAGAGAGAAGTGCTGCCAGGTCAGACATGCTGAATCTTTCCTGGTAAGCCATGACCTCATGGTGACATACAGATTATTAAAAATGGGTTAAAGCAAGATGAGAGAGTTGGCCAAGAAGAGGCTAGATGTAATGGGCCAGACAGTAATTTAATTAATACAATTTCTGTGTGATTATTTTGGGTGTAAACTAGGCAGGCAGCCAGATGCAGTCCGCTCCTTTTACAACACAAACCACCACCAACAACAAAACTGAGTGGCTGGCTGGCATTAATAAGGTATTGGGAAGGATATTTTGAAACATTTCAGGATCTGAAAGATGTTGTATGTTGAATCCTACTCTATCATAGTCTGAAGGCATAGGAATCCATTCAGGAAATCTTTGTTGGGTCACTTAAAAGCAAGGGACAAACTGGATGATTTCATACAGAATCTTCAATTTCTCTGGTTCTACACAGAATCATTCCAATTGACTGGTATCAATGAAGAAATTTATTCTTTGTGACAGTGGATAAGTCTTGTTTTCTTAATCTCTTTGTATTTGATCTGCAGAGAATATGGACCCCCACACTCAATTAAATTTCTTACTTTCAAAGTACTAACATCTCAGAAAAGATGTCCAAAATGATCTGGTTGACCAAGGGGGATTTGGGGGTTAGGTAATTAAAATAAAACATGGTCCCATTTTTGTAGTCTGGAGCTAACTATGTAGACGAGGGCAGCTAGCCTCAAACTCATAGAGATCTGCCTGCCTCTGTCTCCTAAGTGCTGGGATCAAAGTTGTGTACCAACACACCTGGTTTGGATGGGCAACTTTTTGTAGCTGTTGTTTTTTTCCCTGTGAAGGTGTGAAAGGGTTGTGGTTTTTGTCTGATATTAAAGAAGACAATACCAGTATCTGACACTTATATATTTTCAACAACGAAGTAAAGAGTAGGAACCAGGCTTAAGGTATCCAGCCTAGAAGAAAGAAATCTACTGGGTTGTTTCTGTATTTACATACTTGTCTAGATTCATGTATCAGTTGTCTGTTTAGAGTGACCTGTAGAGAATGTTCAAATGTGGGTGACCTGATTTATGCTGTGAAGAAGCAGTTCGGAGTCTTTCAGGGTTTAATAGACATGCCTAGTTTCCTTGCTATGACAAAGGAGGAGTCAGAATTGTCACCCGAAATGTCATTAAAATCAACAGATGGCGTCAAGGCCAACAGAACTGAGGCCAGCATTGACCTGGTACTTCTTATCTAAACTCATATCTATACCTAAGCTATGCACATCTCCCTTGTTCATAGAGACCACCCTACCAAGACAGCCTCTACTTTTGCAGAACAGCTCTGGAAGCTGTTGGCTACACTAGTCAGAGCAGGGTCAACAGCATCCCACAAACTGTCATCTTCTGATTTCCCCCCACTCAACTACTTTCTCTCACTTTTAATCACATGGGTTTTAGCATCTGTGATGAGAACTCTGGGGTAATATAACACATCTCTGGAACCCACTTATTTGAAAGTGAGGCTCCCAGGATCTGACCTGATTTCACAATTTTCACACCTCGTTGCGAACAAAGTCCCTAAGTATACTTTAATGTCCTATCCAATCAACTGCAAAAACATAGGGTTAAAAAAAGATTAGAACCTGCACTTTTCATTTCCATTCTGTGACCCGTCATTGGATAAGTTATCTTTAATCACAAAAAGCCTGGCGGATGAAATAGGTTGCAGTAGAATTATGAAACACAAAACTTAAAATCCTTTGGAAAAAAAACAAAAATAAAATATATTTGTGAGTTAGAAACAGACAGTTTGAAGGTAACTCACCAAGTTTGCTAAGAGTTGTTGGACTTTGGGACATTGTATCTTCACCATTCATTTTTGAATGAAATGATACCCTGACATTAAAACTCTTGGCTAATTTAAGGTCATATGATTTCATGAAATATTTAAACTCATCATCATTTTAAATGATGGGCTTTGGGATGATTTTCTGTTCTAGTTGTATCATGTAAAACTGAAGGTTTGGGGTCTGAACACTTCAATAATCCCTACTTGAGGGGCCAAAATAGAAGACAGGGACACCTCTGGGATAGAGGATAGAGGCAAGTAGTTTGGACACCAATTCCTGCTGTTTCCATTTCTTGCTTTGAGTGACTAAGCAAAATGCTCTTTGTCCTGTGTTCAGAGTCAGAGACATCTCTGCCACGAAGCACACAGATTTATAACTCTGGCCAAAGGTTTCAGCAAATACAGATTTCTTCTGTCCAAAGTCCCCTGTGTATGTGCTCTCTGAAACTAAAGCAGAGTTTTTTTTTTTTTTGTCAAAATCTCTCTCACTTCAGAACCTTGGGTAACAGGAGCAAGAGCTGCCAAAGGTCTTCTTACAGTTTTGGTGATAACAGCTGGTATTGCCGTGGGGATACCCCCCATACTTTATCTATCAGTCTCTTTTCAAACTGAGGTAATGTCAACACAGACACAGCGAGACCAGAACAAAGGAATAGCGCTCATTATAATGTTTACTGAGGGTAAATGGATATGTTATAATCTAAGGAATTGATGAAAATGTGCCTCTTGTTCAGAGCATCTACTATGTTGCAGTTGGCAGGTCCCTTTCAGAGAAAGAATGAATTAAAACAAAGCCCAAATCAGGACAAATCCTGGGGAGTCTCTAGATTTCATATCACGATCTAGTTACATGCTTGATATATTAATCATAATCTTCAATGACTATATTGCCCTGTCTGTCCACGCCAACCCCTCCCATGAAGATAGGGAACAGGGAAGGTTTGTGAACTCTTTCTGGCTTCAGTCTCCCTGAGACATTTGTTTCCTTAACATCTAACACAAACATAACTGGAGTAATAGTTTACTCTCACCATTGTGCCAGTTAGCACTGTATGAAGATCATACACATTACCATCTAAAAAGCATCTTACCGGAAGCTACTATAATAGTACCATATCCACCAATGTAATAGAATATACAATATAATTATGCCAGAGTATTCTGTGTGACGCTTCTTGCCTAGAGATTAGTCTCCAAAGAAGAGGAATTCAGCAATACAGGGCAGTCTGTTTTATCATAAGGTCTTGAGGCAGAGCCCAGGTCTGAGGTTAACCTTTGATTTGCGTTGTCTGGAAAAGAGCTAATTGCCCTAGGGAGCACTTGAAAATGAAGCACCATCCACCCAAGTTGGGAAAAATATTCCTTCCCATTCCTATAAAATTTGATAAGACATCCTTGATAGACAAAAGTCACATGAATGGCGGCAAGTTTCAGTTCTTGGGAAGTTCATGGTCTAGTGAGAAAACACGGACTATGGACAGCACAGGCTGAGTGTTCTCAGAACCTCAAATCCAAGTAGCCAGGGAGAGTCAGGGCCAGCATCAGACACAGAGGAAAGCCAGCGCTCCCGAGCCCTCTCAGCACAGCTTGTCTGAAGATGAGGATGGCTTTCCAAATAAACCTGTCCCAGAGATGTTCCAAGTGCCCCAGCTCTCTGCCCGCACTGCCAGCATCCATCTGATGGAGGATGGAAGGAGGGCTGGAAACACGGCTCCTTAGACACAGCCTGCTGCTTCAGTTTTGGCATTTTTAATTCTACATCCTCATGGAAGATGAGTATGGCCAGTCAATGCATGTCTGTTATAATCTGCAGCAGTTCAATCAGGGACACTCATTTCCATCTGCTTCTGACCCATCCTTGGGAACCTTCCAGATCCTCTCTTCTAGTGGTTTAGAAATCCTCCAGAAGTTATTGTCAATGATGGTTGTCACCATTTTACACCCATGGAACACTGCGTAATTTGTTGAACTGACATTTTCCTGTCGTGTTTTTCTGTTACAAGTCAGTTCTTTCTTGCCTTCCAAACAGAACTTGTGTTTATCTCAGGCAATTCAACATCATTTCTTTCTAACCACTTAAACTCTCTAACTTCATTAGACAACTTTTTTATCCCATAAAAGCAGAATAACTATTTTTTAAGACAAGGTTTCACTGACCTAAAACTCACTATGTAAACCAGGGTCTTTGAAACTCAGAAATCTGCTGTCTTCACTTCCTCCAAGCTGGGATTAAGGCGTTTCATTACACCGGGCCCATAATGGCTTTTGATACTCTCTTTGGTTTACAAGATGTAAGATTTTACTTTACTCAATATTTGCCCCTGCCTTCTCCTTTCTGTTTGTTGCTGGTGTCCTGAACATACATTGAGCAAGTGCTCTGAGCCTGACTGTTGTATTTTCATATGAGCCTGGACTTTATACCAAAAATCGAAAAAATATGTATTAATTCCTTGTAAAGCTGACCTGATATGTGAGTGCCCTGAGAAGTAGAGAGTGCGTTCTGAGACTGCAGGGGGAGCTCACAATCCTAAAATCCCATGCAATTTCTATCCCTTCCAGGCTTGCTCATGCTCTTTGCATCAGGGTGGCTCCTATCCTAGGGTAACAGACATCTAATCTGCTTGCCTTGTGACAGAATGGGACAGGATGTTGGAAATAACTATTCCTATTAATCTTTTCCTTCATGTAGTGATCACGTGATCATTATTCTGGAGGAGGATTTGGAGGCTGAGAAGAATGGGTCCCCTTAGCGCTGGCTGGCATCAGTTCAAAGGTGTCTTTTGTATGAGTACATCATCCCGTAATCTGTTGGAGTTAGATGATTATGTTGAATTACGACTGATCTCAAGAGTTCTCAGTCCATATTTAGACACAGGTCAGGGCCACATCAGTTTTTCTGTGAATAAGGAGGTGATGGATAGCAGATAGATTATTTTGGAATGTTTTCAAAATCCACCTCCAGGGCTGGGGGATAGGTCACTCGTTAAAATGCTTGCTGCACCAGTGTGAAGACATGAGTTCAGATCCCCAGCATTCTTGTACAAGCCAGGCATGATGGGTATGTGCCTCTAATTTCAGCACTGGGGGGTGAGGTGGGGTGGGGGGCTACTTGTTGCCTAGCTACCCTGGCCAGTTAGTGAGCTCAATGACAGATCTTGTTTTTTGTTTGTTTCTTTTAGATAAAGGGGAGAACAGTTGAAGATCACACTTGGCATTGACTTCTGGCTTACACACACAATCCACAAAATACTCCCAGTTCAAAAATAGATATTATGTACCAATTAGCATGCTTAAACATTTTCTTACTGAGTCCTCTAATGTGATGGAGTATACCAACACATACCTTAGTTTGGTTATAATTCATTTAGCATGTACTTTATGCAAATAAGGGACATAGTTTTTAAAGCACAGGCACAGAATTTATACAGCCATCACCACCATTTAGCTTTGGAATCTCCTCATTACCTTCAGGAGACATCCTATATCTGGTAGCTATACTCACCAATTTCCCCCTTTCTGTTCACCTCAGCCTTGGGCAACCATTAATGTAGTTTCTGCTCTATGGAATTTTCTATTCTGGGCACTTCGGGTAAATGGAATCAGATGGTTTTTGGGACCAGTGTCTTTTTCTTAGCATCATTTTAATGTTCTTCAGGGCTGTGATGCATATCACTAGTTTTATCCTTTTAATTACTAAGTAATTTTCTCTTGTATCCTATTGTCTTTAGTATATTTGTTTATCTGTTCACCAGGAGAGGAAATCTGGATTATTTCCACCTTTGAGCTATTAATAATCCTGCTGCTGGCATTTGAATATGAGTGTTTGTGGGGATATGCTTTTGTTTCTCGTGGGAAAAAAAGAAGTGACATTCTGAATTACATGTTATCTATGTGTTTAATCTGCTAAGAATTGATTTAAAAAAGTAAGTGAACAAGACCACAGTGAAAACTTTTCTCAAGTAATTGTTAAGGACTGACATTCAAAGGAGATTATTACTGGGACAGACACAAGACTCCCCAGACAGTGTTTCAACTCTGAGGACCTGCATGTTGAAGATGGCTAACAAAACTGTTTCCAAGGCAACCCTTAGAAAACAAAAGTGCCAGCAGATCTCTCTTTGGTCCCAACATCCCAAGGTTATTCTCTGAGGCAGGGGAAGGTAGGAAGATTTTCATATTCGTGCTTGTTAGTTTGAAATAATGGATATCAGAAGCACTTAGCGGGAGAGTGTATGGGCTATATTGCTTACAGGAAGATCTGGGGTAAATTTATTTGGTCTAATATAATGTCCACTAGTCACTCATGACTTTAAAATTCAATTCATTAAAAATAAAATAAAACAAAATTTAGTTCCCGGTAGTGCCGTTCACATTTCAAGTGCTCAGTAGCCACCTGGTGTTTGTGGTAAGAGCACAGCACAGCACAGCACAGCACAGTGCAGGACAGAGCAGCACAGCGCAGCACAGCACAGCACAGCACAGCACAGCACAGGGTAGCACAGTGCAGGACAGAGCAGGACAGCACAGCACAGCACAGTGCAGGACAGCACAGCACAGCACAGTGCAGGACAGCACAGCACAGCACAGCACAGCGCAGCACAGCACAGCACAGCACACGGTAGCACAGTGCAGGACAGAGCAGGAAAGAGCAGGACAGCACAGAACAGCACAGCACAGTGCAGGACAGCACAGCACAGCACAGTGCAGGACAGCACAGCACAGCACAGCACAGTGCAGGACAGCACAGCACAGCACAGCACAGCGCAGCGCAGCACAGCACAGCACAGCACAGTGCAGGACAGCACAGCACAGCACAGCACAGTGCAGGACAGCACAGCACAGCACAGCACAGCACAGCACAGCACAGCACAGCACAGCACAGGGTAGCACAGTGCAGGACAGAGCAGGACAGCACAGAACAGCACAGGACAGGACAGATAAAGCTATTCCTCTTTTCCAGTTAGCACCCTCAGACAACAGTGTTCAACAACTGCTGGTGATTTTTAAACCTAATAGAAAAAAGGCAATGTCTGGGAACATCTTACTTCATATAACTCAAAAGAAATTAGTGCTACTGAGTGAAGGCAAGGGATGGCGGTAGCATCATATGACACTTGGGACACTTTCCACAACAGTTGGTGATCCCCGACGATCAATAGTACCCAGAACAAGCAACACGATTAGATTAATCAAAAGATGGAGAAAGGGCTGGGAGATGGCTCAGTTGGTAAAATGCTTACCTGACAAGCGTGAGGACTGAGCTCTAGTACCGGAACCCATAGAAACATTAGTATGCTGGCATGTGCTCGTAATCCCGGTGCTGGGAAGACAGGGGTAGGTGAATCACTGGGGCTCACTCAAGACAGCTTAGCCTAGCACAGTCAGTGAATTCCAGGCTAGTGAGAGAACCTGTCACAAAGGACATAGATGGTGTCCTTGAGGATGACACCCAAGGTTGTCCTCTGGCCTTCAAGCATCATCTACAACCTCCTGCCCCCTGACCCATAGATCTGAAATGCAGATATTGAAAGAATCAGTTGTCCATTTTTAAAATAAAATTCATACATGGGTTCCACCTGAAAGGGTCTAGGGAATATGCACAGATTTTAGGGATCTATGTAGTTTCAACCAAATTAAAGAACTATTGCATTAGTCTGAATCTCAGTTCTCAGTTCAGAACAAAATCACCTGGTAAACATTAGCACTACTCCCAGAGTAAGCTAATGATTCCAAGGCCATTACACCTTCTGTTTAATTTCTGCAATTACTTCTCTATCAATTAATGGGGTCATTAAGCACTTAAGACTTGCATTAATTTCCCTCCTCTCTCTTTCACTTCTTTCATTCTGCATAAATCTAGTTTGCAAATGATTACATCTTGTTAAATAGTGTACACTTTCTGTTTATAAACAGAACAAATGGCCTAGAAAATGCTTGGCAGCTGTCTTTGTTCATCGGGGTTTAATGAAAAGTAGCTGAGCCGGCAGGAACACTCGCCCTGTAGGTGGCATGGTAAGACATATTATAGTCCATTCGTTTCCTCCCAGATAACTCAGGACAGGCAAGTGGAATTTACTTCCGATGGCTTTAAGTTGCTTATTCAAAAGTCAATATATAATGCTATGTAACTTTAAAAGTATTTAAAGGAATTACTTTTGGAATGAATATGATTTTCCTTCTATTTTCCTGATACCACTCCTTAATAAATTATGAAGAGGGAATGTGTCATATTCTTATGACACCTAAAAGGTCCCACAGTGCAGACACAGGAGCAAGATACAAATGCCAGCAACTGGAAGGAAAGAGCTAAATACTCTCAGAGGAGGTGGAAGTTTGGAGAATGGTCCTTCCAGGTAGAGACCTGGGAAATGCCCATTGAAGTAGTTTAATTTTAAATTAATTTAATTTTTTTCCATCTAACTCTAAATGCTTGCCTGGACCTACTTTGTGCCAGGTTCCCCATGCCATCAGGAGTTGCCTCTGCTTATGGGGTCAGTCAGCCTGGAGGCTAGCCACTCAGCGCATAATTGTTTATTCTGTAGATAGTATGAGAATACAGACGGACGGATAGGAAAGACTACTAGGCTTCAAAGTAGCAAGTGTTAAGATTGGGGAAAGACATGGTACAGGTAATTTCCTTTCTGGTTTTCACTTCAGTGTTGTGTATTAGTTAAATCACTGCTTGGCCTTTTAGCTCTAACATCTTTTACATCTTAATTTAACCCATTTCCATTAATCTGTGTCACCACGTGGTTGTGGTTTACTGGCAAGGTTCTGTGTCTGTCTCTGGCTGCGGCTCCATGGCTTCTTCCTTGATTCCGCCTTCCTTCTCCCAACATTCAGTTTAATTTTCCCCACCTAGGTCTGTTCTACCCTATCAGGCCAAGACAGTTTCTTTATTAACCAATAGTATTCACAGCATACAGAGGGGACTCCCACATTACATCAGTTTTTGAAAGCACAAACATTTCATTTGCATGGTGAGGGTCACAGGGCATTTGCTCACCCCTTAGCAAAGACGTATCAGGCTCTGGAATGTAAGCAGGTGTTTAGGGACAGGTTGCAACTGTTTGATGGGAACCAGTCTTAATTCTGGCCTCCAGAAATCAGTAAATAATTGGAGCCAACAATATACTGACACAATTTTCAGTTTATAATGCCTCTTAAAGACTTTTTGGGCCAGTGAGCTGGCTCAGTGGTAAAGTACTTGCCAGTGCATAAGCTTGGTGACCTGTGTTCAATTCCTGGAGCCCACATAAACGTAGAGATAGAGAGGTGAGTCCACAGAGTTGTCCTCTGACACCCCCTCTGTGGTTCTCATGCCCCTATATTATACAGACACGATAATAACAAATAAACACTTTAAAGTCTTCTGCTGGAGCTAGCACATGCTGCTCTTGTCTTGTGGGATTTTCCTCCGGAATATGATCATACACCGTTGGGTTAAGTCTTTAGTACTAGCTGCCTTTATTAACTTTCAGGTTATTGTATTAGAGCTCACAGACAACCTTTAAGTACGTTGTGAACCCATTCTTCTCAGCATTCGATTGTTGAAGTTTAGACAAATGTAGAGTTGTGTGGCTACCACGAGGTAAAGAAAATTTCCCTCATCCTTGGACATCCTCCCATGTTGCCATTAGTCATAAAATCCTCCTTCTCTCAACCCCTGGCAATGGCTGACAGAATCTCCATTTTCCTTGTTTCTGGTTTTCTAGATGCCTCCAGTGAAATGGCAGACACAATATATACACGTTGAGCTTTCACTTGGAATTGTGTGTACTGTACAGGTGACATTTCCATTCCACGAAGTGTTCCTTTGTCATCTACCACTCCTCCACTGCTCTCTCTTTCTCCTCTTTGTCTTTCTACATCCTTGACAATCTCCCCTTTGCATGCTTCATCCTCTTCTGCTAGATTCTGCTATTTAGAGAAAATGAGATAATCGTATTTGTGAGACTGGTTCATTTAGTCCTTTTAAAATTTGTCCATACCTATTTTAATTTTATTTTTTATTTATTATTAGCAGGTGCTGATTATAAATAGCCACAGGTTTCATAAAGACATCTTCATTCACATGCATCGTGTATTTTATCTTAGTGTCCTATTGCTGTGAAGACACATGACCACAGAAACTTTCATAAAGGAAAACATTTAATCAGGGCTTGCTTACAGTTTAGAGGTTTAGTCCATTGGTCATGGCAGGAAGCATGGCAGCATACAGGCAGACATGGTGCAGGAGAGAGAGAGAGAGAGAGAGAGAGATAGAGAGAGAGAGAGAGAGAGAGAGAGAGAGAGAGAGAGAGAGAGAGAGAGAGAAGCACTGGGTCTAACTTGAGCATCTGAAACCTCAAGGCCTATCGCCCCCCCCCCCCCATTGGCACACTTCCTCCAACAAGGTCACACCTACCTCAAGACCACACCCCCTAATAGTGGCACTACCTATGTGCCTGTGGGGGCCATTTTTACTCAAACCATGGCATCCTTTAACTGTATTTACTGCGCATCATTTCCCCTCTCTCCTCCATCCTTCTCCTACTGTTTCCCTTCCTTCCCATAGTTTCACTTCTGCTTTTATGGCATAGATACATATTCTTGTTTATATACAAGTTCTAGGATCCACAAATGAGAGGAAGAAGCAATACAATATTTGTCTTTCTGCATCTGGTTTATGTTTCTTTACCTGATGATCCCAGCTGCAGCCATTCTCGTGCTAACGATGTAATTCTATTCACTGTGGCTGAAGAATGTTCCATTGTATATATGTGCTGCAGTTCCTTTATCCACTCATTTGTTGAAGGGCAACTGGACTGGCACTACAACCTGGCTAAAGTAAGAAGCAGGCTTCTATGTGCAGCTTTGCTGACTTAGAGTTTGGGGATGTGTGTGCCCCAGAGCGGTACAGTAGGGTACATAGAAATTCAGGGTTGTATGTAAGGGATCTCTCTCCTTTCTTCTTATCATCTGCTACTGTTTTTCTTTATCAATGAGAACCATTCTGGGTAACCTGAGATGGAACTGAAATGTAGTTTTGATTTTCATCCTTGATGGTTAATAAGGGAAGATAATTTTCATGCGTTTCTTGGCCATTTGTATGCCATCTTTTAGGAACTCTGTTCATTTCATTAGTTCACTTATTGATTGGGTTGTTTTGATTTTTTTGTATTTAGTTTTTTGACTTCTAGATATATCTATATTTTCTGATATTAATTCTCAGTAAGATACATAACTAACATGGATTTTCTCCCATCCAGTAGGCTGTCCATTCACTCTAGAGATTGTTTCCTTTGTTATGCATCTCAAATTATATTAAATGATAACCCATTTAAAATACACACACGTCTATAAAATAGATACTGCAATATGAATTTCCTGGGAGAGATGCAACCCATACAGTTCTTTTCTTACGGGAACCCGACACAAACCAATGTGACATTTGTACCAAGGTCCATCTTGGTGAAGCAGAAAATGTTTATTGGGGCCGCTAATAGTAGTGTGGGTGAGGAGTGATTTGCAGGAGCAGGGATGATTCAAACACAACTGTATCACTAGCAAGTCCACTCTGACAATGGTCACAGGCCAGAAAAACTGCATCCCTGGAGCTTTCTGCACAAGTTGCAGGAAGTTCGGCAGGTCTCAGCATCTCTGCTCTGCCACTAGACTCGTCAGTTTCTTCTTCAGCAATAGTTCACTCCTTCTGCAAAGCTGGGGGTGGGATAGGGTAGGGTTGTGTCTTAGTTAGGGTTTTTATTGCTGTGAAGAGTTACCATGACCATGGCAGCTCTTATAAAGAAAACATTTAATTGGGATGGCTCTCTTATAGTTTCAGAAGTTTAGACCATTATCATCATGACATGGCAGTGTGCAGGCAGATGTGGTGCTGTAGAAACAGCTGAATGCCTACATCTTGCAGGCAACTGGAAGTTGACTGAGACACTGGGCAGTATCCCGAGCATAGGAAACCTTAAAGCTCACTCCCACAGTGCCACACTTCCTCCAACAATGCCATACCTAGTCCAACAAAGCCAAGCCTCCTGATAGTGTCACTCCCTATGAGATTATGGGGTCCAATTATAGGGAGGACATTTTGCAAGTTTCAGCCTTCACCCTTCACAACCATTCTTGTTTTTTCCTAGAAGAAATTTTTCAATTTGGAGTGAAGAGCTATCCAACATATATCCACAGATACCTGTAGATAAAATCCGGCATCTCCTTGTGTGGAAGAGACTGTCTCACAGCATATCTCCCGTTCTTCTGGATCTCACAATTTTTGTGCTCCTTCTTCCATGCTATTTCCTGAGCTTTAGGTGTAGAGGTGGTATTGTAGGTGTATCAACTGGTGTTGAACACCACACGGTCATTTGTGGATCTCTGTAGCTGTCTCCTTTTGTTGATGAGTATGAGAGATACATTTGTCTATGGGTATACAGATAAGTATTTAGAATACAATCTGGAATTATACTGACTTATTCAATTGGCAGTGAGTTTCTTCTCTAGGTCCATGACCTCTCTAGCTATAAGTACTTGACTAAGTTTACAGAACCAGATACAGATTCCCTCTGCTGAGTGCACCGAAAGCATGATTAGACAGCTGTTGGTTACCCTTAAGATAAAAGTGATATGGGCCTGGCAGTGGTGGCACAAACCTTTAATAATATCACTCAGGAGATAGAGGCAGGTGGATATTTAGGAGATTGAGGCCAGCCTGGTCTACTGAGTGAGTTCTAGTAAGCCAAAGCCACACAGAGAAATCTTGTCTTGTAAAAACTAGAAAAAGTGCTACTATTGCACCATTGGGATTTTTCTGGGGGTTTTTCATTTCAGACATCATGTGTAAAACACCTAAGAGTTTGTTTGAGAGGCCAATGGAGGAGTATTGTTTCTTATTAGTGGAGAGTTGCTAACACAGACACTCTGTTTTTGCTGTTATGAGAAACAATCTATAAAAGCAGACAGAACTTAACAGCTTTACTGACTCAGGGTATTTGCTATAGAGGCCAACAGTCTTTCCTTCCTTGTACCGTACTGTAGTGAGCACTCACAATAAAGACCTTGAAATGCTCAGACAAGTTAAATGTTTAAGAGCAGGGGAGATATATATTATGCCACATTTTAGAGAAATGCCATCTGAAAATTCCTACAGTAAGGATTTGGTCTATAGAAAAATAAGAGTTTGGTTTGTATCTTAGTGCTAGGGCACTTTGCCCAACATATGAAAGGGCCTGGCTTCCTATTCCTGGCATCATAACATCATACCCATACCCACAGATCCCTATCCACCTCCCTGTGATTTTATATGTGTGTGTGTGTGTGTGTGTGTAGATATAGATAGATAGAAAGAGAGAGGAGGTAATCATAAAAATCAGAGACCTAATTAAGTATAATCAAAGTGGGAGATATGACTCTAATTCAGTGGTAGAGTATTTATTTTCTTGACCTAAGCAATGTGACTATGACTTCAGTCCTTGGTACTGAGAAACAAAACAGAAGAAAGTAAGTAAGTTAAATAAAGTGGGAGCACTGAATCCTTGGCAGTTATGGATAAAATGTATAAAAATCCCTTGTAGGATTTTCATAGCGATCTGTTGCCAGAGTTGATTTGTATCCGTGTTCTTGCCAGATGCTCATGTATGTTTTGGGTTACTTGCTGTACTCAAGTTTTACCTTGACATTTTTAGAGGACATAGAGAAGATCATGAGAGCGGCAGTTCTGCTTTGTAATCACGGATGGGGCTGAAGTGTATGCTAAATGCTTCCTGCCTTTGCAAATGTGTTACCTTTGTCTGGCTACGTCAAGGACTTTATTTAAGATTTTGCATTCCATCGCTATACAGGTCACATATTAATGGCTACTTTTGTACTTCTGTAATCCTTTGAAAGAGGCTAAGGCTCTAGTGCAAATGGGCCAACAGTATATATTATTTATTATAGTTCAATTTCCAACTTCTAAAAGAATTCTTCTCTACACAGATCACAATGACTTTCAAATTAAATTAATTCAAATCAATTTTTAAAAATGTTTACTTGTATTTTGTCTTATTTCCTTCTATTGCCCCACAACTCCAAATCATAGATATTCTTGGAAATATTAACTACTCTTTACCTTTCTCTTGACAAGTTCGCCAGGACGCATGAATTAAATCACTTCACTTATTTTTAGGAAGAAGCTGACCTGCCGTCTGTCTGTAACTACTGTTGTGGAAAGAAGACCATTTTTGCCCCACTGGTAAGGTAGAAATATATCTAGATGGCATTTAAGATTGTTTCTAAATTGTCAGACAAGATGTTTGAAGAGGCTTACTTGTAAAACCAACAAATGACAAGGAAACATCAGTTAGGAATGAGAAGGGTCACAAGAAAAGAAAATCTGTACTAGGAGAGGAACATGAAAGGGTAAGCATAAAACACGAGAATGTTTTTACTTCTCAAGAAGTAAATGCACATGCCAATCCATTGTACTTGGCCTGGGCATGGACGCTATCAGACTCTGGGGGCAATCAGGAAGGTAACAGAACAGCCCTTGGAGACCATGAGGGTTAGAAATAATTCAGGAAGAATTTCTTTGTGAATTTATGGTAGAAAATGATGGCACAGAAAGACAGACTGGCACTTAGGGGAAGGGGCAAAGGTGGGAGTTGAAGATAAAGGGGTGGAGCTGGCTTTACCAGCCTGCCTTCAGAAGGGGTGCTCCCTGGTGAATGAGGAAGAGTTGTAAAAACTGGAAATGGAGCATATCTGTGTTGGAAGAGTAAAGCTGGGCCTTAGAGAGGGATAGAGCACACTGGAGAGAAGGACCTGAGGTCTTTGGGTCAAGTCTGTCCAAGAGGGAGGACACTCTGAGTCTGGACAGTGCTTTGTGGTAAAGAGATAGAATGAGAAGACAACTGCGGTCCTTCCATGTACCTCAAAACTGTCACCTGTGCCATGTTTGGTGATAGCTGTTCCACTGATGTGGGATTCCCTTTGTATGCTGTGATTACCACTGATTGATAAAGAAACTGCTTTGAGCCTGTAGCAGGCTATAAAAGAGCTAGGCAGGGGAAACTAAACTGAATGCTGGGAGAAAAAAGTTGGAGTCAGGAGATACCATGTAGCCCTGCCAGAGACAGATGCCAGATGGAACCTTGCTGGTAAGCCACAGCCACATGGCAATACACAGATTAATAGTAATGTGCTAAATTAAGATGTAAGAGATAGCCAATTAGAATCTAGAGATAGTAGGCAAAGTAGTGATTTAATTAATACAGTTTCTATGTGGTTATTTCCGGGCTGAACAGCCGGGAACAAACAAGCAGTCTTCCTCCAACATTCCACATTTGGGGAAACTTTCTTTTTTCCTAACAACTACATTTTCAGCAGCCCTGGGCTAATGTATTGCATGATACAGACATTCTTTTGTTGAGATTTGTACAGTGTATCTATTTAATATTATAGCCACATTGTACTGACTCTTTGATAACTGGTTGCTTACAGTCTGAATCCTTTCTTTAAGAGAAATTGCTGTGGATGAGAGGAGGCTGGGCACTGGAAAGGGGGGGGGTGCCAGAACAAAGTATGTGATGATATGTTGGCTTTAGAGCTTGTCTGGTTTCTGAACTGTACCAAGGAACACACTGCCACAGGTGTAGGAAGGTCCACACATCCTCAATGAAATGGAAGTGATGAGATATAATCTGCATCCTTGGTAGAAAGAACATCTCCTTTTAAGAAGTAGCAAGGTGATTCTGCCAGTTACAGTAAAATCATCATTGATAAAGTCGATGCTGCCTTCTGGTGGCAAGACAGAAAAATAGGTGTAAAACAAAAAGTACCTTTAATTTATCCCTTGAAAAGTTCCTGTGTATGGACATGCAATGTGTCTTGATCATATCCAACTCCCTTCCCCATTCCAACTCTCCTTGGGTTACCCCAATATGACTTTCTTCCAACTTCATCATGTTCTTTTATTTTAGACCAATTTTATTGAACCCGATTATTGTTATCTGTATGCCCATGGATATGAAGCCATCCACTGGGCCATGGGCAATCTGCCAATGGATATATATCCCCTGCAAAATGTTACTTCCCGACCCAACAGTTATCAACTACCAATAGCTCCTCAGCTGAGGGCAAG
Source organism: Microtus pennsylvanicus (assembly GCF_037038515.1). Classification (NCBI taxonomy): domain Eukaryota; kingdom Metazoa; phylum Chordata; class Mammalia; order Rodentia; family Cricetidae; genus Microtus; species Microtus pennsylvanicus. The sequence goes on along the minus strand of NC_134586.1, from coordinate 87,756,398 downwards.
ATGATCTTTTCCTTAATCATGATGAAATTTTAATCGGCTTTGTCTTGTGCAGATCTTGTATAGGTAACCACAGCTTCTGTGAGTTCTGGCATGCCACAGCCACAGTATGGCCAGAGGACATCATTTTATATCACTCCTCCTTGTTCTCTGGATCTTATATTCTTTCTGACCCCTCTTCCATGATATCTTAGAAAAAGAAACATTTTTCATTTGCTTTTCTTCTTCTCTCATACATTACATCATGACCTTGTCTCTCTCAGTCCCTTCTTCCTACGTTCCCTCTCCCCCAGACCCACTTCCTCTCCTTTTTCTTAAGAAAAGGACAGCCCTCCCAGGAATAGCAACAAATATGGCACATCAAGTTATAATAAGACTAGTCACATCCCCCAAAGATACTTTCTAATTATTGCTATTAATTATTTGAAAATTTCATACAAAGTATTTTGTTCATATTCAGCTACCATCCTCTCACCACCCAACTTAGTGTACTCATTTCTTTAGAAACAAACAGACAAATGTCCAATATCTGTTGTACATATACCTCAGGTGTGTGGGCATCCACAGGAGTATTGTTGACCTATGAGGGATCACACACTTGAATAAAATTGACTCTTCATCTCGCCCAGCAGTTAAGTATTGGCAATAGATCTGCATCTAACCCAACTCTTCTCTCTAGGACGGGGTTTTGTCTGGCTTGAGCTTGTGTGGGTTTTGTGTACACTGTCACAAATACTGTGAGCTCATAAGAGCACTGACCCTGCTGTGTCTGAAAAGGAAAATTTATCTGTAGTCACCAACTGCTTCTGGAGCTTACAGTCTTTCTGCTACCTTAAAAACAAGCTATCAGTCAATTTAGTTAGGGCTAGCATTTTAGAAGGCGGGTAGAAGAAACTTGAAAAACAAATGGGCTTGACTTTAGGCTGTTAGACCATGAGAAGGAGAGGAAATACCAAAGTATCTGATATGTTGGGTATGGAGCATTTAAATGATTTCTTAAGGTGAGGAACAGAAAATAAAATTAATGTTTCAGTGGCTGGCTCTGGGAACAGGCAGATGGACTGCTTGTGTCTCAATGGTTACAGAGACAAAGGAACTTGCCCACGACCAAAAAATTGTGTACTAAGAAAATCACCACACTGAGAAGAAAATGGTAACAGCAGTAACACACACTGTGTCTTATACTCAGTTTGGCAAATCAGGTTTATATTTATATTCATTTTTGTAAAACATGACGCTCTGGAGAAAAAGAGGAAAAGAAAAAGGAGAAAGACTGAGAAAGCAAAGGAGTCCTGTTGTCTGCTCTGAGCCGTCCATTTCCTGATGCTTGTCAGAGTTCCATCCCCGCTCTGCTCCTGAGAAAACCAGAGCTGCCAGGATGGCAAACAGAACCTGCACATGAAGGCATTTGCCCATTTAGTCACTCATTTACGTTCATGGAAGATAAACAAAATGTTCAGTGTTGATTCTGTGAGTCTCGCTGATGGAGAGACAGACATTAAATAGTAAGATCCATAAATATTTATTTACCTGTTAGCACAGGTAAGAGACACTGGTGAGGTTAATAAAAGAAAGCATGGTCTAGTTAGATGATTCTTAAATTCTTGTATTGCCAATGATTGATTGATAGATTGCCTAGATACTTGAATCTTCTTTTGAAGTACTAAAATTAGACTATCTGCCTTGAAAAATAATTTTCTACTCAGACATTAGAGACATCTACTTTCTTAATTTCTGAGAACCTTGAAAAAATCCCCCTAAAAATTACCAAACTGTATCTATTACCATTTTACTTAAAGTGCCTTATTTAATGGATATATTCAGAACATACACTATTGTTTTCAACATGCTTTTGCTAACCCTTTTCCTTCATTTCAGTGATATTTGATATACACACTCTATAGAAAATCATCTGCAACATACTGTTAGCAAACCTTTAAGGCATATACACTGGCAACAATCAGATCTTGTTTTATAATCAGTTTATACACTTTTCTCTTATAGTGTTCATGTCTACAGAGTCTTCCAGTTGGGGTATGCATCCTTCATAAGATCAAGTACTTCTGCACTCAAACTCCTTCCTGACATTCTTAGGTTTTCTATAGCAGAGCTATCCCCCAGGCACACTGTGTCTGCTTTATAAGATGTCAGAGAGATGGATGAAAATATTACTTTTGCTATAGTTGCCAGGTGAAAGAAGACTTCTCAGTTCAATCTGGATCTCAGGAAAATAGTTCAGTGTTCTAATAGTATATTTATACTAAATTACTGGCTACTTATCTGACATTCAGATTTAATTGCACCCCGTATTTTTTCTTGCTAAATTTGGTAGCTCTTACGTGACTGTATAGTATGTCTATCAACAACTCAGCATGCATTGCATCAGGGTATGCTATTTCAAATGCCATGTTTGCCTCTTGCAGAATACAAACAATATAGACTAAGACATAAAGGGGTCACAAAATTTTTTGATAATGCTAATATTTTGAATGGTTGCTTATTAGGTGTCTGAGGGGAATTTATACTCCAGGGAAATGAACAATAGCATACAGAGATGACAGAAACATATTTTGACTTTGTGAACTGTGAACGGGGCAATGGGGGAAGGGAAGGAGACAGGAGATCTGACAAAGTGTTTCTGGCCTGGAGTTGCTTTGGTTTCTAAGACAGACCATTATCGTTGAAGAGTATACACACACAAGGTCAGAATGTAGGGACTGAGTCTTTTAATATTATTCTGTATCCCTTGGGTGAGTCACTTCATTCACTCCAAAGGCTTTTTAGCAGAAACAGCATTTACACTGACATCTGAAGTTGAGGCCAAGGCTAGTGCAGTGTTGAGGATATTCTGCTCACTGGGTCTTCCCAGAGACTCCCTTTAGGAGAGACCAAGTGAGGAAAGTAGGATCAAGTGGTAAAGAAGGACGTCTACAGGTCACAGAATGTGCAAACCCCTTGCATTGTTTACGATGAGGCTAAAGACATTAGTTCTAGAATCTACTCAAGTTTTGGCTTAAATAAGAATCAAAATTGTAGGATGATCACGAAAAGGCAATACCCAAGTGGATAACTTCCTAGGTGGAAAAGAGTAAACAGCATATGATGTGGGTAGCAGGGTACAAAACAAGTAGAAAAAATAAGGCTGGGATAGTTCCCAGAGAAGCCATTACTGGGGACAGTGAGCGAGCATCTAGAAATAACAGCCAAATAGAATGTAAAACAAAGTAGGAAAAATGAATAAAAAATCAGCAATGTCAGTGTCATGACCAAAAGTTAATCCCACAAGCTTCTAAGATTGAATAGAGGAGCAAAGAGTTAGCAAAGAAAGACATTAAAGTTACATATTAGTTATAGTATATCCAAGAAAACACAAAGAAGCAACACAGAACGGTAACAGCTGGACCAATAGAAAATAATGGACCCAGTGACTTAGTTACTTTCCTGTTGCTGAGACAAAATACCATAATCAAGGCAACTTGTGATGTGAAACAGCTTTTAGTTCCTTAGGGAAACAGAGAGAGAGACAGAGAGAGAGAGAGAGAGAGAGAGGAGAGAGAGAGAGAGAGAGAGAGAGAGAGAGAGAGAGAGAGAGAGAGAGAGAGAGACCATTGAGATTCCTACCAGTTCCTCAAAGTCTACCCCAGTGACACACTTAAGGCCATGCCTCCAAATCCTTCACAAACAGTTTCACCAACTGGGGACCAGGTATTGGAATATACATGTCTATGGGGCCACTCATTTAAACCACCACACCATGGTAAGTACCAACTGAGTGTAAACAACAAAATAAGTCTTACTAGGAACCAGGGACATTTTGAATTGTGAATGATAAAGAAATCTGCATGAAAACTTAAAACTCTACAACTTAAACAGTGTCTAGAAGGAAATTTGTTAAGTGTAGTTTTTTGAGAAACAAAAAAGTTTAAAATGAAAACAACAAAAATTCAGTTGAAGAAGACAAGAATAAATGGTTGAACAAATTCGAAGAAATGAAAAGGAAATGATACAGTCAAGGAATGAGAGGCAAAATGGAAAACAAAGAGATTAACCAAAAGAGATTTAAAAAACTCTTCAATAAAAAAGGGAGTGATACAACCAAGACATAGACTGTGGCTGGAAATAATCAGAAATATATATTTTAGGATAAATAATGGAATTATCAAAACTATGCCGATTAAATATGAAAACTTAGAGAAATCAGAATGGACTGATTGGAAAATTCGCTGAGACGTCCAGGTTTCTATCATGAACAGTCACAAACTGGGTCTTTTTCTTAATCAAGTCTTGGGCAAACAGAGAACTGGAGGGTCACCCTCTTCCCTCGCACAGCGTGCCACACGCAAACAAGCTATACCCAGACTCTGCCAGTCTACCCTTGGCTACCTTCTGAGACACAGGGGAAAAAAATGCCTCAATCTCTGTGACTGCAACCTCCACGGCAGGCAGCTGGTGAGAGGGGAACTCCCTCGTGCAGCTGGTTCGCCTTCTTCTCTGGGCGTGGCCTCAGGGTCAGCAACAGCCTGGGCACTGGCAGGCGCAGAGTTCGCTGCCATCTTGGTCCACCCCGCGGGCATTCCCGGAACCGTGGGCCTCGCCAGTGCTGAGGTTGTTGGTAAGCTCACTCTTCTTATGGCTTCTCTTGGCTCTAGGCTCTGTGTCTTGCCTCCTGTTTTTCTGCCCTGACCCGCCAGTGACTTTTAGCTTCCAGGACAACGGCCTTCCCCAGGCCTGAGGTCTCCAGAGACCCTTGTAGGTCCCCATTCTTCAGGCTCCAACGGTGATTATTCGACCGCTCTCTGGGGCCTACGCCCCAGCAATCATACAGTCCAAGCGTTCTTTCGTGAGGTGTGACATTGAAAGACACAGGGAGAAATGAATGTATGAGCTACCGTTTTAAGTTTTTTTTTTTTGTCCTTGAATTACTTAATTGTAACAAATACACATCCCAAAAATGTTTTCTCCCTGACTCCCCACTTTTGGAATGAAAAACTAACAAGCAAGTCCTTTGCAGCATGTCTGTTCAACCAGGGAGTAAAGGGAGACTGTCTTCTGCTTTTCCATTAGGTAATATTTAATGGTATTCTATGCATCCTTCTCTCTTTGCATTTAAATATTTTACTATCCCGTGTATGTTGGCATGGCAGATTTTTTTCCCCCAAACTAAATGAAATTTCTAAAGTCTTGCCAAAAGTTAGTAAAAATATGGTGTGTGTGTGTATATATATATATACTAATTTAATTAATTAGAATATATATTAATTAGAATAAAAGCCTGCCATCTTTCTGCTAGCCCACCTTTAGTAAACATTGAGGTTGTGCCGCTCCTCCCAGGTCCCTGTGTTTTACAGCTTTACTAGAGAGAGTATAACTGAGCCACAGCAAACTGCACGTATTTGAAGTGTTTAATTTGATGACAGTTGAAAACATGTGCACAGCCATAATAAGACTGTAATGAACAGAATAATAAACACATCCCCTAGCACCGGTTGCCTTTGATGAGATGCCCTTCTGCTAGGCAGCCACTGGGAGTTTTCCCCCAAGGGCAGTTTGCATTTTGTTGTTTTTAGAGTTTTATGTACCTGTGTGTGTTTTCTCTCTTCTCTCTGCTGTTTTCTTTCAGCATATTTTTCTGACTCATTTGTGCTGTGGTATACATCACATTGCTTTTTCATTGTTGTGTGACATAGAATGAAATTTTTCCTCTGCAGTCGCTTCTCCTGCTGTGTTTTGAATGACATTTGTGTTAATCTCATTTTCGACTTTACAAATCTGCCACAGTCTCCTTACATGTTTTGTCCGTCTACGTTTTTTTCACATGTGGGAGTGAACTGGCTGAGCCAAAGGAACAAATACGTTTATGTTTTTACAATAAAACTATCAAACTTTGCAGTGTGGCAGCATGTTGTGACGTTTCCAGTCATTGTACCCTATCTTCGCCTATGCTTGGCATGGCTATGCTCTAATTACAACCCTTCTCCAGGGGGTGGAGTATTACTTGGGTGGGATTCAATTTGCATTTCCCTACAGAAATAAGCATTGGACATCTTTTTATGCATCATGTATATATATATATATAAAACATAGACACACATAATCTTTTTTGAAGCAGGCTTTTCTGTATCCTATGCTGGCCTTGAGTTTGCTATGGGCCAAGAATGACATTTCTTCTGATTCTCCTGCCCTCACCACCCAGAAGTTAGAATTATAAACACATGCCACCAAGTCTGGTTTATGCAGTAATGGGGCTCGAACCCAGGGCTCTCTGTATGCTAAACAAGCATCCTACACTTCCGGCCTTATAATATAGTAACTTTTGTAATATAATGACTCTTAAAAATTTTGTCCATTTTATTGTATTATTTATTTTTATTTCATACTCTTGACCATTGAAAATTTTTCATTCTTTATTTTTATGACTGTATAGTCTTTAATTATTTTTCTAGTTTCTTATTATCATACATTTATTGTATAAAATTATGGATTTAATTGTAACATTTTCTGCCATGAATATCGTGTGTATTTGTCATAGCCACCCTTTATCACCTTCTGCTTTCTCTTTTGTGTCGTTTTCCTGCTTCCTTGTCAAATACTCCATTTTCTGCCTTTTTTTTTTAATTTAAGGGGTATACACGAGAGAAAATATCCAATGATTTTCTGTGTCTGGCATATTTCACTTAACATAATAATTTCCAGTTCTATCCATTTCCCCCCACATAACACAATTTCATTTTCTTTATGGCTGAATAAAACTCCATTATGTATGTGTTCCTTACTTCCCTTGCCCATTTGTGTGTTGATGGATTTGTAGGCTGATTCTACATCCTGGTTGTTGTGAATAATAGAGCAATCGCTGTGAATGTGCAAATATCCATGTAGGATACTGACTTAGATTGCATTGTATAGACACACACCAGGAGCGGGGCAGCTGGGTCACGTGCCGCCCTTTAGTTAGGAAACTGCGGTAAAATGTCCATAGTGGCTGTAATAATTTACCCTCCCCGAAGGGGTGTGTAGGAGCGCCCATTCCCACCATGTGAGTGCCGCAGGTACATTCAGTCAGTGTTTCCTGAGAATTGCCGTTCCGCCTGGATTGAGATAGAGTTGAAATGTAGTTTTGATTTGCATTTGCTCCACAACTAAGGATCTTGAAAATGGCCACTCTTATTTCTCTTTTTAATTCTTAGATGGTATACATTTGGTACGTTAGTGCTAATACATCCCTACATCACAAAGGGCATTACGAAGAGTCTTCCTTTTCATATTTGTATCATCAGAAAAAGGGGGCAGAAACATACATTTAAAACATCTTGTCCTTTGGAAAACAGCATAAAGAAGACACAATTCTTTCTTTGCACAGGGAGACATTGAAGTGGTCCTATGCTTGCTTTCTTTTTAAGTGTCTGAGAACAAAGAGAAGATGGAAATCTAAGCTGGGGCCCTAACATGTTTCTATCTCCTGCTGTTCTGGTGCAGGCAGGCCCTTCCTTGCCCCTCTCTGTTTGGTCCTCTCATTGTCCCTGTTACAGATAGTTTCATCATAATCAATATTTGCTTGTTCTGACCCTGCATGCTCTTTAGTGGGCACCTTTATGTCTCTCCCATTTTTCTTGAATTCTAGGCCTTTCGATTTCCATTTCTTTAGGGATTCCAGTTGATCCTAGACAATTTTTTCCAATATTTCATTTTTAATCTGTCCTTCTAGTTCTTTCTAGGTTTCTTCTTTGTTCCTTAACTGTGGCTTACTGTCATTTGTGTTTCTGGGTTTACTTGAAGTTTTCTTGGCTCCTTATTTAAAATTGCTTAGAACATCTCATCTTTGGCTTCCCTGGTAACACCTACGCATTTTATTTCACCGTGATTTGAGCAAAGGATCGATATACTTTTCTTCCAGGTCTGGTCATCTAAGTCACCCCCAAATTTCAACAATCATCTATTCTTCTAGAGACTTCCATGCAGCCGCATCCATCTACTGTTGGTTTCAGTTTATTTTGCTTTCTTTCATTAGTTTTGGCAGTAACCTTCCTTTAAGAACACCAGCGGGTATATATCTTTGTACTTGCACTCAAGGATATCTACCACCATCTTAGTAGGTAGTCATCTTTCCAGTCCCAACATATGGAACCTTTTGCGTCATTTTTGTTTCACTTCTGTGGTTTCATCCTTCCTGCAGGTCTCTTCATATTTAAATGTGACTCATATTCCTCTGCAAGGACAAACCCATTGCGTTAATCCATCCAGCATACTGGCCTGTAGGATAGATTCTTACTTTAAGATGCTATATAATGTTTCTATGATCATTTGAGGATGGGTTTTTGTGTGGATACATGGTCTTTGTTTTCCTGGCAATACATCTGGATGTGAAGTTGCCGTTTAAGTGCCTGAAGGGGCAATTGTTTTCCAAATTGATTGTGTCAATTTTCAATTTCATCAGCAATATAGCAGGACCCCACAGCCACACTAATTGTGGTTCTCCAGTGATACTATGATACTACTATTGTCCCCTGGTGGAACTGCAAGTAGGAGCTCACTACACTTTTAATTAGCATTTCCTTAGTAACTCATTCTATCTAGCAAGTTTTCGTGTGTTTACTCCTGCATATCCTCCTTTGACCATCCCTAGTTAATTTTTGTTTATTTTAGAATTGTTTCATGTATCTTCTTATTGTTTGGTTTAGGAGATATTTATTTATATTGTGAATCAAGTTCCTTATTGAACATTTGAAAATACTCTCTCCTAAGTAATTCTCAAACCTTCTCATAGTTTTCTCTAAGAAACAAATATTTTTTTAATTTATGATCTTTCAAATTATATGTTTTTCCTTGTTATTTAGACTTTCAGAATTATATTTCAGGAACAAGCTGTGGCTTATTTAAGTCTTGAACATTTATTTTTTCTAAGGATTTTTTTTGTGAGTCTCATAGGCAGGTTCTTTGTCTAGTTTGAGTTAGTTAACTTTTAAGTGCTTTATGAGCTAGGGGTCCAACTTAGTGATTCATTTTACCATTTTTACAAAATTCTGCAGAGGCAGGCGGATCTCTGTGAGTTCGAAGCCAGCCTGGTCTACAAAGGGAGTTCCAGGACAGGCTCCAAAGCTACAGCGAAACCCTGTCTCGAAAAACAAAACAAAACAAACAAACAAACAAAAAATTTTAATAATGCATCTGTGAGCATGTGTTTGCAGAAATGCCAGAAGAGGGTATCCAATCTCCTGGAGACAGAATTAGAAGCAGTTGTGAGTATCAAGTGTGGGTTCTGGGAACTCACATCTTCCGGAAGAGTGGGAAGTGTTCTCTAAATGCTGAGCTATCTCTCCAGTTCATCTTCATTTCTTGTTCATAAGTGTAAGTTTTCCAGGGCTCTTTATTGGAAATATCCTTGCCTCATAAGTTGTCCTGGTGCCCTTTTCATGGCATTAGTCCTACATGGTGACACAGAAGCAGCAGTGAGCCGAGTTACTGGCTGCTTGTGTGGACCGAGGAAGGGGCACCGAGGCCTATGAATAGTCATTGTATTCTTCACTACCAAACACTTGTGGTGAAAAGGTGCCAATTATGTGTAACATTACCTTTTATTGAGCACTAGTGATGGTACTGCAGGTTGACTTTTTTTTTTGATTTTTTTTTTTATTGAGAAAAGAAAAAAAAAACAAGTTTCCGCCTCCTCCCAGCCTCCCATTTCCTTCCCCCTCCTCCCACCCTTCTCCCCTTCCCCCCACTCCTCTCCCCCTCCCTCTCCAGTCCAAAGAGCAGTCAGGGTTCCCTGCCCTGTGGTAAGTCCTAGGTCCTCCCCCCTCCGTCCATATCTAGGAAGGTGAACATCCAGACTGGCTAGGCTCCCACAAAACCAGCACATTAAGTAGGATCAAAACCCCGTGTCATTGTCCTTGGCTTCTCATCGGTCCTCATTTTCACCATGTTCAGAGAGTCCGGTGTTATCCCATGCTTTTTCAGTCACAGTCTAGCTGGCCTTGGTGAGCTCCCAATAGATCAGCCCCACTGTCTCAGTGGGTGGGTGCACCCCTCGTGGTCCCGACTTCTTTGCTCATATTCTCCCTCCTTCTGCTCCTCATTGGGACCTTGGGAGCTCAGTCCAGTGCTCCAGTGTGGGTCTCTGTCTCTATCTCCATCCATCACCGGATGAAGGTTCTATGATGATATGCAAGATATTCATCAGTATTGCTATAGGAAAGGGTCATTTCAGGTTCCCTATCCTCAGCTGCCCAAGGAACTAACTGGGGACATCTCCTTGGGCTCCTGGGAGCCAGGGAGGATGGGGGGAACTTGGGGAAAAAGGATGATTGGGATAAAGGAAGGTTGGATAGGGGAGCACGCAAGCACAATTCTTAGTTAAGGGAGCCACCTTAGGGTTGGCAGGTTGACTTTTGAGAATATATAAATATTATATATATATATATTTGTAATATATAATCTCATGTGATTGGATGAAAGGTATTTATAAAGGCCTTTATAGTGGTGTTGACATGTGATAACTGATCTGAGCTGCAAACAGAATTTGCTTTTTCCTCTATGTGTTTTGCATAAAACAACCTGACAAGGTGTTCTTATTTACCTTTGGGGATCTTGCAGGGTAAAGCAAACTTGTCACTTTAAGGAAAACAGCAGGCAGCATTTGTCAGCGACAAAACTCAAGTTCTAAGGCAAAATTTAGAGAAGTAGAAAATTAGTGTCCTGTCACGACTTGATGATTTTTCTGACAAGGTTGCTGGCACTGTTAATTAATTTGATCGTGTCGCTGTTGGATATGCTAGTCCTGTATAAGTGGCTACACCAATATTTTCATACAAATTGATACAGCATCTTATGAACTCATTCATGTTTGAAAGTTCAATCTCAAGACAAACCAGTGGATTTTCTAGCAGAGTGTAACATATTCCTCTATTTATTTTTCTTTTGCATATTTTAAGTAACTGCTTAGAAACGATGCTTACTAAGTTTTTGTGCCGATCAAAAACCATCTTCCCTCTCTACTTATATCTTCTTCTGTGTCTAGATCATATTCATATATATACCTAGTAAATTTATTGAAACACATTGAATATAGAAGCAGGTACAAGAGCCCAGCTATTTTAATTAAGCACTAAACATTATAGTTTGTGCACGTTATAAAGTTAACTCTTCTTCATCATTTTCTGTTTTGAAAAATATTGCCTGTCTTGAAAATGTTTATGCTAACATTTACTGAATTTATTATTTTAAAATTGATTGCTAAATATTTCAAAACTATAGTTCTCTTGTGTTGATAGATGTCAGCCACATATGCAAAAACAGTTTGAAGCCCTTAATAATTTTTTTGAGTGTTCAGAGATCCTGAGACCAAAAGTTGGAGAACAACTAAATTAATATAACTTGAGGAAGGGGAAAAAGAAAGAAAGAGAGAGACGAGGTGATGTTAGGAAGGGACACTAGTTCTGTTAATTTTCACATAGAAGAATTTTTAGTTAGAATGGTCTCATCTAGCAGGAAATACTCTGGCCCAAACTCAGAGAGAGGCGAGTGGATGAGCTGTGTGCTGAGAGCACCTGTAGGCAAGGATGTTTATAGGAAGCCCAAGCAGATGCAGCTGTGGTAGTGTCAGAGGGAGGGGCCACAAGAGGAAATGAGACCAATAGCAAGGCACAATATCCAGATCCAGGCAGTGCTGTTGCTTGTTAGACCACGGGGCTCCACATTCTTTCTGAAGATCTAGTTCTCCCTTAGTGAAGCTAGAAGTCCCTGGGTAGCAGAATAGTTATTACATGATGTGGGAGTGTCATATATCAATCTGTTGATTTCATTGGTTAAGCAATAAAGAAACTGCTTGGCCCTCATAGGTTAAAACATAGGTGGGTGGAGTAAACAGAACAGAATGCTGGGAGGAAGAGGAAGTGAGCTCAGACTTGACAGCTCTGCTCTCTGGAGCAGAGACGCCATGCTCCCCTCTCCAGATGCCATAGCTCTGCTCTCTGAGACACATGCGATGAAGCTCCGATCCAGGATGGGCGTAGGCTAGAATCTCCCTGGTAAGCCACCTCGTGGGCTACACAGATAATTAGAAATTGGCTAGTCCAGGTGCGAGAATTAGCCTAGAAGAGGCTAGATAGAAATGGGCCAAGCAGTGTTTAAAAGAATACAGTGTAATTATTTCGGGGTATGAGCTAGACAGGTGGCTGGGGTGCTGGGGACACAGCCCCGCCGCTCATATTACAACAGAGTGGCGCCCAGACGTGTGGACAACTGTATCCACTGAAAGCCTGAGAAAGCTTGGGAAAGAGTAAAGCATGTTTTCTTGGTAGCGACAATTTTTCGGGTCTACTCTGTTTGCTAGAGGCAAGCAAGCGCTCTCATCTAAGAGAGGCTTCCTGACTCAGCTTTAGCTGCAAAACCCTGCAGCTCATTAATAGGTTCTGCCACGAAACACTTAAACGGTGTTGATGAAAAGCAGAATGCATGCTTTTCAGTTTTCAGCAGTAGCAGGAAAAAACCTGTGTTGTTTTAAAAATGCCGGCTTTCTTGGCCGTCATGCCAGGGCAAACTCTGACTGTTTGAGGCAGGAGGGCCAGCTACAGAGAGAGGACTTGAGTGTTGTCTGTTGCAGCTTGTTTGATGGCAAGGACCTTGAAACACTGTAGACTTGTGGCACTGAATGCGGCTCAGGCCGGTACCTCAGCCACAAGGTTGGAATGGCAGAAAGCTAAGGAATGGGCTACATCTAGCCGGCAAAGCCACGGCTTCAGTCCTACTGATATTGCTTGGTAAATTGAAGACTCATGTGTTCTGAAAAAGAGAGATATATAGTGAAGAGAGATTCAAAGACAATGAAAATTTCTAAATGGTTTACAGTGTGTTAAAAATATATGCAAGCTAAAAGTTGAAGTTCTTAAAGTAAAAAAAAAAGGAAGAGAGTTGTTGGGTGTGGTAGTACACACCTTTAAACCCAACACTTGGGAGGCAGACTTCAAGGTCTGGTAGCACAGGCCTTTAATCCCAGTGCCTAGAAGGCAGAGACAAACAGATCTCTGTGAGTTCAAGGACAGCCTGGTATACAGAGTTATTCCAGGTCAAAGATACAGAGAATCTTTCTCAAAAAGCAAAAAGTTAAAAGTAAAAATAAACAAAATAGAGTTTAAAACAAAGCTGCACAAAGATGGAAAATACACAGAGACTTTTGATACTGTATGCTATTATGCTCTCTTTGAATTGTTTGAATGTTGAGGAAAGAGCAACAGCTGCTAAAAGATATTTATTTATAAATGCTGCTGAACTAATCCAACATAGATACTTTGAAAATGCCAAAAAACCAAATCAAAACAAACAAACAAACAAACAAAACCACAGAGTGCCTGGACATTAAAAACCTCAATGAATCGAGTAATCATGCAGTGGAGTCCGTCACCAGTAACCTTGACCAAGCAGACTGACCGAGGGTTGATGACAAAGTCAATGAAATAAACAAATGACAATGAGCACCATATCCCCAAACTGCGATATAATCAAGAGACAGATCCAAGAATCCATGGAATAGAAGGAACGGAGGTACACACTAAAGGCAAAGAGGATCTGTTCAAGTGAAATTATGGCAGAAAATTCTCCAACTCCTAAGAAAACTGATATCCGAACACATGAGGTATTTAGAACTCAAATGGACATGAACAGAAAAGAACCTCCCTCATGGTATACTCTAGTCAAATGTCAAAAACATACACTGAAGAAAGAGTATAAAATCTATTAGGGAAAAATACACACCCCACCTTGTGTGTGTGTGTGTGTGTGTAGGTCATAAATTTAGAAAGGTGATCGTGAGCAGCATGAGAGATCTCAGAGGGAGGCTACAAAGAGAGGACAAGGAATCCTGATGTGACAGTAGCAGAGGGGACTATCTGAGGGAAAGAAGGAAACCAGAGGGGCTGGGGAGGGTCAGGAAGCATGGGTGTGGGAGAAGAAGAAGGGGATAAACTAGAACAAGGCACAATGGCATAATTTTTATATGCTGAGTCACAGCACTAAAATAATGGAGCAGAGAGAAGACTGTAGCTCAGTGGGAGAGCACTTGCCTCACACGCATTCAATTCCTACTAGTGCCAAAAAAAAAACAAAAAACAAATCAAATATTATAAAAGAAAACCACAAGTTGTATACACACAGAAAGGAATAACATCGAGGTTAAAATAGGAACAAAGGAAAAATGTAAAAAATGGAATAAAGTCTCAATAGTTGTTACAATGGCATGGTTGAACTCTAGAACATTACGCTAAATGAAAGAAGCCACAAAGGATCCAATATTGCAAGATTCCACAGAAATATAATATTCAGGGGAAAGAACCTGAATTTATAGAAAGTTGGGAGTTTCCAGGGATGTGGTACATAATGGGGAGATAATGCTCAATGGGTATGTGGTTTTCTTTGGGGTGACAGGAAGTACAGGAATTGGTAGAGGCAGTGGTTGCAGAGTGTCCCTGGTTGCAGTCTTGAAAATGGCTGATTTTATGTTATGTAAATTTCGCCTCAATCGAGTAAAGAAAGATAAAACTAAAGCAAAGCTGTGTCCTTTTTGTTTAGTGCAGCTATAGTCCTAATGATTAGAAATATGGCTCACATATTTATTTGGCCTTACTGGAAGACTTAACTTGATGCTAATTTATAGAAGGCAAACTCAAAGGAGTGACATCACTATAATATATTCTATAGAGTCAGGGAAATTCAGTATATGAAGAATCCTCCATATTAATTAAAAACAATTTTGCTTAGAGTACAAATTATATTTCATTGTGATATTTTATACATATTAAACAATATACTTTTTTAATCCTCCTTTACAGTTCTCTGCAGTAGATTTGGTTCATTCTTGATGGCTTCCTTCCCTTCCTTGCTTCTGCTTTGATCACACACAGACACACACACACATAAAATGAGCATCAATTTTAGTGTATATTACATTTTTCTCAAACCCTAGAGGACCTATGATACTGCAAAATTTTAATATAAAAATTACTTCAAGATTTCAAGCTTTGAATTTGAACTTAATTAAAACTAAACAATTAATTAATTAATTAATTAAACATACGATTGAGTTTTCAAAACCAGAATATCCAAATGTATACTAAGTTTTAAAGTAGAGGACACAAGTCTATGTGATGAGTTCGTGGAGTGTCTAAGTTAGACTTCCTCATATGCTTTGTTTGCATCTCTCTGTGTTGCTTGATGCACAATTGTGGAAGCAAATGGGCAATTAGAGATGTATAAACTGAATATTTTCAATATTGTGGAATGGGATTCAAAAATAAGACACATTATGTGAACTTGTATTCATTAGGATGATTGTGTTCTCATTTGATAATTTTATAATTAAATTGTATAAACTCAAGATTATTAGAATATCAATGAGTATATTTTTATAGAGTTTTCTGTTTTTATTTTTAATGACTTCTTGCTGAAAAATAAAGGTGTTTGAAAAGCCCTAATTTAATTAAACCTCTCATTTCATAGGCTTGGAGTTTGATTAGAGATAGAAACAAGTGTATCAGATTTCACACCACTACTTGAGGTCCAAGTGAAACTCAATGTCTGAATCGTGTTAACACAGCATACTTCTAACTCCATAGTGAGTGACCTCCCTCAAGACCCCTACACAGAGCAAGGATAGGATCTTGAAATGATGGAGCTGGTCCTTGTAAAAACAAAAAATTACTGATTTGCTTTTGAGTTCCTGGCTTATTTTTTTCCTAAATATTCTCTGAATTTTAGATGGTCAGTAACTGAAGGAAGGTTTGGCTTTTGTCTACAACGCAGGAACTTTTTCATGATCCCATTGAGTAAGCTTTGGGGGAGGCAGGTATAGGAGGCTGATTGATTGACACCCATAGAATAGATATTGTTTTTACACAATTAATGTCTTCCACAGTCTTTGATGAGCACCATTATGTGAGAATTCTCCTGCAAACCACATCTTCACACCCCCTTTTAATACATCTCCCTAGCTGTTTCCTATAGATTCCTGCTGCTCTCTGGAAACCATTAACTACTACCCATAAATCTGTATGTATCTTCAACTTAAACAACTTTTTCTTCTGATAAGTATGCCTGTCCACTGTGAAGATTTCCATTGATTTCTTCAGGAAACTCCCCACTGGGTTGGAGTATAATCCCTCAGCAATCTGTTTTGGCGTGCTATTGACTTTAGGTGCGAGCTATGGGTAAGCCAGCCTTAAATTTTTTTCTTTTTTTTTTCTTTTTCACTGGTGTGAAGTGAGTTTGTGAGAGCCCTTGGATTAATGGAAGGAATAGTGGTCTGGAGGGATTGGCCTTGGATTAATGGAAGGAATAGTGGTCTGGAGGGATTGGCCTCTGGTGTTTTAAGGACCTGCTCATACAGCTTCCTTGTTTCTTTGGGCTTTGATTGGCTAATACACCACAAATACATAGATTTGACAAAGGAGCTCTGCTGGTCCCTTTGTGGCTGTGAAGTAAAGATGGTGTGCTGCTGAAAGGATGGGTCCACCAGCCAGAGCCAGGCCATGATAATAACATTATAATAGTGTTCAGTAATGTACGCTGGGGTTCGCTTCAAAATCAGTCTAGAGCACCGAGAGTATTTTAAAGTTTCTTTATATTTATTATTTTTAGAATTTTCTAGATATGGAGACCAAAATAGAAGCAAAGTTATCTCTCATGGCTTAAATTTTTCTTTCTTTTTGTGGCTGGTTCTGTGAGGGTTAAGTCTGCTCAGGCTTCACTGTCTTTGCAGGATTATCCTACTTTAGTGGCATTTAGGCCTCAGCACTTTGCTTCCTAGTCAGTGAATAGCCTTGTTCTGCATAATGATGTTGGTAGGGTCCAAGCATAGCAAGTTAGCACAAGAGAAAGACTGCACACTTTGCCTCCTCGTTGACTTATATCTGCCCTTGTTTTCTTCTCTTGTCCCCTTGAATTGCTGGTTATTAGAAGCCCCAAAGGAAGCTTGTTTTTTTCCCAGGAGGAAAATGAAGTCACTAGTGAACCTGATTTATCTTTTCCATTATACCACATCTGTTATCTAGTATAAGTTTGCTAAGTTTTCTGGGAAGTAAGGATTACCTCTGTGTATTCCAATAATTATCTACACTCTTTTGTCTTGTTATCTTCGAGAGATTTTCTGATGTGCAAAGGTGAGTATTTATCTCAGCACATCTTATGTCAACAATATTTTGCCTAGTACATACATTTTCTTGCCAAGATGTTTGATTATGATTTTAAAAAGTGAGGACTGATGAGATGGCACATGCCACCATGCCTGATGATGTGACTTTGATGTCCAGAGCCTACATGGTAGAAGGACTAACTCCCACGCGTTGTCCTCTGAGATCCATTCACACACTGTCATATATGTCTCACCTCCCCCCAAATGAATGTAAAAACATGTGCTTTGTATTATCTACCAAATTTATATAAGACCAGTTTTATATAGTATTGATAGACACCTATCTGCTAATTTGTACTTATTTGTTTTTTTAGAAAATGAATTCTACATCTTTATTACCAACATTTTTAGATGTGGATCTGACAGTTTTACATATCGAGTGTCACAAGGATATTCTTGTGAAATTTCAAGGCAAAAGCAATCGTGAGTGTCACTTTGACTATCACATATTGCAGAGGGAAATACAATATATCCCCAAAGTGAAGAATGATGTGAGAGTCGATGAGTTCTGTCTGGTGGAGGAAAAGGTGACTGGAGAATGGCAGAGAGGCATAGTGGTGGGGAAGACCAACGAACTCTACACAGTGCTGCTCATTGATCGGGGAGAAGAGCTGAGAGTCGATGGGACTCGGGTAGCCTCTGCTTGTGACAAGTTATTTGAGCTCCCTCCCAGAGTTGTATTTGGCATTTTTGCCAACATACTCCCAGTTGGAAAGAAATGGTCTCCCAAGGCTTTGAATTATTTCAAGTCACTAGTAGGAATACAGCTGAAAGTCAATATGCAAACAGTTTTGCCTCTTCAAATGATTCTTCTTGAGGCACCCAAAGTTATATCTGAAGTTCTTGAACTGCAATTAGGAAGATTCATTGATAGGGATACATTCCGTCTTATTGTGGAGATACTAAAGGAACTCCCCAAGCCAATGCCAGACCTCCTACATCAAAAGAGACCCGAGTCATCATTAAGTAATAACAGTGTTTCACTTGATGTTCAGTATCTCCTAGATAATTTCCAGCCATCTATACCGGTGGGAAGTTTGGACAGCGTCAAAGTGTCATCAGCACTGAGTCCTGAGAAATTTTATTGCCAGTTACTTAAGTGGATTCCGGAGCTAGAAGACTTGACAGAGTGTATGAATTTGCATTACAACACAATAGATCAAGAAAACAACCCTACTTGTGATAATTTTGGACTCCTGTGTGTTGCTAAAGGGACAAACGGACAGTGGCAAAGAGGAATTCTCCAGCAGCTGTTGCCCAACAATCAAGTGAAAATTTGGTTCATGGATTATGGCAGCAGTGAATCTATACCCTCCGTTCACGTGAAGAAACTGAAACAGGATTTTATTTTTGCACCGTTGTTTTCATTTCCATGTTCTCTGACATATTTACATTGTCCAGACCCAGAAGTAAGAAAACGACAACTGACTACATTTAGGCAAGCCCTGTTAGGGCAAATAGTATATGCCCACATTGACTGGTTCAGTGAGGATGAACGTTTGTATTATGTGACTTTACAGTCTCAAGAATCTGTAATTAATACTAAGTGTCTGCTGAGGACTCTGGGAACACAAATACTTTGCCCTGAATTTGAGTCAAACATTTCCAATGCCTTGAGTGAGGCAGACACTTCTGATACAGGCAGCTTTGCAATTGATGGTTTCATTGGGAATGTTGAACAGTCAATGGGTGGACTAAATGAAAAAGAGGACTTCAAAGCAGGTTTTCCTATTAAAACAGTAAGAATGGAGATAGAATCTACCCACATAGCATTTGTAGTGAGTGTACTGAACCCATCAAATTTCTGGGTACGCATTAGTAAGCATCAGAAGAAATTTGAAGACATAATGAAATCTTTAAATACATTTTATGATGCATCTGAAAATGATGAACTAACCCTGAGAAACCCTGAACCTGGACTGTTCTGTTGTGCCAGATATAGCAAGGACAGATGTTTTTACCGAGCCATCATCACTGGAATGAATGATTACTGGATTAATGTTTACCTCTTGGATTATGGAAGTACTGACTCCATACCATTTTTTGATGCAAAAGTTTTGCTTCCAGAATTTTGTGGTTTGCCTCCCTTAGCCATGCACTGTTCACTTGCACAGGTGTCTCCTGTCACAGATTTATGGCTACAGGCAGCAACAGATTATTTCAAAAAAATCGTTCTGAACAAAGCAATTTTGCTTCAAGTTCGAGCAAAAAAAGGTGACAAGTACATGGTGACTATTCAGAATATTGAAGCCCCTGAAAATATGGATGTTGTCTCCCTGATGCTCCAAGCTGGATATGCAGAGTCTGCAGAGGTAGCATCAGAAGACTTTCCCAAATCTGTCAGAGACTGTTCAGTGTTAAAGTTAAAATCTAAAGATACACTTCACAATAAAAATGTTGTGGCCTCTGCCCCTCTCAAAAGACCTAAGTCTGAAAAATGTCATTCTGAAAAGCTGAAAGAAAATCTCTCATCTTTACACAGGTTCCTGGATCTAAACAGTTCTTTCAACTTGTGTTCTGAACCGATTTCGTCACAGCCTTATAAGGCATATGTGTTCAAGCCAGGGAAACTTCTCGAAGTCAACTGTTCTTATTGTCACGGTCCAGGTGACTTTTCATGCCAGCTTCTGTGTAAGTTAGAGGATTTGAAATTACTGATGGAACAAATTCAAGATTATTACAGCATTCATCCAGAACCATATCAGGCTGGGAAGATAGCCTGTGTGGCTAAGCATTCCAGAGACGGGAAGTGGTACAGGGCTGCCATTTTGACTCAAGCATCAGATCAAGAAGTTGAACTAATATTTGTTGACTATGGAAATCAAGAGAGAGTTTTCATTAAAGATCTTTGTGCCATCAACCCACATTTTCTTGCTTTAGAAGCCCAAGCTTTCAGATGCTGCCTCAACTATTTAGTTGATCCCACGACTTGTAATCTATTAGACTGGACAGCAGAAGCATCCAGAGACTTTGGAAATTTCATTGCTTCATGTGGAGGATTATTTACTTGTATCGTGTATGCCTTAGTTCTTATACACCCTAGATGCTTATGTAACTTAGTGGATTTACAATCATCACTTACAAGTGCAAATGAATGTTTCCTTCGTTGTAGCTCCACCCATTACAGTCTCTTATCAAGGCCACTCCCACTTTCAGTCAGTCTTTACAGTTACTATTACTCTTCCTTTGATATAAAGATTGGAAGTGAAGAAGATGTGTATATATCTCATGTGTATAGTCCCAAAAAGTTCTATTGCCAGCTTTGTAGAAACAGTAAAGATTTAGAGATGTTGGAGACAAGAATCACAGAGATGATTAGCCTTAAAATGTCTTCCACGTATGACTGGAACAGAATGAGATTGTGTATCTCTAAATACATAGAGGATGGGCTCCCATACAGAGCCTTGCTGAAGACAACAGAGTCGTCATCTGGCCCTTGTGTTTATTTTGTGGACTATGGGAATGAGCAATTTGTAGAAGAAAATATGCTGTGTGCCATTTCTGATCAATTTCCAGAGCTGCTATTTACACCTATGCAAGCAATTCAGTGTTTTCTGTCAGATCTTAGAGATATAGATATTCCACGAGAAATCAACAGATGGTTTGAAGACAGTTTCTTAGGGAAGCCCCTGAAAGCAGTAATACTGTCCAGGGAATCAGATGGGCAACTTGGTATAGACTTATATGATGGGTATCAACATATAAATCAAACAATAAAATTGCTACTTAATGTTTATGGAGAAAACCACTCCAAGGAAGCATGGAGTGTGGAAAAGAATCAGAGGTTAAATCAGGCATTCACTGTTCCCTTGAAAGAAAGCACAGAAAGCAACTGTTGCCACAATGCAATAAATAAAACTAGCCTAGCAACACATTCTGCAAACCAAACAGATCAATTGATGCATCCCCAACGTGTATATGCCAGGAGTTTGAAATCAATTTGTTGTGAAGTTGAACCCATACCAAAAAGGAAAGTGAAGAGGCCCTGTAAGTACAGACTTAAAAATGAAAATGGAAAATTCACTCTTGGGTCTGCACACATTCCTGAAGAAAGTGGCATGGGCCTCACATCACAGAAGACAGTATCAAAATTATTTACCAAAGACTTAAATCAAGTAGCTTCCCAAAGGCCATTCACAAAGATTCTTCAACCCCACATTGACTTGAGTACCCATGTTAAAGAGTCTGCACCCACTAGCTACCATCCGGCCAATTTTCACATTCCACTTGCTGGGAATGAAAATGAAGTCATTGGACTCACCAGTGCTCTAAATGAAAGAACAAATGGCGAGAAAAAGCAGACCTCCCTGAGCCCTCTGGCGAGAGGCCATATAGAATACTCTAGTGACCATACCATGTCCAGAGACATCACAAAGGGAGTATTGCTGCTAGAATCCTTTGAAGTGGAAGTTCTTGATCATGGTAATACTGCCATAGTAAATGGATCTAAAGTTTATTCAGTTAACAGGGAACTCTTAACTATCCCCAGGCTGGGAATGTATTCTTTTCTTCGTAGGATAAGATGGAATGAGCCCACTGAAATGTGTAAAGGCAAAATTGCAGATTATTTTTCCTTGGGAGTAATTAACAGAATAATTGCTTGTGAATTTTTGAAGACACACGATGAGAAGTGGAAAGTCAATATAACTTGTGGCGATAAATGTGTCATCAAGAAGTTGCTGAGCTGGTCACCCTGTTCTAAGCTACAGGAACTGGCATGGCAGACGCCCCAGGCCATCTCTCATAAAGTTAGTATCCTTGAGAACAGCCACTCGAAGGCAAGAAGAGTAAATCTGTATGATGGTTCTGTGATCTTCACACCACTCTCCCAACAACTGGTAGAAATTCCTGCTGAACTGGTAAGGTATGGACAGCTTGAAGAAGCCAAAATGATTTATGCATCAAAGACTGGGGAATTTCACTTGAAGTTACTGAAAAATCAGAAAACATCAGATTTAGCACGATTAATTCCTAAAGAAGATAATTCCCTTTTTTTATCAATGGATAATATTAAAAGGGGGCTAGCGTTCTTGTCAATATCTAAGAGAGATTTAAAGTGGTACCAACCCAAAGCAGAAGAGCACTGGGTGCATGAGAAAGTATTTTGTTTTTTAATAAATGATGGACAGCATGAAGTAGTGCCTGTAAATAATACCAAGGTACTTAGTAGAGAGATCAGAAGTATTCCAAGACAAGGCGTGTCTCATGAATGGATTTGCTTTACATATTCTAAGAAAATGATCCTTGAATTCATTGTGTGTTTATTTGCCCATTTGAAAATGAGCAATACTGCTCTGAAATATTTAGACGATGCCTGGGAAGTGGAAATGTTGGGAGATGGCATGTTGCTTTGCTGGTATTTAAATGTAACTATGTCTCTGGTAGAAGAAAACAAACTGCAATCCTCAGGTACTGTTTTCAGTCTGGAGTCCCAGACTCTTTTGTCACCTTGGCTAATCCAGCCATTTGTTTGGGCACCGCTCCAAAATGGCAGGCGGTATGGCGGTATGGCCACTGTTGTCGATGACCCCTCAGACTTCTGTGTGCAGCTGGAGGATTTCTTTGATACAGTGCAATACCTCTTTACTTTGCTTTCCGACTTACCAGAGCCCTTGCGAGCCTTGCCACTAAAGCACATGATTCCTGGTTCCAATTGCCTGATCAAAAGTGAGTTGGAGGGTCAGTGGAGCAGAGCAGAAATTTCTCAAGTGTTGGATCAATCTTTACATCTTGTTTTGATTGACTATGGACTTTCTGTTCATATACCTCACTCAGAAGCAATAAATCATAAATCTGTTCCTGAGAAAATTATGAGTTTGCCAAAGCAGAGCTATCCATGTAGCCTGCATGGTGTCTTACCTACTACACGGAAGTTGTGGAATAATGAAGCCAGGCAGTTGTTTCAAGATTTCCTATGCAAATCAGGTTTAGTTTTTCAGCTTAGGGCATATGGTCCTGCAGCAGTATTGGAAGTGGATGTCATTCACAAGAACGACAGTGGAGCAGATGTCTTGGTGGCATCTGGTCTTGCCATGCATCCTAAGGATTTAGCTGGTCCCAATAAAATTACTGCTACGGGATCTAAACTACAGAGCCGTTCCATATGTCCACTGTTGGGCAAACATTGGAACAAAAAAGAAAATATTAATTACAGCACCAGAAAACAAAAGCTGCAAAAAAAGAAACCTTTGAAGAGAAGAAATGTTTCTAGGCATCTCTTAAAGAAAAGTTACGTTAGTGAAAAATTACATTCTGGAAATTTGAAACGGAGAAGAAAAATCATCATTGGGAGACAGAACTTCCCAAGTACGGTTCTGTTTGAGACATGCATAGCAGCTTTGTCTGGGGACCGACCTGACTGTGTGGAGAACAGCACGGGATGCTTTGGAAATGGTTTTGAAACCCTACCAGCTGCTGGAGTCCGGGAAAAGAGTTTAACAGGGGACTCAGACGCAGCCAGTGCTAATGAAAAGATCACAGCAGAACACTCGAAAAGTAAGTGGTAGTTTCAAGGGAATTTTTGGTTTTGATTCTTTGTCTTTAATGGACATTTTGTCTAGAATGGAGATAACCATATTATAGGGGAAAAAAATCTTATTAGATAATCTGCATAGAGTTAGGCATGGTATGTTGTGGGTACAATCTCAGAACTTAACAGGCAGAGGCAAGAGGGTCACCTAAGGCTAGTCCCAGCTACACTGTGAGTTCCAAGCCAGCTAGAGCGGCATAGAAAAGCCCCGTGTAAACAAACAAACAAATGGACATGATAATTTGGGCTATAAAAGGTTGTTTTGCCATCTTTATCATTTCTAAATGATGAATTTATTACCTTTCCATAACAAGTAGCTATTTTGACCACCACAGGCCTGTACACATGCATGACATTTTAAAAATGCCATGAAGAGTTTCATAAAACTCCTGAGGTTATTGGAGCTCAGACTGACAAATCTTCCTATGGTTAAGTGAGCTCTTAGCCCCGTTTTGAAGAATCCATTTTCTATCATGCGCATCATTTTGTAACAGAAACATTATATATCTAGGTGTATAAAATTATGTATCTAGGTGTATAAAATTATATATCTAGGTGTATTTGAGTGCCTTTCCAGCATACTGCTAAATCAGTAAAATTGATTGGACAAACTTGCTGAAGTGTGATTTATCTTAAGCTATTTAGATATAAGACATACTCTATAAAGTATTATTATGATTTCACTATTTTATGCACTGTTGTTTCTTCTTATTTGCATTATATTAATTTTCTCTATGGATTATTTATGTGGATTTTATAAGTGATGATGTCTCTTCTTGATGAATGTTTGTTCAGGCTTTAAAACAATGCTTTTCCCATATCCCCAGTCAACTTGCCTCATCGTAGATTGCACTCTTCCAGTGAGTGGAGATCTCTGTTTGTGCTGAGGCACTGTTGCAACAGATTTTATTCGAATTCACATCCAGAACTGTCATAGTTGATGAGTGCTGTAAAACTGACTTCTTTTCCCTCGTGTTATTGAAACAGGTGCATGTAGTTGTGGCAGCGGTGGGTGGTTTGCTGTGTTCCAGGCACTGTGTTCAGAGCTGTGTGTTTTCTCTCACTGGATACTCACAGGTACACTGTGGTAGAAGCTGGTATTAAAGTTCACGTGGGTGCCTAACTGTACCCATGTGTCTGAATGGCAAGTCACTGCATCCATTTCAGTTGATTTTTAAAGCAAGGCTGGGGTCTATTAGAAAGGATTTAAAATAGATAGAAGCATGGATGTTAAGAGCGGAATAGAGTGCTGGGATGGAGGTGCTTAAAGGAAATCTCAGTTGGAGCAGGGTGGTGGCACATGCCTGTTGTCCCAGCACTTCGGAGGCAGAGGCAAGGGAGATAGTTGTAAGTTTGAGGCCATCTTGATCTACATGGTGAGTTCCTGGCCAGCCAAGGATATGTAATGAGACCATAGCTCAAAACCAAAACAAACAGAACACAACAAAACATAGCAGAATACATACACGCAGGTGCGGTGGGCATGGGCTTCTCAAGAAATAATAGCATTTAACTATCATGCATATATTCTCGCAGCTGCTGAAGATACATGGCTCTGCTGGCTAGTTTAATGTCATCTTAACACAAGCTAAAGCCTAAGAGAAGAGGGAATCTCGATTGCGAAAATGACTTCGTAAGCTCCAGCTATAGGCAAGGCAAGGCTGTAGGGTATTCTCTTAATTGGCTAATGAATTGGGAGGGCTCAGCCCATAATAGGTGGTTCCACCCCTGGGCTTGTGGTCCTGGGTTCTTTAAAAAGCAGCCTGAGCAAGCCATGATGAGCAAGCCAGTAAGCAGCACCCTTCCATGACCTCTGCATCAACTTCTTACTCCAGGTTCCCACACTGAATTCCTGTCCTGACTTCCTACCGTGATGAACAGGGATGTGGAAGTGTAAGTCAAAGAAACACTTTCCTCCCCAGGTTGCTTTGGTCATGGTGTTTCACCACAGCAATAGTGACCTTAGCTAGGACAAAAACTGGTACCAGGCAGTGGGGTACTGCTGTGACAGATCTGACTGTGCATGTTGTTTGGGGGAGGGTTGTGGAGGGATTTTGGAACTTTAGGCAAGAAAAATCATCGAGCATTCAAAGCTTGGTGAGCTGTGGGACCTCGGAAGAAGAGATTGTTGAAAGGAATGTAGATGATGGGCTTGTGAAGTTTCGGAGGGAACTTGAAAGACTCTTAACTGGGGCTATTTGCTATTTTGAATTAAGAGTCTGGTTCTGGTTAGCTGAGGCAGAAGCAGCAGCTGTGATCAGCAAGATACCAGTATCACTATCAAACTTTTGCTTTGCTGGGTGACTCAGTGCTAGTCGGCTGGAGCTAGGAAATTAGTTGTGACTAAGAAGAGCCTCAAATTGTTGAGGTAAAATCAGGGAAGTGTTTCCTCAGAGTCAGCACACAGAAGTTGTGATCCAGAGGCAACCGAGGGTTTCCCTTGTGATGGCAGCTGAGCTTGGTCATGTGGAAATTCACCGAGGTGATGCTGGTTTTAGAGGGGTTGTGAAGAGCAGTTGAGGTTGGCGCCATGAGAGGTCAAGTGTAGCCACTGGTGAAGACAGAGCTGGAGCAGCAGCTAAAGGCCCAGGACTGAAGGGGTCATGCGGAAAAGGTGAGGCTTGGCACCTTGAAGAGAGCTCAGGAGAGGCTGTTGTTCAAAGTGCAGCCCATTTGCAGCAAGATACCCTTGCATTATGGAGGTGCCAGTACCACCTGGGACGACCAAGAACAGTAGCAGCTGTGGAGAAGAGCTGGCTTGAGACTAGGAGAAAAACTCTGTGCTGCAGATGGCAGAGCTGGAGAAGAGACCCAAGCCCCTTGGAGAAGCCCAGCTCATGAGCGGACCCCAGATAATTGGATGTGGAGATCTTTATACTGTTGGAGTTTGGTTTTGCTTGGTTCACATAGGGACTGTGTCCTTGTATGCGACTGGTAATTTGGCTAGGCCTTAAAGTAAGAAAATATTCAACTTAATTTTGATTTTACAGTTTTACTGTTGAGAGATTTTGAGTTTTTAAGAGAGATTTTGGATTTTTAGAGAGATTGAACTTTCAATGTATTTGGATTTGTGAAGAATGTGAGACTTTTAAAGCTATTTATATTTTATACTGTGATTTTTAATATTAACATATCATCTTGGGGATAGATGAGAAAGGAAAAGTTCTAAGAGAAAAGTGATATGTTTGTACATCAGGTTGACAAGGGGTCAGCTGTGCTGGCTAGTTTTATGCCAGTTTGATACAAGTTAAAGTCATCTGAGGGGAGGGAACCTCAACTGAGAAAATGCCCCTAGATCAGGTTGTAGCGAAGCCTGTAGAGCATTTTCTTTCTTTTTTTATTGATTTTTATTGAGCTCTACATTTTCCTCTGCTCCCCTCCCTGCCTTTCCCCTCTCCTTTAACCCTCCCCCAAGGTCCCCATGCTCCCAATTTAATCAGGAGGTCTTGTCTTTTTCTACTTCCCATGTGGATTAGATCTATGTATGTCTCTCTTAGTGTCCTCATTGTTGTCTAAGTTCTCTGGGATTGTGATTTGTAGGCTGGTTTTCTTTGCTTAATTAATGATTGATGGGGGAGGAACCAAACCATTGTGTGTATTGCCACTCCTGGGCTGGTGGTCCTGGGTTTTATAAGAAAGCAGGCTGAGCAAGCCATGATGGACAAGCCAGTAAGCAGCATTTTTCCACGGCTTCTACATCATTTCCCGCCTCTAGATTCCTGTCCTGACTTCCTTCAGTGTAAACTATGATGTGGAAGTGTAAGCCAAATAAACCCTTTCCTCCCCAAGTTGCTTTGGCCATGGAGTTTTATCACAGCAATAACAACCCAAGCTAGGACAATGGACCAAAAATTAAATGAAAATAATTTTTGGTTAGGTTGTATGTAGTGGTTTGTTTATTCAAGATTTTTTCAGTGAAGAAGTTATGTAAGTGTATTATAAAGGTTAATGGAATACTAAGTTGTAAATTTGGTTGAAAAGATCAGTGGGATCCTTACTGCACACAAGTCACAGGAGGCCTAGACATGGGTTTTAGCTTTGTAACCATCATTCATAATACTGAAATTTTGTTCTTATGTGTCTCTTCTCGTTTAAAGTCTAGTTTATACTTATTAATCTTCGAGAATTTCATACATCTATACAATGAACTATGATCATTCTTGGCTAGCAGAGATGGTAGTGTATAAATCACGAGAGATAGACAGAGAGAGAGAGAGAGAGAGAGAGAGAGAGAGAGAGAGAGAGAGAGAGAGAGAGAGAGGCAAAGACGAAGACAGTTAGTGAATAAAGCTGAGTCTCTTGCCACAGGATTAGGATCTTGGTCAGTTGGGGAGCTGAGGTGGGCAGACCAATAGCTCAGGGCTTGCCTCAGCTACATAGTAAATTCAGGGTTTACCTAGGCAACTCAATGAGACTCTGTCTCAAAATAAAATGAGGGATAAAGAACTAGAGATGTGGTTCAGTATAGAGTGTAGAAGGCCCAAGCTTCGCATGCCTGTACCACAAAAGAAGCAAAAACCCCAAACCAAAACACTAACATTAAAATCAAACAACCTGCACAACTATTGGTCAACAAAATGCCATAGACCTAAAGGTTAAGTATTAAAAGCAATATTGAAACACATGGTTTGTATTCATGGTCAAACGTGACTTATCAATATTGAAGCAAGAATGGCTAATATTTGAATTTGCTCACATGGACACTATGTAAGCATGTCTTCATGTGGGGGTCTACTCATGTACAAGGTACAGTCCAATTATTTTTTTTTCATAAGGGAAGGAAGAGGGGTCTAGTAGCTGGCTGGTCAGTGAAGTGTTTCCTAGCAAGTGTGACAACCACAGTGCAGATCCCTAATCCCCCCGTGAAAACAGGGCGTGGTGGTTCATATCTGCCACACTGGTTTGGGGGTTGGGTGGGGAATGGGATGGAATTTGGCAGATCCTTGGCCTCCCTGGCCAGCCAGCCAAAATGACAAGGTCCAAGTTCACTGAGAGACCCTATTCTAAATAAAGTGGGGAGTCATGGAGGAGGACACCTGACATTTTGGCTTCCATGTGTTCCTCTGAGTGCTCATGTGACACACTCAGTTGTGCACACCCACACATCATACTCTCCCCTCACCCCCCACACACATAAGGAGAGAGAAGATTTAACATGTACCTTTCTCCTAAGTGTTCCTGGATTATCCTTATTCCCAGAGGAGTAAGTGAGCAAGGAGAACAAGACTCTCATAGTAGGGGAAGGGCTTTTCGTCTCATAAGCTTTTCCGTATCTGCATAAAGAGAAATACTTGGGGTGGGATTGTGTATGTGTGTGTGTGCACACACACACACATGCACACACACACATTAACTACAAGGTTAGATTGGCCACTGTGTGGATATGCCTGAGGTAAGTTAAGTATCTCCCTCATGCTAAGTAAGTAAAGCTCTTGAGGTTACTTAGATTTTCTGACTGCTTTTTGTTCCCCCATTTAAGTACTTAGATATGGCACCAGTTTGCACAGGCCTGTAATCTCAGCTACTTGGGAAGCTGAGGCAGAAGGGTAACAGGTTCAGCGTCAGCCTAGAAACTTACTGAGACCTTGTTTCAAGTAAAAAGAGACCAAGTTAGTCCGGTGTGGTGGTATACAGTGTGACGTCGGCACTTGAGAGATGGGGGCAGGGAGATCAGGAGTTGAAGGTCATTCTTAGCTGCATTGTGAGTTTGAAACCAGTCTGGACTACATGAGGTCCTGTCTCTAAATAAACAAATAGTGAATGAATGATTCATTCATGAACAAGTAGGCAGGAGGAGAAGCAGGGGAGAGCATTAGCAGCAGAGCACACATGAGGTCCAGCACACAGGGGCCCCAGGTTTATTTCTCAGTGCTGTGAAGGAAAAGAAAAACTGCAGCTAAACTTGAGGAAGATGTCTTCAGTAAGTTTGCTCTCTATTACTTCATACAGATATCTCTCTGCCGTCGCGGTCAAATCCTATCCCCGAGTCCTTTTGCCACTTTCATGACTTAACTTGTTTTGTGACTTATTTTGTTTAGTCAGGGCCATCTATTTGCTATTTAGAGATTCAGGAAGACTTTTTTGTTAAAAAAAAATAAACTCTTGATTACAACCACACGTGTTGGTTTGCGTATGACATCTTCCATTGGCCTTCTGGCTGCATGTAATTTTAACCATTATTTGTTCTCCATAATAGTTTTTCAAGGACCTTTTTGGCTCCCTCCTCATCTCCTAGTACTCTTGGCATACAATGATTCACTAGACGAACCAAAATATTATAATTATATTCCTCCAAATTAAACCCAAATGTTGAAGACCATTCTAGGAAAAGTCAAACTGTTGAGACAAAAAATAAGAAACCTGATTTTTACACTACAGATAAATTCATCTGTTTGCTGCGGTCCTGGTTTTTAAACAAAACAAAAAAATGGTAAAGCATGGGTTTGAATTTACTGCTAAGCTCCTGCAGTTAGGGGTCGCTGCCACTGTGCCTCTCCCACCTGCCTTGGCCTAGGATAGAATGGCTTTCAGTATCTCCTTTGATCAAAAGTCTCAGTGTTCCTATCTCTCACTTATTAAATAATCCAGGGCCTAGAGAGATGGCTTAACCATTAAGAGCACTTTCTTCTCCTCTAGAGGAGCAGCGTTTGTATCCCAACTCACAACTGCCTGTATCTCCAGCTCCAGGGGATCTGGCACCCTCTTCTGGTCTCTGTGAATGACTGCACATATGTGTACACACGTAAACACGTACACATCCATTAAAACAAAACCTATTAAGGAAGGTACAGAGTTTTAACATAGTACTGACTATCATGGATACTTTTATGATAAAGCTTCTGTTTTGAATATGGAATTGTGATAATGAGCTATTTCTAGTTCTAACTAGATAGAATATAGTAAAAGAACCATAATGCATGCATTTTCCCAATGTGGTAAGATGTTTTTAGTTGGTACATGTAATGAAGCTGTGTAACTTGTCTATTTTTCTTTTCTTTTTTCATTTTGTGATTTTTTCAATCATATCTGGCTTTTTTGCACTATGGAAGAATGATCCTGGGGTTTTGCCTATGCAGGAAAGCCGCTCTGCCACTGAGGCACACACCTCTTTTTGCTGTTTTGTTTGTTTGGAGACATCATACCATTAAGGGGCTCACGCTGGCCTCAAACTCATTCTGTAGTCCACACAGTCACTGAATTTGCCATTTTCCTCTCTCAGCTCGCTGAGCACCTTGTTGCCAGCTTTTTTAGGAGTTTTTATTAAGTAATCTTGTTTGTGGTAGCACACATAAATCTTGAGCAACTCTCAGTAAGATCACCAATATTTTGACGATTATAACAAATACTTCTGTTTTGCTTTTCAGTAGAGGGAGATGGAACCTCAGATCATTTATGCATCGGTTTGGCAACAGACGATACATAGGACAGTCTAACTGCCACCTTGCTTTAGCTGTTCCAGAGGAGAACAAAAGTGGTAAGCCCAGGGAAACTTCTCACACTAATGCATCTTAAAAGATGACCTTGCTGCGTTATTTCTCCTGGAGATCATACTAAGGTATGATCAGCTTTATTTGTATGGCCAAGAGTGGTTGCTATTTAGGAATTGTAACCTACCATCCTGGGATGTCTTAAAAGACTTTAGGAAGACTGCTTAAGTAAGCTTGTTCTCTACTGATATCATGCATGTATTTCCCTGCCATGGCTGTCAAATACCCTCCCTAGGTCCCTTCTCCACTTTCATGAATTGACTTGTTTTGGACCATCTGTTTTGATAAACAACCTTTGTGTACAGTTGAAAGCCAATGAGCATTCTTACATCATTCCCTTTCAGTTTCTGTTCAGTTGTCTTTGTTTTACTTGTTAGCTTTGTAGTGTCATGGTTGTGATATATGTACTTAACACTCCATGGGCATTTCCCCTAGAAAATACGGGTGCTTGTATGACTCGTGTTTACTGAAAGAATATAAGAGAGAGGTCAGAATCAATCCCATCCTTTCCTATATCTGATGTCCTCATACAATGCATTGTATAGTTGTATTTTTCTTTGGAACAAAGCCTAATGTAGCATAGGCTGTTCTCAAATTCACTGCAAAAATCTCATCTGGCCTTGAACTCCTGCTTAGCCTCACAAATCATTCTGGGATTGCAGGCATGAGACATCTGCCTGGCTTCCTCTCTCTACTTTAATTTGATTTCGTATTTCTGAATAGTCGCTTCTTTGGCTTAAAGATGAGGATATGCAGGCTATTTGTGGCCACTATTATGTATGTGGATGGGAAAGCCATATCTTCCCATTGCATTTAGTTATGAATTAGAATGCATTTTGAAAGTGAGCAATCACTAACTGAGAAGTTTTGAGAATATTGTTTTAACTCAAAAGGAGAACTATCAAGTTATACAAGTGTACTTGAGATTTAACATAATGGAGATAGTTTTGTAAAATTAAACATTTGGTAATTTAAAGAATATTAGAAAATACTGAGAATAGCAAAGCAATAGGGAAGATTTTTGTCTGTGCATCCATATTAACTAGATTGTTGTAAGTGCATTGATGGTGGGAGATAATTTTAGACATAGTATTTATGAAGACAGTCTGATTCTGTCTGGCACCTTGAGTTTTAAAGATTATTGAAGAATGGGAATCTACCCATCTACCTATCTTATTTCTGTTTTTTGTTTTGTCTAAAAGCTAATGATGTGTTTTACAGCTGGTTTTATCAGAAAGGTTAGTATTTATACTTTGTAAACAAAACCTTTTGAATATTTTTGAATTACCCTCTCCATAAATCCTGAAAAATATGTAGATTAGTTTCTGCAATTTTGAATTATTTTTATTGGGGAAACAATTTGTTTTATATATTTGTGTGGTGGATGTATCAGTCAAATGCTTATGTTTTGTTCTGCTACAGGAGAATATGGAAACGTTAATGAGTAGGGTTAGAAGATATGAATTTCAATATCAAACTAAGCTTAGACAATAACTTAATAAAGGTTTTTACTTATATATGTTGTATCCATATTTCCTATGGTAGAGAATAAAATCTAACACTTAAAATATTTGTGAACTTGAATATTAAAAGATATAAATAATAATCTTATTATAACATGATTAACATTAATGTATAGAAATGTAAAAGTGGGGTCTGAAGAGGTTGCTTAGTGGTGAAGACCATACATTGCTCTTCCAGAGGACCTAAGGTCGATCCCCAGCAGCCTCATCAGGTGGCTCACAGCCACCTTTAACTGACAGTCCATGGCTTCTGTAGACAAAATGTCCCCAGTGTGCATACTTGTACCTACACTGCCTACATATACATTACTAAAAATAATAAGATATCTAAAACAAAATAGTGACAAAATAGCCTTGTAAAATTTTGCAAGCCTCCTTCAGGTCTGTATTTAGAGTATAGCTTCGTCTCCATACCTCCTTATGTGTCCAGTCTGTTTCTAGGTTATACACCACATGTTCCTGAATGTTCCATAATTCTCAAGAAAATAAGAATGAAAGATGCAGTTGGCATCTTACTATTATTATCAAAGTAGTTTTGTCTCACAGACATCACAGATGGAATTCAGGGACTTAATGACCATTGAAGAGCCATAACTCTACAGAATACACCTATCTTCTACTGATTAGGAGTGGATATAATTGCTTGGGCATTTGTGGCTGGACTGGAACCATTGTTCTAATGTATTTCCATATATAATATTGATTAATTCTGTTCTTAACTCTATTAACTCATTTTTGTTTATGAAAATAAAATCTATCTATCTGTATATATGGTTCACCCTTGGAAGTATTATTCAGAATTAATATGGCTGCTTCTTACCTTCCATGAAGTTAAGTTTACCCAGTAATAGGAATAATATACTTAAAGAAGAGAGAAGGAAAACAGACATAGGGGGAAAAAGTTGGATGTGGTGAAGGAAGCTTTTATGTAGAATGGCAGCGAGAATGTCCTCGCATTCTCCAAGTCGTTTCCGTATCTTCTTATCAAGCCACATTTGGTGGCATCCATGAGTTCATTGTCATTTCCACTGCTGTTCAGTATTCTTCCTTTGGATTGTGTTCATCTTTGATTTTTGTCAGGTACTTTGATGTGGATTTGAGAGGCAGCAAAAATGGGTCTAAGTGCTGCACACTGTTATTTCCTCCACACTGCCCGTTACTGCCCATTGACAGTAGCACATCTGTCTTCTTGGCCATTTCTTCATGATAGGTAGGTGTGGAGGATTTTATTTTTCAAGAGCAGTTATGGCACTATCTCCTGTCCCCACCTTGCCTTCAGTAATGGTATAAGATTTGTGAGCTGGTTCACACAAGGGTCCCCACAAGACCCGTGAGCCAGGTCACACAGGAGTTGGTTCACACCTCTTTCTTATTCACAGGGAACTTGATTAATGTTGAGTTCTCTATGTCTAATGTTTAACACTCTAAGTCTTAACTGCTCTGAGATTACCATGCTGTGGGTAACACATTACACATGGAGAGGGCAGGTGTAAGACACCGCTACACATCCAGCTTATGGCTATTTCAGTCTCCCTAGATGAGGCTCAGACATTGTGGAGCTAAGAAAAGCTCACACTGCTGTGTCCTGGCTGAATGTCTGCTTTATAGAAGGTGTGAGCATAATCTGACTGTTATTTTTACTCGTTATGTTTTGGAGGAAGATCTCAGGTGGAAATGATAACTGGTTTGGGTACCAGAATTGGGACATTGCCCTGATTTTCCCTGAACAGTGGGCAGAAATGTGAAAAGCCTTGGACAGAAGAGACTGGTTCAGTCTCAAGGAGGCTCTCAGACAGGGCTGTAAGGGAGTTGGGAGTAGGGTAAGGCATCTTCATCATATGCTGTAAAAGAAATTTATCAAAAATTGCTGCACTCATCAAATGGAAAACTGAGAATGCACAAATGAATTAAACAACAAGATTCTAGAGATTTCTGAGTGTTGATTATAAGTATGTTCTTATGATAAAATGCAGAATGAGAAAATAAAGCCTGGCACTTATTTGTTTAGATAGTATTTATTTGTCTTAGATAACTATATGAGATTCATATTTCAAAAAGACAAAAAATTCTGTTCTAAAAGTTTACCCTAAGGCCAAAGTTGCTGATAGAAAGGTCTCTTTAAGATAAAGATGGAATATATACACACACACACACACACATATATGTACACACACACACACACACACACACACACACACACACACACACACACACACATATATATATTTCTTGAGACCTTAGAAATCTCTTAGGTGGCATTCCACCATCCTTTTATTATTGACACTTGTTTGTTTGTGACACACCGTCTCATTCTCTGTGTAACCCTGTGCAGCAGAAGGGCATGGGCTGCCTCTTTAAGGGCGAGCCTATGGCAAATGCGGACTTGAGAGCTTTACCCATGTGAACTTTAAGTGAGCTGAAACTCGATTCGCGGGAAACGCACAAAGCTTTGAAATAAATTGCGGCCAGTTTTACAAACTTGATTTAAAAATAAAAGCCTCTGCTTTTGAAGCTGATGATGAAGCAGGTGGAGAACACCACTCTGATGGAAATGGGACAGGAGGGATGGTGTGGGGGATGAAACCAAGAGTCTAAGTGGAGTTAAGAGCCCTGGGGAACAGTTCCCAGGGAGTATGCTAAGGGATCCAGGAACAGCATGTGTGTCTGTGTAAGTTCTCAGTATCTATTTTTACAATGTGACTGTCTGCAGGAGTTACTTTTTACAATGTGGCTAGCAACTTTGTGTATCGGATGGTTGTGGGGCTAACCTGCTGCTTTGTTTTGTAGGTCCTCAGAAGAAATGTACTTGAACACCAGGAAGACCAATCTGCACCTGGAACTGACTTATTTATTTATTTTTATTCTAAGTTCATTAGCTAATGTATTTATTTAGTTTTGGGCCAGGATCTTATCTATATAGTTCATGCTGGCTTTGAACCTCTATGTGGACTAGGTTGGTCACAAAATTTTGATCCTCAATCTCAATCCTCCTGCCACAGCGTCCTGAGTGCTAGGATTACAAATATGACACAGCCAAAAACTCTGGGAAACCCAAGACACATGGGTACAAGGGCTTCGGTCAACTCAACAGTCCCAGCCCCAGATAGTTGAGCTGCCCTTGCTGAGGTTGTGAGAAGATTGTGAGATACACTGACTCCATTTTGCCCATTCCCAAGATACAGGATCCGTGAACTTCCAGATTTGAATCTTTGAGAGAGTAACCAGACCAAGTGGGTGACTTATAAACCTCAAACAATTCATTCATTAGCTCTGTTCTTGTGGTAGCAAAAGGAGACCTGGTGATGAATATAATGTGATATTTAGGGGAAAAGCTTGGAACTGAGATTTTAGCTGCATGGTGCTTGTCCTGTTTAATTTTAAGGTAGTAAGTCTGGTGTCCAAGCTCCAGATAGCTGATTTACCACTGTGTATTAGTTTGTGCTGGTTTATTTTAGTGTTTCATTTGATTGGAATTGTGTTCTTTTGCTCGGTTAAAAAAATCTCAATAAATGTGATTGTTTCAATTTGCCTCCATATTTTACACAAAGTGTATGAGATAAAAACGTCTTGATTTATTGAACCATTTCTTGAGCTAAATAATGTGAAAAACCTATAGATATCTCAGTAAATGGAGAATTATTACAGTTGTGTTGATGCCTTGTCTATTAATAAAACCTACAGTCTGTCTTTAAGGAAGTTAGTCTGTCTTTTAATAATCCATACATATCCTTTGAATATGATATGAGCTACATATGCTCTAAGGTAGAGCTTGTGGATAACAGTGAAAACTTCCACAGAGTTAGGAAGAGTGAGTCTATAATTCTGGGGGGATTTTGCTGACATCTAGTGGTATTTGGATCTATATGTCCAAAATGTCATTTAGTTCTCTTTATTTGTAAAACTATTTTGTATTTATATGTATATGTGTGGGTGCCCATGGGGGCCAGAAGAGAGGGAATTGGATCCCTTGGAGCTGGAGATCCAGGTAGCTGTAAGTTCTGGGAACTGAATTCCAGTTCTCTTAAAAAGTGCTCTGAATCGCTGAGCCTCATCACAACTGTATTTTCTTAAATTTTAGACATTTTTAATTTTAAACCAAAAGACATGGTATGTCTAAAGTGAGGATAACCATACTGTTGAGGATGTATATTGTAGATACATAATTTAAAATAAGTGAGTAAATATGAGCATCTCCCATTCATTCAGGAATGTAGGATTTTATTTTCCTTCATTAGTTTAGGTCCCAACTCCTTCTCTTAACTTCTTTGAGGTAAGTTATAGCAATATCTTAGATTTGTTCCATGTGCATGTAGCTCATCCCATGATTGAATGGGCTCTTCATATATACATGAGGATAATATGCACATTCACTGTTTTTAGAAAAATACATTTTTCTGCATCTTAGTACATCCCCTGGAAGTTTTTCTAAGATAAATGACATATTAGTAGTTATGGTATTTAACTTTATGTGTCTGTTTTAATTTTCTTTTCAGCACCTTGTCTACTGAGAGACATCTCTTGTGAGGTCTCTGCAGCACTGAACACAGCTGAAGAACATGGGTATGCAAAGATTCTCCCATGTAGGGTAGCACATCTCTCCAGGACAACTTCTTATCAGCGAAATTGCTGGGGTGAAAGAAGATACCCATTTTACTAGATGTGAGCGCGTTCCCTTCGAGCACAGAGGAACTGTCTGTAGGTGGATACAACCCCATTTCATTGTAACACTCATGTTGGGTTCCAGCTTTGTTGAGGAACGTTGACAAGCGTAGCTCTGTAAGATGAAGGGTGTGATGCACGTGTCCACCAGAGCTGAACACTGTGCTCAGGTGGACTAATGCAACCCTGACCTCCTACATCAGCATTAGCTTTTTAAATCACTCACCCATTTTTCCTAGATGAGAAGTAGAAAATGACTATTTTGAGTTTTCTGATTGCTGGAGAATTTAGCAACATCTTATGTGTAGTTTGTACAATATTTATTTATTTACAAGGCTTTGTTATACAAGCGTTGGATTTACAGGTATTGTCCACTGTGCTGGCTAATAAGTTTATTTTAAAACCCAATTTTTAAAAATATTTTTTTTTTTATTTTACATCCAAATCACAGTTTTCCCCTTCTCTTTTCCTCCTAGCACCCTCCCCTCCCCTCACCTCCCACTTCTGTTTCTGTTCAGAAAACGACAGGTCTCCCATGAGTATCAACAAAACATAGCATATCAAGTTGCAGTAAGACTATGCACCTCCCCTCACTTTAAGGTTGAACAAGGCAACCCAGTACAAGGAATAGGGCCCCAAAAAGCCAGTAAAAGAGTCAGAGACAGCCCCTGTTCCCATTGTTTCTAAATTTTTTTCATTGTTTCCTCCAAACTAGCACCACTGATATGACAGAATCTTCCCAAATAAAGATAAATTCTTTAAGATTTGCTGAAGCTTGCTCAGTGAGTCACACGCACAAATTTGTTAATTTTTATGTATACTTGAAAAGACCATGGTTGGTAGATGTAGTTTTCCAAATGGGTCTTTGAATTATGTTTGTTAACCAGGTATTTTATATCCTTGCCGAGTGTTCGTTGTTCATATATTTATATCAGATAGTGAGCATGGTATAATTCCCCACTCCAATAATCGACATGCTTTTTTTTTTACCTCTTAGTTATTACATTAGTTATTTTTATCATCGTTTCAACCAAACACGTGACAAAACAATCCAGGGCGAGTAGTTACTTACCATGCTCCTAGTTTTGGTCCATCACACCAGGGAAGATGTGAAGGAGAGAGCTGGCTGGCACTCGGCTCACTTCCTCTCTCTGCTTCAGTTTAGGATCTCGTGGAATGGCATAGCCCACGTTTAGTGTGGATCTGATTTACTTAATTAAACTGTTCTGGAAATGCCGTCATATACACTCCCAGATGTGTATTTTCAAGGGAACTCTCAATCCAGCTTAGAAGATCAGTCACCACAGTGGTTAACTTCAGAAGTGTATTCACTGGCTGGGCACATGCCCTTAATCCTGGCACTCAGGAGGCAGAGGCAGGCAGATCTCTGTGAGTTTGAGGCCAGCCTGGTCTACAAGAGCTAGTTCCAGGACAGGCTCCAAAGCTACAGAACACCCTGTCTCAGGAAAAAAAAGTGTATTCACCTTTCAGGTATTTAAGGACATCTTGTTGTTGTCAGAGTTCCATTTGATTGTTGGGAATTCAGCTTTAAATCTTACTGATTTTCTCTTAAAATAATTAGCCTTCCCCTCCCTTGTTTGTTCTTAAGACTTTATCTTCCTTTTTAAAAAAAAGTTTGAATAATATGCCTCTGCTTATAGCCTTGTAATACTCAACTGTATTTTTGAACTCCATTTAAAAAAAAATCTTTAGACATGGGATTTTTGAATATTTATTATATACCTCCCCCGATCTCCTGTCTGAAATCCCAGCTACCATCCTGCTAAAGATTTTGACTGCCACACATCCCACTCAATTTTCTCTATTTCTTTTTTTATTTTTTAAAACTTATTTTAAAAACAGTCTTCTCTATTTCTAACCCATTGATACTCTCTGTGGCAGGCTACATATTTTCCTATAGCTCCATCTAACTGAACACATTCTTAACTCACTATTGCATTTTCAGTTTTCTGATTTTCATAGAATTTCTCCCCATTATTTCCTACTCTTTTTTAAAGCAATGTCCACTTTCTCTTTTCCTCGACTATGTAAATCAGTCACCTCACACTCTATTTAGTACCCCCAAGATCAGAATTGCCCAACTGTTTCTTCTGTTCTGCCGATTTTCTGCCAGTCATTACATTGTTTGCTTTTGACTACAGAACACTGTTCGGGGGAATCGGAGATGTCGTCTTATCTTGGATGAAATACTTTCGCTTTTGCTAAACAGTGGACTACCCTCATCGAATTCAGAACTGACATACCTTGATGTTAGGCTTTCTTTGTTCGTCCATTCTTTTTATGGACGATGCTTGGGTCTTTATAGGAAGAGGCTCTGCCCTATTGGAGGATATGGAATTCCATTGTGTGCCTGCTTTATGAGCTTGTTTGCAATGTGTTCAGCTAGTCAGATCTTCGATCACAGCATTTTTCTCTGACTGTCCCCTCTGGGTAAAGCCATGTGAAACATTAGATTCCTGTCCTTTTTACTTTATCAGATGTCGCCTCTACTCTTTTCCCTGCTTTTGTTGCTCTCCGATAGCACCACAGAAATGGATTTATACTTTATTTAGCTTTTTTCTTTTCCTTAAGGTTTCTTTCATTTACATCACAAATAGTTTATGTTTAAGAGTTTCATTAGGTATAATTGACCTATAATAAATTTACTGTAAAATGAACAATTAGATGTTGCCTCATTTATATTCTCTCATGACACCACCACCACAATCAAGATATGTAAACATCTGTCTTTCTAAAAATCTCTTTGCCTCCTAGTCACTTTCTCTTCCTCCACTACTTCTCTCTCTCACAAACATGAAGTTCCTTTCCTTGTGCTATTGGCCATGGCCTCTTCTGACCTCCTCATGGGCATGTACCCACATGAATACACTTATATGCAGGGAAAAGATACACAAAGTAAAATAAAGGGGGGTTTTTAGAATAAAAATACTACTATGTCTCAAAGGCAATATCATCAGAGTCTAGAGGCAATCAGAGAATTGGGCAAAATATTTACAAACCAATTTTTTTCTGATGTTAAGAATATACAGAAAACTCTTGTTGTTTTGGTATTTATTTATTTATTTATTTATTTATTTATTTATTTATTTATTTTGTATACAACATTCCTTCCATGTATGCCTGAAGGCCTGAAGAGGGCACCAGACCCCATTACAGATGGTTGTGAGCCACCATATGGTTGCTGGGAATTGAACTCGGGACCTTTGGAAGAGCAGACAATGCTCTTAACCTCTGAGCCATCTCTCCAGCCCTTGTTTTGGTTTTTCAGACAGGGTTTCTCTGTGTAGTCCTGGCTGTTCTGGAAGTTCCTCTGTAGACCATGCTGCCCTTGAACTCACAGAGATCCACCTGCCTCTGCCTCCCCAGTACTGGCAGTAAAGGTGTGTGCCACCACTGCCTGGCTTATACAGAGAACTCTTACAACCCAACAACAAAACAACCAGGTTCATAAATAAAGATTTGTTATATTTTTCTGCCTGTGCTCTTAACCTCTGAGCCTTCTCTCCAGCCTCCTTATATAACCTTCTAGATTAGGTGAATATGAGGAACATCCCCAAACAAACCTGGCAAACTATTGTCAGCTATAATTTGTTTTTAGCTTGTGGTATAAATTAGGGATCAAATCTTTTTTGATGATCAACAAAGTTTTTACTGTGACCATTTAATTAAACAATCTATCCCTTTTCTATAGAATTGAACAAACATCAGAATGAATTAAATGTCATATGTTTTGGAATCTGTTTCTGAATTTTCTATTTGACACCTACTTAGCCTTGCAAAATGGAGGCCCGTTTATGTGTTCCTCTGACTTATTGGCTCATTATTAGAGTTTTAAGGTTCATACACTTTGATGCACATAGTCATGGACGATTAATTTTCATTGCTACGTTGTATAGGAATATAATGAGTATACCATAATTTGCTCATTCTTTTTTATGATTATGCCTAATTTTGGTGTTCTAGAAGTAACAGTTCTATGGTGCATCATTATATGTCAATTTTACTTTAACAATACATAGATGATGTCTTTGTGTAATTTTGCTAGTGAATGTAAGGCTATTTTGTAGATATTTCAAATTACATCTGCTCAGTTCACTTGCCTGCTTACTTACTGGAGTTTTTTTTCTTCTGTATTTAATTTTTTTGAGTTCCAGTATTAAACCACTATTTGATGAAAGGCCGGCGAAGATTCCCCCCCCCTGTAGGTTTTCTCTCTTCACTTATTATTTTCCTTGCTGTGAAGAAGCCTTTTTATCAGATGCAATCCCATTTGTCAATTCTTGGTATTTTTTCCTAAGCTAATGGGGTCCTAGTCATATTGCTTATTCCTATATCTGGAGGATTCTCCTTACATCTCTCATAAGTACTTAAAAGTGTCAGGTCTACATTAAGGCTTTTGATCCATTTTGATTCGATATCTATATAGGATGAGAGAGGGCAGTAGGTTTTGTCTTTGACATATCCTAAATATGGACATCCAGTTTTCTTACTTCATTTATTAATAGGCCATCTTTCCTCCAAAGTATTTTTTGACACTTTTGTTAACAATTGTGTGGCTGTAGCTGTGCGAGTTGATTTCTGGGTCCTCTATCCTAACCCATTGGTATAAATTCCTGTTTGCACTAGTATCGTGCTATTTTTGTTACTGTGGCTCTGTAGTATAACATGAGGTCAGCTCCTCCCAGTATTATTCTTTACTCGTTATTGCTTTCTCCATGATATTTTTTATTTTATTCTTAGTCCCCCCCTCCGGAGACAGGGTTTAATTTTGTTGTTCACATGGCCTCAAGTTTCTGTAGCTGAGGCTAGTCTTGAACTGTCGATCCCACTGCCTCTACCTAACAAATTCTAGGAATATAGATGTGTGCCTCCATGTCCAGCTTAGTTATTGCTGGGCTTCTCTACTTCCATATGAATTTTAGGGTTTTTTTTTTATTTCAGTGAAGAATGTCATTGGGATTTTGGTATAGATTGCATTCATCTATAGATTTCTCTTGATAACATGGTCACCCACACCTTTTTGCATGGCTATTATAAATGTTTATGACAAGAGTAACAATTGTCAATGAAGATGTAGAGAAAATGAAATTCTGGTGTCATGATAGAAATCAGCATAATGAAGAGCTGTCCAGATCCACTCCCGTGTCTGCTGCAGGTTGCTCATTGTAGCCAAGATATTGAACCATGGGAAACACCTTGTGGTAGTTTGGATGGGAAACGCCCCCATAGGCTCAGATATTTGAATACTTGGGACAGTTGATGGTACTGTTTGGACAGGCCATGGAACTTTTATGAGGTG
Source organism: Microtus pennsylvanicus (assembly GCF_037038515.1). Classification (NCBI taxonomy): domain Eukaryota; kingdom Metazoa; phylum Chordata; class Mammalia; order Rodentia; family Cricetidae; genus Microtus; species Microtus pennsylvanicus. Next base: position 87,713,710 of record NC_134586.1, on the reverse strand, counting down.
ACACCTCACTAGAGGAATTATATCACAGGTGTGGGCTTTGAGAATTTACACCCTTGCCCTACTTCCTGTGTGCTTTCTCTGCTTTGTGATTCTCAGCTTCCCGAGCCTGATGCCATGCTTTCTCATCCCTTTATGGACATGCACTCTAGAATTAGCAATCAAACTTAACCGTTTCTTCCATAACTCACTTTAGCCATGTTTTTTTTAAACATAATTCTTTATTGATTCTTTGGGAATTTCACATCGTGCACCCCAATCTCACTCATCTCCCAGTCTTTCCATGTCTTCTCCCCTGCAGCATATCCTCCCAATTAATTCAAAACAAAACAACAAACAAACAAAAGCCCACTTTCATCCTCTGTCTTTCCCAATACGCTTCATGCATCCCAGTGGCATTGGGAGCTGTGGTATGCCACACAATATACCCTTTTGTCCAGTCAGCCCCATCTACAGAACGTCCATTGCAATGCATCATTGGTCTGATTCAAGGCCTCTGGCATACCATCATTGCTGGATCCTCACTGGAACTCCTCTCAGATATCCTGCTGTTGCCCTGAGTCATGGGGCTCCTGCAGTTCTCATTTCGCAGGACCTGTCTCCTCACCCATCTCAGCAGGTCATAGATGGGGTAGATGTTAGGATGGACCAATCCAAGACCCAGGATATGGCCCTGGATGATAACTGAACTAGCTGGTCTGGGCCACTGGGGTTGTCCCTCAAGCAAGGGGCAGAGCTGTCCCGCGCTACCGTCTTGCCAGCAAGAACGACGTGGCACATTCAGGATCCTTCTGCAGAAAAGCTTTATGCGTCTTGAGAGGGAGAGCATAAGCTTACAGAGCGAAGACCTCAAGGGTCGAAAACCCGGCCCTTATATAGCTTAACAGTCCTCTCCTCGGACGTGTCAAACTCTGACTGGCTGCAGCCTATCAAACCCTATGACGCCACGGGAGAGGCAAAGAGCAAGGGATGGAAAGTTACTATGTGCATGCGCACTGGCTTGACAAGGTAAACTGTCATTTACCATGCACATGCGCACTGGCTTGATTACAGTGTTGGTGCTGATGGTCAGCGTCATCTTGCAATGGAGTATGTGGGGACGGCTCCCCACACAGAGCTGTGACTATTATGTCTTATCACAACAGCAGAACCCAGAAACTCCTGGATGACTGTTGATGGGTGAATGAATAAAGAAAATGTCATTTATGCAAAGAGCATCCTTCAAGCATAAAAAAAAAAAGGAATTGGGACTAGACTGAACCAGAAGGACATCATGCTAAAATAAAATAAGGTGAATGGACAAAGAATTAATGTTTTCTTTTGTATGTGTTATCTGAAACAGTCAAATTCACAGACCAGGGAGGAGAATTGAGGTTGTCAGGGTTTGAGGATGGTAAGATGGGCTAGGGATCGATCTAAGGCACAAAGCTTCAGTTAGGCATGCAGTACATACTAAAAATGCAGTTCATTTGTGGCTGTGGTCAAACTATGCTTGGAACCTGTGGAGAGTGATGATCTCAAACATTCTCACTTCATGTGATGTAACGGGCAACGTTCACAAGGTCGACAGTGTTAATTAGCTCACAGCTTATGCATAGAAAACAGCACCATAATGCATACAGTTCCATCAAATGCTTCCTTGAAGTTTGAAGTGACTACCTTTTGTTTGGTGGCTCATGGTTTGAAATTTTTTCACTCATATGTCCTTAAGAATCTCTAGTATGTGCTTGAGTAGAATTATAAAACATAGCACATAAGCATGCTTCGTTATCCACACACTGGCAGATGGCCCTCCCAGTAAATATACAAGTTTACTTTGCCATGGCAGATAAGATCTCTTTTCCTCATAGACTTGACACCCACTGACATTGCTTGGCACCGATAATTTATCCTCTGAGGTTTCTTTCTCTTGCAATACAGGTACAAAATGATGAGTATTTCTGGTAATTACTTAGTCTTATTTAATGGCTTTTGGGGGATGTGTTTCAAGACAGGGTTTCTCTGTGTAGCCCTGGATTTCCTGGAACTCACTTTGTAGACCAGGCTGGCCTCAAAGTCAGAGATCCTTTTGCTTTTGCCTCCTGGGGGTTAAAGGTCGTGCACCACCACTAGCTGCTTTATTCATTCGTTTGTTTGTTTCATGAACTTGTGAATCTTTGTTGGACAACTGAGTTTGCTTGGACCTTTTTGGGCAGCTGTGCAAGGAACAAGGAAAGCCTGTATCTAGAAAGCTTGAGCTAGGAAGTGTTCATGCAAGTGTCTGACTGCCCAAATGAGGAATACAGGAAAATGGACTGACTGCTGTGTCCTTGTCCTCCAGACTGAATTCATGATGACAGGCTCTCTCAGATCATGCTGAACATGATTTTAACCACTTGTAGAAACTTTCTTCCCCATATACCATGGTTACCATCCTACACTGAAGGCGGAGGATCTCTACTCATTATGTGAAGACTAATAAATTTGAATGTTAACTGTCCATGCCACAAATATCAATTGTGCATTCCCCCATCCCACCCCTAGTTTTTCTGGAACTGCAGTATGTTTCATCGATATATCAGGTTATCTTTTTATTCGTTCAGAAGTGGAACTTAATTCTTCAGTCCTTAATAGCTGATGTAAACCTAAGCAGGTAAGAAACATGCTGCTTGGTATGTATACCATGTGGCATTGGCAACAGTATCTCTGCCATTCTTCATTCAGCAAGCTTGACGTGATTAGATCAGTTTGACTTGATCTTATTTCACAAGATGAAATCATCACAGCATAGTGTCGAATAGCCCTTATTGTGTACTATTAAGTGGGGACATTACTTTATGAGTATACAAGTCCACACCACGGTAATGATGGCATCCAACTAGAACGACAAATACAATCCGTTCCACACACATTCATTGACAAGTTTTGTGAACATCTGCTTGTCTGGAGTATTTTTTTGTTGTTGTTGTTGACTATTTCACATAGCTGAAGTGTCAATACTATGAGTTAATCTTTAGGAAATGTCATTATTGAATCACATTGGTCTTATGAAATAAAATAATGTTGAGTTTAGTTTTACTTTACTCTGGCTTTCTGGTCATGTCTCTGCCCACCCTAATCCTTACCTCTGTTACTTTACATGTCATGTGCTTCTCCCCACTGAGTACTCTTGCCACCCTGCTCTTTCACACACACTGCTACAGTTTGAGGATAGAATGTCACTTACAGGCTCCTGGGTTTGAGCACTTGGTTCCTGGCTGTTTGTGGGAGGCGGGATCTAGCTGGAGCAAGTAGGTTTCTGTGCAGGTGGAGCAAGGCTCAGCCCATGAGTTTTATAAACTTTTGTTTATAAACAGTGTGTCCTCCTTGATCTACTCGGATGTGATTAGCTCTCCCAGCACAGCTGTGAGCCACTCTTGTTCTTGTGCTGCTGAGCTATGGTGAACTGCATTCTCAAACAATGAGGAATTTGGATGTAGCAATGAGAAAAGCAGTTAATGCAAGGTGTGGATCCTTGCTGGGTGCCTTTGTTTACTCGCTTGCTTATCATCCAGTCTGGAAAGGTCTGTGAGTGATTGAACCTTCACTCTCTCCATAGACCATGGTGGCTGGGCTATGTGGTCTTATAGAGATCTAACCCCAAGACTGTTTCATTATGATATCAGCCCACACACACTAAGTTATTTTCCCTCACTTTGATGTGTATTTGATTCATTCTGGTGAATTATACTGAGGAAGTCCTGCACATTTTCCCATTGACCAACCTGGTCAATTACAGAAGAGTGGTTTAGAGTTTTTAACTCCATTCTTATATTTCCTTTGAAGAAAGGACCCTTATATTTTGCTCCATTCTGACATTTTTATATGGATGGCTAATAGTCAAGTCACTTGGGTTAAATTCCTTTGTTGTTGCCTCTTTCCACCCCACTGCACCAAATTGTTCTTTCCCAGTGTTCTTCAACCTCAGCATTTGTCTTCCGTGTACCTGGTCAAAAATTTTAGAACCCTTAGCTGCTTTTTATTTTCCTTCTTAGTCTTTATAGACATTCCTATTGGCTTAACCTGTAAAATGTCCTTCCTAAATTGTCCCTGTCTGCTCTTACCATCAGAGACTAAATCACCCCAGCTTCTCACCTAGATCGATTATTACAACAGACATCTAATTGGGCTCTCTGTTACTTGTTCTGTCCATGCTACAATCCTGGTCTACATATGACAATCACAAATAAACCTACCAAAGCCAAAATATGACCATGTTAAAACTCCAATGACCTGCATCAACATTTAGAACAAATTCCATAACCCTTACGGGCTTTTACAGCTCCCTCACATTTTGTCCTCTCGCTACCTCTTTGACCACATCTTCTCCCTGATTTCCTCTTATTCCTTTCTCCATTCGGATCAGAAAGATCCCGCCCTCCCTAGGAGTATTTGACTAAGACTTAACCAGCTTTAAATACTGTTAAGAACAATCATGGAGGCGGGTGGTGGTGGCACACGCTTTTAATCCCAGCACTCGGGAGGTAGAGGCAGGTGGCTCTCTGTGAGTTCAAGGCCAGCCTGGTCTACAAGAATTAGTTCCAGGACAGGCACCAAAGCTACACAGGGAAACTTTGTTTCAAAAAACCATAATAATAATAATAATGATGATGATAATAATAATAATAAGCAGTTATTAAAAGCTTCTTTCTATGTTTATTTCTTCTTCAAATAGGTTAAGCTGCTAAGTAATTGGGACATTTGACCCTTTGATTGCTAACTGTCAGTCACTTCCTTGTGCATGGCTACCTTGAGAACAGAGCCATTAAGTAGCTAGTTTTTGACATCAATCTCTCTTTTAATATAGTCTAATTGTAGAGGGGGCCAATGTGATCATTCTACCAAGCAATACAGCCTTTCCCCATAAATCATTATGCTATAGATACGTTAAAGTACATATTCATTTTTATCTGGCCTATACATGATAGTCATGAATAAACCTATCAAAATCAAACTATGATAGCATCTAAAACTGAAAAGACCTACCTCAATATTTGGAACTAATTTGATTATCCTACGGGTTCTCTAAGGCTTCCCTACATTTTATCCTCTCACTGATTCTTTGGCCTTTTATTTTTTAGTCGACTAGAATTTAAGCCCCTTGAAAGAAAAATGCTTGCTTAACTTCTTCACTGTGGTCCTTCCATTTAGGAAACCTGCTAATATGTATGTCAAATAACATAGAGTTTCCAACTGTAACCAATTGTCTTTGTTTAGGTCCAACTATCTCTGATTTTTATTTTCTTCATGAAAATTGGACTCTATTCTTACAGAAATTTGTGTCTAATGTTTACATAAACTTATGATTTTCTGAATTTGTATATTCCTTTTAAGGTAATTCCTCATGTCTTTAATCTTTGTAATTACCTCTCAGGAAAATGTAGTGGAAAATTCACATGCTCCTTCAGAAAGGAAAAGCAAAAGATTTGGCCACCAGATGGAGACCCAGTACTGAGTTTTGGTGATGCGGCTGAGTACTCAAAACCTAACCCCAAGAATAAATGCTTAAAGCAAAATGCTTTGTTTTCCTCTCCATTCTGTGTGATTCTAACAACTTTTACTTGTTAGAAATATCATCTATATTCAGAAAGATTTTGTAACCACAGCATAAAGAAGAAATGAAGAACGAAGTCTCTGACACCACTCTGAATATCAAGCATCCAGATCCATGTGTGTTCAAACCTCTCAGGATTCTGGGTGGGCTAGCTTTCTGATGAAGAAAGGTCAGAGGGGCACAGGCTATTGAAGAAAATCAGACTGTGTGAATATTGTTGAGTGATGGGAATTTAGAAGTCAAGGCATTTATAACAGGGATACAGCCATGCAGGGATGAGTATGGAAGGGAGGGAAAATAAGTCATGGAAATCAGGTGAAAGTAAGTATGTATCCTTGTCTTAATGAAACAGAGAGACAATCGACGTCTTAGAATTGGAGGGTGCTAAAGCGTTGTTTATGCACAGTAAGAGACTCTCAGATACCGTCTGACCAACCAGGCTGTCAGATTCTATGTGTTCCCTCTCAAATGGAAATGCTAAGTGATTTCACAATGCTATCATCTTTATATTTGGAATAATTTTTCATGTATCTCATGTCACATATGAAGTGCCTAAATAAATCAATATTTATTCCTGAATTTCTACGCAAATATAATTCCTGCCTGCCTGAAAGACAAAAAAGACCCCAAACAAAAGAATTGAAATGATGCTTTCTGCTTTTCCTCCCTGACGATAATTTACCTTACTTCTCTGGGTGGTTTTTAAAAAATTGTGTCTTTGTGTTATTGTTAGGAGGGGACGAATTCGTGGCCTGTGTTCTGAATAGCAGAAGAGAAATTTGCCTTTTGTTTCACTGTCAGCTCACAGAGAAGTTGACGATTCTTGTCCGGGTCTTCCATCTCCCCCACCTCCAAATAGCAATAACCTTTTAACCAGACTTCTGCCCCTGCTCTCTTTGCTGTCTAATTGGCCTTTTACAATCTTGTTGAGCTAATTTACCTAAAACAATGATGACCCGGTCATGTTTTCTCTTTCCAACTAAAGCCTATCAAAGACAGCATTTAGTGCAGGGTAACAGGCAGGCTTGTTAGCGTAGTGAGATACCAACCGAGTTACTCCAGCTAACATGCTGAACTAGAGGGTCAGCTCAAGTTTAACTCTTGAAGCTTTCCTTAATTCCTTTTGTGCAATAGCAGTGGTGTCTCTTTTGTTTCTGAGGCATTTCTTTGTGCAGTTATTTTAATCTTGTTTCATATTTGGAGGCATGGATGCTTAGCAGTAAGGATACACTCTGAGAAGTGTGCCGTCAGATGATGTCACTGTGAAAACCCCAGAGTCTGTTTTCACAAAGTAAGATGGCTGTAAAGGCAATGGTTGATGCATTCCTGTGAGATCACCACCTTCCATGCTGTCAGCTGCTGTGGTGCATAACAATAAGATATTAATATAACAATGGCTTTATTGATTTTGAATTTGCATTTCTTGAAGTTGAGAATTCTATTTTTTTTCTCTCCTAGAGTCATTAGTGTCATATGCATTACTATTTTTAGGAGAATTGACAAGCTTTTGATTTAGGGAAATCAGCCAACATCATTCATTTTCTTTTATGATATATAACAGACATTAGCTAATAAATTTGATTTTTAAATTCTTTTTTATTTTGTTTTGTTTTTTGAGTCTCTGTGAAACAGTCCTGGCTATCCTGGAACTCACTCTGTAGAGCAAGATGGCTTCAAACCCACAGAGATCTGCCTGCCTCTTCCTCTCGAGTGCTGGGATTAAAGGCGTGTGCCACCACCACCCAGGTAATTTTTAAATTCTTGTATTTCAAAATATGAATTTTATTTTTTGTTTGTTTGGGTGTCTCTCTGTGTGTGTGTGTGTGTCTATGAAGAGGTTAGAAACGGATATTTAGTCTCCTGAAGCTGGAGTTACAGGAAGTTATGAGTTGTTCATTATGAGAAATAAACAAACAAAATTCTGGCATTTTAATGCTCATCACCAAAATACTCAGTTGGAGAAAATAGTGGAACAATGAAGTATTATTGCTTTAACTTCTCCCAGTGTGATCTATCAGTTCCATACTGAATGTGCAATGGTGGCTGTGAATTAACTTTAGCTGAAATAATTTCTTTTGAACAGCAATAAAATTAATCCAACCTGAACACGAAGATTTGGTCCCTATTTATATCTTTCCCCATAAATAGCCACATGAAACATGATCTAAGCAACAATATACAAATTAAATGACAACTAGTGGTTTAGTGGTTTGAGTAAGTACCCCATCAAGGAATGTTTATGATTCATTGACTTATTTTGCAGAGACTTATTGTGTGATTTGACAAGGGCCATACTTTGGCTAGAGAGCATCTGTATGCCAAATAGTCAGCTTTCACTCTCATGGGACCTAACCATGTGGGGCACCAGTGGGAAGATAACAACATAGAAGTGTGATCTTGCCTAATGGTGACCTAAACTAGGAAAGCAGTTTGTGAATGGCCGGAATGTCATTTAAGTGATCATATGACTAATAACTATACTACCCATGGGGTGTGGGCTGTGCTTTTGAGACAGAGCCATGAAAGCTTGGTAGGATGAAATATCAGAGCTAAAGATTAGTCAAGTGTATCAAGGAGGTCGCTAGTTAGTTCCTGGCTGCTTAGCCCTGAAATAATCACACAGAAACTATATTATATAAAACACTGCTTGGCCCACTAGCTCTTATTGGCTAACTCTTACATCTTAATTTAACCCATTACTATTAATCTATGTATTGCCACTCTCCAAAACCCTTTTCTGCCTCTTAGCTAAGTAATCAATAATGTGGTTGTTTTAGTACAACTTTTTTCTTTGGAAATAACATGACTATTGTAGTAATAGGAGTGGCAGGCTGCGTCCCCGGCACCCGGCCACCCCCACGGCTAGCTTTACCAGAAATAACAACACACAAATTGTATTCATTTAAACACTGCTTGGCCCTTTAGCTCTAGCCCTTACTAGCTAATTCTGATATCCCGATCAACCCATCTCTAATAATCTGTGAGCACCGGTCTTACCAGGAAGATTCTAGCCTACGTCCATCCTGGGTCGGAGCTGAAGCGCGTGTGTCTGCCCGGGAGTGGGGCATGGCGTCTCTTCTGAGGCATCTGCTCCTGAGAGGAGAGGTGTCAAGTCTTAGCTCACTTCCTCTTCCTCCCAGCATTCTGTTCTGTTTACTCCTCCCACCTATGTTTTAAGCAACGAGGGCCAGCCAAGCAGTTTCTTTATTTTTTTTAACCAATGACCTTCCTCCATCAGACTATCCCCAAAATAGTCATTGTAGGCCAGAGATAACCTTGATTCGTAGCTTTGGCAATAAATAAATAAAATGGTTCAGTGATATCTAGGTCCATGTTAATGCCTATGGGACTATAATACTCTCTAATAGAAGGAGGTGCGGAGTGTCATGGGACCCTTGCTTGGAGTTCTATCTATTACTGCCTTGTTGGACATGATCTTAGGAGGTGTCAGAGTGCATACAAGGTTATATTAACAATGAGACTCCATGCTGCATTACCTTTGAGGATGGGAATTTGTCTTTTGTAAGTACCTGGCCTTGGGTGAACAAGCATTTGTTCATTTCTTTCCAAAAAAGCAACACATTAGTGGCAGATCTTAATATCGTCTATGTTACTTTTAGAGACAAGGTACAAGTTGCCTGATGAGGAAGCTGTTACCATTGCTTCCATCCCAATGAAGTTCTATATGAAAATATTACTAGTCATTATTCCCTACCAATGCCATTCTGATTCATAAAGAGAGGTTTATCACTGATAAACCCTGCTCATATTGTATGGAGTACAATTGTATAACTCCTCCTCCTATTGTAACAAGCTCCTAGACCTTAGTACAACTGACTCCATCATTGGAAGTACCATTTAGGCTGTAAACCTCAGCACATAGACAGCACCATCTGCAAAATCTAAAACAAAGGTCTAATCCATCAAAGTCCATTATACTTCTGGGATAGTCTGAAAATGTACTAACCTTGCTTTGTAGCTTCTGTAGTTCTGCTTCTGGCTAACTATTCTTGTTCACTTAAGTCTGTCAACCCAGAACATGGATTTTGTGCTTAAAAGCTTACCCTGAGTAAGGCTCAGGGCTACATTGGGATCCCAAACACCCAGTGTAGCCTCTGCCTGGCTAATTAAGACTTTTATTGACTTAAACTTGTGTTGGAGCTCTCTTCTCTGGTGGATACCCCACAACACTGTAATACTAATGCCAATCTCCAGTGGATTGGCATTAGTTTCTATACTTTACTCTCTTCTGATTGGAAAGATCTATCAAGCAACTCTGTTTCTTGCTTGTTACACATTCATAATTCATATTTAAACAGATATCAGACCTAAAACTTTAATTTCTTAAACTAATGCAACCTTTATTTAAGATAAAAGTGAGCACAAGTTCCTAATATGCTCAAAAGGGACAATCCAAACTTTTCCAACTTATTCTACCTGTGAGTAATATCCATTTCTTTCCTGGTCGTTCTGCAACCTGTTTTATGCATAACTGTAATTTATGGACTAAAATGGAAATTTAACTTTTATTTCACACACCCACCATAAAAACAGAAGAAAACTAATTGAAAGGAATATAGAAATTAGATTGGATTTACCACTGTGTCTATGAAAGAGCACGGAATTAACAATGAGTGTGTAAAGGGTCCTGGAAACAATGACTGTATTCTAAAAAGATACTGCAGCTCTCTGCTAAGGTTACCAGGCCACTGAGGAATAGTGCACCACGTACCACTGGAATTTTTCCAGGAAGTTCATTCTGGGCAAGGGGAAGGGCTTGGATTTATATCCTCCCCCACCTCCTCCCTGTCTTTTAAGACAGGGTTACACCATGCAGCCCTGGCTGTCCTCAACCTGTCACTCTGTAGACCAGGTTGACCTCAAACTCACAGAGAGCCACCTGCCTCTGCCTCCCAAGTGCTGGGACTAAATGTGTGCACCACCACTGCCCAGTTTCCCATTTCTTAGAAACAGCTGAGTGTGAATAATGAGTCATCTGTTGAGACTAATGCATCCATGAATAATAACAGGTACTTTTATTTAATTCATCTTAAGGTTATTTGTTAGATTCAATGTATGTGAAATATAGTGTTAATTTTGGTAAGTACTCTGATGACAGAGTTAACACCAAAAACAGGGGAAGACAGAAAATAAATTCAAAATGTAGGGAAAATATTCCTTGGGTACAGACAAGTTACAAGTCTTCATGATGTGAGACTAAAGTATAACCTGCCACTTGGTAGCTGATGCCCCGGGATATGGTACCTTCTTGGACGTCCATGCCAGTCTCTATCACAAGTCTGTTTCTCAGAGATGAGATCATGCTTCGTGGGGTGAAACACACATTGCTGAATACACAGCAAGTCTCTGTCTTTGACATCGTGGCTATTTTGTTCATTAATTATCAAGAGGTTATCCGGAAAATTAGACTCACAGATTGCATCCTCTCCCCCACATTAAGATTGTGAGCCTGTTGTACAGAGGTGACATTGTGTAATCATTGCATAGGACATGAAAATCTGCCCAGTCTTGTCTTGGAGATAGATGCACCTCTTTTCCCCACTATCATCGTGTCTAATCTGTATTTCAAAGCACTGATCATCCACATGGATCTTTTATCCTTCTCAGTGAGGAATGTCACATGTCCCTGTTCTCCACAGAGCTGCATGAGATGTAGCGAAATGTTACCAAACTTAATGTTACATTCTGTAACTCCAAAGGTCAGTTTTGATACCTGTTCCTGAGAAGTCAGTTAACAAAGTCAGACTAATAAAAACAGGGAACCAGTTATTCAATATGGATGCACTGAGAAAAGAGACAAAGAGATCTAAAGGCCTCCACCAGTCCATCCTCAGGTTCCCAAAGTGATATTAACACTTATATAGAGGGTCACGGATATGCATGTCTAAGGAGTCTGGTCAAAGTGTGATTCACCCACCACTGGCCCATCATTGTCTCTTTAAGAAGCTTAAGTTTCTTTAAAGGAGAGAAGAATTTGTAGGAATAAGAGTTTCAAGCTGTCTCGGGCTTTTCTTATCTCAGCATAAGATTCCTGAGGAAATTTTAGTTTCTTGGAGTCCCTTGTCTTGATAGATTGAGAGAGAAAGTGTTTCTCTAGAGTATATTGCTTCTATCAGGTTGGTTACAGTGACAAAATGTTTTTTTCTCCAGTCAGGCGGCCACTGGGAGCTCTTCAGAGGGTTCAGTTTAGGGCAGAGAGGTAGGTGGAGGTGAGACATACAATTGTCTTATTCCAAGAGTCCAAGGAAGCTCACCAGCTCTTTGTTTCTTGGCAGAGGAGATGAATGAACTTTTCCTCTGCGTTGTAGGGAGTGTCCTGACAGGCCTCCGATGACTGGAACTCCATCGCTAAGATTTCAGAACCCAACAAATTATTTATTCCATATTATTTATTCCATATATATTCCAGTGTCAAGTATTACGTCTGTGTGCTTGTGGGATTCTGTCAGTATAGCACAACAGCATTATGTTTTTGTTTGTTTGTTTGTTATTGATATAGGAGGCAATCAAGGTTTAAACTGATGGATTATTTTACAGAGCCTGAGATTTGACCTTTCCTCAGGCAATATATTGAAGGTTGCTGTTGTCACTGCAGAGAGACTTTAAGCTAGGCTGAGTATTGCTTTTTCCGGTGGATGGTAGAAAAGGCATTTCAGAGCGGTGGCTGTATGTCAGATACTAGGAGTCAGGCTGATTTATTTAATTGAAGAGGTCACAAGAAGATCCAGTGCTTGATTTGCATAACCAGTGGATTGGGTGGTTGCTTTCTCAAATTTACCTTGAAGTTATGTGGGATACTGTTAGGACCGCTGAGCTCAGTAGTTTCTAAGAATTTAGTAGTAACATCCATTGCCTCTTAGATCTAATTGTCATTCCCTTAAATACACCACATAGATGGCATTCCAGAAGGTTCCACCTGGTCCTTTATAGAACAAGAGGCTTTTCTTCTAAGAGTCAATGTCAGGAGACTTCTGTTTTTGTAGTGTATCTATTCAAATTATGTGCCAGGGACATGGGGAAATGAAGATAGGATGAGCCTTCTGCACATGAATTAGCTTAAGTCTTTGCTTCATTTATCTTGAACTGACAACAGCAATGTTCCGGATTAACATTTGCTCAAACCCAATATGCAAAATCTCTCAAGGACTTTGGCATTTTTCTATACTTTCATAGTGTCTTGTCCTCTTCCAGAAAAATGGATAGAAAACTATGAGCTACCTTCCAGGTGGCTAACCTTTTCAGTGGCGGGTCTTTGATCTAAGAACTACCACAGATGTGAGGATGGCAAGAGAGATGCACCGCAGCTCTCTCCATCAGACCCAGAGTTTTTCAGTATGATTTAAGTCATGTCCAGTTAAACGGTTGTGAACTAGGCCCAGGCTTCTCGTCAGTTATCTGGACCTGGAGGTTGCTGCTGCATAGAACATCCTGAATGCCACTTTACTACTAACCATGTCTTCTTTTCCTTTATTGGTTCACTGTGTCCCCAGGTTCAGAGCATCCTGAGATCTGATGACACCAATCAAAATCATGTCCCTATACCACTCGTGGCATCTCTGAATTCTTGTTCTACAGGGGTAGTCTCCACGTTAATTTTCAAAGATGCTACATCTAAGTTATTTGATTATGTATTATTATTTCCCAAGAGACACAGAAAGATGGGCTACTAGCCAATCACGAGAAATGAAATTCCACCATCACTATCTCTCCCAACTGTGGGATTTCCTTCGGCATGTAATACTAAGGGCATTTTTGACATTTCAGTTTTGATATAGTCATGTTGAGAACAGGATTCAGTTAGCCAGATAAACAAAAATTTAGAGCTACACTCAACTGCTTAAGCTTGATCAAATCCCAGATATTTGCAAGTAAACTCAGTGAGACAGTTGTCTTAATTTAAACTGTCAAACTTTTATTGACCTAGCATTCTCAGAAGCCTTTCCCAGATATGATCCTCTCTCCATGTCTTTAAGAAGATGTTAAAATAAGCCTTTTATCCCAGTTTTGGAGGCATAGGCAAGTGGATTTCTGAGACCAACCTGGTATAAGTACTGAGTTCCAGGACCGCCAAGATACATACGTAGTGGGGCTCTATCTCAAAAACAAAACCAAACAACAAACAAAACTAACCAACCAACCAAATCCAAAACAGCTTAAAACAAGTGGGGAGCTGCAGTTGTGATTCAGTGGTTAGAGCACTGGCTGTTCTCTCAGACGACTTGGGTTCAATTATCAGGACACATGTGGTGCCTCAAACCACAGTAACTCCATTTCCAGAGGATGTGATGCCCTCTTCTGACCTCTGAGAGCACCAGGGAGGTACACGCATGGGGACTAGACAGAGATGCAGGTAAAAAACATACACATAGAAAGTTTTAAAAATGAAAATGAAAAAGCTGTTAAAATAAGCGACGCCTTTTTTTCTCCATGAAGTAGCTTTTGCCATAGGACTGAATTATGCAGCTGGCCCGGGAACGCTGCAGTTTGCTTCTGGCCTGGGTCAAGGGGCAATCTGAAACACCTTGAGGAGACATGTATGTTCTTTCTATAGCAGAAGAGCTGCTATAGAAAAGGTCCTAAAGGCTCTTGTTCTTCAAGCAAATTAAAAACAGCTTCATAAATCCGGAGGGAATGGGCTGCTTTTGGCAAGGAAGCCTCAGTGGCTCTTAAGGAGTAGAGGAATTTGGGTCATTTAAAACTGCACACTTATCTCTGTTCCCGTATATAGGGGACAGTCCTAATCATTGCTCTGCCTCTCACGCAGAGACCCCAAAGAGTTGTGTGTGTTTCCTGAGTGGGATAACAGAAAATCTTCAAGGCAAAAATGTACTTTCCTGTTGTTAGCTGCATTGATCCCGTGGTCCCGTTACAGCTTCTAAATGAGGATTTTCTCTCTCCTTGCCAGTATTAATTTTCAGGATATGCCCTGAGATGGAAAAGCAGAGTTTTGAGCTTTTTCTGCCTTCTTCACGGGACTTTCAAATCCCCCAAACATTATTTCCAGCGATCACTTCATACTTCACTGATTATTTCATACTCAGTGACCACACTGGATGATTTAATTAGCAGTTCCATTTGTCTGTCTCTACAGGTGTCAAATATATATATATATATATATATATATATATATATATATATATGTGTGTGTGTGTGTGTGTGTGTGTGTGTGTGTGTATGCACACACATACACATGCATACACAAAACACATAAACCATGTATGTGTATGTACATATATAATATATACATATAAAACCATGTATATCTTTATATACATATATGTGTGTGTATACATACATATCCAGATCCAGCGGCACCAATCAGTAATAAATTTTGACTGAATGAGGAAATTCTGAAAAATGACATTTGGTAGTTCACCAATTAGGTATATTGGGATAACTGTAGAAGCCCCCAAATTCTGTTTAACTATGTCCCAGGCTTCATCAGAGGAGGAAACCACCATTTGCTATGGTTTTTCTTCTTCTGCCTTAGAGAAAAAGGATTCCACCAATACTAACTACTTCCAGGAAGTCATTTGCACTATGACCTTCAACTGTCAAATATGATACACCCGTCTCCCAATGGCTACTGCAGCCAAAGCCCAGGCACCTCGGCTGCCCCATGTGGTGTGGGAATGAAGAGAAGCCTCACACAAGCCTGGGTTTCCCTCTTGCTCATTCTCAGTTTCTAGTCTTGCAGAGGTGCAAGTGAGCCCACGCCGCTTTTCTGAAAGCTGAGCAAACTGGATTTCTTCTGACTCTTTTGCTAAGAAGATACTGCTCTTGAGTTGGGAGTTGTCTAAATAGAGAAAAGCTGTCCATATGATTGTGAATGTGGACAGTCACCAACGATTCCTGCATAGCACATAGAGTGGCTTTTCCTTTCTCTGTTATTCTAGTTTGGTTTGTGGGTGGTTAGGTCATATTAACATTGATTTATTTACTCTATTTTGAATGAAAGCAAATCATTTTAAATGTTAAAATATGATTGATTCATACTAAATTTGTGTGTGTGTGTGTGTGTGCGCGCGCACGCACATGTGTGTTTGGAAGCCATAGGGCAACCTCATGTGTCATCCCTAGCAACTTGGTCCACTTCATTGGCTATAAAGTCTCTCACTAGCCCATAGCTTGCTAACTGGGCTAGACTGGCTCACTTGCGGGCCTCAACATCATCCCGCCTCCCTGTTTCCAGCTCTGGGTGTGTAAGCATCAGCCACTGTGCCTGGCATTTTTTTTTCAGATGGGTTCTTAACAATCAAACTCAGGTCCTCATGTTTGTGAGGCAGACACTTTACAAACTGAGCTATTGTCCCAGTCCCCATACTAAAATATTTAATATGACAGTGCATATTAAAATGTAACTAACCATGCTTGAAATTAGGGATAAATTCATTGTGTTCTAAGAATCAATGAAGTTAATATGTTACACAAGCCTTAGCTTGCCCCAAATTAAAATGTATTTTTATTGAGAATATATTTGTTGGAATATGGGTTTTTGTTTTGTAGTTTATTCCATGATAAAATGAGACTTTTGGCATGCTGATTTAAATCATTTGCTTTACATATAATTATGCAGTTTGGGTTTTAGTTTCCAGTACCACTTTTTTTTCTTGTTCCCTGTTTGTATCCGCTCACATTGCAATTCTAAGTACCCTCTTATCCTAACTCCTTTCTTTGCTTTTTTATCATTTATATTTCAGCTTTCTCTTGAGTTGGCTCTAATTGTTTTGTTATCAGTGATCTTTTCCCTTTCTTATGCAAACAGGCTCAACAGTTATCACCCACCATCCTCATGGTTCTAGGCTTTGGTTCTGTGGGTCCTGTTCTAAGTATTTAGCTCCAATCTTTCAAGAACTAAAGAACCACATCCCCTCCATTTATTTTAATTTTATTCTGACCTTTTTAATTTGCGAACTTCCTTGACCACACTATCAACTCTTAAAGTACCCTGTTGAGGACATTGTGCCACACTTCCCTCTGCCCCTACTGTGTCTCTCAGATTCTCACATCACTGACTCGAAGAATCTTCTTGTTTGAATTGTTTTTAAGTTTTCTGGGCCCATTTGCTTTTCCTTATGCTGCCTCATTCAGAAAGAGAGAGAGACGGGGGGAGAGAGAGATCTATTTACTCTTTGTCAAGTCTCACCCTGGATGTTATTTCTCCCTAGAAACCATCCATGATCTCTATAAATGGCAAAGATGAGCCAGAGACTTTGGCTTTTCAGAGCAAAGTGGTCTGTAATACACACAGAAGAAAATCCAGCTACCCACAGAGGGTACCCAGCCTCAGTGTTTAGCCTCCCTTGTCAACTTGACCAGATTTAGAGTCACCTGGGGGACAATCCTCTGAGCTTGCTTGTGAGGGACTTTCCAGAGAAGCTTAAGTGAAAAGGGGAGACCCATACCAAGTGTGGGTGGGGCCATCCCTTAGGCTGCAGTCCTGAATCAAATAAAAAGAAGAAAGCTGAACAGCCATTCCCTTCTCTCCCTCTTTCCTGACTAGACACAGTGTGACCAGGAGCTGCCCTATGCTCCTGCTGCCACAGCCAAGACTCAGTTATTTTCTGTGACTTCTTCATTATGACAGATTTCATTCACAAACCGTGAGATTGAGCAGTCATTTTTCCATGTAAGAATATTTAGTTTTTCTTTCCCCAGTTGAAATTTCTTTTCTTGGTTCCCCTTTTGGTATTCATCTTCACTTATATTTTAACTTCTTTTTGCAGTGGATTTTAAAGATCTTGTTTATGGATTTTTAATATATTATAACCAAGTTCAGCTTTTGTTAATATACATGGAGATTGTCTGGGAAATTTCTTACTCTCATTTCCCATACCTGTTTTATTTGGCGCTCATATCATAACTTTTGATTGTTATAAATTTATGGCATATTTTAATGTCTGCTTCCATTATTTTCTTACTTATAGATGCATGAGAATGCTAAATTAAGATTTAATAATGCCCTTTTGCTGAAAATATGCCTCATAAAAATGTATTTGTTTTAATTCCTTTAGAGTGGTCATTTACTTTCAAACTACAAAATTCTTTCATGTGGACTGCCTTTAAAAATTGCTTGTTCGTTCTCTTATCGATGGTTAGATTCTGGGGTGAGAAAATTGTGCATTGATCATTACTGAAATTTATATAGCTTCTCATAAGAGAAAAAATGAATTACAATTTTCTTATTTAGTTAATTAAGGATCTAGTGGTGTGTGTGTGTGTGTGTGTGTTTGGGCATATGTGCAGGTATATGCATATGTGCAGATGTGTGTAAATGTGAGTTCATATTCATGTAGAGAAGAGGTCAACCTCAGCTGTCTCTCCTCAGAGCCTATTTAGCTTGATTTTGAGAAAATATCTCTCACTGACCCATGACTTGTCTATTAGGCTAGGCTGGCCACCCAGGGATCCCCAAGTCTCTGCCTGCCCAGAGCTGGGATTAGAAATATGTTCCTCCAAGTCTGGCTTTTTGTGTGTGTGTGTTCTGGGTCTGGGGATTGAACTCAAGTCTTCATGCTTCGATGAGATGCGCTATACTGACTATCTCCCCATCACTGGAGAGCAGCCAACAGCCTTTTGGCAAACGACACCCCCACAGTACTGTGAGGGAGGATGATTCACCACAGGCTTGCAGGGAGCTGTGGCATAGCACCTTCTTAAATTCCTCACCCTAGAAGCCCCCTCCCGCCTCATTTTGGGCTCCTCTGACAAGACCAGGACAAGTGTTAAGGTTTCCTGTGCTGCATTGGAGCTGCTGTTAAAGGAGCCACCACCACATCGAGCTCACAGTTCACTCTGACTGGCAGTCACTGACCCCTAGATTTTGGGAATGGTTAGTTGGCATCTCTGTGTTGAATCGGTTCTATACATGTCCAAGTTGAGCATTTCTTTCACATAGAATGGTTTAGAATTGACCTTTCCAGCCCTCTGGTTTATGTGTATGTGTGTGTGTAATGTGTATGTTTTACACAAATCCTTTGAAGGTACTGACATGTAGATATCATCTTTTAAAGTTAAAATTGTAGGGGATTGTTTAGTCATTTCCATTTTAAAGGAATTTTAATCATATTTGGTCATTTTAAGGTACTGAAGTCTACATTCTCTGCTGTATTCTCTGTCTATGTATGTATGTATTAATGCACCTATCAAAATGCATTGTTGAAATTAAAATTCTGTGTAGGTTGATTTTACTTTCATCTAAAATTAATATTCACTCATGTAATATTGAAAAATAATCCTTCATTAAGTGGGAACCTTTGACTTTACTGTTTGACTTCTGATTTTAAGAGAGCTTATCAATTTATTGATGAATAAATTTGTTGTAAATGGGAATCTGCTCTATGGAATGCCACATTTTTAACCCTGGTGGCAATGGTGAAAGGGACACACATAAGTAGAATTTAGGTTTATGAAATAGTAAGGTATAAAAATGTATTTGAAACACTAAAGAGGGAATAGAGAATTTGGCTTTGGTATTTGGGGTATAGCTTCCCTGATAGATGGCATTTGAAAGGCTTTGTGATGTTAGTAGAATTTTCAGGGATAGGAGAAAGGGCAGAAGAAAAGAGCATGAGCAAAGACATTTATAGGGAGAAAAAGCCTAACAATATGGGATTCAATATTGGTATTTTCATCTGTGCTTACTTAAAGAGAGCCTTTTTCTTGGAAAACTCTTTATCCACAACTCCTTCTAAACCTTCTTGAATGCTGACAGAAACGTAATCGATTAATTACATTATTATGTCTATGTGTTCTTCCTTCCTGTCTTTGGTGGCAGCTGTGAAAATAAAGGCCAGTGGTTGGATGAGTTTGTGTTCTTCTGTATTCTGAGCTGAAAATTATTACTTTCTTTCGAAGATGTATGGAGCAAGGGAAATAGCCACAGGATGATAAAGACTGACTTCAAAAGTCTGCAAGGACTTGCATGGAGATGCACGGAGAGTGTTTATAAGGAATCACTGTGGTGTTTGAAGTTAGTGTGGAAACCAGGATATCAAACAACAGCAAAGTACTTTCTGACTCCTGACCCTTGCTAGTCTACAGTTCTCTTATCACAGGGAAGACCCAAGAACTGCTCAAAGTGAAGAGTTCTGAAAACAAAGGATTCATATATGTGCTGTTAGCTGTAAATGCGCATTTATGTGTGCTGCTGTTCTCCCAGAACATGTTCTAGGGTAGAAATCACCAATGTTGAAGATGCTGCTGCTGTCTCTTCCCCTCCTCCTCCTCCTCCTCCTCCTCCTCCTCCTCCTCCTCCTCCTTAGTTAGTTAAAGAGGAATGAAGTTTCTCAGGACTGCAGGTGTAGTGATACTATTTTAAGTCTTTGGAAAGCACTAATTGCAGACAGATTAAAGTCTCTGTTGAAATCTCATAAAGCTCTGCAGATTTACTCAAGTAAAACAGAACAACGCACCGTGCCACCAGCACTGAGATCTGGGGGATCAGGCAGCATGAGCCCCAGCTTGCTGTGACTCTCCTCTGGACAATGGCTACAATCATCACACTGAGCTAGATAAAGAGCTTTGCTCCTCCACTAGCAAACCTATAATTACTCAATGTGAGGAAGACATCATACATTAACTGCCAACAAAAGAGTTATCTGCATCCACTTAATTTATCCAAGCTTCCAACCTATTAAAATAGTTCTGAACTTTACGCAAGATAAAACTTTATGGCAGTCAGCCATCTTTTAACTTAAAAATTTGTAAATTAACATTTCCAAGATAGTGGTGGCTGTGACTCAGATATGAGCAGCTAGAGGTCTATTTTTCCCTCTAATATTTAACATTGCAGATATGGGAATGGTTTCTCTATTTAAAACAATTTATTACATTTATTTATTTATGTGTGTGTAAGCAGGGTAGGTGCATGCTGTCTTGAGAGTCACTGTCTTGGAGGTCAGAGAACATCTTGATTAGTCATTTCTCTCCTTCCACCATGTGGGCCCTGGGGATTGAACTCATATCATCAGGATTGGTTGCAACCACTTTTTAGCTCTGTATCATCTCACTGGCCTGAATATATGTTTCTTCTCTCTCTCTTTCTCTTTATATACATATACATATACATACACACACACACACATATATATATATCAGAGGAGGGGGAGTAATAGAGATAGATATTATACATGTATATGTAATCTATGTATTATGTGTGTATCTGTGTATTGTGAATATATATAAATGCACACACATATACACATCATATATATCAATAAAACTAAATACTTAAATATACTTAACATTCTTGATTCCATGGCTCCATCCAGCACTGGAGCTCTTTTTAGAGTTTGGTGAGATGAGTATTTTTCACACAGCTCCCCCCAGATTGTCTCAGAGACACAATGGCTAAATCCTACTAGCAACTTTGAAGCTGAAATCAACTATTTATTTTGTTCAGCAAGTGTACATGAATGTGAGTACATGCATTTATAATGTGTTTGCAGTTTGCACACACATAAACACACACATGAATTCACGTTATGTGCTCATGAGAACTATGATGTAAATGGTGTATGGGCAGTATATATGGAAGGAGTTAAGTACAGCAACATGGAATGAGGTCGAACTGAGAGAGAAACAGAGCTTTCGTTCCTTTCCCTGCCTCATTTAGAAGCAGGGGGGTTCTACTTATATTGTCTACCTGTTCCCCTACACAAACTTCCTCCCAGCAAGTGAAATTTGTTATCTTCATGAATAGACTACCCTTGTCTCAAATATCACGATCCCCCAAATGATCTTGTTCTTATAGCATTTCCTTCAGCGATTCAAAATTGATTCATTCTACAGACATTTTGGCATGTCCACTGGATGCAAATCACTCCATAAATATTTATGCAAGATCTGTGTTTGAAACACAAATGAATAATATCATTCTTGACCTCAAGGAGTCTCTTTCTGATAGGGGAGATGAGAAAGTTATAGTTATCTGTAATAAAAGGTGAGCTACAGTGAGTTTTGCATTAATGTCCATTTAATATTTAAGGAGAAGGGCAAAAGAGTGTCACAAATATATTTTAATTTTAACTTATACCAGCAAAGAAGTTTTTCCCCTTCTTTTTCATTCCTACAGTCCCTGGTCATGAAGGTGAGTTTTTTCTATAAACAACACTGCCACTTTGCCATTGAGAGACAAAGTAACCAGATGAAAGGCTTGGATTGGCTCATGTACTGTGCCTTATAAGAAGCTACTTTACTCTCTCCACTCAAGCAAACAAAAGGAAACACCTGTGCATTTCACCTTTAATTGTTTTCCTTTGTAGAGGTCCCCAAGAGCCAGACTGAATCCACAACTGTGTACGCAGAATCTGTGGAAAAGTGTGCCATGATCTGCACATTCTAACACACACACACACACACACACACACACACACACACACACACACACACAGAGTGGGGGGTTGACACCTCGTGTCTCTGTCTCCCTCCCCACTTCTCTCCCCCTCCTCTGATTAGATACATCTGAGGTTTATTTGTTTTCATTTTAGTGTTTGGAGTGCACACAGGAGAATGAACCATCCATATACACACATAATTAAAATTATCCTTCAGTTCATAACTGACATGCCTCCGTGGTGCCGTGGTTCATCTCTTCATATTTGGAAGCCACAATGGTGTGAGAAGAATTATGTTCCCCATGGCTTCCTTTTTTTTTTAGGGTAAGAAAACGTCCAGCTGTTTTCATAGTGATTAATCTTCAAATGTTACCCAAGGAATTGTATGCTGAAATCCTTTAGCATTGTGCTGGAGGAAACGAAAACTTCATCTTTGCAATTAGCACATTGCTGGGGAAGAGGTATGATGTGGTGTGTGTGTGTGTGTGTGTGTGTGTGTGTGTGTGTGTGAAAATTTAAGTAGATATTCCTTGAGAATTTTATATTATGAATACTGCAGCTTGTCAAAATATTATCAGCTTTGCTGTTTGCCTCACATGAAGATACAGAGCCAACTAGCTGACTTAATGCCTTATTAAATAGGAGCAGGCTCTCAGGAGATGCAGTGTTGACTTTGCCCCTGTTTGTGTTCTGACTCCGTAGTGTTTAGGTGCTCAAGTATAGCGCTGGGACATAGCACTTTTGCTAGCATGTAAAGATGAGGTTATTTACTGTGTAACAACTGCAGTTTGCTTTATAACAGTCTAAATTTATTTGTTAAGCAACATCTCTACAACAAATACATCAAAGCATGAAGAAATAAGAGCTGAAGATAATATCAACCCAATTTGTTGAAATCTCGGTGTTATGTGACTGGGGAAAAAGTGTATTAGCTATATTCCTTGTTGCTATGAACAAGTGCATAACAAAAAGCAAATTAAGCGGGCAGGTGTTTTGGTTCACGGTTCTAAGGGATACAAACCCTCATGGTGAGAGAAGGCGAGGCTGTGGATGGAAGGCCTTGATTGCATCAGATGACTGACTGCTGATGCTTAGGTTGACTAGCACTCAGTTTAGGCCTCAAGCCCCTGGATGGCTGCCACCATATTTAGGGTAGGTCTCCCTCCCATAAGTTAACTAAATTTGGAGACTTTCTCACATTGAAGTTTTGAGGTGAGTTTCCATAGTAGTGCTAAATCTTATCAAATTGAAAATCAAGATTGACTATCACAAGTACTTGCCTTAAATGATAAAAGTCAGTGCCTAAATTGGTTCTTATTATTCCACCTTAAGATCACCTTTATGTTATAACAAACAATGCTTATCTAGTGAATGCAATTATAACTGTTAAGATCCAAGACTGATTTCATAAGGCATTGCTATATTGTAGTGATGAGTCGAACAGGCCTGCTTTTCATCCTGCCCGGCTCCCTCATGGCTAGCTTAGCCCCGGAATAATTACACAGAAACTGTATTCATTTAAATATTGCCTGGCCCATTAGTTCCAACCTCTTATTGGCTATTTCTCACATCTTGATTAACCCATTTCTAATAATCTGTGTCGCACCATGAGGTGGTGGCTTACCGAGAAGATTCTAACCTATATCCATCTCGGGCCGAGCTTCATGGCGTCTGCCTGTCTCTGCTTCCTCCCACAATTCTGTTCTGTCTTCCCCACCTACCTATGTTTTGACCTATCAGACCAAACATTTTTCTTTATTAATTAACCATTGAAAGCAACAGATAGATAAAAGACCCTCCCAAATCACTATATGAAAATAAAAATGTGTAAATACAAAAAAAAAGATCACTCTTAAACACATTCATACAAGGTACCTCTATTATCTTCATGGGAGTGCAACAAGAAACAATATGCTATCAGGACCCAAGCATTCATATAGAAAGAACTAAATGTTATTAGATCACTACAATATGCTTGGTTTGTTCTAGAACAGAATTTTGTTGTTGTTTTTTTTTAACATATCCGTTATTCATTTCTTGACTTTGATATTACATAGTCTTTGAAATAGCTTTTGGAATTTCATACATTTACTTATTATTCAAATTTTGAGATAGGGTCTTGTTTTGTTTCCCTTTCTAGCCTGATTATACAGATCAAGCTGGTCATGAACTTGAACCTGTTCTCCTGACTCAGCCTCCTGAGTGCTTTGATTACAGTCTGGAACAACCATGACCATTTTGGTGAATTTTATTTTTTTGTTTGCTTCTTCCAGTGGAGGCTCAGGACTATATCAACACTGAGGTGATTGTGGTCTCTCCTGCTTTCCCTTCCGGACACCCAGTAAAGGCCCCCCTGTGCAGAGAGCAAGACAGCAGAATGACCTCTGTCACAGCTGGTCCTCAAACCCTGTTCATGATCTTTTGAAACTTGAGATGCATCTTGGGAAATGAAATGCCCATAAAAGATCATGAGGTTGATTAAGGGAGATAATAGTGCAAACTACCCACACATTTTCAAATGTCGAAACATAACTGATATGAAGCCTGTTGAATTGTTATGCAGCCATTTCTAAGTCTCAAATTGGCAAGTGGATTTGAATTGGACAAGAATACCGTCTCCTCAGTTAGGTAGAGTCATGGAGGGGGATGATCTCTAGTGACATGAGTCACTGATATAACCTGTTCTTTGTCTTCTGTGGCTGATCCTCTCAGAGACAGTATTGCTCAGGAAACTCCTACCTCTCCACTGCAGCCCTTGGACATTTGGATTCTTTTGGATTCAGATGGGATAGAAGTAGCAGCAATGTAGTTTGAGAATCCCCTTGCCAGTGTAATCTAATTACCCACACCTGTCTCCCTTGACAAATTTCTACCCAACAAACCAGTTGATTTGAACTACATAACTATCTTATATTTCCGTAGCAACACGTTGATTCTTTAATATTTTAGTACATTTGTTAAATTTTGAGACTTGTATCTAATTATGCCATTTAATCCCACCTTTGGTAGCCTGCCACATGTCTTTGTATCAGAAGGTGAGAGTGGTTTTTTTTTTTTGTGTTTTTGTATGGTTTTGCTTAAGAAATGGCTTTTTGAAAAATAGGTTTGAGAACTGGAGAAATGGCTCAGTCATTAAGAGCTCTTACCACTTCTCTTGGGCATACACCCAGGAGTGCTGATATACACTCAGGTATGTGGACATACACTCAGGAATGCTGACATACACTCAGGTATGTGGACATACACTCAGGAGTGCTGATATACACTCAGGTATGTGGACATATACTCAGGTGTACAAACACTCAGGTATGTGGACATACACTCAGGAGTGCTGATATACACTCAGGTATGTGGACATACACTCAGGAGTGCTGATATACACTCAGGTATGTGGACATATACTCAGGTGCACAAACACTCAGATGCATTTGCTTGCACATGCACACACACAAATAAATAAATAAATAAATAATATTAAAAAGAGATTTCTGTTGTCATATTGAGAGACACTCCTGTTTTACAGGCCACATGAAGCACGATTAATAAAAACTCAGGGTAGAAATTGGGGTTCAACCTAAAGATTCAAAAAGTAAAGGCCAGCCACTGATTCTTACCTCAGTCTGAAATGGCGATCCTGCCTTCTGGAATCTCAGAAGGAAACTGTGTCTCTGAGAGCTGTTTCCTCCCATTTTATAATCCTCTCTAGGGCTGGAATATAAGGTGTGCAGCACTGTCATTGAAGGAATGCACCACCCAGTTTCTATGGCAAGTAGTGTGGCTACTGAGATTAAAGGTGTGTGTTACCATAATCTTGTCTGTAAGGCTAACCAGTGGGACTGTTTTACTCTCAGATCTCTATGTAGTCTTTATTTATTAAAATATAATTGAAATGTCACTATATTTCCCCCTTTGTCTAAAATAAAAAGGGTATAACTAATATAAGAAAACTATATATGGTAAGTACAATGACTATATACAATATATACAGGCAATATAAACACCAGCATTGTCTAGCTGCATTAGATAAATTCAGGGAAAATATTTTATATCTGTCCTATCTTGGTGAGTCCAAAGTCTTATGCCTAATTTACTTTCTATCATAACTTGCTTTCTGTGTCTGGAAAACTATAACTATAGCCATCTAATCTTCAACTCCCTCAGAGACCCAAGAAGGAAATAATATTAACTGAGTAAACAGGAAGTGCAAGGAAGGAACTTCCAAAAAAACGTGAGTAACAACAGAAACAGCTGGCTGCCTGAATAGTCATCCAAAGTTCCTCTGCAACGTTGGGGCATCCATCTTTGGCCTATAGGCCTAGCACATTTGACAGACTTTTCTGTGAAGCAGGATATTTTTTGTCCTGCTTGTCTAATCAGCACAGCATAATGTCAGTAGTTGAGGCAGAGGCATTTTCTTGCCCAGTGACTTACTTTTGCCACAAAGAAAGTAAGCTACATGTGGAGTTTCTTTGATGCCCATTATCTTCTCTGAAGTAGATTGGTGCCCCTAAAAGTGGACGTGTCATTGTCATTAATAAAGAAGAACCCAGGTTATTAAAACATCATAAATGCCAGATTCTGTAGATCTTTGAAGTGTCTGAAGATGACCTATTTATCTAAATTATATTTTTGTTTTACCTTGAAAACATACATAATGTGACTGCAAGTTTGATTATATTAGGTGATTAACTACTGACCTCTATTTCTTTATTATCCTAAACAGTTGATGATGATAATAATTTTTAAGGACTAGAAATTTCCATTACATCATTAAATGAGCTGACTAGGTACAATACCTTGAACAAGATTAGAAATGTATGTGCAATATGTTTTAACAAAATTAATCTCAAATTTGTACAAAATTTGTTGTAAAACATTTAAAACTAATAGTTGCTTTTAAAAAATAGATTTAATATTCTACCTTTTTATCTTACCATATCTATGTCCTCCCTTTTTCTTTTCAGAGTAGATTCAATAATCTACCTTTCTCTTATCATATTTATATCTCCTTTTCTGTTTTCATTTCTCCCCCCTTTCTTCCTTTTGGTTTTTTGAGACAGAGTTTTTCAGTAGCTATGGAGCCTGTCCTAGAACTTGCTCTGTAGACCAGGCTGACCTTAAACTCACAGAGATCTGCTTGCTTCTGCCTCCTGAGTGCTGGGATTAAAGATGTGTGCCACCACTGCCAGACTTTTTTTTTCCAAAAAAAGAAACTTGAATCTAATTTTCTTTGTTTAACTTTTTTCCTGACCATTATTCATAACAACTTGTAACCAACATATTAAACAAAAACAAACATTCATAATCCATTTTTGGTGGGAAAATGTGGGCATAGTTTTCTAGGCTACTTCCTGCTGATTGGGGATGCTGAGAATCTTCTTATGTAGACCCAAATAAAATCTATGATTATAGTCAATTCCTTATTGGAGTATTCTGTGAGACTGGATCATTTCTGTCAGCAGTCTTGAAGCTGTCCTGGATGTAAAGCTCAGAGAAAACTGTAACAAATGTACTCTGAAACATTGGATCATCTGTGTCATCTGTTCCAATTGGAGATTTTTCAGGGAGTCTTCCTTGATCAAACCTTATTTTTCTTAATCAAGAATGAATCCACTGACTCTAATTTCCTGTGGAAACAAGTGAAAATTTTTTTTCTAAAGTAGCATATCTTTTAAATTAAATTTTGAAGTCAAGGCATTTTTCAAAATAGGTTGGATTAATCCGGCAGTTTATATAATCAAAAGTCTTTTAGCAGCTGTTGCTCCTTCCTCAGCAGTCAAACAATTCAAAGACAACAAAATAATACACAGTATCCATACTCTCTGTGTATTTTCAATCTTTGCATGGAAGTTAAGTTGGGGTGAATGGGAGCTGGGAGAGTTAGTCTTTCTCCCAAACCCAAGGTGGCTAGGTTTGGGTCCTGCTACTAGAGCTGAAGATCAATCCTAATTCTGACCTGAGCTGATGCTAAAAGTGTCAGGCAAATGGCGTTTTTGTGAATTCATACCTTCAAAAGCTGGGCACCATATGAAGCATGATTAATAAAAGCACAATTAATAAAAAAAACTCAGGGTCAGAAATTGGGGTTCAACCTTAAGATCTGAAAAACAAAACAGCCAGTTAGTGATTCTTATCTTGACCTCAGTCTAAAATGGTGATCCTGCCTCCTGGGATTTCAGAAGGACACTGTCTCTGTGAGTGTTTTCTCCCATTTTATAATCCTCTCTAGAGCTGGGTTAAAGGTGTGCACCACTGTCATTAAAAGTGTGCACCACCATCATTAAAGGCATGCACCACCTAGTTTCTATGACAACTAGTGTGACTACTGGGATTAAAGGTGTGTGTCATTATGGTTACTGAGATTAAAGATGTGTGTTACCATAATCTGGTCTGTAAGACTTACTGTGGGACTGTTTTACTCTCAGATCTTC
The DNA here is from genome assembly GCF_037038515.1 of Microtus pennsylvanicus. Classification (NCBI taxonomy): domain Eukaryota; kingdom Metazoa; phylum Chordata; class Mammalia; order Rodentia; family Cricetidae; genus Microtus; species Microtus pennsylvanicus. The sequence continues at coordinate 87,685,352 of NC_134586.1, read as the reverse complement.
AGGCAGTCTTTATTTATGAAAATATTACTGAAATGCCGTTACAGGCACACTCATAGTTGTGGCAAAAATGGATACACTGAACTCGTTTCTCAGATTCTCCTGGAAAAGAGCACAAGGTTTTCAAAAGCCAGCCCATATTAAACATCTCCCCATTTCTCCTCTGACTCCTAGAGGCTTTATGATTGTTATAAAAATTAAAGCTCAGCCTCCCTATTGCTCAAACATTTGTTTTCCCTCCTTTTCCTCTTGAGCTTTCCTTATTGAGTATGTGAGATGAATTGGGGAATGTAGAAGAGTGCTCACAAGAGAAGTGATGCAGAATGAATGTTGCCAGCACCAGCTCTGTCATCTGGCATAGAGATTTCAACATGTCCAGATTGTTTCAGAATACATTTGTTTCATATGTGATCACTTGCTCTGCAAGAAAAGAAAGCATTTTGTAAGGGTTGTGTTGTTAGAGTCTTTCTAGAAGTTTATGTTATGTCTTGAGAAAGAAAAAAACAAACAAACAAAAACAATTTTACCCTCTTTTTTATTTAATGGTGAATCCGGGTCTGCTTTCAAAGTTTTCTGTTACAAGGAGGGCTGCTCTTGGTTCCCGGCCACTTTGCCTTGAAATAATCATACAAAAACTGTATTAATTAAATCACTGCTTGGCCCATTAGCTCTAGATTCTTATTGGCTAACTTTTACATATTAATTTAATCCATTTTTATTAATCTGTATATTGCCATGTGGCTGTAGCTTACTGGCTAATGTTCCAGCGGCTGTCTCCAGTGGGGCTAGCTACATGGTGTCTCTCTGACTCTTCCTTCTTTCTCCGGGCATTCAGTTTAGTGTTCTCCTAGCTCTGTTCTACCCTATCAGGCCAAGCCAGTTTCTTTATTCATTAACCAATAAAAGCAACACATAGACAGAAGGACCTCCCATACCAGTCTTCCCTATTGCTTTTAGTTCCTGTTAATGAACTTCACAATTAAAAAAGGGTTACTGTTTAAATAATTGAGAGATATTTCTTGTCATGGCTTTATTATGAATAACTGTAAAAGTATTCATGTGTGGTATCCAGCATGAGAAACAATGCTGTTCCATACCTTGTTAAGCCATCCTGTACTCACCCTGATTGCAATACTATTCTATTAATAATTGGAACTGAATTCCTGATTTTAGTAATTATTTAAATGATGGAGGAGGGTCATCTGTCTATTGGCTAATAAAGAAACTGCCTTGGCCCTGATAGGACAAAAAATTAGGTAGGCGGAGTAGACAGAACAAAATGCTGGGAGAAAGAAGCAGATTCAAGCAGATGCTATAGCTCTCCTCTCCAAGATGGATGCAGGTTAAGATCCTTCCCGGTAAGACACCACCTCGTGGTGCTACACTCATTAATAGAAATGGGTTAATCAAGATGTGAGAGTTAGCCCGTAAGAGGCTAGAGCTAATGGGCCAGGCAATGTTTAAAAGAATACAGTTTCTGTGTAATTATTTAGGGTAAAGCTAGCCAGATGGCAGAAAGTGGCCCACCGCTCCTATCACTACATTTAAATTATTTTATGTGTCATTTTATCACATTTTTTTCTGATAGTTGATGTGGGATTTCCCTCTGTATGCTTGAATATTACTGAAAAATAAAGGAACTGCTTTGGGCCTTTAGCAGAGCTATAGAGTAACAGAGCTAGGTGGGGAAAACTAAGCTAAATTCTGGGAGAAAGGAGGCAGAGTCAGAGAGAAGCCATGTAAGCCCCACTGGAGCCAGATGGAACTTTAGGTGGTAAGCCACAGTTACATGGTGATATACACACATTGCTAGAAATGGGTTAAATTAAGATGTAAGAGTTAGGAAATAAGAAGCTAGACCTAACAGGCCAGACAGTGTTTTATATAATATAGTTTCTGTGTGATTATTTGGGGCTAAGCAGTCAAGAGCTAACTAGCGGCCTCCTTATGACAGATAGTAAAGCATGTTACATTTTTGTTTTCCAGGTTTTATATAAATGACTTGAATGTGTGTCTGTGTATTTTCTTTTCCTGATTGCTTAGTATAATATAGGAGTTTGGTCATTTTGATGAATGGAGCTGTCCTTAATCCATTTCCTACTATTGATCTCTGTGTCTTCTGTTTTTGTTTATCAGTCTGCCTAAAGGATTATCAATTTTATCGATCCTTTCAAACAGTCAGATTTACTTGCTTTCATATTCCCTATTGGGTTTTTTATGGCTTTGAGCTTTATTGATTTCTTCTCTTATCATTAGTATTTGTTTTATTTTTGTTGCTTGTTTTGTGTTTCTTTCCTTGTTATTTGTCTAATCTTTAATGAAAAGAGTCAAACAACTGAGCTGAGATCTCTCCTTGGTGTTTCCTTTAACCCGGTATCCCCTGTATCCCATATACTTCATCCTGTTTGTATCACAAACATCTTCTAGTTTTCCTTGAGATTTATTGTTTAATAACTGAGTTATATTGAAAACTATTTTAACTTCCACTGAATGCAATAAGTACTGTTAATTTATTTTTTACCTTAGTTCCTTTGGGATCTTGTGACCAATCAAACACATTTTGATGACTTTGACATTTTAAAATGTGTTGAGGTTTATTTTACCACATGGAACACACCATTCCTTGGTCAGAATCTACATGCATTTTAAAATATTATGTTCTGTTATTGTTGGGTAGACTGTCCCATCACCATTTACTTTTGGTGGCTTTGGGTATTATAAACCTTCTGTGTGCTCACTGTTGTCATATTTCCCATAGTTAGGACTCTTGAGAAAACAGCTGAACTTTGCAGCTGTAATTGTGGATCTCTCTCTCCCTTTGGACCTTTTTTCTTTCTGATATATTTTATAACTCTGTTCTTAGGCAAAACCAATTAGAGTCAGAATCCCTCCTTTAAGCCTGTGATATTTCTTGCTTTAACTTTTATTCTTCATCACAGAAATGACCCCTGCTTTCTTTCTATTAGCATCTCATAATACCTTTTCCAATCCATTTATTTTTAATTTGTGTTTTTAAAGTTAAAGTTTATGTTAGATAACATTGGTAGATAAGCTTCTTTGTTCATTCACTATCACAGGCTCTGTCATTTAATCGTGTTTGTTTAAGTCATCTATGCTTCATACTCTCCTTATACAGTAAGATCTAAAATTTATCTTTCTCCTGACCTGCTCAGTTTTGTTTCTTCTACTTTGTTCTTTTCTCTTTTAACCTATTTCTCTACCTTCTTTTAAGCTGGGTATCCATTATGAATCAAATTTACCTTCATTATTGTCAGTGTCTGTGTTTACATTTTCATTGTAGTAAACACTATTTTCATTTTACTTGACATTTTAATCAAAATACTGGTTGGATTTTTTATCATTTTTCCACATTATGCAATTCTTTTCAGCTGAGAAAAGAAGTTAATTTGATGGATTTTGTAAACTAAATGCCACCATGATGTATACATTTCTTTGTAACTTCTTTACAGCCAATATTTTATGATTTTTTTTTATCATATTCAAACATAAAGACTTATTTATTTCAATAATTTCATAGTATTCATCCTAAGAGTAAACCATAGTTTACATATTAATTCATCTGCTTCTGGACAACTAGTTACCATATTTTTATGTATATTTATTGCTATGATGAATATTTTCTATGCCTCTCCTTAACACTCAGAGTTGCTTTTTGACTAGAAATACAAATAGTAGGCAGCTTTGTTTTATAAATGTCAGCTAGAAGAGTTTTGTTGATTGCTGTTCAAGCACCAACATATTCCTAACATATGCTATTACCCTGAATATTTATACCCTTAACAAGAAAATGTCACAATAAGTGATGCTAAATCCCCAATAAACTAAGAGAAAAAAAAACATATAGTTGTAACAAGAGATTCCAGTGTACTAAAAAGAAAGCAGAGTCAGACAACCGCCATGATGTTCCGGCCTGAGATGGACATGGGTTAGAATCTTCCCAGTAAACTACAACCCCGTGGTGATACACAGATTACTAGATATGGGTTAAAGCAAGATATGAGCGTTAACCAAGAAGGGGCTAGATATAATGGGCCAGGCAGTGTTTAAATGAATACAGTTTGTGTGTTGTTATTTCTGGGGCTAAGCTAGCCGTGTGGGTACTGGGCAGGACGAAAAGCAGGCCTGCTTGCCACATCACTACACTTAACACCACAAATTACACAGACTGGCACAAAAGACACAAAGTAAAGCAAGTAATAAATGAAATCATCTGCCACTAGTATCTTTGCCACTAGTATACAAGTCAGAACTGAAAACTGAAAATCTCACTACTAAAAGTAATTTTTCCATGTACATATTTGAGTAAATCTTTAATGTCTTTCTATTATGGAATATCTGTTAATAAAGATGAATATGTATTACAAAAAAAGAGATTCCAGTACCCTTAAAATCCATGGATAGAACCCATAAACAGAAATTCTGTTATAAAAAAATAATTCAGAAGTAAATACACTCAATTTGGCATCATAGATTACAGGCCCTTAAAGGGTATAGGGACATTCTATGAAAGAGATGATAGTCTAGCCCATTATGATAAATACCATCACTGTGTATCTGTGTGCTGTGGTCGTGATGGAATTAAAATAGCAATAATAATACCAGAAAGATACCTATACAATCCCCAGTGCTTAAAACATTTATCCATATACTTCTCTGAACATTTTATGGGTCAGCTGTGAAGTTACCTGGGATATTGACAATGTGTTGTTTGAAACAAAAAGGGTAAATGTTCTGAGAAGTAGTTAATATGGTTTTCAGAGGGAAATCTATTGCATTAAACATTCATATTGCAGTTTGGTCCTCACATCAATTTATTTATTTATTTTAATTAATTAATTATTTATTTATTTTTATTGAAAAAATTTCTGCCTCCTCCCTGCCTCCCATTTCCCTCCCCCTCCCCCACTCCTCTCCCCCTCCCTCTCCAGTCCAAAGAGCAGTCAGGGCTCCCTGCCCTGTGGGAAGTCCAAGGTCCTCCCACCTCCATCCAGGTCTAAGAAGGTGAGCATCCAAACTGGTTAGGCTCCCACAAAGCCTAGCAGGGTCAAAAACCAGTGCCATTGTCCTTGGCTTCTCATCAGCCCTCATTGTCTGCCATGTTCAGAGAGTCCGGTTTTATCCCCTCCTTTTTTAGTCCCAGTCCAGCTGGCCTTGGTGAGTTCCCAATAGATCAGCCCCACTGTCTCAGTGGGTGGGTGCACCCCTCACATCAATTTAAGATTGAAGATTTTGCTTCAACTTCAAAAACAATATTGCAGAGACAAATTTAACTCAAAGGTAAAAGTTGGTAGAAGTTATAATATTGTTTAATACAGATGTAATTGACATTCATTAGATAAAAACAAAACAGAAAAAAAACAACAAAGACAACCCACAATATTTAAAGTAAACTGATAAAAATAGAAGGTCTTTGGAGAAAGGAATGAAAAAAGAGAAAGTGGTTGAGGCAGGCTGATGAAGAAGCCAAAGCAGAGCAGATACTTTCTCCCTGTATCAGGAATTAAAGAAGAAATCCAGGAGATCCTTTGGATATTGAAAGGACAATAAAGACTAGATAATGAAAAACTCTATGCCATTTGACAATTTAGGTGACATGATCAATTTTCTTGAAGGATATAAACTACAGGAAATGCCGTCAAGAATAAATAGATAACCTGAAGAGATCATCCATCAGATACAAATAAGTCATAACTCAAAAGCAGTTAATGAAATAAAATTTTCTTACCCAGGTTCACTGGGTAGGACAATAAGGCAGAAAGAACACCAAGTGTACAGAAAATCCTCCACTGAAAAGAGAAGCGAGAGGAACACTCCCCACTTTCCTTTTCTGAGGCTATCGTCAGTCCAAGGTTAAATCTATACAACGACAGTTATGACATAATAATATTTCCCACCAACATTTCTGCATATGTGGCCTGCAATTATCCTTGTAGTGTGTGCTATTGTTTCAGACAGTGTCTGCTGTCATTCTCACAAAATATGTACTGTCATCCTAGCAAAGATTTGGAGATGAGAATTTAAATGAGACTTTTTAGCATCCTACATGTAAAATTTGTTTGGTTCTAAATTTAAAGCCTGTCTCAGATTTTGACATTTGGACTTTCAATTAAAGTCAGACCTTTTGTTGAGTTTGAGTTGATTAACCTTTTACAGTTGATGACTTCTCTTTCAATAGCGCCAAGAGATCCTCCGAGGGAAGAATCCAATGAATACTTAGAGTCATAATATTATAACATATCAGGCATTAATTTTTATATCTTAAATCAGATTAAAGTATTAACAACCAAGGAAAGTTAAGCTCACTTTACATGTTTTGCTTTTCTTTCAACCAAAGAACTAATGGGCGAACTTACTTAACACTAAATGTAGATAATTTGGGGATTAAAAAGTATTTATCTGAGACAAAGCAAGGTGTCTGCTGATTCTGGGGTTTAGGAATAAAGTTCAGTGTCTGATTCTACCCTTAGCTCTGCCAGGTCATGCAAATATATTGTGGTTTTAGACCTGGCAATAAAGTTTAGAGTGAAAATAAGTTTTAGTTCCATAATTACAGCTGTCTTAGCAATAACACCAACCGTGAGGATGGCTGAGGGAGAGCCTGGGAAACTTTGAATGTTATATCTGGAAGAGACCTAGTTAACTGGGACTGGGTTGAGTTAGTTACCTGTAGAATCCTAAGGTTTTACTGTATTGTGTTTGTTTGTTCTCTCTCTCTCTCTCTCTCTCTCTCTCTCTCTCGCTCTCGCTCTCTTTCTCTCTCCTTCCCTCCCTCCCTCTCTCTGTCTCCCCCTTGATCTGTCAGTTTTTCTCTTGCTGCCTCACTCTTTCTCCCTCTCATCTCCCTCCCTCCCTCCCTCTATCCCTCCCTCCCTTCCTATTTTCCTTCCCAACACTTGTAGTAATTAATCTTTTCTAATCCCTTTCTCTCTCCCATCTTCCCACTCTCACCTTCCTCCCTCTGTCTTCCTCCCTCTTTAACCTTGCAATGGTTAGTATTTTCTACAGAAGGAAAAGCAAAAATCTTATTTACACAATCAAACATATAGTTCTCCCTTCAAGATTTCATAATGTTTTTGAAAACCACTTACATATTGCTTGTGGTGCAACTTTCAGTGACTTCAGCAAGTGTCTGAGAAACACTGGGATTTGCTCTGCAGATGTCAGAGATTGGCACAGGGCCCCGATATGAATCGTATTACTACCCTTTGTAATTTCTAGTCTAGAAGAAATGCAAGCCCTGTTCATTCTTGAGAGATTGTTGTTCTGATTTTCCTTTCCTGGCAGAAACATGATACCAGCCAAATTTTCAATAATTGAGAAATGCAGAGATGTTGAGAGGATAAAGTTGAGAGTAGAAATACGGTTACTAGAGGCTGGGGAGGCTACAGAGGATAGAGAAGTGAGGAAAGGCCGCTCATGTGTTTTAAATTAAAGTCAGAAGCAAGGGTTATTACATATAAAAGTTATGAAATACATTGCTCAGAAATAGAAGAAATGAGAGGTGGTGGAGGAGGCCCACATGCTCAGCCTGATTTAAACAAACTATATAATTAATGTTATTGAGAAAATGCATAGTGTCCTGCTATTGTGTGCAATTTTATGCTAATATGTATCAACTAAAAATGAAATAGTTTAAAATTACACTCATTGAATATGCCAAAGGAAGCCTAATTTTCCCATATGTTAACACCCTGGATAACACATCATGACTGCAGGTTATCTATGAAGAGCAGGTTTGGCCCAGAATCTCACTAATGGTATGGAACATGTAACCAATATGTTGTCTCCTATGAGAACCTGTATTTTGGGTAGATTTTCTAAGTGTTTAAAATTTTCTTGCTTTTCAGTAGCTGGGTGAGTGGAGATGTAGCAATGGAGCTCTAAGCAGGGAGAGGTAGGAGGAATAAGAAAGACTGCCAAGAAAGACAGAAGGCAGGAAAAAAAGATAAGGAGTCAACACTAGGGGTGAGCTCAGTCCTTCATGAATCAAAGCAGGTACTAACTCCTCTTTTCACCTCTATTTCCAGGAAGATCAAAGCTTCTAGAATTGCAAAAATCTTTAGCGTTGAGGGGCTGTCTCCCTCCTACGGGTATCATGAGTGTGAGTTTGGTCTCTGGAGCCCATGGGTCTTCATACTGTAAGATCTGTAAGTTTTACGGCAAGCGAAATCACATGGATCTAAAACTTCACAATCCATTACGTTCATTCACCCAGACAGACTGAGCCAAAACTAGAGCCTACAGCACGTGAAAGTCTGGCAAAGGTTCAGGCTCTGGCTCAGAGTAACCTTTTCTCCTTTGTGGTCTTGTTTTTCACCATGCAACACCTCCTGATCGCACTCAAACTTTCTATATACTTAGAATAAGTGGGGCAAAATTCAAGTCATTGTTTTTTACTGCTGAGTAGTACTCTAATATGTATATATTCCATACTTTCTTCATCCATTCTTCCATTGAAGGGCATCTAGGTTGTTTCCAGGTTCTGGCTATTACAAACAATGCTGCTATGAACATAGTTGAGCATATACTTTTGTTGTATGATAGGGCATCTCTTGGGTATATTCCCAAGAGTGGTATTGCTGGGTCCAGGGGTAGGTGAATCCCGAATTTCCTGAGAAACCACCACACTGCTTTCCAAAGTGGTTGCACAAGTTTGCATTCCCACCAGCAATGGATGAATGTACCCCTTACTCCACAACCTCTCCAGCAAAGGCTATCATTGGTGTTTTTGATTTTAGCCATTCTGACAGGTGTAAGATGGTATCTTAAAGTTGTTTTGATTTGCATTTCCCTGATCGCTAAGGAAGTTGAGCATGACCTTAAGTGTCTTTTGGCCATTTGAACTTCTTCTGTTGAGAATTCTCTGTTCAGTTCAGTGCCCCATTTTATAATTGGGTTGATTAGCCTTTTACGGTCTAGTTTCTTGAGTTCTTTATATATTTTGGAGATCAGAACTTTGTCAGTTGGGGGTTGGTGAAGATCTTCTCCCTTTTGCATGCAAATGGATGGAAATAGAAAACACTATCCTGAGTGAGGTAAGCCAGACCCAAAAGGAGGAACATGGGATGTACTCACTCATAATTGGTTTCTAGCCATAAATAAAGGACATTGGGCCTATAATTCGTGATCCTAGAGAAGCTAAATACGAAGGTGAACCCAAAGAAAAACATAGACGCTTCCTCCTGGATATTTACCTTCAGGCAATGAAAGGAGACAGAGACAGTGACCCACATTGGAGCACCGGACTAAAATCCCAAGGTCCAAATCAGGAGCAGAAGGAGAGAGAGCACGAGCAAGGAACTCAGGACCGCGAGGGGTGCACCCACACACTGAGACAATGGGGATGTTCTATCGGGAACTCACCAAGGCCAGCTGGCCTGGGTCTGAAAAAGCATGGGATAAAACCGAACTCACTGAACATAGTACTGAGAACTCAAGAACAATGGCACTGGGTTTTTGATCCTACTGCACGTACTAGCTTTGTGGGAGCCTAGGCAGTTTGGATGCTCACCTAACTAGACCTGGAAGGAGGTGGGTGGTCCTTGGACTTCCCAAAGGATAGGGAACCCTGATTGCTCTTTGGGCTGACGAGGGAGGAGGACTTGGTTGGGGGAGGGGGAAGGGGAGGGGGAGGGGAAGGGGAGGGAAATGGGAGGTTGTGGCGGGGAGGAGGCAGAAATCTTTAATAAATAAATAAATAATAAAAAAGAATAAGTGGGGCAAACATAGCCTTGCCTCATGTCACCTTTTATTTTATGTTAATGCAATTTTTCTTGTCTAAATACGATTTTATATAAAGCAAGTAATTCTGTTGGTAAGATGACTTGAAGTGCACATCTCTCCTTTGGCAAATTTTCCTCTGACGGATTCTCAAGATGGCCTTGGCTTTCATTCACTGTATGGTCTAAAGAGGCTGGGGGGGAGACATACTTCCTTAACTGGTGCAGCCCACTGTCTTTAAGTTATAGCATAGACCACATTGAGGATAAATCATCTCCACCTTCAATGAGTTGAATTTTTTCTGTCCATTACTTCAATGACAACGTTTACATAAGAACCAGGTCAAAAACCAAAGTCCAACAGTGTAATCTTATTTTTTTAAGAGTTATTTAAAGTTAATGGAATCTTAGAGTAAATATGGGTGGATATGTTTAGGAGTTGGATATGTTTAGAAGGTGTCAAGGAAAGAAAATATTCAGTTTACAAATAATTCTAGAAGCAGGCCCGAATTATATCTCTCTGTTGGCGGGAGGGATTAAATGAATCATTCCACTCCCGCTGGTGTGGGAAGTAGTGGTGGAAGAGAGAAATGCTTGTATGGAATGGATGGGAAGGATGAGAAGATGGCCATCACTCACAAAAGCATGTGGGGCAGGGTTTTGATTCGCTACAACAGTTGAGAGGGAGTATTTATAGATCTTCATAACAAGGAATGAATTAATTGAAAAAGATTTTTCTTTTATTACTATTGAGTACTTAAAATTTTTCATTTTATGTGTAGAAGTATTTTGTCTGCAAGTATGTCTGTGCACCACGTGCATGTGTGGTACTTGCAGCATCCAGAAAAGACCATCAGCTCTCTTGAAACTGGAGTTAGAAATAGCTGTGAGCTGCCAGATGTGTGCTGGGATTCGACCCCAGGTCCTCTAAAAGAGTAGTGAACACTCTTAAATATTGAGCCATATCTGTAGTCCCTACTGGCTACTCTTTTGTAAATACTTTTTCCACATATGTTTTTGTCTATTACCAAAGCAAAGGAGCTCAGTCATGCAAGCAAGAGCAACATGTAAGTCTTCTTACATGGTTTTAACTCATATCTGACGGTACACACAATAAATTTGGGTTAGTTTTCAAAAATTCATCTTCTTGTACTACACATGCATATTCATAACATGGCACATGCATAATTTGTGCAAAATTGCAATTTGTAAGTTTGAGAATATTTTAAAGAAAAATTCTTCCTTCTACACCTTGTTGGAATCTTTGTGACTGAATTCAAAAATGAAGAGAAGGCAGTCTGTGATATGTCAGCCCAGATTAGATAATTTGTCAAAAACTTCTCTAAGATGTTTGAATATGTAATAAAGACACACCGACCAGGGTGTTAATCTGTCTTAAACTATCAATTTATATAGATGATGGGAAAAAGAAAGAAATCGTCAGGAGTGCACAGTAAAAATAAGTGAATTAAGTAGATTAAGGAAAATATTTAAATAACGAGGTCTTGTAGAAAAAGACCAATTAAGGGAAATGCTGACATTTTCATTACCTCTAGAGTATGCTGGGGAAAAAAAAAGATCCCAGTGTGGTTTGATTAAATGGGATAGAGGAAGACAGAACCCAAACCAAATCATACAGCAGCAGATGAGATCCCAAGGTGGGGAATTCTCATTAAATGACAAAAAGTTTCAACTTCTTAGAAATTTTAGAACCAACCCAGATCTTTCACACTTCTTGGTAACTTTGTGATTGGTACGAAAATTGTGAATCTGAGACTTTTACCCTAGTCACAAGCTAGTGAATCTGCCCATTACTATTTTGGGGCACTAGTTGAAGACAAGGGGAGTCCAGGGAGTGCTGGCTAGTTTATGTCAACTTAATACATGCTGCACACACGTCATTGGAAAGGAGGGAGCCTCAGTGGAGAAAATGCCTCTACTACAGCAGACTTTATGTAAGCCTGTAGGACATTTTCTTAATTAGTGATTGATGGGGTGGTCCCAGACCATTCTGGGTGGTCTGAAAGGTTTTATAATAAAACAGATTGAACAAGCTATGTCAAGCAAGCCACCAAACAGCCTCTATCCATGGCCTCTGCATCAGCTCCTGCCTCCAGGTTCCTGCCTTGTTTGAGTTCCTGTCCTGACTTCCTTCAGTGATAAACAGTGATGTGGAAGTGTAAGCCAAATAAACCCATTCCTCCCCGACTTGCTTTTGGTCATGGTGTTTTATCACAGCAATAGTAGCCCTGAATAAGACACTGGGCCAGACGAAACTGGTTTTATTTCTTGAGGAACAGCAATCTGCATGAGCATATTGAGGTATTCTTCTTGTCCCTAAATCATTCAGGGACAACAGGAAAAGTCCAAGGCGGATGAGACCTGCACAAAGCACTTGCTGTTCAATTATGAAGGCCATATTTCATATCCATAGAACCTCAGTAAAAACCAAGGAGCTGTGGTCACCCATCTGTGTGGTCCCATTGCTCAGGAAATGGAGACTGGTTCCACAGAACAAGCTAAATTTCTAGACTAGAGGGATCAGGGAGCTTTGAATTCAAGTAAGAGACTGTCTCAAGTGGAGAATAGTTGAGAAAGACGCGATGTCAACCTCTGATCTCTACATTTACATGTGTGTGCCCACAAATATAAACAGAAACACACACCTGCATATTGTACACATATATACAAGAAAACAGAAAATTAAATTATTATGAAGAATGTTATTCATTTTCATGGTGTGTATAGCTTTTAAAAGATTTGTTTTAATCTTTTCTATTTATGCTTATGTGTGCACCTTTGTGTGAATCTATGCCACTGGAGTAGGGGTGTCTACAGAGGCCATAAGAAAGCATCAGATCCCCCGAAATGGAGTTAAAGACAGTTGTATAAGCTGTCAATGGTTCTGGGAACTAGAATTGGGTACAATGGTTCTCAATCTATGGGTCATGCCCCTTTGGGGTCGAATGACCCTTGTCACATCTTAGATATCCTACATATCAGATATTTACTTTACAATTCATAACAGTAGCAAAATTATAGTTATGAAGTAGCAACAAAATTAATGTTATGGTTGGGGGTTACCATGACCAGAGGAACCATATTTTAGGGTCACAGCATTAGGAAGGTTGAGAACCTCTGCTCTAGAAGATCAAGAAGTGTTCTTAAACACTAGCCATCTGTCCAGCCGTTTTTTATGGAAGTGTAAGTGCATCTAAGTGAAGAAGTAGCATCTCTAAGTTTTCACAATTTGCATTTTGTGCTTTCCGTATGAAGCCACCTACTTCTTTCATAGTAGAGCAGAAATGTCCTACAAAAGTCGTTCAACTGTTTGATTTTGTCTCCGGATGGACATGGCGGGCTATCAGATTGTCTACTTTGGCAGATACTGCCAGGAAATAAAAGGCTGTAATGGAAAAGAGCTGTGGGCTGCCCTGTCTTCCCATGTTGTTCTCAGTGTTAGTGGCAGGCTAATACAAGGATGTAACATGAGTAGGAAATAATATCATCCGCTCTCCTGATGGCTTGTGCTGTGTAAAAGTCATCTTTTTCCCTGAGTTCTAAGGAAGTTCTGCTGCCCTGGAACATGGAGCATCCTGCTGCTGGTTGATGACCGACTTTAATTGTCAGTTTGACACAGTCTAGAATCAGCTGCGAAGAGAGGTAGTGCGAGATTGCCTAGATTTGGTTGGCCTGTGGATGTGGATCATCTGTGGGAGACTATTTTTGTTCTGCTAATGAGGCGAAAAGACCCTGCCTCTGTGGGCGGCACTCTTTCCTGGGCCTGGCATTCTGGGTTGCAGAAGATAGAGAAAGCCAGCTGAACACAAGCACACATGCATAGCACACATACATGTATTCGTTGCTCTCTGCTGTTGACTGTGGCTGGGAGCAGTTGCGTCCGGTTTTTCTCACCTTGCCTTACTCTCAAGGATGGAGTGTAACCTGGAACCGTGAGTTGAATAGACCCTCCCTCTCTGCAGTTGCTTTCATCAGGGTGCCTTACCACTGCAAAAGGAAGTGAAACTAAGGTGAGCTGGCAGAGCTCCTCCGCACAGATGCCACCCACTTCTTTATGATTGCGTTAGGTTCCACAGGACTAGAACTTTGTGCCGACATGCTTCTAACAGTATTTTAGTGGGACACCAAGGGGTGGCAGGCATGTGGGAATCTCCTCTGCTCATGGATGTGAGCCTTGTCTCTGCCTTTTATCTACTAAATACAAGTTTAAAGACAATTGCCAAGGATGTGTTCAGATGCTGTAAGGAGAGTGTTAGATCTAATATGTGCCTGGTTCTCCTGAATGCGCGACTCTGCAACTCTACAGAGCAAGTGTCTGCAAAGGTGACCCGTTATTGTAGGTAAGGCAAGGTGAGCTTGGCGATCCTACAACTTTCACAGTAGACTGAAGTATGATTAATAAAAACTCAGAGAAAGAAATTGGGGTTCAACCTGAAGACCCAAAAAGCAAAGTAGTCAGCCACTGGCTTTTACCTTGACCTCAGTCTGAAAATGGTGATCCTGCCTCTAGGAATCTCAGTATGAGAACGCATCTGAGAGCTGTTTCCTCCCATTTTAATCCTCTCTAGTTCTGAGATTAAAGGTGTGCACCACTGGGATTAAAGGCATGTTCCACCCGGTTTCTGTGGCAACTAGTGTGACTACTGGGATTAGAGGTGTGTGTTATCACTGCCTGACAGTGAAACTGACCAGTGTGGCTGTTTTCCTCTCCTAATCCCCAGGAAAGCTTTATTTATTAAAATACAATTAAAATGCCACTGCAGGAGACAGTATATAGGTCTTCTCTTTGTCCTAGGAAGAATTACCTCATTCGTCAAGCCTACTTTCTAGGAATACAATGCTAAGAAATAGGCAAAGGAGAGTCCTGCTAGGATTCTCGGGGTCGGAGTGAATGTTCAGGGACAGCAAACAACTTGAGGTGTGTGCTAGATGACTTTATACCAACTTGACACAAGCTAACGTTTGAGAGGAGGGAACCTCACGAAAATGCCTCCGTGAGATCAGGCTGTATGTTGTTTTCTTAATTAGTGATGGTCGGGGGAATGTCCAGCCTATTGTGGGTGGTGGCACCCCCAGATCAGTGGTCCTGGTTCTATAAGAGAGCTTGCTAAGCACACCACGAGGAGCAAGCCAGCAAGCAGCACCACTCCATGGCCTCTGCATCAGTTCCTGCCTCCAGGTTCTCACCCTATTGAATTCCTTCTCATCCTGATTTCCTTCAGTGAAGCACATGGATGTGGAAGTATAAGCCAAGTAAACCCTTTCCTCCCCAACTGGCTTTGGATCCTGGTATTTTGTCACAGCAATAGTAACGCAAACTAAGACAGGGGAAAATGGTTTTCTATGCACTGAGGTGGTAAGCTGAAGGCACTCCTCAGGGAAATGATGGAGTTCACAGAAATATTTGCCCTCACCTGCTCATCTTTGAAGTGAGTTAAACTAAGTTTCCTACCTATTGACTAGCCTGTCTCACTTGCTGTTGTTATGGACTCTTTAGGGAGATGACGAGGAGGGTCGGTAGGTTTTCCTTCATAAAAAACAAAGAACCTGATATACACATCACAGCAACTACTCTTCAGATGATTTTGCAACCTGAGTTAAGAGGTTCTCAACCTGTGGGTCGCGCCCCTTTCACAGGGGTTGTATATCAGATGTTTACACTATATCATAACAGTGGCAAAATTACCATTATGAAGTGGCAATGAAAATAATTTATGATTGGGAGTAACCACAACACGAGGAACTCCCTTCAAGGGTTGCAGCATCAGTAAGGTTGAGAACTACTGGTTTAGGGGTTGAGTTCTGGGTCCTAAAGAATGTACAGCTTTGACTTAAAAGTTGCTCCGTGAGCAAAGTTTCATTCAGGTTTATTATGTGCTGGGCATATATTAAGTTCTGGGGATATGATAGCCATGAAGGTAGATTTAGTTTCTGTCCACAAAGGAGTGGGTCAGGAATTTCAGTTACAGAGAAGTAAATTGAGGGAAATTCAGATGTTGGCATGTTGGAAAACAGCCGGGTGGGAAAGGCTGGGAGGGTAGTTCTGAGGGACTAGCGTGTCTGCACCTGGAGTGTAAAAGCCAGGGATGAGATCTACAGGCAAGGGGACTGCAGGTGCAGCCCATCCTGGTTGGGAAAAAGCACTCTTTCCCAAGAACTGCTGACTAGTCTGGGTTCCTGGAGGATAGTTAAGTCAGGGAAAAAGGAAAACATTGAAGAAGGCAGTTTATGTAGAACTCCAGAGGTCTCATTACAGAGTTAGGTTTGTGCTGGCTTTATGGTCATTATTCCTTCTCCCTCTCACCATCATCTCTCTTTTCCTGCTTTTCCTTCCTCCTTTCCCTTCCCTCTTCTTTCCTTTTCTCCCCACCTCCTTCTCCCCTTCCCTATTCCCTCCTTCTCATAGTTTTCCTTGGGTGTGTCCATTGTATAGGACCGGCACTTTCTTCACCTTCTAGGAGAACCATTCCATCGTAGTAGAGACTGTAGGTTCACTAAAACCCACCACAGCACACTTGATATAGCTAAAGACTAAACAGGCTTGTGAACTCTGATCTGGAAAGGTTGGCACAAAGGAACCCTTGGACGGTCCTATTCACTGGAGACGTGCATTTAAATGTATGCTAGCCTGATGTAAAATTCCCCATGGATATGAGGTGAAAAGAATTGAGAACGTTAAATCCAATTGTTAAGCCAGATAGACATGTAGAAAGGCCATGTCCATGAAAATATTTTCTTATTTAGTATAGTCAGGTATTATTAAGGGATCCATTGGAGCAAACTCTTCATATCAAATTAAAAAGTATATTATTTTTGTGATGCCTAAGATCATATTTCTTCTAATAGGTATAATCTAGGTGAGATTGTGCTTGAATATATCTATAATTTGACTCTGGCATGTTCCCTCTTGATGGCTTTTTATTCACTTTAGAAATTCTTCTCTTTGACCTCTTTTATTTTGTCTTTGGGCTTGTGTTTAGTTGGAGGTATGGGATCTGTGGATTTATAGTTTTAATTAAATTTTGTGATGTATGTCTACTAGTTTTCTCTCTCTTAAAAAGTAGCTGAGAGTTGAACCCAGGTTCCTGAGCACATGAGGCAGCTGCTCTACCACTGAGCTGCTTTCTTCACATATTCACCTTTATCATTGTCAGCCCCTCACTGACTCTGGCCCGAGGAAAGCATGGCTCTGGCTGTAAAACTATCATTGCTTTGACCCGTTAGTGCTGACGTCAGACCCCACTTCCACTTTCTTGAATTAAAAACTTGTTTGTTTTTTAAAAAAAATGTGGAGATCACTTAACAACAATAACCCTTTTCTAGCATTCTTGCAACTTCCTTTCTCATTCTGAGACTTCCTATGTATTTTGATGAGTTGGTCAGTGGTGGATGAATTACTGTCATTATCCGACTCATTTTAATCTTTGGTCTTAACTCAAAAGCCAAATTTTATAGCTGCCCCCATGCTTCCAAGTCAGTTACTTTTATTGGCCCATCTCACATGAAACTAAATTTAGAAGGTGGGATTAGACATGCTATCTGGTGGGCGCTAAGATTATAAAATACAGTTGGCTTTTCCCTAATTCAAAATACCTGATTTAAATCCCATAAATATCCATGCCTTCCAAGGGATGGGATAAAATTAAACTAAGTTCCAGTAAACACTGTCCCTAAGCTGCAATATAAATAGGGTATCAATTATGTAGGAGTGGGAGTCACTAATATGTATATAGCGATTTCTCATTAGCCCCAGCAACATCAGAGCTCTTTTTACATTAGATTAAAATAGTAATTTAGCTCCTTAGTAAATGATTAAATGCAAAGAGCGGTTATGTAATCCTTTGGCTAAGGATTGGTAAATGTTGCCAAGTGCTAATGATTCATTTCCTTAATAACACAGGAAGTGCCAGGCCATAAGTTTCCGATAAGGAGCTTCTGTCCCCACCAGATGCAGCACTGCTGCAGGGGGGGCACAGCTCCTCGGAACTGCAGGCATGCGCAGGCCTCCAGCTCCATGTCCTCATGCTGCCTCTTAGAACCCTTGGAACTCTGAGCAAACCAGCCTATCTGCAGGCTCAGCTTTGCTCTAACTTTGCAGAATTATCATCAGGATGGATAAATAGTAATCTATATCCTCACCGTGAATCCCTTCATTGTTCTGGGTCACACTGGATAGTGTCTGCGAATGGGTCTCTGTTGTTTAAGGTAACAATTTTCTCAAGAAACTAGGCACTGAAAGTAGAGATTGGAAAAACAGTAGCATTGTTTTCTTGTGGAACTTGAGGGGAACGTGAATGCAGCCTGTTAGGCACATCTTTGTTGCTTTTTAAACCTCAGATTGTTTCAATGGGAAGAAGATCCAAAGCAAAGGTCCTGGGAACAAATGCCCATCAAATACCTTCTCCAGAAGTAGTACGGAATCTGGGGACAACTTATTTTGTGGTTAAAAATATCTTAAAACAGGAGAACTCAGGATTTCTTCGAAATTGTACTGAAATTATAAAAGGGCTTGATGATTTTTGTTTCCCATAGCTCTACCTTTCCCTAAACACGGGAAATTAATGAAGCACGGCTGGAGACTGTGTGTTCCATTAGTAGAAGGTAATGGAAGTAATGTAAAACCACGATGTAGAAGGACTGTTCCAAATAGTGTTTTTAAGTAGAACACCAAGATCCAGCAAACTATGATGGCGTCCTTGATGGTGGTGCTGCAAGAGGTGGAACTGAAAAACAAACACAGTAATTTGGAGTCCTATGATGGTAATAGACGAGAAGTATGCATCTCTATCTCCAGAGGCGACCCCTACTGCTCTCAGACTAAGCCACGTGGTCTGTAAATAGTGTGCTGGTTATTTTTTTCTTTTTCAACTTGACGCAGTCTGGAAAGAGGGAACTTTAAGTTTGAAAATCTCTGTCAGACTGACCTGTAGGCATTTGTGTCATTAATTAATTATGACATTATTAATTATTAATTAATTAATGTGTTGATAGGGGAGGTCTGGGCTACTGTGGGTGGTACCGCCTCTGGGCAGGTAGTCCTGAGTTGCATAAAAAGCAAGCTGAACAAGCCTTGAGGAGCAAGCAGCAAGCACTGTACCTCCATGGCTTCTGCCTCTGGTCCTGCATGAGTTGCTGACCTGACTCCCCTCAATTATGGACTGTGATCAGGATGTGTAAGTTAGATTGACCTTTCCCTCACCATGTTGCTTTTTTGTCATGGTACTTATCACAGCAATAGAAAACAGTCTTAGACACTCAGTAACACTACTGTGTACACTGTGTCTGTGAGCATATATGCAGACAATAGGTAATTAATTCATCCTTTAAATGAATATTCATTGCACACCTAGGATGACTTAGGTACTGAGGATGGGTTGGCTAAATGAGGAGACAAAATTCTATTTATATTAGGGGAAGGCAGACAATAAACACATCAATAACACATTTTAATATAGTGGTAGATAATAGTGTCAAAAAAATAACCTTTACTTTGGATCTTCTTCCCATTGAAACAATATCAGGTTTAAAAAGCAACAAAATTGTGCCTAACAGGCTGCATTCACGTTCCCCTCAAGTTCCACAAGAAAACAATGCTACCATTTTCCAATCTCTACTTTCAGTGCCTAGTTTCTTGAAAAAATTGTTAGACGATAGTGAGAAAAAATAAAGTAGGAAACAAGGGTGAGTATAATGTGTGTTGGGATCTCTTGTTGAGAATGTTGTAGTTAATCCATCTGAGAGGCACTGCAGAAATTATCTGTGCTGATGGTCTAGAAGAAGAGTCTTCCTTATTAAGGGACCAACCAGTTTAAAGGCTCTGCACAGCCTTTTTAATGGCCCTTCTATGGATGGAACAGGTTGGGGTGGGGGAGGGGTTTCATTGGTCCAGATCAACGGGACTTTCTGGGTCATTGTCGTTTGAGGTGAAGTGGGAAGCTGCAGCAGAGCTCTGAGAGAGGCCAGCTATGACCTAACATGTTTTATAGGTTGACTGTAGCTTCTGTATTGAACATAACATGTAGGGGCCTGGGAAGGAAACTTTACAAAGAGTGTTAATCCATTAGGTAGAGCTAAGTTAGTGGGCCACTCAATTGCATCCTTACATATGTTGTATGTACTGGGGTGAAGATTAGTGGTGAATACCCATTAAACTGTCGTGAGATTGGGAGGGTTGGCTTCCTCTAGAGGACTGTGCGTTCCTTTTGGCAGAGAAGGAAGTATGCCTGGGCGACACAAACATCCTTTCTCTTATTAGTGGTGACCAGGTGTCAGGAAAGCGAACTTGCTAGCTCTGGCCCACCTGGATGTTTCAGATCTATTTCTGGAAAGCGGGTTTTATGAGGTATGCAAGGAACTCCTTTTTGTGGTGACTTAAAAGTTCCCTAATTGGGTTAGTTCAGGTTCTGTGTCGTGATTCTGTTTTTCTGGGGGAAGCTAATAAAGAAGGAGGCTATGGATTTTTAGGACAAAAGCAAGACAGTAATTAGGTAGCAGGGTCCTGCCACAGGACAAAAGCCTTAAGCAGCTCAGACAAACACCAAAAAGAAACCTGCCTCATGCATACTGATGCAGACACACGGCGGAATCTCAGAAAATATGCTTGCGTTTATTTTCCTGCAGTAACATTCTTTTCATGAACCATCCCACACTGTGGTGACTGTGTCATTAGGCTGGTGATCTCAAGGTAGTTGTCTTTTGCTTTTTGTGTGGTTTCCTTTGTGTGTTAGGCTGGAGCTGGAGGCTAAACAACTTGCCTAGATTCATCTATGAAACTGCAGGCTCCCCTCTGAAAAGGGAGTATGGTGGAATCCAAAGTGCAGAAAGTCTTGGATAAATGGGGGTGTGGTTCTATTCAGCAGATGACGATTCATTTCCCTGTGCTCCACACTGTGCCTTGTGCAGGGGTACTGAACATGCTCCCTGCCCCCAGCTGGGCTAAGATCTCCTTGGAGGGATCATTATATTGGCATGAGACACAGATAGCTGTTAGCTGTAAGGTTCCTATTGTTAAATACAGCAGGAAGTGAGTGAGTGAGGGGGATGTGAGACAGAAATGTAAGGCAGGGGGCTTTTGCCACACTATTATGCGATTAATGAAGGCAGAAACATCACAAATAAAACTGACTCCTAGGTAGGCGACACCGGGAAGGGCTCCATTTACCCGCTCAGAAAAAAAATCCTAATAATAGACAATTGTCTATAATTACCTCATTGGAAGTCTGAGGAACATAACTAGTTCTGAGTGATGAGAGATATTTGACAGTGATGCTAAGAGCCTTGTTCAACGCATAGGTGTCATAAATGGCTGGATGCTTCATGAAACTTCGCTCTAGCATTTTGCCATATATTTTTACAGTAAAAGGTACTTTTTAAAAAAGGAACATTAAAACAATAATTCAAAAACACTCCATCTTTCATGACTTCTGATGGTAGCTTCTGTCTAGTGATGCCTTCCGGGTAGCTGCACATACCGTCTTCTACTTCTCAACCATGTAGGTCACATGTGTCAGGGTAATGTCGAACGTTGTAGTTCCCTTCATCCTTCTACACCAAGGAGCATTGATTAGCATCTTATTGAGCCGAACACTCGCTATTTTGGTAAGCACAAAATGTCAGTGTCTTGCTTAATCTAGAAAATGTCCACTGTTTGGCCCACTTAAGGGTCCAGTGCAAATATTTTGTGTCCAGGTGACTGCCTTGCATGCAGTAGTTAAGGTGCTGAGACATTTTCCACAGGAAGCTGTGCCATTCCCCCGGGACTTCACAGTTTTCTTCATTCCACCAGTGAACATAGTGAGTGGACCAAAGACAGTTTCTGTCTGGAGTAGGCACTCTTCTGAGCCTAGAAAGCACATATTTTTGGTGAGCAGGAAGCTGACCTTTCTCATAGTATTCTAATTTATGTGTGTGCACATATGGAGTCTAGAGGTCAACATCTGATGCTACCTAAATTGCTCCTTCCCTTCTCCCCCTCCTCCCTCCCACCTCCCTCCCCCTCCCTCATTTCCTCTCCTCCTCCCTCTCCTTCTCCTCTCTTCTTTGTCTCGTTAAATCTAGAACTCATAAAATGGCTAAACTACCTAGCTAGAAAGTTTTAAAATCCTCCTGCCTATGTCTGCCCAGTGCTGGGAATGCAGGCATGTGTCATCGTGCCTATATTTACATGGGTACTGGAAATACAAACCCAGGTAAGTCCTTATGCTTTCTCAGTAAACGTTTTACTGAGAAGTCCCATTTCCAGCCCATCATTCTACTTTTTGTCATTTATCAGTTGCAATACTTTTATGTCAGTTCTTTCCTTAATTTGAGGTTAATGTATTTGGCATGCAATTTTAGAAGTGAGAGTATTTGGATACACCATTAAATTGTTAAATAGGAGAATTTTATTTTACTTAATACATACGTTGAAATCATTATTGCTATGTCTTTCAGGGTTTGGGACATAGACCGCTTTCCATTTCTAAAACAGCAATGAAATTTAATATTCTTTATTCACCTAACACCACACTTTCTTTAGATAGACATATTTGCTATGTATCCTGCACTGGCCTAGATTTTGGGCCTCAAATGATCTTCCTACCTCATCCTTCCAAGTAGCTAAGGTTATAGGCATAGTCTAAAGACTGCTGCCCTGGCTAATACAAATTTAAAACTACTTTAATCATATGAATTCACCTTATTTTTAAATATTTGATTTGCCACAATCTGTATAAAAGGCAATCTACTGTCAAATTGTTTATAAATCTGTACATTATCAGTGATGTTGTGATGAGGTAGGTCTATATGATTTGTTTTTACATACCAATATAGAGACCAGTAAATACACAGAAATGCCAAATTAAAGACCATGAGCCATCTACAGTAGAGTGGGTGCTGTCAAATTTGCCCTCCAAACTGATTAGGTACCAGTTATCCCCTACCAATTTGTGAGGAAGTCTGTTTCCCTTGATCTAGCAAAAACCCAGTTATATCAAACTTTTTGATCTTCGCCAAGATCATTTATTTTTTAAAAGGCTTATCTTAATTGAAATTAATAAACTTGAAGTTGGATGTCTTTTTCCATATCTGTGGGCTTGAATGCCATGTGTCTTCAAATCTCTATGTTAAATTGAATTCCCAAGGAGATGGTGTTGGAAAGTGGACCTGGTGGGTGATGAAACAATGCACAGTGAGAGATACAAACTTTATAGAGAGGCTGCAGAGAGATGCTGTTTCCTCTTGCTGCCTTTTCCTCATCCAGGGACAGGAGAGTCTGTCCTGTGGATGGGGCAGGCACTCAGCCTTTATCAGTATAGTCTTGGGGCATAGGATAAAAGATGGTAAAAAATAAATTTTGGCTAACTCTGAATTACCCAGTCTAAGGCATTTTCTTGAAGCAGCTTGAATAGACTCAAACACTCTATTAGCAATTTTACTTTCAATAAATCATCTCTGTATGCACTTACCTATTTTTTCCATGCCAGGCTGGCCTTTTCAACCAGTAGGTTTGGAGGGAATATTAACTACATTTTATTTTCCAAAAATTGTATGTGTGTATGTGCACAGGTGCATGCCCCTGTGTGTACATGTTCAAAGGAGCACAAATGCTGTGTTTATTATTCATATTGCTTAATAATTAAGTGTATACCATGCCCCAAAATTATGTTTAACATTTAACATGTATTGTTTGATATATGTTTATAAAATATTTTATCTTATTTTTCAGGTAAGGAAATTAACACAAAAATTATAAGCAATATGTTCCAATGCATGTCTAGAAAGTGGCTGACACTGGAAAAAACTCTAGTTCACCTTGTTCCAATAAACCTGGAAAGAAAGGGAATGCAGTTAGTAAATAAATGTGTGACTCTTTTATTGTTTCCTTTTTGGAAACCTTGACTAGTTGTCTATTATTTTGCCTGTGTCTCAAATGATTTGAAGTCCTTTTCCTTGGGCATTATTGGCTTCTCAACAGGACACAAAGTCTCCAACACTGTCACCTTTCCTCCTTTAAGTTCTTTGCCTTTCTTTTCTCACTAAGCCTCAGCAGTGGGACCTGAACACAGCCAGTGTCACTACTGGCTGCCTTTTGGCCCCGCGTATACTCAAGACCATCAGCAACCTAATGCCAGGACTCATGCAGAAGGCTTTCTTACTCTCAGCCTCCTCTTCTTGCTTTTGTAGACAGTGTCTATTTTAAGACAATATAAGTAGACTTAAGAAACACCAGGCTTGCAATTAGATCATTTAACAGCCTCAAATTTTAAGACCCCTGGAGCTTAGGGATTCCACAGAACAATACATTTGGATTTAATAGACAATGGCTAACAGGGTTACAATATACTAAAAACAGTGCCAGGCTTTTTCTGTCTGTAAACTGGAACTATCCTTTGCATTTTGCATATGAAGAAAATCCAAATCCATGGGACTGCTCTAAGCCCGGGTTCTTTGTCTTTGACGGGCATGGGGTTTTTAACTGGAATCTTCTCAGGTGTGTATTTCCTTTCTCCAAGCTGGAAAGCAAATCCCTAGATTTGCAAGAAACTGTGTCAATCTTGCTGCTTATTGCTACGCTAAGGACCAAGACTAAACAGCGCATCATTGAGGGAAGTCAGGGCAGGAACCTGGGAGCGGGAAGGCCACTTAAGTGACTTGCTCAGCCAGCTTTCTTAGACATCTCCTGGCCCACCAGCCCAGGCCAGCGGTAGCACTGCTCACAGTGAGTGGCTCTTCACCCCTATTAATAACTAATCAAGAAGCATGCGCCACAGTCTTACTTGTAGACTGTCTGGCAGGGACATTTTCTGATAGTTTTCTCTTCCCAAATGACTCTAGCCTGTGTCAGGTTGACATAAAACAAGGCAGCACACCAAGTGTATTAAATTATGTATTTGAGAGTTTTGCTTTTTCTGAAATTTGATTACCTTTGGAGCACTAGCTGGGATACAGGGCATCTTCTGGGGGCTTCAGTTTACATTCCTGGTAAGCTGTCTACTACTGACACCTGTCAGGCATTGCCTAAAATAGAGGTCCTGCGCTATGCATGCTTACTACATTCCTTTGGTCCCCTCCTACCCTCCAGCCAGTTCTTTTCCTTCAGGGGTCCCTTCAATGCTGATACTGCTTCGTATTGTCTGGATTGTCTTCTTTCCTTACTCTGTATACACCCCACACTCTCCTGGCAGTCACACTTATTTTATTCACCACCTGAAAGAGAGAATGTTCAAAGCTCCAAGTTCATACTGATCTCTTAGATTTGTACATTCAGGTACTCATTACAACTGCCCATTGGTATATCCCACAGGCATTTTAAATATTTCATGCATACTATTTCTAATTTTGCATCGTTCTCAAGTCCTCCCTCCTCCTTTTCCCCGCTTACACTTGGCTGATCATCATGTCCTATTGATTGTAGCATTTTGAAATACCAATTCCTTTCTCTCTATCTCTCCTGCCCACCCCCCCCCCCCAAACAGGCGACCACTTGCTCTACACACCACACCCCCAGATGTCCTTTCTTTCAATTCATTTCTGTACTGCACATGCAATATGCCTTTTAAAAAATCTAACAATGCTTAGTTTCTATTTAAAGATTTTACAGTAATTTTCCATGTTCTCAAAGTGAAATGTAACTTCTTACTCTAACACGGAAGGCTCTCAGTGTCTGGTTTCCTGTCTCAGATTATTATATTAATTTCTTCTCTCTTTCTCTAAAGTGGCTACTTATGTAGCCAATCTGGATTAGATGTTTCCTGCCTTTGTTTTAAATACCCTTTATCCCATGGAATTACAATTACTTAAATGATGATATTTCTGCACCCTCACTGTAAGATGCCCAAGGTCATAGATTTTTACTTTGTTCACACAGATCCACCACCAATCACCATGGTAGGCACATTATACATACTCAATGAACATTTATTGACTTTCCCTTTTATAGCCCCGAGCTTAATACTTCACAAAATCATGCATATAGTCATTTGCCTCTGAAGGAGCCTATAATGGAAAGATCAGAAGATTCAGTCATGTAGAAAACAAGAAAAACTCTCTATTTAACAGTGATTGTCTCCTGTTTCTTACATCCCCTTCCTGAAATAGGTGGCATGATAAAATAATCACATAAAGCATATCATTTACATCACCTTTTGCCATGCTTCACTCATGAACTTTCTTTCAGATCAGTCTGCATCTTAAAGAGAAAATTGAAAACACATGAACAATTTGACTTACTTAAATTGATGAGAATGGTTTCAAAGAAACAATTTCCTACATTTGCAAGAACTTAGGCATCAGGATATATGTTAATTTTCCTTAACTGACTGATATATGCTCAGGGCATGACTTTTCCATATGAATATCAGACCTTACAGAACAAATTTACAGAAAGAACAGTGGCACATTACCAGAACCTGAAGTCACAAGCTTTCAAACATAGATGCAACCTGGTGCAACCCCGAGGCAAGGGCTGAGAGCCACCATTCATGCACAACTGTCCTGAGTGTCCATTTATAGGGTTGGCAGGGTGTACAAAGGTCAATGATGGTTTTTAATGTGTTTTATGAGTATTTTGGGGGTAGCATGCTACAAAGAAGCTTTGTAACAGATTGGCTCCTCAGCTTTTATTTATTAGTTTGAGATATATATAAATAACACTTGAGTAATTAGTATGACATGCAGAGTAAGAAATTCACAGAGACACATAATCCAGTTTCATACATAACTAGATTGGAAGTGATTTTAAGGTCTACTGTGGTGTTGGTACCATTGTTACGATACATTAATGGTCAGCACAACTGAGCTGTTTGTACCTTGAAGCAGGAACTTCTTGTGAACTAAACAGATCAAGGAAGATGAGGTGGGATCTGCTGTGCTTGGCAAGAGTTTAATCGTAGAACCTTTAGGAGAGTGGAGCAGTGTGACAGTGAATGGAAGGCCCTAGGATTGCAATCCTTGTTAAACACCTACTTGCTAGGGGTGAGGAGAGCCTTGGCAGATGTTTGTTTGGCAATGCAGCCCATACCTTTAGTCAGATGTGAAGAATAGGGAAAGACATCTGGAGGACCAAAGATAGAGGAAGGAATAAACAGAGACTGAGACAGCATCAGCCATAGAGGAGCATCTGAACAGCCTTGGCATTCCCTCTTCTCCCTCTTTCTGGTTCCTTGCTGTCCTTTTCTTTTACATTTGCAATGAACACATGTTCTGATATACAGCCTTTTTCATTTCCCACTTGGACAGAAGCAACATTCAAACCTACTTCTCATAGTCATCTAAACTTTGAACACCCTATGTAGTTTATGTCAGTGTCATGATGCCAACTTGATGGTTGAAGAAGAGGGCTAAGGGAAGGGCAATGTGCTTGCTCAAGTCACTTGGTGGCTTATTTCAGACCATGAATTACTGCCCAAATCCTCCTGCTTTCTGAAGCAACATACTCATGAAACATGTGATCATTATACTCTAGACAGCTTGACAGGTCAGTGCTGTCCTAGGATACCAGCCAGAGTTTTAGATAGCTTTTAACTAAGTTGAAAGCTGGGAGGGAGATATAAACAATTTATTTTC
Organism: Microtus pennsylvanicus; assembly: GCF_037038515.1. NCBI lineage: Eukaryota > Metazoa > Chordata > Mammalia > Rodentia > Cricetidae > Microtus > Microtus pennsylvanicus. The sequence continues at coordinate 87,658,050 of NC_134586.1, read as the reverse complement.
TTTATCTTCTAATATTTTATGGGGAAATGTTCCGGCTTGCTACCCAAGAATCCTGTTTTCCATCACAAACAATGCTGTTCACAATAACGGAGCTTCATTAAGCTAAAACAATAGAAGGCAAGGAAACAAAAGAGCTAACATATCAGTATTTCATAGAGTGCTTGTAAAGAATAAGTTAAAGTTAATGAGTCTTAGCTACTTAAATTATTTATAATACTTCAACGTTTTTAATATGTTGTCTGAAAATACAAGTTGGTTCCCTGCTTTCTCTGGACAGCTTTCTCTACTGCAGGACAGTTAGCCATCTTCTGTTATTAATTGCCCTACTCCGACTATGTCTAGAGGGATATTTTTAAATTGTTTGAGCTTAGGTTAAATTAAATGTGTTCCAATACAATGCCAGATAACTAAGCTGAGATTCCAGGCTTGCCTTTTGCTATAGCCTACAACTAACTCTTGCTTCCTAGAATTCACTTGTCCTTAAAACTGTCCATCTGGGCCTCCAGTAAATGAACAAGCAGCCTCCAGATACAGATTGGTGCCCAACATGGGGCTGACTACATTCATGTAAATCCCCCCTCCCCCCAAAAAAACTTTTTAAAAAATTCTAGACAAAAAAGAACAGAGTTAAGCATGGCTTCTTGGTATCTGGCATTTTTTTTTTTTTTGGATAGACTCTGTTTGCTGGCAGTGAGCAAGTGGTGCAGGAGAATTGTCTGTATTCTGTCAATCATATTTTGAATACATGCTGATTGGCCAGGCAGGAAGTATAGGCGGGTCAACCAGACAGGAAGTAGAGGTGGGGCCATGAGAACAGGAGAATTCTAGAAAGGAGGAAGCCCATTCCTCCCATTCCAGCCCAGACCACCGAGAAGCAAGATGTAACCTGCCCAGCTGAAATGTACTGAGCCATGTGGCTAACATAGATAAGAATAATGGGTTAATATAAGCTACAAGAGCTAATAAGAAGACTTAACTAATGGGCCAATCAGTTTTATAACTTATGGAGATCTCTGTGTGATTTTCTTTGGGGCTTGCTGGCTGTGGGGTACTGGGCTGGACAGAAACCCCAACAAGCAAGCCCCTCATGTTACAAGCAAGGGCACTAAGGCTCCTTTAAGAGGCAGTCTTCCTGACTCAGCATTGGCAACAAAAGTCGCACATCTTCTTTAGGAAAAGGCTTTCAGGTTTATGCTAGTTGCACATTTTAAAGTGTAAAGTAAAATTAATAAATACAAGTTAATAGATAGCAATCTATAGTAGTCAAGCTTGTTAATTAGGTTTTCTAGATATCCATATTTCAGATGGATAGTTATTCTTCAAACCTTTCAAGGGTTAACAAAATATGGCATTTAAAATGTTTAAGAACTTAGGACTTTTCATGACAATGAGACACATCTGTTCCTGGCAGCACCAATGTACTTCAAGAGGAAGATGGGCATCAAAGAGGCTCCTTATGGAGTTTGTTAGCCATTTGGGAAAAATTTGCTCTTGCCTAGACTGCTTGATGTTATTCTCTATGAACTGGACATGCAGGACCCACAAAAAATGACTGCTTAATTTGCCTAACAAAGGTGAGACAGTCCTTCCAAGTTTCTCCTTCATAAAAGAACTGCCAGACATTTTGCAGGACTCAGACAAAAACAACTGATGAACTTTGCCAGTACAAGGCATAAAAGATCTTCAAATTTCCTGCTTCATGAAAAATTCTGCTGGATACTATGAGGCTGTAGGCTGAAGATGAATTTTGCAACAATACAGAAGAACGTTGGATGACTGTCCATGTAGCAGGATGTCTCTGTTAATTTTAGAGTTTTGGAAGTTGCTTATAGTGTACTTCCTGTTAACTTAGGTAATATTATATCCTTCTAGAGTCTTTTGAGTTAAAGAATAGTTATAGTTTTCCTTAGTTGTGATAAAAGATAAAATAGATATAAATATTGTAACTATAATTCTTGCTTGATAACTCTTGTTGTATATAATATTGCTGAGTTAAAGTTAAAACCTTCCTTTTAATTTATACAGAAAAGGGGAGGTTATGTGATATTGCCCTCTGCATGATGTGAATACCATTAGTTAATAAAGAATATGCTTTGGGCCTATTGCAGTGCAGAATAGGGCAAGGTGGGCATTCCAAGCAAATAGAGAAGGAGAGAGTAGGCAGAGTCAGAGAGAAGCCATGTAGCTGCCAAAGGAGACAGATGCCTGAATTTTACTCAGTAAGCCACAGCCATGTGATGATACATAGAACAATAGAAATGTGTTAATTTAAGATATAAGAGCTAGCTAGAAATATCCATAAGTGAATAGGCAGTGTTTTAATTAATGCAGTTTCCGGGTGGTTATTTCAGGTCTGGACAGCTGGAAAATAAACAAACAGCCTCTGACTACATTGGAATACTTTAAACTCATTTGTAAACTCAAGATATCACATTCCTTGTAGGTATTATCCTTGTGATGTTTCATTAATTCCATTCAATAGAACAGAACTATCACAGAGTTGGGGCATGCAAGTATGTTTGTCAGCTCAACAACCAGCAACCTGGGATCTCATCTACATCCAGGAACAGCATGTGCACCCCATTTCAAACTATACAATATTATTCTTCCCTAGCAACCCATTTGTAATGTCACTTGTAACCAAACACATCCTGAAATAAGTATTAAAACTGGGGGAAATGAGCTGATACAATCAGGACCTGTCTGGGTGGATGGCAATAAGACAAACTTTCCTTTGAGTGAAAGTTTAGCGGAAACTCCCTAGTTCCTATGTTATGACTGTGTATGATTTAGTGTGGATATGATTAAAATCAGATGCATCATGGAAAAGAACAAATTCTTACAACTCAAGCCTATTAAATCATAAGTGATAAAATTTGCATCTCACATAACTTCTCCTCTTGGACCCACAAAAGGAGCCTGAAAATAGTGAACTGTTACTAGCAAATAGCTACAATTTTATGGAAGCATTCCCTTTGCTTCTAAACATAACCCTTTGCTATTATATGCATTTCTTCAATTTATTTTAAAAAAGAAAGATCCCAAGAATCTGGAAACAATCCATCCAGACAGACAACTCCCCAACCCCTGGGTAGCAGATGAATCCTCTAGAATGATGAGCCCAGAGGCAGTCTCCCACAAATTGTCATGCCAAGTGTTTAAGTCACAATGATAAACACATTGACAAACTGTTTCCCAATATGCCTTTACTGCTTAGCTCCCCATCAGTGATGTGAGATCCCCACATCCTCATCAACATTTCTGCTGTGAATATTTAAAATCCCCACTACTCTAATAAGTGAATAGTAGCATCTAATTTTATTTAGATTACTTTTCTTCTTTCTAGTAGCACTGGGCATTTTTATATGCTTGTTATATATATGTATATGTATATGTATATGTATATGTATATGTATATGTATATGTATATGTATATGTATATGTAAAGCGTCTCATCCAATGTCTATTTTTAAACTTTGAATTATTTGTCTTTTTCTTGGATTAGTTTAAAAAATATATTCTAGAGCCCTCTAGATGTCAATCTTTATCAGAATGTTTATTGCAATATTTTGTCATTTTGCTTTCTTGATGATGTTTTCCAAAGACCAGATCGTGAACAGTTGTTGATACAATCCAGAGTATCTCTTCCTTTTCCTCTATGATTTAAGACTTTGGCGTCTTCCTTCTAAAATATTTGGTCAATACAATACTATGAATGCTTCTCTCTGTAGTTCCCCTGTAAGCTTGAAAGTTTTCAATTTTACATTTCAGTCAACATCCATCTTTAGTTATTTATTATAGATAAGGTGAAGTGAGGACCAAGGCTTGAATTTCTCCAAATGAATATTTGCTTGGCCCAGTGCCAGCTTATGAAAAATTGTCTTTTCAGATGGACATGGCCTTGCTACTTCTGTGACAAGCCAGTTATGCATACATGCATAAACATACTCTGGAATGTGTTCCATTCAGTAGACCTGTATGTTCATGATTATGCCTCTCCTACTTCAACCTGACTACTGTAGATTTGAGACTTGGTTAAGGTAATGTCAAGCTTCCAGTCTTGTTTTTATTTATGTAGACCCTAGCTATTATAAATCTCTTGCAAATCTAAGGATCACCTTGGCAATTTCCATTCCCACCTACAACAGGCAACAGCTATTTGATGCATTTTTCCCTGGTGCTCTATTTGATTATAGTAATAATGCTAGTTATGTACAAAAATGTGCTAGATAATGTTCTGTGCCCACTTGCCTAGACTACAGAGCCCATCTTTTGATCATATACCATTTGAGATATTGAATATATTTTGCAGGTGTGAGTAACACTGAAAATCATTTAACATTAACAATTATGTAGTGGGCTACATTCAGTCAGTGTAATGCTTTAAAGGAAAAATTCCATGATTCCTGGGGAGGTTCTTTTGCCTCAAAGGTAAAAATTGCACTTGAGTTTTTAGCATGTTGACTTTGTCAATTCAGAGTTTAAAATTAAATCTACTTCTGTCTGAGTTTTTTTTTTTGTCTACCTATTTGTCCTGCAGATACTAAACTTTAGAACCTGGCTAGAAAGGCAAGAAAACTCTGATTTTTTTCTGTTATTCACATCTATTAATAAAGCTTTCTTTAACATTTTATTGTAAGTATAAACTAAACTGGAATGGAAAGGCAGATTTTTACAAAGGAAGGACATGTGGAGACATCATAAAAACTAGTTCAGGAGGGTGTACTTGAGAGTAGCTGAAAATGCAGTATTGAGTAGGTGCATAGCACTTAGGATTTCCACATGACCGACTGTACTTTCTCTTTGTGCATTGTAGACAAGTCTGCTTGGATCACAGGCTTTCTCAAGGACATCATGGCTTAATGAGTCAGTCATATAAACAGTTAGCCTATAAAGACAGCTATGAATGGGCTACATAATGGTTGCTGTGGAAATATTTAAGAAGTACTGGTTGTCCTTTTGCTAAATGCTTGAGGTGTGTCATCAGAGGTAAGGGATTCCCATGGGTACATGTAGTAAGAAGGTGTGAGGCCCCAGTTTTTACTTTGCCCATAACTGACATACAGACCATGCATCTGTGGTGAAGTACTCTGTGGAGGGTGAGCAGTGTTGGGAAGAACCCACTTCTTCTACATTTTCTCAGTGTAGACTCTTCTTGGCTGTGAAGAATAGTATAGGGAAAAAGTCACCTTGAGAAAAAACCCCTGTTAGGACTCACGGCTGTGAACACATGTAAATACTTTTTACAGCACAACTGATTGGCCACTGTCAAGGTATTGTAGTGAGAAAATAATTATGATGAGGCCCTTGCCCTCCACATCTTCTATGATAGCAGTTCCTTGCAGATGCATAACTGGGTCTCGGAGATCAGGGTTTATGTACGCCACAGTGTAGTCTTGTGTATGGAGCACTGTTCCATTTTGAAAATGGCCATTTCTAAGAGAATGAAAACTCAAGCCTCTGATTTGGAGAAATAGCTCAGGACTTAAGTTTAACCTTAAAAATGACTCACATTTGATTCCCAACTCCCAGATTAGGTGTCTCACAACTACCTGTAACTCCAGAACAAGGGCATCCAATGCATTCTTCTGGCATCTGAGGACACCTGCTCTCACGTGCACATACAGACATACAGAAGTATATAGACCCATCATTTTAAAAAACGTAATGCTAAATACAAGTAAAGTCAAGCCTGGTGGTGTGTTTGAAGATATTTGAAAACTATTCAAATTTATTAACACTTAGGATGTAAAAATTACCATTACCATTTTTAGAAGAATTTTTGCAGACAGGATTGGAGTGCCATTGCTCTTCAGGAAGCTCAGTTTCTGGGTTTCTCGTGTTTAAACCAATGAGAAGTAACAATCAGGATTATGGGGGGATTCTTCCATGCCCAAAAGTTTGGAGGGTGTGGAGATGTAAACAGATCATGTGATGGATTATAGAGGAAGAGTATCCTTCAGAGGGGAGAAAGATCGCTTAGAGCAAGAAGGCATGGGTAACATTCGTTGGAAATACTGATGACAATAGGGATTTTGCTGATGATGGGGGAGTTCCAGAGGATCGAGAGCAGTGGTTCTCAACCGGTGGGTCATGATTCCTTTGAGGGTCAAATGATCTTTTCACACGGGTTTCCTGAGACCACCAGAAAACACAGACAATTACATTATGATTCACAACAGCAGCAAGATCGCAGTTATGAAAAAGCAGGAAAATAAATTTATGGTTGGGGGTCACCAGAGCATGAGGAACTGTATGAAAGGGTCACAGCATTAGGGAGGGGAGAACCACTGGTCTAGAGTAAGGAACTTGAAAAAGAAAATGAGGTCAGATTGGAGAATTCAGAGACATAAGAAGATAAAAGATGACATGAGGGATTAGGGCATTTATTTTTTAGTCCATGCCTTAGGTATGTCCCATCTATTAGCAAATCCAATTGTTTACAATTTAAAGATAGATCACAAATTCTACCTCTTGCCACTTTTCATGTTTACCACCCAACCTCAAAACACATTTTTGATTGGTTGGACTTCAAATCTGGCATCCCTTCATCCACGTTGTCTTCCTCCTAATTGCTCTCAATATACCAACAGTGAAGAGTAATTGTTTTTACAGAAACATAATAAGATCATCTTTCTCTTTCCTGAAAGCCTGCAGGGGATTCTAATCATGTTTAGAACAAATTTAAACTCTTACTAAAACTTATAGATGTGTGCGTTCTGACTAGCACTGCCTCCCTGGTTTCATTTCCTACTGTTCCTAGGTAGTCAGTTCTGGCAGGAAGCAGCTACAGTGGATCCCACTGAGGCCCTGACGTGGGGGCTTTTACCATTGTGGATCCCTCTGCCTGGAATGCTCTTCCACAAGATAGTCATTCACTCAAGAAATCTGAGCTTGTGACCTTATCAATCAGTCTTCTTTATCTCTTTAGCCAGCCTGATTTCCCATCAGAGTTTTTAAGTGCAATATATTGCGATATATATATTCATTTGTGTATAGAGAACAAACTATTGGAGTTGATTCTATCCTTCTTTCATGTTTCATGTAGATTCTGGGGATCAAACTAAGGCCATCAGGTTTTATGGGAAGCACCTTTATCCACTGCACCATCTTGCTTGCTAGCATCATAGTATTTAACATGATGTAGTCCACTAATGCATCTTTGTCTGTATGCTATTACCTTGAATCTTTTCACCTGTCATGACAGTTCTGCAGACAAATTTTCATTGCTTGAATAAATGACTATTCTATTTCTGAAATAAATGAATGACAGAATCTGTGTTTGCTGTTTTCCAACAATTGCTCTTTAATTATATGTGCATCCTTCCCAGTGTCAAGGAACTCTACTCAGGTGTCCTATTATTTCTTTGTTCAAGAAAATATTATTTTATATTTCCTTGTTTCATTGTGGTGATATTAGATTGAGATCTAAGCAGAACTCATCGATCCCATATTTTCATTGTTTATTTCTACTTCTGAAACTTTGTGTGCCTGTGCCCCTACTTGAAAAATCTTTCTGAAACCTCCTTACCCCCTGGCCTTTTCTATCCTAAAGCTCTGTGGACCTTGAAAGCTAGCTCTACCATGCATTTTGACACTTGGTCACATACCCTTAGCTGTAGGCTACAGACAAAATGCAATGAGGAGAGTATTAGGTACTTAAGGGTCATCTTAAATTAAGGATGTCAATACCTCCATTATAACTCACAAGCCTAGCTTCCCAAATATGAATTTTTGCTACATCAGAAACAGGCATTTATGCAGTTGGATTTTCTGGAGTGGAAATCACTTGCATTCCATCTGTAGTTTAGAAATGTTTCTCCCATTTTGATCAATCAGTTTGTATTATTCAGGGAGATGGGTAACAGGACTTTAGAGTGGACCCAACTTTGGGTCATAGTAACCTACTTTAAATATTAGCAGCATTCCTCAAAACTCCATTTCTCTAGAAAGACCAAGAAAGCTAATAAGATTTTACTCTATATTTTACTCACTATGATTTCATGCAAACACTATTTTATCTCTCATAATTCATATTACGAATACCTCCACCCAGAAGAATGAGTCCCAACATGGTTCCGTACTGGTAGGGAAGAATTTTATCCATTAGTGGAGAGTCACAAATATTTTAATTATTAGGTGAACCTCTCTTCAATCAGATGTCACATTTTAACAAAGCTGTCATCCGATAACCTGAAACAAATGTCAATGCAGAATTAATTTGTTTTATAATTAACACTCAATCTTTGGTGTCAAATGGATATAATAATTTAATGGTAATAATTAGGCTTTATTATAATTAGCTTAAAAATGAAGAACACGTTCATAGCTGTGCAAAGCAATGCTGGGAGTTGATTTTGATTTATGTGTCTTCTACAGTAGAAGATGTAATAAAGATGTCAATTATGGCCAAAACAGTCTGTAAATTTGATGTTAATTCAATAGAAATGTTCAGTTTAAGAGATATTGCTTTGCTGAGTGTTGTGGCTCATGTAGATAAGCCTAGCACTCAGGTATGCTGAGGGAGGAGGATTGCAATAAGCTTGAGGCCAGCCTGGGCTACACAGTGAGTTCCAAGCTAGCCTGGGTTACAGAGTAAGAGCCTGTCTTTAAAAATTCACAAATGTATTATTTATTCCTGATGAAGAATGCGAATGATAAAGGACAGGATAAATGGGGGAGGGATAAAATGGGGATATGTACTTCAGTGGATTGATGTTTGTTATAAAGAAAGTATAATGGTAATTATATTTAGATGTAACAATAGAAAGATAAATTGATAAGAAAAATGATGAGCAGGGTCTAATTTATGGTAGAGTATTATGTATGATAGAGTTAATCACTTCTAATCAATGGAGAAAATGTTGATTATTTAGTCAAATATATTGAATAAGAATTGTCTTGAATTAGCAAGAAATCCATTTCACATGTTAATAAAGCTTAAATGGATTAAATATTAATTGAAAACTATTATTATAAGATGAACATTTTAATTTAATCTTCTCAGTAGACAAAAGCATTTCATTGCTGGGCATGAAACAAGACACCTCAAGACCACAAGACTGATTGAGCATTTGCGGATTTCCATATGGCAAACTGAGGCAGTCACTGTTTTTCTGCTCACTAGTATTGTCTGTGTTACGACCACACATGAGACACATCTGTTAATGTTTTTACTACGTGAAGGATTCCTACAAAGCAGTAGCAAAACGAAGAACAACTAAAGAGAAAATGAGCAAAATATATGTAAAGGCAATTTATCCTGCTACAAAAAAGCCAATAACATGAAACAAATCAAAGACATACCTTAAAGCAACAGTGATTATAACCTTTCACATAGTGTGCTGATCAAGATTTTGAAGCTGTCCCTGTGGATGATGGTGTGATCAAAGAGTCTTTTCAGCTTCTGTTGGGAAAGTACACAGTGTACAGTCTTGTGACGGCAATTTTGCAATGCAGACTAACAATTAAAACAAGCCTAACTTTTCATCCAGCAGCTCTATTTCCAGAAATTAACCTCAGAAAAATCACTGCATATGTTTCAAAGGCTTATGCAAGAGCTTTTCATCTGTAGCAGTGTTTGTACTCGCAAAAATAGTGTTTTATCAACAGAATGAAATTCTATGAAACTGTCTAAAGTAATTTAATTATTTGTGTGCTTACATGTACATATGCCCATAATACATTGTGCTAAGAAAGTCAGCTTTGTAGTTGTATATGTTGCCTCATTATAATATTGTGTGTATATATATATATATATATATATATATATATATATATATATATATTTGTGTGAGTGCATATTAGTAAAAACAAGTTCATTCCACTCCTCTCTGAAGAGGATTCCAGAGAACTTGATATTTTTCTATTTATGTCGCTATCTTTTGGGTTCATTGAAGTAAAAGTGTGTGTTGTTCCTATTCCAGAGTGGGGAAGAGATGGGTGATTTGGGGAAATTTCTATTATGCAAGCATGAGGACCCAAGTTTGGATTCCTTTTGCCCACATAGTAGATGGCATGACCTCATGCATCTTTAAGCACAGTGCTAGAGAGGTAGAGACTGGCGAATTGTTGGAACTCACTGGTCTCATTGCTTAGCCAAACGAGTGACCTTCAGGTTTAATGAGAGACCCTAGCTCAAAAAAATAAAGTGCAGATGGATAGAAGATGCCTGATGTCATTTTCTTCCCTCTACACTCTACATGCATGAATACATACATGCCCACCCACCTGCACACACTTGAATACACACCTACATGAGCACACACACACACACACATACACACACATACACACCAAGTCTCCCTGCAACATTTCAGTGGTCACTGTATTATTATTAAAATTATTATTATTGAGACAAGGTTTCATACTGTGTCTCAGATTGACCTAGAACTCACAGGGGAGTTCAGACTGGTCTCATCAAGGCTCAGACTAATGTTGATTCCCCTACCTCATCTTCCCAAATACTGGCATTATAGATGTGAACTGTATTTACTGATTCCCTTGCATTTTGAATTTCCCGTAGATTACAAACATTAATCCTGTATCAGATGCATAGCTAGCAAATATTTTCCCACTCTTTTGAAATGAAATAAAATGAAACTCAAAACTACTCTGAGATTTCATTTGTCATAACAGCTATTATTAAGGAAGTAAACAATACATGCTGGTGTGAGTTCGAGGAAATAGAAACCCTCATACATTACCGGTGGGAATGTAAACCAGAGTAGCCACTTTAGAAGCTCTTGCAAAAACTAACTAACTAACTAACTAACTAACTAACTAACTAACTAACTAACTAGGTAGCTAGCTAGCTAACTAACTAACACACACCAGCCTTTACACAATGGCACAGCAGATAAAGGTGTTTGGTGCCAAGGCAGATGAGCTGAGCTCAGTACCCAGAACCCACATGCTGGAAGGGGTGAACCAACTCTTGCACAAGTTGTCCTTGCACGTCCACACACCTGCATGGTGTGGGTATGCTTCTCCTTTCCATTACATAAATAAACAAATTTAAAGCAACCAACATTAAAAAATGTAACCATAGGCCGGGCGATGGTGGCGCATGCCTTTAATCTCAGCACTCAGGAGGCAGAGGCAGGTGGATCTCTGTGAGTTCGAGACCAGCCTGGTCTACAGAGCTAGTTCCAGGACAGGCTCCAAAGCCACAGAGAAACCCTGTCTCGAAAAACCAAAAAAAAAAAAAGTAACCATAAAATTACCACATGATCCAATAGAATATTAGCATGCTACAGAGACATCTCTTCATCTGTGTGAATTGACTATTTACTATTGCTAAGGTCCATCAATGAACAGTTTCTGTGTGATTATTTTAGGCCTAAGCTAGCTGAGCAGCCAGGAATCAACAAGTGGCCTCCTCCAACATTAACAACCAAACATGACAAAATAAAAATATAATAGGATGAAGATTTTAATTTTAACCTCTCCCCTTTAAAACTGTTACAAATCCATATTAACCACTTGTATATGAACGTTGTACTCAATAGCATATCATTAGCTTTGTACATCCAACAAAATATTCTAGCCACTAAGCATGAACACAATGTTTTTAATTGAAATATTTTTATTTTATAATTGTGCATGTTTTGCCTGCCTGTATGTTTGTGCACCACTTGCATGCCTGGTGCCTGCAAAGACCAGAAGGAAGCATCTGATCCCCTAGATCTGGAGTTATAGCACCTATTGTGGCCCGTCTGGATGCTGAGAGCTGATCATCTGTCCTCTCGAAGAACAATAAGTTCTTTTTAACTGTGAACTGAGAAATTAATTCTTTTTCAGTTCCCAGTCCTCACCTTGCTGAATATTACCTTAGGGACAGACACCAGAGTCACAGAGGTGATTAATTAGGACAAGCTTGTTAACGCTCAGCAACCTGCCACCTCACAACTCAACTTGATATAGTGTTAGTTACTTTTCTTACTGCTGAAAAAAGAATACCAGGGAAAAACAGCTTAAGGGGCAGGGTGGGGCACTCACATGCTGAGGGTATTGTTCCTCACAGCAGGGAAGGCTAGGTGCAGGCTAATAAGGAAGATGGTCTTATTATTGGGTATGTGTTCAGAAAACAGAAATAGATGACCACTGGTGCTCTATTCTGACTGGTTTTCATTTGGTCATGGTCCCCAGCTCATGGGATCTTGCAACCCAGCTTCAGGGTGGGTGTTCCCATCCTATTTAAACTTCATAGATAGACCTTGAGTTTTGTCATGTAGGTCACTTTAAATCCCATGAGGTTGACAATAAGATTAACTGTCATGTATAACAAGGGACAACTTTTAGCTTATAGAAGTTGGTTAGTTTACCTGCTTAGCCCCTATTTAATCTTTCGGAAATGTATTTGAGGTGATCCTAAACAATTCAGAATGAAAAGATACATAGTTGTGGCTCTTGAGTTCATTCTGTTTTCTGCCCTTGATCACCTTGGACAAGAAGAATCATGTCTTCTTGAGGGAGCAGCAGGCTGCGTGTTAGTTTCCTAAATACACTGACTGTTTATTGTTTCCTTAAGATCTATCTATCCAGCCCCTGAGTTCCTATTTCTGGGCTGGCAAGATGGGTCAGCAGGTAAAGGTGGTTATTACCAAGACTGACAACCCATGTTCAATCCCTAGGACTCACACAGTAGGAGAGAAAAACCCTCTGCAAGTTCCCTCTGACCTCCATGAATAAGCTGTAGGACAAACACACGCACACGTTCACGCACACACGCACACTCTCTCGCAGTGCACAACACAAGCAAATACCCATACACACATGCACACACACACACACACACACACACACACACACACTCTCTCGCAGTGCACAACACAAGCACATACCCATACACACATGCACACACACATGCAAGCATGCACACATACTCTCACACGTGCACACATACAAACACATACCCATACATACATACATACATACACACACACACACAATTAAAAGTTCCTATTTTGGTTATAAATTCATTTTTGGCTCCTCTGTCATTTAGGAAGTAAAAATTTGCTCTGAAAGTACTGGGTAGGAACAGACCAATTCTACTAGCAGGTAGGAAACAGTTTCTTTGTGCATAAGTTTCCTTGTGGGAACAGACTAGCCTTGCTTTTTAGGAACCACTGGAGTTGTAATTCTCAGATCCCTGCTTTATATCTCACCTTTACTTACCTTGGACTCAGGCATTCTTTAGTCATGCTCCTTCATCAACAGGTGTGAATTTTGTCTTGCTTCCTTTGATAGGCAGAGCCTTTCACACTGGTTGGACCTGTCTAAAGTAGCCCTCTGACACTAGTGGGTAAAGTTTTTATGTGTGAAAACAGGTGTGTGAAGCCAGAAAGAAATGATTGCACAAGGTCCACTCATGATGGGCTCTCTATATCCTATGGGAAACTGGGCAAAGTTATTTCCACATATGCAGTGTGGAATGTAAAGAGCAGGATTATGGAGACTCAGAGGAAAGGAAGTTATAACCTGTCAGAACAGTGGTTCTCAACCTATGGGTGTGACCCTTTTGATAAAATTCAATCTCCAAAAATATTTGCATTATTATTCATAACAGTGGTAAAATTTCAGTTAAGAAACAGCAACAAAAACAACTATGGTTGGGGAGTCACCACAACATGAGGGAATGTATTAAAGGGTCATAGCATTATGAGGTTGAGAAGCACTGTGTCATAGTTAAAAGGATGAAAGCAGGCAGTGTGTCAAGTATATAAAATTGCACTGAACAGGACTGATAAGGAGGATGAAGAAGAAAGGCCCATTGTTATGGTTTTGGTCTCTTTAAGAGGCAAGCCACGCCCACTCCCGGTGACCCCTGACCTCTCATTGCCATCTTAGATTTATCTCTATCTCCTCCTGGTGGGTGCCCCCCTTCTCTCCTGCTATTTCTTCTCTTTCTCTTCTTTTCTCTCTCTTTCTCTCTCTGCCCTCTTCTCGCTTTCCCCTCCATAACCCCCTGAATAAATATTAAATTTTACTCTACATGTTGTGTCTATCCATGTTTCTGTCTCCTGCCCCCCTGCCATGTGTCTGCCTGCTGCCAGGACCAGCCACCGCTGCCTGCTGCCACATGACACCCCGGGGAACTTGCAAAGGCTCCAGAGCCCCACAGCTGTCTCTGCCTGGGTCTAGCTGCTCTGTGGGCCCGCTGGGATCACGGCTGCTCTGTGGAGGACCTGCCAGCATTTTTTAAAAAATCATAAAACCCACGATGACCATTGGTTCCTGGGATGAAAAGTCTACATCCTTGGCATATCTGAGGTCCATTTATTATCAGAATGTACATAAAAACATGATTGCTTAGGAAACCTTTTTTATCAAAGAATCTGAGAAACATACATCATCAGGTTCTGAATGATAGGTAGATTTATAATGTCTCTTTGTCTATAGTAATAAGAAAGGAAAGGCCCATAGAGTTTCAGGGACCTTTAACATGGAATTAAAAAAAAAAGTTGAGCACATGTCCTTGTGGTATGATTGAGCATCCTTTGGGTATATACCCAACAGCAATATGCTGTGGGACAATGATCTTGTACCCTGTCACTTGTATTGCTTTAATAAAATGCTGTTTGGCCAGTAGCCAGGCAGGAAATATAGGTGGGGCAATGAGAACAGGAGAATTCTGGGAAGAGAAAAGACTGAGTCTGTAGGTGTCATCCAGACACAGAGGAAGCAAGATGAGAATACATCACTAATTTGGCTAACACAGACAAGAATTATGGGTTATTGTAGGCTATAAGGGTTAATAAGAAACCTGAGTTAACAGGTCAACCAGTTTCTAATTAATATAGACTTCTGTGTGTTTCTTTGGGGCTGAATGGCTGAGGGATTGGACAAGACAGAAACCTCTATCAACAGCAGTATTGCTGGGTCTTGAGGTAGATTGTTTCCTAATTTTCTGAGAAATCACTATACTGATTTCTAAAGTGGCTGTACAAGTTTGTGTTCCCACCAGCAATGGAGAAGCACTCCTCTTGCCCCACATCCTCTCCAGCATAAGCTGTCATCAGTGTTTTTGATCTTGGCCGTTCTTACAGGTATACGATGGAATCTCAGAGTTGTTTTGATTTTCATTTCTCTGATGATTAAGAATGCTAAGAGTTTCCTTAAGTGTTTTTCAGCCATTTGAGATTTGTCTTTTGAGAGTTCTCTGTTGAGGTCTATACCCTATTTTTTTTATTGGATTATTTGTTCTTTTGATGTCAAGTTTCCTGAGTTCTTTGTATATTTTTGAGATTAGTCCTCTGTTCAATGTGGGGTTAGTGAAGATCTTTTCTCATTAATGGCCAGAACATGGAAACAGCCTAGATGCCCATCAAATGAAGAATGGATAAAGAAAATGTGGTACATTTTGGAGTACTACACAGCAATAAAAAATGACTTCTTGAAATTTGCATGCAAACGGAGGAATCTAGAGAAAATCATATTGAGTAAGGTAACCCAGACCCAGAAAGACAAATATAATATGTACTCACTTATAAGTGGCTTCTAGACATAAAGCAAAGAAAAAAAATCAACCTACTTTCCACAACCCCAGACAACCAGGACAACAAAGAGGATCCTAAGAGAGGCAAACATGGATCTACCTAAGAAGGAGAAAAAGATAAGATCTTCTGAGTAAATTGGGAGTGTGTGGGTCACAGGAGCAGGCAGAAGGGGAGGGGGAGGAAGGGAGAAGAGCAAAGAAAAATGTATAGCATGATAAAAACAATTAAAAATGGCAAAAAGAATAAAAGATAGATCTTTGCCTGAGAAACATGAGATTACAATTGTATTTTTCCTCAAACAGACCTCAAGCATTTTTGATTCTCTTTAAGCATGACCTCTTCTCTCATTGCCTAAAGTGTACTTTCTTGGATGTCTTTTCTGATGCTTCACCAAAGTGGCGTGTTCATCCTACAAATTCCTGTAGCTTAAATCCCCTTTATGTGTAAACTCTTTAAACATAATAATGTCTACTGATGATCACTTGTGTCCCATGCCTCCTGGCAGAATGTAGACTGGGTGATCCCATACATTAGCCAACACTGTGATGGGAACATACACATGGTTTGAGTCATTTAGTAAGTGGCAAACAAAGAACAGTCATTGCTATATTTTAAGGGCTGTCTTAGAAACTTAGACGTTTTGGTTATCAAGTGAACTGGGTAAGAGTCATCAGTTTTTACTAGACATGAACTATATATAATAGTCTTCAATAGATGAAATAGTCTGAAAAAAATCAGTAATACTGTAGTTCTTGTGCATTTTTGGAATAATATACAAGATATCCAAACAGATAAAAATGAATTTTTATAATTAATTGAGTCTGGCAGCAAGTGTCATTTGTAATATTCACTCACAGTATATCTCATTATGTTTTAACTTTTGTTGAGGTTTTCAAAAATATGGGCACTATGTAAATCGAGAAACATTTTTTATTAATCATATGGTCATGATTTTACCAAATGATGTTCTCCATTTTGGAAAATACCATCATTGACAGACGTAAAGCTGACAATACAGGAAAATGGCCAGGAAGTTTCATTTATACTAATGTGTACTTATGGAGGTTCTACTTGCAGACAGCATCTAAATCTGTGTCCCTAGGTAGGCTTGCCCAAAAATGTGACTTACTAAAATGTATGTCATTTTGTTACAAATTATATTCATTTAAATTTCTTCATATTGCCATTAGAACATTTCATTATTTTAAATAATGCATATTAATGTTAGTTTCACTTTAACGTAGAAAGTGGGGTTAGGGATTAAGTTGGAAACTACAGATCTGGATTGTGAGCATTTTAGCTATCAAAATTTGGCTGGGGATACACACACACACACACACACACACACTACACACGCAGAGATGTATGCATATGCATACACACATATTCCTACTTGTGACAAGAATGCCTATGAGAGGCAGTTGACATAACGAAAAGTCATTTGACTTACAGTTTAAGAAAGCCTATGTCCATCATGGCAGGGAAGGCGTGGTGGGACCACGGAGCATATCACCAAGTTCATCTGCAGTCAGCGGGCAGACAGCACATGATGACAGCATAGTTCACTTCTGCTTAGTCAGTCTGGGACCCAGCTCATGAAATGATACTCCAGCCAGTGAGAGTGCATCTTCCCACCCCAGTTAACCCCAGTCTAGAAACCCCTACAGACATGCCCAGCAGTTTCCTCCAAGGAGCCTTTGATCCTGTCAACTGACAATAACCATCCCCAGCAGGAGACATGGGTACTCTGTGGTATTTCTAAAAATATGGTTTCGGTGACTTCTGGTGAAAATAAATCCAGCAAACATCAGCACTCTCAATTAAAAGCTGGCATTTTGACATAGCTTGATGGTCCACAGGGGGTTCCTCACTGTATCATCATCAGAAGTGGACGACAAATCGAATTACTCAAATGCTCCAAAGATTGCTCAAATCATCTGACCCAACTCGGTACCCACTTAGCAGCATTGCTGCATCTAGGGCCTGGTGATATCTCTGCTGTGACTGTTCAGTAGAGCACTCACTGAGAACAAAGTAGGAGATCCTACAAATTAATGCTTTTTCTCTGGTCTTGTCCAATTATTAATTTTAATAAAGTCATATGCTTTGGAAGGCAGAGTAAAAATGGCCAGCCCTGGAAATATGTATGTTAATAGAACTAAATGAATTCAGCAATTTCTATGTATATTTTTATATATAAATATATATGTCTAACTATCTGTCTATCTATCATCTATCTATCCATCTATCTGTCTATGTATTATCTATCTATCATCTATCTATCTACCTATCATTTATCTATCTATTATCTCTCTCTCCCTATTTATCTATTTTATTTATATTCCAAGAAGAAGAAAGGAGAAAGAAATGATATGAATGCAGTGCATATGTATGAAATTTTAAAAATGAAAAGAAATACAGAACCAAAAATGAGTCTAAGACAGAAATGTAGTACAAATATAGTGCTGGTTTTTTTTAGAGGTGCTTAGAAAGTTCTTATGTTTTTATTGAAATCCATCAAAGAAGGGAACTGCTCACCTTTCTGCCACGTCTATTCAGGACAGAATCCCTAAGTGGCTTCTGGGCAATGAGTCTGGTGCTAATACATCTTTCATGAAGCTGAACACACACACACTTGCGCACACACACACACACACACACACACACACACACTTGCACACATACACACATAAATGCTCACAAGTCCACATATGAATACAAACACGCACAGGTACACATTCTTGCACATGCATACACATACATATTTGTATGTGTGGATCAATGAATGAATCATGTATTTTAATTTGGAAAATCATATCAGAGCCACTTAAGTTTGAATAATCTATTGTAATTAGAAGCCCTTACATTGTTTTTGCTTTCTCTCTCCGCATAATTCTTTCTTTTTTTTCATTTTCAGGCACTTAACTGAAATACAACCTAGAAGCCCAGTGGAAGTGCCTGTCTGCTTCCACCCACTTCCAAGGCACTCAGCCAAACTCCTTTTAATTTACTGTCCTCTATAAAAATCAGATCTACAGTCACAAGGAACCCTTCACACATGACCAAGTTGTTCTTTGTTTCCCACTGTCTCCTACAGCGTTTATCTTAATGTTCTTCCATGTGTATAATTTCCCAGAAAATTTAGTACTTAATATTCTGATGGTTTCCAGTATATGTTTTGTCTCCCCACTGAGACAGTAAGTGATTCAGAGGCAAAGCCCGTGCCTTACACCAGTTCTTTGTTGTCTTAGCTGAGCCCACAGGCGGTGCTAAATAGAGCAGTGGTCCATCATGGGGGAAAGCTGAGCAAACACATCAGAATCACAGAGGGAAGTTGGAGAAGTATGCATGCCAGTTATAGCCCACAAACAGACCCGCAATCACGCTTCAGGTGTTAGATTTTGAAAAGAAATGTTAAAAAATCATAAAATGAAATATAAATGACATGACTACAATTGAAAGGGGGAAAAGTCAACTGTCAACATGTGCACAGGGTATGATTACTTTTTTCCCAAATGAAAAATTTGTAAAATTATTCCATGATTGGTATAAAAACTGGTAAGACATCTGAGCAGTGTTTCTAGGTACAAGAACAGTACATAAGTCAACAATGTGCCTCTATTTTATCAGTAATGAACTAGAAAATAATACTAGACAGTAAGATTTGGTGATAGCTATATAAAATATCCAGATTGTAACCCAATGAACATATAGAAATGCTCTAAAGAAAAGTTAGGACAAGATACAGGATAGCGAACAAACACCTGGACCAATAGGGAGATGTTTCATGTCCAGGGTTGGGAATGAGTTAACATTGCATCCAAGCCAAATATCCCCAAATGCATCTATAAACTGCCTGCAAATATTTGAGATGGATTTGTTGAATTTTGTCAAACTTTCTAAAAGTTATATTAGATCATTTATGGATATGCCAACTTCAAAAACGAGAAACAGAGGGAAATGGGAATATGATGGGTTAATTTAAGATATGAGTTAGCCAGAAATACACTTAAGCTATTGGCCAAACAAGTAACATGGTTTCTGTGTGATTATTTCAGGGCTCAGCAGCTGGGAACAAACAAGCGGCCTCCTACAACAAATTGGTACTGCAACACGTGCTAGCTATATCCATGTAAAACCTGAGAAAGCTTAAAAAATAATTCTAGACACACACAAAAAAACAGAGTTAAGCACAGCTTCTTGGTAGCCAGCACTTTGCTGGCTGCTGGCATTGTGCCGCAGCTCCCTTACGAGAGGTTTTCCTGATTCAGTGGTAGCAAAAAAAGAGCTGTGCAGTTTAGAAACCGTGGCTCTCTAGGCCATGCTGCCAGCCCAAACTCTGGCTTTTTCTGGAGGCCACAAATGGGATTTGTAGGCAGTGTGCTGTAAGATACTTGGTGACAGCGTGGGCCAATTGGTTATCAGAATTGAGGTGGTGAGGTCAGCTCCCACCTGGCAGTCTCAGATCAGTGAATGAACTTCTGCAATGTAGGACTGGACGGAGAGAGCAGGCAGGGCCATATTTGCTCTAGCAATGCCATGTTTAGGCTTTTAAGAAGTGCTTAGCATTTTAAGAAGCAGTCATTGTCAGAAAAGGATTACAAATATGTAATAAAGACAAATCAAGATGGAAACGACCTCTAAATGGGTCACAGTGATGGATAAATGTACGTAGGCTTTGGGAGAGAGAAGAAAAAGAATATAGAGAATTATAAAAAGAAGTAAATGGTTTTTTTGAAAAAATAAAACAAAGTCTTTAAACAGACAGAATACAAATAATCATTGATTAAAAGGAGTAAAGAAAAATAAACCACATAAAAAAGGAATATACGCAGAGAGTCTGAATTATGTATATCATTGTGTTTTCTTTGAATTTTTTGACTGTGAATGAGCTAAGTACAGAGAAACATTTCATTGTATGGCTGCTAAACTAAACCAACATATAAGTTCTAAAGATTTCTTGACATCCAAATTTGGTTCTAAGGATTTGTTGCTTTGGAAAAGAGGTTCTCCTTTTGTTTCCACAGAGGATAAGAACCTGTGGTATCCTTCCAGACTAATGTGATTTGATGGACCAAAACCCTCCAAAAGGTTGCTATAAACACCCCCAAAAATTACTTTGAACAACAAAAAGCAGTTTGGCGAGAACTATGCCCATGTTTGTTTACATTTAAAAGGGGATATGTTATAAAGATGGATACTTTGCATTTGTACAGATCTTGGTTTATTGATACAAATTTAAGATCAATTTTGTTATTTGTATATTTCTGTTCTTGATAAAAAGTATTGTGTTTGTGCATCTCATGTAAAACTATAATGTAATAATTAAGAAATATAATAGAGAGTCATCTATAATAATCAAGTTTATAGACATATTAGTTAGGTTTTCTAAATGTACAGAGATATATTTCAGATGGATAGGCATTCTTCAGATCTTTCAAAGACTACAGACTATGGCATTTAAAATGTTTTAAGAACTGAAGACTTTTCATGACAATGAGACACATCTGTTCCTGGCAGCACCAATTAGTTCAAGAGGAAAATGGGCATCGAAGAGGCTCCTTATTGAGTTTGCTAATCATTTGGGCAAGAAACTGCTCTTGCCTGGACTGATTTATGTAATGGTGTATGAGCTGGACATGAAGGGCCCACAAAGAAATGACTGCTAAATTTCCATAAAGGTGAGATGTTCCTTTGGGTTTTTTTTCATGAAAGAGTCTGCTAGACAGCCTGCAGGACACCAAAGAAAGTAACTGCCAATATAGGCAAAACTGTCGTTGAAACTTCCTGCATTGTTGGAAAAGTCTGCTGGATGCTATGGGCCTGTAGGCTGAAGATGGATGCCCCAATGGTATAGAAGAACTTTGGGTAACTGTTCAGGCAGCAAGACGTCTCTGTCATTTCTAGAGTTTTGGAAGTTGCTTACAATGCACTTCTTATTCACTTAATAATATTATATCCTTCTGGAGTCTTTGATGGAGTTGAAGAATAGATAGTTATAGTTTTTTTAGTTATGATAAGAGATAAATTAGATATAAATATTGTAACTATATTTTTTACTTGATACCTGTTTTTTTATTTATTTTTTATTTATTTATTAAGGATTTCTGCCTCCTCCCCGGAACCGCCTCCCATTTCCCTCCCCCTCCCCCGATCAAGTCACCCTCCCTCATCTGCTCGAAGAGCAATCAGGGTTCCCTGACCTGTGGGAAGCCCAAGGACCGCCCACCTCTATCCAGGTCTCCTAAGGTGAGCATCCAAACTGCCTAGGCTCCCCCAAAGCCAGTACGTGCAGTAGGATCAAAAACCCACTGCGATTGTTCTTGAGTTCTCAGTATTCCTCATTGTCCTCTATGTTCAGATAGTCCAGATTTATCCCATGCTTTTTCAGACCCAGGCCAGCTGGCCTTGGTGAGTTCCCGATAGAACATCCCCATTGTCTCAATGTGTGGGTGCGCCCCTCGCGGTCCTGAGTTCCTTGCTCATGCTCCGTCTCCTTCTGCTCCTGATTTGGACCTTGAGATTTCTGTCCCGTGCTCCTCTGTCTCTGTCTCCTTTCATCGCCTGATGAAGGTTAATATTCATGAGGATGCCTATGTGTTTGTCTTTGGGTTCACCTTCTTACTTAGCTTCTCTAGGAACATGCATTACAAGCCCAATGTCCTTTATTTATGGCTAGAAACCAAATATGAGTGAGTACATCCCCTGTTCCTCTTTTTGGGTCTGGCTTACCTCACTTAGGATAGTGTTTTCTATTTCCATCCATTTGTATGCAAAATTCAAGAAGTCCTTGTTTTTTACTGCTGAGTAATACTCTAATATGTATATATTCCATACTTTCTTCATCCATTCTTCCGTTGAAGGGCATCTAGTTTGTTTCCAGGTTCTGGCTATTACAAACAATGCTGCCATGAACATAGTTGAGCATATACTTTTGTTGTATATGTATTTTTCTGCATTAAAGTTAAAACCTTCCTTATTATTTAAACAGAAAATGGGAAATGATGTGGGAGGTCCTTTTGTCTATGTGTTGCTTTTATTGGTTAATGAGTAAAGAAACTGGCTTGGCCTGATAGGGCAGAGTAGAGCTACACAGGGAAAACTAAACTGAATCCTGGGAGAAAGAAGGCTGAGTCAGTGAGAAGCCATGTAGCCCCACAGATGATAGGCGCCAGAACTTTACCCAGTAAGTCACAGCCTTGTTGTGATACACAGATTAATGGAGACAGGTTAATTTAAGATATGAGTTAGCCAGAAATACGCTTAAGCTATTGGCCAAACAGTGTTGAAAATAATATGGTTTCTGTGTTGATGTGGGAGTGATTTCTTATTAATAAAGAAACTGCCTAGACCCATTTGATAGGCCAACCCTTAGGTAGGCGGAGTAAACAGAATGGAATGCTGGGAGAAAGAAGCTGAGTCAAGGAGTCGCCATGGTTCTCCCACTCCAGACAGACGCAGGTTAAGATCATTCCTGGTAAGCCAGCTTGTGGGCTACACAGATTAATAGAAATGGGTTAGATCAATATGTAAAAGCTAGCCAATAAGAAACTGAAACTAATGGGTCAGGCAGTGTTTAAAAGAATACAGTTTCTGTGTAATTATGTCGGGTAAAGCTAGCCGTTCAGGCGGCTGGGTGCGGGGACTCAGCCCGCCGCTCCTACTACTACACTGTGTGACTATTTTGGGGTTGAGCAGCCAGGAACAAACAAGCAGCCTCCTATAACAGGAATAGAATATATATGGAAGTCATAAGCTGATGCATGTAAACATGAGATGTTGGTATATGCTAAAAGCAATGCCAAACAAACAATGGGCAAATGATGCATTATAATGAGGTAGCCACAGAGATACTGATTAACTTTTTGGGGTTAAACAATTATGAATCACTATGTCAAATCTTGTCAAAATGAATGCTTTCATTTGTTTAATTGGATACAGTATTCACTTTTCTAAATCATAAGCAAGCTATACTGGGGAAAGCGGAGAATGATCTTTCTCTCTTGGAGCTGTCATCTTTATTCAATTCTGGGGATGATTAACTCACATAAGTGTTTGTCTTTATTTATAGGTAGACACAATATTTCAGTTTTTCTGGTTTTCCCAGGCGACACAAAATGGAGAGAACCAACACGCATGGGGAGATTTGGTTTTTCAAAATAGAGAAACAAAGAGAGAATCTTGTGGCTGGCACTGGAACATCTGCCCAAGAGTTAACAGGAAGCATCTTGAATGCCCCTGGGAGTGGCAGAGGTGTCCTTATACATGGACCATAATGTACACAGGGCTGTGCATTGAAGGGCTGTAGAACATCATCAGCTGAAGCCAGGGCTTGGTTACTACTTGCATTCTGTTCATTTATTTAAGCATAAATATATTCTACCTGAAGACTGAGTTGCTAAGGGAGAAAATACAAAATTATGAGAGGCCTGGCTATTATAACTGAGATATTCTAAAGTGACATGTATTTCCCAATTTGACTATTAGACTATGGAAACAGTGGCCCCCAAAGACATTGGGAATTCCCCAAGAAAACTCACATAAGGAGACAAAGTGCCTGCCAGAGGGGGAGCTTGTCTGGAAAGGTATTTCACACAGTTGTAAATATTTGTCAAATTACCTTATAGGGTGAAAATAAAGCCCACTCAGTGGTGATTGGGACCACATCTTGATTCATGATGCTTAGATATGCATGTGTGACCCTCATTTAAACTTCAATATCATTTTAGGCTTCCAAAAATGAGCTTGTGGGAACTGCTATATCTCTTTTTTAAATTTTTTTAAATATATCTTTTCTTATTTTATGTACCAATCCCAGTTTCCACTCCTTCCCCTCCTCCTTCTCCTTTACCTTCTTCCATCCTACCCACATCCACTCCTCAGAGAGGGTAAGGCTTCCCATGGGGATTAAAAAAAAAGAATAGCACATTGCTTTGAGGCAGGATCAAGGCCCTCCCTACTCTATCTAGGCTGGTTGCTACGTCTTTATCCCTCTTCTCAATGTGGTCCAATTGAATACACCTTTTTTTGCTTTCTGCTATTAAAAAACAAACACACAAAGCAAAGTGGCTTGCTTCTGAGTAATGATACCTTTGAGCTCACCTCTTGCCTGCACGTACACGCATATGTATGTTGTGTACCCCACCATACACATACATGTGAATTCCACCACACACACACACACATGAATAGAGTATACACTTTTCTGAATCCAAAGCCAATCATGTGCCTCTACTTTATCAGCAATGAACTAGAAAATAATATTAGACAGTAGATTTGATAATAGTTATAAATGCATAAAATTCCCAGAAATTAGCTCAATGGACAGTATAGATGTGCTTTGCTAAATACAGTTAAGACAATATTAAAGAAAAAAATACAAGCACTTGCACTAATGGAGAGACAATTCCTGCCCAGGGAAAGGAATGTATATCCCAGCACACATATGCACGCATGCATGCATGTGTATCCCACCATACACATGTGATTCTAACCACACATGCACATACACACTAAGTCAAAACACTTTACTAATCCTATGAAGGCCCTGTGTGTTTGTAGTTGACTAATAGAATATTTATCTTCAGGTGTTTCAATAGCTGGCATGCCCATCTGTATAATGTAGAACCCAGGACAGTGGTGTCCCAGATGTGATCTTGTAGCATAATCTGGAATAGGAAATTAGAGATTACATTTATATCTGTACTGTAGACATGCTACAGATAGGTATAGTTGTCTTTATGTATAAGTACACTATATATCTATGTATCATAAGTGTTTATGTGTGTGTCTAGAGAGAGAGGAAAAGGCAGTTTGAAGTCTGATGCTTTGATGAAGGGTGATGGAGAGCCTGCAGTTTTTTTTCATGTTTTGCATTTATTTTAAAAAATTACTTTTTATTTTACAAACCAACCCTAGTTTCCCTTCCCTCCCATGCCCTATCCACTCCTCAGAGGGCTAAGTCCTTCTGGCATACCAACTTGAGGTAGGACTAAGTCCCCCCCTTCCCAACAACCCATATCAAGGCTGAGTAAGGTATCCCTCCTTAAGTAATGGGCTCAAAAAAGCCGGTTCATACACCTGGGATAGATCCTGATCCCAGTGCCAACTCCCCCCCCCCCCACACCAATAGATCAAGTCACAGAATTGTCACCCATATTCAGAGGGTCTCGTTTGGTCCCATGCAGGTTCCCCAGCTGTCAGTCCATCATAGTCTGTGAGCTCCCATTAGCTCTGGTCAGTTGTCTGTGATTTTCCCCATCGTGTTCCTGACTCCACTTGTTCATATAATCCCTCATCCCTCTCTTCAGCTAAACTCCAGGAGCTCAGCCCCTCAGATATCAAGATACCTCTTTCATTGCTCTCCCCTTTCACCCTTCCTAGAACTCTGTCTTCTTGATCCCTCCTGTTCCCATCCTCTATCCCCTCCCTTCTGCCCCCACCTCCCAGTTTACCCAGGAGATCTTAACTATTTTTCTGCTTGGTGCCTTCCATGTGTGTCCCTCTTAGGGGTCCCCTTTTTACCTAGCTTCTCTGGGATTGTGGGTGCAGCTTGGTTATCCTTTGCTGTACATCTAATATCCACTTATGAGTGAATACATACCATGTTTGTCTTTCTGGGCCTGGGTTATCTCACTCAGGATTCTAGTTCCATCATTTGCCTGTAAATTTCAAGTTGTCATTGTTTTTTACTGCTGAGTAAATGTGCCACGTTTTCTTTATCCATTCTTCAGTTGATGGGCATCTAGGTCATTTCCAGGTTCTGGCTTTGAAAAATAATTCTACTATGAACATGGTTGAGAAAATGTCAATTATATGGCATTTGTGGTGTGAGTGTGCCTCCTTTGGGTATATGCCCACAAAAGGTATTGCTGAGTCTTAATGTAGTTTGAGTCCCAATTTCCTGAGAAACTTCTGTACTGACAACATGGCAGCCTACAGAATCAGAAAAGATATTTACCAACCCCACATCTGAGAGAGGGCTAATCTCCAATCTCTATAAAGAACTCAAGAAACTAGATACCAAAATAATAATCCAACTTAAGAAATGGAGTAAAGATTTAAACAGAGAATTCTCAAAGAAGAAACTCAAATGGTCAAAAGACATTTAAGGAATTGCTCAACAGGGAAGTGTAAATCAAAATGACTCTTAGATACCATCTTACACCTGTCAGAATGGCTAAAATCAAAAACACCCAGGATAGCCTTTGTTGGAGAGGATGTGGAGTAAGGTGTACACTCATCCATTGCTGGTGGGAATGCAAACTTGTGCGACCACAAGAAATGGCCTATCATACTACAAAAGCATATGTTCAACTATGTTCATAGCAGCATTTTTTGTAATAGCCAGAACCTGGAAACAATGCCCTTCAATGGAAGAATGGATGAAGAAAGTATGGAATAATTCTAACTTCTTATTGGCTAACTCTTATATCTTGATTTAGCCCATTTCTATTAATCTATGTACTGCCACATGGCTGTGGTTTACCAGCAAGTTTCTAACTGGCATCCATCTGAGGCAGAGGATCCATGGCTCTTCTCTGACTCTGCTTCTTTCTCCCAGCATTCAGTTCTGCTTTCTTCACTTACCTAAGTTCTCCTCTATCAACCAGGCCAAGGCAATTTCTTTATTCATTAACCAATGAAAGCAAAACACAAATAGAAGGACCTCCCACACTAAGAATGGCTAAGATTGAAGACACTGTTGACAGCTTATGCTGGAGAGGATGTGGAGGGGAGTACTCCTCCACTGCTGGTCGGAATGCAAAGTTTTAGTACCTGAAGTCTTTAGGGGAAGCTGGCAAGTTGAAAGTAGGAGCTGATACAGCATCCTTGAGCTTAGGTTCTGTGAGGGAGTTGGCAGAAAACTCAGGCAGGCTTTCTGTCCTTCTGCCTTATGGAGATTTCTTCCACCTCAGGAGAACTAGATCTTTGCTTTTAAGGCCTTCATCTAGTGCTGTGTTTCTCAACCTTGCTAACGTTGCAACCCTTTCATATGATTCCTCATGTTGTGGTGACCTCCAACCATAAAATTATTTTGTTGCTACCTCATAATGTAAATAATTGATGTGCAGGATGTCTAATATGCAGGCCTGTGAAAAGATTGTTTGACTCACAAACAGGTTGCAGTCCACAGATTAAGAACTGCTGATCTAGTTAGATGAGGCCACCCACTTGACTGAGTCATTGTCCAGTATGTCCAATCACCATTTGTCTGAGTGGTCACTCAACAGATTTGCCAATTTTCTGATTTACTTTCACGGAAACATCCAAACTGTTGTTTGACAAAACAACAACAACAAAAAAAAAAAAACAAAAAACTGGGCACTGGAGCTTACCCAAATTGACACAATTAATTCACTTTAACAGGGACAGTAAAAAGCCATGATCTCTGTAGTCAGACTCCCAGGTTTGAGTCTTGATGGAGGAAGGTCATTGGCTAATAAAGAAACTGCCTTGGCCCATTTTATTGGTTAGAACATAGGTGGGTGGAGTAAACAGAACAGAATGTTGGGAGGAAGAGGAAGTGAGAAGAGACTCGACAGCTCTTTTCTCGGGAGCAGACGCCTCAGAAGAGACGCCATGCCCCATTCCCAGGCAGACACACGCGATGAAGCTACGACCCAGGATGGACGTAGGCTAGAATCTTCCCGGTAAGACCGGTGCTCACGGATTATTAGAGATGGGTTGATCTGGATATCAGAATTAGCCAGTAAGGGCTAGAGCTAAAGGGCCAAGCAGTGTTTAAAAGAATACAGTGTCCGTGTAATTATTTCTGGTAAAGCTAGCCTTGCGGGCAGCGGGGTGCTGGGGACGCAGCTCCACCGCTCCTATTTCAACAGAGTCTTTCCTCCACTTAACATTTCCTTAAGCCTAGATTCATTCATGTGAGCTCTTTGTGTTTGTGGCTATAGCAATACTTTTCATACCATGTGACCACTGAGAGAATTAAAATATGCAAGGAGAACACCATTCAGTGGGAGTGGTCACTAAATGTTGGCCGTAATTAAGACCACAGTTAGGTCATTAGTAGATGGATTGAGGACAAGGATTGTGGACTTGGGAAATAGTAAAGACAAATTAAATCAATGGGAAGCATTCTGGTGTAAGCGAGTAAGCAAGACAAGACAGGTTTCAGAGAAAAGACCAGGAAGAGAAGAGATTGGTGTCCATACATATAATTTGCAGGAATTAGATTTTGGGAATATACAGGCATCAAGTTTTCTAATTTCTTAAAATGGCCTGCAGTGTTCAGGAGAGTTGGCCAACTGCTACAATCTAGCATCATTTGTGGCTTACAAGTACCCTGGGGATCAGAGGCAAACCACAACATGCTTACATTCCCTGGGAAGTGCTTTAGGAGGGTAATGAAATAGAGACTCCAATTATTTTATTTGGATGTTAAATGAAAGAAAAGAATGAGTCTAGAATTGGAGAGCTTGAGGGCATTTCAGCCACACGGAGAGGTGCATGGATTTCTATACGGCAGCGCGAGCACCCGCTTTTCTCACTGCTGGCTGTAGCGCAAGCACCGCCCATCGTCACTGCTTGCTGTCTGCCATGTTCTCCTGCCACTTCCCACTTATTGACATTTATGAATTTGAAATTCACCTTTGGATATTTTCATTTGCATGTGGCAGACGTGTATAATAATAATAATAACAATAAAAATCAGTGGGAGATACCTTAAAAGACGGCTCTTGGGATTCTATTTTGCAGCTCTGGTTGGGGTAAAGTTGGTGTCTAAACCATACCTAAACCTTGGCTAAATGCCTCTGGACTTATAGAGATGAGTTCCAGGGACAAACTGGGACAGGCTTTGCTTCCCTTCATTGTCCTCTTCATCCTGCAAATGTGGATTCCTGCTTGGCCTTAGGACTGGAAAAGGCCAATTTGAGACCCGTCAGACTTGAGCACCCGGCAAACAGCTACCGCAAGCCAAGCCACTGGTGCCTGAGGAGGGAAATTAGCATTTATCGCATCTTAGTAAAAATGATGTGGCCCAGTTAAATTAGATTGCCTTTCATTTACAATAGACTTAAAATCCTATTTAGCTATAATCCAGCCAGTGTAAAACCCGTTATGAGGATCCCAATTTCCTGAGATATTGAAGCCTCCTACTCCTATCAGAGCATCTTGATTCTATCCATTTTCATCCATCGTTAAATTTCTTATGACTGAGAATGCCAGGGGCGACCCTACCTTTCCAATCGGCTGCTGCATTCGGCAGTAACTGGACTCAGATCGGAAACATTTATTTTACACAATGCCTTCTCTGCTCTTTTCCACTATTTTAAACACTACTGAGGGTCACACTGAAAATCCGGCTCCGATGCTAACTGTAATCAAGCGGGAAATGGTTTTATTTTATTTTAAGCTAATATCAAGCCTAAGTAGACAGCGTTGTTTCATCTAGGAGGATTGAATGGCCCATTCTGCCATTGCTTCACACATACGGCTTGCAGCTCTTATCACTGTCCCCATCTGTATGTGGTTTTGCACATCCACCCTTTCCTAATCCTTTTCTCAAATGGATGTTTGTCTCACTTAAGAGTCTCTGGAGGCTTTGCTAGCTTTGGAAGCCGCTGGTCACAGGTGATGTTCTTTCTTCGTGGGAATTCCTATGACTGCTTGCATCCTGCAGTCTATCCTATGACAGCATGTCATTCATGGCTTAATTCTTCAGTGTGAGTCTTGTCACTCCATTCAAAGTGGGTGTTTCATGAAGACAGGGAGTAGGGCTTAAACTCCCCATTAGAATATCTACTGATCGGTCCAATGGGAGGAACTCTGGTGTGTGCAAGAGCCTAGATTTTCTAGGTTCCTGATTTAAATACTTTCCAATGTCACTGAATGCCTCAAAGAAATACCTCGTGGTTATTTTGGCCTTCTAGTTCTCTCGAGGCAATCATTGTCTTCTAGGATGTCTTCCTGGGTTCAACAGCTCATATATGAGGAAATAACATTATATGGGTCTTGGGGGAAGAAGAAGATGGAGAGGTTGGGAGCATGAAGTAGGAGCGGCTGCATGTGGCTATGTGCCATTGACTCTCATTTTCAAGATGTTGCAGCTTTTTTTTACAGCAGTACTGAGTGATCCTGGACACACCTACTCTTCTTCTCCTTCTCTACCTTCTCTACCCCCTTACTTAGTGGCTCTTTCATAGCTTACCCTGGGCCATCTGCAGAGAGACGTTCAGGATGCGTTCTCTAGGAAGCATGCGCACTGTGATTCTGTGCAGGACACACAATGGGAGGTTTAGTTCTGGTGATCCTGGCTTTGGTGCTCGGTGTCTGCCATGAGCCTGGGAGGTGGTATGATGCTATTGAACAAAGGCGAGCTAAACATGAGCCTGGAGTTCCAGACTGTCTGTTGAAGGGATCAAGTTTTTGTTGTTGTTGTTGTTTTTTGTTTGTTTTTCGGTGGGTGGCAGACACCTTCAAGGACATCTTTCTCTCTGAAAGGTCTAAATCTTGAATCCAGTCTCAGTAACTGTGTGTGATCAAGACCTAATGAAACCTTTGTGGCACAGGAGGAGGTAGGAGGGACACACACACCCCGCCCAGCCTCAGAGAAGGCTTGTATACTAAAGGTTTATTCACCAGCAAATTTTCTGGAAAACACGGAAGATGCTCTTCACCCGTGGGAATAGATGTTGAGAAAAGCTAGAGGTGGTTTCCAGAAGGTGAAGAGGCAGATGCATGAAAACAAAGAGAGACACTTACCTTGTTAACACAGAACAAAGCGAATCTGCGAGCAGGTTGGGGAGAACTGTACGTGGCGCCAGAACATTTGCATTAGGTCTTTCTTGTTTTGTTCCCCTGTACCCCAAGTAGGATTTTGAAATAGCCTCAAGCGAGGAGTTTTTGGAGAAGGAAACTTCTGTGGCTCCCTCTAGCGTCACTCATCTCGTACTGCAGGAAACATTTGAAAAAGGAAAATTAGATATATCCCAGGCAACCCTCCATGGTTTTCCCAGTGCCGCGGATGCTGGACACATGTGATAGCAGCTTTTTGCCAAAGAAACTTTTTCTCCTAGCAGCACCAAATCATTCGTCTTACTTCGGTGTGGATGCTCTGCTGAATGACACACAGGATTTAGAATAAGCTAAGAAAAGGAACGCCCTAGAGACAGCCTTGACCTGACCTGGTCTCCAGTTCCCTTTGTTCTCCAAGCTTTTTGAGATCCTGTGTATTTTCTGGACACTTCCCACCTTGTCTTGTAGCCACCAGTCCCGTTCTCCATCGCCTTTAAAAGGGTGCTATCATCAGTACTAACACCAGAGGGCAGAAGAGTGCCTCAGGACAGCTTTGCGGTTCTGCGGAACTTGAAGATTGTCTGAACACTGCCAGAGTGAAGGGGTTGGATAGGAGATCCTTCCAGTTCCCAGAAACTGGAGTTACAGACAGTTGTTAAGTCAGGACTAGAAGACAGCCATCAGAAGAGGCCAGGGTCTTGTCACTCACGTCCCTTTTAAGCCCTCTAGTCTTGAAGGAGTTGGCTTCCCAGACTCTGAATTACATACTCAGTAGTACGTGGGGAAGGAACCAGCCTCTTTCCTTAATGCTATTGTGACTGCAGTTCCCACTCATGCATCTTATACAATCACCAGAGGGGCCATGCCTCTCTTCTTGGGGCAAGGGGCCAGAGGAAGTCAGACTGACCTCTACTGTCAAAGGAACTCACTGTCAGGCTGGATGGTGAATTCTCCCTGTGGCTCAGATGATGTACACTTGAGTTTTGCCTCTGAAGCGCACTGTAGCTCAGAGATGCTGCTACAAATGCAGGTCATCAGAGACACCTGCAGGATCTTAGGTCATGGTCTCGTGTGTGCTTCCCCTGGGCATAGAAAACCCAGCTCTGCTCAGTTTTCACTGTGGTTCTGTCAAGTACTTAAAGGTGGTGAATCCAAGACCCTAGTGTTAGGTTTAACAGTGTGGAGATTAACAAAAGAACCACGTCTCATTCACCTTTATTTCCTGCCCCCTACAAGATCATACATCATCTAGGTTTGAGAAAATGGCAGGAACTGAATACCTACATACCTGAATACCTACAGGATCTTCAGGAGAGCATGGTAACCCAGAATATTTTGCACTGTGTTTGGCAGCCTAGGGTGCCCCTCAGAAAAGATGTAGGTATCAGGGCTGGTCAGATTGCTCAGTGGTTAAAGCACACGGGGCTCTTGCAGAGGATATGGGTCTGGTCCTGAGCACCCATGTGGTGGCTCACAACTGTCTGTCACTCCAGTTTAAGGAATTCAGATGCCCTAGTATGGCCTCTGCAGCTACCAGGCATATAGTGCATATAAAGACAAGCAGTCAAAACATGCATACCCATGAAATAAAAATTAAATGAACAAAAAGGAAATGATAGATAGGACTTTAAGACTTTGATTATGAGGACCAAGTGAGTCCAGCTTTTCCTAAAGGCCATGAAACTATGACCGGCGGAGAGCAGAGAGAATAAACAGGGAGAACTGGCTCCATGGTAGTGGTCCCAGCTACCCTACTGCCAAGGATGATTCACCTTAGTTCTGAGTGAAGGCTGCCTCAGATTACACTGTGTTCCACTGGGTCCTGGAAGACAGCCAGCAAGACACAATGAAGGATGCTTCCCTTTGTGTCCACAGCTGCTTTCTAGTCACAATGGCCCTTTGTTGTGTCAGACCACAATAGAAGAGAAGTGGTGCTTATTGGTCAATTGCTTCACATTCATTTCCTAGACTCAGGCCCTGCTCTGTCAGGGGCATCTAAGGTTCCAGAGCCTTGTCACAAGTAGTAAATTAGTTGTTACTAACTGACAGACAGATAATTGTTTTTAATTATTTTCTTTTTCTAAGACGAAATTACGGGTCAATTTGACTTGGCATAGCTCCAACTGGAGGAGGGGGATATGTCCCACTGATGTTGGCATGGCTATCATATCCTATATCAATACAGTATGTATCCTACTGTTGCTAGGCATGGTTATCATCTACTATATTAAGAGAGCATATGATCTAATGGTCTGGGCATAGCTACCTTATCCTTGCTCAATAGAGTACATTGAATAGTACAGTATCTATCGATGCTGGATATAGTTATCATCTATCATAATAAGAGAGCATATGACCTAATGGTTCTGGGCTTGGCTCTCATATCCTGTGCTAATAGAGTATGGGCTCACTCATGGTAATGAACTCAATCAATGGAGTGTTAGGATATGTGACCTGACAACAATCTTTGAATGTGCTTAAGTTGTTTGGCCCAGTTTCTTGAATTTCTTCCATTTTCCACGTTAGTCACACACCCTGGATAACTCCAGTACTGTGGAGAATCAGGGACATATTAGAACTCAGTTCTTAATCTAGACCCAAGGCCAGATAAGCTTGGGTGAGATCTGCTGAATCCAACCTAGTTACAAGCCTATGAGGGAGGAAAAACAAATCTTTCAGCCAATGAGATTTGGGAACTACCAGAAGCAGTAGCTAACTAGTACCTCAACATATACCTTAGAGTAAAAGGAATTAGCAGGAGAATCTGGATGAGTGTAGTAAATCAAACACTCAATTACTGTTTGCCCAGAAGAGACTTCAGAGAACACTGGCTGCTCTGGATTTACTCCTTGTCCCACTAGATTTGGTGATTTGCTCAGAGTAGGTAGTTGATAAATGCATGTTATATCGTGTTGAACTGAAATAAAAATATAGGTGTGATGAATATAAAAGATAATGAGATGTTAGGGGTGGGGACTTTTTGATAGGGTTAGTACCCTCCAAAGAAAAGACAGAAGATAACTCACCTCCTATTTCCAGATGCTGGAGTTTTCCAGGAGAATTGAAGATTTAGAGCAGAAAAGCAGCCATGAGAAGGGTGTGTCTGGACCAGCCCAGGGCAAGATCAACTCAAAGAGGTATTAAATAAACATTCTGACACCTAGCAACATGGTTCTTAGATTGTTTACCTAGGAGTACATTATTCACTGACTTTACCTGTCTAGGAGGCTGTAATACAGTATTATAGTCCAGGTGACTTAAATGACAACGAAAAAATATTTCTCAGGAGTGTGAGACATTTAAAAACAGGGTGCTTATATGACTAGTTCTTGTGGGGACTCTTCCTGGTTTGCAGGTGGCCTTAGCCATGTGTCTGTACATGAACAACACACAGAGGCTATTGTAGAATATTTGTTTAACTATGCAAAGATGTGTTGCAATTATTTAACTACATAACTAAGCATTTGTTTAATTACGTAAAGATCTGTTGCTGTTTTGCCTTGCCTGCCTAAGGTACCTGATTGGCCTAATAAAAAGCTGAATGGCCAATGACAAGCAAGGAGGTATAGGTGAAACTTCCAGGAAGGGATAGTAAGTAGGAGGAGGAATTTAGGCTCCAGAAAGAAAGAAAAGGAGATGACAGGAACCAGACAGACAAACCTGGAGGAAGTAGGAGATACAGAATAAAAGAAAAATTTAAAAAAACTCAAAAAGTAAAATGTACATGACTAGAAATATGGTAAATTAAATTAAATGAGCTAGTGGGATAAGTTTAAGCTAGGCCAAGCATTCATAATTAATAGCAAGCGGGTTTGTGGCCCAAAGAAAACTCCAATTACAGAGGCAAACTCTCTTTTGTCCCTTCTTATACATACGAACCTCACAAGGAAAACTCCTACCCATCTTCCCATTATCCTCCAAATGCCCCATCTACAAAGGTCATCACATTAATAACCATGATCTCAACACATGAATTTGGTGGGGCCAGGGAGACACAAGCATTCAGTTCATAGGATTATCCTTTTGGGAATCAAGTCTGACTCTGTGATTAAATGCCCTCTTCCTTGCCTTTGATGTGTGATTCATTCTTTCACCACCCAGAAAATGGAGGACCACTGGGATGTTTCATCTGGTCAACCCTAGTTATCAGCAGATCCATTTATGAGATTTCATAAAGACACAAGAAATGACTCTTCAGCTAGATATTTGTATTTTTAAAGTAAAATCTGGGAATTGAGAGAATCTCTCAGCAGCAAAAGGAAAGTCTGATGATAGAATATCAGCACTGTGAAGCTGTCACTATTGCCCAGTAGGAAGTTTGGTGAGCTCCCTGGAGGCTTCCCAAATCCTCCTAAATTAGGGTGAGACCTCCTCATCTGCATGCATTACCTGCTACCCTCTGTTTGGGAAGAGATAGAGGCAAACAAGGAACAGTGTGAGTTGCTTCTGTTTAACATTACAGGGGGCCTCAGGGCATATGTGTTTGTACAAGAGCTTGCTTGTGCTGACATGCACTGTTAGAAGTAAGTAGCTTTCTGGGGTTTCTCCAGGTGGTGGGATCTGGACATGGTTTCCTGCTGTTCTTGTGTGTAGCCTATGCTGATGGCTAAAGGAGCTGGACCTGTTTTCCTCTGGGTAGCCTCTTAAATAGATGCACATCTCAGTCTCAGGGAAAAGCCCTTTGAAATTAACAAAGATTCAGCATCTTATGGCCGGGACAGTTTCTGGTGCATCTAGGATAACCACAAAGTACTTGGAACACCAGGGGTGAGTAGCCTATGATTTGTGGTTTCCTCCTATTTTGGGTGGTAGTGGGGCAAATCCTAGTATGCTCTTCTGGGAACTCTAAGAAGTAAATCCTTCACAGGATTGTCTTGAAACTACAGAGAGATGTATCATGGGAAAACACTTAGTGGCAGAGTCGTGCATAGACAGTAGTAAGAGAATTGTCAGTTACTTCATTTTCCTACTGCTGGATAGAGCATCATAAGGCAAAGTAGTACCCAAGCAGGGTGCTACTATCTGCTCTCATACTAAATAGCTTGGGTGCTAGTTTCAACACCTTTACGTGCTAGCTGTGTGATCTGGGACAGGTACATAGTCTGCCTTGCTTTGACTTTACTACCTGGAGAAAGAGAAACATACTGTGTACTCTCGATGACAATTGTCAGATTAACTTAGTTAACACCTTTAAAAGGGTTGAAGTGGCTCGTGGCACATGCTAATTTTCCAAGAGATGAATATTAAAATTTTAAGGTCTTATTTTAAAATAGCCACTAATTTTTCAGGATAGAAAGGTATAGGGAGGCCTCATGACCTCTTTGTCTGAACTCTAGGTATGTCAGTACTTGGCATAGATAGTGTTCAGTATCCAAAGAAAAAAATTGATGTTAGTTCACCCACTAGGGTTATTCAGATTTTATGACGTTATACATGTTCTTATGTATGTGTATACTTACCTGTGTTTATGTGTACATCTATATATGTTTGTGTTTGTATGTATGTCTGTAGGTGTTTGTGTGTGTGCATGTGTCTGTGTATATGTGTGTATGTGTTTGTATTTGTATGTGTGCATGTGTGTATTTGTATGCATGTATGTGTGTTTGTATGTGCATGTATGTGTGTGTTTTTATGTACAGCCATGCACAGCTTTGTATAACAACTATCATAATGAAAATTTACAGCTATACAGTTGCTATAATGCTACCTCATACTACCCCTCAAAGTCATGCCAAACAGTAATTTTCACTTGATTAATTAAATAAGTGCTCAAGCATAGAATTCTCCGCCAGTAGAAGAACGTTTATTGACCTTAGAAACATTCAAGAAGAAGCCAGATCTCCCCTATCAAGGGCTCTTCAAGATGGTAATGTTGGAAGTGGGGAAAAGATGGGTAAGGTTAAATCCCATGCTTTCGACTCTGAGTGTGTGAGATCAGATAGGAAGCCCTGGAACTGCTGAGATTTCAAAGAGGCCCCAGAGGACAGGAAGGCAGTGGGGGACAAGAGTGAATATGACAGGTGTTCAACAAGAAGAGCCAGCCCTTCTTGGGTCCCTGAGGACAAAGCGAACCTCTGTGGGCTAAGATTAGGGTTTGGAGCAGAAGTCTTTAGGCCGTGTGGAGACCAAAGATCAGATTTTTAAAATATATCTTGTGAGTCAAGGCATTAATCACTAAATTGTCCAGTCAGAATATTTACCAAGCACCCATTCTTAGAATGAAGTATCCTTGAAAACATGGGGGTCTTGCTCTTGTGGGTTGCCATGCAGTGGGTGTTTCTATCTAAGTCCATGTCTCTGTATCAGTCATCCTATAAAATTTGCTTTTTAAAAAATAACCTGGGGTTCCTTTTTGGGTAGGAAATACACAAGGGCACAATGGGGCTGTCTTCCCTGCACCTTCTTTGACATTGTCTTTTGCATGGAATGTCTCTCTTCCTCATTCTCTGTTCCAGGGGGCCTCAGCAGGTAATTTAAAAGACTAACAAACTTTGGCATAGATCACTTTAAGAGCCAGGAGCTGGCTGGAATATTAATGAAGCCATCTAGTGACAGAGTTGCTTCCTGATGCAGGAACATATCAAAGAGGTTAGGTCCACGAGTGTTGCTCAGCAGAGCCCCACTGCTATTATCTAGCTTTTAATTACTTCATTAAAATTCAGTAGAGGAGCTGCCCAAATCCAGTAGCATGCCCAAGGCTTGCTGGGTGATTTCCCTGCCTCTGGCCATACGTGAGTTTTAGTTCTTTAGGTCTCCAGAGATGGGAGGCCAGATCTTAGGCAGGTGAAGCTGAGGCTGCAGGCGGGGATCTTGCAGGGCTGGGGCGCCTGCACAGCTGTTTGCCTATTCTTCTCTCCCACAGGTGCCAGGATACCCTGCCTCTCCCGATATCTTTGGGGGAAGGAGATGTATCCCCAGTAACAGAGCACAGCCGTCTCTGTGCACTCATACTTTCTAGGACTCTTGGAGAGATATGTATTATTTTCAGCTCTGCTTCCCAACTAGCAGTCAGCACACCATTTTAGCTGGAGTGTCTCTGCTTGCATAAACAATGCAGATGATGGCTGCAAGGCTTGCCACTATTCTTGATTTTATGGCTTCCTTGAGCTTTCCTATTCCTATCTGCAATACAGAACTTATGCTTGATTCCTCCTTAGCTCCAGAAGCTCTCTCAGTCTCCAGTAGTACCCATTTTCTCAAAATGAGACCTTTCATTCTGAAACCACATGCTCCAACTTCCACCCTATATGACTCCATTAAATACTCTTCCATTACTGTGATACAATACCATGCCCCAAGGAAACTTACAGGAGGACGAGTTCATTTTGGCTTATGATTCCAGAGCAATAGGAATTCATCCAGGTGGGGAGACATAGTGGCAGGTAAGTGGAGCAGCTCGAACAGGAAGCTGAGAGCTGATGTCCACAACGACAAGCAACAAACAGAGAGTCTAGCAAAGTGGAAGTTGGGTGAGGCTTTACACTCTCGAAGCCTATACCTACTGTCATACTTTCTCCAGCAGGGCCGCATCTCTTAAACCTATCCAAGCTGTGCCATGGTGCCACTCACTGGGGACCAAGAATTGAAATACCAGAACCTATGGGGACATTTCTGGCTCAAACCCTTGTACCGTCCCTGCCAGGTCCCCTTCTTCCTGTTGCTTCTTTATATGCTACTTCTTGTTTGTTGATTTAGAAATGTTAATAGCTGTAGGGCCAGAGAAAACACTCAGTGTGACTTTAATTTAAATACCATAGTAAGTCCATGGGAAAATACATGAAGGCATTTTGGATAGACTCTTCTTCCAAACCAAAAGACCAAAACTTAATTAATTAGACTCTGGAAATAAATGAAACATACAAGGTCCAGGAAATCCAGAAAGTTAATGAGAACGTTTCAAGAGTCACAAGGTCTCTCCCCAAGGTTCTATCAGCAGTGACAGTTGCTGGAGGGAGGAGAGTCTTCAGTGGGTCCATCTACCTGCAAGCACTGCTGGGCGAAATACAGCGCCCATGGGTTGTGCTCTGGACTGGTATGGACTGTCCAGAGCTTTAGCTGCCCTTGAGTCACCATGCTCCTCACCCATACTTCTCTAAGGGATTCTAATAAAACGGACTGTTTCCTAAGCTAAAGCAAGGGGGTTGTTTCTTTGGTCAGTTGTTAGTGCCCTAGCTGGGTTAAATAGATGTCTGTTCGTTCATGCCAACAAGATCCCATCTTTATTTGTAGGGTGAGGACTTACTGATTGCTATACTTTTAGTTTCAATGGTCCTTACATAATTCTGGATTAAAGTTTGTGATAAGTGTGTGTATGTATATGTATGTGTATATGTATATATACATGTATGTGTGTATGTATGTATGTATGTATGTATGTATGTATGTATGTATGTAGATGGAAACTGCTTGTTTGTTTCCTGGCTGCCGAGACCCAAAATAATCATACAGAAACTGTATTAATTGCAATACCGTTTGACAAATAGCTTAAGCGTATTTGTAGCCTGCTCTTACATCTTAAATTGACCCATTTCTATTGTTTTATAATTTACCATGAGGCTCACGGTTTACTGGTACCCAGGCATAGGCATCTTTCTCCTCTAGTGGCTACATGGCTTCTCTTTGACTCCACCTTGTTTCCTCTTCTATCTGCTTGGAATTCCCGCCTTGCTCAATTCTGCTTTGCTGTATGCCAATTCAGTTTTATTTATTAACCAATGATATTCACAGCATAGAAAGGGGAATCCAGTATCATACATATACATATGACATATATACACATATATATGATTTATACATGCACATGTATATGTATATTTACACGCACATGTATATGAATCATACTGAAACAATGAAAGGCAATTGTTCTAAATACATTGTGGTGATCAAATGTCAAATTGCCACGACCTAGAATCACCTGAGAAGAGAACCTAGATCAAACTGGCCTATGGGAACATCTATCGGAAGATTATCTTGACTGGTAACTTAAATAAGCAGTCCCAGACCACAGAGGGTGGTACCATCCCATCGGCAGGGGGGCCCTGAACTCCACAGGATAGGAAAAAGCTAGAAATAGCAGTAAGCAGGCAGCAGTGGTCCATTTGTTTTTCTCTGCTCTTTGCTGAGGATGTGTTGTGACTGACTAGCTACTTGAGTTCTTGCCTTGGCTTCATTGGACTAAAACTGGAAAATACAAGCCCCGTAAACACTTTCTTCTACTGAGCTGCTTTCAGTCAGGATATTTTATCACAAAAACAGAAGTGAAAGTGGGATAAATATCTACCGTTTGGGGGAGCAAGGTGTTTGTTAGTGAAAAGACAGGTCTTCTGTCCTTTCCTGTCCTCACGCCACTGTGTTTATTTTTCTTTCTTTTGATCCTTGTGTCTCTCAAAAGCCCTGCTGGGAAGAAAAAGGGCAGTTCATTCAGGATCTCTAGGTTGCGGGCCACTGGTGCGTGCAAGGATCATTTGGTGAAAGGCCTGTCCACAGGATACTGATGTGACAGAATGTGGCCTGGAGGTCTGTGCCTGCAGGTGCAGCAGAAGAGTGGGGGTAAACCCCAAGACATTATGGCTGCAGAGAGTTCAGGCCTTTGAAGACGGGACCTTAAGAAGAGTATGTGAAGAAAAAGTTCTAACTTGTCACGTTGGCAAGCGAGACAGGAATTTCTGACAGACAGGAGAAAAGTGCATGTGTGAAGTGTTTCAAGGTAATGAGATCATTCCGTGGACATGGGTTCTTTTCCCCTTTAGCCTTCCAGTAGGACTGCCAGAACTCTCTCAAGGCTTCCTGGGAGTATTGAGCAATCTGGGAGGAGAGCAGGCTTGGCCAGTCTTTGACTTCAGAGCCTGCACTGCTTTGTGCCCAGGAGATAAGGGAGATGCTGGATAGAGGGGCTGGGTCACTAAGGAGCTCAACAGCATCTTCCTTACACTCATTTTGTATTTTCTTCTTTGGTTGTCAAAACTTTTGTTTACAACAGTCCTCTTTTTCCTAATCTTTCTTTCATTCCCGTGCTTGTTCATAAGCTAAAATATTCAAACATTTCCATCTTGTTGGACTATGCTTCCTTATAGTTTTTAGTAATTCTTGGGTATGCATATGATATATATTCTGATATATTTATCATATGTGTGACATAGAAGTAGAGGGCTATGATGGAGAGGAAAAGGTCTAAAGTCAGGGAGGGGACCAAGGGAGATAATTGAAGAACAAAGAAGAAGTGTTGTGTGATTCCCCTTACATGGAGGCTCTAAATTTAACTCTCTCTGTCTCTCTCTGTCTCTCTCTCTGTCTCTCTCTCTGTCTCTCTCTCTCTCTCTCTCTCTCTCTGTGTGTGTGTGTGTGTGTGTGTGTGTGTGTATGTGTGTGTGTGTGAGAGAGAGAGAGAGAGAGAGAGAGAGAGAGAGAGAGAGAGAGAGAGAGAATGGACATCATTTCTAGGTTAGCTCGATAATATCTCCTAGAGGTGAGGAGTTATAAAGCTCATAGTGTGAGTTCTGCCCATCAGCCTGGCCTCCTGACCTCACGTTAGATCATGGTTCTCACTACCCTCATCCTGTTGTTGGTATTTCTAGCTGCCACCTTGCATCCTGCTTCTTCCTACTTGGGTGCATTCGTATGAGTATTGCCCTTGGACAGTCTTCTTTTAGCTGTGGCAAATTTCTGTCTTTCCTTTGCTGACTCCTCCATAAAGACTTAGCCCAAGTCTTCCAGGTAGAGTTAGTTGCTCTCTTCCAAGTGACTGCTCTCGCTTTTATTGTCACATGGCCTACTCATGCCTCTGTTCTTGTGAGAGACTATGACAAAGGCCCCTAAGAAGGGGGAAAGACACATGGAACAAAATGTAGGAAGAGGAGTTACATGCTTTGTGAATGACACTAAAATTCACATGGAAACTCTAAGTGCAATTGAATACTGAAGGAGAGCAGCAGACAGAATGTAAGAGAGATACCAATGCCTCCTTCTTTTCCTTGGACCCATTCTTGCAAACAAATCCGTGGGATATTGGAAGAGGACAGGTTTAATCTGTGCCTTGTG
The DNA here is from genome assembly GCF_037038515.1 of Microtus pennsylvanicus. NCBI lineage: Eukaryota > Metazoa > Chordata > Mammalia > Rodentia > Cricetidae > Microtus > Microtus pennsylvanicus. Next base: position 87,615,754 of record NC_134586.1, on the reverse strand, counting down.
CTGTCACCCTCCCTTTGACATTGATAACCATGGGAGAAAAGGACAATGCTTGGAACTCTGGTGGCCCTTTAAGGACAGGCATGAACTTGGTGATGATTGGAGGAGATAGGGTGTGGCTCAAAGTGCTTTTGAGAATGGTTCTGAATCTGCTCCCCAAGTCCTCATTTTGGCTTGTGGTTGGATAGAGAAGGGAATCTCAGATTTTTACCTCTGCCTTGCTATCTTTTCCTCTAGCCTTTTTCCCCTCTTCCCTCTTTTGACTGACTCCATCCTCCTCCCCAAATAGCTAATAGGCCAACCAGTTTATAATTAAAAAAAAAAACAACAAACAAATTTTATCTCAGGCATGGCCACAGTTCCTTCATTCCCAGAAAAGTGACTCATTGATAATATTGGACTTTGGCTACTACCTGTGGTGATGTATAAGAGGCATATATCAGCTAGTTAAGAGCAGTTTCTTTACTAAATAGTTAACACCTAACTTTCTTTTGTGCCATTGAGTTCCTGGCTGGAAACCTTGACTGTTTTAGCTGAGAGAGTGCCACAGTCAAAGAACAGACTTTGTGTGTGAGTTTGGTCAAGACCCTGTGTATTAAACATCCACAGCAACGAAATCCTGTCCACTTTCTTTCCCTCGAGACTTGTTATGAGGAACATCTGAAGTACAGTCCATGTAAGAGTTTTGAAATTGTAGAAGTTTGAAGGATGCTATATGATGCTTGAGCCATTATAGGGCTTCTTTAAACTGTAGTTACTCTAGGAGATGGTCCTGGCGAAAGCTCTCACATCACTCTCTGGAAGAGAAAATGACAACTGGTTTGGGGAGGTAAGGATGGAAAAGTAGTTACAGGTTCATTTCTAGTTGTAATACATTCAATTCAGTGTGACAGATTGCTGCTCCTCACATAATCCCTATAGTACACCAACCTCTGTGGTGTATAGGTGGGTGGTATCACAGAAATAAAGCTTACAGAACTCTATTGATGAGTAATCTATGCTTCTGACACACCTATTACTAATTCAACTAATAATTGCCTTTGGCAAAGCAACAGGTTCGAGAACCTCCTTTGGAAAGTTCTTGTGGTTAGGGTGGAACAGAAGCATCACCATTTTAATCAGAAGACGTAACCCCACGCACATGGAGGTAGAGTCAGGAAGAAGGAAGCCAGGCAAGGACAGACACAAACTGGCACAGTGCTTTCTGCTACTCTGCTGGTCAGAGGTATATGCTGAGCTTAGATTATACAGACAAGAAGGAACCTCGGCAGGAAGAGCCTCTTGGCACATTAAACTTCTTGGGAATATTAGCAAGGAAGTAAACCAGACCTTGAAGCATTTTCTCTCCATGCCAGGGAGAAAGGCGAGTCTCTATCTGCTGAGTTTGCTGCCATTTTTCAACACACTGTCGGAGAAATCCTAGTCTATAATGCTATTCAAAGGGGCAGATTCTGTGCCCCATGGTGCTGTGCTTCCTGCAAGCTTAGATGTGATGTAGGAATGTGGGTAGTGGGGAGGGTCGCAACGAAGAGAAAGAGACAAAGTTAGAATTAAAGGTGTTTGAAAAGGCAGCAGGTGCCATGTCCTAAATACTGGTCTTTTCTTTCTCAAGGTTAGGAGACTTGGAATCCAGTGGTGAGAAGGGGCGGGTGCCACTCAGCTTGTAAATTCCTCCTTTCATCTCCACTGGCTGGAAGTGACTGCATCCTGCTGACAGGCTCCTGGGCTCAGGCTCCTCATCCATGGGCTTAGCAGTAACAGAATAGCTTTGGCTGCCCCACCTCAACCTCCCCTGGAGACCCAATCCAGCCTTAGCCTCTTCAAGATCCCCGAATCCTTATTAAGAAACACTATGGATTTTCAGAGTGAAAAAATCTATAGAGAGACTTCAGAAACAGTCTGGGGAGATTATGAAGAAATGTGGGCCAGTTTTCCAAGGAGACTTTATAGAATATTCAATAGCACTCATGTCATAAAAGGCCTATGGAGGTTTCCATAGCTGAGGATGGCCCTGAATTATGATTCCCTGATGCACAGGCCCAGGGAAAGGGCCACAGCATAACAGGTTATGGCTTGAGTCTGTGGTGCTTGTAAAAATAGAGCCACCTCACTAAAATGCAGCAGGGATATTAATTTCCAGGGCTGAAGTTCAATTTAATAGAAAGACAGAGTAGAAAATAGAGCTGTCTTTTCAATCCTGTGGCCATAATAGTACCCCCACCCTGAACCTCTCAAGAAACTCTCTTCCGACCAGCTCCCAGACATCCTGAAACGTGCTGTGTGCTGTGCTCTCCGTGATAACTAGAGCTAGGTAGCTGGAGGGACAGCAATTACTGTCCACAGATGGGGAACCTGAGGCAGTCAGAGGTTAATCTACTCTCTCCTGGGCTCGGAGCACAACGGTGGATGTGGCAGTTTGCAGTTAGGAAAATCCTCTTCCCTGGGGGGGGGGGGGGCAGAAGACCACAGCTGAAGAAAGGTTATTCACATGCATGCCTACTGTGTGCTTGTCCCAGCGTGTGTAGTGCTTGATGCACATATTGTTATTAATTTTTATGGTGAGTTGCATAGCTCAATATCCTCTTCATTTATTAAGAAACAGGCTTAGTGAGGTAAAGGAATTCATCCAGATTATTACATATATGTAGATGTACATATGCATTACATGTGTACATGGTGTGTATAATATAAGTTGTATTATGTAATATATGTGCATATTATATACATCATGTAGCTAATTTGGATTCCTGGAGTAGAGGATAAGGGGTGCATAAGGCTTTATTTTGCTGGTCAATAATCCAGTCTCTCTTAGTCCATAGTATGAAGCCATTCCACGTTGCCAGGGAGGGCATTAAGGACCCCTTCACGCTAATGAGGGCATTGTCTGAGCTGGTGCTAGCCATAGGACCATGGCCTTGTCCTGTGCTTACAAACTGGGGTTCAGGTTTTGCTGCGGTCTGTGACATTTGAAGCTGCCACCTCTATCACACTTACAATGCATATCATTAGCACCTGGGGAAATCTTCCTCCCAGTTCTTTCCTCTCCTAAGAATGAGCAGTTTTAATTGCATTTGATCACCTTTTGCATGGACCTTGATGTCATCCTACCATTTTCTTCCACGCACTCCATTTGTACTACACACTTGCGTGTGTAGACCGCTCCTAGGAGGTGTGAAATGGCTAAACACGTGGTTCAAGGTGGGGGTGGTGGTAAGATAATAGCTTTATGCGGGAAGTGTCAGGGTCTCTGTGTTTGTGCTAACGAAGAATCTATTTTCAGCTCACACTCCCTCTTCAAGTTACATTTTTAAGCAGAGGGATTAGAATTTACCCACCCTACCCACCCACCTCCTCCTACCACAGTGTGACCAGAACAGGCAGGTAGGTAGCTAGAGAGAACAAAAGATTTGGATCGAAGCTGTTGGTTCTAAAATTTCAGCATGTGTATAAAAAGCACCTGGGAGGTTTATTAAAATGCAGGTACCTGATTTTGAGATCCAAAGTGGGGAGGAAGTGCTTACATTTTTAACAACCTTCTCCAGGCCAGTTCAGCTCCTGGTCTCCCTTTTAGAACTACGGGGTTAGTAAAAAGGAATCCCAGCCGGATAGCTGAAGTGGACCACACTGCACACAGAGAAAAGCCTTTTCCAGGTAAATCTTAATTAGCTGCTGGCGAAGGTGAAACTTCTCAATGATACAGCTGACACAGTCTTAGAAGTTTGGGTGGCAACATGTCCTGTTTCGTGTAGCTTCCTGGTAGATGTGGGTCAATTAATACCTGCTAATTACCTTTAATGCCTCTTCCCCCACCCACTGTAAGAAAGCATATGCATGGGACTAGAACTCATGGAGATAACCTGCTGGGACGTGAGCTTTGGGCAATCCCTGCAAAGGGGAGCAATGCTGCCCCCACCTCATACTTAAGCTTTGGAGGTGAGTGATTTGCCTCTCTCACCCAGTGCCCTTGGTATCTGAGGGCAAGAAGGAAAAGCTCCTTGAAATTGCAGTGTTATCTTCTTGAAGGTTCCTAATGAAGGGATCCACTCAGCGAGGCTAAAACCCCCCATCTCATTGAAGTTTTGGTGACATAAATGATTCAAAAAGGCCATGTTTCCAGAAGCGTAACGATTTTATTAAAATCATGGCTTGCTCTCAACGTGTTCAAATCTGCTTATATCCACCCCAGTACATATGGCCACCCCAAAGCTCCATGTTTCCTAGTCTCAACAGTTTTCTCTCTTGTTCAACATTCAGATTTTATTTCCACAAACACAGAGCTGCATTCTACATTTGAGGATGTCATTTAAGGCCAACAAAACTCCAATAAAAACGCATTTATCAGCAGTAAAGTTTGTTTGAGGATTACCTGCTGAGAATAAAGCCAGGCTCCCCTTTTAAACTGAAGCATGCTATTTCAGGAATGTGACCCCTTTCATGAATAAATGACATGGTGACATTTACAGATAAAGCAAGATTTAACTGCTATGAAAGGAGGTGACAAATGTCAGGATGTCAATAACGATCCGTGAACATAATGGTTTCTTGCCTGAACGCTGAGCAGATACATAATGTAGCTGCTGCCTGCCAGGGTTCTGCAGAGAACGAGCCTCATGCTCAGGGAAGAGTCTAGAAGGTTTGTAGCATCACAAGAGGTACCAGCCAGGGGTGGTGAATGTCTGAGGGAGTCTGGGTAAATTCTGGCCAGAAACAAGGCCTTCACTCTGTGTGTCAGGAGGGTGGAGTTTTTCTTCCATATCTGGCTCAAGGATACCTACTGAGAATTTAGTTCTCAAGAAAATAGCTTTGGGGTTATGCTTTTGCTTTCCTGAAGAACTAGAAGTTTAGAGAAACCAGCAGCAGAAAGTCTGTAGGTCACACACACGATAATGCCAAAGCTAGGGGTGTTGTCTGACCAGGGTGTGTAGACATAGATATACTCACCTAGGTCATCCTCTGTACTCAGCATGTAGCCAGCCGGCTGTCCAGGAATCATGTGACTGAAATCAGAGTACATTAGTAAGAGATTGTACATGTCTTAGTCAAATGTAACACGTGTTTCCAAGAGTCTTCCACCTGAGCCATCTTTCCTGCTATATCTCCTTCCTGGTTCGACTCTTCCATGTTGGGAATTTGTGAGTTCCTATAGGGATGGATAAACCAGTGGGTGCAGTTGTGCACGTGCCTGGTGCACACGTGGAGGTCAGAGGATGCCTGGAAACTTTGCTATTGCTGTTAAGTAGACACCATGATGACTTGCTTGTCCAACTCCATTGGGAATTAACTAAAACCCAAGCTACTGGGTACTGTTGCTAGGGGTGGTCTTGAGAGTTTAAAAACTCTAGTCCTTCTGGCGTACAGTTCCCACACCTGTGGGGGATTTTTTTTTAATAATTTGAAGTGAGAAGACTTTTAATCTAGATCTTTTGATGTGGGAGGATTTACCTTTAATCCGGGCAACATCTTCTGCCGGCAGCCTACACAAAGTCATGAAAGAAGGAAGCTTGTTCTTTCTGCTTGTTTGTTCTCACTCTTGCTGGCAAGTCCATTCCTCCATAGGCATTAAAGTCTGCTTCTTTGGGACGTATACTGAAGACTAGCTGAGATATCCAGTTTTGTGGACTGAACAACTACTGGATTCTCGGACTACTGGATGGTAGACAACCATTATTGGATTAGATAGACAATGGCCTATAAGCCATTCTAATAAATCACATATATATGAACATACACACACACACACACACACACACTCATTCTGTTCTTCTAGAGAATCCTGGCTAATACAGATACCAAAGCAAATTATAAAAATTTATAAAATAAAGCATTTAATTGGGATTTTACTTTCAGTTTCAGAGGGTGAATTCATGGCAATCATGGTGGGGGCATGGCATCAGGCAGGTAGACACATGGCTGGAGCAGGAGCTGAGAGCTTATATCTGCTCCATGAGAATGAAGCAGAGAGAAAGAGAGATAGACAGACAGAGACAGAGATAGACATACATACAGAGAGAGAGAGAGAGAGAGTAGAATTGGCCTAGGAAACCTCAAAGTCTACACCCAATGACACAGCTCCTCCAGCAAGGATACATCTCTTAATCCTTTCTAAACAGTTCTACCAGCTGAGTACCAAGCATTTAAATACATGAGGCTTTGAGGACCATTTTCATCAACAGAGGGCAGGTGACCTCAGAGGTTAGTCCTAGGTACTATGGTGGTTTGAATCAGGTGTCCCCCATAATTGTGGGTGTTTGTATACTTGGCCCCTAGTTGGTGGTGCCTTGGGAGAGGTTGAGAAGGTGTCACCTTCTGGAGGAAATATGTCACTGGGAGTGGGCTTGAGAGCTTAAAGGCTCAAGTTACTCCTGATTTGCTCTCTCTGTTTCACAAATAAAACTCAAGATATGAGATCCCAGTTTATTGCCTCAGCTGCCATGACTTCTGCTTGCTGCCAGGCTCCCTGCCATGATGGCCTCTTAACCGTCTGTAACTCTTACACCCAAAAGAAATCCCTTCTTCTATGGTTGCTGTCACCACAGTGTTTTATCACAGTAAAAGTAGCTAATATAGGTGCCTTTTGCCTTTTCGTCTGAGACAGGCTCTGTAACTTTGCCAGGCAAGCTGGGATAGCTGATCCAAGTGAACCCACAAGCTGCCCATCTTCACTTCCTAACTTACCATGTCTGGGATAATAACATGCACTGCCAGCCATGCTCAACTTTTAAAAATAGGACCCAGGGATCCAAACTCAGCTGCTCAGACAAGTGTTTACCAGCTAAACTATTTCCCCAGCCTTGCCCCTGCACCTTTGAAGCTAACATATATTGTATATTGTTTTCTTTCTTTTACTTCCTGTTTCTCCAATGTTGTTGTTATAATTGGACACTTGAGACTGAGGAGTTTATAAATAAAAAGTTAATTGCAACTCATGGTTTTGGAAGTTTAAGAACATGGCACTGGTGTCTTTTGGGTCTCTGGTGAAGGCCTCTGGTAGGAAGCAAAAGGAAGGAGACATCCATAGCAGAGAACTTGCAACCCATTCCCACAAGTAAAGCATTAATCCACTCATGACGGTTCCACCCTTATCACCCAAACATCTCTACCGCTCACCATTCTCCTCTCTAGCATCACTGCATGGGCGAAACAGTTGCGCATCGGAGTTTGGCTGTAAACCATATTCATAGAAGAGCCCTGGCCTTTCCTCATGCTCTCAGGCAGCTGTGAACCTTCAGCATCTTGCTCCTGAAAAGAAGGCCTGTTATTCTTCCATTGTCCGTGGGCTGAACACTGCACCGGTCCCCCTGCACACGGATCTGTAATGGTCTCTCTCCACAAAGTCACTGAATCCAGGGTTGGGAAAAGACAACCCACAATTGGATCTACCCTACCATGTTCTCCAGGGGTTTCTGGTCTGTGATGCTTGCTGTACCTCAATTATGATTCAACGCTCACGTGTGTTTAGTCTATCAGGTAGCTTTCCCCTCTGCCACTTGGTAATTGTCCTGCCCAGTCTCCTCCCCTTTATTTGTTACCCCCGAGCTTCCAACTCTGTGATGCTTTATGATCTGAACTGGGGTATCCTGGCTGTGACAGCCCTTTAAACCTATCCCACATATAGACATTGTTCCTTTATTTTTAATTAATTAGTTAATTAATTAATTTTTTACAAAATTATCTTTTCTTTTTTACATACCAATCCCAGTTCCCACTCCTTCCCCTCCTCCTCCTCCCTCCACCCGCCCCCATTCCACTCTGCCTCTATCAGAGAGGGTAAGGGTTCCCATGGGAAGTCACCAAAGCCTAGCACATTGCTTTGAGATAAGACCAAGGCCCTCCCTGCTATATCTAGTCTGAACAAGCTATCCCGCCAAAGAGAATGGGCTCCAAAAAAGCCAGTACAAGCAGTAGGAATAAATTCTGGTCTCACTGCTGGTGGCCCCACAGTCTACCCCAGCCATACAACTGTCACCCATATTCAGAGGATCTACTTTGGTCCTGTGCTGGTTCCCCCACTGTGAGGCCAGAGTTGGTGAGTTCCTGTTAGCTCTGGTAAGCTGTTTCAGTGGGTGTCCCCTTCATGGTCTTGACCTCTATGCTTATATTATCCCTCCTCCCCCTCTTTGACTGGACTTTGGGAGCTCAGCCCTGTTCTTCTCTGTGGAACTCCGTATGCACTTCCATCAGTTGGTGGATGAAGGGTCTGTGGGGACATTTAAGATAGTCATCAATCTGACTACAGGGGAAGGCCAGTTCAGGCATCCTCTCCACAGTTGATTAGGGTCTTAGCTGAGGTCATCCTTGTGGATTCCTGGGAATTTCTCTATTGCCAGGTTTCTTGTTAGCTCGATAATGGCTCATTCAATCAAGATATCTCTTTCCTTGCTCTTCCTCTCTGTCCTTCCCCCATCTCGACCATCCCATTTCCTCCAGTTCTTCTCCTCCCCATTCTCTTTTCCCTTCCTTCTCCCCCTTTTTTCCTCCCTTCTCCCCAAGCCCCCATGCTCCCAATCTTCTCAGGAGGTCTTTTCTATTTCCCCCTCCTAGGGGGAGCCATGTGTGTTTTTTTTTTTAATGGTTCTTCTTGTTGCCTCGCTTACCTGGGGTTGTGGATATTAGATGTAAAGCAAAAGCTAATGTATAATATCCATTATATTATATATTAAGAACTTATGAGTGAGTTCTTACTGTTCTAGTCTTTCTGAGTCTGGGTTAGCTCACTCAGGATAGTTTTTTTCTAGTTCCATGTATTTGTATGCAAATTTTAAGATGCTATTTTTTTTAATCCACATTGATATTTTCTCCTGATGGGTGTCTAGACAAAAGACAAAGACAGGGAGATGCTACTCAGTTTGCCTGGGGCCTGCACTCTGCCCAGACCCATTTTGTGGCCAGAGCTACATAATGATTCCAGCGCTCTGACTTTAGTGGTTAGAACCTGCTCTTCAATGTCCTCATAGACCAGCATTAATCTTAGCTTCAGAATTAACCCCAGTCTGAGCCTTGTGCCTAGGGCAAATGCCCCAGGTTCCTAAGATGAGGCATCATGAAAGTGCAAGAGCTGCTAGATCTCCCAGCACAACTCAGTATCAAGTTTTCTTTTTCTTTCTTTTCTTTTTTTAGTTTTATTCATTTATTTTATATACCAACCACAGTTTTCCTTCCCTCCTCTCCTCCCCTTCCCTCTCCCCACTCCTCAGAAAGGGTAAGGTTCCCATGGAGAGCCAACAAAGCCAGGCATATCAAGTGGAGGCAGGACCAAGCAGGACCAAGCTCCTCCCCTCTTGCATCAAGGCTGAGTGAGGCATCCCACCATAAGGAATAGGTTCTAAAAAAACAACTCATGCACCAGGGACAGATTCTGGTTCCTCTGGTAGGGGGCCCACAAACAGACCAAGCTACACAACTCTCACCCACATGTAGAGGGCCTAGGTCAGTCTTCTGCAGGCTCCCTAACTGTCAGTCTAGAGTCCATGAGCTCCAATGAGTTCAGGTCAGTTGTCTCTGTGGGTTTTTCCATCATGAGCCATGACCTTGAACCCCCTTAAGTACTGGGCTGAGCTCAGTGGCATGTTTTACTGCCCTGCCCTAAGCAGAGTGGACAGAGTTGGAGAGTTGAGTGTGTGTGTTCATGTGTGCAAACACGTAAGAGTGCAGCAACACACGTACCATAGCAGAGGCCAGATAACAACCTTGGCTGCTGGTCTCCACCCTCTTACTTTGCTTGGCACAGGGTCTCTGTGCTGTTGTTTGGTACTGTTTAAGTCAAGCTTGCTGACTCGTGAACTTCCCATATTCTCTTTTTCTGCCTCCTGTCTCTCTGTAGGAATGCCTGGAGTATAGAATACACTGCTGTGTCTGGTTTTGCGTGACTTCTAGGATTTGAGCTAGCTTTTCATGCCTGTGCACCATGGTCTTGGGTCTTAATACTGCCAGCAAGCTGGGCACTTTCAGAACTAGCAGTTCAGAAGATGAAGCTGTCGCAATGGCACCAGCCTCCAGGGGACAGTGCTGAGCAAGCCTCAGGCAGAGCAAGGTCTTTAATAATAATACAAGTCATGAGTCCTCTGTACTGCTAGGTCTGAAGCACAGGTCTGCCTCTGTGTTTGTGTGTGACCCCTCTGGTCAGTCAGCTGGTGGAGCAGGGAGACAGGCTAGGACTAAGAGCATTTTCTGCCCAGAGGCCTTTCTGGGTGAGAACTTGAGCTTCAAAATTCAATTCAGGAAAAAAAGAGGTCATAGGTATCTGGGAGAAGCTGGGTCATTTGCCAGGTGACAGCGGCTATGCACAAAACACTGAGAAGCCTGTAAGGTTTGGTATTGAGGGGCAGATCCCGAAAAGGTGTTGGTAGAAGGCTGTGGTTAAAGAGGTCCTAAGGCCTGTGGGCATAGCTGTTTTCTTCAGTACCCCATGAAGAACAGTTCTCCTGCTATTGCCAGTGAGCTGGGGAAGCAGTTCCCAACTGTCCTCACACCAAAATCTGGCCCTCTTCTTGCTCAAGTAAAAATAACCATAGACAAGCTCCTTCCAGATCCTGAGAGGACTATGATCATGGAAGGCCCATACCCTCATGGGGTCAGTGGCGCCACTGAACAGCTCAGAACTCTGTAGACAATGCTCCAGCTGTAGAGAGGCCCCCACTTGGCCGTTTTGAGAGATCAAGGGAACTACTAGGTGTTTTTAGGATTCAGGCTAAGATCTGTGTAACTCCTTAGCAAGTTCTGAGGTAATTAGAAGGCTGACTGACATTATTTTTTTCTCCTTAGCTGTAACTCTTCCATCCTGCTTTACAAGCTGACAAGGTTTCAACTCAAGGCAGCAGGCTCACAACGCTGTCATGAGGCACCCATGGAAAAGAACTGCCAAGTAAATGCTTTTCACTGTAAGTCAATTTTGTCTGGAAGTTTCCTCGTGGTTGGAAGTTTCTTTGAAAACTTGACGATTATTAAGACGTCAGTAGCAGGGAGATGGTTTCCCCGCTGCCTCTTGGCTACCCGGGCTTGTCTACTCTGACAGCTCTCCTTTCTGGGCCTGTGCTCCGAGCAGAGCAGAGAAAGGACAGGGATGCTGAAGGGTGGCAGAGGACAATGATTGCTCACAGAATCCCGGGCCTGCAAGGCTTGGTGTGTGCCTGTCTGCTCTCAAGGTTTTTTCTCCCTGTCTGCATTTCTGCCCCTCTATGGATGTTTGACAGGTGTGCAGCCCAAGCACACTCAGCTGTTCTACACTCCTTGGGTTGGTAGCTGTAGAACTCACCTTTGAAGGAGCATTAGGGAGTGTTTTGATGACACAAAAGTGGGAGGGAGGGAGGAGATGATGAGGGAAGACCTCAGAGCCCACCACACCCAGTTTGATCAGGACAGTGACTGAGAAGTCAGTTGTTTTGCTTGGATTTGGTATAGTTGTAGATGACAGGAGGTGGGACTCTTGGCTTGGGGAGAAAAGCAAAGAAGGTGAATGGCCCCCGAGAGTTCTGTAGCCGTGGGGGAGGGGGAGGGCATGTGTGCCCCTGTGACATGGAAGGACTCCAGTTACCTGACTGCATCCTGCTAAGGGACACGATCCGTCTGCAGCCACAGAGTGGGAAACCAGCTGATTCGCACCCAGGCAGAGACATCTGTGAGGACCTCGGAGGGTAAGAAAGTTGGTGCTTCACCCATCTACCTGCACATCCACTCACTTATGTCCTCCCTCAAGACAACAGGCGCGTGCTTCTGGGAAAGGCTCTGAAGGGTTTAGAAAAGCAAACCCTTTTCCTCTTGATTTTCCTCTAACTGCTGCTTCATCAGCACCATGGAGGTTTTTGCTTCTGTGGTTGTGACAGCATAGTTTTTCTGACATAAGAAGTTTGCAGTCCTGAAGAGGATGGCTATTTCCATCACTTCTGGGTGACACTGGTCCTACACTCCTATCCTCATAGAAGGTCATGGGTTGTGACTTGCCAATGAGTAAGGACGTACAACTCAAAAGAAGGACAAAGTTCACTGTTCTCCTTTTGCTAGCATAGTTGTGTTGTGAGAATTCTCCGGAGTTGAGGACCATGTGCATCAAGGTTAGAATTGTCATCTTGAAGATGAGTTAACTTTCTGCCTTGCTATGCATTTTGGAACTTTAATACCTCTGTTCTCCATCTTCTGACCTGTGTGTCTGCCCCCAGCACTGTAGGCTTCACAAGGAGGACACCTAACTCCAGGGGTAGAGTGGGCTTGATTGTGCAATGGGTCCCAGCCTGCTTTAGCTGACTTGAAAAAAGGGCATAGCACCTGCTCTGAGATGACTGCTGTCCCCCTTCCGAGCATCTTGAAATCAGTACTCACTGATGTTCATAGTGCCCCCTGGGCAAGACTTTTGGGCTAATTCTCCTGGCTTTCCTTTCTGCCTTTGGGCCATCCTTGATCTTGCCACCAGGGAGTAACAAGCTCCACATTTTCATCCTTGAACCTTGTATTCTGGAAAGATTTGGAGGCTGGAGAATTGACTTTTTACTCCATGGTTCAGGGTAAGGCTGTCAGCCCAATGGCTGCTGAGAGGGAGAGATTTCAAATTCTCAGTTTTATTCTGTATGTCTGTGAGATTTATTTGCTTCTAAGGGTGGTCTAAACCTAGATTATGGGGGTATCCTTTTGATTTATGTTTCAGTAATTAGAGATTACCTCGGCCAAGCAGAAGTGACCAGGATGGAGGATGTCACTGGTTTTCCTGACAAGACCATGGGCTTGGGAAGGTTGCAGGAGGCAAGACTTGACTCTATTCTAGGAGCTTTGTCCTACTAAAACATCACAGTTGGGATGGTTCAAATGGCATAGCCAGAGTTAGGACAAAACAAAAACTTCACACACACACACACACACACACGATCTATCTATTTATCTATCTGTCTATCTACTATCTATCTACTATCTATCTATCTATCTATCTATCTATCTATCTATCTATCTATCTATCTATCTATCTATCATCTATCTATCTATCTATCTATCTATCATCTATCTATCATCTGTCTATCTATTATCTATCTATTATCTATCTATCTATCATCTATCTATCTATCTATCTATCTATCTATCTATCTATCTATCGTCTATCTATCTATCTATCTATCTATCTATCTATCTATCTATCTATCTATCATCTATCTATCTTTTTATCTATCATATATATATATCTGTATGTATGTATATAGAAGCAAACATAGCAGGTGTCAGAGTGTTAACAGAGTATGCACATGTGTGTGTATATATCCGTGTACCATCAATACTGGAGTTAGAAATTTGGTAGTTTATGTATAAATCTAGACATAGATCCTGAGCATGACATACAGAACTCTACAATTCTAGCTGACAGTATTTTCACAAGTGCTGCAATGAGAATTGACTTAAATAAGAGAATGGAACAGTCAATAATGTCCTTGTGCCTAGTCCTTGTCCACTGACTGGCCTGATCCTTTTCCTCTTCTAGGGCGCATGCTCCCTTGAAGCTTCAGGCAGCTGGGTAGTGCTGGTTCCTCTGGGCTCCCTCTGGTCCAGCAGTCATGGCTGACTAAGCCTTTACCTCACTCATTTCTTCTCAGTGAGAAGTCCTGTGACTTTTAAACTTGAAGGGTGAAGGGCGCAGTGCCAGTGTGTGGGCATGGCATTTCTGTGAATGAGTTAAAAGGCAGTTGGGGAGCAGTAAACGCACATATTCTGGTGCAATGTGTAGCAAGCAGGCCCCAAAGGCGTGTGTTTCCCTCATATCCCACAGTTTTATGACACCATACCTTTAAATATTCATTTGCATTGCACTCCATGAGGACATAAAGTCAGAGTGTGCTTCCACGTGTCCTGGAGGGTGCAGATCCCTACAGTCTGAGTGCTAAGGACAGTCTCCACCTCTTCATGACAATGTGACAATAACTCCTGGCCAAAACTGTTGGCCTGGCAGCTTCTACCGCACTGAGGGTAACGCAGTGGAACCCGCCGCCAGTGCCCTCTGCTGAGGTCATCTCTTGGTACTCTTTTCCTTCTCCTTTCAGACCTGCTTGATGGATTTTACATACATTGCTGTAGGCAGAAGTCACTTCCTCATAACCCTGTGTCTTGTTCTGTCTGAAACATGCTGTGTGTTCAGCCATAATAAACCAGCGAATGATTCTTCCATGTAAACGCTGCTTCTTCAGTCTGGCTTTTACACATAAGCAACACCAGATTGAAATAAAATATATGTTCGGAAGACCAAATAAGGAAGCTATGAGGACAGGAAGAAGAACAAAGTATCCTAGCCTGGCTCTCTAGCTGGAGGTGAGACCTTTGATATAGAGGAATGACCAAGATACTTAGTCCTTCATTTAATCCTGGCACAGGTGACTGAGCTGCACTGGCAACTAAATACTCTCTGTGAGCCCATTGTCTTCAGGAGGGTAGTGGCTCTATTGGGAAAATGTACCCTTCTTTATCCCATGGAATGCCCTGACTCCTCCAATTTCCTGGTACCTGGACATATTATAAATTTGTCAGTCCAGTCAAATCATTTCAGGTGCATGCATAGCTACTCTTCATGGACAAGGGTCAGATACATTATCAGGACCTATGGCTCTAGGGGGAAACCTAAAAGAAACTTTTATGATATTATAACTCAACATATGATTCTCTTAGAATGACATTGCTGCATAGCTCATTTGAGGTCAAACTAACAAAGGGTGGTCACTGTTGAGAATGGCCTTAGATTTGAATCTATAGCATGTTGGTATGTGCTGTGCACATCTCTCCTCAGTAATTCATGGCTTCTATAATTTCCTGTACACATTGTGCTTCTTTAGAGGGGATGGACATACACAGTATACAAACAAGTGGTCTTCTACTAGACCATTCTAAGTTCAAATGAAATAATACAAGGGACACCAGGCTAGACTCTGGAATGTGGCCAATCAGCTCTAGGTATAGGCATCCCATGAAAGCATCACACATCCTAAATCATCCACCCAGACCATACCTGGCTCCTTGACTTCACATTGCCTTTCAGCCTGTACCATTAAAAACGTGATTCTCCTCCAGAATCCTTCTGTGTGGCCTTGTGTTGTCTATATAGCCACAGCTCCCAAGTCACACCTTACTAGCTCTCTGTCTGCCACTGAATTTGGTCCCCATATGCATCCCTTGGCATGCAGGATCCTTTGTTTTTACAGATGGAGAGACCAGGGCTCTAAGAGGAAAGGGATTTACTAAGAACCATCCAGCTGACTGGTGCTAGAGCACACAGCAGAACTCAAGACTCCTGAATCCTACATCAGTACCATCTGTCCAGCCTGGCCTAGCATGCTGTTACCTTTAAAATGATAACATTCTAGTTGAGCAGAAATGCCATGTTGTTCCCACAGATGCTCTGCCTTAAGTCATTTCCATGAATCTTCCTTTCATCTTTCTGAAGGCATGACTGATTTTATCATGGCATATTCTCCTTCTGACCTCTCGCCCAGTTCTGCATGCCAACTTGTACAATTCCTGTATCAAGAACAGAGTTATTCCTTATTACCCGTCCCACAACAGCCCCATTCCATTTTGCTGTATGTTCATTGAGAAGGCTCTGAAAAGGTGCAGGCTAAGCCATCAGGGGCTTGAGGGTAAACTGAGGCAGCTCTAATGGGTGGCAGAAGGTAGGCCAGACACTGATGAATGTGAGTTTTACCTAGACTGGATAGCAGAGGTACAAAATTGACATCAGTTCAACTTTAGCCTATGAATCGAAACAGTATCAAGGTAAAGAATGGGCAAAATGGTGTTGGTATTTGCTTTAGGGTTCCCATGCTCCTTCTGAAAACTGTACCAGTGCTGTTTTCATAGGGTGTCTGTGATGGTTGATCTTGATTTTCAACTCGAAGGAATTTGAATCAGTGGAGAAGCAAACCTTTGCCCGTGTCTCTGAAAAAGTCTCTAGATTGGGCTAACTGAGAGGGAAAGACTGAAACTGAGTTCGAGTGGTACCATTCCAAGATCTGGAGCCCTGAACTGACTGAATGAAATGGAGAGCATGAACTGAGCCATGCCGCTCACCTGCCTTTGTTTAACTGTAGATGCTGCATGAACACTTGCTTCAGGTTCCTGCACCCATGGCTTCCCTGACGAATATGTGAGAGCCTCCAACTGTGAGCCAGAACAAGCCTGGTCTTCCTTAAGTTACCCTTGTCAGGCATTTTGTGGCCTCAAGGAGAAAAGCAATGAGGACAGCGTACAAAGCAATGAAGTCCTTGATGGCATTTTCAAATGCACACATTGTACTTTGCTCATGTTCATTCTGCTCTGGGCTTCTCCAACCCAGTCTTCAGAGGAGCGATGCTTTTCCTTCCCATATATCTCCAAAAGTGGCATGAGATTGAGCCCCCTTTTATAAATGGCTGGCATATAGATTTCAAGTAGCCTTGGAGGATGGGGAAAAGTTAACCCCAAAAAGGGAAAAGATCTAGGGCCAGGATTCCTGATTTAATTATTTATTTTATTTATTTATTTTTGATCAGAAAGCACAAAGACCAAGAATCAAACCGAGAGATGGGAGTCTTTTCACACTTCTTTTGGGGTGCTGGTGTTCATGGGGGAGTTGCCCTAAGAGGGCTGAATAAGCCTTTGTGCCATGGCTATGGTCCAGCACTCGAGGATTTAAGATGCTGCCGTGTCGCACCAGTGAGCTGAACCAGTGCCTCAGCTCTGGGCAGATCACAGTCTTTCCCTTCTGGAGACAACTGAATTAATTGGGAAAGGGGAAGAGCCCTAGTGACTTGTGTTCTGACAAGCCCTCGGTCTCTTTGAGCTCTGGTGACAGGCAGCCAAACTTCAAAGGCCCTCATGCCCTCTTCCTCTTACCCTGCCTGTCAAGAGACTCTGTTGAGGAACTGATGGGGGGAAGGGGAGGGAGGGAGACTAGCCAGCAGGTCTTCCTGACATTTGTCCTTCCCTCACTGCCAACAGCCAACTCAAGATGAGCTCAATACCCTGCTGCCACAGCCTCCAACCTCTCACACCAGGGAGACAGCTCTCCTCTAAATTTAGCCAAAGGAGGGGAAGGGGAGGTCAGATGTCTGGGGGTGAGGGCTGAAGGTGGAAGCAGGATAAGAGACAGTGGACAAGTGGGGGAGTGAGCGGGTGGGGCGGAGAATACATGAGGGAAGGGGTTTTGAGTCAAAAGTAGCATCAACAACTAGACTGAGGGAAAGGAAGAGAGAGGGAGGAGAGGTACAGAAAGATAAAGAGTGGGAATGGAGAAGAGAGAGAGAGAGAGTGAGGAGAGAGAGAGAGAGAGAGAGAGAGAGAGAGAGAGAGAGAGAGAGAGAGAGAGAGAGAGAGAGAGAACTTTTTTAAGTTTGCAGAGATGTGTGTACTGAGTGTAGCTCCATCCCTCTGACATCAGGAAGCATCAGTGGTAATGGGACCATTGGTTTGCATTTTCATGGAAGCTTTCCTTTAATGCTGCAAGGATATGCTGCAGCACTCAAAGCTGCAGGGGCATGCTGCAGCACTCAAAGCTGCTTTCTCTGGTACCCAACCAAGGGCTTTTCTGTCTAGTGGATTGCAGGGCAGTGGAGAACCTACTTATTAAGCCCCTATTGTGGCCCTTCACGGACACACACCCAATTGCTTAGCTTGCATGTTCCTGGCAATAGTTTGAAGCAACAGCTTTTAGAATAATCCTCTAGTTTTGAATGACTGTCAGATGCTAGGCCACTACTCTAGGACTTGGCTAGATCTGTCCCCATCTTAAGTTTGAACTCTTGTAGTAAGTAAAATGAATGGCCTGAAACAAGTACACATTCTTCTCACCAGAAGATGCTTTGTCCATTTGAGTCTAGCCTTTTCATTTAAGAAAATTGCATTTCGTTTAAAAAAATCTGTCTCTGTCTGTCTGTATATCTATCTCCTGCAGCTCTGGTATGTGTGTGTGTGTGTGTGTGTGTGTGCACGCACACATACATACATGCATATGAGAGTGTACTGTGCATATATCACAGTGCACATGTAGAGATCACAGGTAGTCTTGCCTTCCACCTTACTTGAGACAGGGTCTCGTTCACAACTGCGTGTGCCAGACTAGGTGACAGGCAAGCTTCTAAGAACTTTCCTAACTCTGCTTCCCATCCCCCAGTGGGTGCGCTGGAAACATGTATGCTACTCTGTAACCCACTTCTTTTCTGTGGCTTCTGGAAGCTCAACTCAGCTCCCCAAATTTGCACAACAGGCACTTCACCCACCCAACCAAAACCAGTCACATTCCTTAACGCTCCTTGTATCTACAAGGTGAGGATTTGCCTTTTTAATTCCCTCCCCGCACTTAGCAAAAGCATCTCTTGTTATGAAGGGGGATCGTATGAATTCAGAGAGTTCTGTTCACCAGAACAGAGGCCAGCTCTGGATCCAAAACCTGTGTAGTTCTCACAGCTAGCACAGCATGCTGTCTTCCGTTCCCAGTGCAGGACGGAATGAACATTCTCTAGGGACACTTTTAGGCAAGAGAAACATTGGGATGAAATATGTCCCTAATCAGATAGAAGCAACATGTTCAGGAAGGGGACTGCAATATCGAAACAACCTTGGAATCTCATTATCCTAGGAAGCTTTATTTGTTAAATGGCTAAATGACAAGATTCAGAAAATTATTCTGAAGTATATTTATTTATGATTGTGCTATCCCTATCTGTTGCCAGGCAACCAAGAGTTTCCAGTTATCAGTGAGAGTACTAACATTTTAGGTTCTCTGTGTGATCCATGGCCATCAGTGTGGGACTTGGTGCTATGTATGGGGCCTCTTCCCAGTGGGCCACTGCTTAGAAATGACAGGTTCTGTCCGTGCCTTCCTGGCCATGCAGGCAGATGGAAAAATAAAGGAATATCCTAAATGGAACTTGTTTTTGGGCCTTTTGTTTTTATTTATTTTTAAATTTTGTTTTGTTGTATGAATACTTTGTATCTATCTTTCTCTATCTATCTATCTATCTATCTATCTATCTATCTATCTATCTATCTATCTATCTATCTACTACATGCATGCCTGGTGTCTGCAAAGGCCAGAAGAGGGTATCAAATCCCTTGGACCTGGAGTTACAGATGGTTATGAGCCACCATGTGGATGCTGGGAAATAAATCCAGGTTCTCTGGAAGTATAGCCAGTGCTATTAACCCATGAGTCTCCTCTCTAGTCCCTAATTTTATTTTATTTTACTTTTTTTTTTGACGATTGGGACTTTTATTTATTTTATGATCCAAAGTTTTCTATGAATGTAATTTTGTTTTCTTTTTTTTTTGATCACTTTTTTTATTGATAAAAGGAGGATAAAGAAAAGAAAAAAAAACAAATTTCCACCTCCTCCCACCAGCCTCCCATTTCCCTCCCCCTCCTCCCACTCTTCTCCCCCTCCTCCCACTCTTCTCCCCCTCCTCCCACCCCTCTCCCCTTCCCCCCACTCCTCTCCCCCTCCCTTTCTAGTCCAAAGAGCTGTCAGGGTTCCCTGCCCTGTGGTAAGTCCTAGGTCCTCCCCCCTCCATCCATATCTAGGAAGGTGAACATCCAGACTGGCTAGGCTCCCACCAAGCCAGCACATTGCGTAGGATCAAAACCGCGTGCCAATGTCCTTGGCGTCTCATCAGCCCTCATTGTTCGCCATGTTCCGAGAGTCCAGTTTTATCCCATGCTTTTTCTGGTAACAGTCCAGCTGGCCTTGGTGAGCTCCCAGTAGATCAGCTCCACTGTCTCAGTGGGTGGGTGCACTCCTCGTGGTCCCGACATCTTTGCTCATGTTCTCACTCTTTCTGCTCCTCATTGGGACCTTGGGAGTAAAGCCAATCTTCCAATGAATTCTGGAAGTAACTTTATAAAGAAGAATAGA
This sequence comes from Microtus pennsylvanicus, assembly GCF_037038515.1. Lineage (NCBI taxonomy): Eukaryota > Metazoa > Chordata > Mammalia > Rodentia > Cricetidae > Microtus > Microtus pennsylvanicus. Next base: position 87,595,916 of record NC_134586.1, on the reverse strand, counting down.
ACAGATTCTCCCTATCTCCACTGGGTATGTATATGTGTGTTGCAAGTATGTGTGTTTATGTGTTGTGTATGTGTTCTGTATATGTATGTGTGTTGTGTGTGTTCTGTGTATGTGTGTATATTTGTGTCCTGTAGTAGTAAGAGCTGCGGGACAGCGTCCCCGGCACCCAGCCGCCCACATGGCTAGCTTTAGCTTATGCCCCGAAATAATTACACAGAAACTGTATTCTTTTAAACACTGCTTGGCCCATTTCTATCTAGCCTCTTCTAGGCTAGCTCTCGCACCTGGACTAGCCCATTTCTAATAATCTGCTGTAGCCCACGAGCTGGCTTACCAGGAATGAGCTTAACCTCCATCTGTCTGGAGTGGGAGAATTATGGCGACTCTCTGACTCAGCTTCTTTCTCCCAGCCTTCCATTCTGTTTACTCCACCCACCTAAGGGTGGGCCTATCAAATGGGCCTAGCAGTTTCTTTATTGCTTAACCAATGAAATCAACAGATTGATATATGACACTCCCACATCAGTGTCCGTATATGTATGTTTTGTATGTGTATGTATGTGTGTGTGTGTGTGTTCAAGGAAGTGAGAAAGGAAAGCCAATGAGGGAATGTAGGGCAGGGTTTTTTTTGTAAAGATTTATTTTTATTCATGTGTGTATATATGTATGTTTGGGGGGTATTGAGGGTGCTAGGAGAGGGTGTCTATTCTCTTGAGCTGGAGTTACAGTGTGGGCTGCCTATGGTGTGTGCTAGGAACCAAATCCTAGTCCTCTGCAAGAGTAGCAAGTGCTTTTGACTACTGATCAGTCAGTCCTCCATCCCCAGGAGTATTTGTGTCTGTCAGTGACTACCAGGACCCCATATGCTCCCAGCAGCCCAACCTCCAAGAAATCTCCTTCTATGCTTCCTGTTTTTCCCGTAGTTCTGTATTTAGAGATACTGACACAACCCTAAGGTGGGCTGGCAAGGTGAGTGGTCAGTTTGCCACTTCTCATGCTTCACCTAGTCGGTGGAGATGCTGCCATTGTAGAGAACCTGGAGCACCGGACTCCCCGCCCTGGGTGCAGCTGTACCCACATGAGCAATGCAGGCCTATTTGTTGTACAAGAAATGAATGGAGCGTTGTGGAACACAGTTTGTTCCTAGCTGAAGCACGTTGTTTCCCCTGTAGCTCTTTTTATGTTAAAGCCTGTCTCTCCCGGTATAATCTGATGGTTTCCTAGGAGATGCCCTCCCTGGCCACACACTCCCTGATACTAGAGTTGGATATTATCTATATGCACTAGGTATCTGCTTTGTTCACTCCCTGCTGTCTGCTCTCTCTCTTTCTCTCTGGGTTGCTTGCAAGTTTCTCACAAGGGTCCCTAATGCACAGAAGAAAGGCTAAATGGATTTGCCTTCCCACATCCTCACTGGCTCTGGAGTTAGCTTTCCTGCTTGCACAGACAGAGTTTACTCCTTGCTTATTTCTTGTCTCAAGCTAATAGAAAGAAAGTGCGTTTTCTAAATTGAGACAAATTTGGGGCACAAAAACATCACCAATATTTCCATGAAGATCACAGAGGCTGTTCCTCAGAAGGGGGTCAGCAAAGCTGACACTCTCCCCACACCTCAGTTTGCATCTGTGTGAAATGGCACCTTGGTGGTAACACCCAGAAGCATCATCAAGAGTGTTGGTAACTCATCCAGGGTGTCTCCCTTCTTCTTTTAAGTCTTCTCCAACAGAAAGACCAAAATACTGTCTTTGCACAATGTGACAAGAAGACAGGGCATCCCTGAGGTCTGAGGGAGGCTGCTGTCACTGTGGGAAGAGGACTTGGCAGCAAAGGCAGTGTCCACACAGAGATACAATCTCCAATGTGTCAAAATTGTTTTTTCTTAGAAGCCTTGATTATTCTATCATGCTGTCTATCTGATTTGATAGTCTTTCTTCAACCTTCTCCCTACAACTGTTACCACAACCAGTCAGGTTAGATTGAGGCCAGGAAATACACACACCCATTAGGGAAAAACAACATATGCATATATATTACTACAAGGACAAAACTGAGAATAAAACACACACACCATATTTTTTCAGACCAGATTTTGTAGGGAGAGGTAGCAGGAGAGTATGAACAAGGGCTAAAGGAAACAAGACATTTGTGAGTATCCGGGAATAAAACTATAACTCAATAAGTAGTTCTTTTACCCAAAGGACTGGAAATGTGTTTAAGAAGAAAGGCCACTGCTTGAATCAATCAAGCAAGTCATCTAGAGAAGATAAATAAACAGGATTCACTCCTTGCCTCCTCTTTCCTCAGCCTTGGCTGTTGACTTGAAGCCCTTGGAAGGACAAGTTTGGGTGGAATCATGACAAAGTTCCTGAAAAATGGGGCAAGCACAAGGGATTAAACCATCCATACTTTGACAGCGCCTTTCCCCCCCAGTTCGGCCATTAGAGAGACTTTCATCTCTGGATGGACTGGATCTGTTGGTAGGGCTCAGATGAGAGGTGAGAGCATCATGAGTAGTAATCTGAACTTGAGTTCATGGCCAAACAACTAACCATGCAAACTGTTATCAGGAGCTTCTTCTGAATCATCCTAAAAAAATTCTGGAACATTCTGCTTTTGAGAGAGACTTGAATCTGGAGCTTAGGAATAATATTAAAATGATGGCATGCATTACATTTGACTGGGACTCAGTATAAAACAGATGTGGGCATGGCTATCTATATATACATACATTCATGGAAATGAATCACATTGCAAAGCAATAACAATTCTGGGTAGGGATACCCAGTGGTCTTTTTAAAAAAGTATATATTTTATGAAATTTTATTTAGATAATGGTTTACTCTATTGTAATTGATTTCCATTTTACTCTTTTTGGTCATCCATTCTGGAACCTGGTATTGGGTACAAAAGAGACCTTGTTGGAGCTTGGTTTCAAAGTTATCTTACTACATGTAGATCTGTTTCATGTTCCCTTGTATTCCAGGTTTTTCAGCCTTTGAATACCTGGGAAATATTCTTTTAAAAGAAAGAACGGGCCTGGAGATATAGTTGCATTTGAGGCAAGTAGAGTGCTTGCCTAGCATGCATGAAGTCTGGTGTTCGATCCCCAGCACTGGATACCAATCCCCAACTTTGTAACGTAGAAGTAAAGAAGGCATATCAAAAGTCCCAAGTTCTCTTCTACTGCATAATAAGTTTGCCACTAGCTTGGGATACATGAGACCATATCTTAAAATATAGACATTAATGGAGACATTTGAAAATGTCTATGGATTATTATTTTGCTTTGGTGTATCAGACTGAATCAAACATAAGTTATTTGAAGCTAATTTTAATATTACATTAACTTATTCATGAAACAACTATCTAGTTTAAATTTATGTTGGAAGAAGTACAGATGTGAAGGGCACTAATATTTACTAAAGCCCAATATGTAGCCAGAATATTAAACATGTTATCTTATTTAATCTTGAAGGTCTTCCTGAGAAGTAGGTGCCACCCTCATCTGTTCACTGAATGCAGGCAGAGAGATACTACACTCTGGGCAATTGCTGATCAAGGAATTTGGTGTGGTTCTGTAACAATAAAGTAGATGTGTTAGTCAGCATTCCATTGTGGTAACAAATGCCCGAGACAACCCATTTATAAAGAGAAAAGTTTTATTTTGGTCCATGACTCTTCTATCACAAATTTGTTCACAATCTTCAGGTCTCTAGTGAGGCAGCCCATCAGGGTATGAAATCTAGAACAAAACAACATGGAAAGTGGAGTCCAGAGCCCTATGGCTTCATCAAGGGTGTGCCACCATGCCCTAAAGCTCCCATTCAGCTCTACCTCCTAAAATCTGACTGTCTCCTGGTATGCCATGGGCTTGGGACCATCCCTGTAACACGTGGACCTTCAGAACATTCCAGAACTCTTTACCTTTGCTTTGTTACCTTCTGTAGTGCTTCCAGCTAAGCTCCACTTTCACAGACTTCCTCTAAGAGTGGTTCTGTTTTCTCCTATATCCATATCTACATGAAGCATAACTGAAATAAACAAATTTTAATTCCATAATAACAAACATTTTCTGGACAGCAGAGGACCCTGGTTTGGGTTATTGCTTAGAATATGAATTGCATTTCATAGCCTTCCTGCTGATACCATGAATGCTTTTCAAACACAAAGATCTTTAACATTCATCTGTTATGGAATATTTGTTTCCACTGTGTGAAGATGTGTCACTGTGGTGGGCTTAATAAAGAGCTGAATGGCTAATAGGTAGGCAGGAGAAAATAGGTGGGACTTCTGGGAAGAGAGAGAACTTTGGGAAGAAGAAAGGTGGGCGGTGAGTGTGTGTGTGGGGGGAGCCAGCAAGACAGAACAAGTCAATCAGAGGAGAGGTAACCAAGTCATGTGGTAGAGCATCGATTAATAGAAACAGGTTAATTTGAGTGACAAGTGTGAGCTGAGAAAAGGCCTAAGCCAAGGCCAAGCTTTCATAATTAAATAACAGAACAAAAACAAATCCACAAAGATCTATGGAAAGGGAAAATAGGACCTGCCACTAGATGTGCTTGCCTTACCAGCAGACACCAGCCCTGCTTAGAAGTCGAGCGGTCTCTGGCAATTATTATGCTGCAGGATTTGACTTTTAGTTGAAGGTTACTAATTAGAGAGAGGATTGCATCTAGGAGGGACAGCAGACTCCGGAAATCATAGGTGCAATTTCTAGTGTAGGATGGACCTTTCACTGCTGTGAAAATCTGCAAAAACTGCCTGATCCCCACAAGCCCATTTCCTCATCCTGAAAATGAGAAGAATTATGGATCTAGTCTATGGACTTGTTGGGTGAACATGAACATACAGTAGTGTGTCCCCCAATTCAGTCAGCTCTGCTGTTGCTAGTTCTCAGAAGCCACAATTCATGTCTGATTTGCGGTGCCAGGAAGCAACACAGACTGCGTGGGCTCCAGCTAATGCTACTTTTTTTTTCTCTGTCGTCTCAAATTCATTAGGCCTTGCCATGCAAGGTCCGCGATTCTTCAATTTTTCACATCCTAAGTGGAGAGCCCCCTGTTAAAACAGTGAGGCTTTGAGGGGAAGTTAGTCTTGCCGTGGACTCAGATCCTTTAGGAATTTCATTTTCTCAATTTTGATATTTGTTCCACCCTCCCCTCTGTTATCCATATTTGGGCAAAGAAGTATAGTTCTTATGGTTTGCTTGTGTGCATGTGTGAGCAGCGTGCATGTGTGCAATAATGAGACCATTATTACTCACAAATGTTTAGAAACAGAGATAAAATGGAGGCATGAGTACAGAAGTAAATGGGCATAAATTTTTAAAGATGCGATGCTAATTATTTCTGAATGAACAACAGACAGTAGTGAGAATAGCTCTCAATAGGAAGGTCTGAGGAAAGATCTGTCTTTATTAAACCTCAGGGACATCTCTGTAGCATAATTAGCTGGAGTTGGAGAGAAATTAGTCAACAAAGGAACTCATCCATGAGGGTGGATAGAAACCAAAATTTGGGACCTGGAGTTTCCACATGGAGACCTCCCCTAACACCCATGTTCTTCATTGCTATTTCCACTAATGTCACCAGAGGAGACAGGAGGGGAGAGATGGCTCAGGCTCTCACTTGTTCAAGAGGATCCTAATTAGAAAAGTTACTTTTCTCAATGCTGTGATCAAACATCTGACAAAAAGCTACCTAAGAAGGAGGGGCTGGCCTTCAGTCTGAGGTAATAGGATCCATCATGGTGGGGAGTCATGACAAGAATGGGAGGCAGCTGGTCATATTATATGTGCAGTCAGTGAGTGGAGAAGAAACAGGAAGTAAGAATGAACAGGAAGTAAAACCTCAAGACCTACCCCCAGTGACCCACTTTCTCTAGTCAGGCTCCACTCCCTAAGGTTTCCATACCCTTCCTGAACAGCACCACCAACTGGGTACCAAGTATTAGTGTTTAAACATATACCCTAGGGGGTATTTCATTTCAACACCAAACTAGGCTCCTTTATATTCAAGGAAAAGAAATTGGAAGTTCACTTCTTTGTCACAAAGAACATTGACCACAAAGGCCCCATATTGAGCTCAATTTTCTCCGGAACTGAGTGGCCAACAAAATGTTCTTGAGCAGGTGTCCACAGTGGACAGTGACCTGTGAAGTTTCATCATAGCTAGGGTTGTCCAGAGACATTCACCCAAGGAGAGTCAGAACATTTCAGATTTGTCGTGATCCTAATGTATAATTATTGGCAATCCAATGGTGCTTGAGAGCTGGACCACTGTACTGGATTTTCCTTGAGGCCATTGGCCTAGCAATGAAGTGCTTTGTCTTTAGTCAGGATATAATTAACAGTGGCTCCTGGCGGCTTGTCATCTCATAGCTTGTATGGAAAATCAGTGGCCTGTACTACCCCTAATTTGCATGCTGTGGCTTTTGCTTAAGGCTCTGGACAGAAATTGGCTCTTGTGGGACACACTGACTTCAGAGAATCAATTCATTATTTCTCTGTTTTATAGAATCTCAAGGGATATATTTGTCTTGTTTCTGTCCCACTCAGATAGTACCATTCAAATGCATTCTATCTTCTCAGCCAGTCATCTTCCTTCCTGCTGGTCCCTGGGGAAAGGACGGGGCCTGCTTCTTCCTAGATTGCATCTTACCAAAACTCTCCCAATATACTCTGACTTCAGACTCTACTCCCAACTCCCATTTCTTAACCTCGAGTCCAATCCTACTATCAAAAGCAATATGAAAGTTTCCTCCTGAATTTTAACACCTGATGTCATTGAAAAGTTTGGCCTTTGGGCTGGTGAGGTGACCCAACATTAGGTAAAGTGCCTTCCCACTTACCGCTAAGCTCGAAGGATTAAGTTAGTTTCCTGGGACCCACATGTTTGGATGGAGAGAACTGACTTTCTCATCTGACCTCTGCCTGCATGCCATGGGAGATATATGTATGTGTTTACAGGTGTGATCAATACATAAATTTGCATGTAAGTAAATACATAAGAAAAAATGCTTAAAAGCCTGACTCTTCTCAAGGGCGTCACATTGCATATAGTGACACTGTCCCTAGGGGTTGACATCTCTTCCTTATTTTTCCCATCTCCTAATCTGTGATAACTCTTCACGCTTTTATTTCTACAACTTGTCTTCACCCTTTATTACCTGCGAACTGATTGCTGCCTTCTCAGATACCGAGATCTCCACAATTTCTAAAGAACATAAAACTCGACTTAGGGTTTCCCAGCTGTCCATCTACACTCTCTTTTCCTCACACTCCTCTCTGGAAATGAACACCCCTTTATGCCATTATTGGGGCAAACCGATATTTTCCCTCCCTGAATCAAACCAAGTCCATCTTGAGTGCACACCGGTCATCTTACCTCAAGAAGGCTATTGACATCAGAGATTCTCAGATGGAAACCCAAGACTCATGGGGACAATTTCAGTCTTCTGAATCTGACACAGTGTCTTTTCCCTGGGCAAAGCGCATTTAGAAGAGTCAGAGAGTCAGCCAACCAGATGCTTCAGGGAAATCAGACTTTGGGTCCAGGTTTGGGTCTTTTGTGCACTTGGGTGGCACGATGCCCCTCATCTTAGTGTTTTGTTTATTCATTTGTTAAACCCAAGACCTTGTCCCATCATTTGTGGACACTAAGATGGGACTGCCACCTGGAGAAGATGAGACATTTACATGTCCTAAGCACAAGGAGGAGCTCAAGTGAAAATCAACACTGTGGCAGATACACACACACACACACACACATTGGAGTATATATACATATGCAAACACATGTATATATGCTTATATTGTACAGATGTGTCAGTGTATATCATGGTATCTACTGTTTTGTTCTCAGTATGTGATGTGGGAGTGTCATATATCAATCTGTTGATTTCATTGGTTAAGCAATAAAGAAACTGCTAGGCCCATTTGATAGGCCCACCCTTAGGTGGGTGGAGTAAACAGAATGGAAGGCTGGGAGAAAGAAGCTGAGTCAGAGAGTCGCCATGATTTTCCCATTCCAGGCAGATGCAAGTTAAGATCATTCCTGGTAAGCCAGCTCGTGGGCTACAGCAGATTATTAGAAATGGGCTAGTCCAGGTGCGAGAGCTAGCCTAGAAAAGGCTAGATAGAAATGGGCCAAGTGGTGTTTAAAAGAATACAGTTTCTGTGTAATTATTTCGGGGCATAAGCTAAAGCTAGCCATGTGGACGGCTGGGTGCTGGGGACGCAGCCCCGCCGCTCCTACTACTACAAGTATGAAGTGTTGGGTGATGAGTTTTATCCTATAACAAAGGCTCCTATCAGTTTCTCACACCTTATGAGGAACATGTCTCTCGGGAGCTTGATATTTGAATTTCTCAGACATTACTTTTAGCAAAGTTTTATGAGGATGAGGCATGTGGTAAGTTTAGGGCATGGTCTTCAGCCTTGTCAGAAGAAGTAAAAGATGGGTCTTATGCTCAAAGAATATCTTTAACCTGGTGAGCTAGGGAAAAGTTAATGTGAATGCTTGATGGAGGAAGGTCATTGGCTAATAAAGGAACTGCCTTGGCCAATTTTATTGGTTAGGACATAGGTAGGTGGAGTAAACAGAACAGAATGCTGGGAGGAAGAGGAAGTGAGATCTGACTCGACAGCTCTCCTCTTGGGAGCAGACGCCTCAGAGAGAGACGCCATGTTCCCCGCTCCAGGGAAGATGCACGCTATGAAGCTCCGACCCAGGATGGACTTAGGCTAGAATCTTCCCGGTAAGACCGGTGCTATACAGATGATAAGAAATGGGCTAGTCCAGGTGCGAGAGTTAGCCTAGAAGAGGCTAGGTAGAAATGAGCCAAGTGGTGTTTAAATGAATACAGTGTCTGTGTAATTATTTCGGGTAAAGCTAGCCGGGCAGGCGGCTGGGGTGTTGGGGACGCAGCCCCGCCGCCGGCCCATATTACTACAAATGAACTTAAACACAGAATGAAAAACATTACAGATATTATAATACAAGTGTTGAAGAAATTCATGAGAAGAAAGATGAAGGAAAAAATAATTCTTGTAGAGTGAAAGGCAATAAGAAATTGCTATAAACATTCTAGAGGAGCTAGCAACTGATTTGAGACCAGTGAACAGGCAGATTTGGGGTACACAAAGAAGAAGAAGGCATATAGGAAGCAGAGGGACTAGAGGATGAGAGGAAAGAGCCTGGACATGGCTATAGTTGGGACTAGAGAGAGGAGACTAGTGTGTGAGGCAGGTGTGTTTTGAAAAGGAGGGTAAAGTAAGAGAAAACAATGAAGGTAAGATAAACAGCCTTCAAATTTAATGCCATGTCAATAAGTGACCAGGTATCATTGCTGGAGAAAGGAGGGAATGCTTCATGAAGTGTACATATCCTGGGAACAAAACCATACACTCTTGGGGTTAGTTTTGGAGCTGGGGAAGTGTAGGAGGCTTCCATTGCTTAAATTCTCCTCAAGAAGATCTCTTGACATATTGAATGTGCACCCTCAGCCTTTCCTGTGTTCACTGACCTCTCATGACATGAACTGGCTGACCCTAGTCCAGTGTATGCCTAGACTGTTGACTCTGATTGTCTCCTACAGTTCCTAGCTACTGCCTACAAATAACAATGACATCCTCCTCTGTCTGAGTCTGCCAGCCCTGAGAGAAGCTTTTCATTGCATAAATACAGACATTTTGCCTTGGTAATTCTTGCTTCTGATGAATTGTTTTCCACTAGGCACTTACTTTGTTGTTGTGTAGCTCATAGTTTCAATGCCTGGGATGGCTTTCAATGCTATGGATGCTTTAGGAGCACACACACACACACACACACACACACACACTGAAACAGAAAACAAAATAAAAACTGTCACTATCAAAAGGCTTCTGACTTCAATGAGTAATGAAGTTGCATGGATCCCAACTTGTGGTTTCAACAGATTTCTATAAGCCTCTTGATTTCCAAATGAGAAATTTATGATAAGCAGTTAATTAGCTGCTTGAGCAAAGGCAAGACACCACAGATACCATGAGGTCCTCCATGCTCCCTGGAGAGGGAGGAGAAGCACCAGGGCCTAGAAATTATGCAGCATGGGCATGAGAACTGAGTGCATATAAATTCAAGTAATGTCCTTTGACTTTTCATTAAACCGGGCATGTCCCAGTTATCCCTTGGGGACTCCCTTAATGTTATCATGGCAACATACAATTAAGTCAGATTACATTTTTTATATGCGGGGAAAGGTGTAAAGATACCATTCTAAATTATTCATTGGCTCACTTTTCACAAAACAACCCTAGATATGACTTGAAGATGTGCAATATTAAAAAATAGCAGATAATTTGATATTGCGAGATGACATAAAGCCGCCTTTCCGCCTCTCCCTGGGAGGACAAAGGACTTAATGGAACTGCACACGTGTGGCTTTGCTTATCATAATTCACCACATTACTCTGATTTATGTGGCAGATTGCAAACTCTTTGAGAATTAACAGAAGTTTCTTCCTCAGGCTGGAATATTCCGATTTCAACATTACAAAACCAAGGAGACCTCTGAAAAGGATAAAAAAATAGCTAAATCATCTCTCTTTCTCTCTCTCTCTCTCTCTCTCTCTCTCTCTCTCTCTCTCTCTCTCTCTCTCTCTCATGTTTGACCTACTTATCATGACACAGTCACTAAGGACTCATTAAAGAGATTTATTCAATAAAGGCACCTTCAGAATGGCATCTGTGAACAACAGTTAGCCTTAACGGTTCCCCTTAGTCACTGGAACAGGACACCTTTGGTTTTTTTTACTGTTTTCATTGAGCTATATATTTATCTCTGCTCCCCTCTCTTCCTCCCCTCTCCCATTTTTCTCTCTTCTGTGACCCCCATGATCCAAATTTACTCAGGAGATCTTGTCTTTTCCTCCTTCCTGTGTAGATCCATGTATATTTATCTCTCTTAGGGTCCTCTTTGTTGTCTAGGTTCTCTGGGGTTGTGTGCTATTTTGCCTTACTACAGATCAAAAGTCAATAGTTCCTATGGACTGGCACCTCTGAAGCCAGGATCCAAAATAAGCTGTTCTGCTTGTTTTTTTCCTTAGGTATTTTTCATGGTGATAGAAACCTAACCAGCAAACTTCTCAAATCTGAACACTTCTCTCGACTTATCTTGTAATTTCCTAGATCCACATAATCATAATTTGTTATTTATTTTCTATCTTCAACTGAACTGACTTACCAAATTTCAATGCTTTTCCACCCGCCCCCAGAAAAACTTTTTTTTTTAAATACCCAGTTTTATGTGAATGAATCTTTTGAATGCCTTTTTTCTGTGTACCATGTGAAGGCCTGGTGACATGGTACCCATGCAGGTCAGAGGAAGGCATCATAACCCTCAGGAATACTGTTACAGATGGTTGTGAGTCACCATGTAAGTTCTGGGACTCTAACATGGGTCCTCTGGAAGAACAGCCAGTGTTCTTAACTACGGAGCCATCTCTCTAGCCTGTCAAACAACTTCTTAAGTCCTCCAGTTAAAACAAGCTTTTAAAAAATATGGAAATCTAGACATGGCCTGAAACCTTTCCTGCTTAGAAAATGCTCCTACGATAAAATCTGAACAAACAGTTCATAGTTTTCCTTTTGTGACTGTTTCATCCCTCACCTGCAGCATCTTTTGCAATATCTTCATTTTCTTTTTGCTATAGTCATTTGGAACCTCATTCCTTTCCTTAGATAGTGATGCTTAACGTCCATGAGTATAAAATTTGCTCCTGATTCAACCCTTATACTTTACTCTGGTGTCTCTTCTTTTGTGTTAGTTTAGATTTTGGTCTCACAAAGACTGGAGTAGGTGCTTACTAATTTCTTTTCATAGTACCCTTTGTTTTCTTAGTCCATCACCATGTTAATCTTGCTGTCTGAATGTTCTGCCTGCCTCATAGTGGCTAAAGTGTAGTCTTTAAAGCCTGTGTCTGTGGAATTTTTTCCTGAAAAGTATTTGATTATCGGACTAGTTATGAAGCTTCATGAAGCTCAGTCTTGTCTCATGTAACTATGAATCACAGCAGAGCCTAGTAGATGTAAGGTATTTTAAGTATCATTCTTTGGGGTTATTTGCAAAGAAAATAGGTATGTCTAGTTTTCTGAAAAGTTTGCAACTAGACGTGCTGATTACTAAAGAGATTTTTTGAGTCTTTTAATTGCCTATTTGGTTAGATTAATAGTGTCTTGAGGGCGAGTAAGGGTTAATAGCTATTTAAAAAGGAGGAAAGAACCTGTCTATGTTCATGATGACATTAATTTATGAGGAAGGGTTGGAGGAGCAAGCCAATCAAATACTGGATGCCAAATGAACATATATCACACAATTTATGAGGCAGTCAAAAGTGTTATTAAATTGGAGAAGAGACAACCTTCTTAATTCATCCTTATGACAGTGATTGTAATGACTCTCAGAACCTGATTTAACCTGAGTTCATTATCTGAAGGCTTTTCATTTTTTAACATTACATTTATTGAATTTTATGGAAGTCCTGGCTTAAATGTATACAGTTAAAGCATAATAAAAATTGCTCAAATAATGGGCCTACCTTCTATACCCAGGTTTCTGACTCCCATCACCTGTGGAAGGTATGCATAGATCCTGGTTTGCACGTGTAAAGTGAGTACATAGGCTGAAGACAACACTGTACTATGGCAACCAAAATATTTCGCTATAATATGAGATTTGTTTCCATGAGCAGTGACTATTACATTTTTCTTTAATGATGTTTCTGTAGCAATGTTAAGACTAATACTGTTCATTGTATGTTCTCTAATTGAACTGTCATTCATCCATTTTTTTTTTACAAAAAGGAGGCTGTTGCTTAAAAATAGTCTTGATGTATTTTTCTTTCTCTCTATAAAACAAAATGACCTCGAGATTTTAGCAAAGCAGTGGTTGCCTTCCTTTTTTCTTTTTTTTGGGATTATTGTCTGTGTGCTATTCATCTCTCCAACTGGACACGAATCTTAAAAGAGCTTAGTTGGACCTCATATAACCCGTTTTCCTCACCTGCTTTCTTTATCTGTTTTTGAACCCCGCATTCCTGGGTAGCCATGTTTATCAATCATCACACAGGCTGCAGGCTGCATGTGTGCAAGGATAGCTTTGAACGCACTGAACTCCAAATAGCAAATTTATTTTAGGTGTTATGATGCATTGGTGAGATAGCACAGCTAATGAAGGTATGTGCTATCAAGGCTGATGTCCTGAATTCAATCCCTGGGATTCATGTTGTAGACGTAAAGAGAAGATTCCTACATATATGTGTAACCAGTAATTTGAATTATGAGTTTTTTTTTAACTCAATTGAGCATTTCTTTTTTTTTTTTAATTTTTTTATTGATAAAAGGAGGATAAAGAAAAGAAAAAAAAAACAAATTTCCACCTCCTCCCACCAGCCTCCCATTTCCCTCCCCCTCCTCCCACTCTTCTCCCCCTCCTCCCACCCCTCTCCCCTTCCCCCCACTCCTCTCCCCCTCCCTTTCTAGTCCAAAGAGCTGTCAGGGTTCCCTGCCCTGTGGTACGTCCTAGGTCCTCCCCCCTCCATCCATATCTAGGAAGGTGAACATCCAGACTGGCTAGGCTCCCACCAAGCCAGCACATTGCATAGGATCAAAACCGCGTGCCATTGTCCTTGGCGTCTCATCAGCCCTCATTGTTCGCCATGTTCCGAGAGTCCAGTTTTATCCCATGCTTTTTCTGGTAACAGTCCAGCTGGCCTTGGTGAGCTCGCAGTAGATCATCTCCACTGTCTCAGTGGGTGGGTGCACTCCTCGTGGTCCCGACATCTTTGCTCATGTTCTCACTCCTTCTGCTCCTCATTGGGACCTTGGGAGCTCAGTCCAGTGCTCCAGTGTGGGTCTCTGTCTCTATCTCCATCCATCGCCAGATGCAAGTTCTAGGATGGTATGCAATATATTCGTCAGTATTGCTCTAGGGTAGGGTCATTTCAGGTTCCCTATCCTCAGCTGCCCAGGGAACTAACTGGGGACCTCAGCTTGGGCACCTGGGAGCCCCTCTAGGGTCAAGTCTCCTGCCCACCCTAAAGTGGGTCCCTTAACTAAGAATTGTGGTTCCGTGCTCCCCTATCCAACCTTCCTTTATCCCGATCCTCCTGTTTCCCCAAGTCCACCCTCCTTCCCTTTTACCTTTTCTCTCCCCATCTCCCCTAACCCCCATCCCACCCCACCCCCAAGATCCCACTTTTCCCCCCGGCAATTTTGTCTACTTCCCTTATCCAAGAGGATAACTATATGTTTTTCCTTGGGTTCACCTTCTTACGTAGCTTCTTTAGATTCGCCTATTGTAGACTCCGTGAACCCTATTTATGGCTAGAAACCAATTATGAGTGAGTACATCCCATGTTCGTCTTTTTGGGCCTGGGATACCTCACTCAGGATGGTGTTTTCTATTTCCATCCATTTGCATGCAAAATTCGAGAAGTCATTGTTTTTTACCGCAGCGTAGTACTCTAGTGTGTATATATTCCATACTTTCTTCATCCATTCTTCCATTGAAGGGCATCTAGGTTGTTTCCAGGTTCTGGCTATTACAAATAATACTGCTATGAACATAGTTGAACAAATGCTTTTGACATGTGATAGAGCATCTCTTGGGTAAATTCCCAAGAGTGGTATTGCTGGGTCCAGGGGTAGGTTGATCCCGAATTTCCGGAGAAACCGAAACACTGACTTCCACAGTGGTTGCACAAGATTGCATTCCCACCAGCAATGGATGAGGGTACCCCTTCCTCCACAGCCTCTCCAGCAAAGGCTATCCTTGGTGTTTTTGACTTTAGCCAATCTTACAGGTGTAAGATGATATCTCAAAGTTGTTTTGATTTGCATTTCCCTGATCGCTAAGGAGGTTGAGCATGACCTTAAGTGTCTTTTGGTCATTTGAACTTCTTCTGTTGAGAATTCTCTGTTCAGTTCAGCGCCCCATTTTTTAATTGGGTTAATTAGCATTTTAAAGTCTAGTTTCTTGAGTTCTCTATATATTTTGGAGATCAGACCTTTGTCTGTTGCGGGGTTGGTGAAGATCTTCTCCCAGTCAGTAGGTTGCCTTTGTGTCTTAGTGACAGTGTCCTTTGCTTTACAGAAGCTTCTCAGTTTTAGTAGGTCCCATTTATTCAATGTTGCCCTTAATGTCTGTGCTTCTGGGGTTATACCTAAGAAGCGATCGCCTGTGCCCATCTGTTGTAGGGTATTGCCCACTTTCTCTTCTATCAGGTTCAGTGTTTTCGGGCTGATATTGAGGTCTTTAATCCATTTGGACTTGAGTTTTGTGCACGGTGATAGATATGGGTCTATTTTCATTCTTCTACAGGTTGACATCCAGTTGTGCCAGCACCATTTGTTGAAGATGCTTTCTTTCTTCCAATGTAAACTTTTAGCTCCTTTATCGAAAATGAGGTGTTCATAGGTTTGTGGGATAAAGTCCGGGTCTTCTATACGATTCCATTGGTCGACTTCTCTGTTTTTATGCCAGTACCACCCTGTTTTCATTACTGTAGCTCTGTAATAGAGTTTGAAGTCAGGGATGGTAATGCCTCCAGAAGATCCTTTATTGTATAGGATTGTTTTGGCTATCCTGGGTTTTTTGTTTTTCCATATAAAGTTGATTATTGTCCTCTCCAGGTCTGTGAAGAATTTTGATGGGATCTTGATGGGGATTGCATTGAATCTATAAATTGCCTTTGGTAGAATTGCCATTTTTACTATGTTGATCCTCCCAATCCAAGAGCAAGGGATGTCCATCCATTTTTTGGTATCCTCTTCAATTTCTTTCTTCAATGCCTTAAAGTTCTTGTCAGATAGATCTTTCACTTCCTTGGTTAGATTTACCCCAAGATATTTTATGCTGTTTGTGGCTATCGTGAATGGAGAAGCTTCTCTGATTTCCCTCTCTGCTTCCATATCCTTTGAGTATAGGAGGGCGACTGATTTTTTGGAGTTGATCTTGTATCCTGCCACATTACTAAAGCTGTTTATCAGCTGTAAAAGTTCTTTGGTGGAATTTTGGGGGTCGCTTATGTACACTATCATATCATCTGCGAATAACGAAAGTTTAACTTCTTCATTTCCAATTCGAATCCCCTTGATCCCATTATGCTGTCTTATTGCTATTGCTAGAACTTCCAGCACTATATTGAAGAGGTATGGCGAAAGTGGGCATCCTTGTCGCGTTCCTGAGTTAAGTGGGATGGCTTTGAGTTTCTCTCCATTTAATTTGATGTTAGCTGTCGGCTTGCTGTATATAGCTTTTATTATATTTAGGTATGACCCTTGTATCCCTAATCTCTCCAAGACTTTTAACATAAATGGATGTTGAATTTTGTCAAATGCTTTTTCAGCATCTAATGAAATGATCATATGGTTTTTTTCTTTCAGTTTATTTATATGATGGATTACATTGATAGATTTTCATATGTTGAACCAGCCCTGCATCTCAGGAATGAAGCCTACTTGATCATAATGGATAATTTTTCGGATGTGTTCTTGGATTCGGTTTGCCAGTATTTTGTTGAGGATTTTTGCGTCGATATTCATGAGTGAGATCGGCCTGTAATTCTCTTTCCTGGTTGAGTCTTTGTGTGGTTTTGGTATCAGAGTAACTGTAGCTTCATAAAAGGAATTTGGTAATGA
Source organism: Microtus pennsylvanicus (assembly GCF_037038515.1). NCBI lineage: Eukaryota > Metazoa > Chordata > Mammalia > Rodentia > Cricetidae > Microtus > Microtus pennsylvanicus. Next base: position 87,579,237 of record NC_134586.1, on the reverse strand, counting down.
CCCTTCTGTTTCTATATTGTGGAATACATTGAGGAGTATAGGTATTAGGTCTTCTTGGAAGTTCTGGTAGAATTCCGCATTGAAACCATCTGGCCCTGGGCTTTTTTTGGTAGGGAGGTTTTTGATAACAGCTTCTAGTTCTTCGCGACTGACAGGTCTGTTTAGCTTGTTCACCTGGTCCTGATTTAATTTTGGTAAATCGTATTTATCTAAGAAAGTGTCCATTTCTTTTACATTTTCCAGTTTAGTGGCATACAAGCTTTTGTAGTAAGATCTAATGACTCTCTGAATTTCCTTTGTGTTTGTGGTTATGTCCCCCTTTTCATTTCTGATCTTATTAATTTGCAAATTTTCTCTCTGCCGTTTGATTAGTTTGGATAGGGGTTTGTCAATCTTGTTGATTTTTTCCAGGAACCAGCTTCTTGATTCATTGATTCTTTGGATTGTGTTCTGTGTTTCTATTTTGTTGATTTCAGCCCTCAGTTTGATTATTTCCAGTCTTCTACTCCTCCTAGGTGAGTCTGCTTCTTTTTTTTCTAGAGCTTTCAGGTGGGCTGTTAAGTCTCCAATATGTGCTTTCTCTGTTTTCTTTAAGTGGGCACTTAGTGCTATGAACTTTCCTCTCAGGACTGCTTTCATAGTGTCCCATAGGTTCGAGTATGTTGTTTCTTTATTTTCATTGAATTCAAGGAAGACTTTAATTTCTTTCTTTATTTCCTCCTTAATCCAGGTATGGTTCAGTAGTTGACTGTTCAGTTTCCATGAGTTTGTAGGCTTTCTGGGGGTAGCATTGTTGTTGAATTCTAACTTTAATCCATGGTGGTCTGATAAGACACAGGTGGTTAGTAATATTTTTTTGTAGCTGTGTAAGTTAGCTTTGTTACCAAGTATGTGGTCAATTTTCGAGAAGGTTCCATGAGCTGCAGAGAAAAAGGTATCTTCTTTCCTATTTGGGTGGAATATTCTATAGATGTCTGTTAAGTCCATTTGCTTCATTACCTCCATTAATTCTCTAATTTCTCTGTTAGGTTTCTGTCTGATTGACCTGTCCATTGGTGAAAGAGGAGTGTTGAAGTCTCCTACTATTAGTGTGTGCGGTTTGATGGCTGCCTTGAATTTTAGCAATGTTTCTTTTACATACGTGGGTGCTTTTATATTAGGGGCATAGATATTCAGGATTGAGATTTCTTCCTGATGAATTTTTCCTGTTATGAGTATAAAATGTCCCTCTCCATCTCTTTTGATTGATTTAAGTTTGAAGTCAACTTTGTTAGAAATTAGTATGGCCACACCTGCTTGTTTCTTAGGTCCATTTGCTTGATAAGCCTTTTCCCAGCCCTTTACTCTGAGTAGGTGCCTGTCTTTGTGGTTGAGGTGTGTTTCTTGTAGACAGCAGAATGTTGGATCCTGTTTTCGTATCCAGTCTCTTAGCCTGTGCCTTTTTATAGGTGAGTTGAGTCCATTGACATTAAGTGATATTAATGACCAGTGGTTGTTAACTCCGGTCACTTTTTAAGTAGTAGGGTTTGTGTGTTTCCCTTCTTTGAGTTGCGCTGGTGAAGGGTCTCTAGATGTCTGAGTTATTGAGGTCTTTGTTGGACTCCTTGGTTAGTGATTTTCCTTCTATTATTTTCTGTAAGGCTGGATTTGTGGCTACGTATTGCTTAAATTTGTTTTTATCCTGGAAAATTTTGTTTTCTCCATTTATGGTGAACGAAAGCTTGGCTGGATATAGTAGTCTGGGCTTGCATCCATGGTCTCTTAGTTTTTGCAGTACATCTATCCAGGACCTTCTGGCTTTCATGGTTTCCATAGAGAAGTCAGGTGTAAGTCTGATAGGTTTACCTTTATAAGTAAGTTGGCCTTTTTCCTTTGCGGCTCTTAATATTCTTTCTTTATTCTGTATATTTTGTGTTTTGATTATTATATGGCGAGGGGATGTTTTTTTTTTGATCCAGCCTATTTGGGGTTCTGTATGCCTCTTGAACCTTCATAGGTACATCCTTCTTCAGGTTGGGAAAGTTTTCTTCTATAATTTTGTTAAGTATATTTTCTGGACCGTTGAGCTGCACTTCTTCTCCTTCTTCTACTCCAATTATTCTTAGGTTTGGTCTTTTTATTGTGTCCCATATTTCCTGAATGTTTTGTGATGAGAGTTTGTTGGACTTGCTGTTTTCTTTGATCAGTGCGTTTATTTTCTCTATGTTATCCTCAGACTCTGAGATTCTTTCTTCTATCTCTTGTATTCTGCTGGTTATGCTTGTTTCTGTAGTCTCTATTCATTTACCTAGATTTTCCATGTCCAGCCGGCCCTCTGTTTGTGTTTTCTTCTTTGCCTCCATTTCATTTTTCAAATCATGAACTGTTTCCATTATCTGCTTGATTGTTTTTCCTTGCTTTCCTAGGGTATCATTCACTGATTTACTCAATTCCTCGAACTTTCTGTTATACTTCTCATCCATTTCTATAAGGGCGTTTTTTATATGCTGTTTAAGGGTGTCAATCACTGTCATGAAGTCAGTTTTTTCTCCTTCTTCATGATTAAGGTGTTCATGTCCTCCTGTTGTGAGGTCGCTGGCTTCTGGTGGTTTCGTGTTGTTCTTCAGATTGTTGGGTGAATTCTTGCATTGGCGTCTCCCCATCTCTTCCTTCCAATATTCTCCTATGGATCTTCTTTTACAGGATCAGGTCTTCTTGCCAACTGATGTACCTTCCAAGTGATGTCACTCCCCCGTGATGTTTCTCCTGGAGTCCAGTTCCGATCTCCTTGCTGCTTGGTTAGCTTCCAAACAAAGGCCCACCCTGCTTGCTGCAGGCAGGTTATGGAGACAAAGGAGCTACCACCTTCCCCTTTGCACTCACCTTCGGGTTCAGTCCCAGCGCCCAGGCAGGCTGAACAGGGAGGCACTCTGCTCCAAGAAGGGAGGGATGGAGGGAGACAGGGGGTAGGGGGATCTGGATGTAAGCTGGATGGGATAGAAAGAGAGAGGAGGTGCCGGGCAGTGTAGCCCTGTAGGTTGATCAGGAAGTGTAGGCGGGCTGTTCCCGGGTGCCGCAGCCCTCACTCACCACAATGATGTCTCACTAGGTGCCCTGATCGAAACTCCGTGCTGCTTGGTTCGCTCGCAGACAAAGGGCCCACCCTGCTTGCTGCAGGCGGGCTATGGGGACAAAGAAGCCCCCGAGCTCCCCTTTACCCTACGCTTGGGGTTAGGACCCAGCGCCCAAGCAGGCAGAGCAGGGAGGCTCTCTGCCACCAGGGAAGGGAGGGGGGAGAGAAACAGAGGGTGGGGGGATCTGGATGTAAGCTGGATGGGATAGGAAGAGAGAGGAGGTACCGGGCAGTGTAGCCCTGTAGGTTGATCAGGAAGTGTAGGCGGGCTGTTCCCGGGTGCCGCAGCCCTCACTCACCACAATGATGTCTCACTAGGTGCCCTGATCGAAACTCCGTGCTGCTTGGTTCGCTCGCAGACAAAGGGCCCACCCTGCTTGCTGCAGGCGGGCTATGGGGACAAAGAAGCCCCCGAGCTCCCCTTTACCCTACGCTTGGGGTTAGGACCCAGCGCCCAAGCAGGCAGAGCAGGGAGGCTCTCTGCCACCAGGGAAGGGAGGGGGAAGAGAAACAGAGGGTGGGGGGATCTGGATGTAAGCTGGATGGAATAGGAAGAGAGAGGAGGTACTGGGCAGTGTAGCCCTGTAGGTTGATCAGGAAGTGTAGGCGGGCTGTTCCCGGGTGCCGCAGCCCTCACTCACCACAATGATGTCTCACTAGGTGCCCTGATGAAACTCCGTGCTGCTTGGTTCGCTCGCAGACAAAGGGCCCACCCTGCTTGCTGCAGGCGGGCTATGGGGACAAAGAAGCCCCCGAGCTCCCCTTTACCCTACGCTTGGGGTTAGGACCCAGCGCCCAAGCAGGCAGAGCAGGGAGGCTCTCTGCCACCAGGGAAGGGAGGGGGAAGAGAAACAGAGGGTGGGGGGATCTGGATGTCTTGAGCATTTCTTGAGCACGAACTTTGTAGAAGACAACCTCATGTTACATTACCAAAAGGTTGAGAGTATGTGTTAGGTGCCTTATGTAGTCCTGCAACTCTAGAGAACTCAGCCTGCCTGGCTCATATAATGATATTTTATTTACGTTTTAATAAATAAAATTTGTGTAAAGATCAGAAGGACAAAGCTAAGCTGCTAGAAACTAGGCAGTGGTGGCACACACCTTTAATCCAAGAATTTGGGAAACAGAGGCAGGTGGATCTCTGTGAGTTCAAGACCACCCTGGGCCATGTAAGACCAATGCAGAAACAAATCCAGGTGGTGGTGGCTCACACCTTTAATCCTGGTACTAGAAAGTCACACCTTTAGTCCCTACACTAGAGAGAAAATAAAATGGGAGGAGAGAGAGAGGCTCTGTCTGCTTAGTCTGTTTGCTTAGTTGACTGAGTCTGCTGTGTCTGCTTAGTCTGCAGTTGCCCAGCCTTGGTAAAGGTAAGACTTCTCTAGTAGCTTAGATGCTTTGCTCTTCTGGGTCACCCCAATATCTGACTCTGGGTTTTTATTATTCACACTACAGGTTCACACCCTGTATCTTATCACACCCTGTATCTCTTTCTTTGAAGCTAGCATGTATTCACAAAGAGATGTAGTTAATGAGCTCTAGCAGCACAATTGTACCACTCAGTAAGGGGAACTAGCTCTTTTGGACCAGGCTGTTCTTGAACTCATGGAGATCCACCTGCCTCTGCCTCCCCAGTGCTGGGATTAAAGGTGTGAATAACCACTGCCAGCTAAGATTACTGATGTTTGAAGTTAGCCTGGTGTACACAGCAAGTTCCAGACGGGCCTACACAATAAGACACTGATAAACAAAAAACGAAGAGACAAAAAACTAAACTCTAAACAACAGAAAGAGTAGGACTTGGGAATCATGGGCCTCTGGTCTTGTGAAGTCAAATGAAAGTCATAAGAACAATGCTATCTCTACCTCCATTGTTGACTCTTATTGAGAGGGGATGGTAATAGGTATAATATTTGTACATGACTTTCAACAAAGCACCAAGCTATCAAATGCTCAGCAATTTTTGTGAAAAGAGAAAAAAATATTTTTGTTTATTCTCTAAAATATCTTGGCCTTTATAACCCATTGATTCACAGTGTCCATCCAAGACCGATTCGGATGAGGATCAGCTATGATGCTTTTGTTTATTTGGAGCCGTTCTGTCTAGGATGTTGCCATGGATGTGCGAAGCTCATGAAGCTGGAGGCAGATCTGCCAGACTGAGTGGCAATGAGAACAATATTTCAGTGTGAACTGTGCTGTGGCCTCACACAGAGCATCTGACTCTCTCCATGACAGCCAGTCCCTCTGTAGTGGAGAACAAGGGAGCCTTTGCATTCTCAGCTTAGCCTCTTTGCTAAAAGTCATGTTTCTATTGACCTTCCAGTTGGCATGACCCCTGCAGGGTCCTGCCACTAATGGATTAGTTTATAGACACATCATTGAAAAAAGTTAAATATAAGGGACTTATTATGTACCCATTACATAATGTCAATACTGTATTATATTATTATTTAAATTTTATTGGAACCTGTGCCAGTTTGTCCACTTGTTGATATTACTGGACTTGGAAAAGATAAAAGACAAGTAAAGGTAAGAAACATTCTTAAATTATGATGTTTTACTGATTTTTTAAGAGTAATTATGAATTATTAACTCAACTCACACTACAAAGCTACTGGAATAGAAACAAGTAATTCAAGGTAAGACACAGAGATTGAGGAATATCAAGGAGTACATGGAAAATTCCATGAATTTCAGTAGTGTGGGGCCTCAGTGACTGGAATTTAAGGTAAAGGTTGAATTTTAAATAGCTGAGAAATTTCTAGTGGATTTAAAATTTATAGGCAATGGTTTGATGTCCGTGAAGGAACACTGGGAAATTTTATGCAGTGGTGAATAAGTTGATCATTTCTTCAATTTTGAAAGATCGCTTTTTCTGGGATATTGAAGGAAGGCGCTGGTTAGTTTCCCGCTGCTTAGCCCCAAAATAACCACACAGAAACTGTATTAATTAAATCACTGCTTGGCCAGTTACTTAAGTGTATTGCTAGCTAGCTCTTACATATTAATTTAATCCATTTCTATTAATCTGTATATCACCATGTGGCTGTGGTTTACTAGCTAAAGTTATGGTATCTGTCTCTGGCAAGGCTACATGGCTTCTCTCTAACTCCACTTTTCTTTCTCCCAGAATTCAGTTTAGTTTTCTGTGCCTACCTCTACTCCCTGCACAGGCCCAAGACAGTTTCTTCATTAACCAGTGGTATTCACAGCATTCAGAGGGAAACCCCACATCACTGGGAACAATATGGGGAGTAGATTTGAAAGCAAAAGTCGAGGGAACGCATTAACAAGTTGATACGAAAGTGACCTCTAGGAACTGATCTACTGTTTCTGATTTTCTGCAGCCTGAGCTACTTCTATCCCAGAATGTCTAGCCCAGCATTTTGAGCAAGAATGAAAAAATACAGATAGACTTCTGGGAGCTTCTACTATTCTCTCCAAACAGGCTCCCTTATAAGGCACCCATTGTGGGTCCCCATTTTTACTAACAGGAACAGCCTTGGGTCACTTACATAAGCTTTTCATTATTTAGCGGCATGCTACACATTAATCTGTTTCTTAGATTCTTTCTAGAATTTTAGAATCTGGGATCAGCATTTACTTCAGTGTTAAGATCTCTCCAAATATTCCCTTGTTGACATCTGGTGCATCCTTGAATGCTCCCATCAACAGGAAATACGCTGTATTTTGTGTGTGAACTTTCAAAATTATAATAATCAGACTCCCAAAATCTTTTTCTACCGTTAGTTCTGCTTTTGTTCTATTTTCTGAGCCTGACACATAAGGACAGAACAGCATAAACTCTTGGCCCTCAGCATCCATGTATCACAGCCATCTGTAACTGAGGGCGAACATTCTCCATATCTGCAACTATCCCCCAGGTTTCAAGATTTTTAAACTCACTTCCATTTTCACACTGCTCTAGATGTATTTCTTTTTTGTATTAGCACACGATACACTGACTCTAGTTACAACAATGAGCGTTCTCATAACGAGGTATGTGGTGGTGGGGATTAACTAGGAGGGAAGCACAGCAAAAGTCTGAGGGAAAGAAAGGGATAGGGAGGAGGAATTGGTGGTCAGGACTCTCACTGCAGATAGATCTATTTAGTGAGGGACTGCAGGGAACTCCCGGCTGCCATTATCAGCGCTTTTAATCAGAAGCACCCACTGTAGCAGCTAAAGGAAAGCTTCTGTTGAGTGTGGGTTGGCTTGCAGCTTCCTTCTGGAGCCCATTGCTGTGACTGGAAGCATTGAGGCACTGCCTTGGGTAATGCTTGTTGTATGATGTTTTCCTGTAGCCGATGGGAAAGGCTGGGATGGAAAGGCACTGTTGTGTTTTGGAGACCCTCAGAGCATCCTGGAGAGTAAGAGGAGCAGGTTTCCTGAGAACGATTGCTACTCCTAGAAAAGGAGGGTAAGGATGCCAGGCAATCAAAATCAATGGCTGTCTCCTACAAAAATTGAGGAAGAGAAAGAAATAGCAAGAATGACTGGAACAAAGTCAAGATACTCATCCTTACACTTCCGAATTAAGCCAAAGTCATCGGAAGAGACAAGGCTTTCACTAACCTGCCTGAAGGATAGCATCTATACACTCTGGGGTGTGTTTCCCGAACATCATGTGTAAAATAGGCTAGTAGGTGTCATAGTTTCTATCTCAGATTAATAATAAATGAAAGGCATATTTTGCCTCTGTCTACCCTCTACCAAATAATGTCCCTTTGAATTATGGATTTGCAGAAGGTGCCGAGTCCTATCTATCTTCTGCACAGAAAAGAGTAGGAGAGCTCAAAAACAGCCTGCCTTTGGGCCCTTGAATTTTCATACACCCAGAAAAAAAATCCACAAAACTCTCCTTGATTGAATTTCACCTTAATGCACCTAGAATTTGACCTTATAATTGAATGGCCACTTAAGGAAAATCTTAATAAGCAATTCCATCCCAAATATCCTCTTAATGTGATGTTTTGAAAAGTTGTTTCAGCTCCTTTAAGCAAAACGTCTGCCTGTATTTTATCGTAATGATTTTCTCAATACCTCATCTCCCCAGAGCATTCATGCATTGTGGGTACCTTCTGTTTGCTGCTTAAGCTATTTATTAATCACATTCTTTCCTATTCAGCCCTAACCAGGAGAAATGACAATTTTAGGCATTTCTCAGTTACCTCCTATAAATTGGCCCAATTACTATATGATCTTCTCAATGATTCCTTGGGATGTTTTGTCCGCTTCAGCACCGTAATTGGTTTGCTAAAAGGGGAAAAAAGGGGGTCCTAATGCTTTGCTATGGGGTTTTGGCTGGAGTCTACGTTTTCTCTTAAATAGCTAAAGGAGTTTAGGGTGTATATCATTATCGCAGCTGTAACACACACAGCAATCACATTTAATGAGGACCTAACTGTGTACCACAATTTTCATGAGAATATACTGTTTTTTCAATATATTTATAAACCTAGAAATTGAGATGATCTTTCAGTGCAGAATGGGCTACGGAACTGAAAAATCTAAGCTGGGTTCAGTAACCATTTCCTGGATATTTGGCAAACAACCCTTCACATCCAGGCATTTGGGTATCATTTTCTTTGTCTTTCCGGAACTTCTTGGACAGCTAGAGGTTTTCTTATTTTCTCCTCCTCCCTCAAAGGAGAACTCCTTGTTCAGATTTGTCATTAGCAGTCCCGAGGAAACTGTGAGCTTGTGAGATGCCACAGAGCAAACACTGGGGCCATGTGGATAGAGAGCGAAGAGGCCAGCTTCATCAGACTGATGGTTCCTTGGGTTGTGCAACAGGGTCACAGGGTAGCACACATGCACACAGACACACACATTTAAATCATGGGACTATTTTTAGAAAAGTAAATTTTAAGTTAAAGGTGGCACAATGAGAGTTTAAGGAATCCTTCAGTGTGTCTCATTTACATCCTCAGCTTTCTCCACACTTAGTACAAGTCTTCTCTCTAGAGCATCATTGCTGAACTCCAGCCCTGAGTTAGTGACTCCCTTGTAAATTCTCAGAACCACATGCTTCCAAGTACCAGTGACATTGCATAAAAATGATCCAGGTATAAAAAACAAGACAAAACAAATAAAATGAAAAGAAAGAAAGAGAAAAGAAATGAAAACAAGGGGGAAGCCAGGCAGTAGTGGTATTTACCTTTAATCCCAGTGCGTGGGAGGCAGAGCAGGTGGATCTCTGCGAGTTCAAGGCCAATCTAGTCTACAAAAGCTAGTTCTGGGATAGCTAGGGTTGTTACACAGAGAAACTCTGTCTTGAAAAATCAAACAAAAATATTCAGTTATTATTGGCTGCCTTCATAAGACTGAGCCTCTATCTGCCTTGTGCCTGCTCAAGGCCTGAGATAGTAGGTACTCGACACATAATTGTGACATCTATTGTGAGATCGGGCTTAGTATCCCAGGACCCTTTTCTGTGGGAACACAATGTGGCGTTCAGAGCTACAGACTACATGTATCAGAGCATTGAGGATTTCCCTCCTTTGGTTCAGGATGCTAAACAGAGCAGAGAGTCACAACTGTGGGATATGTGGACCCAGCCTGTTACAATAAGCTTGATTGGTGATATAGAGTATGCAATGGATACTTGATGGCAGAAAGATCTCCTAGATGAAACAAAGGAAATCGACTGATGGAAGGGAAGCCAGATGAAACTCTCCTCTTAGCTATCGGGGATATTGGTAGGCGCTTTTTGACCTGTGGGCCCTACACTGTCTAACCACTTTGGGTGTACTATGTTATTCTTAATATTGGAATATTAGAGAATTGACAGCATAGTCATTGAGTCCTTTATTAGATAATATGCCTCCCAGATGTTATACAATTGAGGGTGGAGCATTAACTGAACTTCTAAGACCAGATACTGAGAACAGAATTCCAAGTCTCTTTCTTAAATTTGTCTCTGTAATTGCTCTCATCTACTAAATTTTTTGTGTCATTTTCCACTGCCATGCATTTAATTATGCATCATAGTAGGGCATAAATATCAATTTTTACTTCTAAAAGTCTTCTTCTTTATATCTTTCACCATTGCTAGTAGAAATCCCAGGGACTCAAGCCTGTATTAAAATAGCAAATGAAAAATGCACAAACTACACCAAGCCAATGCAATGTCAAGCTTACCAATACATAAAAGTGCAAATGAATAATATTTTATTAAATGTAGAAACCATGCATATATTCCTATGTGGGACTCAAGTATATTAGTAATAGATAAGTCATAAAAGTCAACTGTGGGACAGCTACAAAAGTCAGCATAGATGAAGTGAACACTCTTATTTTAAAGTAAACATTTCAAAATGGGAGGAATAAATACATTTACTATGTAATTGCAACTGGGAAAGTTGACAGTGATTTAGTCATTGGTCCCAAGTAATCTCCCAGCCCTTTAAGATCTCTTCATATATATGGTTATACAATTGTGGAGCCTGGGAAAGCTCAGAGTCTGGAATCTCTAAGCTGGATCCAATGGTCCAGCTGCAGTCTGGGGTGAAATATGAGAGAAATGATGATGTAAGAACCAGTTTGAGATTGAGTTCATAGATGTGGAGGAGTCTGGAGAGATAGATAGAGATGGAAACAGAGATAGATAGATAGATAGATAGATAGATAGATAGATAGATAGATAGATAGATAGAGAATGCTTTTGTTTTATTCATGCCTTGACTTTCTAGATAGAACCCCATATATTGGAGTAAACCATCTGCTTTGCTCATTTATTCTAAGTGCTATTCTCATCCAGAAACATCCTCATAGACACATCCCCAAGATAATATTGGACCACATGTATAGACACTTCATGGGCCAGTCAAACTGACATATGAGATTAGCTATCATAACTTCTATATCCTAGTGTGTTCCAGCAAAGGTGGGGTGCCTACCTGACTTTGTAGGAGTAGATAAGTGATAAATAAGACTTATATAAAGATTTAGAATAACCACTTTTGGACTGAACATGAAATCAAACTTAGTGTGCATTTTTGTATATAATATTTTGTCTCTAAATTAGAGATATCGTGTAGTGATTGTGATAAAATTTACTTAAAAGAGATGGATGGATTAATATTGGAAGGCATTTGACTCCTACTTCTTCAAAATACTGTTTTTCCTAAGGCAACAGGCTTAGAGTGATCAAATGGAACCAGAACCTTTAATAGCCACCTGATTCTGTGTTCCCTGATCAACTTATAGTCACCTTGGGCCATCATGTTTCTCCATTTCTTACATACAAATTTAAAAAGAGAGCACTCAATGTATTTGTAGATGAAGTCTTAAAGGAACCCACTCTTTCTTCATTCTTAACCAGATGTTACACAAGTTTTATGACATGTGACCTAGAGCAAACTTTTTAGTTGGAGTGTTGATGCTTAGAGGTTTGTGTAGGGACTGTTACGGTGGCTCAGCTTGATGACCTGAGCTTGGTTGCTCACACACACACACACACACACACACACACACACACACACACACACCATACACACACAGAGACACAGACATGTATACACTGACACACAGACACACACACACACAGACACACATACAGACACATAAACACATATACATCACATATACACAATACCAATAAATGAAATTTCATAAAGAATTGTGTGATGAGAGTATTATATTTTGTATTGTTTTATTGTCAATGACTATGAAAGACTTGCTTTGAGATGACTTGGGTGAAGTAATGGTGTTTGTATGACATTGCTCTTGACAAGGTTCCTCTAGGATATAATGGAAAAAGCCAGAGAACCTGAAGCTGTATTCTCACTCAAGAGGACATGGTGCTTGAATTTGGGTATACAGAGCTTTTGTGATATGCAAAACTACAGAACAAATATGGCATCTCTGTGAAGCATCAATTTTGACTAGCAATTTTGAGGAAAATTGATTTGATATTAAACCAACCAGGTGCTTCTCGGAGTAGAAACTTAAAAGAATTGCAGGCAGTGGTTTAAAAGACATTTCATGCCTGTGGCCAGCTGCTATGGGTTATAGCCCCTCCCCTTGGAGCTATTGTATAGCCTGTTCTGTAATTAAAGATCTTTTAGGTAAGAGACTGTGAATGTTCAAAGGAAGGACACTTTTTAGATAAGATCCTTAATTTGTAGATTCAACTATTTCCTTGATTGAGTTTTAGACAACGCATCTAACCTGCCTTTACCTCAGTCCCCTCATTTTAAAGATGAAAATTTTATGCGGAAGCTTCAGGATAATCCTTTGAATGTCTCTGAACTACTGGCCCTTTAATTTTCATTGCACCTGAGAAGAGAGAGGTCTGTTGGCATTTTGGGTGTGGCGTTCTTCCCCACCCATTCAGTGAAGTATCTGTTTCACTGAACTCAGACTTCAGCCTCAGAAAGCCATCTTCGCTGTGTCTCTCTTGCTTCCACTGCAAATGGCCCCTGATTGTCGGGACAGAGCCTCCCTCCATCCTTCCTTATTAGAAAGAGTGATTGTAACCACTCAGCAGGTGACAAACTCCACTCAGCCTACTGGGGGTTGGCTGTGGAATCACACACCTTATTAAACATAACCCATGACAGATTGAAGTGCTGTGAACACTTGTTAAATGGCTTGGCAAAAACACAATTCTTTTTGCCAAGTAAAGACTGAAAATGACACATCTCAAGTTTTCAGCGGAACAGTTTTATACCAAGGGAGAAGCTGATTTGGATATTTGAAAAGTATCATAGCATTGACAGGTTTTTTTCCCCCTATATTTGCATTAAAAAGTAGGTCCTTTTCAGAATTCCTAAGACATTTTTAGTTTAGGGGGAAAATGAGTTTTAGTGAAAAAGAAAGTGAATGCAACCATGCCACGCTTGCCTTCTTTGTGATCGTAACCTATTTGTGAATGTAGTGGGTATTGTACACAAGTCATAGAATTCTAAAAGACCTGGCAGTGTCAACTCCACTTGAAAGCTTAAAGGAAAGACACTTATTGACTTTCCATTTGTATCTATCCCAGTGGGGCTCATCTGAAAGGGTCTCGGTTTACCTAAAGATGCTCACCTTACTAGACCTGGATGAAGGTGGGTGGTCCTTGGACTTCCCACAGGGCAGGGAACCCTGATTGCTCTTTAGGCGGATGAGGGAGGGGGACTTGGTTGGGGGAGGGGGAGGGAAATGGGAGGCGGTGGCAGAAAGGAGGCAGAAATCTTAAATTAATTAATTAATTAATTAATTAAAAAAAGAGGGTGGTATCGGAGAGAGCCGACTCGGTGGAAGAGTGCTGTTTCTGAAGGGAACTAGTGGGTTTGGTTTCTAGCATCCCCACCAAGTAGCTCACAAATGCCTGTAACTCCAGCTTCAGATAAACTGATAACATTCCTTTGGCCTCTGTGGACATTGTCGTTCACAGACATAGAAGGATGCACACGTGTGTTGTATTAGTGTTCTTTGGCTGTAAAGAGACACCATGGCAACTCTTCTAAAAGAAAAAATTTAATTGGGACTTGCTTATAGTTTCAGAGGTTTAGTTCACTGTCCTCGTGGCAGGGAGAATGTTGGCACACAGGCAGATAGGGTGCTGGGGAAACATCCAAAGGTTTTAGAGAAACATCTGCATCTGCAGGCAGTGACAAGAGAGGCTGGGCCTGGCATTGGCTTTTGAAACCTCAAAGATTACCCCAAGAAATACACTTCCTCCAACAAGGCTACATCTATTTCTGCAAAGTCACACCTTCTAATTCTTTGTGAGCAGTATCATTCTCTGATGATTAATCATTCAAGTATATTAGCCGATGGGGGCTCCACATATGCACATGAAATAGTTTTTAAAAAGAGATTGATGTTTAAGACTTTGGTGTAGATTCTGTGCTAAATAATAATACAGCCCTGTGTCGAGGCCCAGGTGTTGTCATCCATGACCCAAGGAAACGATCGAGAGCTTCGACTCAGAGTCTATAAATTCATTCATTAGTTTATCCAATAGATACTTTGAGGACTTTACAAAATGCTAGAAAGTAAAGAATCTGAAAAATGCATTTTTTTCACTTTTACTCTTAAGGGCATTTAACCATATTTATCTGTATTTGATGTTTTAAAAGCCAAAGGATATTCTGTCTCCTATATCTGTTTTTCTAGATGACAGATCTCTTTCTAGTCTAACAACTGTCATGGTGTCCTAGATACCTGTGACGACCCAAACTGTTAGAGTCTAGGAGCGATTTTCAACCTGCGGGCTGTGACCCCTTTGGGGGGGTCAAATGACCTTCTCACAGGGGTTGCATATCAGATAATCATGCATATCAGATATTTACATTACAATCCATAATAGTATAAAAGTTATGCTTATCAAGTTGCCAGGAGATAGTTTTATGGTTGGGGGTCACGATGATACAAGAAACTGTATTAAAGGGTCGCAGCATAAGGAAGGTTGAGAACCACTACATTAGATCGAGGCTGAACTGAATTGTTGCCCCTGCGAGGCTAGATGACGTCTACTGCATTCTAGGATCAACTGCATCAGACAAGTACATTGGAGAATTCTGTATGGCTTTAAGGATGTTGAATATCCCTTGCTTCGGGGGGCTTTTATGACCCCCCTATATTTTCCTTAGAATAGCAGTCATAAAAATGAACTGCAACCTTTATTAAATGTCCTACTATACTTGTAGACTAGAGGCTCTAGGAAGGAAGTAATGGTGTCCCCTTCTTTGTTACCACATCCCAATAGTTTAAGTACAAACATCTTTGTACATCATAAATACCTGCTAAATACTGATTACAAACACACACTTTACAGCATTTGACCATTAATTTTAGTAAAAGGAAGGCAGAATTGCCTTCAACACACATTTCTTTATTCAACACATTTTCCTTTATTCTATAACATAGGGGGAAAACTGTTAATGTAGGTGTCAGGGAGTGGAGAGTCAAGTTAGACCCCTGGCAAATATGTACTTGGCTACCACGCAGTACGAGATATAATTCCTGAAACCTAGGTTTACTTAGATGACAGTAAAAGAGATCAAACTAAATATAGAGATGCTTTCCTTTTAGATATGGTAAATAACAATCCAAAGGCCTTTGTACTAGTCCAGCAAAACAACATTATGTTCAAGACAATTAGTCATTAATCACATTCTAGAGTAACAACCAAAATAAACTTTCCGTATTGTTTCTCTTCCATTTTCACACCTTTCATTCAGATGGTAGCAGGTTTTTTAGGATAAGAAGAAATATTGAATATACAAAACAGCACATTTCTTCTAATAAATTCTTACTTAGGCTCGGGTGTCATTCTAAAATAGAACAGCATCGTCATCTTCCTGTGGGAGAAAATGGAAAACGTATGGTCAAAACAACTAACTTTGCCTTTAGCAATTTCTTGTTTCTCATGAAAACATAAACAATTCAGTTTAGACAGTTCTGTCTATAAATACTGACTGGTTAAAGCAAAATATATGGCACATACATTTTAATGGGTGATTCACTGACAATTGGCATAGAAAATGATAGCGAAAACTGGGGAAATAATAGAAATCTTGAAGAAGTGTTTTTGAACCATAGCACACTTGTCTGGTGAATATTGTCCTCTGTGTACAAAACCCAAAGGATGTGAAGCTATAGAAATAGATCTGCCTTTGAAGGCATTTTCTCAGTAGGACACCACACACACACATTCACAGAAACACACACATGCACACACACACACACACACATACACACACACACACAGAGAATTACAGTGCTCTGTGCTCAGAAGAAGTTTGAGCTGAATGATGAGGATGCATAAAGATGAGAACTGGACTTGATAAGACTTGGTGATCTGTCCTACATCTCCAAGTTGAGTTAGAAGTCTCTTGATAGGGAGGCAGGAACAGGATTTCTTAAGATGCAAAACAATATGTGGACATGAAAGAATCAAAGAACTTGCTGTACAGAGGGTTATTAAGGGATGAGTTATGGTCAAGAAGGAGTAAGTTCATTTAAATTATCCAGTTTGCAAGAGAATGGAAGATGAGAAGAGAAGGGTGATTTGCCCCAGTCTCCTAAGAACCCCGAAAACCAAGGGCGTGGACAGATGGTGGGGACAAACAATGGTCCATCCCATGTACAATGCCAATTAATTAGAGAAATCCTGAATAACAGAGTAATACATTTTTGTGATGTTAAAGCAATGTGTGTGAACTGTCTGAGTGAGTTCATCTGACTCCGAGTTCAGGAAAGGCCTTCTGCAAGGGTTGTCTTAGGGAAAAATAAGCAAAAGCTGACATCCAGAGAGGTGACTTCCAGGTCAATGGGTTCTCTTATAGGGAACACCCCAAAAGTGACTGAGGAGAAAGGGAAGGGAAGGGGGGAAGAAAAGAAGAGGTGAGAAGGGAGAGGAGGGAAGGAGAGAGTTAGGGAGAGGAATGGCGGGGAGAAGGGATGAGAGGGGATATATTACCAGAACTGAACACAGTTGAGATTGACAGTTGAGAGTCTTGGAGGAGATTAACCTTGAGCAGGAAGGAGAATGATAAATCAAAGCAAGATTTTGCCTTCAATCTCAGGCTAGGGGTACTTCTTGAAAATTTCAAAGCGGAGAGGGTAAATGTTCAGTTTGCAGTTTTACAGGTCTGGAGAATCTATGGATAGCCAGAGAATCCATTAGTCGGTTGATTCATTAGTCTCGAAAAGACTGAACGAGTCTTTCTGTTTGTTTTTGAGACAGGATTTCTTTGTGTAGCCCTGGCTGTCCTGAGCTCTCTCTGTAGAATAGGCTGTCCTTGACCTCGGACATGGCTGCCTGCCTCTGCCTCCAGAGTGCTGCGATTAAAGGGTTGTGCCACCACTGCCCACCTGAGTGAAAGAGTCTTAAACTGGAGTACATATTGGCAAGATAGTTGAGTCCATTTATTGGGGGAAGGATTTAATGGAGGAGAGTGCCATTTGAGCACAATAAAGGAAAGTGTAAGGATATAACTGAGCTCAAAAGGAGTAGAAGACATCACAGTCTTCTATCACAGTGATTGGCTGTGGCAGATACAAGAGGGGTTGTTGCTAGAGTCTGTGGTACACAAAGGCGATGTCTAATCTGTTTTTATTTTAGAAGTGGAGTGTTTATTGGCAGCAGTAGTTTTATAAAATGAAGACTAAGAAGAGAAACAGAGGAAAAGGGGTCTAGATGAGGGAGACATGGATTAAATGAGTGTATTGTGTCTGGGGGCAGGCGGGTTGGAACCTCCAACCCTCTGTGTAAAGAAGAGAGTTGTGGGTCAACCATTGTAGCTTTTTTGATGAGAGTGAAGAGATGATGATGGTGGTGATGATGATGGTGACAATAGAAAATAGTAAAAAAAAATGTCAGAAAGGAGCAGACAGATTTTATAGGGAAGCAGTGGAGAAACAGTGCAAAGACCACTGGACAACTGTCAGAGAATGTGCAAGAATGATCCAACTGTTTCCAAATGCAAGAGAATCAGAGTAATTTCCCAGGAGGAAGCCACAGTTAGTGTAAGCCCAGAAGGAGGGAATAAGTTCTGGTTAGAAAGGAAACCTAGAATTCGTGAGACCTGGAATGGTGTTCTTTAGTACCCAGATGGAGGAAGGGAAAAGCGAGATGGACATTGGGTGGCTAAAATGAACTTGAAGGTGACCCATGCGAGTTTTGATAGCTTTAAGGTTTCCAAAACTGCTGGAGGGAGCAGGTTGTTCAAGGTCTTAGAGAGGATTAGCTGGGAAGACTCTTATCCAATGTGGAAATAATAAGCCACCAGTTCCCCTAAGTGGACTTTGTGTATTTGGGAGTGGAGCCACAGCTCTGTGATGCTGCCAGTTGGCCAAATTCCTGACTGCAGCTGAGGGATGTAAAAATACACAGGGCATCACTAGGGATCTGTGTCCTTGGCACAAGCTATTAGCTGTATTACCAACCCTTTAAATCGGTGTATAACCATGAGTCACAGCGATGTGATATTATGGTTACCAGAAGAGCATCGAAAAATTTCTGCCACCATGTCTTTTTCACAGACTTCATCAGAAAAGACATATTTCAACCTTTTTATTTTTTTCTTTTTGTGTATTTAAAGAAATAAATTCCATCCTTGAGGGTAGACAGAATCAAAGATCTGGCATCAACATTTGTCATAAATAATGAATGAAAAACATAAAAAAGTTAATTGGGAAAAATTAAGTATCAGTGTAGTACTTGCACAAATTAGCTCGTGGGAATTGTGGTGGGTTTATCTGGCTGACAAGCCGTCTGTATGAAATTCTCCTCCTCCAGCATCCTCAAGGCACTGTGCGGCGTCTCCTCCTCCCCAGCTGATCGTGCCTTCTGTTTCCCTTGACTGCTCTCTGAGTGGGTTTTGCTCTGAAGTTCCTGTTCCCTAATGTACTGCCTTGTGCTTCCGCTGCTGTGTAACCAATTTCCATCTCTACTCTTTACCATCAAATAAATCATACCTGTAAAGCCAATTATTGTCTCAATACATTATTTTTTCCTATTCCATTAAAACATCCAAGGAGGGCCAGGGGTTGCCTAAACTGGTAAAAGGCTTTCAAGAATGAAGATCCGAGTTTGTTTCCCCAGAACTCAAGTAAAAATTCATGGTGTGGTAGCTTATACTTGTCCCAATTCTGAGTGAGAGATGGAAGGAGGCTTCATGGCCAATCAGTCTAGCCAATAGGCAAGCTTCAAGTCAATGAGAAACTCCATGCCAAGGGAGGTGGGGAGTGTTCCTGCGGATGACACTTGAAGTTGTTCCTTGTCCTCAACATGCATGCACACATATCCCCAACACTCATGTGAGCATGCACACACATTTAAAAATCCATGAAGCCTTAGGGTTGATATGTGTTTGTGTGTGGTACATGCATGTGTGTGTGTGTTCAGTGTGTGTGTGTGTGTCTGTGTGTGCATGTGTGTGTGTGCACCCATGTGTTTGTGTGTGTTTGTGCTTTAGTGTGTGTGCATGTGTATAGGTGGATGATTTTGAGTGTTTAGGCACATGGCCTGAGGAGCGAGCTAGAGCAGGACTTAGGGTGTCTTCCTCAATTGCTGTCTTATTGCTTCGAGGAAGTTTCTCACTAAACTGAGAGGTGTGCCATTTTAGCTAGTCTGGCAACAGTAAAATTTTGGAATCTGCCAATGTCCATCCCACCTCCAGTTGGTACCAGAGGCAGGGCAGCTCTGGGTGTGGGTGCTGAGGATTTGAGATCAAGTCCTCATGCATGCAGAGAAAGTGCTCTTACATAGGGAGCCATCTCTCTAGTTCTCAGAGGGAAATTTATTCAGCCATTAAGAAGAATGAAATCATGTCATTTGTAGGCAAATGGGTTAAATTGGAGATGATCATATTAAGTGAAATAAGCCAGACTCACGAAGACAAATATCACAAATTACCTCTTATATTTGGAGATTTAATTCATATACTTATGCACAGCACACACGCACACAAACACATCCCCCCCCACATATGGTATAAGGGGGCTGTTTGTGGAGCTGAAAGAGTGAGGAAGGATAAGGAAAGGCATCAGGAGTGAATATAGGCAAAGAACATGAATATCTCTTCCCCTTTTTCTTCTTTTTCATATGTATGTGGTGTGTGTGATGTTTATGGTGTGTACATGCATGTGTGTGTGCACGCATGTGCTCCTGCATGTATGAGTGCATGTGTAGATGCATATGTGTGCATATGTGTGTGAATGGATGTGTGTATGCACATTTGTATAGGGTGTTTATGCATGTGTATATATGCATATATTTCTGTGAACATGCATGTGGAGGACACAGGCTAATATTGAGAATATTCCTTGATGACTATTTCACATTCCTATCTGCGGCAAGGGCACTTAGTCAAATATAGTCAGTATTTGGCTTGTCTCACTAGCTAGTTTTTCCCAGGGATTCCCTATCTTTATATTTCAAGGCTGGGATTATAGAGAGCCACCACACCCATCTGATGTCTACATGGGTTCTGCAGATCTGAACTTGAGAATTCTTGCTTGAACTGCAAATGCTTTGACTGCTGAGCCATTTCCCCAACCCAAAGATTATGACATTGTTGGATGAAAAGATTATTATAAATCCCATAGCCTTGTACAAAGAGCATATACTTAATGACCAGAGCAAACAGCATTTTGAAGAGGTAGGTAAGTTTCTGTAAAGATGGACGCTGTGACAGTGGGACATATACACACAGTAATGACTTCCTAAGTCCTTCCCAAGAAAGATGTAATGGTGGATAACTGCACTGGGAAAAAGGTCAGACCTGGATACATTCAGAGTCATGGAACATTGAAAATCTGATTTGTTACAAATAGACAACAACCTAAATTACAAGGTTATCCTGTTAGACTGAGAATGTATGGGACCCTGAAAAATGTCTAGTAATTATTTCCCACTTCTTTAATATATAATTGATCTTGGCAAAATGTAATAGCGATACATTAGCTCATAGGATTAGTGCTACCTAGGTAAAGCACAGGACCTGCCCCTACATTTCAAAATCCCTAGGGTATCCCTAATATAGTTTCAAAATGACACAGCCTACGCATATGAAATGTGTGAAACACTGGGATGAGCATCTTTGGGATGAAATGCAAGATAATAGACTTAACAATTGTGTCCTGATTTGCTGAGTCATGGAAGGGTTACTCAAAAGTTTCCTGAATGATACATTCTAGCTATAATAGACTACAGTGTTTTTGGAACAGCAAAGTATTTAACAAATATTCAGTATTCAAAGACAAACATGGGAAAAAGCTTAAAATTTCTCACTATTGTCCTCCTGCATATAAAATAACTTTGAGATGCTAAAGAAAGTAAAGTTTGTAAACTTGGTTCACTCGAGAGCAAATTCATATATGAATTGAAAATTTTCATAATGCAAATTAATAATAATGACGATGTTACATATGTCCCCAACATGAATCAATGTGGAAAGGATTTTAACTGCAACCTTTATGGTTATGGATTATGTAAATTGATTTTAAAAAGTATGAGAAAAGTCTGGGGAATACTTTCTGTATTGATAAATTTTGCTTTCCAATTTTTGCACTGCTCCTTTGGATTCCATTTTAATGATACCACTTGACAAAAGAGTTAACGAATTTACTCAACTTAAATAGGCTTGAGCTTGAAGTAGATAGCACATTTGCTTCCAAGCTAATATACTTTTTTAAAAAGACACTTCAGTTTTGCTCATATAGGGACACACTTTAACACAAACATTATTTTTGGTAACTGACTCAGATATCTATAATTTTTAAAGCATGTTTGGTACAACTTGGGAATGTGGGTCTACTTCTTCAATGGTAAATTTTTTTATCAGGTGTATCCAGTTGAAAACTGAGCACCTGAAATGAGATAATCTGTAAATATAAAACAGAAAGGTCCATAAAATATTATAGAAAATGTATCTCACTGATCATTTAATTGTTTCATGTTGAAACAATACTTTAGAAATATCAAATTAAATGTTATGTTATTAAAATTAACAGTGCTTCATTTTAATACTAATTTTCTGCTAGAAAATTTTAAACTATCTATGCAGCACAATGTTACATATCTTACTTCTATTGACTGTATTAGTTCAGACCTCCTCAACCTGTATTATGCAAGAAGGCAGGAGAATTAGCATATGTCCCTGATTAAAAACAATATGAGAGTATATAAGCTTACACTTTTTAAATGATGCCTGAACCTTCTTAACAATAGTAAAAACAGAACCAATTGCCAAACCAATGGCTGTATTCCATGTATCCAAGGTTGCTGTGATGAACATCTCCTGCAAAGCTGGAGTTACTATCTCACTTAGCTTTCAGTAATCTAGTATCCTCCAAATTCTACCCAGCATTTGTAAGAACAAGACTCACCACTCAAATGGAACTAAAGTACACCACCCATTGCCAGTAGTCATCGTCAAGATGTAATATTGGTTTGATTTTGACCATGAGAGCATAAAGGGATGGCACTCATCTGTCAGGTCAGCATTTTGGAGGTAGAGGAGAGGAGGATTTAGAGTTCAGGACCAGTTTCTATTTAACAGTGCATTAAACAAACAAAGAGCTAAAAGAAATAAAATTGAACATGTATTATATCCAGACAAATTAATTAAATAATGGAAACACAGAAACTTGTTTTAAGATGCAACAAGTTGGATTTTTACTTAACATAGCTAGTGCACCACCAATGGTGATGTAAGTTCATTTTTCCCCATCAAGATGAAAATCATCTTTGAGAAGTGTAACGAAAATTTAAAACTATTTATTCCTTGTGGCATATACAAATCTGATGTATATGGATTGCAAACATGCAATTTGTTCACAATTTTGAAGGTCAAATTGAGACAAAATATACCAAAGTATTAAGTGTGTTACATATTTTAATATTGCAAGATTCACCTAAAGTATTGAAAATTTTAAATTTTATGCTAATATATTTTGATACTGTTAAAAATGTTTGGTATTCTGATGATAATTGTTATGTTGCTTAACTGAACACCTTTTAGTGATTTCTAAAAGTATTTTCACATAATTTTATGATGTAGATATAATTTAAACAGTGATTTCTTTAAACATCTCCACACCTCTAAACCGTTTTCTACTGTGTATACTAGTTCAAGGCATCCTGGCCTTGGCAAACACTCAAATCTTGTTAAGATTAACAAAATTATTGATGGTTGTTTAATTCTACAGTCAGGTGAGTTTTATTGATTGCTTCCCCCAGTTGAGAGGGGAAGCAGTTTACTATATACTGGCTTATCATATTCATTATATATGTGCTGAAAATGTCTCAATAAGCCTCAGAAGTTCACCTTATTAATTTGAATTTTTTTGTATACAACTTTTTATTTTATTTGTTATTGCAAATTTTGAAACCAGTTATTATGTATTTTGTAGTATGCGGTCTCTCAGCCTGTTTTCAACTTTACCTTTGGAGATACAGTACCAGTTTTTGCATGTTCACTCAACATTGTATCCCTCAGATACCTTAATTTTAATTTGAGAAAATGCATGATTCTTTCAATTAGAAAAATTAAATTATAATTTTAATGACTATTTCAGTTTAATTATGGATTACATTTTATGTGGGCAACTTTAGAATATTTGCATATATACAATATGACACAAAAATCTGCAAGAATTCACCTGTAGTTCATTGGCACCCACTCAGTAAGAGAAATATGTATATACAGCTTTAGGAATAGTGTATATTCTTGACATATGCTCTACAACGGAGCGATATCATAGTCTCTGGATGACATGTAACCCTAGAAAAAATAGTGCTTAGTTTAACAAGAATTCATTTGACCCAGCTTCATCCTTTCAAATTAAATTCATTAAAATTAATTCAATTTAAAACTATTTTTCTCAGTTTTGCTCTTCACTTGACACCTAATAACTACATTTGGCTTGTGAGGCTACTACAATGGGCACCAAAGGTCTAGATCTTCTGGAACCTTTTCTGAACATCACATTTGCATAATACATGAATGAATCCTTGTTGACTGAACTAAATGAAGAAGGGATAGCTCAAATACAGGATGTTTTTGTAAGCCACTTGCTCCAGGAAGTACAAAGGAAATTCTGAAAATATATTGGGGCCTGTGATGGTCAGTTAAGTTCTAGAAACCTGGTTGCCAGAGGCTTGGCACAATTTCTATTTAAAGGAAAAAGAAATGATCACACACTGTTTTCTGTTTTGGAGAGGGAGGCACAGCAATGCCAGCGGACACTTTAGATTAGCAGTTCTCAGTTAGCAGTGACTCCTTTGTGGGATGCATATCAGATATCTATATTATGATTCATAACAGAAGCAAAATCACAGTTATGAAATAGCAATGAAATAATTCTATGGTTGGGGGTCACCACAACATGAGGGACTGTATTTATGAGTCACAGCACTAGGAAGGTTGAGAACCACTGCTCTAGATCAATTGACAACCTATTCTGCTTGGGGAGATATTACTGTGGCCCGTGAGTAAAATAATAGACCAGATTGCTAGAGCCCAGAACAGGACGGGTTTTTTTTGTAACTTTGGAACCTGGTTAATATCACCCAGTAGACCTTATGTTGTTGGGCATGGCAGTGGATGAAAAGATGCCACATGAGAAGTGAATCAAGCTCCAGTAGCTGAGTTATAATGCAGTTCCAAAATAAAAGCTGTTTCCAAGAAAAACATTTAGTATAGAGCTTGGTACAGACAGAATGCCTGACAATGGAGAACAAAATAAACATGTAGCTGGAACTTCCCATCATTTTTTGAGTCCTGTCAAGCCCACCAACAGATTGGATAGGAAGACCCACACAGTCATTGAAAAAGGAAAGTGTGTTGAAGATGAACATGTCTGGAGGTCACAAATTCATGAGCAGATAGCCCAAATCTCTGTGGTCCCCACTGCTGTTGAATCTTTGAATCTCTCTCAGCACATGCTCAAGCCTGTTGCTGTATGGAGGATCCCATACAAACAAAGAAGAAGCAAAAGGGCTGTAATTATTTCCATATCTCCCAACTTGTTCACAAAAGCCAAACTAATACCTCTACACTATAGTCTTAGGGTTGCCTTCACAAATGTTAGTGGGAGAAAACTGTTCATTGTAAGAGCATCAGATACTGCACTGAATCCTAAACTTTGTATGAAAAGAGAAATGTCCTAAAGTTTTCTATCTACAGATTTATGAGCAACTACAAATGCAAATTAGGTCAAAAGTAAGGAAAACTGGGCTTTTGGGAGCTGCAGACCCCCGACCCCTTGATTTTCTTTGCCTCCCTCAGACCCTTTGCCTGCTGGAGTGAAACAACTTGTTTACCTGTGCCTGCAGCTGCTCTGAGCATGAGACCCTCATGAGTTCCTAATGGCAGGGGAGTGAATTCTGGTGGGTTTTACAGCTGGAAATCCCAAAAGCTGGGGTGTGGCTATCAGTAAAGGATCCCTATATAAGCTTCCCTGGAGCACAATAAAGTTAGTATTCTTGTATCAAAGATGACCCATGTCCCCATGTCTCTGTGCATGCGTGTGTTTTTAAATCTCCAACCTAGTTCCCAGATCACGTACAATCCCATAGTGCAGGCACTACACATATATGGATAAACAAATAGAAAGTACTTGAGACATGGGAGATGTTACAATACTTATCAGCACTATTAGAGCCTGCCACAGGAGTACTAAATAACAAAAATGGCTCATCTAGATGATGACAGTTAGTCTCTGACATCAGCTCTTGCATGATGGAGGCATGACAGAGGAGGCATGGTGGCAGATTCAGAAGTGGATGATTGCCGTGGTCTCAACAATGTGGTTTGACTTACGAAGCTGGAGGTGTCTACCATCACTGCCAACTTCCCAGTCTGTGGCAATGGACAGAGGCAGAATATCCTGATGGTACCATTTCTTGAAAACATCAAGTGGCTTCTTGGTGGCAGATTAAGAGAACACCAGGCCTCTTAATTTTACTTTCACAGGTATAGACTTACATAAATGGTGTGTGTGTGTTCTTTCTGCCAGCAATGTACCAATGTTCAGGATTTTATTTAGTATTAGGTCCAATCCCAAGGGGAAGAAGGAATGAGGAGGGAGAGGGAGGGAGGGAAGGAAAAAAGACAGATGAAGAGACAGAGAGACAGAGAGGAGGGAAGGAGAGAGAGAGAAAAAAAGAGAGGGGGGAGGAAGGGAAGAAAGAAGAGAAAGAATGTTTAAATGAATGAGAGAGAGTGAGAAAATATGTGTGAATGAGTGAGAGAGTGAGTGAGAGAGTGTGTGTGTGTGAGAGAGAGATAGAGAGCAAGAGACAGAGAGAGAGTCAGAGAGAGACAGAGAGCGTGTGAGAGAGACAGACAGACAGACAGACAGACACACACACACACACACACACACAGAGAGAGAGAGAGAGAGAGAGAGAGAGAGAGAGAGAGAGAGAGAGAGAGAGAGAGAGAGAGAATCTAAGAATAGAAATACAGTTTAGGAAATGGGAGGACTATAGATTACACAGTCTGTGAGCCATGCTAAAAAGTTCGGAGCATGCTAATATGGGTGATACCGGAAGGTTCTACAAAAGCAAATGACATGATCAGATTTGCCATGAACCCCTTCTTATCTTTGACTTTCCTTCTTTGCTACATTTGTTGACAAGAGGAGGATGTGAAATTTGGAACTGAATTACATCCTCATGAGAGTCAAGCCTCTGTCCTGTTTATCTCAAAAGAAAGCCCTCTCATTTTTATAATAAGACAATTGCCAAGACAGATATTTTTTTCAAATAACAAAAACCTACAAAAGGGCTAGGGGATCTTTGCCTGCTCATATTTGTGAAAACTAAGAGCAGAATATAGAAATGCTCAAAGAGCATGTTTGAATACACTTCTTTGTAAAGCATGACAGAAAGGAGTGATTATTTAAATTGGACAGGACTTTGCATTCCTGGCTCCTTGGTGGCACTGCCTTTTGTGTGAACTCTCTTACTAGAAAAAAAATGTCACAAAGGATAAAAAATGAGTCCAATAAGTTTTATTCAATTTCAGAGTCTATTATATATTCTGTTTTACACAAAGCATATAATTTTAAATTTCATAGATAGGCACGGTGAACATACACTTGGTAGATATACAGCTATTTGTACGGGTGAAATTGAAACCCTCCGGGGAGGGAACATTAATAATTCCTTCCTTGTAAGACAGAGCAGCTATCTCATATCCCAAACAAAGCCTGGCTAGCACAAAAGTGATTCACGGTCATTTATGAAAACTGATTACCAATCACCAGATCTTAAAGCCATGGCAACCTTTATTTTTCAATCTCATAAACAATAAAGCTCCCTTTTGTTAAACACATGAGGGACCTCTTTCCCACAGAGGAGTTAGTAAATGCAAAAGCTAATTTTCCAGATCTGACAGTAGGCATGAGAGCTGATGAAAACATATATGATAAACACATATTTCAGTAGGAAGAAAAATATCACGATGTATGTATTTTATATAGAACTTTCTTTCAGTCAGGTGTTGATACAAGGGAGGGTA
Organism: Microtus pennsylvanicus; assembly: GCF_037038515.1. NCBI lineage: Eukaryota > Metazoa > Chordata > Mammalia > Rodentia > Cricetidae > Microtus > Microtus pennsylvanicus. Next base: position 87,552,150 of record NC_134586.1, on the reverse strand, counting down.
TATTCCTTTACAGTGTCCCAAAGGCAAACACTTTTTTCCTGATAAGATGACTTAACGATATTCAGTTCATTAATCCCAGATAAAGCCATATTCATATTTAGCTTAAAAGGTTCTTTCAACAAGATATTAAAATTGTAGTTTCTGTGTTTAACAATGAGAAACAAGGGATTATGGTAATTCCTGGCTTATGACTTAATCTCACTATTTGTTAAAGATATTAGACAAATAGTTTGCCAATTTTCTGTCATCAAAATGTCCTAAGGTGAACCAGAAAGAACCAAATATGACTCAGTGAGAAGTGGATCCTCCTAGGGTCCTCTTTCTCTATTGCAGTGCTTGAATAACAAGTCAGATAGATAAGAGAAAGCAACAAGGTCAGTTTTCTACTGACCTTCGCTTGTTCTGTCTATGTCTCTTATGTACCCTATGGAGATAGTAAGTTTCTAAGGCCAGCTTGAAAGCCCGGAAAAGCGTTCACCCATCATGTCACCAGTAGCGTTGGTCAAGGGCTATAAAATCTAATACCCCATAAAGGATAGACAGAGGGAGGAGAAATGGAAGAACAAAGACCAACATCCCCTCACTTCCCACCATGTGTGCAATTGCTGTTGCATTTGAAAGGCCTCTCTAATGCATTTTAGTTCAGAGTTAACTGAAGAAGCTGAATCAGTGCTAACCCAAACTATTGCTTGGGCTGCATCCAAACTAATTGACCAGAGCTGAGCAGCGGTACACTAGGAAGAGGTACACTAGTATTTTTCATTCACACTGGCCTGTGGTGTGGCATATGAAGGGCCAAGGGCACAAAATGACAGAGAGGAGTCGTTATAATAGAGCAATAGGTGAGTTCCCAGAGAGGGGACCATACTGAGGAGAGGGACTGCAAAGTCTTCTATAGATGTTAAAGGGGAAGTTACTTGGTCTTTTCTGGGCCATTTCCATTGGGCCTATGTGTGGATAGACAAAGCATTTCACAATCCTAGTGAATAGTATGCCTGCTAGCTTATGTGGTCTTGCTTGAGAATGAATGTCTGGATAAACCCCCATGGGTAATTAGGAGTTGTGGTCCAGGTATCTTTGTAAGATATCATCAGTCACTTAGTACGAGACTCTAAGAGATCCTAGCCCGATTGTTAGAAACTTGAGGACTTCTTTTGTTATTGGCCTTTGGTTTTCACACAAACCATGAAAAAGTTATTGACAATTTTAGATGACATCCTCTTTCCTTGCTTCCTTCCTTTGTGTGTATGTGTGTAATAACTAATAACTCATTGTTGGACTGACTTATGGGGCCATAGATTAGGGTTCCATACAGAAGCATGGGTGACTCAGAAACATCTGTATCACTGAAAAATCCCACCCATCATGGATACTCTATGTTGAGACCACCTTCAGTAACTCCCACACCTTACAGGTCATGTGCAGCTGTGGGGTAGGAAAATATAACAGGCGGAATCCCAGGTGGACATCCTTGGCACTCTCTCTTCTAATTAGAGATTGATAATATTATCACATGTCACTGCTTCCCTAGGTGTCACTGCATAATCTATTTCATTGCATGGGGCTATGGCTGTCACTGCTCTGTGATGAGAGATGGTCACACCCACACTCAAAGGAAATCACTTGACCCTAACAACCACTTCTAATATCCCTTTAACATACCATCTTCCAGCTTCATCCTGTTCCGTTTGTCTGCCATGTTCTTTGAGATTAGAAGAGGGGGTAGGTGGATGATCCTTTTCTGAGCATTGGATGGCTATGAGCAATTGTTACTTATTCTCAGCAGTTTCAACAGGAATCCAGTAACAGCTTCCCGTTCTAAGTAAAGTGCCCTTCCAAAGCCAAGGCTGATAGCACTAATCTGGCATGCTGTGAGTTATACTGGGTCATTTCTATTTCCAATTGGACACAAGCTAGAGTCCCCTAGGGATGGGGGAATTTCATCTGAAGAGTCCCCTAGACCATACCTGCCTATGAGCATGTCTTTGGGAAATTTTCTCGATGGCTAGTTGATGTAGGAGATCCCAGACCTCTCTGGAGAGTGCATCTCTAGAGAGATGTTTCTGGGCTGAGCATGAGTGGGGAGAGTAAGCAGGTAAGCAGTGTTTCTCCATTTCGGGCTCAGTTCCTGATTGAATTTCTGCTGTGACATCCCTCAAGGGTGGATCGTGACCTGGAAGTGTAAGCTGAAATAAACACTTTCTTTTCTGAGTTAGGTTTGGTTGATGTTTTATCACAGCAGTGGGAAAGCAATTTAGAAATATAGTGTAGAATGTTCTATTAGGTAGCTAATTGGAAATTAGCAGACTTGAAGGTCACCAAGAATGGAGTCCTCCTTCATTATCAGCTTTGAGCCACAATACCTGTGTCCCTGGTAACCGTGATGTCTCATGTGAAAAACAGTGATGTGTCACAATGCCTCTCCTCAGACTGCAGCACCATGTGACAGGATAAACAAAGGCAACAGAGAAAGGAGGGAGGTGAAGCTAGCAGGGCTTTGTTGAGGCTCATTAATGGATGGCATTTCTTCCTCTTAAACCACGGCCATTTCTATATAGATTTAGCTTTTAACTTCTTCCTCAAATCTTTAAAATCTCCATTAAATGGTTTTGATTTGAATCTCTTACCCTGGGTGGAGACATGACATTCTAAACTGTACAAAAGAACACAAGATTACCACCACACAGAAATTTTCAGGTAGGGAATAAAGATAAACCAATGGTGGCATTCCTTCATTTAAGAGTTAATCGAACGAGCCTGCCAATCATCCACACTGGAAAACACAACCCCTTGGAAGACTGTGTCTTCCCAAAACTGAAGAAATAGTACAAGGCCTATTGAAATATGTTGGCCAACACAGTGGTCTCTCTGGCTACAGTGCACTCTCTTGGGTCAAGAGTCTTTACTTTGCAATGGTCCCCTAGGCCATTACCCATTCTCATCCTTAATAGCACACTTCCCATGATTCTGTCCAAAACTCTGCCTGTCTACCCTATGCTTGTGTCTCATCTGAATTCATTACAGGGATCATACATACTGGGGAGTTAAAGGAAAGCCAAAGCCAAGATATTTCAAACTGTTCAGTTGTGGGGGAAAAGGTAGTCCAAAATCCACAGTCCAGTTCTGGCTTTAAGAACAATCTTTACTTCTTGTTCTGCACCAAATTCACAATCCCTCCTGGGTCTGTTCTAAGCTGTGTAAGCAGATAATTTCCAATTTTTCAATGACATTTTTAATAGTTGCCTTCTGGAATTCAGCTTTCAAGGGATTTCCTGATAAGAGCTATGTAATCAGGATGGGATCTCTTATTAAAAGGATTTTCTTTTTCCAAATCTTGAAAAAAGTCTGTTTCTCTCTTCTCAAGTTATCAGGCTATCTATCAATAATTGAAGGTGAGATTGAAACTATGACCTTGGCAGGTAGCGTGGAAGATTTGCTGAAGTTGTTCAATAGCGAGAATCAGTTTTTAGATTAGGGAGCGGTTTTGAACTGCATTAAAAGTAAACTTCTTTTTACACTCTTTGGGGCCCTCGGGACAAGTTCATTTATTCAACAAATATTTCATTTACTCAGCAATGAGCAGCATGGGATAAAGCAAAAGAGCACAGGGAGAGCGTTTCCACTCACCCCTTCCCATGGTGTTGCTGGCATGTTCATCCATGACCCATCGTTGAAGGGTCATGAGCAGAAAAACTTAAGCTAAATAGCCAATGTGCTGTATGAACATGCAGATTCTAGGAACTCAGAATTCTTGGATTTTATGTACAATCAGTAGCCTAAAGGGAAGACAAGGAACCTTTATTTTTAATAAGTTCCTCCGTATGACTCTCATGAGCACTGCAGATAGAGACTTAACTTATTACAAGTTGTGGCTACAGACCTGTATCCTCCACTTAGTAGCTTAAGCTCCACAATTGTGCCTTTCATTAATTTCTTTGTTAGGGAAGGTAGTAACAGAAATCTACCCATGGGGTAGTTTGGAGAATGATATAAATAGATGGAATTAGCAGGCAATGCATGCTTTGCACAGCACCTAGAAATGCTATGTAACTCTTCTCCATTATTATTTAATTATTGTCACTCTGGGATTCATTTTGGTCCCATATAGATGGAAGCATCTTCTGTGAAGATATTTAGTAGGAGCTTGATAAGTGTAGTGGTACACTAATGACTTTATTTACTTATGTAAGTTGCTTGATAGACATAATGAACTGTTTAGGTCTTTCCTAACTCAGCTCCCAGTAGCCTTCTCCTGACTTATATTTAAAACTCTGTTTTTGATAATCAGTGTATCCAGAAAGTTGATATATTGCCACCATATCAAGCTGTGATACAGTGGTCATCATATATTGTATATAAATCAAGAATACTGGTTATGCTAGGAAAAAAGTTTGTTCAGCAGGTATCTATTAAGAGTGAAGAAACAATTTAGTTTGTACTTTGAAATGCAAAACAAAACAAGCAAAAATTCCATGGTTCTCTATTCTCCAGAGCAAGCCTTCTGTATGCTGAACGGAGCTAAAAAAGCCATGATTTCATGAGCTTTGCCTCCTGCTGCAATGTAGGGTCACTCTGGACCACCAGCACAAATCCTCTTGTGATGAGGAGTGATGGTGCTTTGATCCATGCAAATTATCTTAGTGGCTGTATCCTTTTGGACAGCTCTATTATCTCTTAAATGTGCATATGAGATGTTCCCTTAATCTCTATGGGTTTGGGTCCCTGGGATACCTAGGCTAGGAAGGTAAAGAGATTCAGGAAGTGGCAGCAGAAAGCCAGGGTGCAAAAGAGAGACCAGAAGACCATCAAATGCAGGCATAAGGACTGAAGGAGAGTAGCAATCTGGGGCTATTTGTAGCATAAGAAACAATCTTCCACCTTTCAACCTTTCTCTTGTATTAGCTCAAGACTAATTTAAAAAGAAATCTAACTTGGTGATCAAGATTCATGAAAGAAAGGTTGTATTATTTCAGTAGAACTGGAGAGGAGAATTCCATGCCTGGTGAAATTTATTTCCTAGAAAATGGTGGTGCTTCATTCCACATCAGTTCAGAATTAGGTAACTGAAAATCTGCTTTATCAGGCTTACAGGCACATTAAGACTAGTCTATCTCCTCAGATTGTAGTTTTCAGTAGGTGACTCTAATGGCAGTCATTTGCATCTCGTAGAATACTGGTGATTGACCTAGGATTCACAGTTGGTCTTTATTGACTCTTGTTCTTTAATCAAAGGATTCATCATTGTGACTCCAGGGTCATTTTAGATCTCTATGAACCATGACTCCTATCCTGCTCTTTATTGAAAGGACACATAGCTGTGTATCCTTTAGATCCATAGATCATCCTCTAGAATCCTGGATCATTCTAGAGCTCCATGAATCAGGAGCCTTGTCTTGTTCTTTGTTTAAAGGCTACACAGCAGCAACTCCTGGCCCATTCTAGATCTCTACGAATCATGAACCTGATCTTTAAGTGGTAGCAGTGAAGACCACGTTGTGGTCCAAGCAAGGGCTTGAGAAGAGTGTGAATGGTATCATTCTGTTAGGGACTTGTCTGGATGCCATAAAACACTCGATGAAAGCACCTTAAGGAAAGAAGTCCATACAGGAAGTAGATACAGTACATCATGACAGGGTGGGTATGGTGGCAGTGTCAGGAGGCAGCAGGTCACACTATACCCAGTCAGGAAGCACAATGTTTTTTTTTTTATTAATCCTGAGACTGTAGTCCAAGGAATAGTATTTTTTTTAAATATTTATTTATTTTGTATACAATATTCTGTCTGTGTGTATGCCTGCAAGGCAGAAGAGGGCACCACACCCCATTACAGATAGTTGTGAGCTACCATGTGGTTGCTGGGAATTGAACTCAGGACCTTTGGAAGAACAGGCAGGAGAGATGGCTCAGAGGTTAAGAGCACCAAGGAATAGTATTACAAACATTCAAGGTATGCCTCCCTACCTCAACCAACCTAATCAAGATAATCTCTTACAAATGTACCAAAGATTTATTTGCATGATGCTTCTAAAGTTGATAATTATTATGAACTATCCCATACATCAACTTAGTAAAGAAAGTTGATGCATTGGTTTCCATGGCTAAGTAGGGGCTTCATCTCCTCAGAGGCAGCTTTGTGGCTGGTGTGGATGGAGTTCAATTGGTAGCGAATGACATGGCTATCAGTTGGTCCTCTAAAGCTGGGCTAAGAGGAAACACTTCCCAGTGGGGACCTCAGCTTCCCGTCTGAGAAACAGGGGGAGGTCTGGCTTCCTCAGCAAGGGTCTTCCAATACTGACTTTCCAAGAGACCATTTCTTGTTGCTGTGATGTACCTGGCAGGATGTGCTTCTGTGGTCTTGATCCAGTTAAAGGCAGAATGAAGTGCCACATCCCCAGAATTAGAAACTCTATGGTTCCTAAATTCTGTGCAGCAGACTTTGGTGGGGTCAGAAGAAGTTATTATGGAGCATCCCCTACTTGCATATTCTTCATCTTGGGTACTCCGTGGGGCTAGTGTGTTGATTAGCTGCAGTTTAAAAAAAATTCTTAACCACCATCCAATTGACATTTTTGCTATATCTTACACCAACCCAACTTTGCTTTACCCCTAGGTCACATGCCACCAGAATTGACGAGTTGAGGCTCTTTAAATCTATAATCCCTCCAAAACAAATAAATGATGGCATGAGTGCTTATTAGTTCATCTAATTTCCATTTCTCACACTGGGCAATAGGATATTCTTTTTTTTATTATTCTTTGACAGTTTCATACATATGTATAATTAATTTTAGCAATATTATTTTTACTTCTGTCTTAGAACCGGTATCTAATGTGTACCTAATCCTATGGGTACCTCTCCATGCTCTTTCTTCTCTCTGCATCTGTCTCTACAACCTTAATTAGACATTGTCTCACAACTTACAAATTTTCTTTAACTTCGTTAACATCTTAAATTCAACCGATTGAATTAATGATGCTTGTATGTACATTAGTATGGGTCATACACTGGAGCATGGATAACCTGCTAATGACCATCCGTGAAAGGGAGGTGGTTCTCCCTCTCCCAGAAGTCACCAGTTGCCAATAGCCCTTCAGATATGGGCAGTTTCTAGAGGATCCTCCTCCATCTATTCTGGAATTTTGAGTGGTTTGGTCTTGTATTGGTAACCATAGAAGTTGTGAGTTGATGTGTGCATCAGCTATGCCAAGACCAGAAGAGAGCATTGCACAGCACTTAAAAACATATTCTGGACTTTCTTCTATGATCTTCCTGAGCCTTGGGGGCGGGGATCAGGCTGATATAAGGGTCTTTTTTACAGATTAGCAGCAGTACTTGCTCAGGCTCGATGACATCATGAAGAGTTATGAGTCTCACTACCCACTGCAACAAGAAGTTTCTCTAAGTTTGAGAACAGCACAGATCTATGGCCACAGACATAAATGAAGGTAGTCTGACATTAGGACAAGTTGGAGAAGCAGTAGTGGGTTCCCAAGTAGGGCCTGTGATCTCCTGAGGCATGAGTTTTGATTGTGGTGGAGTAGTAGGATGGATTTGTTCCCAGTCCTCAAATCCAATCAAGAGAGCTGTAGGGATAAGTCCCGCCCCTTAGGGGGCGTGTTCGCCTCGGGCTAATGTCTGCCTATAAATTTGGCTAGCATGCTCCAAGCTGTCACTTCTGCTTTCCTGGTCTCAGCGGGAACGGTGGTTCTGTAAGTCTATTTCTACATTAAAACTATATATATATTTACAATCTGTCTGCATTCGTTTACGCCGCTACAGAGAGCAGGTCGTTTACCCACATAGATGGCCCAGTCACTGCTGCACTGATGGGCACAACTTAGACCCACTGCTCTAATAACCTTCGAAATTTGCTGCCGTGCCTCACGTTTTTAAATTCTCAGATTCCATCACATGTGTATTTCTGTATCAGTCTCCTAAGTCTCAAAGCCTAATCACGTCATGCAAAAACTTTAGTGTTTTCTATCTAGTCCCAAATAGAGTCAAAACATTTCTCAGCTGTACTTTTGCTATCTTCCAAACTTCTTCTCTGGTCTTTTCTTCTCATCTTGATACATCCCAAGCTACAACCTCAGTGCAGTCTTCAGTAATGTCTGGGTGAACTTCCAGAGAACTTTAATTTTGTTTTATTACTTATATAGTACATGGATACCTTAAGCATCTCATTCAGTTGTGAGCTCTTTAGGGTAGTGTTCAGGGACTTCCTACATCTTCCACATGGAGGTTAGACCAGAGGGACACCATCAGCTTGTAGGTTTTTAGAATCTCTCAATGAATCTATTCCACAAAGACACCACTATGCCTCCTATCAGCTCTTAGGTAATGTGTGCTGCTTGAAATGCTCCCTGGGTTCACTTTAACATTTTTGTTTATTTTGGTGGGTAAAATTTCATCTAAATTCCCATTTATTGGCAGAGACTCTTCATAAGCTGCTCTTATCTCATCACAGCATCTTTAATTAAATCCTCGTTTTACCCATAGTCTAGTTTACTCATGCATCCTCTGCCTTTTATCCTGACCAATCTTCCTAGAAGTTTGTTAATTTTATTACTTTCTACAAAGTGCCAAAATTTGGCTTTTGTTTTATCTTTTCTATTGTAGGTTGCTTTTCTGTTTTATTAATTTCTGCTTCTGTTATCTTTATTATTTCTCTCTTCTACTTTCTTTGAGTTTAATTTGATATTCTTTCTCTCTCTCTCTATCTCTTTCTCTCTTAACTTTTCAAGACAGATGTTCTGCTCATTACCTTTAGCCCTCCCTTTTTTTTCTAATCCAAGCCCATGAGATCACATGTTTCTTGGTCATTATTGTTCTAACAGGTTTTCACAATGAAGTGAATCCTAACATCAGTATATTCGCCTTTAGACATGTTTTAATTTATAAAAAATATTTATTCATGTATGAGTGACTTATGATTATGCATTTATATTTACAATTATGAAGCTTTTCCTAGTTAATTTTTACTCACTATTTCTTATTTTCTTCATGCTCAGAGTCTCTAGAGTGATATCGAAGGCTTTGACATTTGCTGAGACTCTTTTTATTGATGAATTTTGTCAGTTTCACACACATGTATAATCCATTTTAATTACTGTCTCCTATCCACTCTGTTTTATTTCCTTCCCATTTCTATCAATCCCTCATCCCTTCCTATCAGACCCTTTCCCAGATGTAAAACTTTTGTGTTGGTTTTGTGACCCAATTAGTTTACACAGGGCTATCCCTGTGAGCTCTGAATTAAAACTGTCCATTGGAGCCTGGTGAAGTCACCAGTCAGCACGTAACTCAAGACAGACTGCTACCCACTACAGAAAGAAGTTCCTGTGACCAAGGCTGAGAGCAGCACTAATCTATGGATGTAAACATAAATATTGAGAAGGCAATTTGATGGCATGACCTTTAGCAAAATAACAATAATGATTTCTATCATAGGGCCTCTTTTTTAGTTATGGTTTCTATTGCTATGATAAAATATCATGACAAAAAGCAATTTGGAGAAGAAAGGGATTATTTCATTTTGCATTTCCAGTTGATTGTCCAAGACTAGTGAAGGTCAGGGAAGACACTCAAGGCAGCGACCTGGAGGCAGGATCTGAAACAGTAGCTGTGCAGGAATGCTGCTGACTGGCTTGCTTCTGATAGATTGCTAAGCCTACTTTCTTATACACCCCAGGACTATCTGCTCAGGTATGGCACTAGTCACAGTGGGTGGGGCTCTTCTGCGACAATCATTAACCAATTAATTAATCAGACATGTCTACAGGCATATCTTTTTAAAATTGATTTTATTGATCTCTAGATATTTTCTGCTCCCCTCCCTGCTTCTTCCCTCCCCTCCAACCCTGTTGCATGGTCCCCATGCTCCAAATTTACTCAGGAGATCTTGTCTTTTTCTACTTCCCATGCAGATTAGATCTATGTATGTGTCTCTTAGGATCCTCATTGTTGTCTAGGTTCTCTGGGATTGTGATTTGTAGGCTGGTTTGCTTTATGTTTAAAAACCACTTATGAGTGAGTACATATGATAATTGTCTTTCTGGGTCTGGGTTACCTCACTCAGTATGATGTTTTCCAGCTCCATTCATTTTACAGGCCAATCTTATGGAGGTGTCTTTGCAACAAATAGTATTTCTTCCCAGAAATGTTTATGTTTTTATCAAGTTGATAAGAACAACCAGTATATCCTCTGACTTTTCAAGCCATGGACTTTTGACTAGAGTTATGGTACAGCATGAAATTCCCTCCTGTGTAGGAAGCCTCACATTCAGGAATCAATTAGCTACCCCACATTATTCATTCCGCTGTTGTCTCAGTGGGCACATCTTGCCTAGACATTCAGTATTACAGCAGGCAGGGTCCAGCACTGGGTCAGACAACTGATGTCTTTTGTCCCTCAGAGCTTCTCCAGTACTTTCCTCAAGCTTGTCAACAAGGAGGATGTTTATGTCCTTAGCAACAGGATCTAACCAGATAATTCTTTGGGTACCCAAGAACAATGGTGATACTCTGTGGTTTTTTTTTTTTTTTTGGAGACCTTTGTGGTCTGTCTGGCCAATAGCTCACAGGGAGGTATTCCCTTCCTCAGATTTTGATTTTCATTCAAAAGCCCATGTCTTCCAGGAGTAACATTGTCCACCCATATGGAATCATTCTATTTGAACTCTATATTTTAAGGTTGCGTAACATGAAAATTTGACTTATAATTTCAACCTTTATCCTTAACACCAACTCCATAAGCCATTCCCCCTGTCTCTCACCCAATATTTTTTGTTATTATTGGCAGCTTTGGTGTATAATTTCATGTGACACAACTCACTCATTAAAAATGTAAAATGCAGTGACTTTTAAAAATTGTTTTCAGCATTTTGTAACTTTCATCATTATCTGAGTTAAGAACAGTTTCCATCTCTCTAAAAGAAACCGGTACTCATTTTAATTGCTCTCTATTTCTCCCTAATCCCAGATCCTATTATTCACTAATTTATTTTTGGCTTCCATATATTTGTCTATCCTGGACAATTGATAGGAATGAGTAACAACATGCATGGCCTTCTACGGCTGATCTCTTTCAGTTAGTGTTGTTCTCATGATTCAGCCATGTTGTACTATGTATATACTGCTGCATTAATTCTATATATGGCTAAATGGATCTACCTGAGATTCACATTGCTTGTACTTTTGTGAATGTTTTAAATCCAAATCTGGCTTTAGTGAGCACTTTTAATTTCAAAGCTCCTTACTTTTCTGGGCTGAATTATTTAATGCCTTTGCTCCTTATGATAAATCATAAATCAAGCCTTTTTACAGTCTACAGCAGGAAGTTCAATCTAGCTGCCATATTGTGTAGCAAAGCAGCCATGCAGAGGCTTTTCTTATGAATTCACCTGATCCATTCATCCTTCCATACCAGACCAAACTCTTCACATGGAGGCTTATTTTTTTCTTATCATCTGGCACAGCAAAACTGCCCTCTTCTCCAATTCCTTCCAAGGTATTTTTGGAGCTTTATTCAGATGCTTTTGAAATGACCCTCTCTCCCTATTCAGTTGATAATCATTTTGGAAAGTAGCATTGGACAGGCTTGGATGGTCTCTGACAGTTTGCTTTCTTTGTAGAAAGGAAACCCAACTGTGCCTAAGGTCCTGTAGATGATACATGGAACTACTGAATTAGTAAATGAACAGATCCAAAGTATTCTCTCTTTTCCCCACAATGATTGGCTTCTCGGAGGCAGATTTCATCCGTCTGGTTCCTAACACCTGGATGAAGTGAGCTCAGATGGAGGTGACAATACAGCATGCCCTCGGCACCATTTCTGGGTCTGGCTTCTTGATCTCATGGATATGGAAGGGGCAGAGTGCAAGCTCTCCTTATTTACAGACTCCATGGGGTATGCAGGGGAATATTGAACGAGTCATCCTTGCCAGCACGGCTCCACTGATGCCTTAGACTCCGGAGGATGGCGAGGCATTTGTTGCAATTTTGATTTCCCAGGTTCAGAGGGGGCTTAGAGATGTGTCTGTCTTAAGCTCCTTATTGTCTTTCTGCATATTAAGTGTCGAAACCCCGGTCTCCATGGAACATATTCAAAAGGGAGATCAAGAGAGGAATTATAGCAGATCTAATGAAACCCTAATCTCCTTATTATTGCCACTTTAAAGAGAAAACACTGACCAGCTCCAGTGGTAGGCATTTCTCAAGGGACCGTTCATACCACAAGCAGGACATAGCGATCTGGGAGGTCCAGAGCTTTCTTAATTCCCTTCTCTGTCTGAATCTGCAAATCTTTACACAGTGCTGGGGGTGGAGAGCACCAAGGTTGAACAAATGGGGCATGGCAACTCCATGTCGGGAAAATGAGAAATTGGAATGCCTAGATAGCAGAGGCTCTGGAAGGACATGGCCCCGCCATCGTAGACGGGATTGGGTAGGCAGCAGAGAGCCATCACCCATGGATTTCTGCGGTCACGTGAGCAAGCAGTGGATACCTGTCCTCTTCCTCTCTTCATCAGTTCATCTTCGCAGCTGTTTCATCAGCGATGGGTCATATTAACCCAAATTAGCGGATCTCTCCCTCTGTCTTTTAAGAAAAGATCGACTAGGGGGAACTCAAATGAAAACACAGTGTTGCAGCCTGGCAATAGCAGGAGGTTTCATATAAACCAAATCTAATTTATAGTTGGCACTAGCAAAGGGTTGTGCAGTCTTACACATAATAGAGGCTTAATGGGTATTTGTTGAATTTAATGATTTGAATCATTTGCAGCAAAACAAATTCCACTTCATCTGAATTGTTCATATAGGTTTCTTTCTCGCTCCATTTAGCATAGCAGGCAGGTGAGGGCTTCCACGTGCAGTCAAACCTGAATGAGGGGACCCTTGCCCATCCATGTACTATACCCTAAACCACAAAGGCATGCAATGGCTCTGCTGAAATACAGCTTGGCCACAGTCCCAGTTTCCTCATTTATCCATCAGTAAATGTACAGGGCTCATTGATGAGAAATAACATTTATGATGAAGTAACCCTATGTCTGGCACAGAGAGCCCTTTAATAAATGTCTACTATGATGATAACTTGTTATTCCTCTGTAAGATACTAAGTAGTATTTGCTAAAGTCAGGGCCCGAGTCTCAGAGCTTTCTGTTAAAATGTCCATTCCTTGTGACAGAAAGGCTGAGAAGTCTAATAGGCCCCAAGTGCTCATGAGCCTGGTGTCTCAGATGGGTTTGCATCCTGAAACAGTGTGGGTATATATGGAAATCATGACCGTTGTGGAGGCTGGTTCTTTTGCCATTGGAAAGATAGACCTTGTTCTACAGCTATAACGCAAGATTTGGAGGGACACATGATGAGAAATAAGAATGAATCAATGAAAAATACATGATTAAAAACTGCTGAAATCGCTCAGTAGCTAAAGGTGCTTGCTGCCAAGTATGGAAGATGACCTGAGTTCAAAAACAGGAACCCACATGGTAAAAGGAGAGAACTGATTCCAGAAAATTGTCCTATGATCTCCACAAGAAAGCCACATGCACACACACACACACACACACACACACACACACACACACTCACATCTATACACACACACACACACATGTACACACAAAGCAAAATTTAAACAAGAAAAGTCCCGCTTGCTTAAGGTACTGGTAATATTTCATTCTACCCAGTTTCTACCTCTTTTTCCTCTGTTGCTCAAAGGATGAAAAGTCTAATCACATGGAGGAGGGGCAGACACAGGCCCAAGAAGAGCCTTTGCAACTGGGAGCTTTAGAGGAAGGGTCTGTGGTAAATGAATGCCCCTGGGAGTTGGAGTGTCATGTGTGTTTGTGTGAGAATACCTAAAAGAAAAGCTTCAGTCTGAAGACATTTTTTCCCCTCCAAACTTGCCAGCAGCTTCTAATGTGTAGGAGGGCTGTGAGCCATGGTTTCTGATTATCCAGTAATAAATTTTCCTTTAGGCAAGCAGTGGAATCAAATCATTTCCCAGCCTACTATCTGTGGTAGATAGATGTTAATCAAAGCAACGTTTGTCAAAATGCTTGTTAAAAATACAGATGATGGATGCCCACTCAAGATATATTAAATCAGAGACTCTAGGAAAGGCATCAGGGCTGAGAGAATCTGCATTTTTAACCAGCTCTCCAGCTGATTTTCAGGCTAAAAGCCTGACCACTAATAGTGGTAGATTGCAAACTTAGCTTCATATGAGAACCATCCAAAGAGCGTTGGAGAGAACCCAGTTCCTGAGCCTCTACTCTAGAGATTTTCATTTAGCTGGTCAGGCAGAGGCCCCAGGGATCAAGCAGTCTGAAATCTCCCCCAGGAAATCCAATGTGCTGCCAGGATTAAGAATCAGTGGGCTAGAGGCTATGTATGTTAATAACCAGCAGGCTTAACACGTGAAAGCGCCTACAGCAAGACAGACAGAGACGGCATCTCTATTGCTTATTTGTTATACATATTTTCAATTTTGGTGATTATTAAGCTAAAGAGGCAACCATAGAACAATAGGAAATGCTGTGACTATAAGATGAGCTGATAGTTATTGACACAGCTAAGTATCACACAGACACATTCTATTTAAAACAAGACTACGATACAACTGTGATTTGTTGTTGTTTGGAAATAGGGTCTCACTTAGTAGTTCTGGTTGGTCTTGAACTAGCAGATATCCACCTGCCTCTATCTCCCAAGCACTGGAATTAAAAGTGTGCACCCTATGTTCTGGCTTTGATATTCATCATTACTATGATTTTTGTTTGTGTAGTTTCTTTTATGGGGGGTGAGGGATTGACTAATGAAGCCAGGCAAGACAAATTGGAGCCAGAACTGGTGAAATAGATTGCCAAATCACAATCATTGTTGACAAAGCAGTTCTCTCCTAGTGAATATGATGTGTAAACAGCCTTAGAGATTTGTCAGATAAAAAGTAAATCATTTGAAAGTAGCCATCTCTCCTATATTTTTACATTAGATCATCAGAAAAATAATAGAAGATGATATCATTCACCTTAGCAACATTAAAACAAATTTTAGTAATCAAACGGGGCCCAGGAGATGACTTAATGGATGAAGAGCCTGACACACAAACAAGAGGAATTGAGTCTGTATCCCCAGCAATCACAGAAAAAGTGGGCATAGCAGCACCTCTGCTGCCGGACAGCAGAAACACCAGGGTTCGCTGGAAAGCCTGACTAGCTGAATCAACAAGTTTCAGGCTCAGTGAGAGATCCTGCTTAAAAAAACAACAAGTTTCAGGTTCAGTGAGAGATCCTGCTTAAAAAAATGAGGTGGAGAACAATGGAGGAGGACAACTGACAACCATTTTGGGCCTCCGTGATGTTGACTGCACCAGCAAACAGGCACGCGACAGACATCACACACACACACACACACACACACACACACACACACACACACACACACACACACTCACACTTAAAAATAAATCTTAATAAGAAAAAGCGGGATTTATAGAAACAAAAGCACAAAGCATTAGTCAGCAATGTAAAGATGTTTTACATAAATGGCATTATTGTGTTCCCAGACAAGAAATATTGATCTGTAGCCAATGTGGATTTTCTGTAAATGTATAGTTTAATACATTTCCACACGAGGTAATACTATTTATGTAAAACAATGATAATATTACTCTGAAGTATATCTAGCAAGAGAAGATCATTTAGGCAATGTTAAAAAGGCATCCATCTGTAATTTCTACTATTTGTAAGAATATATAAAAATAAAAACCAGAGTAAGAACTTTTATGAAAAAAATAGTTATTAAAGATAGAACAGTAAAAAAATGAAATAAGTAAAAAATTGCAGTATCAATAGGATACATAAAAATTCACAGTATTTTAGGTCTTTAGAAAAGTTAATTATTTGAGTATTAGGATCAAAACAATTGATTTACCTTTAGAAAATATAATAATTTTAGACTTCTACATCATATAACAAAATTAATTCTACTTTAATTAAACTCAACTAAATGTTTCCTTGTCAATCAACATAGAGCTGACTTCTATAGTATGAAATATGTAACGTTCATATGCCATTATTAAAAGAAATATAAATAACAAGGATATTAATTAAAAGGTTATAGTTTTCATTTAAATGCTGTATAAAGAGAAAAAAGTAGGGGAGAAGCCGTAGCTAATTGATTTCTTTCCTATTCCACTATTGAGAATGAAAATGCCATAATAATTTTTGAAGGGCACTGTGGAATTTTATGTTAAATACCATTAGAATATATGTTTCTGGGCTGATGAGCTGGTTCCGTAGGTAAAGGTGCTTGCCACCAATCCTAAAGGTCTGAGTTCAATCCCTGGGACCTACATGGTAGAAGGAGAGAAACAATTCTTGAAAGTTATCCTCTGACCTCCATCTGTGTATGGCACATGCACACACACAACAACAACAATAATTAGAAACTTTTAAATATGAAAATATGTTCTTGAACCAGACTTGGAGGCAAATACTGCTAATCTCAACTCTTGAGAAATAGAGGCAGGAGGATTACAAGTTGAAGGTCATTCTGGGCTATCACATGAGTTTGAGGCTAGCATGTGTTACCTGAAACCTTAACACAAAAAAACAAACCAGCGAGCAAGCAAAATAACATGTCTCAAAGTATCTAGAGTTTTTGATAACCAATTGTACTTCTCAGGACTTTTCTTTAAGACATAACTAGAGATTTGTATTATGGTTATTAGGCAGGAACGTTCAGGGTGGCATTATTTTTATAATGGAAATTTGAAGCAACTTTAATGCTCATAACAGAGAATTGCTTATATGAATTTTGGTTTAGTCCCATAATGCAATTTTGTAAAACCTTAATAAATGTATCCTTTTCATAGAAAAATGTAGGGAGAGTATAAGCTGTAAATAATGGCTAGAGAAGACCACTAGGTAATTTGTATATTAGTTTTTGAGAAGATGCTTAAACTTATCCCATGTTCCCTGTTAGATCCAGTCTGGACTTTGATTTAAATTGTGTGTATGTCTAAGTGAAGACAGAGGTCCATGCAGTGTGATTTCTACTGCTCTCTATCTCAGTTTTTGAGACAGTCTCTCTGTATCTGAAGCTCCATTCCTTCATCTCCAGTGCTGAGATTACCGGAGCATACTGCCAAACCTGGTTTTTCTGTGGATGCTGGAGATCCACACTAAGGTTCTTCTGTTTGTGTGGCAGGTACTTACTACCTAAGCCATCTTCCCAGGCCCAAGTCTGGATACTTTTACTGGGTTATATGTTAGAAAGTAAAACAACGTTGCCTTTTTTGAAGGTCTTGCTCAGGTGGCAGTGACTCTTGTTTCTATCCTATCACACCTACAGTGGCCTTTTAGAATGTATACCTTTGTATAGTTTTCTGCTCTTGAAAGGGAGAGTCTGCAAGAAAGCAGTGTTTGAGAGAGAATACAGAAGCTTCAGTCACTGGAGTGTGCATTTTCTTCCCCTTTCTTTTAGTTCTTTGACCCATGTGCAAGCGTGCCTCGTACCATCCTTTATTTTACTGCAGTGCTAAGGGGCAGGATCCAGATTTGGGGTTGGGACATAGAGAAGAAAGAAATTTTTGCTGACTAAAAAGTTTTCCTCACATGAGAATTCTGTCCTTTTGCTTACCAGAGTCACAGATCAGGGCATGGGACCAAATAACAGCTAAAAGCATCATTATCTGTTACGATTTGTCCTCTCTGGGTACCAACTGTACTTGGAGACCTTTCACATCACATGGCTCTGAGACAGGGAGGGTGGAATTTAAGTATTGATCCAACAACATCTTCATCTCAGAGGAACTTTTCTCTGTCTCCCTGTCTCTCTGGGGTGATTTCATAAATGGACAATAGATAGGCCACATACAAAAATAGAGCTCTGATTCACGATCCAGGGAATGAGTCTAAGGAGACAAACCCTAACATCTATAGCAATCAGGTCCTAAAAGTCAGGACATAATCAATAACCATTTCCAGTTTTGAAGCAACTGAAGAAAGCCAAATTTCACCCTCTTACTAGATAGTCCACTTCTATCTTCTCCCAGGCTGACAATATCCAGCAGAGGCATACATGGGCCTTGGCTTTCTTTTTTTTACTATAAAATATTTATTCTTCTCTGCATGCCTCTGAGAACCAGTGCAAGGAAAGTTATGGTGGCTTAGTTTCTTTATTAAATGATATTTGTTCATCCTCATGTGAGTGGTTTTTATTTTCTTACATACTCTGTGTTTCTTTAGATATATGAGTACGTACAGAAAAGTATATGCAATAAAATGCTCAGCTGATCCCCATCAATGTGTGTGTGTGTGTGTGTGTGTGTGTGTGTGTATTTTGATTCCATGGACAACCTTTTTGGTCATGGTGTTTTGTTGTAGCAACTAAGACAACTCTATACTAGTCCACATGAAAATATGATATTCACACAAAATTCATATATTCATATACTATAGGAAATTCTATGTATCTTGTGAGACTTATTATAAGATCTGGCAAATCAAGGAAAGGGAGTTAGCTCCTTAAGCTAAAGAATGCTATTGGCAGATATGGGAAACAAAGACAGAGAAAGGTGTGAGATGGAGAAAGAACTTAACCAATTCTCTTCAGAGCAGATGGAGTTTCAAACAACAGCAGGGTCGCCGGCAGCTCATTTAATGCCCTCAGAAGTGTTCTCTGGAAGGGGAAAACATCAGTAAGCTATAAAAACCTAATCAATTATAGAGAGGTTTGTTTTATGAAACAATTCCCTCCAGCTTGGAAACAATGGTTTTCTTAAGGAATGCCAGCAAATTTTAATCAAAAATAATTTTCATTTCTTTTGCCCAATAATTGTGGACTGGAGCAGCCCACACTACTGGGAATGATGTGGAGGGAAGTAACAGTCTTTTCCATATTGCTAATATTTTGCAACTGAAAGCAAGACGGAATTGTTATGCAAAATTATCCCAATTGCCAGTCTACCCTGAACTCTGCAGGTGACCCCTTCACTCTGCCACTCTCTTGCTTGCGCAGCCTCAGCTTCAATAGTGTACAGAGGGATTGCTCCAAAAATGTTGACTGTCAAATGCATCAACACGAACCAGGGTTAGAAAAACAGGATTAATGCAGCCTGCTTAATGAGTCTTCTCTGCTGAGTGACTCCTTGGCAAGAAGGCAAATGTCCAAGAGACTCAAGAATGTAACTGGAGCAGCGAGAACAGGTCCGCTGGTGGCGTCTTTCTCCAAGCTGTCTGATGCCCTGCCTCGTGCGGCGGTCCCTGCACACTGAATCGTTAACCTTTGGCACTGGATAGGGTTCAGCCCTTCAGAAGTGTCTTGATTATGAAAAATCTGCCAGCACTAATGGGGAACCTCTGACCCAGATGCCAGCCCAGGCTTCCAGCTCCTCAGCTGCTGTGAGTTTGATTGAAAAACGGGTCTCTGGTGTCAGGAACAAAGTAACTGGGAATTGGGCCACCTGTAATAGTTACACTTTTATGCAGACCACGAAGACTTTTCTTTTTTCCTTTTGCTGTCAAAGGACTGATTTCTTATATTGTCTGAACACAAAACATACAAATCACCATTGTCAACCGCCTTTTAACCATCTCTTTCAGTTAGGGGCCCACTGCATACCAATTCCTGCTAGTTGCATGATCCTTTAGAATGTGGGAGTCATGTGCACACATGCACACACATGCTCACATGCATGCACACACATATTGATTTCAGGTCTTACCTGTCATGTGCATCTACTTGGTGACAGACAAGAGGCTGACAGCATGGACTTGAGCCGTGTGGAATGATTTGTACACAAGGGGGAAAAAGGGCCTGGAAGGTGAATAGAAAAAAAAAAAACCTGAGAAGATAAAGTGATGAATTTTAAAGTTGAGGAAATGCCTGATGTGCGATTTAAGCCGGAATGCCCGCTGGAGTTCCACCTTGGAGGTTGTCTTTGCACCCCTGGGATTGTGAGTTGGATTACAGGTACCTCACAGGCATGTGTGTTAGAGTGTATGGACTCCAGATGGCGGTATTGCTGTGGGATGCTGTAGCACTTTTGGAATAGAGGATCTGGCTGTCAAACATGGACCACTAGGCGTGGTCTTTGAGGAGTAGATACCAGACCTGCTTTCGGTCCTGTCCTCTGCTTTGCATTTCATGAAAAAGTAAGCAAATCACTTCACAGGCTCCTACCTCCCTAGAGAAAGTCACAATAGCTACCTTCCCTTTCCCTGCCATGATTAAGTGACATTCCTTGAAACAGTGAGCCAAAAGAAGGTGTTTCCTACTGAGGTCATTTATCTTAGGTATTGTGTCACAATGCCGAGAAGAGCAACTACTGTATCCCGTAATCAGGATGTGATAGGCAGCAAGGCTGATTAAACATCGGCAGACTGTTTGTGTCTTCACAGGGTCGTAGACAGGGTGCCCTGAGCTATTAAAATCCACATCACCACCAGTTAGAAGATGCTGAATGAAAAACACTCTTTTTTTTATTCCCATTTTTTATTTTATTTTATTTAAATAATATTTTTTTTTGATTTATTTTATGTACTGAGCACAGTTTCCCCTCCCTCCTCTGCTCTTGTCCCCCAACAGCCCGGCTTCACATCTACTCCCATCCCCATCCACTCCTTTGTGGTGTGGGAGCTCATGGACTCTAGTCCAACAGTTAGGGAGCCGTCATGGGACCAGCCTAGGCCCTCTGCATGTGTGTAACAGTTGTGTAGCTTGGTCCCTCTGTAAGACTCCTAGCAGTGAGACCAGGACCTGTCCCTGGTTTTAACTGACTTTGGGAACCTGTTTCTCGTGCTGAATTAGCAAAGAAACTCTTTAAGAATGCTTCTAACAAGTTCTTATAGCCTAGGATTTGTCAACATCTTGTCCTGGGAGAAAGTGGTCATTATAGTTTTCTCCTTAGTGAAGCCTAGGTGAAGATTTGAACAGAGCTGATTCATCAGAAATCATTCTAGCCTCATTCTGTGCTCCAAGTGCTGATTGTGTGGAAGTGTCAGAGACACAAAAAGACGCCTGTTCTTGCCTAGCTTATTTTCTAGTTATAATGATAGCGGAGAACCAGTCTTTCAACATAATTCCTAAATGATATATGTGATTCATGTGTGATATGTTATACAGGGAATGGAATGTATACAGGTCAATGGAATATACTAAGGTTTCAAGTTCAACCGTTTTCACTGGTGCAACTTAAATTCTTATCATATACTCTTATCGATATAAATGTGTTTATTAAATTTTCTCACTTAAAGAGGGGGATTGACCATTCCTATTCAGATCATTTTATGACTCTGTCCTCCCCCAAAAACCCTAAAACATTGAGTAGTCAATAACTATGCCCTGAGTCTCCTAACGTTCAGAAACCATGAGCCATGCATGGTTTTTCCCACTCGGCATATTGTTATTAATGACACAACATAACACAGAACCTGCTGTAGTTGGCTTTTCCCATCTTAAGATGGACTTTAAGGCTCATCCATAGGATAACTTTTAATAGGTGTAGAATTGTGCACATTTTGTTTATCCCTTCATCAACTGATTGACACAGACAGGCATTCCTTTTGGCCACATTGAATAAGGCCACTAAAACATATTTCACATGGCCATGAACTTTATAGGAGCCATGGCTAGAAGTGGAGGAGTGAAATTGCCCAAACAAGAGGCAAGAGGTAACCTATGCTTCAGCTTCAATTGTGCGTGTAGCTGGCAAAGCATTTTCTAAAATGGTTTCCAGTTGTTGCTGCTGTTTTCTCATTCTCATTGGCATTTGTTAGGATCTACCTTGGTTGTGGTAGTCATCTAAATAAAATATCCAAGTGTTATTTTAAAGTGGGATTTTTTTAAAAAAATCTTCATATTTCAATCATTCATAGCTGTGTTATAGAAGTAAAACTGAACTCATGTTATCATAGACTTTTGTGGACTGTGTAAGACTGGTACCTATGGGATCTCCGCTACAATGTGCTTAGAAATGGAAAATTAAATGTCTGTCTTAGTTATTTTTCCAGCTGTTGTGATTAAAACATCATGACGACAGCAGCGTAAGGGAGAGTTTATTCTGCCTTCTCATTTGGGGTACAGCCCGTTATGGCAGGGGAGTCAGAGAGCAGGGCTTTGAAGCAGTTGGTTACGTTGATCTGTAGTGAGGAAGAAGCGAGCAATGAATGCTTGTGCTCAGTTTACTTTCTCCGTTTTATACAGTCCAGAATCCTGCTCCATGGGGTGCTGTCACCCACAGTCAGCAAATATTCCAAGGTCCATTGGCTCAGTCAAGATATTCCCCTCTGGGTACAATCGGGGGTTATTCTAGATTCTCATCAAGTGGACCACTGAGATGCCCCATCCCTATTGAACTAAGGTTCTGATCTGTGAGGACAGTAGCAGAGAAATGCAATTTTTAAGTTGATACTCAGTATTAACTTGTATGAGGAGCAACCTTTGAAGATGATTTGGAAGGAAATTAAAGTAGAGTCTTTGGTTTTGGTTATTTTTTTTTTTTTGGAGGGGGATAAAGTGCAGGTTGAAGAAATATCCACATTGAAAATGTAGGTTTAAGAGTTATTGATATAAAAATGGTACTTAAAGCCAGAAGACAAATGATATCATTAAGGGGGTGGTGGATATAGAAAGATAAAAAGAGAAGAAAATCAAGTAAGGAGTCATGTGGCATATGGACACCAGGATTCTAGGGAGGAAAAAGAGGTGCTCACGACAACACACATTTTCCATGCCCTGGAAGCTAATCTTATATATTTCTGTATTTGTATTTGTTTAATGTCTAGTCTAGTTGGCATGCAAGGTAATGGGCTTTATTGTGACTTTACATTCTAGCTATCAGCTGTGTAAATCATAATACTTTGTACTTATTTATCCTCCCCTTTGCTCTCCCAACCCTAGTCTCCTTTCTCCTCTATAAAAACAAAACAAAACAAGAAACCACATTCTTCTAATTATCCACATGTTTTGAGAAGCTCTGTTACTTTCTTCAGCCTTTGAAAGACTAAGCGCCCCCCCCCTTTTTTTTTTACCAGATAATCACATGACTTCCTACTTGGGAATTTGGTTTTGTTCTAATATGTAAAGATGAGGGACGGTGCTTGCAGGGGTTAGAGGTGACTGGGGCAGAAGTTTTCGCATGCCTCCTCTCTCTGTGGTTCTCTTTGCCTGGAGCGTTCCCCTGGTCTCTCCAGTTCTTTTGAGCCACTAATCAAGTATGCCAGATTTTCAGCTTCTGGTTTGCAATCTCAGATCCCGTCAGTGTTATCCCATTGGAGCGAGAGTTAATTAAAGCAAGATTAAAATGTTAATAATTTTGGGGGCAATATGGCAAAAGCTGGGAGTCTCTGGAGGCTGAATGAGAAGGCTTTTCATGGAAACTGAAAGCATGGGGCAATGAAAAAATCCATCTAAATTGTCAAGCCAGTCTCATTTTAGAATTGAATATTTGCTTTGGAGAACAATTATGATCTTTCTCATTTGCAAGGAAGTTTATGATTTGCTGTAGTTCATTGAGTATGCAGGCTATTAAATTCATGAACACAGGACCAAATATGGCCCAGGGATTTGGGGGAAATATAAATGGCATCTCTCTGAGCTGTTTCCCCAGGTTCTGTTGTAGGAAGGAGAGATTTTTCATATCACTAATCATCAAGTAGGTACCATTCCTGAATGGTTTAGGGCTGCAAAAACATTTATTAAAAAAGTATTAAGGATACTGAACATCTTATTTCATGTAGCTCTTTGTCAGCATCTTTCAAATGCTTGCCTATATCCATTAAAATCATCTCATTGTAGATGCATATGAAGTGGAGTCAGCTGGTCTACCTGAAGAGCCTCTTGTTGGGTTCTGGAGGTCAGCATCATCTGTCCATCTTATCATCCTGGAAACTTCCTAGACACTGCTCATGGCCTTAAAGGAGGCTGGGGCTTTATTTTGCCCTGGTTATATACTATCATGATTCAATTTCTGTAGTATTGCAAGGCAGGTCTGGGATTAACTTCCCATCATTACAGTGGCCTTGGTTTCCACTCATTGTTATGTCCCATGGGTGCCATACTCACATATAGGACCAACCAATTTGTCCTTGACCTCTGGGCACTTTGTGGCCCAGAACATATTGTTTAGAGTTGTGAATTTGAAAAGAATGGTCTAGATCCTATTTTCCTTGTGCCTGAGTGAGAAAATATATTATCTACAAAGGCAGAAGTTTCTCAGAGGTCTGAAGAGCTGTCCTGTGCATAAGAGCTTGTGTTATGGACTACAGTTACTGCAGTCTGATGTCCTGCAGGCATTCCCCTCTATGTAAT
This sequence comes from Microtus pennsylvanicus, assembly GCF_037038515.1. NCBI lineage: Eukaryota > Metazoa > Chordata > Mammalia > Rodentia > Cricetidae > Microtus > Microtus pennsylvanicus. The sequence goes on along the minus strand of NC_134586.1, from coordinate 87,527,825 downwards.
GTTTACCTCTGATTTGCGGCTGCATTTCTTCTGACTGATAAATATGTCGTCCCATGTGTTGAAGGCTCTAATCTACTTCAGGGAAGAATCAATCTGCTAGGGAGATGGTGGAAGCTCAGTCATATAAGCATGTGAAATTGAGTTAATTTGTGTACAATACATTATCTTAAGCCTTGGGTTATTCTTGTGTCTTAGTGGCTTTTCTTGTTGCTGTGATATAAAACATACTGACAAAAATGTCTTAAAGAGATAAAAGATTTATTTTGGTTTAGACTTTAATGTGCAGTCTATGGTAACTAATTTTGTGTCAACTTGACACAGACTAGAGTCATGGTGTTTCATCACAGCAATAGTAAGCCAAACTAAGACACAGTCCATTATGATGGAGACATCCAGGAGTAGAAATTTGAAACAGCTGCACATTGCATCTACAGTCAGAAAGAAGGAAGCAACAAAGGCTTATAATTAGCCCACTTTCTTCTTTTTATACAGCACAGTCAAAGAAAGGAGGGGTGTCAACCACAGTGGGTAGATTTTCTCACCTAAATTAGTCAAACAAAGATAGGCATGCCCAAATATGTAAATCTAGATCTCATCAAGTTGACAGTTGAGAATAGCCATCTCACCTCATTATTAGGACTATCAGCATGATGATGATGATGATGATGATGATGATGATGATATAATGTTGTTGATGATGATGGTGATGGTGATGATGATGATGATGATAATGATGTAGGGGCTTTCACGGGTGATCTTTAAGATATAAGCTAAACTTTCTCAGAACTCCTAAAGGTACTATCTCTTTCTCACCCCTTGTCTGCATTCCTAGAAGACTTCTGCAAGAGGAACATGCATGTGTGTCCTAGATATGATCAGCCTGAAGTTTTCTTAGTTTAGTCGAGCTTGAACAAAAACCTCTTGGCTCCACTGACAGCTTTTTCTACACAGTTTTTCTTTTTCTAGCAAATAGAACACAAAGCCCTTTTCCTCGTCTTTTTCCTTGCTAATTTGGGACTAAGAGCAGGCAGTCTCATTCCCAGGGCCATGGTACTGCATTGTCCCATGTGTCTTCCTTACTGTCCTACACTGTGTTTATTCTCTTGCAGATCACTCTCATTTAAAATTATTATTTATTTATTCATTTATGAGGGGTTGCAATAGGGCAGTGTGGAGGTCAGAGGATAACATTGGTTTTTTCTCCTTCTATAATATGGTTCCCAGGGATCAAACTCAGGTCGTCAGTCTTGACAGCAGTCACTTTCTCCTCACTGAGCCATTCCACCAGCTTCCTTTCTTTTATTAATCATTGTTTTTGTGGCTCAGCTTGAATGTGTCATCTGTTGCTCGGTGAGGCCCTGACAAACACACATTCCTACTTTTGTCCTCTACTAACAAGATACAACCTATATTCCTTTTCCCCTCTGACACTTCAGAATATACCATTGACTTCCATTCTCTTCAAAAACAAACATTATCCTGAATTTGATGGTGCAAGTGATATGCTTGTCCCTGTTTTGAATGTATTACTTATCTTTGCATTTCTCCTTGAAGCATGATCCAAAAGACAAGCCATATCTCCACAAAATATAAGATACTCTTTGCACCTGCCTGCTTGAGCCATGATTGCCAGACCTTTATGAGGTCTGTCTTTGCCTAGCTTTATTCTTAGATACCCCCTCTCTGAGCCATACCCTCTTTTATCTTGGGCTGACTTGGACAGCATTTCCTTGCACTGGTGAGATCTGGCTCCTGACTTGATGAGAGTATTTAGAGAATCATTTTGAAGTAGACTTTTCAGAGTCTTAGATTACTCTGGTCGGGGAGGCCAAACATTTGAGAGGAGGACTTTACAGATAGACAGCTTTGCAATTCATGGGCATGAGACGTGCAACTCAGAAGTAATTGCCTCATATTTACCACCCTTTGTCCCGTTTCCTCTCTAAAGTTCCTGATGTACTTTGAGATATACAGATGAGAGTTGAATTATATCACCCTCAATTATAAGGTTTGAGAAGTCAAACCTGTCACTAGCACATAATGTTATATTCCCAATGAGTATCCTGAGCTCATTCAAAAGCAGCAGCTATATCAAGTTACGGTGGAGAGCATACTAGAGTAGCTGAGAGGTCAAACTGGGTTCTCTCAAGAGCATTTGCATTCTGAGTAGGCCCAAGATGATGTGCCAGAGATCTCCTGGCTGCTTCAGCCTCATCACTCTGTGATGGCTGTGATGTGAAACAAGCCCTCTTGATTATAGTCAATGGGAGTTTGAATATACATTGTTTTCCATATCTGAATAGGCCTTGTTCTCTGTCTGCCATGACAGACAATGTACTTCCTAGGCAGACAATGGCCTGTGATGAAGGGTGTTTGTCAGAGAGAAAGTTAAGACTCAGGAGAATTAAAAATAATCTTCCCAATGCAGATTTTTCTCTGAGAGGGAACTGTGATCTTCCTTTTGTATTTGAGGCTTGGCATGGGGTCTAGCCTTCTCAGGGGGGCCAAAAAGCAATCCTGCACATTAAGAGGAAAAGTCATAAATAATCACTTTATAAAAGATTTTAGCCTCTATATCATGAATGGATCTTAATTTTACATATATTAACATTGATATCATAATGACATCATGAAAGTGTTTCATCTGTTGGAGAAGGGAATAGAAGAGGAATCCTTTCATATGTAGATTTTTTTCTGGGCAACTAAAAGTCTTCAGCTTTTTTCCCCATCAGTTAACTAGTCTAAATGGTCATCTTGACACATTGTAGGTTCACCTAGGAAGAGAATCTTGAGGGTGGTTTGTCTTCATCAGGCTGGCCTATGAGCATATCTGTAGGATATTGTCTTGATTGCCTTCATTGAGGTGGGATGACACACATGTTGTGGTGTATCATTCCATGGGCTTGCATCTTAGACTGTAGAAGGAGAGAAGGTGGTCCAAACACTAAGCATTCTCTCCAATATTGAACTGTGCATAAGGCTTGCTGCTTGAGTTCCCAGTCATGGCCTGTGACCAGGAACAAACCCATTCTTCCTTAATGTTGTTCTTGTCGGAGTATTTTATCACAGTGGCAGAAATGAAAGTAAGACACTGGCTATGATGTAGTTCTAGAGTTTTTGTGTCTCTGATGTGATAATTGCAAATGCTGAGTGTCTAAGGGTGAATGCCGCAGGCTCTTTGATGAAGCAGGGATATAGTTTCTATTTTTATTTCAGGTCCTTTTATGGCACTACCTGAAATACAATTAATAAAAGCTCAGGATCAGAAATTGGGGTTCAACTTGAAGATCTGAAAAGCAAAACAGCCAGCCACTGGCTCTTACCTTGACTTCAGTCTGAAAAATGCTGATTCTGTCTCCAGGAATCTCAGAAGGAGACTGTGTTTGAGAGCTGTCTTCCCCATCTTATATTCCTCTCTAGGGCTGGGATTAAAGGCATGCACCACTGTCATTAAATGCATACACTGCCCAGTTTCTATGGCAGTTAGTGTGGCTACTGGGATTAAAGGTTTGTGTCGTTATGGCTACTCATCTTAAAGGTGTGTGTTACCATAATCTTGCCTTTAAGGATGACCAATTGGACTGTTTTACTCTCATATCTTCAGGCAGTCTTTATTAATACACAATGCAGGCAAAAGATTGAAATGCCACTACAACTGCGTAATAATTGGTCTATTATTTTCCCTAGAGTTGTCTGTAAGGGTAAAGATATCACAAGTACCCCCTATGGAAACTTCACACTGTTGTTATGAGACCAATAATTTTAGAACACATTAATCTCCAAGAGAACTTTGAATAATTTTTCAGTTGTATTCCACAATAGTTTTCATGCTGAATTTGCTTATCAGTGTTGTGTCTACTCCTGCAACTTCCAGGTATTTTATATTTCTAATCAAGTTGACTTTAGAACCAAAAGAGTTGCTGCCAAAGGAAACATGGGGATAACATTGAATTTCTTCTATTATCATCCATAGGCTGCTAAACAAGATTTTCACTCTATACAGCTTCTTTGGCTAAACTCTTTGTCCATCTACTCCTACTCTGTGTTTCTTTCTTAAATCTAGCCTTTGATTCCTGACAAACAATTCTTTCAAATGCAAGGTTAATCCATTTTCAATGGCCTTTGATATGAACACATCTAAGTGGCTTAGAAAAGTATTTCTGCTTATTCTTTCTTATTCACCTTAGGTCAGGGTAATTTGCCTTGGAGTCCAGGTTTCCAAAGAGAGTGCTGTGGACTCTGGAAAAACTTAGAGACTTAAACGAGGAGTCTGCAAAGCTAGATGCCTTTCTGGCCTTTCCCGAAGATTAAAAACATAGTAATAATCTGAGCATACAGGTACTATTTTTTAAAATTCTTGTTGGTTGATTTGTGATTTTTGCAAACCCAAATTGTCTTTTAACAACTTGTGCAATTCATAAACTTGTTTAGAAAAGAATGTATAATTTAGTATATTAAAATCCAGAGAAAAAATTTTCCGTTTGTGTCATTTTAAAGCTATCTTGCTCTTCAGAGATGTTTGTATCTATGTTTTAAAAAACTGTTGGAGAATTTTATTATATGCATGCCATGTGTTTTGACCCGGTTTATCCCCTCTTTTCTCTGTGTTATAGGGTAATATTCCTCTGCCTTAAAATGATGGTGCCAGTTTTAGCAGTAGACAACAGATCCTTGATGTGCAGGTGGTCTTTATATTGAAAGCAGAGTTTACATTCTGCTCTGCAGCCTTTCAGACCGAGGTCACATGTTGATTCTACAGCACTCTCTCATCAAACATTCACTACTCAGTCCTTCTAATATTTGTTTCTCTTAAAAAACTGGGTTAGTGATAAGTTGTGGGGCATGTTAGCTATTGGCCAAATCACCAATGTTTCTTACATGATTACTTTCCCATCTATTGATAACTCTTTTTTCCTAGCCACTCAGATTGTTCCTGACTAGAAGAAATAGGGTAAGATTAATGTTTCTGAAAGTGTCACTTGATTACATGCTGTGGGACAATGGTCTTTACACTGTCACTTGTATTTTAAATAAACACTGATTGGCCAGTAGTTAGGCAGGAAGTAGAGGTGGGGCAACAAGAATTCTGGGAGGAGGAGCCAGTGTACAGGCACGATGTGACTGATGTGACTGCCTCACCGAAAAAGGTACCAAGCCACGTGGCTAACACAGACGAGAACTATGGGCTAATATAAGTTATAAGAGTTAATAAGAAACCTGAGACACTAGGCCAATCAGTTTATAATTAATGTAGACCTCTGTGTGATTTCTTTGGGACTTTACAACTGCAGGAACAGGGCAGGACAGAAACCTCAGTCAACAGTTACAGACTTTGGCCATTGATTGTACTCACAGTGCTGACTGTGCTCGCTGTGGGAATCCACTAGGGAAATGTAGGTGCAGAGCACAATGACAGGCCAAGTGAGAAGCATGTCCAAGTCTTTTTCATTAATTTAGAGGCATGATACTTGCTCCTTCTGTGAAAACATGAAGTCTAGCTGATGGGGGTGTGTGGAGGGGACCATGTAAAGATATTATCATTCATGGAAGGGTGGGAGGAAGGAGACCATTTCAGGGTGGCCTTGTTGGGAATGTCTCCAGGTAAAAAAATGGAACAACAGTAGGTAAGATTTCAAGATGAGGAAAGAGGTTATGAAAGTGTCATTCATTCTGGATACTACACTTGGAGCTTTATCTACATATGTATACATGTGAATATACATGCATGCATTCAATCTTGTTGGCTCTAAGAGACAAGAAATAATGACTTCGACTGGGTGTGGAAGCATTTGGGAAACAGGAAATAAGAGCATTGAGAATTCTAGTCTGGCTAAAGCCTTGGCTACACAGATTGACTTTGTGTGTGAGTGTATGTGTGTGTGTGTGTGTGTGTGTGTGTGTGAGAGAGAGAGAGAGAGAGAGAGAGAGAGAGAGACAGAGACAGAGACACAGAGACACACACACACACAGAGAGAGATGAAGAGCGACAAAGACAAGGGCAGGCAGAGACAGGGGAGAGTTGAGAATCAGAATTTAAGTGACATGAATCACAGATGCACCAGAAAACAATTACAGAGTTAATATTCAAATCCATAACTAACTCCCAAATGCCTAAGGAAATATTTTTTAAGTATTAATTAGGAAAGAAATTTAAACTTTTGTTTCCTTTGCTCACGAGCTGTTCTCATGTCAGATTTGTCACTCCTATAAATTAAATCTAGAATGATGTGTTAGCAAGAAAAGATCCATAGGACCTCAGGAACCTGGAAATCTGTATTATACATTGGTGTCCATTTGACACTCAAGAACAGAAACAGAACTAGCAAAAACAGTAAAAGATTGCCTCCCCACTCCTGCATCTTCCTCTGTTACCAATTTGTGGGTTTAACATGGGAGGTGATTATGTGACTGAATAACCAATTCTCAGAGGAGACTGCCACTGCATCTGAGGCTGAAGCTTCAAGTCTACAAGCAGACAGATAGTAAGGGAACGTCTCAAGCAAGTTGGAATCACGTGCACACAGTTGAATCTCTGCAAGCGTAAGCTGCATCTTCACGATGATGTAATAAAACTTGGGTCTGTTTCTATTTCCTCTGCTTTTTATGGGTTCCTGTAGCTGGAACCTTTTTTATGGATGTAAAAGCATATATATGCTCTTGATTCCCTTTTACTTCACAGACACAAATCAGAACACCCATAACTATATGTGCATACTTCAAAAGGCATTTCCCATCTATCCTCTCTCCAGAATCCCCTCAGTATCTCTCTTTGGGTTTGTTCCATTTGGCTACATGTAATAAAGAAAATTGGAGAAATGGTGGCTCAGCCAACCCCAGTTAAGATATCCGGAAGCCATCCCCTGTTTTAAAATGTTGCTTAAGCAGGAGAATTTTCATTCTGCCAATGTCTGCATCTACTGTTAAGGGAACAGATACTACAGCACAGAAGTAAGTGAGTTTGGGGGAGAATTGTTCAGTTTAAGGAGTGTAGATAATTAATCTTAGTCGTTCCAGGGCAGAAAAAGTAGGAGTCATCATTTGCGCAAATGAAGACATTGCAATCTATGGAGAGGCAGTTTTCAATTACCATTCTAATCACAGCTAGAATAAAGCAGGAATTATGTGCCTTGTGCCATTTGATTTGCCTGACAGGCTAAGACCCTGGCTCCTGGGTACATTCCTACTTAACTTTGCCCATAGAAAAGTGATCAGAATGATTTTTTGATGATTTGTGTGCATGCTTTTGGGTTAGAAACATAGATTTAAACCTTTATCTCAACTCATTTCATTCCCGAGAAGACATTGTTCATGACATTTGCCAAATCCTAGTACATAAAGAACTATAATAGCATACTAGATGGAGAAAGGGAACTCAAAGTGGAAAATCGGGTGATCTAGCCCAGGTGCCCCATGGCAGTCTGGCTATATCAAGCTAGCAGGTAGGTAGACTATTGTAAGTGTTGAGTACAAAGCAATATGATGGAATTATCATAGAGGCTCATTGGTATTCACACAACACAGCAAGGAATGTATACTAAATCCATTTATGTATCTGTAAGTCTCATGGAATGGTCATGACTTCTATTCAAATTAGTCAGCTCATCTGTAATCATCACGGGGCAATAACTAGGCTGGGATCACTATTGCTGGGGCCAAAATGATAGTGACATCATGGATATTGGCAGGAAAGTGTAGGTGGAAGAAATAAAGCTTATTATAATAAAAATATAAATGCCTTTATTAGAACACAAGAACAGCATTTTGATCCCAGGGTGGGAGATGCCTTGCAATTGATAGGCATGGAGAAGATGCCTGAACTAGGTCTGGATGAGATCACTGAGGGATGGAGAACACTTTGTACATTGTTTAATCTGACTTTGTTTGGTTTAAGAGGCCAGGTGAAGATAGAAGATATGAAATTTTAAAAGGGTACTTAACTCTTGATTTTTCAATTTATCCTTTCATTACAATGATTGGGACTTAAAGTGTTTACAATTAAAGTTAATGAACATTTTATTGCTCATGTCCCATCATAGCAAATTAGACTCTTGATTTCCTTCTCAAAGTGGGAGAAGGCCCCAGGCAGCCTCTCCCCGAAGCCAGTGCTGCACAGCGACAGGCCCTGCAGAATATTTCATGGGCATGAAATTTGGAGTAGGTACCACGAAGGAAAGAATCTGCTAGGAAATATGCAAAGGGCATGTGGAGGTCAAATGATGAGAAAGACCTGGTATGGATAAGGAGATGGGAAGAGGGATGGTGACTCCCTGGAAACAGCCAGGGGATCTTTTTTTTTTTTTTTTTAAATAACTGTCCTGGACATCTTCAGCTCATTCTTTTTTTTTAATGCTTTATTTAACTTTATTTTATGTGCATTGGTGTGAAGGTGTCAGATCCCCTGCAACTGGATCTTCAGACAGTTGTGAGCTGCCATGTGGGTGCTGGGAATTGAACCCAGGTCCTCTGGAAGAGCAGTCAGTGCTCTTAACCACTGAGCCATCTCTCCAGCCCCTAGCCAGGGGATCTTGTAAATGCTTAACTCACCTTCCGATGTGGTGCTGAAAGAGAAGAAGGCCAGAGTCCTTGTCATTGCTTCCAACACCTATCTCTGACAATGAGCCCCATCCCTGACCCTGTGTGCGTGCAAGTGTGTGTGAGGAGGATACTCAGTATATTTTTACTGGGTTTCAAGGGATTTTCAATAATATTCCATAGTATATCACCCCAGAATGGAGTGACGCAGAGTAGAATTGAGGACCATCCTTTTACCTGGAGAAGTCTGGCTGTTCTGGTTAGGAGCCTTCAACCCAGCATTCCAGTCCCACAATAGTTGTTTCCTGAGCTCCCAGATATGGGCTTCAATATCACCATGTCTGAAATAAGGCATCTGTGTCAACATACATGGTGTTTTCTAGATACCTCCTAGTTCCTACAGACCCTGGACACTGTCATGTACTACTCTGGAGAATTATTTTTTAAATATTGTTTTGTGGTTACCTGACTATGACATTTGAGCAGGCTTATGTGGAGGGCAGAGACCTTCCTGGCTCTGTTCATGAAGATGAACCAAAGATCATAGGTGCTTTACCACTGGAAACATAGACACACACACATACATATAAATTGGAATAACTATTTTGACTATATTTGCACCAGTATGAAATAATGATTAGAAAGATACTGGAAATGTCATTACTCATGTGGCACACTTGCTGAGACAGATTATTACATTAACTGATGATAAATATCTCCAACTCTGTTTGCTGTTTCTTCATTTTCGTAAGTGCATTTTCCGAGGAAGTTGAAATCTGTCATGGAAAGGAATCACCCATCCAGGCATCATCCTAGGACCTATCAGTTTGAGGTTCTTTTTAATTAGAGCAAAGGAGTTGTGGCTGCAGCATTTTATGTGTGTGTTTTTTTTTTCAGAATTCACACTTTGCTCACATAATTTATGTTTTCCTTGGTAACTGGTAGAAACATTTGAAGGGTCAGCCTAGGAGGAGCATAATCAGTGGGAACAACTTTTCTAAACCTCTCTTCCTTGTGTCATTAATCAAAAGAAACACACGTAGTAACCCAGTCTGTCAGATTCACTCACAAAAGTTGCAATTTATCTCCCAACCATTCTTGCCCCTTGAACCTGCTAGCTGATTGGGTAATGAGTAATTACACACCTTCAGTTATTACTCTGACTTAGGATTTTTCAGCTTCCACTTTCTGTCAGCAAATGGGACTGAACTGCATGTGCGCTGGCTTGAGTACACAATGAATCAGAATTAATGAAATGTCATAGCCATTACAGCGAACTCAGAAATTTGCATGCAAATACGGATAAGAGGTCTCTTGGTTTTAACTTTGCAGCTATAAGCAAAACTTGCAGGTCATCTCTATGTGGTTTCCCCCTACTGTCATTCTGCAGGTGGCAGGTTCTGAGAGCAATAAGGATTGAGAAGGTACCAAAGGCCTCCGTGGAAAATACCAGAAAGGAATGTATACCCTTAGGGATGGCTTTAATTGTCAACTTGACACAATCTCAAGTCACTTGAGGAAGGAGTCTCATTAAAATATTATCTAGATCGGATTGGTTTGTAGGCATGTCTGTGGGAGATTGTCCCTTTTTTTTTTCAGCAAGCAGGTATTTATTTTTAAGAAGACACAAAAAAACAATAAGCAAGAACAACACAAAAACTGATGCTTTGACATTAGAAATGAACTTTTGTGTAACAAAATATACCTTTTTATTGGGATTTTTACGCGACATAATGTGTTTTGACCAAGTCTACCCCTGATTCCCATTTCTCCAGTTCCTCCCTTTTCTCCTTTACCACTTTCCCCTGTAAACTTTGTGTGCTCTCATTTGGTTGTTCTTAAACCACCAAGCCCACTTAGCTCTGGCTGTATGTGCAGGGGTGTAGGAACATTTAAAGTACGGGTAGCCTCTCGGGGGCAACATCTTGGAAGTAAATCAACTCTCTTGCCCTCAGCATTTATCAATTTCCAAAGGCTTTGCAACTAGGTATGGGACTTCATGAACCACTTCTCCATCCACGCCGTGAGTTTATTTGGCTTGATCTTGTCCTGATCTTGTGCATGCTGTCAAGGCTGCTCTGAGTTCATACGTGCAGTGGCGCTATCATGTCTGAGAAGTACTGTTTTGTTTTGCTGTGTTTGGCAGACATCTACTATCACTTGTTCTTGCCATCTTTTCATCCCCCCTTCACAACGATCACTGAGTCTTACGAGGAAGGGTGTGGTGCGGATGTCTCATTTACAGTTGACTCCTCCACGGCCTCTTATTCTCCACACATTGACCTTGCTTAGATTTATGTGGGAAGACCCAGATTCCTGTAGGTGATACCATTGCCTGGTTTTGGGTCCTGGACTATAAAAGAGTAGAGAAAGAGATAAGCTGCATGATAAGCGTGTGTGTTTTTATTTTCTCTCTCCTCTTGACTGTGGGGAGGATTAGATGCTTGCAGTTTCCTGCTTTGATTTCTTGGCAGCGATGGACTTTAACTTGGAATTGTGAGTCCAATAAATGCATCCTCATTTAAAGTTGCTTTTGACAGGGTATTTTATCATAGCAACAGGAAATGAAACCAAGACACCTGCCTACTAAGAGCAGCTGTGGTTTTGAAATTCACAGGTCTTTACCTACACCACAGGGGACCCTTCCTCTCTGTGAAAAGTTGTAACATTGTAGGGAGCCAATGACATTGGCTCTGTCATTGCCTGCTGCTGTAACGTTGAAGCCAAAGAGGGGTTGACAAGCTGGCAACAGGATTTACTAATCTGGGTTTCTAGGGTCCACATGACCTGTTTCTAACGCCAAACACTTTTAAACTTGTAGGGCAAATATTGACTTTGCTGCTTCTTTGGCACATAGGTCTAAACTTGTATGTACTTTTCAGTCTAAAGTAATTTTGGGACAATGTGGCCGCATACATTAGAGGAGAGCAATGTGTTCCTCCCTTTCTAGTTAATAATCAGTATGCTAATGTCAGTAGTCTGCAGATTGTCCTTGTGGCTTGTAGTTGACTTCAAGCCTAGCCATGTGTCATCAAAGACCTGGGAAGATTGATAAATGAGTGGCAACACTTGAGTTCCGCAGATTTTGAAAAATCACCCAATCAAGTAACTGTAGTGAACCATATGTCACCTTTCTATGGACCAGCAGCCTCTGCATTCCTGGTTTGGGCTGCATTCAGGATACTAGACCATCAGTACTGTGCCTTAGTAGCCGGTAAAAGCTTGGTTCTGGAAGGCTCCCAAAAACATCATTAGCTAGGGGCCCTTCTTTTCCTAATGTGTATTATATTTCTGTTGCTGTAAATTTATTTATGTCAAAAATAATGCACTTTCTCTTTTTAAAGTGATGAATGGTTTCTCTCTCTCTCTCTCTCTCTCTCTCTCTCTCTCTCTCTCTCTGTGTGTGTGTGTGTCCTAATAAATTTATAAAGAGAGAATGGACCTACATGTCCAGATGTTTAGGTAATATAGGAAGATAATATTCCACTCCTAAATGCTAAAGAACTTGCAGAAATTTACAAACGCACAGAATTTGAGGGAATTATAGAAAGCCATGTAGGAGAGCAGTTCGGCAGCTAAGCAAGTAGGCTCTGATTACCCAACAGAAGAGCCTCTCAGGATAAGCCTCGGTATTGGTTATTCCATGTTTATATATACTGGTGACTTAGTTGCCTTCCTAGAATATCCAGGCTCTCAACCTACAGAAGGATAGTGGATTTGGAAGAAATGGGCTGTTTAGGTGTAAACCAGTTCCATCTAGCTTTCCAGATTCTCCTTGGAGGTTTCTAGGCCATTTGAGTGGCATACCATGGCCCTAATCCTCAACACCAAAGAAGCCAGCCATGTATGTTGGTGTTGTCATAGCTGCTCTTTAATATGTTCACAGGGCAGCAATGTGAATAATGCAGAATTATCAGATGTTTCAGAACAACACTTTCCTGAGAAATTTAACCTCTATGAACAATAGCTTTTGCTCTCTAATTACATCATTGAAATCACCCTCAACTCCTCTTTCCCTGGAAGTAACTGAAGAAGAAAGAGACATGGGGAGCAGACCGAGCATCATTACCTGGTGGGAAAGCTTGGAGGAGGCATGAGTTTGGCATAGGCCAGTGAGGGCCTCTAGAGAATGAGTTAAACACCCTGGTTTGAAGGACCTACACTACCTACACGCTATTCTTTCAGATCTCCAACCTCACAAATGGCTTTGTTTCAACAATTGAATACAGAGGACAATGGGTTGAGTGATCTTGCTTGCAGTTTAGTTCCAACAAGCTCTGAAAACAGTTTAGTTCTCTCTTGTTCCTCCTGCATGGGACCCGTGCATTTCTCATTTATACTTCTTTGGTTCTCTATTGCCTTCTCTCTGCCATCCTCAGAAGGCTCCTTGACATCTCACAGCTGCCTTGCTTTGTTCTGGTCACACCAGGAGGCAGCAGCTGGCAGGAGCCAGAGAAAAATCAGTACCTGATAAAGACAAATCTGTGCCCACTACCAGAACAGATGTTTTACCTATTAGGGAAAGAACCTGCTGTTGGATCTGTTGAAGTAGTTCAGTTTTCATGAGGATTCTAGATTTTGTTATAAAGTGTCTTCCTTCCTTCCTTCCTTCCTTCCTTCCTTCCTTCCTTCCTTCCTTCCTTCCTTCCTTCCTTCCCTCCTTCCTTCCTTCCTTTCTTCCTTTCTTCTTTCCTTCCCTTCCTTCCTATCTTTGTTTTTGCGAATCTGATGCATGAGAATTGTATTTGTATTATTTCCTCCCTACCCTCTTCCTTTTCCACTCCTTACATAGCCCCCTAACTCCCTTTCAAATTCATGACCTCTTCTTTAATTATTATTGCTGCATATGTATGAATATATTGATGTATATGTGAGTATATCAATACAACCTGTAGAGTCTCCTTCGTGTTGATCATATGAATACACATTTAGAACTAGCCACTTGTGATTGGGTAACTTAAAAGGGTCGTTAAATGCCTGGAGAAGACCAATTCTCCCTCTCTCAGCAGTCATTAAATTGTCTGTAGCTATTCATCTAGACCTGGGGTCTTGAGAGAGTTCCTCCATCCACACTGGCTAGTCAACTGATACTGTCATTGTGTTGGCTTTGTTTAGGTGACCATATTGTTGGGATTTCATGGGTGCAGCTTAATATAAAGAAGGCACTATCTTGCAACAGACATTTTGATTCTCTGGCTCTTAAAATCATTCCACTCTCTTTTCCATGATGTACCTTGAGCCTTAGATGTAGAGCTTTGTGTAATTTACTATGGCATTGTAAGAGGCTGGATCATTTGCTCTGGAGAGCTCAGTTATAATGTACTTCAGCAAGACAATGCTCACAGATTTCCAACACTATATAGTCTTGATGCCATAGAATGGCAGAGACTGCAAGACCCTCTGTGACTCTCAGGGCAGGACTCCTGCCGAATCTGCTCACTCAGAGTGCTGCACCTAGAAAAGCTGCCTTGCCTTTACCCAGAGGAAGTTAGGGACATACAGCAGTATAAGCTGATCTGCTGAATCAGAATATATACTTTAATTAAACACAAAGAGTACTATTTGCATGGGTGTAAATATCCCTCTGCAGCATCCCTGACCAATGAATAACTGTTTAGATATGGGATGCCATCTGCTTCATTACAAGGTGTTTTTTTCTGGAGGCATTTCTAAGCACCACAGAGTGCTTTATTATAACTATGGCACCGAGGGATATTTATCCATATCCCTGGGGAAAATGTATTCACCTTTGTGTGTGTGTGTGACTTTTAAATGCTCTACAAGTACGTATTGCCTTGATTGATCATCACAGCTGGGTAAAGTAGGGACCATTTGTTTTAACAAAACAGAATGGCAACAGCAAATCTACAAGGGGGATATCTTTACATGTCTCACTTTGTACGTGAGAGAGATGAGGCAGGGAGGATTGGGTAACTTTCTCAAAGTCCCGTGACTGGGAAGTGGGTTATGAACTAAAATTTATGGAGCTTGCTCAGAGGTAGCTCTGTATACTCTAGAGATAACTATGCATTATATATATAAATATATATATATTATATTTATTGTTTGTATACTGTATGTGTGTATATAGGCATACATATATGTGTGTGTTCTATTTTTTTCTCCATGAAAGCGATTAAATTATTTTGTACATTTATATACTTACATATGCAAGTTCATGTGTGTGAGAGTACACATGTAAGGAAATGTCCATTCACATGTGCAAGTGTGTGGAGGGCAGAGGCCAACCTTCAGTATCACCTCTTGCAGTAATACAAACTCAGCATGCTTGAGACAGGGTCTCTCATTGGCTCAGGCCTTACCATTTAGGCTATATTCACCGGGCAACAAGCCCCAGGTTCTGGGATTACAAGTGCTTTCCACCTTGCTTGCCATGTTTATCAGAGTGTTAGGTATTGAATTCAGGTCTTTACACTATCAAGGAAAACATTGAGTAGGCTATCTTCCTATTCTGAGTGTCCTTCAGGATCCTTCTCTTTAGTGTGTTCTACACAGGACTCTACTGTACTCCCTTACTGTGTCAAGCTATAGTTGGTAACTAAAGTGTGGTCTTTAGTATTGCACTCCAAACCTCACCTGCGTGTTTTCAATCTGGGAAACATCATAAGTTCAATCTGTGTTGGATAATAAAGGCCAAGCCTCGAATGATCCTTAAATGTAGTTTCAGTGCTGACTGATATGACCTTAATCTCCACCCCCACACATACCCAAAGGTTGCTGTTCAGCCAAGGTTTTGCAAGTCTGTAGCTGTGGAGGTGACCTCTGACCCTAGCAGTAAGCCTCTGAGGCTTTGGGGCACATGAAGTTCAAGCAGTAGCCAACACCATCCTCTAGGGTAGTGAGAGCCTTTGGCACCAGCACCGCTTTCCAGGCCAAGGCTGACTCCGGTGAAAGTTGCTCTCTGTTTCTGCTAAATCTCATCTTGTTATCTGTACCTCATTATTCATCCTGTCCAGTCTTTCGGATTCTTGGCTCTATCACTCAGCATATTTGCTTGCTACCCCACCCTTGTGTCATCTGAAAATTTGATCAACACACCTTCTCTCTTTATTATGCAATTTACAGCTCAAAGTGCTGAGTGGGCCAAAGTTGAAGGAAGCCCCTGGGATGAGACAAGCTCCCAGAGACCTCCCCTATAGGCTGATCTCAGTTCATTAATCTGCACCTTTGGACAAGGCTTTCAATCATTGTTCTATTTCAGAACTCTTTATAGAGGTTATATTTCTCCATTTCCTTAAGGAGAGTGATGGGTAACACCTTGCTCGAACTGTCCACAGCCTCCTGTTAGATGACCTTGAATAGCAGGGATGGAGGCAGTATTGTTTGGTTGGGGGCACCTGGAATCACTCTTAGAAATGAGCCACATAGGAGCATCAGATATGCCACTTAGATCCAACATGTCCTTTATTTAGAGGGGATCAGAGAAGCAGAAAGGCTAGCCGAGGGTACCATATATAAGTAACTCAGTATAGCGAACTGAATGTATGCAACTGAGCTGGGTAAATATCACATGAATAGCTATATCTCAATATTGTATGGCAGAGAGGATGGACTAACTTTAGAGAGAGCAAGAAAAACAAGAATCCTAAAAACGTCTGTTCATTACCAAAGCTTCACTTTTAATGATTTGATTGATCTGTAGGAGAACCTGGCTCTGTCAACACATACAAAAAAAAAAATCTGTCGACTGTGTGGCTATACATAGTGTTAGAACCCCTTTCTTGCACTTACTAAAGTGTCATTGTGTTCCATGAAGGAAGCGATCCCTCTTTGGGAACTGGTTCTTGTAGAGCAGAAGGTGCAATGAAAACCTTGTCTTATGTATTAACTAGGAGGAGTGACTACAGGTATCTATAGTCAAGATATTTAAGTGTTTGTCCACCTCTCAGGACTAATAGTGCACCTTCACTGTTTTATCTCAGGGAGAATCGACCCTGCAGTCAATTGTTACAATTTAGCATTGGGAGGATAGATTGCTTCTTATCACTGAAGATAACATACTATTGGAAACTTTTGAGTTGGGTGTAGCAATAATGCATTGGAGAAGAGAGTACCAGGTGTGAGGAATAAGTTCACTTGCAAGATTACTTCAGGCCACTGTTTTACTGTTAGGGTCAAATAGTGACTCACCTAAACACTTGGACAGTACTTCTAGCTCCTATGTTTCCATTTTCTATAGGAGGGTGATGTCTGGTTTGCACGTTTTAAATGCCATTCAACCCCAGCCACACAGCCCTGATTTACTACAAGAGGAACAACAATTGTGTAGTAGCAGAAGGACCTCGAGTTATTTTTAGAAATATGCTAACTTGATGTCGTAGTGTTGCTACTTATATCTATGTGCTTCCTTTGGCAGAGCAGTTTTTTTTTCAGTTTTAAGAAAGAAACAACAAATATCCAGCTCAGGTTATTATGAGAGTTATGTATAATGACCTTACCATGGAGTATTCTCATTTCAGAAGTCTGTGCAGATACGTTAGGAATGGGAGCGTGTTTATTCTGCAAGTAATTTTTATGGCTTGTTAGCAGATGGGCAGCAAAGTTCTTAGTGCTCTAACATGCCCAGGACAGTGATGGAGACAGGACTGAAGCTCTAGTTTTGTTTGTGAGCCAGTGTGTTCTTTTCGTTTGGTATGTCTCCACTTTGCCATGCTGCCATGCAAGCTCTAAAAGACCCGCAGGGCAGAACTACAGGTCAGAGCTTTCACTCCATTTGAGCAGAGCTTCACTGATCCCCTCTTCTCCATTTGCCTATTAATAGTTCGTCTAGCCATCTATGAATTCTGCCTCGAATGCTCGAGATAGATCACAGTTTGTTTTCCTTTCCTTCATTTCCTCGGTTGTAAAATTTTCCTTGTGAATATTTATACTTAACAAAGTACATTTATAAGTGCTTTGTCATTTACCAATGTGTGGAATGGAAGCCCTTATTCCCACTGAATGTCTGAGAACCAGAAGCCTTGCAGCTTAATAAGTGGAATCTGGTCACTGACACAACCTGTCCTTAGCCCCAGGGCTTTTGTCTATCCCTCTACACTATTGTGGAAGCTATAAGCCCCTGGTAACTAGGAAGCCACCGTCTTTCCTTCTGTTTTTGTAGCAGGAAGATTCTTCAGAAATATGTATCTGTGGGTGACTTTCACGATATTAATAGAAGTTAACTCATTAATGAACCATAGAATACCTGACATTTCTCAGCCAGACCTTATCTTATAATTCCTTTACAAGGAAAACCATGGTCAAGGTTAGAACCATCAAAACCAAACAAATTCCAGTCGATTGGACATGCGTGTAATCGAAGTAGCAGAATACAGGAAAAGTTTCTGGTATAATTCTGAATTATTATTAAACCGGTCTTCTGTTAAAAAAAAACTCAAACTCTTAATCACAGAATGATAAATGGCATTGAAATCCATCTCCATGCAAGTAAGAAAGTGCACATTTCTCATACATCAAAAAAGTAAGCAAAAGCAGAAGCAAAAGCAGGAAATTCACTACACACAGCTTCTTCTTAGGCCTCCTTGCTGACTCCTTTGAATACTGATCTTCAGTTTTTCAGGGGGAGCAGGAATGAAGAAAGAGTTCACGAAGGGGCTGAGTCTAGTATGTGGCTATTGTCCTAAGAGGTAATGTCTCAGGAGGATTGGTTTCAGCTGTTGAAATTCCTACCAGCATGGTTTTGTTCCCTAATATCGGGTTCAACCATAAACTATTTCTACTATATCATCCTTTTCTAATGAAACCAGAAATGGCATATGATTTGAGACAATAGAAAGTCATTTTAGTTCTGTCTCCAATGCCTTGAGTAGTATTAGGTACACTGTGGGTCCTGAGTAAATACTTAGAATGCATGAAATCAAAAGCTAAGTGCAAAAATGTACACCTAAACAACTGTAATAAAAGAATTCACTATGAAAATGAAGAGAAGCCTGCATTTACTATCTCCCTGCATGAGGAGGGAGAACTAGGAAGCAAGGAGTAGCCTATAAGAGTAGCCGTGAGTGGGACTTGATCAGACTGTTGGGTACAAGCCTTGATGTCTACCATCTGCCCTCCATCCTTTGTAGCTGTTATTTGTTTTTTTTTTTAATTTCTTAGTTCCATTCTCATTTGAATGACAGAGATATTGAAAACTAAAGAAACGGCTTTTTCAATATGTATAACCAAACACAATTTACTTGAACGATATGCAACTTCATATTTATAAGCAAAACATGGGCTCCCAATTAAAAACCCTGTGATGGGGAGCTCAGCATCTTTCCTTATGAGTTCCCCCAGACTTCATGGCAGTTTCTCACCAACCCCCCTCTCTCATATTTAATCAGATTTCAAGATTAGAGATGCAATTTCCTTTTGTGTCTAGCGGTTTATTAGAATGCTGCACGCTATTGTTTCCACCCTGCGCCTCTCCACCCTCTGGTTATAGAACTAAAGTGTCTATCATGCAATTACTTATTAAAAGGAAAATTATTTATTTTCCTGACTTAATGAACAAAAATAGTGTGAACTCACATTTTGTGTAGGTGCTAGATTCAGAAATCAGGGAATAAGGCAAAAAAAAATCACGTGAGGCTAAGGCTACATCAGGAAATCTTTTTCTATTATCTATAACTTACAAAAGCCAAGGCTTTAAATGGACAGTCCTGTGTGAATTCATGTTTTATCTAATGTACCAGGTGGAAGGCACAAATTAAAGAGAAGCATATCAGTAGATGTTCAGCTTTATAAATCCTCACCTTCTCTTTCTCTCCCT